>NC_140779.1:118796533-121196533 GCF_044657685.1 Stegodyphus dumicola | reverse complement strand
TTTTATCTCGGTTAAAATGTCCATCAAAGTCTTCATCTCCTCCGCCATAGCTTTCCTCTGCAGGCAAGTCACTGGCATTCACTCACAAACCCCACTCCTGACACCAGTCGTTACGTTATTTTCTGACACCAGTTGTTACGTTATTTTCTTTTCTCACATTCGTACGGGGTTCGTGAGGATTTGGAGTGAATAATGACGACAGCACTTGTTGAAGTAAGCCTATTGATTTCCGTTTTTGTTTCAGGATTCCAATCTCTGTTGTACCTCTTACGTAGCTTGTTGTGTTGGGTAATGATTTCTTTGATAAACACGGGTAGAGTGCCATCTGAGTATTTGATGTTGGTGGTCGAGGTAGCATTAGACAGAAAATCCTGCAATTTGGAAGTAAAGTTAAGCGCTGCAGTATCAATATCTGATTCTGTTTTTAATGAACCAGCGGTGATAGGAGGGGTGAGAGCTAAATTATGGAAAAGATTCAATTTCATAACTTCCTTTTGGGGTTGGCAGGCCTGGGGGCACTTCCTAATCTTGCAATCACCGGTATGTGATCTGACGATAAATCTGTGACTACCTCCATAGACATCGCGTTGTTATCTGTAATAAGAAAAAAGTCGAGTATGTCGTGCCGTCTTCCGGGAATGCCAAGGCAATACGTGGCGTCCTTCGGAATAAACATATATATTGGGTGATTATCCAAATAATCGTGTATAATTCTACCTTTTTTGTTTGTGCTGTGGCAGCCCCAGTCTACATGCTTGGAGTTCCAATCTCCTCCTATGATGCAAGGCTCTTGGCTGGTCAGAAGTTCGCTGAGAATGATTTCTGTTAAGGGATTATCTAGTGGGCTGTAAATGGAACAAAAGTTTATTTTGCCCAGCTTAGGTAATTTGACTTTAATAAATTCGTAAGCTTTATAATTGCCCATGCTAATAAAACGTGCCTCGTACGTACGCTTCACGTAAATGACTACTCCACCGCCTCTGTGGCGCCATCTATCGCAACGGAAGGAACGAAAATTTGCCATGCTAATGTTTTTTTCCTGGAGTAGCATGAGTTTCGGTGACTAAACACAAGTCCACATCTTCCCTTCGAAAAATTTTTGCATTTTGGTTGTTAAGGTCTGTGCATTCCCTAATAGGATTTTAATAGGCTTGTGTGAGTTGCGCTGATAATTATTCATCATGTTGATTTTGGGGCCTGATTGTATTTTCAACTAAGTTAGTTGGTTAAAGATCCTTTAACATATTTAGAGCTGACGAAATTTTGGCAATAATATCTTTTGCCTCAGCTAATTTTAGAGTCAATTCCGATATTTCACTATTTCTGGAACTTGACTTCTGGGAACTGTTTGTTATAACTCCTTCAGAGTATAATTTCTTGCCATGAAGATTAGTTTTTGGGAAAGAACTGCAGGATCTGTAACTCGCATCATGATCCAGTCAACAGCTCGCACAAGTAGGCGAAGAGTCTCTAGGTTTTGTGCAATCACGTGATTCGTGACCCCAACCACATTTGATGCACTTTGGAGGGAGTTTGCTCTTATTTTGTGCGTGGTAGAAGCTCTGATAGCGGTTACACTGTGTCGGGCATCTACGTCCTCTGTAATTCTCAACACATAAGGTACTCCAAGTTGTGTATAGTCCTGCTTTTGCCATTTCCTGGTACGAAGATAAGATAAAGTGGCATCTTTAATGATGTCAGGGCCTCTGTGTCTTGTAACTTGTATCACATTTTCGAGCTGGTGGCCGAGATCAGTTAGTGCTTCCCCTACTTCCAGGCGCACGACGGGATGCTTCTTAAAACCACTTTTAACTTCTTCTCATCCGGTAAAACATGTGTATAGTACTTTATGTCTTTCTCGTTGAAGAAGGCCGTAATTTTGCGATGCGTGCCAGTCGTGAATACTTTGATGTCGAACTGATAGTCCTCTATCATTTTAGCCTTATAATCCTGAAACTTCTGCTCAGAAGTTCTATAAGTTGCTTCCATGTAACGTTCGTATTAATTGTTATCGGCTTAATCTTGGATTTCCTTGCCGGATATCGGAATCCATCCGTATCATCATCTTTCTTCTCGTCCTGATTGGCCGCCAGTACCGTAGTTTCGTTGGAGGGCTCCTGATTGGCCGAATTAGCTGGTGTTTCCTTCGACGACACTGTCTGGTAGCGGGGATTTCTTCCCTTGAGTTGCGCTTCTGCATAGCTCCAAAAGATAGAACTTCCTTTGCGATTTCTAGAAGTTTGGAAGCTTTCGTCTTCGTCTTTTTCTTTGGATTCTCCGGTACTGGATCGGGATTTCTCATGATCCGAGTTTTCACCGACTTCATCTTGCAGATCTGAAAATCTGTTTTTCAGCAGCTCCGTTTCCGGGACAGCAGTATCAGAAGTGGGACTGCGAGGCCGTTTATTTCTTACTTGCTGAAATTCCATATCCTCAGGTTTCTGGTTCTCTGACTTGAATTCCTGAAAGTCTTTTAAATTTAGGCCTTGGCACACGAATTGTAGTGCGGGTGCGTCTTACATCATAAATGACATCGTCTTCGTGACGAACTTGAGTGTCAGCGCTTCATCAGGGCTGAGGGTGGTAGTCTTCCTCAATATCCGCCGAGCCTTGAAAATTCCGCAATCAACTTCAGCAGAAAAGCAATATTTCAGTTTAGTCAGCAATGGAGTAGGTCAAAACTAACTCCGAAAATTATCGGAGTTGTTTCAGTACGTTGCACTAAGGCCTTTTTACAACACTGTGATCTCTAGGATCTGCGTGAAAACCTTTTCTGTGCACAAGCGAGTACTGAAAATAATAGCTCAGTAAAGAAAGTCAGCCTAGTAACAGAGCGAGGGGACTATGCACCTTCACGCTCAGTGTTTCTAATCAAACCGATAAAAATCTCTTCCATCAACGAAAATATGCCCAGTGGACTCCTGAAGTTAAGAGTCTGCCATCATTTCTGCTATTACGTAGTTTTTTAAACCCACTTTAAGTTGAGCAGGATTAACTGTTCGTAAAACTTATCTTCTTATTCGTATTCCGAAGCTCCCTCGGTAGGATATAGGAGGGTAACATGCTTTTTAGTTTTGGATTAGGAATTGTTTGTGACGTATATCTTGGCAGTTGCTTAACCATATCTGCATAAGTCCCATTTACAGTTTTACGATAAAGTCGTAGTTGTTCCAGTTTTCCTTTTGTTTTAATAGGGGACTGGAAAGTAATGTCGTTTCTGCGCATGTCGACAACAACATGCTAATGGCAGCAGTGGAAGCAAATCCATGTCAAACACTCTTAACCAACCTTGGTTGACCATCCAAGAACTTTTAAAGCAGAATGGAAAAATAAGCAAAGCAGGTGTTTGAGTCCCCCATAATCTGTCCGAAAAGAACAAAGCCAACCTATCCATCACATGCAAGGTATTGCTTCAACGGCACCATACAGAACCGTTTTTTGATCATTTGATTAGTGGAGACAAAAAAATAAGTCCTATATGATAATCCAAAACTCAAAAGGCAGTTTTAATACGGGTTACAAAGGGTTTACATCTCGAAAAGGCGCTTCTGGGTGTTTGATGGAGTATTCGCGGAATTGTTCATTTTGAATTGCTGAAACCTGGACAAACTGTTAATGCAGACCTTTATTGTGAACAATTGGATGGAGTGAACTAATCTTTAATCGAAAAATATCAATTGTCATTCTGCAACACGACAATGCAAGACGAACACTGGAAAAAATAATGAATTGGGGTAGAAGGTACTGCCATACTCACTCACCATACTCGGCTGATATCGCACATTGGATTTCCATTTATTCGGATCCCTACAACATTTTCTTCGTGGCAAAAAAATTTGAAAATTTGGATGATGTCCAAAATGTCCTATCGAGATATTTTACTCAAAAACCAATTGATTTTTTATTAGTCTGGGATTGAAAAATCTGCACATTAGATGGCAAAAGTTTGTTGATAGCGAGGGTGATTATATTACTGATTAAAAATAAAAACTTGTTAAAAATGTATTCGTTTGAATTTAATGTAAGAAAGCGACATTATTTTCCGGTCCCCCTATTACTATGATCAAGACATTGATCAATTATTAAGCTGATCATCAACTCAAATCGATAGCTAATTTCTTCAACTGCACTCTGAAATATCTTTTTATCTGTCTTTTTATTGGCGCCTCAGCTGCATAGTCTTTAGCTGAGGGACTACTATCTATCATTTGATCATCTGACGAAGCCATCCAATCCAGAAAGGGTGTCGTTATCCCAGTACCCTGGGGTTCACACTGGGACAAACAGTAGTACTCTAAATTTATGCCCGGACTTTAGACCCAGCAAGGGTGCGCCCCGAGCAAAATGGGAAAGGAGTGAAAATCACACAGTACTAGAAAATAGATAAACAACAACTATTTTATAAGCACAGTAGACATATGTAACTCCTATAAGCACACTAAAATCGCATTCCCCGGGAATTGTTTGTATTATTACACACAAAGAAATTTCTGTGAGTGTAAATGAAGTAGGTAGCATTTTGATACGTAGGGCGGGATTATTCCTTAATTTTCTTCTTTCATCCCCGCTACTTAAATGTTCATCTGGTAAAATGTCTCCAATCAGTTCTTCAACTGTGCATAAGTCTGACATCAATACACTGGCATTCCTCGACTGTAATGATCAATCCCAGTAGTTTCTAATGTTCTTCATCCAAGATCACAGTTCAATTATCATTTCATCGTGAACTTTTTTATTTAACTCTGGGTTCAAAAATTTGCACGAAGGGGAAAATTTTGATGTAGCACCAGGGTGCCTGGTCCAAGACCCTACCCCACATCGAAGAATAGTGTTGTTTACGAATGGTGCAGAAAAATGACTTGTACAGCTTACACATAATAAATTCAAGAAATGTACATACAAAATATATTTACATGACATACGTAATTTTTTTAATATATAATTTTTTGGAGTTAAGAGAGGCCGAAGGTGTTCGATAATTAAATTAATAATAAGGTAGTTCGTGCAAAGATCTCAGATTTTGTGAAAAGCTACGAAATTAGCCGTCGAGCTGGTGATAACCTGTAAAACGACATACATGTACTATATATATATATATACAACTTATTAAGCAAGTCTGAACCCAGAGGTGCGATATGAAAATAGATAATACATATGCATGATATAAATACCAAAAAATAATACGTATGTGAGTGAAGATACTACACAAATACAAAGTACATGTCAATTAAGGCATACAGGTAGAGTGCGCAAAAAAAAAGGGGGGGACAGTTCTATATCTCTCGTTCTACAAGGCCGCGCTTGACAAAATTCAAATTGCGTTCTTCATGTCTCGAAAGCGCGACTTAAGATATATATTAGATTTATATATAGCACTATTCTAACATAAGTATTTTGACACGAAATCGGACTTTTTCTGAAATAACATACCCATTTTTTTACATATTTCGATTCTACGACTGAAATTATGCCAGACTGCCAAGGTTTGTCAAAATCATACGAGTAGTTTTTAAAAAGTTAGCTCCTCAATGTTAATCGAATTTGACATATATTTATTAATATCTCTTTTTTTATTAAACTTTTTTTATTCTTCTTTTCACATTCCGAAATTTAGGTTCATTCCAAATAAAATTCAGCCATTTTTTGTGTTTTATTTTTAAAATTTCTATTTTTAAATAATTTTTATAACGTTTTCGAAAAAAATTTTGAATTATAACCTATAAAATTTTTGCCATCATCTTAAAGTAGGTGTTAGTTCTAAGCATAGCTGCAAAAAAATAGAGTTTTTTATTCAAAATTTCCTAAGATATACTCGAATATACAAATATTCGCGTTTTGAAATATGGCATCTTTTTTTAAGCGATAATAACGCCATATATGGTTTATGGATTTTGTTACAGTGAATTGCCACAGCTATTTTTAACCTTAAATTTCAAATAAATTTTTAAGGAGAATTAATTATATGAAATTTTTTCCCTCAATGATGTGGAATAAATATTTATCAATACTATATGAAAAGCTACTTCTTTTTTTTTAATTACAGATGATATTCAAAATTTTTACTTTTTTTTTTAAAAAAAGTTCTTTCTTCCTTTTTTTAAAATGTTTGTAAGAGTAAATTTTTGCCTTCGGCGTGTAATCATCTGCTACTTTGCTTTGACTTCATTTAAATTGAATTATCTAAAACTGAGAAAGTTCGTTTGATGTTTATTTTCACAATGTTTTTAAGCAAGCAGAACGTTGACAATTTGGGTCATGTCCCAACTTTAACTATATATATACATATTTACATTAATCCTTTTTTTCCTGGTTTATTTCTTTCCCGTTTAATAAAAATCTTAATATTTACCTTTAAACTTGGGTTTGATGCAACTGATATTTTAAAGAAATTGATAGGAATACAAAATTTATGGAAGTGTAACAATCGAAAAATCTTAATTTTCTTGTCTCAGCACTGAAAAAAAAATGTAGACGTAAAGAAGGAAATTGGTGTGGGGGGGGAGCAAAAATTTAAAGTGGAATCTACTTCAAGGAAGTTGGGTGTTCAAAGGAAAAAGAAAAAAAAAAAAAAAAAAACACTTGGACGTGCATACCAGCAAATAGCAGCAATTGAGTTAGTACTAACAGAAAAGACAAAAACCACATCATTGCAGATTAAATTGAAGAGCGACTGGTTTGCGACTATATGGTTGTATAAATTTAAATTACATCATAGAACATCATATCGTATCATAAACGAAACATCCCATGACTTCTCAATAGAGTTATTTGACGATTCAGGAATTTATCCAGTGACGTTATAAAGTATTACTCCCGCCTTCTTAGCTTGCATTCGTGGTGTAGTGGTCTGCACGTTCGGTGCGTATTCGAGAGGTCCGTGGTTCGATTCCCGGTAAGGGTATTGCTCATTTTAATTTCCTCTGCTTCCAAAAAATACCTAATGTCTCTACAGTGGCGCCCGAACTAAAAGGTGGTGAATGATGATTCTTCACCACCAGGATTTGGCTACTGGGTCCCCTAATCCTCAATTTCTCTTTAAGGGGGAGTACATAAAGTATTTCTCCCGTCTTTTTAGTGTGCCTTCGTGGTGTAGTGGTCTGCACTTTCGGCGCGTATTCAAGAGGTCCGTGGTTCGATTCCCGGCGAGTGCTTTGCTCCTTTTTCAAGTCTCCTGCTTCCAAAAATCCTAATGCCTCTAAAACGTATATGGATATCATCTAAAGATGTTTTTCCTCTTGATAAAACTAGTCTTTCCTTTCATCTCATGCCTTCAAAATGCTTAGCCATTAAAGACTGATTAATGCTCTGACTAAATACTAATGAAATGGATTGAATTGGATTATTAAATTACAGCAAAGCAGGGCTATCTGCATAAAAGGAAGGATGTCTTCGTCAGGAACTTTCTAAGGGAAACCAACTGGCATACACATTACACATGAGAAAAACCCCGACAACGCCCATGCAACCATGTTTGCCGGGGTTCGAACCCCGGAGTGAACTATCTGCGTTCAGCGACGTTACCGCTCGGCCGTTGTGGGCCTTTATGAAATGGAAGGTGATATCTTTATTTAAAATGAATGTCAGAAATATCAAGATGTTTCGAAAAGTTGGATGCTTTTTAATATACTTGCAGAATGCCTGAAGAAAAAGAACAAGCCATTAAGAAGAAAAAATAAACTTTTGCATAAAATTTAGTATTTATTATTATTTTTTTAAATTTAAAGTTTTTTTAATCTTATGATATTTGATTCTTGCGATTTCAAAAATAAAATATTTGACTAAAATATGAACAACATTTTAAGAAACTAAATGTAGGATGATAATATTGTGTAAAGCAATGGGCACAATGATAAAACTGTTTAAAGCAATGTATGCAAGTCATCCTGAGTAAAATGTCGGTTATACATCTCTCTTATTTATATATCTTTCTGAACGGAACATTAAAAGGCGTATTTAACTGTGCTTTACTGTATTTTATCTTTTAATATATGTAATTTTCAAATGCATTGTAGTCTGGAGTCACAAACTATTCTTTCGAAAGAAACGCAATTCAAATAAATAAAATTAAATTCCGGAAGATTAATTTTAATAAATATATTTAAAAGGCTCAGTTTGAATGAATAAATAGAAAATTTTAAAACAATTACCTGAAGAGACAATGCAACACAAACAATTAAAATAATAGTCTAAAAATTTAAAAATTACCTAAAATAATAAGTAAAAAATATAGTATAAAGAAAAGTATTTGAAAAAAAAAATAAATAAAGGATGCACCTTTATTTAAACCATGCAGTTCGAATGAGTAAATAGAAATTTTTAAAACAGTTATTCGAAAGAAACAATGCAACGTAAACAATTAAAATAAAATTCGAAAAAGAAAAAAATGCTTAAAATTAATAACGATTATAATAAAAATATAATATAAAGAACATTATTTGAAAGAAGGATGGATTGTGTCTTTTTTCCCCTCATGCACTATGTAAAAATGGAAATGAAAATAGGTTGCCACATATTAAGAAGTTCGCCAAGTGAACTTATTTTGGCGCAAACTGGATAAAAAGCGCCAACATAAATTGTTGAATTTCTCCGTAAATTTCGCACCAAATTTTACAAAATTTAATATTTAGGCATAATTTGAGTTGTAGAATTGAAATGTGTAAAAACATTGGTATGTTATTTCAGAAAAAGTCTGATTTTGTGTCAAAATACCTAGAATAGTGCTATATAAAAATCTAATATATATCTTAAGTCGCGCTTTTGAGATATGAAGAACGCAATTTGAATTTCGTTAATCGGCCCCAGTAGAACGGAAGATATAGAACGGTCCTTTTTTTTTTTTTTTTTTTTTTTTTTTTTTCTTTCGCACTGTAAATTAATCTGCTAAGTTGCCAAGTATGGCCATTGGTCTTTCACTATATGAGGGGTCGTTTGCATCATAATCATATACCCTGATTCCAGGATTATTGATTCATTTTTGATCATTAAAGAACTTGCGAGCAGTGCGGCAAGAGAATGAATTAAGTTGCTCCATGCGTAATTCCTCATTTAATTTTAGATTTCTCACATAACACGCAATTATGGACAGTTTGTAGCTTTTTTCTGGCAGATTTGCGTGAGTACGCCCAAACCGGACAGGCATAACAAAGGTTCGAAAATTGTCATTAATGAAGCAATTTTTATTTTTATTTGCGTCCAGACAAGTAAAATCATATTCTTAGCCTTAATGTTTAAATTTTTCTGGACATTTCCTGTAGTGATATTTTGTAGTGCAATTTGAATCAACCTTTGTCTGTAAAAAATTTTCAAATTCCTAATGATACCCAGATTTATAGGTTGTACTACACTAGAACCTGGAAGAAAACATATTCACATTTTGCAAGAAATCTGTCGTTTGAGGATGGGCGGCACACTGATCCATAAAAAATATAATTTTGCGGTTTTGTCTATAATCTTGAGCCATTCAGTAAAATTGTTCATGTTTTCTTATTTGTTTTATATTCTAATGGCAGAGTTTTAACACGTTTGAAGCACCTCGGTTTTCAAGATTTTCCTATAACTAAAAAGAGTCATTTTCCCTCTAAATTTAGCATTTGCGCAAAGTAAAGCAATGAGACGTTTTTCACTTTGCTTACCTCCATGACACTAGTCACCTTTGAAAGCTAGGGTTCTTGCCGGCAATAGTTTAAAGAAATGAGAAGTGTCATCAATACTAGAAATGTTTTCCAATTCATTACTTTTGTGAATAAATTCTAGAACCACTCTTCAACTGACTCATCAGGAATGCTTTTTGATTCTCTATTTATTGCATATGTTACTGGCAAAGTTTAATATTCGGCATTTTATAGAATGCCGAATATTAAACTCATTACACATTTCCTAGACACATTCACACATTTCCTAGACATTCCATAGAATGAAAATGACAAACAGGAAATGACAGTATGAAATACATTTCCAATTCGTTTCGAAGAACCGAAACTATACCAGAAGTTAATAAATGATGTAAAAAGCCTAAATAACTACTAAAAAGGAACAACGGGACTATTGGCATTTGAATCACACTAGGATATTGTGCTTGTAAAAAACAAACAAACAAAAAAAAAAAAAAAAAAAAAAAAATCTTCATTTATTCTGTTAAAGAAAGCGTCAGTACTATGCAGTACTAAGTCATGGGAGTTATTTCCCGTACTTCATGAAAACTCATTTGAGTACTGCTCACGGACGACGTGACAGAATTTTGAAAGAACTTTCAACCCAATAGAAAAACGTTACACAGAATCGTATTGAACTGTACAACCACCTTTGTGAGCTCTGCCAGAGAAACAGAAAGGTATGAAAAAGGGCAGTGTTGTGAAACTTATGATTATTTGAATGTGTAATTTCCGTTGGCAAATAGATCTTACTGATTCCTCGTCTCAGCCAGATAGAAAATACAAATTTATTATGTTGTATCCGAATCATAACACTATTTTCTTTACATACTTCGAATAGCAGATTTTAATGGCACTCTTTCATTAATTTTTCGTAGTTTTGAGGAATGAGCCTCTTTTAAATAGTAGCCTTATCATAACCTATTTTTCATACTTTGTCTAAAGAGCATTTGTCGACAAACTCATTCTTAATATAATAGTAATATGTATTATATACAATGCCTAGGGAAAGAATGTAATAATTCTCATATTTCATACTTTGCTAAATATGTCCAGCATTATATACAATGCCTAGGCATTCTATAGAATGCCGGTGCTTCATACTTTGCCTATAACACATATATTAGATTCCACTCCACAGTTTAAATTTATGCAGCCATCCAATTGAAGAGCAAGCTTTCTTCGCATTCAATCAAAGTGCTATTTCTTTTCCGAATAACATGGGCCCATTCAGGGGAATACCGGATGCAAAGTTTCAGCAAAATGGCTTCGAGCTCCAAGAAACTTTCCATTTTGAACTCAGAATTTCTTCGAAGCGGACTTTCCACAAATTTCTTCTCTTTCTTCTATCACAAGAAACCCTTTTTTAGTGCAGTCACAGGAATATCCAGTTTTTTTGCTAAAACTTTCGTCAAATCAATATTCTCATCAAATTCTTTTAAGATTTGAATTTTATTGTTTAACGAGAAGAGCTTTCGCGATATTTCATAACAGTTAATTCTGTTCCACCTAGTTTACTTAACATAGCGTCTTGCTCAGAATAAAAAACATTATATATTTTTCCTTCCAAGTATCGCAACTATTCATGAATCGGTTTTCAACTTTTGTATCAGACTGTAAAGTCTCTTGCCTTTGTTTTCTTCTCCTATTCCCATTTCGGGGAAAAACAGTTGAACGGTTGGACCAAATGTAAAA
Source organism: Stegodyphus dumicola (assembly GCF_044657685.1). Lineage (NCBI taxonomy): Eukaryota > Metazoa > Arthropoda > Arachnida > Araneae > Eresidae > Stegodyphus > Stegodyphus dumicola. Next base: position 121,185,188 of record NC_140779.1, on the reverse strand, counting down.
CCAATGCAGTAAGTCAAGCAAAAGAGACGTATAGCCGAAATTATGTGACGTATAAACAATGTAGATTTACGTATAAGCTACACAAGCTATAGCTTAGGGGCCCCAAAAAATTTAAAATATAGTATAAATTTAGCATTAAAATATAGTATAACAGACTTATAAAGGGTCTCATATTTCAAATAGATTAGGGCCTCATCAAGTTTAAAACCGGCCCTGCATATACAGTTTATATTGTTCCGGATTTGGTATTTAAACAGCTAATGTTAGTTGAATTATAAATTAAATTGTTTTATTCCCCGTGCAGTGTAGCGCGTGATGAATATTATAGGAAAGCTAAGCCGGAAAATTAAAAATACAAGAGCACGTGCATTTAACATTTAATAAATAAATATCTCTTTTTGATTGAGAAAGTTTCAGAAAATTTTCGCGCGCGATTTAAAATGTTATAAAAGGAGGAAAACCTCTCAGTTCAGTCAGTCAGTGATTTTAGTTTGCTTGTTGTTGCTTTAAGAGTTTGTTTAGAAAACTGCTCTTGTTGATTGTAGCGAATTCGCAGATTAGCTTTCTCTAGCTGTTTTGAATTAAGTTCTCTTGAACGTTTGAGTAGTTAAAAGATAACTACTGTGAGATATTGCAATACTGAACGAATATCTGAGGAAAATTAAGCAGTTTTGTTGTGATAAATAAATAATTTTGTTCATTTTTCATTTGACTTGTGCATTCAATTCAAACGAACCCGTACGCACGCAACAATTTTTGGTGTCAGGAGTGGGGTTTGAATGCCAATCACAAGACCGATGGAAGAACATATAAGGCAGCCTTTGCTGCATTTAAAGAAGAGATGAAAGATTCCGTTAGAGAAGTGATTAATTCGGTTGAAGAGGAGATGATATCTGGTCAGAAAAAGATGGAAGCTAGCAAGCATCCTTTAAAGTAGAGATTAAAGCGGGACAGGAAGTCGTTAGAGAGAAAATGGATACTGGTCAAAAATCCGTTAAGGAAGAGATGAAGGCCATTCAAACTGGTCAATTAACTTTTAAAGACGAGATAAAAGTTGTTAAGGAATCTGTTAAAGAAGAAATAAAATCTGTACAAGTAAAGAGTGAAGAAAGTCAATACGAAATGAAAAGAGAAATTGCCTGCATAATAGAAACCAAATTCGATGCTATGGAAGGCAGAATAGATGTGGCTGAAAATAAAGTGGGAAAAATTGAGGAAAAAGTTTCTTCTGTCAAAGAAGAAATAGAAGGAAGAGTTTGTTCCGTTCAAAAACAAATCGAATAACAAATTGATGACCGTGTTTCTGCGCTTGCCAAAGAAGTGGATACTTTAAAGAAATTCGTAGCGACAGCAGGGAGCAATTCGGATGGTTTTAAATTTTTACCAATGCCTGCTCATCCCTCTTTGAAACTATCTACATATGATGGGAAGACCTCCTGGCAAGTGTATAAGACACAATTTTCTATCGTTGCGGATGCGAATGGATGGGATTCCCAAACTAAGGCCTGTCATCTCGCCGCTTCTCTGAGAGCAGACGCAGCGGATATCCTGCAGATGCTTCCAGACAACCAAAGACTTGACTTCGAAGCTCTATCCGGCGCATTGGAGCTGCGCTTTGTCGAGAAATGTTTAAAAGACTACAACAGGCTTCAATTAAAATCTCGTCAACAGAAGCCCACCGAATCACTCCAGGAACTCGCCACGGATGTTGAAAGGCTGTCCCATCTCGCCTTTTCAGAGAGCCCGACAGAAACGAGGGAAATCCTGTCCCTGCAATACTTTGTCGACGGCATCCGGAATCCTGAAATACAGAAAGCTCTGCGAATGGCGGATGTTAAAGATTTGAAAAGCGCTCTGTTGTACGCCGTGAAGTGAGTTGTAGCAGTGAGAAAAAAGTGGATCTAAGCTGTTGGAGATGTGGTTCTGAAGATCACCTACGACGGAATTTCAGAACACCCCGGGGTACGGAAAATAAAACAGATGATTTTACCAGACACGTCAGTGGCTTGAGACGGAACAGAAGTGAAAAGAAATCAGTTCTAAAGTGCTGGAATTGCGGTGTTGAAGGCCACGTGCGAAGGAATTGCAGAACACCCCAAAGCTTGGAAAATATGACAAACGAGTTGAACAGACAATTAAATGCCATCGGACGAAAAAGGAATGACAAGAAACAAAAGTGCTGAACTGTGGAGCTAAAGGCCACGTGCGAAGGAACTGAAAGACACCCCGGAGCACGGTTGAGACCATTTCCCAGCAACGACGGAGGAAACAAATGAATGACCATATCGAAAAACGGATGTTGCCAGAGAATGAAAAATCTTGCTTTAAAGCGCTCGAGATTTCTACAGTGAGTGTCAACAGTAACGAATTGTTCATTAATGGGCACATCGATGGAGTTCCTTGCAATATGATCGTTCACACAGGAGCTAATGTTACCATCATTCGGAGAGATTTAGTTCAACAGTTTAAAGATAAACTTATTTGGACGCCGTCCTGTGTCACCTTTCAGACTGCATCTGGTGATAAGATCGACATACTGGGAAGTTAAACGTGAACATCATGTTTGGAAGTGCCGACTACCATCCCACGGCATACGTGGCGAATATTACAGATCCATGTATACTCGGATTGGACTTTTTAAGGAAATATAATTTTTCCTTAGACTTCAAAAACAATTAGCTGTTCTCAGCATCTGAGGACATGACGATCCATCTTCAAAAGGGATCATCGCCTGGAAACGCCGACGGCTCATGTGAAAGACCCTACTTAGAAAGCTGCCGAAATCATACTAGGGTCGGAGAGAAACATCAGACTACCGGCTATTCCTCATCACTGGTGCTCTTCGGTCGTGACCTTCGTCTGCCTTGTGACCGCCTGTTTGATCGCCATATGGATGCGCCTTCATCGCTTGAGGAATACATACAAGATGTCCAGGTCCGGTTTGAAGTGATGCACCGTTCCGCACGAAAGCGAGTCAACTTGGCAACGGAGAAAGTGAAGACCAGATACAACACGAGAGCTACTGGACATAGATTCAACAAAGGAGACAAGGTGTGGTTGTGGAACCCGATTCGACGAAAAGGAGTCAGACCTGAATTACAGTCACCTTGGGATGGTCCGCACAGTCCTAAACAGGTTGAATAAAGTCGTGGTTCGGATCCGTGAGTCTTCGAACTCTAAAGTCGTTCATCACGACAGGTTAGCGCATTACTATGGCCATAGTACGTAGTGTAAATACTTGTAAATAGTGTAAGACCATAGACCTTTTTGTTTCTAAATGTGTATTTGATTTGATTTTAGTATTTGATTTATTTAAAGTTATAGTTATTGCATTTATGCCTTAGTTGTAAGTTTGGCTTTCTGTTCAGAGATTGTACTGCCTAGGACGTGCAGCCCTTGGGAAGGGTGCAGTGTTACGGATTTAGTATTTAAATAGCTAATGTTAGTTCAATTATAAATTAAATTGTTTTATTCCCAGTGCAATGTAGCGCGTGGTGAATATTAAAGGAAAGCTAAGCCGGAAAATTAAAAATACAAGAGCACGTGCATTTAACATTTAATAAATAAATATCTCTTTTTGATTTCGAGAAAGTTCTAGAAAATTCTCACGCGCGATTTAAAATCTTATAAAAGGAGGAAAACCTCTCAGTTCGTTGTTACCTCAACAGGAAAATTCAGGCCGGCATCATGGAATTCAGGTCAAGTAATTGGGATAATCTTTTAGAGCATTTTAGCACTGATACAAGCTCTATGTGGAAAATTGTGAATGCGATGAAAAAAGATAGGACGTATCACATTGCTCCAATTAGTCACATGGGATCCAACCACTATTCTGAAGAAGACATAGCCAATGTGTTCGCAAAGAAACTTGAGGAGACGTTTAGGCCCAACCCTCAGCACGAAGAGGAGGTTCAAAATGTCGTTAACATGCTCAAAAACAGGGATAATACGGATTATATAAAATTCATCTCCACGAAAGAAGTCCATACTATCATTAAACATATCAATACCAAGAAAGCTCACGGGTTTGACGGGATCAGCAATCGTGCTCTGAAGGCACTCCCCTCCAAGGTGTATAGTGCTACTTACAAACATCTTTAATGCTTGCATCAGGACGAGTTATTACCCTTCGCAGTGGAAACACTCGATTATTATTACTATACTGAAGCCGGGGGAAAACCCCTCACTTACAGACAGTTATCGTCCTATTAGCCTTCTTCCGGCTATCGGAAAAATATTTGAGAAAGCTTTAAACAACAGAATTACAGACCACCTAGAAAGATTGGATCTGATAGACCCGGCCCAATTGGTTTCCGGAAACATCACAGTACAACCCATCAAGTACTAAATATCGTTGAGATTATCACGAGAGCTTTTTTCCACAAGACTGGTGTGGCAGCATGCTTTATAGACCTTCAGAAGGCCTTCGACAAGGTCTGGCACGAAGGACTGATTTACAAGCTAAATAACTTTCTTTTTCCTGTCAGCCTTGTTAAGTTAATCATCTCATACCTAAAAAGAAGAACCTTCCAGGTGAGAGTTGGAGACTCCCTTTCCGAAAGGAAAATCATTGCCAGCGGCGTCCCGCAAGGGTCTGTTATTAGCCCAAAATTATTCAACATTTTCGTTAATGATTTACTCAACCCACTGAATGCTAAAACCCTGAAATATGCAGACGACACGGTGATTTTATCGGAATCTAAAAGCCCCCAACTTGCTCTTACTAACCTACAGTTTCACATCAACATAGTAGCTGCTTGGTGTCAACTTTGGAGAATTAAAATTAATACCGCGAAATGTAAAATTGTCCAATTCCGTCGCTACAGAAGAAATGTCACTACGAACACGGATATCAAAATAGAGAATCATGTGATTTCAGTTTGCTCGTCCGCAAAGTACATGGGAGTTACCCTAGATGATAGGCTCACCTTCAAAGAGCACGTAACCAACCAAGTAAATAAAGCAAACGGAGTTTTCATGTCGCTTTATACTGTTATAGGTAGGAAATCGAAATTGAGCTTAAAAGCTAAACGCATGATCTATCTCACTATGATTAGGCCAGTTTATGCTCTACGTCGCTCCAGCGTGGGGAATTGCCAATAAGACGGATAGAAGAAAACTAGAAGTCCGTCAAAACAAAATTTTGAGAGCCATCACTAACGCGCCCTGGTTTGTACGAAATAGCATCATTCATGCAGACTTGAAAATAAAGCCCATTCCTGAACAAATCCTCATGGAAGCGCACAAGTTCTTCGAAAAAATGGATAATTCTCCAGTGCACACGCTAAGGGAACTCGGTAATTATGACCCTACGGTGGACAGCGTGGTGAAGAGACCTCGGTCAATTCACCATAATGCGCGGTGGTGATGTAAATATGTACATAGTGTACATATGAAGTTGTGTTTTGTGCTCTATCTAACCTTATTTAACCAAGTACTGTGTTACTGCCAAAATTAGCTATTTGCCTGGAAGCAGGCTAGAGACTCTGAATTAATTACTATGTGTTAAAGGACTGTGTATTCTGTGATCTCACCACGCCCACTGCTGTGGTTCTACTCCTGATTACCTGCTGGACTGCGCATCCTATCTCAGTAACCTTACGCTACTATCCTGACCGAATGCATCATGCAAGGACTTGAATGCTGGATGATTTTGTTTTCCAAGTACTAATTTCCTAATTTTCGTATATTCAGCTTGACTTCGCCATGGAATGATTGCACCTTGTTCTAATGTCACGCCCCCGGGCGAGGTGCAGTAGCACCTTAATGTACTCTAAAAACCGTGAATGGCCTTTATAGGCTGCACAGATTGTACAGGTCAAAACTCAAAGTAGTTGTATACCTGAGGTGAATCAGAAATAAATAAAATAAGTTCGTTGTTATTTTAGTTAGTTTGTTGTTGTTTTAAAAGTTTCACGGATTAGCTTTCTCTAGCTGTTTTGAATTAAGTTCTCTTGAACGTTTGAGTAGTTAAAAGATAACTACCGTGAGATATTGCAATACTGAAGGAATATCTGAGGAAAATTAAGCATTTTTGTTGTGATAATAATAAATTTTGTTCATTTTTCATCGGACTTGTGCATTCAATTCAAACGAACTCGTACGCACGCAACAATATGTATTTTATTACTAAAATAAATAGGACTGAATCGGGACTAAGATGAAAGGATGAGTAAATCTAAAAACGTATAAAAAGTGCCTCATCATGTAAGATATTTTGTTTACTATTCTAATTTCGGACATCACTGTTCTTAACTTTAATACTTCAAGTTATGGTATTTTGACTACTTTTATTATCTTTCTTGTAAAATACCTTCAATATATCCAGTTCATATTGCAGATGTTTCAAAAGCACATTCTCCCCGTTATTGTAAAACACCTAATACAGGATCATTAAGTGATATAGTCATAGAGTGAATTAAATTTCTAAATTAGGGAGACAATTCTGTCTCCAATTATTTTAGACAGAATCTTAAATTAATGGAGAGACGCGAAATTATTTAAAAGGATAGGGATGTGTAGTTCCCTTCCTGTTAACTATTATGACTGAACTTCTATAAGAAATCCAATGACTTCTCTACATCAAGATTAGTTTCTAAAATTAGAACAGCCGGAGCCCCACGGGAAGGCTGACAGGAAATCTGAACAATATAATAACTAATTAAAAACTGAATAAAATATAAAGTAAAAATTAATTTAAGTTAATGATAAATAGCTAAATAATAAAATACTGCAACTCAACTTATTGAGGTTTCTGCTGGAAGTACAATTTCACTCAAAAGTTAATTTTCACTAAGGCTGAATTGAGTCCCTGCTCTACATAATCCTGCCTTAAACACGTCAGGCAGCTAAATTATGTTTCTAATAGCCTTCAAAAACGACCATAAAATTATTGGACAGCGAGAATGAGGAAGTGACAGTTAACTTTGATACGACCTTAAACGTTTAATGACTATCGCATGTCAAGGTCTAGGACTGGATTACAGTTTTTCAATCCCATCTATTTGGACAGAACAAACAGAAATTAATTTTACATTAATCTGCAAAACTTCTTAATATTTAAAATTGCAAACGAACTAAATAGTTTATGTACTACTTTTTTAAAAATATAATGAAAATCCAGTATTTTTTTTATAAGTGATAAATTGAAAATTATTAAAATGTTTTCTAAAAATGAATACAGACAGTACAACAATTTCACGTTTACATACTTCTTTAGTAAATATCTATTTTTTATTACTCAAGCTGCGGTTCTCAGAACAAGATATCACAGGAGAAAATAAATAACAGGAAAACACCAAAGCAAATAACATTACATTAATAGCGTTTTTCATATTGAAATATTATGGCACTATATAAAACAATATTTTAATCGTGTTAATCAAATTAATTACAAAAAAAAATTAACAAACTGTGGACCAGTCATTTGCAGATAGTCATACTGGGCAGCCATGTTCCCCCCAAAATGTAAATATCTTATTGCTTACTTTTTGACCTTTCAATAATCTCATTAATATCTTCTTTCTCATCTTCATTTGGCATTTCCTCGACAGTGGCGTAGCAAGAGAGGGCGGTGCGCCCCGGGCGGCACTTTTCGCGTGAAACATTATTTTAAGGGATTAGTCATGTAGATCGTCGAGGTACGTAAAAAATAATGAGATTTTGAATTGCATTTTAATTGTAGAATTAAAATGAGGAGGGCGGAGTACTCGAGGTAAAAATATTCAAAAAATCATTACGAAATTTTCACCAGCTACATACTCTTCTCATACCTTTTATATTCCGTCGAAACTTTTGAATGAAACTTACGAATATCAGCTAAATTATGATGGCGGTGATATTAATAATAAAGAAATCCTTCTTAATAGAAAGTATTTCAAGAGTTTTATTTCCGTTATTGCTCCGGAAAACGAAACAGAAACGTGGAAGAGAAGAACCTTTTGAATTTTTGCAGTTTCTTCTAAAATACAATCTCCAGCACAAAATTCGAAACATTGTAATACTATTGCGAATTTTTCTCACAGTTGCTGTAAGCAATACTTGTTGTGAGAAGAGTTTTCGAAGTGAAAATGATTTATAAAGTATTTTAGAACTAAAAATGCTTGTTTGCCATTTAAGAATTATGTTTATTTTGTATATAAGAAATCTTTCTAATATTGTGCATCTTACAACTGGAGGAATCAAATAGACTTCAGCGACGTCCTCAATGGTTTGAAGGGGGGGGAGGAGAGGTAAAACAATAATTCTAAAATTCTGGAATTAAAATTTTTCTTCAAAAATAAACATAGTTTAAATTTATTCCTTTATATGCCATTTACTTGATTTTTTGTTTCGATATCAAGAGGACAGACAAATTCACAGACCGTCATGGGCGGCACTCTCGCTTGGATAATCTGTTAAAACTGAGTTGGAGTTTAGACAGTCAGCCTTTGTGCATTTACCTTAATTAAACAAACCAATCGAATCCATTTTTAACTAGAATTATTAGAAACCATCTTTTTGACAAATATTCAAGTTTATAATATTCAAAACTGGCCACAGTTTATATTAGATATCCTCAGATTGGGGGATATGCATTATTTGAAGGACTGAATAGAGACAAAAGATGTACAAAAATATAAAGTCATAACTACTGCTTACTGGATTAATAAACTTACAGAGGCTGAAAAATAAAAGTTTGAGGATCCCAGTTTAATTACCAGTTACAAATTTGAAAGTGATGCGAATATCAAGCAATTAATCAATTAATATACATACAAAAAACTAATAAATAAATTGAAAGAACTTAACAGCTGCAAGTATGCTTCCCCCCCCAGGAAAGTATTATTTGTGGATAAACGCTGTTTCACTTAAAAACAAAAGTGATGAGAGCAGCATACCTTTTTTTTTTTCAGAACTCTGTATCAATGTATTAACTATTTGAAGAAATTTTTTTAATGATATAAACAGAAACATAAGAATTTTCGTAACTGGCTTCATATTGGAAACGTGAATCTTTGTGTTATGTTAACAAAAATGCATGGTAATTTGATATTTCAGTATAATAACTATTATAAAAGTTGAATTCAATATAAAAGTTAAAAACATTGTTATATTGCCAGAATTTGTAATATGAAATATTTCAAGTTTACCAAATTCCAGTTTATTAAATTAAAAATTTACAAATGGTCTATAAATAGTAGAACACTAGAGCTAAAAAGATGACTTATAAAATGACATTATGTAAAATGTGGAATTATATTTAATTGTGAAAAAGTTACATGCAGTTTCCTTACAGCTAAAGCTACCTATAGCGAACTTTTCTAAATTCTTTGACATTAAAAAAAAAAGTTCATTATAGCATTATAGTGGCATTAGAAACATCTTTTATTAATTATAATAATGGCAAGAGCGTTCATAAAAATGATCAATTACACAATTTATCATAAATTAAATCCATTAAACATATTATTAAAAATAATTTTTAAATGAAGAAATGCATTTACCTTTCTTAAATAGTTCAGTTTGTTAAAGAGTTTTAAAAGATAATTCAGAGATCTTATATATCTAAACGGAAAAACTCGCACTTTTGATGCTTGCTATTTGCCAACCTTCATGATAGATAATTAAAGATCTTATATTTTATGCAATGCTAACATCAATCAGATAACAATGATGATATATTGCACTAAAACCACTGATTATATTTAATTTTTAATATTTAATATAACTTATGATATACATTTTTAATATAACTTACGATAATGCAGATAGTTTTAAGCTTACATAGTCAGAATAAAAGAATTGGCTTACAAATGCAATGCAGGTACTAGACATTTATTATCCAAATACACCACAATAATTCTAATTATTCTCCAAAATTTAAATTACATACTTCTTTGTCAATTATCAGCCTTCTAACTGTAAGCCAATGTTTCAAATGCTTGGTGTTCAACAATATACTGTATACAAAAATTGCTTGCTTGGCCACCCACAAAAAAAAAAAAAAAAAAAAGGGGGGGGGAATTAAAATTTTCAATACTTTGAATATATCTACATGTATACGTGCTGTATAATAAACACACACTAATAATATTATATAGAAGATTACACATCATGGTTTAAGAATACTGATAAATATTACTATAAAAAACTATAAAAAATGTTAGATTTTAGTGTAAACAACAGTGTTCATATTTTTTGATTTACAATATATTTTTTGATTTGTGATTACTATATCACAAATCAAGTAATAGATCAAATTTAACAGAAGTTTTTGTCTCAATAAATTTTATCGCTATGTACACTTTAGTTGAAAAATATGGTACTTTTCTGTTTCGCCGCCGCAAATCTCGCCAAGCAGACTTTATTGGCGACAACATACAGTATACACATAAAAAATATTTTAAAAATTTTAGTTCTAAGAATTCTTTTTTTGAAGGCATAAACATTTTAATATCGCTTAAAACTTTATAAAAAGCCAATAAATAAACACAATAAATTTGTAAAAAGACATTAATTTAAGAATTTAGTATGCTTTCATGGTTCAACATCCTAATTCGCCGGTTCATATCACGTGACCCCAAGCGATCTCATCTCACGTAAACTACTCTACAAAAATCTAGTGCTCTCAGTAATTATCTACATTAATTTCAAGTTAAATCTTAATTTGGAACACAAATTTAAATGCAAGAAATATTTCAATGCGTACGAATAGCTTACTCAGAAATTATGTAAAACTGCAGTGCTTTACTTCACTAATGCATTCTCATTAGAATTGATGAATTTAACCCTTGACTTTCCTTTTCTATATTTTCGGCTTCGGGTAAGAGCTGTGATTGCATCCTAATTGACTTAATTACCGAAAATGGCCTTAGACATAAAACTGAACTATCTGATAAAAATTCTATGTAATTATATGCCAGTATTGAAAGAAACAATCAATCTGATAAGAAAAAGCTGCGACTTGTTTTGAAAATGAGGCGTAAAAGGTTACCAGCGAGAATATTCCGTTTGGCATCTGTTGTACCATTATTAGCGACTTTATCGCTTGCGCCGGCAAAACGGAAAAGTACCAAAATATTATTATATAAATCCATATCCTAAATATTCAATGATAGATATCCCTTTTAATTCAGACATCATAATTTACTAACAATAATTAAACTACAAATTGCTTGAATTGAAATAAAATTCAATATAGAGTAATCATACTTAAAACTTTAATTTCAGAATGTGTAATAACAATTCCTTTATAAAAGCTGTAGCGATTTCTTTTAAGAAAAGAAATTATGAAAATATTTTTCTAATTAATAAGGGAACATTTCACCAAATTTTTTCACCACAAAAATCTTTAGATAAAAATACAAAATAACTGTCATCATTAATTTTGTACAAAATGATATATGAATGAAACACATATTGTAAATCAAAAAATATGAACACTGATGTTTACACTAAAATCTAACATTTTTTTATAGTAATATTTATCAAATTCTTATAGAACTTGAATGTCTACTACAACTCAGTTCTGGATGATGGATAATTATACAAAGGGGGAGGTGGTAATTTAAGAGGTAACTTTTTATACATCTAGATATGTTTAAATTTGATGTAAGAGTGACAGAGAGAAGACTGACAAAGTTTGCTGCAATATTTCAAAAGAAAAGAAATTTCTGGGTTTTTTCATGGAACACTTTTATCTCAAATATACATTTGAAAACTTTTCTATGTGGTTACTGTAACTCCAAATACAAAATATTATTAAAAGAGTTCTTACAGTCAAATGATTATAAATAGACATAGAATGTTTTTAAAATATCACGTTTCATATAGTGAATTTCTGAGATGATGACTGCATCAAAGAAATCAGATTCTCAAACATCTTATGTCTTGAAAATTTAATGGAGAAGAAAGAACACAAAGGACTGTATATTATTAAAATACATTAATAACGAATGAAAAAAATCATTCATAGCTATTTATGATACAAGACATTTTACTTTAATTTGCATAAAATTTTAATTTATTTATTCTTTATCTTCAGTTTAATAAATGATTAATAAACTGTTAAATAAGGCAGCAGAAGCAAACATTTTATGGAATCATATATTTTAAAATTAATACAAAGATTCACACATAAGCAACTAAATTATATTATAAAGTCCAAGATCTGGAATAGTCAGGACTTTGGAGATTTTGTATTTTGGAAATTTCCGGATTTTAAATCATCAATTTAAATCTAGTCAGATGATATGTAGACATTGCAACATTGGGATTTCACTCCTTTTTTATACACCAGACAGAAAAATGCTAACCTCCTACAACCACTCAAGTGCCGAAAGTGTGAGCCTGGCCAACATCAATCAATGTATTGTCATAGGCCACAGTGCAACTCCCTAGACAGCAGTTGTTTGAAAGTCACATGCAGGAATTTCAATTAGTCAGGAAAAGACTGCATTTATCGTACACCTACTTCCTTTTATTGAATATTATATTAACCTTACCTAGACTTTGTAAGCAGAAGGGGAAATTTTTTTATATTATTTTATTTATTTATTTAATGGCTGAATGTCCAGATTTTGGACTTTGAACTGAACACTTTGCAAGGTAATGCGATATCTCTTGAATTTCATGGTGTAAATCATTTCATACAATAAAACAATATATAAATGCAGTTCCATGGATGAAACTTTCTGTACAGGCCATATTATATCAGCATATTTTTTAAAAAATCTCTTAAATACTTTTGTAGATACTTTAAATATGAAAAAAAGCTGTAACCAAGATAGCAGAATGCATTTAAAACCTGTTTAAATTTTAAATATGTCATTCTGGCTTAGTTTTTTTTTTTTTTTTTTTTTTTTTATGATGCTATCATATGAGAATTTCACAGCATACAAATATCACAAACTCAAAAAATTTTCATGTTATTAATTAGATTAGATTTTTTACTTAGTGATAATGTTTGATATGTGAAACTGATGATTATTAATTTCAAATGCATTTTAAATACTATTTCAAAAAACTCTAAGTACAATCCAAAGAAGACTTTCTAGCACTAAAACTAAATCTGTCTCTTAACTCTTTCTAAATTTTCATCCAACTGATGAAAAATAGAAAAAAATTTTTACCACTTCCTTAGCATTTTCAAGTAAATCACCCACATTGAAATTTAGCAAGAAAGTTTACCAATAAGTGTAAGTGTATAAGTTAAATAATTATATTGCAAAACTTTAGGAGAAATAATTAATTCAGTTATGTATTCTTGATGAAATTACATGATTAACTTATTTATAAACTCAAAATTAAAAATTGACCATATTTTTAAAATTTATATGTTGTTGAAAATGCATTTGGGTGAAAAAAATTACTAAAATGAGACAAAAAAAATCTATTATAGGGATCTTAATATAATATAATCATAACTTTCTCACATTTTCATTTTTTCAGTAATAAACTTTCTCATATATTTTTAGACCAAAAACTATTCCATGCAATATAAACTAAATTATTTCATAGGTAAACAAAATAACTAGAAAAATGTAGAAAATACTTAAATTAATTTGCAAATAAACGGCAAAAGTAAAAAATACACATAAAACAAAACAAAACTCAATGGGAAATCATTAAATATTAGTCAATTTCATTAATTTTTGAATAATTAAATGTTTATTGGTTTAGTTCAAATGCAATTTTTCTAAAAGGTAAAAAAATGTTAGATAGCAGTCTTACTTGAACATGGAAGGAATACTTTTTCTGCAAAAATCAACAAGAAAATAAGTACCGCATTTGCCAGCATATACAACACACTTTTTTCTTTGAAAATAGGTCTGAAAAACGGGGTGCATCTTATACGTCGATACTGCGTCAAAGCTTCATGGGCTGTTGTGTAAACAGAGACAGTGGTTAAATCCTTTAAGAAGTGTGGCATTAGTAATGCACTAGATGGTACAGAGGACAATTTGTTATATGAGGACTCAGATGCTGATTTGGAAGAGGTTTCAAGTGACTCTTCATTTAACTCTGGAGATGAGTGTTTTGGTTTTGACGACAAAGATTAAAAGATGTTCTTTCTCATATAGATTGGGTATTTTCAGAAAGTATTACTTTGTATTGCTTTATACTTAAAATACTGTAAATTCATTACAATGATCAGACATTCATTACAATAACCTTCAAAATGTGTATAAAAAAGGGGGTGCATCTTATAACGCCAGCAAATATGGTAATTATTTGGAAACTGAAATGCTACTTGTCACACATCAAGTTTTCAGGTAATGTGTATGAATATACTACACTTTATCTGCTAATTAATTTTTTAGAAATAATAATGCAATTTGACCTTAATATAAATGCAATGATATGCTTTGTTGTAATTATCAAAAAATCAGACAACTTATTTTTATTACTGTTATAAAATTGAATATGCAAATTTTAGTTTTCTGAATTTACTGAATGATACTTATAGTATAAGTAAGTACAGAATTCTTCAATAATCCAAAAATATACAGCTTAAAATAAGTCAACTCCCATCCAAATAACAGAAAAGAACAGCAGTAAAAAATTACATCTGAATGCTTAAAAGTATCCACTTCAATAATAACTATTAAACAAGTTCTTAAACATTTTTTGCTGTGTGTTTGCATACATACGACATATGAGAAATGCAAATGTATAAAAATATTAAAATACATATTTTGCCATTAGTAAATGTTATCAATACTGACAAGGTTATAATAAGTCACAACATACAATCTCTTTTAAAATTACAAAAATAACTTGAGACTAAAAAAATACAAAATAGCAGCAATGCAATCCTTCAGAAGAATAAGATTTAATTTTTTTCCTTTCTGAAATATAACACATTTCACATAGCCTCTGAATTACCAACCAAATATTCCATTAAATATTATTTTAAAAAATTGCAGTTTTTAGAAATGATTAATAGTAATAATAATAAATAAAATAAATTACCTTTATAGATGAATGATTTTACTTCCATCTTTTTATATTGTTAAATGCAGTATTTTTTCACAAAGCATTAATGACTTTTTTAATAATTAATTCAAGCATAAAATGCTAAGAATTTCATACAGCAAAAAGGAAAGATGATTTTCATATAATCCAAAATACATTTTTGGATAAAATGTTATGATCAATACTAAATTTCAAATGAAATTTTCTCTAATGAACATTCCAATAAACAATATAACAGATCACATAACAAAACTCCATACAGAAACATTAATACTGAAAGGATTAATAAAATATTCCATTCTCAGTTAGTCAGCATACACTAATTGATATTAAAAATAAAACATGCTAATGCAGATAACAGAATGTGAGGAGTAAATCTAATGGTGCAACATCCCTTAGTGAGCCATGGCCTGCTGTGCTCTGATATCTTGCTTTCTTGACCGTAAGCCCTGAGGTGCGTGAGCATATACTCTGGACAAGTTGTCAGTTTGTCGCAGGGCCGCTGGTGTTTAGTCCCCAAATGAATGTGATACTCATTTTATCGACTCACTCAAGGGATGAAAGGCTGAGTATAATTTTTTAATGAAAAGCAAATTAACTTCAGAAAAAGCAGGATAAATTTAGTCTACACTGAATTTTGACAAATTATTTAATAGTACTCATTGCATTTTAAGCTTAAGTAAGTTAAATACTTTACTTAATGTACTATCTGGCACATTTTTCTGTTTCAAATAGACCTGAAGCACACAGTATTAAAAAATGACTAGTATAAGGAAACATTAAATATGAAAAAGGCCTGAATAGATACACACATATAAAATAAAAACTTTCAGAAGTAATGGAAACAAAATCCAGTAATGGAGTAATTCTGGAAAACCCCTATTTAAGGAAATTTTTGTGAAAATTCACTCCAGACTTAATGTTTAAATAAAATTTTCTCATTCACATGAGTAAAGAAGTTATTTCTTCAAAAATAAATATGAATTAATAATCTAAATATTTTAAGATTATACATGATTTTAAAAGCTGGAAGAAGTACTGAATTTTATAAAATATAAACTAATATATATTCTTAACTTTCCACATTAAAAAGAAATATGACTCAAACAATACTGATATAATACATATCTATCTTTATGAAATGCAAACACATATATATGAGATTAAAAAGTTTATAATTAACATGCATTCAACAATATTCAAGTATACCTCATGGCTAAACAAACCTCAGTTATAAATGCTCTTTATGAAATGAAACAAACATATGAGATTACAGCAATAGTATGTTTAAAAAAATATTTAAGAATCCTTTTTTTAATTTTATTTTAATAGCTTTTAAGGCAACTGAGTGTTTGTTATTGCTTTGAAAATGTGAGGTTCCATACACAATAAATACATGCAAATTCTGCAAAAGTTATATTGTATATATCAAATATTTAAAGCACTTTATAATGTTTGGTATCAACATATCATTTCCCTTCAAGTCCCTTTGCTTCAAGCTGTAAAAGTTGAACTAAAAATCCATCATTTGGCCTTACTTCTCTTTGTTTTCGAATGGTATGCAATGCTTCTACAGCAGTCATATTCTTTTTTACCATCAAATATGCAGCTACAATTGTTGCAGATCTTGATAAGCCCATCAAACAATGGACAAGAATTTTACCTAAAGAACAGTAAATTCTATTCTTAATATTTATTTTTCAAATAATGAATCATTCTGGAGTACTGCCAAAATTATCTCTTATAAATATAACTATTAATATTTTAAAAGGCTAATAAATAGTTCATGCAAAATATAATTTTTTCCAACTCATTATCATGTTTCTGTTTGATGGAAAGACTTCATTGATGCTTTAGAGAAAATATAATAAACAAAACTTCAAAATATATTAAATTTTAGTTTTATACGTTTGTACAAATTCAGCAGCTACACTAAAGCCATTTCAGTACTTTTTGATCATTTACACCCCATAAAGAAGTCATGAAAAATTATTTACGAGATAGAGCAGTATGTTGCCAAAACTGTTGCGTGGCAATCCATAATGTCATCAAAAATTGTTTTTGTGGCAACTCAGGTATGGGCCTAGCATGTCTGTTTTGGCCAATGTGTAATGTGAAAATTATGCAGTTCTCTAGGTTTTTTTTTTTTTTTTTTTTTTTTCAAGCGAAAATCTGTGTGCATGGGGAGAAAAACAGCACAAAAACAAAACCCAGGTATTCTCAAAACATGTCCATTTTGGACAGTGCACAATGTCAAATTTGACCAATGAAAAACTTGTGCAATGATCCCATTTTTTCTGAAGTGAAAACAGATTGCTGGGTACATGGGAAGAACAGCAATGCCCCTCCCCCCAAAAAAGGGATTTCCTTGAAAGGTAAGTGTTTTAGTACTGAAGCTTCTTGCTGTTTTTAGTTTTATGGTTTGACTGCTTTTGTATGAAATTCTTAATGCACCACTATTTTAAAAATGGCCGTTTCTTTCACACATTAGATTAATGGAAAAAAATATTAGTCACAAATAAGATCGTGACTTTTTAGTGGAAGTAAAAATAATCAGAAAGTATCCTTCATTTAATAAATTAAAAATACCATGCTTTTAGCATTTACAAATCATTTAAAATGAATTCTAGGTCATTCAAAAAGTCATTGATGATAATGTTGTACTATAATTATTATTCTTCTACTGACAAAAATGCCAGGGAATTCAACTTTTCCTGGCTTATAACATGAGTTTCAATAAGTTTTAAATAATCTAAGTTAAAAAAAAAAAAAAAGCATTTAAATTGCAGCTATTTGTTTCGTAACTGTTAGAAATATTCTTAAGACGAACCCCACGATAGGATCAGTCAGTCAGTCACAAAGAGTATATGTGAATGTTAGGAATAATTTCTTTTGGTGTTTTTTAACATTCCAAATATAAGATTCTGCAAGCTGCACAGTTCTATGATTATCGCTTTGCATTAATATCAGACTGATAGTTACTTATTGTAGCCTCAGTTATCATTTACGTTAATCTGCAAATTTTTACTATTTCCTACTAATAAGCTACAATCCAAGTTTTTCAGGATCACAAAAAAAATTATTAATGTGCACCAACTTTACTGAGCCGCTAAAATCATAATTTCAATGAAGAAAATGCTTGATTTATAAATGGATGGAAAAAATATTGGAGCTTCACTGAAATAGTCATAAACGAGTATTCATTCTTTAAATACAAATGCAAAATAATAATACAAAACCAAACTATAATCATAGCAACATGGAATTAGAATAAAATTAAGTTATGATTTATATATAAAATACAGAATCATTTTTGAAACTTAAAAAAATATCCTTAACAAAGGAAATAAAGCATCTAATTATATCATCACTCTCTTGATGCCACAGCTAGCTTTCTTTTTATTTCCTAATAAATTTAGACAATTTTGTTTTTACAGAGTATGATTAGTCAGTTGCTCGAAGAAACACTTTGTATAGAGTTCAGTAGAATGCATGAGCATAAAGTTCTCAATGTCTTTCCTTTCTTCCACAAAGTTTTACAACATGACATTTATCCATAACTAATGCTCACCCCAAAAGCAAAAGTTGAACATTTTCGTTATTTCCAAATGATACGTTCAAAGCCTCATCAGATGGCATTCCTGTGGGATATATGCATGCCAAATTATTGGATATGCCAAACCTGTGGGTTCCAAATTATCAGATTTGCTATGCACAAAATATAGGCTAATAACTGCTAGGCAGCGTTTGCTTAGTTATGTGTACTCCTTGATGCTGCACCAAAAATACTAACTGTATGAACTGACTCTGACTGAATTTCCATCTTTATCTACTAGTACCATCCTCATCACATCCTACACTGAAATTTCATTATGTAAATATTATTTCCATAGTAAATCCCTCTTTTTATCATCAACCGCACAATGAAATCTGATAAAAGTGGTAAAGTTATTCAAAAAGGATGACTCACAACATTATAAAGACAAAATATATGAAATTATCTTTGAGAAGTACATTTCAGCCTTCACTAATCAATATTCATACTTTACATTTTGTAGCATAGTTCTTTATTTAAGCTTAACATAATATTTTTATTTTTTATTTTCACATGATTTGAAATCTGTTTACTTAGTTTCACTAATATTATTGTTGTGCATGTCTTTTTAAACACAATACAAAGTAACTCATGATCATACAATAATAAACCCAAAACTTCAAAATGCATGTAGCTCAATACTTACTACTTATTCTTCAGCTTAAATACTGATTACACAAGACTAAATGTATATTTACAGAATAAGTTATGATCCATTCCAAAATATCCTGATCTCTCTCTCTCTTTTTTTTTTTTTTTTTATCTCTAGATAAATCTATCTAGTTCAGTTTGTTTTATAATGCCTTTGCAATTTGGCTAAAGGACTCAAATTTATTAGGTATTAATTACATTTATAATACACCGACTTTCAAAAGTTAACAAGAAATGCAAGTTAGTAATTTTTAAAAATGTAGCTGAATTCTAGTGATTGATAATCACTGTAAGATATAGGTATGCAAATGTCATATGTTATAACTAATCATGATTGACTGATTGAATATATGCTAATTAGGCACTTGTCAAAGACAACAGCATTTGGAAAGGTTTGAGAGGATTAATTTAAAGGCTAACACAAAGTGTTCATAATTTTTGTAGGATAAATTTGATGATATTTGTATTTCTATGGCTGAAAGAAGATAAATGGCAGATAGTAAGTGCTGCATGTTGTTGGGTGCACTAAAATAGGACAATCAATAAAAGATGTCACTTTTTTCTTTGGTGTTGATCATTCGGTAATTTCTTCAATGTAGAAACAATTTCAAACAAGTCCAACAATTGTCTGGAGACCTGTGCTTGGTCGATTAATGGTTACCACCACATCTGAAGATTGGTACATTGCTACAGTAGCTAAACAGAATTGACGAGTGATCTCCACAACTGTTATGCTCATGGCTGCCATATCACTTGGTAAGACTACCAGCACTGTGTGTTGAAGGCTTCACATGAAAGGACTGTATGTCCAAATACCATGTTTGTATTCTAATAGTAAGCTGATCCAGATAGGCAAGATTAAAATGCTGTCATAAACATCTCAGTTGTCTGTTCAGGAGATGTGAGGAAGGAGGATTTTCTGGATTATTTTGCATTTAATAACTTATCTGAAAGGACTGCCCCCCCCCAACAAAACACTCTCTTACAACCATCTTAAAACCAAGTTTCTTACATCTGGTTAAAAAAAAAACTGAGTGGTCAAGAAGAAGACAACAAACGAAAGAGCCTTAGTAAGGGTTATCATTGCAATGGTTGCCTTGCACTGCCTATCGATGCTCAACACCAAATTATCTAACAGTTCTTAGAGTAAGAGTTCCCATTCTTCACAAAGCATCTGTTTCAGTTATCCAGTGTTCTCCGGAGGATAAGACAGTGCTACCAGGCATTTACTTAAAGTATCCCATATATGTTCAATGAGATTTAAATAAGGGAAGACTCCTATTCAATCCATTCTGTGGATACTAATTACTAAATAACTTTATAAAAATTTATTTAATTATTATAATAATAATAATTAAATAAATATAAATAAATAATAATAGTCACATATTGGCAAAAAGCAAATATGATGAAGACTATATTAATATTAAACCTCCAAAAGTAATACTGACTTCAGAACTTTCTGTACCTTATAAACCATATAGAGCATTCCCTACAGATCCTAAAGATAATGAAAGAAAATAGACAAATTACTACATGTAGGTATTATAAAAACCATCATTTAGCCTTATTTTGCCCCTGTAACTTTATGCAACAACTTGATTATGTTTTAATAACAGAAAAGTTAGCTTTAATAACAGAAAAGTCTGTTTTAGTAATTTAGAAAATGAAATTACTAAAACAGATTCTGAATACATACCTAAAATGAATGCAGTACTATACCAATTAATGAATGCAAAATTATTTTTTACATTAGACCTTGCATCCGGTTATTAGAATATAAAGTTAGCTGGAAAAGATCCTGACCTTGTTATTTTATGAATTAAACAGATTATCTTTTGGTTGGAAAAATTCCCCAGCTGTTTTTCAAACAACCCTTAGGTAAATTAAAAAAAAAATATTATATTTAGTTTTCTTTAAATTATTTTGATCACATAATAGTAGCTTCCCAAAATTTTAAAGAACATTTAGAACACCTGAAAATAATATTTGACACATATTATATATTAATATTTATTATACATATTATATATTATTATGAAAAGAAATTATGGATCATCAAAATTTAGATTATATTTTTATAACTCTAAGTATAAGAAAATTAAAAATGTGTTAGCTATTGAAAAAAAGGACTGTATAAAATTATAACCGCAATATCTCCTTGTATTCTAAATACTTGAAAAAGCTCACGCTGAATTTGGTCACACAGGTACAGTCAAATACTGAAAATCTGTGTTGCCTCTCAAAATATAAATATTCAGTTTATAGGTAAACCGCAACACTGAGTACGAAATATTGAAGAAGAAATACTTAGCGAATAATGAAGTCATAATTACCGAATATATTAATATTTGATGTGAAAAAGAAAATACAGTACAAAGTCTTTAATCCGGACTCGTCAGGACTTCGGCGATTCCGGATTAGGGGGTTTTCCAGATTATAGATCATCAATTTAAATCTGCTAAGATAGCATGCAGAAATTATAAAATTAAAAATATGAAACCGTAATTTATGAAATAAAGAGCAATTATGATCTAAAGGGTATCAAAATTTACGGAAAAAAAAGCTTAATATTTATTTGTTTACTTTATTAAACATTTTTTTTCAATGTAAGTTGTTTAAGTTGCTTCGTTTATTGTGCTAATACTTTCTCTTTAATTCTATACACATAATTTCTTGTTCAGTTCCACTGTTCAAGTCCTGTAATTGCTGTGTCGAGAATGCCGACTAACTTGTCAATCGAAATTTTTTCATTTTCAATAACCTCTCTGTCACTTTCTTCACTATCGGAAGGGGTACATTGAAACATGCTTTCGCTTTGTAGATCCTTTGGCAGCTTCAGAATCGGAAACTCTTTTTGAAATAATAGAAAGTTCAAGCTTACTTTTTATAAAATTGCTTTAACAGTCTGCAAAAAATAATAAGCCGGATCCAATTAGAAGATTAAGGAACAACGCAATCTGCAACATTAACTGAAATAGATAATTTTAGCCTAGCTTATACTGTTCGTTATACATTAAATGCACATGCGTAAATGTATTATGCGCATGCGTAAATGCATAAAGTTTGTAGCTTTGAGGTCCGGATTATAGATCATTCCGGATTATGGACGCCTGGATTAAAGACTTTGTACTGTATAAAATTAAAACAGTCAAAGTGCCACTTTGCTAAAGATAAAATAATTTTTCTGGGATATGAAGTTCAAGCAAGAAAATATCAAATCAGTAAGGCAAATACTGAAATTATTAAAAAATAACAGCCCCCTAGAAATATTAGAAAATTTACAAAGATTTCTTGGAAGCATTCATGTGTATCATAAATTTATTCCTAAGCGTATGAAAATTATACCTGTATGATTTTGATATAAAAGAGATTATAAGCTGACATGTTATCTAGACCTATTTGTCAACATTTGTATGCACAAATTAATTTATTTTTATGAAAAGAAACTATGGATCATCAAAATTTAGATTATATTTTTATAACTCTAAGTATAAGAAAATTAAAAATGTGTTAGCTATTGAAAAAAAGGACTGTATAAAATTATAACCGCAATATCTCCTTGTATTCTAAATACTTGAAAAAGCTCACGCTGAATTTGGTCACACAGGTACAGTCAAATACTGAAAATCTGTGTTGCCTCTCAAAATATAAATATTCAGTTTATAGGTAAACCGCAACACTGAGTACGAAATATTGAAGAAGAAATACTTAGCGAATAATGAAGTCATAATTACCGAATAATAATGAGTCATAACGGAAATACCAAATTATTGACATCATGATAAAAGTTTTTTTCCCCATTAATCTGCATCCAAGTAAAAAAGCAGACGATTCCCTCAACTCTTCTTTTAAGTTCACAATTCACGTTGTTGTATTTTCTGAGCTTTGTTATTTCACGAGATTATTTAGTGCTGCCTTTTTTTTTTTTTTTAATCTGGATATTTTGTGGATAAACTATGAATATTTTAAATTTTAGCCCTTTTTTTATTCGACAGATAAGAAACACACTCATAATTTTACTGCTTGCAACATTGAAAAACGTAAACACATTGCATTGACAGTAATGCAAAAAGTGCAAATTCTGCAAAAAATGGAAGCAGGTGCTACCCTTTGGTTTATAGCAGAATCGTATGGAATTGCGACTCGATTGTGTATGATATACGGAAAAATAAAGAAAAGCTGTTGAAATTTTATAGCAACAGTGATTCTAACACCGGAATCCGAAATCTTTGCATGAGGCGAAATCGGCAAACCTTAATCCTGTGTACATATAATACAATGAATAATATAATCAGTTTATATATGAAATAATAATTTAATGCATATAATAAGTTATTGCAATAATGTATATAATAATTTAATTAAATACACTCATGTCCATAAATTAAGGATAATTCGGAGTCACGCGGAAATTGAACTCTAAAATAAATATATCACCTGTAAAATCACTACATACATCTTCAAGAATAATATGCAAATTTCAGGAAGTAACCAGATGACACCGATGGTACGTCACAATGATGAGAGTGTAAGAGAGTGATATATAAGGAATACAGGCAAAGAAGTAAAATTGTTCTCAGGCGCTTTATAAGCATTTCAGTGCAATAACCGAATAGTTATAACACATACGACGCATTTGGATGATTTTTTACCTGGTAGAATTATCGGCCATCTGGAATGTGGGCGTACCCAACTGGAAGTATCAGACGAACTTGGAATTGTCCATGTGTCATCTCCAGGCTTTGGCAACGATTCCAAGATGATGGTAATTAAGTAGACATTACAGCACAGGTCGCCCCAGAGTTACAACGCCGAATGAGAATCGGTATTCAGCAGTTACTGCCAAAAGAAACAGGCGGAGCACAGCCTCAGACCTGTCTCGTCAGCTCTCTTCAGCCACTGGTACGACAATTTCAAGGCAGACCGTGTACAGACGCTTAGGGCAGATTGGTCTATATGCTCGTAGACCTGTCAGATGCGTTCTACTTACTGCAACTCACTGTCGCCTGTGGTTAGCCTGGAATAGAGAGCATGCATTGTGGACACTGCAACAGTGGGCTTGTGTGATGTTTTCCGACGACTCCAGGTTTAGCTTGCAGTCTGATTCTCGCTTAACTTTCATATGGAGAGCTTCAGGTACCTGTTACCACCAAGAAAACATCACTGAACGACAACGTTACGATGGTGCAGGAGTGCTCATTTGGGGTGGAATTATTCTGGGTTCCAGAAGTGACCTGCATGCTCAAATTGGAACCATGACAAGCCAAATCTATCGGGACGTCATTAAGAAACAACATGTATGTTTGTTTTGGGGCGCCATGGGCCCAATTTGTATCCGTAAACAATTTGTGTTTACGGATGACAACGCCCATCCTCACCGTGCAAACATCGTAAGCGAATGCCTTCAATCGGAGGATATCACCTGTATGGACTGGCCAGCATTCTCACCGGACTTGAATCCAGTACAGCATGTCGGGACATGCTTGGCCGACGCGTTGCAGCCCGTCAACCTCCTCCTACATATCTACATCTACATATCCGGAACTTCGGAGAGCATTGCTTTTTGAGTGGTGTAATATCCCCCAAGATCAGATCGATAATTTGATACTCAGCATGCCTAGGTGTTGTACGGACTGTATTGCATCGTCTGGGAGACATACAATGTATTAACAATCACACCAACCATGTAATAATGTTTTTTTGTAAATAGTTTTTTTTTTTTTTTTAATTTGCTCCAGGGAGAAAAATCGCTAATTTTTTAAATAATATCAAACATATAGCATCTTTTTTTGCTCTTTACCTTTTGTTTAATAAATAAGCTTTACAAATAAGTCAAATTTGTTTTGCTTCTAACAGTTCCTTTGCCTGATTTTGCATTATCCTTAATTTATGGACATGAGTGTATATCAAATACGCTTTATTTATTTCACACTTTTAGTCTGAATATTACGATTTATCTTTTCTGTCCTGAAATCCACAAAATCCTAAAATCCGCACAACCTCTGGTCCCAGGCTTTGCGGATTTTTGGACTTTCATTGTATATCCATAATATTAAACTTGTTATCTCATCCACATTATTGGGCAGGCATTACAAATTAGAGCAAACATTGTGATGTATGTCCATTAATCATAAGTAACCGAAAGAAATTTGGTTTAATGCAAGCATTACCATTAGTAAGTGAACCTTCTGAATTATTATCTACTGATACTGTCAGATACCAATTTCAAAACTTAAATCAAGTGCAAAGTATTAATGCAAATTTTGCTACATTTATGTTGCACATAGAAATCGTGGGATAAGCAGTCAGAGTGGAAATATAAATATGTCGGATTACACTGACAACAATACGTACATATAAATTTAACACTCAGTTTCTACAGATACTGTTGGCAGTTTAAATTATTATAATTCTACTAAAAGTATACTTAATTATTTTATAGATCATGTTACTCATTATATATGGAGATTTGTTTCTAAAAGTGTTGCTAGTGATACTTACACAAACTGTTTAAATGTTTTTTCAAATTCAGATTCCAAAGAAATTTTAAGTGATAGAAATGTGGCTTCTTCAAAATTTAAGCATCTCTTTGAGAAACCATAAAGTTATTCAATTATTAACAGGCTGCAAACTAATGATAGTTTCTACTAAAGTAGAAAGAGTTAATCAAACCATTATAACTAAACTCAAATGCAAATTAAATTCTTATCAAGGCAATAGTGCATGGACAAAATTATTACCTAAGGTTGCTGAAGAATACAACAATACACTGCATCCTGTAATAAAATTTCCATTATCTTATTTAATGTATGGAAAATTACCTTATGATTTGAAAAGCAAAATCTGTATGTAGAAGCAATTGAAGAAGCTAGGAAAATTTCTCAAAAAAGTTTGATGATTATCATTATGTAAACAAAGAAAGATATGACACCAATTTTAAAGCAAGTAATTTTAAACATGGTGATTTAGTAATGTTTCAGGGATTTCAATATCCTAACATAAGGAAATTTTCTCCTTTTTTTTCTTCAGGTCCTTATAAAATTTTGAAACAATATTTTGAAGTTACTTTTGAAAAAACAAAATTCCCTTACTAAAAAGAATTCAGAAATTATCCATTTTACCTGGATCAGATCTTTAAACGTAGCCAGTGAATTTAAATTAACTGTTAGAAATAGTAAAATACCTGCTGCTATTCAAAATTCATTAATTTTTATTTTTTAAATCATTTATTAAAATGTCTTCAAAATTTTAAAAGATTTCTAACTTGGATATGACTTTTTCACTTGATAAAGTCATTAAACACTAATCATGATGACAATTTAATCCCAAATTTAACTTGCTCTTAATCTGATTCCTTTTCTAGCCCACTTCCCACAGAGTTTTTGTTCACAATTTTTTATGTATGTTCCCCAAAGCCTGGAGATGCGGAAAGGCAAAATTCTAACCTATGTTTTGCAAGCTGGATACAATACCAGATTCTAAAAAGATGACATTTTTGCTATAATTTGACCTGGAATTTCACACAATGTGCATTATTTCACACAAGTACTCCTAGAATCCTCTCCTTAGGAAGGATACAAACAGTGACAGCACACACCTGCTGTCAACATGGGAATACACCTAATATCCAAATTTATTTATATTTTTGGGGGTTAGGAATGTCGGGTATGGCCATCAACTGACTGCATATTGATATTTTCCACCAGTCGCGTTCCTCTGACCATAGTTTCAGCACAAAGCGCTACCACACATACACATGGCACACATATATATATTTTTTAATGTAAAAACTCTGTTCACTAAATTTGTACAACTTAACTTCAGCATAAAAGTTATTTGTCTTAATTTGAATTTTAATTTTTGTATATATATCTACTTAAAAAAAAATTCAAATAAATAATGCAAAGAATTTTATGGCCATACATAGTGATTTGATTTTATGGCCATACATAGTAATTTGATTTTATGGCCATACATAGTTTTGATTTATTTACACTATGCTAAGAGACAGTTACCTTATACAAGGAACAAATGCTTTTATGTGAAATTATTTAAGCCAGTCATCAACAAGTAGTTATGCCGATTCTCTTGTAGGGGACTTACTCACTTTTCATCAAAATTTACTTTATTATTATATTTTATATTACATAATAATATAATTCTATAATAAGAACATCTGATCTTTTTTTATAATGAGTAAATAAGAATTTTAATAGAAATTCATCACTATATACCATTTAGGTTGATACTGATTACCAAAGTTTTTATGAAAGACTTTCAAAATACAAGGACTGTCAAAGTTATAACATGATATTCAAATGACATTTCAAGAACTATGCCCATTTTAAATTATTCCGAGAAAAAATGAATGCTTCAAATTCAGCATAATTTTAATACTACTATTTTGAGAAAATGTTCCAAAAACTTGAAAAAAACTTACGTTTTAGAGACTTTCAAACTGGACTTTACATTTAATTTAGTGATTTTATAATATTTTATCATATTTCCAAATTACATTTTTATCCTCTTTTATACATTTATACATGAGAAAGTTCATGAAGCATAGAGAAACCAGTACTCTTCTGCTGTTGGGACTGGATTCAGAAATGTTTGTGTATGTATACATGCACATACATACGCATGTACACTGTGAAAAGAAAAAAAAGAAACTGAACGGAGGGACAGTTGACTCATTCTACTGGGCCGATTGACAAAATTAAAATTACGTTTTTCATGTCTCGAAAGCACGACTTAGAATATATATTAGATCTATACATATCACTGTTCTAACATAGGTATTTTTACACAAAATCTGACTTTTTCTGATACAATTAAAAATATGAAACCGTAATTTATGAAATAAAGAGCAATTATAATCTAAAGGGTAACAACATTTAAAAAAAAAAAAAACTTAATATTTATTTGTTTACTTTATTAAACATTTCTTTCAATGTAAGTTGTTTAAGTTGCTTCATTTTTTGTGCTGAACGTGCATGTGAAAACATTAACTGCGCATGCATAACATTAAACACGCATGTATAAGTTTGTGGCTTTGAGGTCCAGATTATAGATCATTCCGGATAATGGACGTCCAGATTACAGACTTTGTACTGTATAATAAAATCAAATTAAATAATAAAATTCTGTCTTTTTCAGGTAAAAAAAAATTTACCTGAAAAAGGATAGCTGTGAGTGACTTATCCAATCCTTATTGACCAATCCTTAAGCATGTTAACAAGACTTCCTCCTTTCGGTTCCTATTCGTCTCCCAGTTTTCTACTTTTTTACACTCCTCAATTTATTTCAGAATCAGAATCATAAATTTTTTAATGGTGACAACTACAGATGAGTCTTTACCAATAAATCATTTAAGGACAAAGGCGCCGCTCACTTTGTTTTAACTTAGATCAAGGGTGCATTAGCACCGCACCCGCAGGCGAAAGATGGTCGATGTGGCATAGTCATCAGGGAAGGCTTACTTGAATATAATTAATTAAATCATCATTCGTTCTTAATGCAATAATTTATTAAATTTGCATAATTGAGTAGGTGCTAAGAGAGAAGCAGTTTATCATATATTGCGTTTGAAAATTCCTCATTGACTGAATGAGGAGGAATATGTGAGAGTATTTCAAAATTGAACATGTGATGTGAAGTCGCGTTCTCATTGGAGATGCAGTAAATAAGCATTAATTCATATCAATTTATTTAACAAAAGACCATCCAAAAATAATTTCCATTTGTTTAATCCTAAAATAATTTCCATTTGTTTTTGTCTGTTTGATGGCGGTTTTAATATCACTCTAAGAGACTAGCTGGCTCGATATAACAGTAGCAAACTTTGCTGCCACATCTGCCAGTTAGTTCCCTTTTATGCCCACATGGCCAGGAACCCAACAGTAAAGGATCTCGTATCCACACCTTTTTAATTTTCGATGTAAACTTAAAATGTCCGCCAGTAGAAAATTTTAATTGTCAGTAAAATTAACTAAATATTTTAGAGCACTTAATGAGTTGCAATAAATTATGAATTCTTTCTGGGCATATTTTTACGAATTGTGTACTTAGATAAAGAATTTTAGTAGAATTATAAGTAAAATTGTTGTATTTCTTTTCTAACATAAAAAATCTAAAGAGAAGCTATGCCAGAAAAGCAAGAATATAGGAGCAAGTGCATTTAACATTGAGTAAATAGGTATCTCTGTAATTTGGTGAGAAATCAGCAAAAGTAGCAAAATTTGGCCATCATTCACCAATATTTTGGTCCGGTTCTTGTGTCACCATGATTAGTATGGCATAGTTCAACCATCTCAAATGCAACCCTGAGTGGCATTCTACCAAAACACATAGACTCGTCCAAAAGGGATGTTATTACTTGCTGCAATGTGAAAGTCTTCTCCAGAAAGAGATATGCTGGAGGGAAAGAAAGTCCCCATCCTTCTACCTCATTTTGAGAATATGTTGGTCTGAATGATTCATGCTTGTTTGCAGGTAAGGCAGTCAAACTATAATTGAATGTAATTGATTAATTCATTCAATTATAGTTTGAATTTTTGAAGTAATTTTATTAGCTGTAACTGCAGTTTGACCCTCATATTGCTTTCCAGTAATTTCAAAAAGCAGTAGAAATAACTCTGTGGCCGATTGAAAACTATTTAATGCTGAAGAGAGAGCCTCTGCTCTCAGTTGCTTAGTTATTATTGTTGCAAGTTGTTAGCTCCATGTGAAGTGAGATATCCAAGTTAGTTTTCTCTTTAGATGCACTTGGCATTGCATTGTGGTTAATGTTCTTAGTAGTTTGATGCATAACTACTGACTCTACTCTGTGATACAGTCAACTCCTGTAAGAGTATTTCTGCAGATACGCCTGTAAGAGTATTTCTGCAAAAAAATCCAGAACTTTGAAGTGTTTATTTTGATAAAATAAATTTTTATTAACCTATCATCGCACCTATGTGCATTCAATCTACTATGAAACAGTACAAACTCCAACAATATAATAAACCACTTGGCAACTTCATTATTGTAATATGCGATATGCATATATAAAATTGCGGGGCACTTACCGACTCTGGTGTTGTACCAAGAAGATATGTGTTATCAAATTCGCAATCCAGAAATAAAATGTTTTCATTATTAAGCTAGGCTGTGCTTTTCCAAAGTTCCAGTCCTGTATACAACAATTTCAAGCTATCTTTTAACACACATATATCCTAATCGTGTGTGATCTGTATCTCTTTACAATATCTTGGCCATGTTTTCTAATTAACTGGTTTCATCTTCTGCCAAAATTATTACATATATGTAGTATATAAATATGTATAACATTTAATTATGTTATAAAATTGTAATAATATAAAATAGAACTTCCTTTGTAGCATTTATTTTTTTAATTGGATTCCTGGAAATATAGCAAATTTATTAATCTCTGCAGTGTTAATATATGTAACTACAAAATTGTTTACCATTTTGCAGATATTACATTTATAAGCATATAATACAATTTTTAAATGATAAAAATAATAACATGAAAATCAACAAACCTCCACTGTTTACTGCTTGGTCTATAAAATTAATTCCAGTTCCAAAATAATCAATGATTCTTGTTCGAGGTACATCAATCAGATCCAAACCCATGTATTTTATATTTGAATCTGCATAATAATCGGCACCAGTATTAACTTGTCCAAAGGCTTTACCATCTGCAGTGTTTAATACATGCGTTATGCCAACAGCTTTCAAGAATTCTTTTCTCCTTGCAGAACCTCTAAAGAGACATATACTGTTAAAACTCTAAATAATAATAACAATACATGAAACATAATTTCCAGTGATTCACATAAAAATTATAATCAAAATAAATAAGAAGATTGCTTATATAGAATTCTTGAATTATAATGTGTTTTAATAATTAGTATTACAGAAAGTATATATTTCATGATAAATATTATCCCATAGCCTTGTAAGGATAAGCTATATAAGTAAACCTATTCTGTTTTATATTTTGA
Organism: Stegodyphus dumicola; assembly: GCF_044657685.1. Classification (NCBI taxonomy): domain Eukaryota; kingdom Metazoa; phylum Arthropoda; class Arachnida; order Araneae; family Eresidae; genus Stegodyphus; species Stegodyphus dumicola. Next base: position 121,153,973 of record NC_140779.1, on the reverse strand, counting down.
ATAATAAATTATTAAAAAAAAAAAAAAAAAAAGAACAGTTGTATGTTACAGTAATTTTAAAAAAAGTAACGTACACTATGAAGTATCTGATTCAAGTTTAATATACAATATCACATATCAAAGATAATCTTCAAGCAATTCCTTCATAAATTATAACATTCATTATTTCATGAAATATACACTTTATATCTTATGGGCACAAACAGAATTTATGACATCTATTTCATGAAATACACACTTCATCCTTATCTATACTATTAAAATCTGTGTGTGTCTGTTTGTTTGTGGAATTATCTCCTCCAGAATGGCGGGGAGTTGAGTTCCGAGACAGGTACCTCAGATTCCATACATGTGGGAAGCCATTTCAACCATTTTCGTCTTCATATGACTTCAATTAACGGAGATATTATATAAGGTTATATTCTGATGTTGAAGAACGCGATTGCATATGACGTCAGTGTATGTTGAAAATTGTTCGTTAATGTCAGAATTTTAAATAAGTAGCTGCTGTTGGCAATGTTTTGTTTCATATTAGTATTATTGACATGTTAATTATTTTATTAATATTCAGAAAATTTTGTTATACTAAATTAAATTTAAATCATGATGTCATACATATTAACCTAAAGTGTCAAAAGTTTTTGTTTCCTGATCTGATAATAAAAAAAAATATTTAGAAATTGGTTGTTATTTGGAAAGAATGAACTAATTTCTTTCATATTGAAATGTTTCATACATTTGCTTTTCAAGGGTATATAAAGCTTACAAATTTTGCTTTGTCCGCAGCCCGCTATTATGTATACACTGCTGGTCATTAAAATTGCAACACCATGAACGAAAGCAAATACAAAAAATATTTTTATTGCACATAACTAGTACGGCATGAAGACCAAATAATTAAATTTATCAGCAGTTTGGAGGTTTACAGGGGTGTGAAATTAGTAGAAACAGCTAAAACAGCCCTTACCCGGTTAGACATGAAGTTGAACTGGGCTTGGATGACAGAAATGGGTAACTCATTCCATGCTGCTTGAAGTCTATGCCACACTTTATCAACCGTACTATAGCTAGTGAGGGGTGGCGAGCCAGTCTCTCGGCAACCTATGACCAGATGTTTTCAATGCGACAGATCTGGAGACCGTGCAGGCCAAGGCAGCTGTCGAATATAATGTGTATCGAGGAAGGTCAAAACACAACTTGGAACAGGTGGTCTTGCATTATCTTGTTGGAAGATGGCGTTTGGCCAGCCTCAAAGATAGGATACAAACACTGGATGTAAGGTGTCAGAAATTTTCTTGATCTGTGTTCAAATTACTGTTAATCCAAACCAGAGATGTGCATGCCATGTACTCAGTGGCTGCCAAAACCATCACCCAGATGAAGTGCCCCTATGCCTACATCGAATGCAAGCAGGAGATCCTCCTCAGAGACAAGTGGATACTGCCTAAGGATCCATGATATGGTTATACATTTTTTCAGGGTTGACCTCACAATACATCTGTCCTCTCGAGCATTAGTCATGGGAGGGCATTGAGATCCAGCATGCCATTCAGTATGACCCTCAGAAACCCACTGATTCCATATTCGCATTACTGTGTTTGGATGTCAACCATTGTGTTGGGTGATATCATGAAACGATAATCCACATTCTCGATAGGCAACAATCCTGCCTCTATCAAATTCTGACACTTGCTGGTAAGCATTTCTTATTATTATTAAGGCATAGCATGATATTTTGATTGAACTCTGATCTTACAAAGCACTTTCTGAATGAGAAATCCACTACACAACTTTTCTTTTATGCAGTGCTTCAGATGTCGTTTCCCTCTCCTGCATCATCTAAATGTGCTGAAATACTAATCATTTGCATATCCATACCTCTTCCTTTCATGTGATTTTGAAATTTTCAGATCATCCCTTTCTGGTGTTATAAATGTAATGGCCAGCAGTGTAAACTGATTGACAATATATTTCACAAAGTTCTATATTTAAAATTTTGCATTTTGAATCAATTATATTGTTAACACTATCATTGAAAACAAATGAAATAATTTCAGGGATATTTTTCACTAATGAATTCTTTAGATTCCACATTTTAGTGATTCATACTTAAATTTAAATAAACTTACTTCTAGCATTGTTATATGAACACAAATCAGAAATACTTAAATAACTCTTCTATCTTATTTCTCCTGTTCAAGTTTATCAGCGCTAATACATACATGTATTGAAAAAAATTGAATTCTTTTATGGATACTTCCTGACTATCTGCATTCCCACCGAAAGGCCATGTAAAAGCACTGATGAGGCAATGCAGAATATTGTAAAAAACTATTTTATATGGCAGTCTAGGAATACGTGCCACATCCTCCCAGATAGCTTTCTGCTTTGGACATTTTCATCAGTGCAACTGCAAATTATAATCTCTCCTTAGAGAATTTAAGTGTTTTAGCACAGTAGTGGACTGCATATTGCAGTTTTCATCATATCTGGCAAAACCTCATACTTGGCTTTCTGCATGCATGCAGCATACTGTAGCTCACTTAAGGCCATCAAAGTGGTGTTTTTCCCCTCCTCATTTTAGTATTCTGATGCCAAGGTTGTGCACGATGCTGAGTTTGTGCAGTTCTCTGATTATATATATATTAGCAAAACGAGATTGCTGTGTACACAGAAAGGATAACAGCATTGGTAAATAAATAAATGAGAAGTGTGTGTATCTTGTATGGAAAAAGAATATATATATATAAAAAAAAAATGGATGGCACTGAATGCATCACTGAGGTAGATGTAATCATACCCAAACAAACATTATTCTCTATGAGTCTGCAACTTTTCACTGGAGCTGGGGATAATTAGAAACTGGGAGATTGCCATGGCTGTCAACTTCATCCATGGCACTATTTGAATAGGCTTCATCCTAAATACAACAACTTTTTTTTTAATTCATGTTGACAAATAATTGCCTCTCAAAAATACTCCAAAGTCAATAAGGATTCATTAAAACTCCAAGTTGTTTAATAAAACACATTTATTAGACGTAAGCACATCGAAACTCAATATGTTCATCTTTAAATATCACAAAAAGATGCCTTCTCTTTTTATAACTCAAGAACACAGCATAAATATCTCTTAAAATTAAAAAGAATAGAACAGACTTAGCAATATTTTACTGTTGCCAGAACCTAACTATTAAAACATCCTTTGTTTAAGTAACCTAATTAACTATAAAATTAATTAATAACCTAACTATTAAAACATCCTTGTTACTAAACATCCTTTGTTGAATTTCTCAAAATCAATTAACGCAAAAGTACTGGTAGCTCCTTTGAAATTAGTTCCATTGTCACTGCATATGATTGAAGGTTTTCCTCTATTAAACGATGAAAAGCTAGTAGAAATGTCTCCGTTGATATGGATGTCACTAATTCAAGGTGGGCGGCATGATACACCGCACAGGTGAAAAGAGCAATCCAAGCTTTAGAGTTATCTCTTAGAATCACTGGGCCAGCAAAGTCCACTCCTGTTATCTGAAATGCAGCAGCATTTTGAACTCTATCTGCTGGTGGTGGTGCAGTGGGAGGATTATTACCTCTAGCTGAAAATCACTTGCAAACAATGCAAGATGTCAATACATGTTTAATGGCTCTCCTTCCGCAGAGAAGCCAGTATTTCTCTCTTAAGAATTTAAAGTGTATGAGACATCAGCATACCCATTTCTCCGGTAATCTTCTAACTCCAAACTTTTCACGTGTGGATGTTCTCCTAGTAAAATTGCTGGCATTTTAAATTCTTCATGATTATCTCTCCTGTGTACAGCTGATTTCAATCGTATAATTCCATTATCAAGGAATGTGTTCAAAGATTCTAATCGTTTATCTTTTAACCCACCAAAGGATTCTTGTTGTATTAAATACACTATTGTTTTATCTGCTTCATCGATATCAGATACACTGAGATTCCCTCTTTCCTTGCTTATGTCGACAATTGTAGACAAATCTCTTTATCCAACCCATGATATTTACTGCTTTTTTATAATCCGCATGATGAGAAATTAGAAAAGTGCTCACTCCAACAGTCAACATAGAAAATACGATTTTCTTCATTCGTTCTCTGTTTACTTCCTCTTCACATGTTATAATTCTTCAGTGAAATGCCACATTTCATCAGGTAGATAGAGCCACAAAGGAAACTCCCACCATTTCAAAGACGCAAAATGTCGTGGAGAGCAACCTCTGCTAGGAAGATCGGCTAGATTCATTGTACCGGGAACATATCTCCAGGTTTCTTTAGATGTCAAATCTAATATCTCTTTTACTCTATTATGGATGAAAACACCCCACGAATCTTCTCTTCTTATCCAAGCGAGTACAGTCATTGAGTCAGTCGAAAAGTAAACCTTTTTAACTGGAAGATGTTTTAGTATGCTTGACAAAAGTGATGCAGCGATAGTAGCACCAGGAAGCTCCAATCGTGCAATGCTAGTTCTTCTTTTTCCACCGGGTGAAATTCTTGCTCTAGCCTGTATAAGTTGAATGTACACTGAGTTTTCTTTTTCCACATGAAGAAAGACTGCTGTCGCATATGCAAATTGACTTGCATCGCAAAACACATGTAAAGAATGCTTATAACTTACTTTCCCAAATTTGATCGATCTTGGGACCTCAACTTTAGACAAAAAAGGTACATCTTTCATACATTTTAAAATCCTTTCTTTGCATCTGCATCTACTTCCTGATCCCAGCTGATATTTGCTTTCCATAAATGTTGCAAAAACAGTTTGGGAATTAAGGTTATTGGACAAGCAATCCCTAAACGATCAAAAATTCTGCGAGCAGCAGCTAGAATAGTTCTTTTCGTTATCTTCAGAGTACACAGATTCTCGAAAGTGGATATATTCACTTGGAGGGTATCTTTCATTTTGTTCCATGTTAATCTAAGAACATTTGTAGAGGTAAGAGAAAGTCTTGAAGAATCTATATTTTCCTATCCTCTCAAATCAAACTGTCTTTCTGCCATTACTTGTCAAGCCACTGTTATGAAAGTTTGTAATTCAGATTCATCTTTCTCACTCGTGACACAATTGTCAACGTAGAAACTACTACAAAGTTTCTGTGTAGTTTCTTTTGGATAAATGGACTGTCCTTCTATGCATTTAGAACTGTCTGTAAATGATGCTGAATAACAGCTCCAAGAAGGAGGGACTATTTGAAACTCTGAACACAACTCTACAGTGACGACAAATTTTCAATTCATTGTTGCTATTTACCTACAGGAATCTTAGGAAATTTCTATCATTTTGACAAAGGCTTATTTGGAAAAAAGCCTTTCGAATATCTGCAATGACACCTATCTTGTCTAAACAAAATCTAGTAAAAATGGAAGGAATCAGTTCTATGAGGTTTGGGCCCTTGTCTATACATTCATTAAGACAGGGTGACCCTTTTTCCCTTCCTGAAGCATCAAATACTGGTCGGATTCGTGTCGTAATGTTTTCTTTAACAATATGTCTGTGAGGCAGATAATGACAAGGAACATCTTTCTCACTCAATGGTACTTCCTCAATGATACCTTCTTTCAACCAATCCTGAAATATATTTCCGTAATCTTCATATAAGCCATCAGCTTTTAATTTCTTCAATGTAGAAGTCAATCTTTTGAGAGATAAGTTATACTTGTCTGGAAGTAGACGGTGACCTTCAATCTATGGTAGATCTACCATAAAACGTTCATTCTCGATTTTCACGGTATTTTAAAAATAAGACTTAGCAGCTTCCTCAAGTTCAGATTTTGTTTTGCTTTCTGATGGGTCTCGGATACCTAAACTATCTAATGTCCACAAATCTGTTATACAAACATTTTTAGTTAACACTGAAATTAAAGTTGTACTCTCACTGGACGACGGTGGTGGGATGCGACCTATAATCATCCACCCTAGTTTTGTTTCAATGGCTGCAAGACCACTGGGTAGAAGTTTATAACTGCCAGTCATCAACTTGCCCGATATGTCAGCTCCAATTAAAATTTCAATAGGCCCACATTTCTTATCATCAGGATAAATGCCTAAGTCTGCAAGTTCTTTTAGACACAATTCTGATGCTACTGGTGGCATAGTATCACATATTACAGGTTGGCTTAATACTTCAAAATGACAATTATATGTACACTTCATATTTGGTAAATATATCATTAACACATCATGTTTATACATTTTAATATTACTTCCTCCGATTATTCATTTCTTAAGACTTTGTATCCCATCTCTTTAGCTGTTTTACTCAGAATGTAAGACCTCTGAGAAGCAGAATCAATAATGGCTCAGGCTTTATGCTTTTTACCATTGCATCTTAAAATCACAGTTAATGTTTGTAACATAACATTAGGTGCACTAGATACATTAGCAAGTGCCTGATCTCTCTCTAAATCAGTTTTAATAGACTCAGTTTCTTTTTTATTAGAATGTTGTGCACTTACTTTATATTTCTATGTGGGAAAAGACATCATTACATTTCATTACTCGGTATCCATGTCTCAGGCAGAGAAAGCAGCAACGCAATTTCCCAACAATAGCTTCTCTCTCATTTAGAGGTATATTTTTTGCATTCCTACAATCCCAAGAATTATGACGATTTGAACAAAATATGCACAATTTTTGCCCTTTGGCTGACGTAAACAGTTTGAAAGTATTAGGCACAGGCAATGGATTGCCAAATTTTGATTTAGTACTCCTGATTTTATTTTCAAAATGTATTTTAATACTGCATTTTTTATCATATTTTCCTGGCTTCTTCTGATCAAATGCTTGGGGAGCTAGAGATATTCCCTCTTCCGATTCTACTTCATCTTGAAGAAATTCAAGTAAATAATCTAGATTACTTTTTTTGATTACTTTTGACTGCTCAGAATTTCTCCCGTTTTGTGGATTTAAATCTCTAGATCTACGATTAACTGCTCGGTAACGTTCCCATGCTCTAAGTGTCTCATCAGGCAAAGAAGACTCAACAAGAGGAAAAAGCATGGCTGCATATTTATCTCTAGTAACCCCTAGAACTTCCAAAGCACAAAGCTGAGATTCCAACTGGTCATAAAGTTTTCTTAAAGACCACCCTGGTGTGTTTTGCTTTTGAAGTATTAAAGCCAATAAATCTCTTACATAAACTTGAATTAACAGTTCATCCTTTCCAAAACACACATGCAAGTGTTTTACAGCTTTCTCATAATTTTCACCGCTAGGCGGGAAACTTTTAATTAATTCTTCTGCAACAGAACCTTGTTGCATGGCCTGAGATAAATATGTAAATTTATCTTGATTATCAATATTAGGGTCCTTATCAATTTTCTTAAATTGTTCCCAAAAATTAAACCAATTTTTTAAATCACCATTAAATGTTGGTAATTTTATCTTGGGATAATGCAACATCGTATTACGAATTTGTGAAATTGATGCACATTTTCTATTTTGACACTTGTAATAATTTTTTCATCTTATATTCTAACTTTCTCCATCTATCTAAATATGATTTTGACTCATCAATCTCTTTTTCGATAAATTTTTTATCAATAACTTATTTTAAAAAGTTCTTGCTTAAAACCGCTTTCAGCTGAAATCATTAATTTTGATTTCTATTGAATAACTCTTAATTCTAAAATTTTTTCATCGTCACTTCAATTATCTTCTCTTTGATCAAATTCATTACACGATTTAGAAAATACGGTGTTGCTTATGTGCTAGTTTTAAAGCTTCCATACTTAAAAAAATAATGAAAACAAATTGCTTACTTTTAATTGCAGCTCTAATCCTTTCTTACGGATGCCAGTTGACAAATAATTGCCTCTCAGAAATACTCCAAAGTCAATAAGGATTCATTAAAACTTCAAGTTGTTTAATAAAACACATTTATTATACATAAGCATATCAAAACTCAATATGTGCATCTTTAAATATCACAAAAAGATGCCTTCTCTTTTTATAACTCAAGAACACAGCATAAATATCTCTTAAAATTAAAAAGAATAGAACAGATATAGCAATATTTTACTGTTGCCAGAACCTAACTATTAAAACATTGTGCAGTTACAAACACATCAAAAATGAAATTCAGCACGCATTATTCAAAGATAAAAACAAAATAATAACTTAAGTTTGTAAATATTTGAAAGATACATTTTTCACACAAGCAATGTTTGTTTTTCATTAATATTTCCCGTTTCACTTCAGTTATTTACAATCTGCTGCTCCTGAGACAATTACTTATTCATTTGAATAACAAAGTTTTACAGAGAATAATAATGCCCAGTATGTTTCATGCGATTTTTAGTGTTACAGATTTGAAATGTGATAATTCATAGCATTGCAAATATTATATTTAAGATATTATCATTAATTCCCTTAAAATTTATTTCATACAAAATTTTTTAAGATTAATGATTTATCTTATCAGTATTATCTACATTAAATGTGTTAATTAATCATGACATTCAATGTGTTATCATCTATCATTACAATGCAGAGGCAGGAAAAAATAAAAGAATTTGTATTTACAAGATTCACATTAAATACTGTAAATACTTTATCAGATTATTTGCTTACTGCCTGAAGATATGTAAAATTAACTTTTAAAATATGCCAAGATGAAATTTTAATAGCACAAATTATAACATTTTATTTTTTTTTACTGATATCATTTAATAAAGATGGCATAAGAACAGTATGAAATGTTACAAATTTGCTATGTTCATTTAAATGTTTTTTTTTTTTTGTTTGTTTTTTTTTTTTGTTAAACTTTGCTTTTGAAATTTAATTGCAATTAGATTACAAGTCATATATTAGATTGAAAACTTGAAGGATATTTGATATATATCAGTGTATTATTTTAATATAAGAGTTAGGAACATGCTGAAATCATTTGTATGCAATCACAGTTACCCACCCATCAGAAAAAATTCCTTTTCCCACAACATTAATGTGCTTGTCAAATCCACAGCACAAGTATACTGAACTAACTATAATGGTGTAAATAGGAATACAAAGGTTTGCCCCTGTATGCATATAAATTTAAACTTTAAAAAGAAAAATGGCTTCGAGAAAAATATGCACATGAGACACACTGGGGCTCTTTGGAAGTAAGAAGGAAAAATCTGTACTCTGTTATGAATGGTACATACTTTGGTTTGATTCCCTGCCAGATAACGGCTTTCAAATCATCAGTGATGAGAGTCATTAGAGACAAATGATAACAAACTGGCCCTCAGTATTATAGTAAGAAAAGTTTCGGATTGTCTTAAGGAAGTGTGTGATAAAGGTGTTAAAAATTAATGTATGGAAGATCAGAACACCTCTAATAACATAATTTCATATTATTGCCACTTGTCAAATTTTCCTAAAAACAGAGAATAGAAATGGCTTAGAATAAGGATTAGTAATACTTCTGGGCATTAGACATCTGACAATAAATAACTCGTGCACGTCCATTCCACATTCATGAATTTACATGCTTTAAATTTAATGATCATTTCACTAAACAGTATTTAACTGGTTATAAAAATGTAACTATTGACTATAAAAGTATTCCCTTCCCCTCATAAAATGCTTTTTTTTTAATTATTATTTATGAACAGAATATAGCATATGACCTGTAAAGGTACTCAAACACATATTTCATCTCAATTGACAAAACTGCAAAGGAGTTGTCGATTTTTCATGGGGGTGTGGATAAATCAGAAAACACCTAATAAACTCCTAATTACCTTATTTACAGATCTCCTAATAGTAGTTTAATAAAAAATAAAATTTAAATATATTTCTCTTTTTATTATTTAAAATTAATATTTCTTCTCCCCACAGTCTTCTACTTTATGACGATTTCTTTTCATCCATTAGAATATCTGATTAGTTTTTAACTTTTCCCTCTGATGTATATTAATTTCAGTATTTGTTTCACTCAACTCACTTTCATTAAAATTATTTATTATACTTTCATCAACTGTGCATCTTTGATATGGATCATTGTAATTCAATAGTTGTTATAACAAGTGACAACTATACTAACACTTAAAGCACACTTGACTGAGAATTCAAAGTACAGATATTCACTTCCCACACCAAAGAAAAATTAAAAGCAATAAACAACAATTAACTAAGAATTCAGAGATATTTGAAAATAGTCATATTGGTTAGTATATATTTTAGAGTACCCCTTGGATTATCACCAAGTTGTTGTTTCATTTATGATAACCTGAGTAGTTGAATTTTATGGAAATCCTATTATGACCTGATTGGCTGCATGATTGCGGTAAATTTGACTGATGGAAAAATATTTCTAAGGGCTTATTTTTTATTTTTACTTCTGTGAATTTATGTGGCGACTGCAGTACACAGATTCTAGTTTAGATAATTTTAAATAGTTTTTGGATGCTGTCAAGGAATTCTATGTGTCTCACATACCAAAGAAACAGAAATTTTTAAATAAGGTAAGTCAGTTATTTTCTTTCAGTATTGCGTAGATTACATAACATGTATTTCCATTCTTACGTCATTTCCTTGTTTGATTTAAAATGCAGTTTATTGAGATTATATATATTTTGTTTTAATTATGTTTTATTGCATTGTGTTTTTGATGCCATTTTACCGTGAAGGGCGTTGGACGTAAACAGGAATGGTGCCAAAAAATCGCCAATTGGTAACCCTAAAATATATTTTTACCACCATATCTTGCTTACAATAGCTGTTAGTTTTTTTTTTTTTTTTTTTATTGAATGAAAGGATACACATCAGTGAAATTCTGTAAAAAAGAACCGATATTATCTCCGAACACAACTATCTATTGGTGTAATCACTTTCTAGAGACAGATTTCTAGAGAGCCCTTAGAAAGAAAAATGTAAAAAGAAATAGGTGGTGCTGATTAAATTCTTAAATACACTTATGAATTCCCAAACAAACATTTATCTCCACAAGTAAAACAAGTTGTCAATAAGTTCACAGACGGCCTCCAAAGTCACCAAAAAGTTCACGACTTCTCAGCGGATGTGCAGATAATAATATATATATATATATATATATATATATAAGAAAAAAGGGGAATAAGAAAAAAAATATTTCATGCTAAGCCAAAAATCAAGTGTCTTAATTATGCATGGTACATTCTGATTATTTACACCCTGTCTGAAAAGTAAAACAATGTGCCACATCCCTAAAGAGGCAACCCATGATGTCAAAATATATTTATATGCAGCGAATGAATTGCCAATTTCTAACTTCATATTTCTTTCTCAATTAATACAGCCCACTCCCCCCCCCAAAAAAAAAAAAAACTCATTACTCAAAATGTTAGCTATGATTCTATACCCTTCCATTTTCCCAATTCTGTTTTGGAATGTTGCAAATGATGGGAAGTGGAGGTCCAGAATTTCTATTCATAAGGCCCAAGAGCTCTAGTTATACCAATGACTAAATAAAAACTATGTTGAATGATAAACATTTATTTCAGTGTCTGCAATAAATATTCACTAAACAAAAAATTCATTTTTTCATTTAAAATACTATTTTACATTATTACTTAATGCTGATAATGATTAACTATGCATAATTTATCATGTATCTTTATAATATTCATCTATATTGCATTAATATTATGTTATATACAGAATTCATTATCATTTGCATCTTCATGTACCTCTATTAGATTATGAAGCATATTAGCCGTGGTTACAGGGTGCTTGTCAGAGCTATGTTCCAGCTTTTAATCTGAAACAGCTTTCATATATATATATATGTGTGTAAGAAAAATAAAGACTATGTAAAAGATTAAATTAGCAGCGTAAACTAATTTCCCTTATCTATTCTAAAAACAGCAACATCTATTTGTACTGCATCATTTTAAGAAAAATCTATGTCGTATGTCTCTTACGCAATTCTGGTGATGTAAACTGAACTAAAACTCAAGCAGACAATAATAATTTTACAGCAATATTAACTATCCAATCAAAATGCTTCGAGAACCAAAACTAACTCAGTTTGACTTAAGATTTCATCCTGAACATTACGCACTTTCTTTCTACGCTTTGCCTTAGCTGGACTGCAGTCTGTCTGCTTCTTCTTTTTTGCTGCAAATCTGTCAAAAATGTAAGCCTTTTGGAACAGGCACATTTAATGTGCCAAATTGTGTGTAGCTGCAGCATGTTGCTGAAAATAAAACTGAAGATTTAATTTGTCCTCGCCTCCAATTTCCTAGTCATTATTAAGCAACACTTCTATGCCATCAAAATTCATGCTCCTGAATATATTGAGTCGACAGGACACATGTCCTGTGGTTGGAATTCCAGTAGAAATGTCTGCAATAACCAACCATCTCCTCAAACTTCCATGTGTAAATTCATAATGGATATTGAGTATCTGCCAGTCCAAAAGTGCTAATGTCAGTGAAAACAAAGTGTACGATCATAACTTATATATTTTTTAAAAAAAAAAGTGTTTTGAATCATCAGAGTGTGCCTGTGCTTCACAAAAGTGTTATCCTCGAAATTGTGGCTACAATTGTGAAAGCAAATTACTTAATTAATGCCTTCATGTTCTAATCTTCAAGATAGCTTTGGCTCCGTTTATGCGTGCAGGATGAAATCAGCAAGTCAACTACACCGAATCATTCTAAAACAAGTGTACTTAAAGTCAAAAACCATGCTTTGAAATTTAATCCAGCATATGCGGTGATTTAATAAGTGCAACATAATTCAACAGCAATATAAAAATGTGAAAAAAAAATCGAATAATAGATTTCCTGCAAGTGCCTAAAAATGAAATCTAATGAAATCCCTTCAAAATTAATTCAGCGTTTGTTTACAGTAAAATGATGAATGTTTCAGAGTCCTAATGTTTCAAATCATTCCAGTGCTTTCAAGGTCATCGAATTGCATATCTTGATCTGGCTCTTATGCGAATAAATTCACAATTATGGGATTAAATTTACACTTAAAGTAAGTGCCAGAAAATTATTTTTGCTCCTGCTTTTACGTAACTGAATCTACATTGGGAACTAATATTTTTCCCCCTTAATAAATTGGACATTTAAAATGAACACTGATATAAAGAAATATAATTTAATATTAGAAATTTGAATTCTAATAATTTAGTAAAGCAAGTAAAGAAGTCTTAGATTTTTAATTATTTTTAGGGAAAGCTATTGAGATAAATATTTATATTTTAAAAATTTTGTTGAAAATTTTGAATACGAATTTTACAATTATTCTAAAAATGGAGTAGATGTAAAAAATAAGTGAAATTAGTTAAGTAATATGAAATTATGGTAAACACATGTTAAAATTTATGGGTGATTGTGTGTTAAGTATAGAGTATGTTGAGGGAGTACTGGTTCCAAAACAGAGGCCTGTAATTACCTCTGTACAGTTGTTCCTTTTACCCTCTTCATGTAAGATAATGTTGGAGGCTCTCATTTTATGAGTGTGCGTAACTTTTTTTTATATTATTATAAATTTTTGGTTGATCTTTACAATATGGTAACTGGTAGTTTGGCGACATTTTGGAGGCGATAAAGGTTACTACCTGGTACTTTGGTAATAATGTGAGCAGTACTCAGTTCCGATTACGCATTATTTTGTGTGGGGGAAATGAGAGATCATGGGATATGTCATGATATTAATGGACGAATTACGGTTCTTTAATCGGAAAAGGGGGGAATTTGGACAAGTATCTGTGGATGTATATTATTTTGTATTAAGCTTCATTGTGTGTTGTGTGAAGTAGGGTTGAATAATTTTGGGATTGTATGGCGCTGTCTAAAGTGAATTCGAAATTTTTAATACGTTTGTGTGATAATTCAAAAGAATTGGTTGAATGGTGCATGAGTGTAGGTTTAATTGCGGATAAGTATGAATGTCCAAAATGTGGGAATGAAATGAGATTGTGTGAAAGGAAGGATATTACTGATAAGTTTGAATGGCGGTGCAAGAAATCTGGTGAAAATGGACATTTTGTGAAACGGAGTATAAGGAAGGGTACGTGGTTTGCTGAAAGTCGTTTGAGTATGGGTGAGATTTTATTGATTTCTTATTATTGGGTGAATAGATTGCCAGTTGATTATTGGATTTCGGATTTAGAAATTAGTAGTAGGACTGCAGCTGATTGGAATTCTTTTTGTAGGGAAGTGTGCGTGGAATTTTGCGAAAATGATATGGGTATGCTTGGTGGTATGAATGTGATTGTGGAAATTGATGAGAGTAAGTTTGGGAAGCGGAAGTATGAGAGAGGTAGGAGAGTGGAAGAAAAATGGGTGTTTGGTGGGATTGAAAGGGGTAGTAATAAATGTTTTTTTAAGGTTGTGCGAGATAGAAGTAAAGATTGTTTATTTAGTTTTATAAAACAATATATTTTACCGGGTACTATAATTATTTCAGATTGTTGGAAATCATATGAATGTTTGGAAGATGAAGGGTTTAAGCATCTTGCTGTAAACCACAAGTATTATTTTAAAGATCCGGAAAGTGGTGCGCATACCAACAAAATAGAGGGCACCTGGAGTGGTATAAAAAGTGCCATTCCTAGGCATTGCGACAAGGAGAATTTTGCTTTTTATTTAGCGGAGGAAGTTTGGAGGAAAAATTCCGAAAAAAATCGTTCAGTAATTTTATTGAATCCATAATAAAAGTGTATCCACCATGTAAGGAAGATTCGGAAGAAGATTAGGTTAGTTAGACTTTGTTAAGAATGTGAGTAGTATTCAGTTCTGATTACGCATTATTTTGTGTGAGGGAAATGAGAGATCATGGGATATGTCATATGATATTAATGGACGAATTACTGTTCTTTAATCGGGAAAAATCTGGGAATTTTGTATTTGGCTTTATTCTGTGTTGTGTGAAATAGTGTTTGTGAATTTTTGGATCCCATGGCCGTAAGTAAAGTGAATTCGAAATGGGTATTTAGTGGTATTGAAAAGGATAGTAATAAATGTTTTTTAAGGTTGTGCGAGAGAGAAATAAAGATGTTTTATTATGTTATTTATTTTACCTGGTATCTTGCTTTGAAAGATAAGTATGATTTTAAAGATTCTGAAACAGAAGGAAGAAAAGTGTATCCGCCACTTAATCAAGATTCTGAAGAAGATTAGGTAAGTTAGTATTTTTAATTATTTTTATGCATTGTTTTAAATGTAAGGTGGAAAGGAATTTGGTATTATTGGGAGAATTGTTATTAGCAATGATTTAGTTTAAAGTAATTAGGATTGTAAGGTTATTTTTATTAATTTAATGTATGTGCTCATTTATATTTTAAGTAGTGTTTTTGAATTTAATTATATTTTAATGAAATGATAGTTATTTTGTGAATTTTATGTTTGTAGGAATTTGGTACACGTTTAAGTTGAAGTAAACGTGCATGGAAATAATTTAAATATTTGTTATTTGTAATGTATTTAAGTATTTGTAATGCTTGCGGTATGAATTCGTTGGTGACGTGTATAATGTAATAGATGATTTAGAGGTAAAAGTTTTTGGATATTTTATTTATTTTATATGTGGAAATGTTCATATTTGGAAATAGTAAATACTTTTTCGCGATCAGGTAATTTCATATATGTTCTTTTTACCGGGTTTAAAGATTGAGAAAATTGTCATGTATTTTCGTGAAATTTTTCTAATTTATGAGAAAAAAGCAGTGTACATGGATATAGTGAAGAGTGTGCGCAATGCCGTTTTTGTGCAATTCTGGGATGTTTTTTTAAGTAAAAATAAGTCGGCGTGTACATGGTTTATGTGTATGTGTTATTTTGAAAAACGCGCAAGGAGTATGGTATTGTGCACTTTTTCCCAATTTTGCAGTGAATATTTGTCATGATTAAGCAGTTTTGTTTGATAAAATTTCTAGCATAAGTGTAATTCGGCTAGTAGATTGTTGGAAGAAGTGTTCAGGAGATAAAAAGAAAAGAAACATGTCTTTACTTCGTGAAGACAAAATGGCGGCGGGGGAAAAAAAAAATAGAGGGTTGCTGTAGGAGAGTTGGTCACCAAATTTTCGCCAAAAAATCGCCAAGTTACCATAATGTAAAGATCAACCAAATTTTTTATTGTGGAATGTATTAGTGCAGTTCTCAAAGGCCAGTTACCTTATGCAAGGAACGGAGGTCTTTTCAAGTAACTGCCTAGGCACCCTGAGTCACCAGTGCAGAAAACACATAGTTAACTCAAGAGG
The DNA here is from genome assembly GCF_044657685.1 of Stegodyphus dumicola. NCBI lineage: Eukaryota > Metazoa > Arthropoda > Arachnida > Araneae > Eresidae > Stegodyphus > Stegodyphus dumicola. Next base: position 121,137,774 of record NC_140779.1, on the reverse strand, counting down.
ACAGCCCTATTGATGGATATGTTTGTTTAGAACCATTACGAGGCCTTCCAGTTTGGTAAAATCAGTAACTGTAAATGAAAGATAATAATGGTGAAACCATAATTTCTGAAACTGTTACTCCTATTAGATTTATGGTGTTAAAATATAATTTATCAGTATGGAAATTAGTATCACAAATATTTATGTGCATTACATATAATTATAAGTAATGATTATGTAAAAGTTTATTTTGCGATATTCTGTGATAACAAGAACCTTCCTTGAAGAATTATGATTATGTACACTCTCAAACAAAAAGACTTTTGGACTGAAATGCTGAAAAATTCAATAGGACTCTAAAAATTTAAAACTTATTTAAAAACATTGATATTTATAAATTATACTTTATGGGATCATAATTTTATGATTTATGTTTTTTCATTTGCTAGTACTTTAACGCTTTTTCTTTAAAAACGCTTCTCTGTTGCTACACCTTTTTTTTTTCTTGATGGAAGAGGGTATGTAAGAAAAATAAGCAATATGTAAAAGATTAAATTAGTAGCATAAAATAATTTCCCTTCTCTATTTTAAAAATAGCAACATCTTTTACATATACAGTCAAAAGTCGTTAATTCGGACACCTATGATTCGGAATGATCTATAATCCGGACATCAAAACTAAAAACTTTCTGCGCATGCGCCACGTTGACACATGCGCAGAGGCGTTCACGCGTGCACGTAAGACTTTTTACGACTGCGCATATGAGTGTGCGCAAGTGCAGAATACGTTTTCGCATGCGCATTTTATGTATAATGGACATATAAGCTAAAATTATCTATTTCAGTTAATGTTGATGATTGCGTTGTTCCTTAATTTTCGAATTGGATCCGGCTTATTATTTTTTGCAGACTGTAAGAGCAATTTTATAACAGTAAGCTTAAACTTTCGATTATATCAAATAGAATTTCCGATATATATTTGTTAATATGTAAAGGATCTAAAGCGAAAGTATGTTTTGAAATCCGAAATCTGTTTATCAATTTCACGCTGCTCGGCGGCGGGCGCCTAATGAATTGGAAGTTGATTTGTCAGCACTATCTTCAGCGCAGATGTTTTTATTTTATTTGGCTTATAATTCCTTACCAAATGTAGTATTTCATCTCGATATGCTCCGTCTTTGATATGATTTAAAACAAGTTCCTCGTCATTATAATTCGCTTCCGATAGCGAAGAAAAGTGACAGAGGTTATTGAAAACAAAAAACAAGAAATTATGTCTGTTTAATAGAATTAAAGAGAAAGTATTATCACATGAAACGAAGCAAAACTTAAACAACTTACATTGAAAGAAATGTTTAATAAAGTAAACAAATAAATATTAAGCTTTTTCTTTTTGCAAATTTTGATACCCTTTAGATCATAATTGTTCTTTATTTCATAAATTTCGGTTTCATATTTTTAATTTTAGAATTTCTGCATGCCATCTTACGAGATTTAAACTGATGATCTATAATCCGGAAAAATCGATAATCCGGAATCGCCGAAGTCCCGACGAGTCCGGATTAACGACTTTTGACTGTATTTTATTTTTCTTACAAATATATATTTGGTGGTCGTGTCTGCTTAATGCATGATATAATTAAAGAAAATAAGAGTAGACAATCTCCTATAACAAAAGAATATATTAAATACTAAATTACAATTTAAATTACATTGCAGAGATCAACACAGAGCTCGGAACACAGTTCATGCTACCTTCGCGTACCGTTGTGTGACGAGAAGTCTGAGTGAGTAAAGATGTCGCTTTGCTGCTCCGATTAAGAACTGGATTTTACACGTGGCGCCATCTCATGAATAGAAGTTGAAGTATCTGTTGGAACGCCACAGTACTCCCCCCCCCAAGTACCATCGGTACGTTATAAGTACTTTGGGTTAAATTTAACCTTTCTTCCAGATCTGGTAGTTTTAGGTTGCTCTTTAACGGGATGTAAGCTTTCTTCCGGGAGTGATGTTGATGAGGAAGTTGTTGGATCTTGCATTAGAAATGCTGGTTTGAGACGATCGATTCCAATCACTGATTGTTTACCATTGCAGATGATGGTGAAATGTTTCGGTAATCGTTTGACAACTTTGAATGGACCATCATATGAAGGTGTTAAAGTTGGCTTAATTGCATCGGTGCGCACGAATACGTGCGAAGATGTCTCAAGCGCAGGATGTACAAAATAGCTTGGCTGGTTATGCGAAGATGCTGGGGTTAGCGAGATATTGCTCATGGTCTCACGTAAACGTTGAAGGAATGTTGGAGGGTCGATAACTGGAGTAGATTCTGGGTGAAAGAATTCACCTGGCAGACGGAGGGTTGCACCATATAACATTTCAGCACAAGTGCTACCAATGTCTTCTTTGAATGCTGTGCGAAGACCAAGCAAGACTAGGGGTAAGGCTTCTGTCCAGTGTGTGCTACTGTGGCACTTCAGACCTTGTTTGAGAGATCGGTGAAAGCGTTCCACCATCCCATTTCCAGATGGATGGTATGGTGTTGTGCGAATATGGCGAATGCAAGAAGAGAGGTGAGAAATGCGAACAAGTGACATTGAAATTGTCGGCCTTGGTCAGTAGTGATGGTGGTGGGCATGCCAAATCTTGAAAGCCACTGGGAGATGAATGCTCGAGCTACAGTTTCAGCGGATATATTTTCAATAAGAATGGCTTCAGGCCATCTTGTGTACCGATCAATACAAGTGAGGAGGTAAGTGTAACCATTTGAAGGAGGCAATGGGCCAACCAAGTCTAAGTGTACATGATCAAAGCGTCTTGCTGGAAGGTTAAATTGTTGAATGGGACTGTGAGTGTGACGGGATACTTTACACCGTTGACATCTAATACATGAACGAGTCCATTCTGTGATGTCTTGATTCATCGCTGGCCAGACAAATCTGTCTGCGATCAGCTTTTTGGTGGCACGGATTCCAGGATGTGCCAAATTGTGCAAGGCATTAAACACTTCACGTCTAAAATTGACAGGAATATAGGGACGTATTCTATTGTTCTCTATGTGACAGTAAATTTTAAGCGTTGGATCAATGTGCAGCGGTTGTAACTGAAGGGAGGTTTGTGGATTTGAGATTAGGTTCTTGAGTTCCTCATCATGCAATTGAGCTTTTGCAATTTCAGAGAAATCTGGGGTAGTCCGGTTGATATTGTTTACCCGAGACAAGGCATCAGCGACACAATTATCAGTACCAGAGACATATCTGATATCTGTACTAAACTGGGCGATGAAATCCAGATGTCGAAGCTGACGAGGAGAACATGAGTCAGAGTTTTTTCTAAAAGCGAAGGTTAATGGTCGATGATCGGTGAAAATGATGAAGTCGTGTCCTTCCAAGTTGTGCCGGAAGTATTTAACAGCACAGTACACAGCAAGTAGCTCTCTGTCATATGTGCTGTATTTCCTTTCTGCAGTAGTAAGTTTTCTGGAAAAGAATGCCATTGGGGAAAGTCCTTTAGTGGTATGGGCTTGAAGCACTGCTCCTATGGCCGTGTCAGATGCATCTACCATTATAGAGAGCTGATCACTAGGTGAGTGATAAGAAAGTGTGGCTGCATTTGCCAGATCGTGTTTGCATTGCACGAATGCTGCAGATGCAGATTCAGTCCAAGGGACAGCTCGTTGATCGTTTTTTTTTGCTATTCTTCAGAAACTCATGTAGGCAGGCTTGTGTTTTTGCGGCATTTGGCAGAAAGCGTCGGTAGAAATTTAACATTGCTAGAAAACGCTTCAGTTCAGAGATGGTAGGTCGTTAATTGCTTTGACTCTTTCCGGTAAAGGTTTAACTCCGTTCTGGGTGATAAGACATCCAAGAAAGGAAACTGAGGGTTGACCAAGTACACATTTGGATGGATTTAGTTTTAATCCATGGTCTTTAAGGCGAGTGAAAATCTGACGCAGATGTTTAAAATGTTCTTCCGCATCTGTAGATGCAACCAGGATATCATCAAAATATGGGATGCAGAAATCGAGACCAGACAGTACTTGGTGTATGAAACGCTGAAATGTTTGGCCAGCATTGCAAAGGCCAAATGGCATATATAAGTACTCAAAGAGACCAAATGGTGTAGTCACTGCGGTCTTAGGCACATCTTCAGCATGCACTGGGATCTGATGATATGCTCTGGCAAGATCGAGGGTAGAAAATATGTTTGTTCCATGAAAAAGATGGGTACAGTCTTGGATATGTGGGACTGGATATCTGTCAGGGACTGTGACGGCATTAAGTCGACGATAATCTCCACAAGGCCGCCAGTCACCATTAGACTTTTTAACCATGTGAAGTGGACTGGCCCATGGGCTTTTAGATGGGCGAATGGTTCCCTGTGCTAGCATGAATTCAAATTCTTTGCGAGCAGCTTTTAGCATCTCTGGAGAAAGACGACGAGGCTTGGAAAATACAGGTGGGCCATGTGTTTCAATGTGATGATACACTTCTGGCTGATGAGTATGCTGCCCTGATTTGGATGGGTTTAAAATGTCAGGGAATTCTGCCAATAACCAATGAAACCGTGTGCTGCCCAATAAAACACTTATGTTGGTAGGTACGTTTGATATGTGAGAAGCTTGGCCCTGTGATGTCAGCTGAGTTGTAGCATCAATTAAGCAATTATTCTTGACATCCACTAGAAGGTGGAAATGTGTCAAGAAGTCGACACCAATAATTGCTTGAGTTACATCCGCAATAATAAAAGGCCAGTTGAAAGTCCGGCGCAAGTTTAAATCAAGTGTCAATAGTTTGGTGCTGTAGGTTGCAATTTGGGTACCATTGGCTGCATACAGTATTAAGTTTATTAAGTTGGTGAGCATTTGTTTTAGTTCTCGGGAGCACTGATATGTCAGCTCCAGTATCTACTAGAAAACATAACTGAGTTGAACGATCAGCCAGTACTATTCTGTCGATGTGGCGGACATTCTGTTGGCCAGCAGAAGACCGCCCATTTAGTTTCCCGCTTGTACAAAAGTGCATGGAGGGGCACACTTGCGAGCTTGAGAGCCAAAATGCATATGATAAAAACATATGCCACTTGTGGGTTCTTTGTACTGCGTTCGAGTATTGTGACGAGATCGATTCCTGCTTCGAGTACGAAATTTATTACGTGGGCCCTGATTTGATCGATTATATCTCCGTGAAGCATGAAGACTTGTAGAGAGTTCAGATACTTTTTTGGTCAATTCAGCCACTTGTTGTTCGAGGGATGAACTGGAAGGTGCAGCATTAGCAGCACTGACATAAGCTGGAGTAACAAGTTCATTAATTTTGTCAGCCATTGCTGCTAAACGGGTTAGATCTTCATTGGAAGCAGCAAGAATTATTTGTATGTTATTAGGGAGACGCGAAAGCCATAGTGACTTCAACAAGTTGTCACTAAAATGGCTTCCTGCCAGATCACGCATTCGTGACAGCAAGTATGAAGGTCGCTGATCTCCAAGTTCAAGTCCTTGTAGTAAAGTACGTATTTTTGAAGATTCACTTTCTGAATAGATTTCAATGAGCCGCTGTTTCAGTTTGGAGTATTTATCACAATCAGGTGGTTTGAGAATTAAGTCATGCACTGAATTCAGAATATCAGACTCAATTGCTGCAACTACGTGGTTGAATTTTGTAGAATCCTCACTAATGCGAGTGATAGAAAATTGTGCTTCGATCTGAGCGAACCACAATGAAGGATTATTTTTCCGGAAAGGCGGTGGCTTCACCGCAACGCGTGTGATTTGTGTTTCTGGTGGAATATCATCAGGCATACTGATAGATAATTTTCACTTTAATTAATAAACACTTATCAGCACAAATATTGTAGCATGAGGATACACTATTGATATTTTACCATGATAACAATAAATATTTTAACCATGCAGAAAAATTTACGTAACGATACACACTCAAATAAGACAGGGTCAGTAATTACACACACAAATAATATTTAACCGAAATGCATTTGAAAAGAAACCCCTATTTGAGAAAAAAAAAATGATGCGTTAATTTTGTATTGCACACGCACAAAATCACCACTTCACACTGCTAAGGCACTTTCGAAGGAAAAAGGAAATCACTCCTGTAGCACATGGGAAAACAATTCACTACTTTCGAACACTGAGAAAAGAATTTTGCCGTAGCACGTTGCACAAAAGTTACTGATGTAGCACATTTAGCAAAAATCACTGTTGTAGCACATTTGTCGTTGAATGATCGAAGAATTATTGCACGACTGGCGAAGTCAGCGGAACGGAACAGATCACATTGATGATTTGCTGAAGCTCCTTGCGATGATATGCACGACTTTGAAAAAAAAAACACAAGCAATATATATCAATACATCTATAAATAATTGAAGGGGTACGTTGTAGCATACGTTTAATGTCCATATCCGTTGTTATTTTTAGTCAGTTCTTCAGAATGCCTTGGATGCACGTGGCTTAGGGTCGTTGAAAATCCATTGTCAGTAGCGTGCTCAGTCAAAAGGTCACCACTTTTGGTGGTCGTGTGTGCTTAATGCATGATATAGTTAAAGAAAATAAGAGTAGACAATCTCCTATAACAAAAGAATATATTAAATACTAAATTACAATTTAAATTACATTGCAGAGATCAACACAGAGCTCGGAACATAGTTCATGCTACCTTCGCGTACCGTTGTGTGAGGAGAAGTCTGAGTGAGTAAAGATGTCGCTTTGCTGCTCCGATTAAGAACTGGATTTTACACGTGGCGCCATCTCATGAATAGAAGTTGAAGTATCTGTCGGAACGCCACATATATATATACATATAAATTTAAACAAATTTAAATTTTAACAAACATGTATATATGTAAAAAAGCAAATTTAAAGTTAAAATAATTAAAAAATATGCAAACATATAAAAGATTTAATTTTCGAACTAATCTAGAATATCATTTAAATTCAGATAGCATAAGAAAATCAAGTGCAAAACCAAACCATGAAAATAAATTCACCAATTTAGCAAATTAAAATTAATATTAAAATTAATCTAATTTTTTTTTTTTTAATGCATAAGATAATGACTGTTGAGCAGGCAGGAGACAGACTTATCAAGGGAAAGTTGCCTCCAAACTAACTCTCCAATCATTCAATTCGTGTTTCGTCATTCATGCAGGCAAGGGTAAAAGTCAAAACCAAAAGTAAAGAATGAAGAATGTCCAAAAAGAAATACCAATAAAGTGGTACCTTTAGAAATTAGCAATTAAAAATTAAAGTTCTAAAAGGAAAATACCAATGAAGTTTTTTTAAGAAATAAGTAATGAAAAGTCAAGTATTAAATTAAACGTTTTAAAAAAATTAAATTTTTTAAAAAATTAATTTTTTAGAAAAATTAATTTAGAAACCAATGCATTTTAGAAACCCTTGTCTACAGAAACCTCTCCGACATGAATATGCATATCAATAAAAAGAAATTAAAAAGGAACTAGACATAATTTATATAAACCAATAAGAAACAAAACGAACTAATTTATAATTTAAAAATATAAAAATTTAAAAATATATATACTTAAAATATGATTTATATATAGAAAATACTTAAATACTACATAAAAAATATTTAAAAAATACTTAAAGCTAGTATATATATACCAAAGGTAATAAAATTACAATACTTACTCATCGCCAACAAATATATTTGGATAGACTTCATCACAGTCTACACCACAAATTAACTCTTTAGTCATTTCACATGCTGGTTGTTGAATAAATCTTGGAATCCAAGTATAACCAATAGTAGACTTTGTAGGTGGATTTGTCTCATGAATAACTTGAAGTAAAGCTTTAAGTGGATCAAGAGGAGAAGCTTGATTTGCCATATTGTTACTTAGCAAAGGAACCTAATAAATGAAGTCGTTTATTTTAAAAAGTATTCATAAAAATAAGTTTAAAAGAAACTAAAAACATGAGCACTGATTTTGGGAAATATGAAGGAAAAATGCTTTAATTTTCATTCACTTATAAGCACAAAAACAAAAATTTATACAATTATATAAATGAAAATACTTATTATGACATGTATTATATGTACATATTGTGATATATATCTGGTTATAATGAAAGTTTTCTGCCAAAAAGTGTTCTTAAAAAGTTAGAAAGAAAACATGAAAGCAGTACCTTTAGTACAGGAAGCCACCCAAATCAATAACCACCCAAATCTATAATTTTCTGCTAACACTTTGGCAGTTTCTCAGAGCCTTTGGCCCAGAAACTTGGTGGCTGCAAATCCAAAAGCAAATCAAACTGATTTTGGACATCCTGTGCAGAATGGATGATAGCACCAGCAAGATGTAGCTGCAGGTGTGAAAAACGTAGAAGTCTGAAGGAGCGATGTTGGGGCTACATCACAGATGTGGCAAAAGATCCCATTCAAGTGCATACGAAGTCTAGTTGGCAAACACAGACACATCTGGCTTTGCATTATCTTGATGGAACATTACCTTCTTGCCCGCAACTCGGTTCAACACTTTTCCTTAATAGCAGCGTCAACGCAAACTAGCATCTAGCTGTACACCTTACTGTTGAGGGTTTTACCTTTTTTCTGATACTCTTTGTGGATAATACCATGACAATCCCACTAGATACAAACCATGATCTTTTTGTCAGTCAAATTTGTGCTTTGAAATTGTGCTTTATGATGTTACCAATGAGCTCTCGGGTGCCAACCAACCTCCTTTTCAGACTGTGTTGTTGAAGTAAATCCACTTTTCATCACAACTGTAGATCTGGTCCAAAATTTTGTCCTTGTATTGATATTGGAGTAGATTAGTGCAGACCCAGACATGTATGTCCTTATCTGCTTCAGTCAGCTCAAGCGGCACACAGCAATTGAACTTGCACACCCAAACACATATGTCCTTATCTGCTTCAGTCAGCTCAAGCGACCCCCTTGCGATTGAACTTGCACAATTAATGGGCATAGTACTAATGTCGAATTTCTTAACAAGCTCTCGAGTGGCTGGATACTGATCTTCTTCCACAAGTTCTCGCAGGTGGACCTAATCAACATCAGTAGTCTGGCCAGAGTGCTCTGCTTCATGAATGTCATAGTCCTTGTTCTTGAACTTCTGGTACCAAACCTTTACAGAGTCATATGATACAACATTAGTAGTTAAAACTATACACATGATTTGGTGACATTCTGCAGCTGATTTTTTGCAAATTACGATATTTTTTACAAATTTCACAACACAGTGTTCTAAAGCATGTGTCTTTCTTTCAAATGCCAAAAATCACTTGACAAAACATGATTAAACATGGCAATGTGAACTACTTGCACAGCCAATATTTGCAGTGGAGAGAAACTTTCATTAATACCCAATATCCTGTATACTTATTATGCACATGGCTTATTCACAATTATATTACTTTCAAGTTTTGTATTTTTAAAAAGTAATCAGCATTGGCAAAAATCAATAGCTTTCATCTATCACAAAATCTGTATTTAAGATGTGATAATACACATACTTTCTTAAGAAAAATAATACATATTTACTATATATGTGGGGAAAAGCTGAGAATGCCACTGCAGCCTGTTTTGTCTTTTAATAGCTACTAATCACAGGACAAAACTATTAATATTCTGCAGCTTTATAGCTGCCACAATGCAAGACACTGGCAGGTCCTGTGTCAGCAAAAAAAAAAAAAAAAAAAAAAAAAAAAAAAAAAAAAAACTGCATATTGTAATAAGGTTAGTAATTCCGATCACTTTCCCAAGTATTTGATTATTACAGTCTCGTACGAAAATAAGTATATTTTCAAATGGAATAACAAATTCAGTTCAGTGGGATATGATGCAAATTTAAAAATTCAATAACCACATTTGACAAGCTGGTCATTTGAGTATTGCAAAACACACAAGTGCTAGCTGCCCTAAGGCAAAGGATGGTTCCATGAAGGTTTTCCTAAGCGAAACTAGTTCGCATTCATAGGAGTTAAAAAAACAACAAAAATGAATATACAGCAAGTCCGTTCTCCCAGATTAAAATTCGAGATGAGTCATATGAATGGCTAAGTGATTACGACTACTAAATGCTGGGAATTTGACCTCAGACAAATAGACCCACTAAGTAATTGGTTATTATGATTTTCCCCATGAGTAATGTAAATTTGCAGTCATTTCCGTTCGAAAGGCCTCCATCAAGGTATTCCTACCTCTAGGCAGATGGGCCTTACATGCTTTGCTATATTCTAATAACATAACTCGGAACAAACTAGCAGTACTCATCAGTCTTTGACTTCTTGATCAGTACAGTGGCAGGTAAAGTGCAGAATCGCCCACTTATTTGTTTGGCGCTTTTTACAAGGGTAAAAACAACTGGGTTTTTGTCAATTTTCTTTTATTTTTTAAGTGAAAATAGGTCATTGTGTACATAGATAAAGTCAAGGGAGTGCGCAGTGCCATTTTTGTGCAATTCTGAGATTTTTTTTAAGTGAAAATGGGTCAATGTGTACATGGATACAGAGTATGTGCAATTCTTAAAAACGCACCAAGCAGTGGGTGATTCTGCACTTTCCCCACTGTGGCTACATGCTTGTCAAAACCATCAAAAGGTTTTTAATCAGTAGTGGCCTTATCATATCATAAAACATATCTCTAATTATAATTGGACAGAGTCAAGTCTTATTTGAAAACAAGTTACAGTACTGATAATAATTTCATTCCAACAAACAAAATAATTAATGTTAGACCACAAAAAACTGAGTATTGACAAACAAAAGAAATTTGTACAATTATCATGAATAATATCAGTGTGAACCAAAAATAACTATGTGCTTATAACATTTACTTACAAAATACTTAATTTTACAGAAAGTACCAAGAATGGGAAAATATTTTTGCATACAACTTAGCTATACACAATCTACAAATTAAGATTAATTTCAGGAATGGGAAACATATCACTGTGATGTCTTAATGCTAATACTGGAAAAGTAAAATATAAAATATGCATTCATAACGATTTCAAAGCTGGAAATGAGATAGAATGTTGACTTTATCATCTTCCAGCTGATCTTAATTATACATTTTATTCAAACCAATTAGTTATTTTTCTGTTGAAACACGAATTCTCGGGAAATACAAAAGTGAGCTCAACGCATTTTCAGTAACTTGTAAAGGAATTTAAAAAAATCCTGAATAGCTCCCTTTATAAAAGTAATATAAACTAAATAATTAAAATTATTTATGTAACTTTATACTAAAAGAAACTTTCGACTTCCAGCCAATAAGTACTTTTTTAGCATAAAATATGTAGTTAACTATATGGAAAATCATGACCTTTTTAATCGCAAATTTAAACCATCGCCTCATTAGAGGTCGGAAAGCCCAAACAAGGAGAGAAATTCAAACTAATTTTTTTTAGACAGATTATATGTGCTGCACCTAATCCTGACGTCTTTTAACCCACAGAACTAAGGCAAGCGCTAATCCAAATAAAAAGAAAGATAGACAACATATCATTTTGTCAAACTAATTTGAAAATTATCCGGAAACAACAGTTGCTCTAGGCAAGAAGAAACAATCAGAGCTAAGTTGTTAAAATTGTACATTAAAAGTTTAATCCCGCGTTATGAACTCAGAAAAGTATGACGGATCAACTTCATTTAAGCACCGACATTTGCTGAGACGACGAAGATCACTTTATATTCTCGAGTGTACAGATGTAGAAATATCTTCTTACTCAGCTTCACGCGAATTTATATTATTATAACCAGATTTATATTACTTGTCTAAGTTTCTGAAAGTACTGCAAACCCAGAGAAAATTTTACTATTAATTTATTCATTGAAGTGCATATATAAGTAGTTCAAAGGTTCACTTTTGCGATAATTTATCAATATTTCTTAAACGTTTAAAATATTAAATGTGTTATTATTTATAAATATTAGACTGAGGCTACAAATATCCCAGAATAAATATACTGCAGATATGTTTAGTCTGAGAACTTAGGTCTGTTTCAGCCAGATATGTCTAGCAACTGTAGAGTAAAACTGCCACTCTATAGGCAAATCTAAAGTCCCTTCCTCTCAATTCAGATTACTGTACATAACTATGAATACGATATGAAAGCACACATTGACTTATTTTATCGCACAACGATATGAAAGCACATATTGCAAGAAAGAAAGTATAAGAAAAATGTTTGTAGATTAAATGTAATCAATGCACATAAAACAAATACTTGAAAGCTATAGGATAAACCATGTTTGAACATCGATGAGTACAGGGAAGCATAACAAAGCAAATGAAATCCGAAAATAAAGCATTAAATAAATATTTGCAGGTGCAAGACACTTATTTTTACACATATTATCAATATTTTATATTTTATTCAATTACGTGCTATTTCTAATTTAATAATTCTAAGCAACGCAACAATCTTTTTCGAATATGCTACTACGGATAATGCATAATCCCTTAGCATGGGAAAAATATCAAGTTCTCCTCCTAGAGGAAGTACGTCATAGAATGACAAGCATTACCTGGTCTACCATAATAAGCTTTTTCTCCCCGATTTGGCGTTAAGGCTGTTCTCCGAACAATATCGGAATTTTTAGATATTTTTATTTTTGAAACTGAGATTGATTTTTAAAAATTTAGCATGTTTATCAAGCATAATTAATGTTCTAAATAATTATAAAGCTGTTGCATGCTTTCCGGTCTGGATATTTTTTTAGATCTTCCTATGCTGTAAACGGAAATTTTTATCTACTTCGTTTTAAAAAAATATATTTTAAATATGAAATAATAAAATATTCAAGCAAACAATTTTCTCTTACAATTATGCTTTTTATTGGTGTAAATAAGTAAAAAATACTAAAATCCAAATAATGGATTTTTGAAAGTTTTGGCTTAAAATTTTTAATTGTACTGCCTTTTTAAAATTATATCTGAATATTGTAACAATGTTCTACAAAGGAGTTTTATTTCAATGATATTTCATAATACATCCTAATGATAAAGACTTTTTACACTTTAATAATATTTATGCATTTATTCTAATGTTAAAAATTGTACTTAACTGTAACACGTAATTGTGCTAGTATTTTATAGTGATGATTTTTTAAAATTTATTTCTAGTTCTGCATAAGTTTTCTTATTTATTGGAATTTATTCTCTTAGCCCAAAGGGGCGGCAGCTCATAAAAGCTATTAGTTTCGAAACGGCATTTTGCTTTGTTTCACTATAAATGTCCGTTTCACTTTGCAAACTCTTGCCACCAAATATTATCGACCTGTATTATATTTAAAGAAATTAAATAATGAAGAATCTGCATGAATGTATGTATGTTTCTCTCGCAATGTGAAAAAAACAACGGAATTCAGAGAAATTTTCAATAACGTAATTTTCCACGCGAACATGGGCACCTGGACGGCCTAATTTCAAATTTGTTTTAATCCATTTCATATTTTGGTAACTTTAACGACGCTTTTATTAACAAACTCAGCGAGTTCAAATCCAGAAATGGCAACCCTGTACGGGAAATAACATTTTTATCTCCAGCGCGGAAATTCTAAAGATATGCCATTTTCAAATATATGAGGATATTGCTCTTGAATTGAATTTTATGTGGTTTACTTGCGAAGAACATGATATTTGATAAATAAAGGTAACACCAAAACGTTGCAAAAAACGCTCCTTTGGGCGTAATAGAAAATCAAATCTGAGTGCTTCCAGAGTTTATCTTTTTTTTCCCTCATTACACTCAGAAAAGTTTATGCTTCGAATTTTATGAAGTACTAAAATAAATAATCATCTTGTAATGTTAATAAGTAATGATCATATAATCATCAGATTTTGTTTAATTTTACCTTATTTGTTTCAAAGCATCATGTGCTATCAATATTATTTAATTTTACTTTATTTGTACAAAAAAATAAGTTCATAAGTTTTGCATTTAGAATTTTTACCGTTTTACTAAAGAAAAGAAATTTATACAATAATTACGCTTGGAAAAAAATGCGCAAAATGCAGGAAAATGTGCTTTTATGAGATATATTAAATCTTATTTGCATAAACTGTGACTTTCATCGTCTCATGACTTATACAACGTGTCACATTTAATAATTAAAAACAGTTATGTGATACAAACGCCTTAGGTTTCCATGCTAACCCTTTAACCACCAAAACTACAAATAATGTTTCTTTTCTCATGAAAATAATAACAAATATTAAATTAAGCATTTATAACATAAATTTTTATTGAAAATAAAAAAAATGCTCTTACCTGTGGAAAAAGCGAGTGTTGCGTTCGCGCAACGTCAGCGGAATAAGATTACGGATGTTTAGTGAGTAGGATTGTACTCGTGTGATGTTTCTTTTGAGTGGAGCGCAGGATTACCTTTTAGCTGTATAACGTTTTATAAATCTACAAATTACTTTACTTCTAATTAATTTAATATTAAAATATACATTGTATTTCTTTTACAAATATAGATTATTTCATTTGAAAGATTCAAGCATGAAAAGCTTGATTACGATCATGATGTAAAGCTACATTACATACTTCGTATCTATAAACAGTTTGGATATGGTACTCTTTACAACAAAGTCTTTTGTTATCAACGGATTTTACGATAAAATGTCTACCATCTCCATGCAATGGTTTTTGAATGCTGAATTTACTAGGTCTTCCTGTTGCTGATCTATTTCTGGCTAATTCTACACTCTCGATAGGAGTTTTCAAAAGAAATAATGCATTCTCGTATCTGAAATCTAAAAGAGAATTTATATTTCTAGTAGTAAAAAGTGGTGATATTTAGTAAGTTTAAATACGGTCTCACCTCATATAATTTATCAGTATTGTCAATTTGACTATTGTCAAATGCAAATTCTGCTTCATGTTCCTGTATTGCAAACGTGATATCAATTCTCGTACAACAGGAACAGAAACGTCATTATCAAAAGACCAATACATTTTTTCTTGAGGTAAAGAATGATATCCTGTAAGCAATAATATTCCAATAAATCTTCTCATATAGGCTTCAGATGCAATAAATTCTTTTTTTTTTCTTTTGCTGAGCGTATATATTTGTCTGTTCAGCGAGAAGAGAGTAAATATCTAAACCAAAACGAAAATCTGTGCACTAGTTTTACCTTGTATTTTGTCTTTTATAATTTCTCTTCTATCTCTTTTTTCATGTTCTTCCTGACACATAACTAACAGTTCCTTTTTTATCCACTTCAAGATTTCAATCTTCTGCTTTTTAAACTTTTTAGTACGACTATAACTGCTTTCAGAAAGCTGAAACTTAATTTTTACGTGAATTTCAACTTCCCCCAGCAGTATCATTTGGTAAAATAACATTATCATTATTTAAAACAGTGCCATTCCTTTCTTCTTCGTCACTAGTTTCTGCAATTTCTGGGGGAACAACAACAATATCAGTTTCATTCTGGTCATTATTAACATTATCATCATCTATATCTTTCAAGGGCTTCTCCTAATGTAAGATACCTCGTTCTAGGCATTTTTTAAACAACCAGAACATCGAAAGGAATGAGTGAAAAAGGAGATTGACTACCCGTTTCCTGCTGACGCCGCGTCAGCGCCACACCTGTTTTCTTTTGCTTCTCAACACAAATATAAACATCTGACTGATGTAATGTTCTGATAAACGGTGACCTTGACCAAAAATAGATCACTCATAAAGACGGCGATTCTTTCGTTAAATATTTTCAGCAAAAATACCCGGTCGAAAATTTTGCTTAAAATATGAGATTAATTACTATAAACAAAATGATTGTTGAAGGCAAATATTTTTTTTACAGAAATAATCTTCATAATATTCCCTACACAAAATCATCTGCTGGTATAAGATATCTTAGGTGGTTATATTTATATACGCATTTATTTTGACCGTTGCGTCAACGCAACACCAGCGACTAATGGGTTAAAGTAAGCCAGATCGTCCGTACTCTTTCTTGCGGACATGTGGGTGATGCCCACTCCACACATTGGGTTAGTCTATCTCTTATAAGGTCCATGGGGTGAGGTCAGTGACGTTAAAAGATGGATTCTATGTGTAGGTCTCTGTGCGTGTAAGTGTTTGGAATATACCAATGAATATTGATAATTTCTTGTAAGATTTTATTTTGTAGTACTTGCAATTTATTTTAGCTGTATGTCCCCAGACTGGAGCTGCATAAAGGAGGGCTGGACGAAGTATGGAGCGATATAAAATTAATTTGTTTGTTGTAGATAAGTTGCTTCTTCTACCAAGAAGAGCCCAACAGCGGCCGAGCGGTAAAGTCGCTGAACACTGGTAGTTCGGTCCGAGGTTAGAATCCCGCGAACGGGCTGGCTGCATGGGCGTTTTCGTGGTTTACTCCATGTGTAATGTGTATACGAGCCAGTTTCCCTTAGAAGGTCCTCCACGAAGGCATCCCTCCTCTTAGGCAGATAGCCTTTAAGAATTTGCCATAACCATACACACACACACACTCTACCAAGAAGCGGTCGCATAGCCAGCAGAGGCGATTTTAAATTTTTGTGTACTGAACGGAAATGGATTCTGAAGGTAAGTTTTTGAGCCAGATTGACTCCAAGGTATTTAGTTTCATTAATATAGACTATTTCTTCGTCTAATATTTCAGGAGGATAATAGTTCATGTTTCCCTTACGGAAAATAATTGCCTTGGTTTTATTAATTATTTTAATTCTTGAAACGGTGAACCATTTTTCCAGTTCTATGAGATTTTTAGTTTTGAAGTTGGTTTCTTACGGCGATTGCTTTGTAGGCTTTAGTAAGTATAGCGGTGCCATCGGCAAAGAGTGCAAGATGAATAGAGGGGTCTTTAGGTATCTCTTGGGTATATATTGTTGCGGTATTTTTCTGACATCAGTTGTTACGTTATTTTCTTCCTTCACGTTCGTACGGGGTTCGTGAGGATTTGGAGTGAATAATACAATACTTCTCGATGAAGTGTCGAAACACACTTTATTATATCTGATATCAGTATGAGCTTTTTACTATAGTTTTGCCTACGGAAAAAAACACAAAAGAGAAATTTCTAAAAGTTTTAAAAGTAGTTTAAATAAAAAAGAAGACATATTATAAAAATATTTTTCTTTATTGAAGTTTATAGAACATGAAATAATATGAACCTAGATCTCCCCAAGCATTGTTGCATTATTTTCAAATACACAAAGAACCCAGAACATAATACAATAATTTTTATCAATTTTTTACTCTTTATTTAAAAGTATATCAATAAGTTATTCAGTATCAAGATAGCAAATTGAGTAGAATATAAAATTGTATTTGTTTTCAAAATTGAGATTCATATACTTCACTTATCGTCCCTACAGTAAATTAAATATTAAATCATATCAGCATACCACAAAATAAACAAAACAAATGAACTACTTCTACCCAAGAAGTACGAACAAGTTACTCCCACATAACATTAACAAATGCTTTCTTGTATAGTACTTGTTTTGCAGAAAAATTGGGTTTAGCGATCGGAAAATGATGCCAAAAGTTCCTGGCACAATGGTCATGTCTGATTGGTTGAATTTCTCCAGTTCCCGGCAGGTTTTAGCCGCCCACGGCATTTTGTGGCGCTTCACTTTTAAAATTGTTGCCAAAAATATTATCGCCCTATATTATATTTAAGGAAATTAAATAATGAAGAATCCGCATAATTATATGAATGTTTCCATTGTGATAAGACAACCCTACCTACAGCCATCAAATTTTGAATAACGTAATCCTTCACTCAAATATAGACATCTGAGAGCTAAAATTCAGAAGTGGGAATTTACTTTACTATCTGTTTCATATTTTGTAAAGCATTTATGAGTTTTCGATTAAGAAATTCAACGATTTCAAAGCTAGCAATGGCAAAAAATGTCAAATGGAAAAAAAAAGAAAAAAAAAGAACATTTTTATCTCTAGCGCGCGAGACTGTGTATCAGAAATTCTACAACTACTACATCATACTTTATTCTTGAGTGCCAAGATGTAAAAACATCTTTTTACTTGGCTTCTGATAATCTAGCAGAAAAATAAAGAACAGTGTAGTAAGATGCTCTTTAAAATTATTTTGCGATATTTGCGAAGAATGTATTTCATAAATAAAGGTAACACACAAAACATTAAAAAACACCCCTTCGGGCATAATATAAAATCTGAAGGATTTCAGAATTTTGTTTTGTTTGTGTGTGTTATTACGATTTAAAAGTAGTTTCTATGGGGTTTCTAAGCGAGGACTTTCTGAGGTAAACTGGCTCGTATACACGTTTACACATGAGGAAAGCCACGAAAACGGCCATGCAGCCAGCCTGTTCGTGGGATTCGAACCTCGAACCGAACGACCAGCATTCAGCGAGCTTACCGCTCAGCCGCTGGAGGGCATATTAGCATAATTATACTGCATTATTATTGTACTATGTTATAAAGTAACAATGCTATAAGACTGAGGGTTTCTTCATGAAATAGCACTTTTGTAATTTATTAGTACAGTACAAAGTCCATAATCCGGCCTCGTCGGAACTTTGGCGATTCCGGATTATAGATCATCAATTTAAATATGGTAAGACGGCATGCAGAAATTATACAATTAAAAATATGAAACCGTTATTTATGAAATAAAGAGCAGTTATGATCTAAAGGGTATCAAATTTTAGAAAAAAAAAAGCTTAATATTTGTTTTTTTTATTAAACATTTCTTTCAACACCCGCATGCGTAGAGCATACATTACGCGCTTGCATGATGCACGTAATGTATGCGCGCGCATGTGCGTAAAGCATACAAAAAAAAGTTTGTGGCCTTTGAGGTCCAGATTATAGATCATTCCGGATAATGGGCGCTCGGATTACGGATTTTGTACTGTATTAAAAAATAATTGTTTCTTTGCAAACTTACCCCCCCCCAAAAATTACTGTTTATAGCAAATTCTCATTTTTAAATTGTAAAACATATAGTGTTTATTATCACAGTTTTCTATTTAATGCATCAAAGTGTTAAAACGCTGTTTGACAAGGACTTTTTTTAACTGCAGGAGACCTACATTGATTATTACTTTAGTACTTCCACTGTGAAAATAATATTACTATCTTTTAATTATTTTCACAAGATAAAATCTTTTGAAAAGGAAGAATATTTAAAATAAGTTCTTATATATATAAGAAATTAAAATAACAGTAAAGTAATATTAAAAAAAAGTACAGTCAAAAGTCGTTAATCTGGACTCGTCGGGACTTCGGCGATTCCGGATTATCGATCATCAGTTTAAATCTGGTAAGATGGCATGCAGAAATTATAAAATTAAAAATATGAAACCGTAATTAATGAAATAAAGAACAATTATGATCTAAAGGGTATCAAAATTTACAAAAAAAAAACCCTTAATATTTATTTGTTTACTTTATTAAACATTTCTTTCAATGTAAGTTGTTTAAGTTGCTTCGTTTTCTGCGATAATACTTTCTCTTTAATTCTATAAACAGACATAATTTCTTGTTCAATTACAAGGTTCCGCTGTTCAAGTCCCGTAATTGCTGTGCCGAGAATACCGACTTACTTATCAATCGAAATGTTTTCGTTTTCAATAACCTCTGGGTCACTTTCTTCACTATCGGAAGCGAATTATAATGACGAGGAACTTGATTTAAATCATATCAAAGACGGAGTACATCGAGATGAAATACTGTTGGCAGTGGTGATAAAGGCAAAGCATGTTTTGCTTCCCTTAAAATAAAGCTAAGACTAAACTAAATAAAATCCTTGCTTTATTCCGTAAATAAAATAAAAGAGCTAACACTTTAGCCTTTACATTTAAAATAATTTAGTGAAAGCCAAGTAGCATTATGCTAACTCATAATAACACAAGAGAACAAGAACACCAAAAACACAATTTCGGCGATACCGGCGTACATATATATTATATTCGGCCAACCCGCCGATCTTGACGTCATCGGCCAATCAGCGGCAACCACGTTAGCTTACCGCCGATCGACCTCCGATCAAAATTTGCATGTGGAAAACTAAAGCCAACAAACGGCCCTCTTTTCCCCATGCAAAGACAAAAACAAAACTTTCACAGAAGTTCATAGTTCAGTTCTATTATACAAAAATACTTATTGTCTTTAAACACTGAAAACATCTAAACAAAACTTTCTTAAATTAACAGCAGTCACTGCTTTTGTAAATAAGTCGGCAGTATTTAATTTACTGGTGATAAATTCAAGGTCAAACACTCCATCATTTACTAGTCTTCTAACAAAGTGATATTTTACGTCTATGTGCTTATTTCGGCGATTTTCTATTGGCGATCTAGAAAAATCAATGGCAGACTTGTTATCACAAAATAGTTTACACTCTCTTAAATTAAACTTTAAAATTTCATCTTGTAAGACATTTTTCGTCCACATTAATTCCTTCGCTGCTTCAGATAAGGCGATATACTCCGCTTCCATGGTTGATAAACTTACACATTT
The DNA here is from genome assembly GCF_044657685.1 of Stegodyphus dumicola. Classification (NCBI taxonomy): domain Eukaryota; kingdom Metazoa; phylum Arthropoda; class Arachnida; order Araneae; family Eresidae; genus Stegodyphus; species Stegodyphus dumicola. The sequence goes on along the minus strand of NC_140779.1, from coordinate 121,117,295 downwards.
TTGTTTAACAGTTTTCTAGATTACCGGTACTTCATCTAAATATAATATAAATCCTCCCATGGACACGCGGTCATCTCTATTACTTGCATAATCAGCATCTGAATAACAATGTAAATTTAGATGTTTAATCTTTGATAAGTTTAACTTATATAATTTAGTATTATTGAGATAACCAAGCAATTTCAACAATGCTTCCCAATGCCTAATTCCAGGATTCTCCTGAAATTGTGATAAGATATTCACTGCATATGTAATATCAGGCCTTGTCCTGTTAGCTACAAAAACTAAACATCCTAACAGATTTCTAAAGGGTAATGTATGCATTTCCGTAATTTCTGCACTTGTAGATGGACAATCTAATTTTGTAAGAATAGTGCCCTTAGCTATGGGAAGTGAAGTTATTGGTATCTGGAAATGTTTAAATTTTTCAAAAATTTCTTCGATATATTTTTGCTGATGTATAAAAACCCATTTTCATTCTCTAAGAATTCAATTCCAAGTAACGTTTTAGTTTTGCCTAATACTTTAAGATCAAAAAACTTACTCAGCTGTGAAATTACTTTATCTATACTATATTGATCTTTACTAAAAATCACCATATCATCTACATATAACAAGATAATTACATTTGAACCCTTATAAACACAATTACACCATTGTATTTTCTTAAAATGTAGATTTTCTAAAGTACTTTCAAATTCACAAAACCATTCACGGCCGCTTTGATGTAGACCGTAAATGGCCTTGTGTAATAAACACACTTTATTTTTCTCTTCGATAAATCCCTCTGGTTGGGTCATATATATTTTCTCATTTAGGTTTGCATATAAATATGCGTTCTTTACATCTAACTGACAATTAGTCCATCCATATAAACATACCAGTATAGTGAAAAATATTCTTATGATTGAAAAATTTACTACAGGACTGTAAACGTCATCAAAATCTTCACCCCTTTTCTGCCTGAATCCCTGTGCTACTAAGCGTGCTTTGTATCTAACCACTTGATTCTTTTCATTTCTTTTTAGCGTATAGACCCATTTGTTTCCTATTATAGTTTTATTTTCTGGCTTTTCGACTAATTCCCAAACCTTTCTTTTCTTTATTGTGTCGATTTCTTCTTTCATTGCCTTATCCCATTCTTCGGCAATTACTGATTCTCGTGCTTCTTTAAAATTTTGTGGGATAACTATTTCTACGGAATTTGCCTCTTCAGACGCAGAACTAGTCTCCTGTTCCACGAAATTAACTTTCCCCGAGTATTCGTTTTTTCCACTAAAATCGAACTTATCTTTTTCATATTTAATATTTCTTGCCTCACAATACTTTTCAATATCATTATAGGATCTAAAACGGGTGTCTGTTCCCTCTACATAATAATATATGTCTGTACGTGTTCCATCTGGCCTTTTAACTGCTTTTCTTTGCCAGTTTAAGTCTGATACTTCTTTTGGAGTAGATTTGTCATCTGACAACTTTATTTCTTCTCTAGAAATTTCCTGTTCTTCATCTGATTCTACTAATAGCTCAAATTCCTCTAGTCCTTTAAATTTAGGTTTTGATTTCTGTTCCAGGATGCCATTTGCTGCATACAGTTTTTCATCGAACTTCACATTACAGGTTTCTGTTAATTTGCGTTCTTCGGGCAGCCATATCCTATAACCTCTAGTTTCCTTCGCATATCCTACCATGATTCCTTCTTTGCACCTTATTTCTAATTTATTCCTAATCTGTTTTGGCACGCCAACATAGGCTTTACAACCAAATACTTTAAAATAAACAACACTGGGTTTTCTATTTAGGAACTTTTCATAAGGGGTTCGGTTGTTTTTATGACATACTCTGTTTCACGTATGTACGAAACAGCCAAGAGCTTCTGCCCACCATTCTTTTCCCATTTTACTGTCATTAAGCATAGCTTTAACTGCGTCTAATGCCGTTCGGTTAAAACGTTCACACACACCGTTCTCTTCTGGGGTGTACGCGTTCGTGCTTTCAACACTAATTCCATTTTCGGCTAAGTACCCTTCGAATTACCTATTACAGAATTCCCCACCATTATCAGTGCGTATACTTATTAATTTTCTATTTGTCAGTCTTTCCATTTGCCTATGATAATTCTTAAAGTTATAAAACGATTCGTTTTTATTTTTCATACAATACACTGTTACTAATCCACTATAGTCATCTATAATAGCAAGAAAATATTTACTCCCACCCTTAGATGGAACTAGTAGTGGGCCACAAACGTCTAAATAAACCAACTGCAATGGTTTATCCGATCTCTTCGGAACAGATTTAAAAGTTATTCTACTAGATTTAGCAATAATACACGATTTACACCTCTCTATTGGTTTTTCAATTTCTGGTAACCCTTTCACGCTTTGATTCTTACTAGTTTTCTCAATATAATCAAAAGTTACGTGGCTAAATCTCCGATGCCATAGCATTGCATCGTCTATTTTATTTAACTTTCCAATTTCTGTACCGTAACCAGCTTCCCTTTTACCTGTTGCATATCTAAATGGTTTTACGTGATAAAGTCCGTCATATCGTTTAGCGTAGCATAATCCATCCCAATTATTAAAGTATATCCACATCTTCCCTTTTGAAATCACAAAATGAGCACCAGCCTTTTCTAACCTTGCTCCCGATAATAAATTTCTTCTTAGATTTGGATTATATAACACATTATCTAACTCAATCCAATTTATTCGATTGCCTACTTTTACTGCAAATTTGACAGTACCCTTTCCTAGTACTTTACTTTCACAATTTCCTACAGCTAAAGACATACGTATATCGTTTATTTCTTCGAAATTTGTCATTAAATTTCTATTATTACAGAAATGAGTTGTAGCTGCAGTATCTACGACCCAATTAAATTTATCTGCGTTACCTCCTTTATCTGTAGTTGTTACATAATTTTCTACTAACATTAATTCTTTATCTTTAAACTGTACATTTTTATCGTCTATTTTAAACTTCTGATTTTTACTTACATTTTCTTTACATTGAGCAATTAAGTGCCCAAATTTATGACATCTGAAACAAGGCCTTTTCTCATATTCCCCATTTTTTCTTAGATTTAGTTTTGTTTTCAACTTTATCTTTCCCTGAGGTTAAACTAATAGTATTAAACACGCTTACCTTGCTGTCTTCTAAATCGGCTTTCTTCCCTTACCAGCTCTTCAGCAATTCTTTCCAGCGTAAAATCTTGGTCCTTTCACCTATATATCAACTGTACAATGCCGGAGTATTCTTGGGGTAATCTCCTTATTGCCTGAAATCCTTTAAAAAGATCTGCCAAGTTGTGACCAGCTTCAGCCAACTTCTTTGCAGTCATTCTTATTCTTGCGATGAATAATCCTATTTCTTCATTTGGCGTATATCTAATACTAAAAAATTCATCAGTAACTGAATTATCCTTGCTCTTGTTTTGGGTTCGAATTGCTTCTGTAGAACTTCCCACGCTTCTTTACCACTTGAACATTCTTGTATCAGCGGCCTGAACTCAGCTTTAATTCCGTAATATAATGTAGTGAAGGCTCTGTTCTCCCTCAGTGTGAACTCCTGCTTTTCACGCTTTGTTGCACTTTTATGTAATTCTTCTTCTTTGTCCTCTATGAAGCTCCAACAATTTCTATCCAGTACCAGCATTTTCATGTCGACTTTCCATCGATCCCAGTTGTCATGGTTTAACAACTCAAAACCTTCAGGTAGTAATGACATCTTCAATTAAGTGTGAGCACAACGACTTAAACTTCTAAGACAGGTCAGCTTCTTTTCGTGGATAACGGCCCTCTTCACCTACATTCCTTCAAAGCTGAGTTGAACTGGATGACTGATTAGCTGTTGACGCTGGGCCCATAACCCTGTTGGCAGTGGTGATAAAGGCAAAGCATGTTTTGCTTCCCTTAAAATAAAGCTAAGACTAAACTAAATAAAATCCTTGCTTTATTCCGTAAATAAAATAAAAGAGCTAACACTTTAGCCTTTACATTTAAAATCATTTAGTGAAAGCAAAGTAGCATTACTTTATTAAACATTTCTTTCAATGTAAGTTGTTTAAGTTGCTTCGTTTTCTGCGATAATACTTTCTCTTTAATTCTATAAACAGACATAATTTCTTGTTCAATTACAAGGTTCCGCTGTTCAAGTCCCGTAATTGCTGTGCCGAGAATACCGACTTACTTATCAATCGAAATGTTTTCGTTTTCAATAACCTCTGGGTCACTTTCTTCACTATCGGAAGCGAATTATAATGACGAGGAACTTGATTTAAATCATATCAAAGACGGAGTACATCGAGATGAAATACTGTTGGCAGTGGTGATAAAGGCAAAGCATGTTTTGCTTCCCTTAAAATAAAGCTAAGACTAAACTAAATAAAATCCTTGCTTTATTCCGTAAATAAAATAAAAGAGCTAACACTTTAGCCTTTACATTTAAAATAATTTAGTGAAAGCCAAGTAGCATTATGCTAACTCATAATAACACAAGAGAACAAGAACACCAAAAACACAATTTCGGCGATACCGGCGTACATATATATTATATTCGGCCAACCCGCCGATCTTGACGTCATCGGCCAATCAGCGGCAACCACGTTAGCTTACCGCCGATCGACCTCCGATCAAAATTTGCATGTGGAAAACTAAAGCCAACAAATACTACACTTAGTAAGAAATTATAAGCCAAATAAAATAAAAACATCTGCCTTCAAGATAAGGATAGTGCTGACAGATCAACTTCCAATCCGCGGCGTGAAATTGATAAACAGATTTCGGATTTCAAAACATACTTTCGCTTTGTAGATACAAATTACATATTAGTAAATATATATCGGAAATTCTATTTGACATAATCGAAAGTTCAAGCTTACTTTTATGAAACTGCTCTAACAGTCTGCAAAAAATAATAAGCCGGATCCAATTCGAAGATTAAGGAACAACGCAATCTGCAACATTAACTGAATTAGATAATTTTAGCTCAGCTTATACCTCCGTTACACATTAAACGCGCATGCGCACAACATATTAGCAGCCGTAAAGGTCTTACGCGCTCTCGTAAACGCCTGTGCGCATGCGCAGAAAGTTTGTAGCTTTGCGGTCCGGATTATGGGTGTCCGAATTAACGACTTTTGCCTGTATTACTAATATACGTACGACAAAAATTGCAATATGAATTAATCACACGTACAGAATAGATTATTATAATTTTGGTTATGTATTTTATATTCAAAAATTATTTTATAACATGTTAATTATAGGATAAATTACTTAAAATAAAATATTTTGATGCATGTGTGATAGCTGAATACAGAAGCAATCGGTCATACTTTATGAACGAATGAATTTAATTTCTTTTCCTTAACGAAATAATTTTCATAGAAACATAAAATAAAAGTAAGGAAGAAACATTAAGAAAGAAATATTTTCTTCTTAATTTCTTACTTAAAGAAATATTTTAACATTAATTATAAAATAAATTGCATGAAAACACAGTTTTAATGTGAGCATGGGAAAAAAAAAACCTAGTTTGCAAGGCAAATTAATCATCTTATAAATTTAAATATTTAAAATTGTTTATTTCTAAAAAGATTTTAAGTAAACTTAATTCGTTTATTCTTATCTATTTACCGTTGCTTTCATGGTATCCCACATATCTCTATTTCTTAGCCCTAAATTTCCGCGTTAAATCGTGACCTTCGAGAGGGAGAAGGCTATGACACTTTATAAACATGGCGAAGCTTTCCGTCTGATGTTATCAGCGGAAATATAACTTTATGTTGCTTAGTTAATTAAAATAGCTGAAAGAAAGGAGGCTTTATATACATTATTTTCTTTAGCTTTTTACAGATATTTTAATTAACCTTGTGCATAAATATAATTGAGAGAACCGAAGACCAAACGAACATTTTACAAAAATTTAAACGCTGATTGAATATTGCCACTGTCATGATAAATTGAGAAGGGGTTCTTAAGATAATAATATTTTACCTAGGCTCAAGTATTAATTTATTTGCGTTTCAGAGCAAAATATATAACCATCAACTTCTATATCTCCAACGTATGCAAATGAAATACTATATAAATTAGCTAATAAATGTGATGAAAAATATTTCGCACGAGAAACGTACCTAAATCTTAAGATTCATATTTGAAATGAGATAACCTAAAAAACAACATACACAATTTAAAAATATTATAAAATAGTGTATGTTGGCATATTTAGTGTACGTGGCAATATTTAAAAAAAAAAAAAAAAAAAAAAAAAAAACATAAACTATGCAGTGTTTGAAAGTTACCAGAAAAAAGTAACAGAACTACTATTTCCAATTAAAATAAAAAAACCTTTAGTGTTTTTTTAATAGCAAGCTGTTAAAAGTACAATAATTTGTAGCAATGCTGATGATTTTTAAAATCATTTCTTTCGATTATATGTAAATATATATCTATACACTTGTTTTACACAATGGCAGATTCTCGTGGCCATTTTATTCATTTTTTCAAATCAACATTCCTTTGGATACTTTCTCTTGGATTCTGCGCAGAAATGATTTGAAAAATATACACAATAGTAGGAACTGCACATTTAAATCTGCTCTTCCTTAAATAGCACACAACAAAAAGTTTTTTCCCATTTATCACGAATTTTATTGCCATCACAAGCATGTACAAAAATTAACAATGAAAATGGAATGTATTCAAATGTAATAATTAAAAAACATAACTTGCAACACTCGTATTCATACCAAGAGATATTTTACAAATTCCAAGAGAAAAATAACAGAACTGCAATTTGCACTTAATGCAAAATTTAATGTTTTCTAAATATTTTATGATTAAAAATGCAATATTTATGAATTACAATATTTAGTAGTAATGCTTATGCTTCTTAACACCATTTCTTTCAATCATATGCAGGTGTATATACATATTTTTAGTTTCTAAATTTTAGGATAATGGGAATTACGATTATCATTTATATGCTTTTTATTATTTTTTATTGCCATTTGTGTATGTTAGGTTATCTTATTTCAAATATGAATGTTGGCATTTTTGTTATAAGATTTAGGTATGTTTCTTGTGATAAATATTTTTTATCAGATTTATTAGCTAATTTACATAATATTTCATTTACATACATTGGAGATATAGAAGTTAATGGTTACATATTTTCCTCTGAAACACGAATAAATTAATATTTGATCCTAGATAAAATATTAATTTATTATCTTAAGAACCCCTTCCCAATTTATCATGACAGTGGCAATATTCAATCAGCGTTTAAATTTTTGTAAAATGTTCATTTGTTCTTCAGTTCTCTCAATTATTTTAATTAAAATATCTGTAAAAAGCCTAAAAAGCTAAAGAAAATAATGTATATAAAGGCTCATTTCTTTCAGCTGTTTTAATTAACTAAACATGATAAAGTTATATTTCCAACGAAAATTTAAAAATCCAGATAACTTTCCGACTATAACATCGGATGGAAAGCTCCGCCATGTTTTTAAAGTGTCATGGCCTTCTCCTTCTCGAAGGTCATGGTTAAGTTCCCCTTAAAAAAGAGGATTTTCCTCCACATAACACAGCAGCATATTCTGCTGCTTTTTGGTCATAATACTGTTTTGTGCCATTTTTTCGGGGGGGGGGAATTACAAATTCAGGATGTGAGTTAGTGAAATAATGGGAGAATATTCCTAGAACTTCAGACAGCGCGCGCTATAAATTTCGCCACTCGTCTGTACTGTAGTCTGGCATTATTTGATATAGTTACACACGATCTAAATAAGTTCAATAAATTTAAGTTGATAATACAGTCAAAAGTCTTCAATCCGGACGTTCATAATCCGGAATGATCTATAATCCAGACCTCAAAGCAACAAACTTTCTGCACATGCACTGCATTGATGCATGTGCATATTCGTTTATGCATGCGCATAATACGTTTATGTATGCACGTTTAATGTATAACGGACCGTATAAACTAAGCTAAAATTATCCAATTATCTATTTCGGTTAATGTTGCAGATTGTGTTGTTCCTTAATCTTCTAATTAGATCCGGCCTATTATTTTTTGCAGACTGTTAGAGCAATTTTATAAAAGTAAGCTTGAACTTTCGATTATGTCAAAAAGAATTTAAGTTTCTGGAGCTGCTAAAGGATCTACAAAGCAAAAGATGTTTCTATGTCCATCAAACAAAAAGTGGAATTGCTGCAAAAAATGGATAAAGGCATATCCTTTGTTTCTCTAACCATTCCAAAACCTGTTCATCAATTTGACGTTGCGGCGCGCAATGAACTGGAAGTTGATCCGTCAACATTACCCTTACCTTCAGGGCAGATGTTTTAATTTAATTCGGCTTATAATTCCTTACTAAATGTAGTATTTCATTTCAATGCACTCAGTCTTTGATATGATTTAAATCAAATTCCCCGTCATTTTAATTATCACGAATACACATCAAATAGTTTTCTGGTTGCAATTTTCTAATTTCGACTATGCGTAATGTATGCTTCATGCATGCACGCATTGAAAGAAAAAACAGGATTTTCAAGAAAACAGGACTTTCAATGTTTAATAAAGTAAAAAAATAAATATTAAGCTTTTTTTTTTTTTTTTTTTTTGTAAATTTTTGATACTCTTTAGATCATAATTGCTTTTTATTTCATAAATTAAGGTTTCATATTTTTAATTTTATAATTTCTGCATGCCATCTTACCAGATTTATACTGATGATCTATAATCTGGAATCGTCGAAGTCCAGACGAGTCCGGATTAAAGACTTTTGACTGTATATGTGATTGACTTGTTATATATGTTACTTCAAAGAAAATTTTTATATGACATTTTGTGATTTAATATATTAATAGTTTCAGGGAATTACAGCATTTCTCTGTGCATGGTAGGAATAGTTATCCTATCTAGCTAGCACATGGGATATCTGTGGTTTTAATTCCGACATTAAACTCATTGATTTCTCTTAGTTATGACAAAAAATATTTAACGGTAGCACCTGAACTAAAATGGGAGTCAGATTTGGTCAAATAAAGCTAATGGCTTACCCCAGTCACCCTTTAATTAGGGAAAGTATAAAGAATTATGCCAATAGTGAAGCATGGAGATGGGTTGGTTACATTGTTGAACCATATTATGATGGAAGTTTCAATCAACACAGATGATAGTCAGACTACTAGGAAAAATGATTAGCTTACATAAATGTCTATACTGAATACTTAAAAAAGTGAGAAAAGAAATTTTTATAAAATACTTTAATTCCATTTTCCATCCTTCATATACATCAAAACAGTTAATGTCAAAATTACAAAAATTGTTTATAGGTGTAAACTGAAACTAAATACAATAAAAAATCAAAATTTAAAAAGTTTTCAAGACCTTAAAATGTTTGTATATTCGTACCAGATTTCTGACAGCATCTATAACTTACATTTAATAATGTATAAAAAGTAAAATACTTCATTTTTTTTTATTACAGTAATTCCTAAAATCATATATGAAGTCTTACTAGATAGTTTCATAATCCTGGAACCTTGAATCGTACATAAATGATGTGCATTTATATACATACATATCGGTATTTATATACATAAATTAGTTTAGAGAAATACACATATTACAACACTTCTTAATACAACATTAAAAATTATATTCCTTTGGAGAACTGAAGGAAAATAATCTTTATGCAGAAAATTCATAATGAAGTATTTTGTAGATAATGATGTTTTACATATAATTTTTTGCAAAAAACTGCTAGTACTTTATTTACATCAAAACTTAAGTCTCTATAAGAAACATCTGTATAACCTGATAAACAAATGTAAAATAAATATTAATTACTGCCCTTTGTAAAGATCCAGAATGATATAAGATTATTTTTACTTTATGAAATAAAAAGTTTCTGAAATAATTTTTTTCAAAATTTAATGAGTCAGGGTACCACTGTTCAAATTTTGAGGCAGAATATGCAATCTCTCCTCTCCCTCTAAAGTAAAACAAATCCTTCATATGTTTCAGATGGTACATGGCAAGAATATGAAAAATGCAATTTGAAAGTTGGTACAGATATGTGTTTACAAATTGGATATATTTTTACATATCAACTTTAAACAGTTGCCTAGTAACAAATCTTACTAATTTACTAATTTGCTAACTGATTCACTTAAGATCAAATTTAACAAAAATCACTCTAATTAGTATCAATTATGAATATTACATATCAATGCAAGAATCTTTTTTATACTAAGTTTTTTCCATTTTTCTACAAAACTGAACTGAGAATCCAGTTTGAGTGGTGTTCAGAAATAAATTCCTATTCACAGTGGCAAATGACCATGTTTTATAACTTTTTATTAATTTCACCGACATATAACACAAACACCCTTTTAATATAAAATCAGCAATTATATACTCATTTAGCAATGAATGTACATAAAAGTATGACACTGGTTCAGCTATAGAAAGTTAATTATAAAATGAGGGGATATTTTTGAATATCCCCTAATTTTATAATTAACTTTATAATTTTTTTACATTATATTATTTACAAAAATTCAAATCCAAATACTCAAATTTTCACTTGGAAAAAAAGCTAGCAAGGAATTTATGGATAAATTCATCCATTATAAACAAGGCATCAATCTTATGAATTTAATGCTTCTGGAGATACACAGCTGTCATATTGATTTTTTGACATCCTTAACAATATGTAATAGTTTCAAGACCTAAAATTTGCTTTGCTTTACAAAAATACAAAATTACTGTCAAACAAATAATGTATTCAGCCATTCAAACTGCTTTGTTCACTTTATACAGGAAAATACTGTAACTGACATTTAAACAGCAAATCTTTATGAAAACCATTTAAAAATTTGATAACACTTACAGATAAAAAATTAAATACAATATTAAAGAAATTTACAATAACAAAAGGTCCATAGTTTCTTTGACAGGTGTATCATACAAGTACATAACCAAAGTAGGAATAAACATTGAAATATTTGATCACTGGCTCACCTACAATTGAAATAACTAGATCAGTATTTCTTGATAGAGATTCCACAAGAAATTGTGACCAAATAATGATGCAAATTTCATCGGTTACACTCAAAGAAAAATCAAATCTCACTTAAGCTTATTATTATTTTTAAAAAAAATTGATGCAAACTATAGATCTTGACACAGAAGATTACATGGACACTAGTGTAAAAAAATTAGGTATCTATTTCATAAAAGACATGCTAAATTCAATCAAGAGGGATGTATTTCTTATGACTCTAGCTTTGAAAATTAACAAGAATTATTGAGCTAAATTACCTGCTTTTTCTTTAAAATGGAAAATTTTTACATAAATAGCTTAACTGATCATACAAGTGTTCCCTAAATTTAATAATATTTAAGAAGTGGTTCCCTGAGGTTATAAATGGTTACGCTATGTCCCCCTATTCCAGATGCAGGGGATCATGGAAGAAAAACTTATGAAAATATTGTCAATTCAGACAGACATAAAACTTTGTGCTCTCTATAAGAAAAACAATGCTTTTATCATTCACCAAGAAAATCAACCAGTGTACTGTTACTAGACACAGTGAGACTCCCCAGCCAACAGGAGTTTGAAAGTTTATTCAGGAATCTCTGTTAGTCCAGAGAAAAATGACATTTATGGCACAGCTGCTGCTTTCAAATCATGCTGAAATTTATGGCACAGCTGCTGCTTTCAAATCATGCTGAAATTTCCTTTCAAATTAATATATTTTAGCAATATTATAACATACTGAAGATTAGCAAAGTAAATATATGTTAAATAATTAAGTACATAATGAATCTAGAAAATGTAAATTAATCATTTCCCTTTTATATTTCATTTGAGAACTAACTCCAATGAACTGTTATATTAATGCTGTTTGAAAATTTGTCTGTAATTTTACAGGAAATAGAATGGAAATATTTCCAGATTTAAATACATAAGCATCTCCCAAAATATGGAAGCGGCCTCCAAAAAATGACACAAGTAATTGTTTTTAAACATTTTGATGCAAATTGCATACAAAATACTTTTAGTGCGTAGTTAAGAATAAGCAAGAAGTTTATAAGAACTGGTGTACAAAATAATTATAAGTCCCCATGTACATTCATAAAATAATGGCAGGGTAGAGGTTAGGGACAATTTATCACTAATACAGGTTCACAATGGCAAATAATAGTTTGCCGAACAAGTCAAGAGGAAAACCCGTAACATATCAAAATATTAAATAAGAAAGAAAATAATACATTTTTTAAGTTTAAAAGTTTCATTAAAAACAAAAACATATAGTACTACAAACAGTTATACAAAGAACATGACAACGAAATATTAGTGTATATTAAATCTCATATATATCTTATTAAAATGTTTTCCCCCCTTTAAGCAATACTCAAAGAAAAATATAAAATGAAGTCCGAGATCCAGGACTTGCAAATTCACCGATTCTGTTTTTCGGAAATTTACAGATTTTAGATCATGAGTTTAAATCTAGTAAGATGGCAGGTACTTCATTTATTATATAGGACAGATAAAATGCTACCTAATCACACTGCCAATCAAGGGCCAAAAGTGTGTTCGTAGCTAGCACCAAGAAAATCAACCAGTGTACTGTTACTAGACACAGTGAGACTCCCCAGCCAACAGGAATTTGAAAGTTTATTCAGGAATCTCTGTTAGTCCAGAGAAAAATGACATTTATGGCACAGCTGCTGCTTTTTGTTTAGTACAGTCAAAAGTCATTAATTCGGACACCCATAATCCGGACCTCAAAGCTAAAAACTTTCTGCACATGCGCCGCGTTGACACATGCGCATAGGCGTTTACGCTTGCACGTACGACCTTTTACGACTGCGCATATGCTTGTGCGCAAGCGCAGAATACGTTTTCGCGTGCACATTTTATGTATAACGGATGGTATAAGCTAAAATTATCTAATTGCTTATTTCAGTTAATGTTGATGATTGCGTTGTTCTTTAATCTTCGAAATGGATCCGGCTTATTATTTTATGCAGACTGTAAGAGCAATATTATAAAAGTAAACTTGAACTTTCAATTATGTCAAATAGAATTTCCGATTCTGAAGCTCCCAAAGGATCTACAAAAGAAAGTATGTTTCGATGTCCGTCAAACAAAAAGTGGAATTGCTGCAAAAAATGGATAAAGACATGAAGAATGTGACAGAGAGGTTAGCGAAAACGAAAAAAATTTCGATTGACAAGTTAGTCAGTATTCTCGGCACAGCAATTAATGGGACTTGAACAGCGGAACTTTGTAACTGAACAAGAAATTATGTCTGTTTATAGAATTAAAGAGAAAGTATTATCACATAAAATGAAGCAACTTAAACAACTTACATTGAAAAAAATGTTTAATAAAGTAAACAAATAAATATTAAGCTTTTTTTTTTGTAAATTTTGATACCCTTTAGATCATAATTGTTCTTTATTTCATAAATTACGGTTTCATATTTTTAATTTTAGAATTTCTGCATGCCATCTTAGGAGATTTAAACTGATGATCTATAATCCGGAAAAATCGATAATCCGGAATCGGCGAAGTCCCGAAGAGTCTGGATTAACGACTTTTGACTGTACTATATTAATCATTCATGAACTTTGTAGAGGCAAAAAGTTTTTTTAAAAAATATTATTGATTTATTTATTTTCTGGCTGGCGGTCCAGATATCGGACATAGAAGCATGACTATTTTGCAAGATAGAAATTTTTAAAATTTAAGTTTCCAAAAATTCTTAACTGTAACGTAAGTATATGAGTATATGAAAAATATATTAAATATATCATGAAAACATATTATTAAACAATATAAAAAAGCAAAAATATAACAAAACCGGGCAAACTAAAGAATTAAATTAACTTCATGAATGAAATGATGAAAATACCACATGCAACATTCTGTTAGAACAGCTGAAATGCACAACAGCGGTAATAATTTATACAGTTTTTAAAACTAAACTTAACTCTGCATTTCATCATTTTCTTACTGAATATGTCTTACTTTATGTAGTTATTTCTCACAGACTGAAAATGTTTTCTAAATCGGCCCTCTTGGAAACTAGAAAAAATGGTAATAATCACATGAGGCCTTACTCTCCACAAAAAGAGGGATGGGAGGAAGAATTGCATAATTAAAATGTTTCAAGATAATAATTACAATAGTACTTTATATTTTCAGGCATAAAACAAATTCAAAATTAAGTTCATTTATTTCTGCACCTTTTTTTAAATTGAAACTAATATGCAACTAATTATGGATAAAAAATTAAGATTGATGTAAACTTATAAAAATTTCACCATTTTCATGAAAATAATGTACTTAATATCTAAGTACATACAACAGATATCTTTAAAAACTGCTATGTTAATTAAACGTTAAATTTAATAGAAATATACAAACATTTCAACAAAAACAAGAGAACAAAATGTAGGTGCATTTATTTGCATTTGTTCCAACAATCCAAAGTCTTACAACAGATGTTATGATGAAAATGGCAAGGTGTTACTTTCACCATATTCATAATGAAAACAAAAAGTGCAACATTCATATTCTCTAATACAGAGATTTTTTTTTCCCCATCACTGAGTTATCACTAGGTGTTAGCAATACAGTAACATGAAAAGAGTCATATTAAAGAAATGCCAAATTTGTACCTCTAACAACTAGTATTAATTTGTTGTGCAACATAGTTGAAGAATAAACATAAGAGTAAACACAATTTTGATTCTATATACATAGGCTCCCGCAAAAGTAAAGACAGTAAAAAAAAATATAGTTCTCATTTTATTTTGCGGCGTTTATTCCGAGTCTTTGGTGTTTTAAGACGCCTTAAAGAGTTTTGTTTCAGAACAGTTCCTCCACTATTTAAAAGAAACTCTGCTGCCTCTGAAGCAGCAACTTCGGAAGTAGCATTATTTAATGCATTTTCTAAAAGACTATCACCACTATTATTATTATTACAGCCTGTAGTTTCAGCAGAAGTTACTTCATTACCTTGGTTTATACAATCAAGAAAAGGAGAATTAGGTACATCAAGTTCCACTTCCAGGAAGTTAGGCGTGAACTGCACGAGTTCATTTCCTGAAAAAAATTTTATACATATATATATATATATATCACTTTTAAGTGCATATTACTTACAGTATTGTACAAAAACTGTAATAAATTTCTTTAATACTGTAAAACTTAATTTATGACAAAAATATAAAAATAAAAAGGTAATTATAGTTATATGAAGTAGGACTTAAGAAATATTATTATAAACAAACATATATTACTGTATATGTTTGTTTATAATAATATTTCTTCTTAAGTTCTACTTCATACAACTATAATTACCTTTCAGAAGTCAAACAACAAAAATCAGCGTTAATTTACAAAATAGTCTAAAATGAATTTTGAAGAAGAGAGAAATGTGCAGATGCAGGTAGACACATTATGGTGTAGGAAACTAAGCACATGCTTAAAACACAAGGAAAAATTGATTATTTTGTTATTTCTATTTATCACCAAAGAATAACTCAGTTATACATTAAAGCTGAGATTCAAGAACCTTATGTAGTGGATAATAGAGTTCGGGGAATCCCGTTGAAATTTCGAACTTTTTGTGACATAAATTATCCACAAGCGGCAAGACAGCTTTCCAGCAATGCATTCGTATGCTTCCTCAAATATAGTGACATTTAAAATTATCATTAATAATACAAACATAATTTTGTTTCAGTGTATTGCCCCCTAATTAATAATGCCTTGAATGATTATTTATATTGTATTAACAGTATTATTGATTCGCATAAAGACTCAGAAATGCTTATTTGTGTAGATTTCAATGCTTAGATCCAAAAGGTGATGATCCAAAGGTTATATACTGATTTTGTTTAAAAATTTCTCCATTTTAAGAAAAATTAAGGTGTTTATGATATCCTGTTAGTAACACATTTTTATGCATATAAGTAACATGTGTTATATTTTGTTTTACAAAGTATGTAAAAATGTGTTATTTGTTGGTGTAGGTGGTAAATCTCACAAGCTTCTAGACTTTAAGTTCATATTTTAGTTGTTAATTTTATCTAAAGTTATTTCAGGTAGTACGGTGGTTGTTCTGCTACTTATGGGCCTGATTTAGGTCTTGTTTCAGATTTTAATGTTTCTTTATTTAAATAGCACCACTAAGCCCTGTTAAGCCTCTAATGGCGGTACAGGAAGTTCAATCAGTCTTATCACAACAGAATGATTAACAATATGCTGCAATTTTGATGCTCCAGATCACTTGAGGATGACTCTAAAGACAAGCCCATTCACTTTGGAAATAATACTGGATATTAAGTTTTTTAAAGAAAGCAGGATATCAAACAAAATCACAGCAAAAAGACTTGGACTCAGGAGTTCGAAAAAAATATTACATATCAGACACAGATGTATGTTAAACTTACCTTTATATTATCTTTAATTGCATTCGAAATAATTACAATCAGTTGCATTAAGCAAATGTTTTATTGAATAAATTGGAATTTTTCATTATAACTCATTAATAACTGAAATAATGGCCAACAAATACTTTGCATATCCTTGATATGCCATTTGAATTTTCATCCAGAGTTCTTCAAAATGTATTTTGTCATTTCATCAACTAAGCTTATGACATGGAAATAAAAACTTAAACTGGAGAAAAATCTGAATAATGTAATATGTGAACTCTTTAATCAACTATTATTTTGGGAATTTTTCATTCAATATAGATATGGATGCTATGTTAAAACGAGTAAATGCATCACCATGCTGAAATTTCAGCTAAATACCAATTCATTTGTATTTATGTATGTACTCTTAGGTGTAGAATAGACATTCCACTAAAATGCCATCTGCTTTGCTAGCCCAAATGATGGCTCAAAAATGTTGTTGATAATCCTATTACATACATATTGCAAAGTTCATATCTTTGCCACAAATAACAAACAAACCCTACCAAGAAAACATCCCTTATTTGTAAAAATTACAGATAATGGAAACTGTAGAACCTTACATTAAGTATTATACAAATATATTCCACAATAATGAACCCAGCAATAAATCAAAAGATATATGAGAAATTTCAATCTAATGAAACTGAGAATAAAGACAAAATGAAAGAAAGGTGTTTAAAAAAAGGGGGGACATCTTCAGACTGATGAATACCATAAGTAGATGACCAAACAAACACTAAGAATAACAATTCTATAAAAATTTTGCAATTATCTATATCAAAAGTTTTACATTGAAACTTAAAGACCAAACAGTATACATTTCAAATATTGTTTTTAAAATAATATTACAGAATATGTATATAAACATATACACAATTCCATATATTTACTACAGTAGAACCTTGGGTCATAAACACTTCATGAACGATTGGTTTACAAATACTGAATCGAAAGAAAACATCCTTCAAAGCGAAACTAACCAGGTTAGAAAACATAATGAAAGAATATGATAGCAGTGTGAATAAAAACCAAATTCAAATACAGTATAGATTCCTTAAAAGTATTGAAATGAACATTAGAAATTTAAGAAACAGATATGTCAAAAGTGTCGACGAAAAAGATGTCACTGAAATGGAAGAAAGAAAAGAAAGTACTAGAGGTAAGAATTAGAGAAATTCTATCACACATTCTGAACATGAAAATAAATGTAGTAAATTTGATGCTAAAGTACAAATGTGTTTGCCAGAATTACTTATTTCTAAATGTTCTGTTAAATATACCTAATAATACTCAATTAACAGAAGTTCAGAAAACTCTACTATTTAAAGGCTGCATTAATTGATGAAGCAAAAAACCTTGAAACTCTTGATGATAATCAAAATCGTAAAAAACAACCTTGTATTTAGCATAGGTATAATGAAAGACTCAATTGATTTCGAGGGCAGCTAAAGGTCCCTCCTCATCAGGAGAAAGAAATACATAGAAAGAAGAAAATAGGAGAAGGAGTCACAGAAACACGTGGTCCTTATCAGCACTGCACTTGGTCATAACTAGATTTTTAATCAGAGTTGCACTGGCTGCCTACTTTTAGTTCTCCGTTGAAATCTTGATGATACTTTCAGTTCTCCGTTTAAAGCGCTTCAAGATAGGTATGAAAATAAAAGAATATTAATTGAGATGCATATAAAGTCAATAATGGATTTATATAATTTAATATATGAAATGTTTAAGAGGATGAGATTTGTAATAGATAATGTTACTAAAAACATTAGGGCTTTAAATGTTTTAAAGTAGGACAAAAATAATTTATCAAGACATTGTTATTAAATATCGTACTTCAGAAAGTAGATCTTCAAATATGCACACAATTTGAACTAAGCATTAACGCTATGGAAGTTCCTACCTTTGATAAATTATTTTCAGTTTTAGAGAAAAGATGTCAATTATTAGATAACATTAACTATAATACTAATTAAGTGAAATATTTGTTAGAAAAGGTTCAAAATCGAAGGCTCTGACAGTTAAAACCGAGTGTTCGACTTGTGTGATATGTAAAAATAATAATTATCCACTATATAAATGTGACTCATTTTTAAAATTAAATTCAAAGATATGAAAGGGTTAAAAACAATAAATTGTGTTTAAACTGTCTCAGTAAGGGACATTTAATTGCAAAATGCAACTCTAAGTTCAGATGTTCCCAATGCCATAAAAAAATATCATTCATTAATCTCTCCCCCACTCATCCCCCCAAAGATCAACAGTTACATAAAACAAAAATGGGAGATTATAAACAAGAGTGTAGATAGCTCTCATACAAATCAATCACATTGTCTTTTGACAAGGAGAAAAAATTAGGTTATTAGGGACACAAAAGTATATGTTTGTAATTCAGAAGTAAAAAGAATTCTAGTTAGTGCTATTCTTGATAAAGGCAGCATGATCTGTTTTCTGTGTGAAGGGGTTGTCAGTTTGTTACATATAAAAAAAGAAAGAATTTATGCTTCTGCATCCGGAATAAATGAGAACAAGAGAATGTTACAATTATCAAATAGATGTACATATTTCGTATAAGGATTTAACATATGTAAGATCAGTTAGCTGTTTGGTTATTTCTAAAATAACCAGTAACTCCATCAAGGAGTTTAGATACGCAGTCAATAAATATTCCCAATGATACTGAATTAGCAGATCTACGATTTGGAACTCCTAACAAAATAGACATATTACTAGGGGCAGAATTGCTCTTTGAGATTTTAAAACTAAATCTCAATTAGCAAATCAACCTTTGATATTCCAAGAAACAGTTTTTGGATATCCTGCGTCTGGTACATGCAAGAGTAACTCAGAAGGTAACGCTTAGTTCTAAATAGTGAAAACAGCTTGACAAAACTTTGCAAAGATTTGGGGAAGTTGAACCCAATGAAAATATCAAGGATACTTTGAGTGAAGAAAAAAAAAAAAAAAAAAAAAAAAAAAAATGCTGTGAAGAACATTTCAAGTGTACTCGCTATAGGAAAAATGATGGAAGATATGTAGTTCAGTTACTCATTAAGAAAGTGTAGAATTAATGGAACTGAAAACGCTGGCATCTATAAGGATTTAAATCACATAGAGGACGTTCAAGAAATTTAAACACTGATTCGCAATTATCTCAGTCATCATGGAGTTTATTGCGCAGAGAAAAACCTCTACCAAGCTTTGTGCTGTGTTTAATGCATCAGCAGCTACTAGTAATCGAAAATCACTAAATTCAATATCAATAAAAGAGTGAAAACCTCAAGGAGATTTATTTTCTTATATTAGCAGATTTCAAAAGTACATCTATGCACTAGGAGCTGCTGTTCAGAAGATGTATTGACAAATACTTATTGAACCCAGTGCCGCCCTAACCACAGGGCTAAATGGGCTATAGCCCCAGGGCGCAAGCCTTTTGAGGTGGCAATTTTTTATTTGCGATATAGTAAAAATTTATTTTTCATTTTATTAGTTTTTACTTATTTTTAAATTAAAACACTTCTTAAAATATTAAACTGATTTTTATTTCTTCCAAATGTGCTGAAAAACGATAGATAGAGAAGGGCAACGCGAAATAGGAGTAACACCCTACCGATCGTACTTTTGTTTCAGTCGCATTTGAACTGTCGGAGCTGTACTAGAGTTAATATAAGACCACCTACGTATACTCACCGCGTCGCCAGGGCATATTCATTTATCTAAACGTAAATTGTATTATTTTAACAATCCTGATAAAAGATAGGAACATAAAGGGGTCACTGATGCGTACCTTAATATAGATTGCACGACAAAAGTAAAATTGATATACGAGGGCTATCCAGAAAGTAGATTACGTTTTGGAATAAAAAAATAAACAAAGTATAGGAAACAAATTTTATTATATACAGATGAAAGCCACACTCAAATACTACTTTTCTACATAGTCACCATACAAATTAAGGCATTTATCGTAGCGATGTACGAGCTTGGAAATTCCTTCGTCGAAAAATTCGGCCGCCTGCGCCTTCAACCACTTCGTTACCTCTTCTTGCAGCTGTGCGTCGTCATCAAAACGCATTGATTGCAATTTCGTTTCACAGTTCACATGTTTCACCCATGTTTCGTCACCAGTAACGATGCGATCGAGTAAAGAGTCACCATCCTTATGGTAAGCGTCCAAAAAGTTCAACGCTGCAGCCATTCGCTGATTTTTGTGGTCCTCTGTCAAGATTTTTGGAATCCATCTTGCACAAAACTTGTGGTAACCAAGCTTTTTGCTGATGATTTCGTGCAACAAACTTCGCGAAATTTGTGGAAAACTCAAAGAAAGTTCCGTTATTGTGAAATTTCGATTTTCACGGACTTTAGCATCGACTTTTTCGAGAAGTTCGGCGGTCACTATGCTGGGTCTCCCACTTCGATCTTCGTCGTGAACATTGGTTCGGCCATTTTGAAATCTTATGACCCACTGACGCACTCCACCTTCAGTGATAATGTTGTCCCCATACACTTCACGAAGCTGCCGATAGATTTCTATCGGTTTACAGTTTTTTGCAGTCAGAAACCTTATTACTGAGCGCACCTCGCAGCTCGCGGGATTTTCAATTAACGCAGACATTTCAAACCGTCACAGTATCTGAACGGAGCACAGCACGAACCTCTCACTAGCACGGCTAGATGCAGACTGAGCTGCGCAACGCTCTGACCCCAAGATGGCCGCGCTAGCCCCGCCCCTAGCGGACACAGACGGAAACGTAATCTACTTCCTGGATGGCCCTCGTAATTTTAGTATTTGTCGACTGAATAAGGTGAATTAAAAATTGAAAATTAAGTGGAAATTATTAAATTATATTATTATCTTCCTAAGGTAAGTGCTTTTCCTTTTACATACACTAGTGGACAAAAAAAAAAAAAAAAAAAAAAAAAAAAAAAAAAAAAAAAAAGCATAATAAAAAAATGGCATTTAGCAAGATAATATTTATTAATTTTAAAAGGTTAAAAAATAAATTGTTTTTTTTTCTCATTTTATATTTAAAAATATATTTACTTTAAGGTATAAAGAAATTAGGTAGTATATTGAACGGTTTATAAAAAATCAAAGTGGACAAAAAAAAAAAAAAAAAAAAAAAAGCATATTGAAAAAAATTGCCTTTTCCCGCCAAAAAACATAAAAAAATTCTATGATTCAGTGCATCCATGTCAAAGCAATTATCAATTGAAGACAAGGCTCAAATTGTAGTTTTCCACGAGTCTGGAATGAGCCAAATGGAGTTAGCAAAAAAAATTGGAAAATACCGAAAATATATCTATCGCAGAACTAAGTTTAAAGACAATAATCGAGTTAAAAATTGAATCTACATTTCCAAACTTAACCACAGCACTGCGCATATTTTTAAGTATCGCCACAACAAACTGCAGTGGCGAAAGATCATTTTCAGCAATCAAAAGAATAAAAAATTACTCACGATCTTCTTTGGGACAGAGTAAACTCAATGATTTAAGTATTTTGTCTATTGAAAGAGATTTATTTGAAAATTTAAATGCTAGTGATATTATTGATGAGTTTGCCAAAGAAAAAGCTAGGAAAGTAAATATATAAGTTACATTTGTTTAGATTAAGGTGTGTTTTTGTTCTTAAATGGTTTTTTATTTAATTAAATTTTATTTTTGTTTATGTTATGCACTGATGGAGAATCATATAATAGTTCCGATCAAGTTCTAAGGATTAGACTAAAAACTGATCGGAACTGTCATTATTGAGATAATCCCCTCAAATCTGGGTAAACATTTATACCCATCTTTTAAATAAGTGACTTTAAAGAAAAGTTACAATAAAGATAACAGTTTATTATAAAAGTAATAAGTTTTTTTCTAGTTCTGACACTTTTGTTTTGTATAACTTTTCTGACTCCCATTTGCCATTCTGTGTATTTTCTTAGGAAGAAGGGCGCATTATTTTTAGTAGCCCATGGGCGCTGAATTCCTTAAGACAGCCCTGATTGAACCCCCTCAAAGAAACCTGCAGTTTTGATCTTAAGGAAAGAAATCGGTTGGTAGCCTGTGCAAACTTATCGTCTAAGGACTTTAACATACAGAACAGCAAGTGCACCATTCCTTGCAACAAGGGTCCTAGAGTGTTAGTAATGAATGAAGCCTCAAGCAATTTCCTTATGCCTCAAGAGCCAGCCATACTGAAGGATTATTACATAGATGACATTATCACTGGAGCTACCATGCTCCAAGAAGCCAAAGAGTTGCAGACACAATTAACTTGTCTTCTAGAATGTGGTGGATTGCAGTTATATAAATGGTGTTCAAATAATACAGAACTATCTAAGAATAGAGAAAATGCAACTCAGGATTATTCTTTTCAAGTTACTGATAAGCCTCTTATTTACAATGGCTTTGTGAATGTCACGAAGTATGGTTACAGACCGTTTTTCTTACAAATTAACGATACTTGACACTGAAGAAACAGCAATGAAATGAGATATCTTACGAGCAATAGGTCGCCTCTTTGAAAGGGCTGTGGAGTCGCTAAAAATGGGTCAACTCCGATTCCAGTTTTTTTTTTTTTTTTTTTGAAAGTTTAAATTTGAAATGAAAATGAATTGAAAAAAATTAATGGCAAGCTGAGTTATTATTTTTATTTACGGACTATTAATAAATAAATATAAGGTAGGAGGATGGATGTGATATTTGCCATTAGTGATTAAACTGATTCACTTAGTTACAAATCTCACTGGTAAATTTAGGTAAGCAGCAATAGCAGCAAGAACTGCCAAAATTAATGCCATTCGTAGGAAGCGAGTGGGAAAAGGAGCAATTATTGATCAAACAACGCGATAAGGAAGTACATATTTCATGATAAAGAGGTTTTTAAACTTAAGAACTTTTTTAGAAGATGTAGATCACCTTAATGTTTCACTAACAGAAAGACTGTGGAATGATCTTGCAGAATTGGAAACTCGTCTTTCTACACCGTATATAGCCACAAAAAAGCTGCAATCTGAAGAATTGACAGGAGGCAGGAATGGAAGAATGGGATGTTTGTTCTTTCTGAAATGGAGGGTTTATTGCAGAAAGAATCATTTCTTCAATGAAAAAAAGAGAAACTAGTTTGCTAAATAATGATATATTGCTGGATTCAATAGATGTAGATCCAAAACATCGAATTTTCTTAGATGACGAACAAATTAAAAAGGCAAAGAAAGCCATCTATGAGCTTTCATTAAAAATGAGATTATTTTCAGAACAGTTGGAGAATTCGAATCAAGGCAGTCGAACTGCAAACATTGCAACTGAGTCTCTATCATCTTCTTCCAGTGATGAATTTGAGAAATACTTTTGGATAATATTGAAAAGGCTAAGGCAAAGCAAATGAAAATAAAGAACCAAGAGCCTTTAGATATAAAAAATGAAAAAAATAAAAACAAGATTTCTACACAGCCTTTGAAGAAATAGAGAAATATGATTGTGCAAGACACCTCTTTTAGAACTTATAAAAATCTATCCTGAAAAGTTAACCCTCTGGCTGCTCATCCTGCAATTTCCATGCCAACTCAAATGTAGCAAAATCTGTTCATCCCGGGGATTGTGTTTTTCTTCCTTTATTGAGGAGCACATTACGTTTCCCCCCCCATTTAACCACTGAAATAAATTATATACTGTATTAGACATTTAGTTCACATTTTGGCCAACAGATATCATTAATCGTCCACTAAACTGCGGCATTTGAAGGCACGTGGTAATTTACCACTCAAATTCCACTTTTTTCTTACAGAAATGGCTGCTAAAAATCATTCAGGGATAACCTTGATTATTTAATTAAATTATTGAATTATTAATTAAATTTATTGATTAGATTAATAATTAGACTGATTATTAATTAGATTTATTGAATCTGGTGCAAAGACTGTGAAGTTGGACTTTGCCTTGAATCCTGTTTTGAACTCTATCATAAACTGCATTTCTAAAATATTTTTTCCTTCAGTGCTTTATATTTTCTAAAATTTTATATATTTTACTTTTTTATATTATGCAATAAATAAAAATTAACTGTAATTCAACTAAAATTTATTAAAACAATTTGGGGGGGTGATAACATCTGATATTAGTTTTTCTGGCAAATTAGTTTCTCATAATAAAAATTTTATATAAAGAAATATTTTCTAGAAAGGGAAAATATATTTTTCAATTCTCCAATATATATAGATTCAAAATATGAAAAAAGAAAAATGCGCACAATTTTTTAAGCCATTTCAGTCCACAAATTGAGCAGTCAGAGGGTTAATAGAAGTTGGCCTAACAGTAACAGCTCTTTCCCCTACTCAAGTTAGTGTGGAAAGACTCAGCTCTGAAGTTTATCAAATCGGATCTATGGCCCCCAACAAAGATCTTGCTGAAGCTATACTGTTTCTTAGAAATAACTAATGCCAATTTTTCCATTTCATTATAAATACTAATTAATATAAATAATTTGCTACGCCATCAATTTTTTTTCTGTAACATCTATTACATCTTTTACATTAAAAAAATAAGTTGTAACCTATGTGTATATGTTTATACACACATATATATGTAATAAAACTGTGGTTGGATGACAAGATGTGAAAGATTTGATTATGAATGCAGCACAAACTTGCATTAAAATTTTCGGTGAAACAGGACTTTTCTCTTGATTCACTGTGAACACATAATAACAAACCCATGTAGATTTCTTCATAATTAGAACTGGCTGAAGAATGCAATGACAAAACACTTTTAGAGGCACTAAAATAAGAACACTGAGACGTAGTAGAAATACTAATTGCGTAGATACTTGAAGCTTAGAGCATCCATCTATTTTGAATAAGCAAACGAGCCGGATTAAATTCCTTTTTTTAAAATTTTAATTCACTTGTAGCCACATTTCACTTGGCACTCTACTCGTGCCTATTATAGAACATTTTCAATTTTGATATTATTCCCATAGAAGCGAAAGTAGCAGCACACACATAATCGCAGAAAGACGTCTGGCCAAGAAGAAAGCATAACCAAAAGTGACGCATCAGTTCATAGAAAGAAGGGAGGGAGTCACTTTAGTTTTGGTTTACAATCCGATGATTGGTCAAGAGGCATCTGCACTAAGGGTTACTAAGATTGCATGATTAATTTGAATCAGGGTTCATAGCCACATTTTAGTTAAAAAAATAAGCACCTATAAGCACTTTTCAAGCACATTTTAAGAAAAAAATAAGCACCTGTCTAATTACATTACACACAACTGCATAACCTTAAAAGAAAAATTAGAATTGTAATTTAAAATATGAGCAATGCAAAATTTATTAAGAGAATGAGCATTACCTCAACCATGGAAAAAAATTAACTTTTTTTTTTTTAATTTTATATGACAGTTCAATTTACAGAATTAGTTTACAATGAGAGAAAAAAACACTATGCAGAACTAAACTATATTACATTTAATGATGAAATTTCAGTTGAAAATATAGAAAATAAATAATAATAAGCCATATTAATTGTATTCATTTGACACCTAATAATAAATACAATTTATTTTTCCACTCGTATTAATATTTAAATAATTTAACTTAAATGAAAATTCTGAACATTTTCTAAATTTTCATTGCATAACAGTTTTCCCTTAACATATATCCCAAACAAAGTAATTTAAGTAAAAAAGAGGCACATTTCTGAAATCAGAAGACGGGAAATTGCTTCATGCAGTCATCCTTTAACAGTAAAAGCTTAACTAACCCGCATACTCGGAAATTCCCGAATATTCCGGGTAGTAATTGGAAAAAGAGAAGTGGGGGAGATTGTAGCCGTTCTTTAGATTTAAATTTAGGCTAAATAAATGGTTTTGACATTTCAATATGTGCATCATATAAAAACCAACGGAACTGAGAAATATTCTGCTTCGAAAGCACAGTAAAACTCTTTTAAGTGTTCATAAACAAATCTCAGACTGAACATCAAAATTAATTATTGCTGCAAAACACTGCAAACGTCATTGCGCAATACATGCGGCGTAATTTTTCCACATGTTATATTACGCAATTGGAATCAACAGCTGCAGGCATTCAGAGAATAAAGAACTAAATAAAGGAAAAGAGACTAACTAATCTGGGGTGTTTCTGATTCTAATTTTCAACAGACTGCGTTAAATTTCCGGAATAGAATCAATCTTCGCTTAGGTTGGGTAGACCGCAAAAACTTTTAGTCCTATCCAATCCAGATCGGACAGTGACAAAAAAAAAGTCCGCTGCTTCAATATTAGATTTTGAGGAGAAAGGGGAGAACCTCCCAACCTCCGTACTGTATAATGTATTGTCAAAAAAAAAAAAAAAAAAAAAAAAAAAGACTAATTACTTTCCTTTTATTTAAGCCGCTCCGAATATTATTCCTTAGAAAGCTAATCTGTGTAAAAACACACCCATTTTTGGAAGTTTATCTATACTTCAGCAGTTACTGCAACTATATTATTATATTCATGCATATGCTCATAATATAAGCATAACGATCATAATAAAAATGAATATGAACTGACCACGTGGAACGAGAATGCAAATTATTAAAATCTTGAGAAATTCAAACGTGTGTAGTATTTAGGTGGAAGGAAAAGAATACCGAATGTACCGGAATTTTCTACCGTTTTCGCAATTCTTTGACCAATAGAATGACGTGCACCTGTCTGTACTCTTGTGCGCACCATAGGTTACGTTAATGCAGAGGAAGGGGGGAAAAGCAATTTTCGGAAGTATGATTCACCACCTGACGTTGCATATAAGGAAGAAAAGTTGTTTACTTAGTTTCGGCTTTGGTACGGGGGAAAAATGCACGTTCATTAAAAACAAAGGATAAAAAAAAAGCACTAAAAGCAAGAAATAAGCACTAAAAACAAAAAATAAGGGTTTTAAAGAAAAAGTAAGCACCTATAAGGGCCTTTATATTTTATTTTCAAACATAAGGACTTATAAGCACTTGTAAGGACCGCTACGAACCCTGTGAATGATGCAGTTTAGACTTACAGTGCTATTTTTAGGACAGATAGATGGAGTTCCCAAATGAAATAGAAAATAAAAGTGGTTATAAGTGAATTAAATTTAAAAGTTTGATTTCATATTTTTTATCTTACACATATACATATATGAGGGAGTTGGGAGTCTAAAATTCCAGGAGTCGGGACATTTTCCGTACCGACTCCACAGCCCTGCTCTTTGATCCATTAGATTTATTTGGACCTGTTACGACAAAGGCCAAAATATTTATTCAAAAACTTTGGTTTTTAACCCTTTTGCGCCTAATGGGACACATAGTCCGAAGCAAATTTAAAAAAATACTCGAGATAGAAACGCTTCCCTGTCTAATGGGAGACTTTCCCACCAGTCCCGCCAATATTTTTGAAGGTATTTTCATTCACAGAACATAGATGGCACTACCGTACATAATGCAATTCCCGCATTTTTGAAGTGTTGTAGCAGCTCATTCCATACTTTACGAACGTAAATAGTTTAGTTTTGGAAAATACTGCCTATTTTCGATTAAATTTTGATTTATCCATAAATCTAAGGCCAGATAAGTTACTCATGAAGCGGATTACCTCTAATAAACTGGTAAGTGGCAAAGTTTTACTTCCGTTTTTCTCGTCTTGGATAGTGGAAACACATTGTCCCAACAGTCCTATGTGATTATTTCTCTAGATATTATATTTTTCGGTTACTTTTGAAATAGTTGCTTATTATTTTTAATTTAGGCACATATTAATTCAATCTAAAATGACTCGACACCGGGGACTTACTAATGAAGAAATCAAAAAAATTTTAGAAGAGTCAGATGACGAAGATATTGATTTGGATGATGAAATAGATGATCCCGATTTTCAAGATCCAACACACAATTTGCAGTGCTCATCCGATTCAGACGAGTGTGAAATGGATATCGATCATGATACCATTCCCCAAAATACAAAGAACAGCGATGCTTTGAGCGATACTGATACGGCATCATTTTCATCAGTTGATGAGATACCATCAGCTAATGCTTCAGGCTGCAAACCAATATTATGGTTTCATGTACATTCAACTTTCCAACCTCGAATGACAATTCCAGCAGATTCATCGCATAGTTTGTTATTCAAATTAAATCGTTCAGCTACCGAATTGGATGTGTTTCTCAAGATATTTCCAAAAAGTCTTATGATTTGGATCTCTCAATGCACAAACCAACGACTCGAAAAGTTAGGACAAACAATTCCCCCTACAGACCCCTCTGAAATCATGCTTGTCCTTGGATGCATGCTTGTCATGTCTTACAATAGGGTGCCGAAATTCTCTCATTATTAGTCATCTAATCCTTCTTTCGGTAACATAGCAATAAAAAATGCTATTTCAAGAGACAGATGTAAAACGTTGCTATCGAAACTATATTTAGCTGAACCAGAAAAGCCAGAATATGCAAGTAAAACATATTATATTGACGAGGTTGTTTTGTGCCTAAAACAAACCTTCAAACAGTGCCGAAGCGAAAGTTCATATCAAGCTATTGATGAATCAATGGCGAAATTCCCCTCAAACAATATATGCCGATGAAACCTGTGAAAAGAGGGATAAAAATTTGGCAGCGATGTGATTCAAAAACAAGATATGTATATGACATGAGCATTTATTCCAGAAAAGAAACGGGTGAAGTTGAAGGCACACTCAGAGAACGGGTAGTATCAAAGCTAACGGAAACAATCAAAGCTAAAGACGTGATGCTTGCGTTTGACCGATTTTTTACAAGTGTGCACCTGATGGAAACCCTGAAATTTCCTGCTGTTGGTACATGCATCAAGACATGCAAAGATGTTCCTAATTTTACAACAAAACTCAGCAAAAGGGGTGAGGCTGAGTTTCTCGTAACTAAAAATGGAACACTGTGTGCGAGGCGGCTTGATTCAAAGGAAATGATGATGCTAAGTAATTGCCACGAAGCTAAATTCACAAAAGTAAATTGCACCATGAAAGATGGAAGCAAAGAAGAATTTGAGTGCCCTGTGGCAATCGAATTCTACAACAAAATCATGGAAGGTGTAGACCTTGCAGATCAAATGGCAAATGTCTATGAATTAGATCGAAAATCTTGCAAGTGGTGGAAAAAAGTATTTTTTCGCCTACTGATGAGCGCAGTGGTCAACTCATGGATTGCGTACTGCAAACTCAAACATCGAAAAAACCCACTTCTTGATTTCATTGTACCTCTTGCAGAAGCCTTGATGGCGTTCGGAAAGCTCAACGCACAGTAGCAACACCGTAGAGGAACTGGACGCCCATCCAAAACATCACGAAGCTTACTCAATGTTGGTGACCATCTGCCAGTAACAACAAAAACATGACAGCGGTGCTGTAAATGTGCACAACAAAAGAAGGAATCGTGCACTAAAATAATGTGCATGATGTGTAATGTCACATTGTGCATTAATTGTTTCAAACCATACCATTCGTAATTAAATTTTTATGATTACAAAATCATTGGTTTTCTTTACAAAATTACTCATTGAAGACTACTGGGACACATATGTCCCAGCGGTCAGGACTGATGGGACATATATGTCCCAGTCCTAAATCAGTGTTCAAAATTTTTATAAAAATATAACATCTTAATTTATAGCATTCTAAAGTGCCCTAATCATAGTTTATGTTATCAAAATTGTTCGGTTGTGGGAAAAAAAGAAAAAAAAAAAACTCATCACGAAAGGGTTAAATATAAATTAGAATACACCTCCTTCCTAGTCTAAAAATAGTCAACGATTATTACATCCCTAGATTTGTTCTAACCAATGGATTACAGCAAATAGAAATAATAGGATTCTGCAATGATAGTCAGGAAGTCTATTGTGTTGCAATTTATGTGAAATGTATGCCATCTTCGAATGAATGTTCATCAAGACTTCTGGGCAGTATGTCTTGTGTGTCACCATCGAAGTCAATTGCAATTCCTCGTTTGGAGCTTTGTGGTGCAGACTTTGTGGAACAGACTTATCAACTACTTATAAAAGAATATTAGAATTATTCAACTATCTACAGACAAGGTGTATTATTTCACAGATTCGTCAATAGTGTTAGCATGGATTAAGAAGGAACCTCATCAACTAAAGACATTTGTTGCTAATACAGTGACTGTTACTCACAGTATGACTGGTATGACTAGTATGACTGTTTATGAGTGGTACTATGTTAGCACTCGTAATAATCCAGCTGATTTGATATCACATGGAGCTAAACCTACGGATCTTCATGATGATTCATGGTAGTATGGAAAAACATCCTTGATTAAGTCTCGTGAAGTTATTTCATCTGATATGGCTGATGAGGAATACGTCAATGAACTCAAAGACAACGACTTAGTTAATCTAAATGTGAACTCCAATTCCTTGGAGTTATTATTCTTAATGTTAGTAATAATTACGTTCCTATTATTCGTGTGTTAAGTTTTGTTTTCAGATTTATAGCCAATTGTAAAGGAACAAATTTAATTCGTTGTCTAACCGTTAAAGAATTTGGCAACACTGAGAAAATTACGATCAGGTATGTACAATTACAACATTTTAGCAAGGGTATACTATCCTTGAAAAATAATAATTGTGTTTTATCCAAAAATAAGTTAAAATTTTCATGTTCATTTCTAGATAATGATTCTCTTCTGAGAGTAGGAGGCAGACTAACCAATAGCAATATTAATTACAAAAATGATTTGCCTTATGTAATGCCAAAAGATAATGTATTTACAAGATTATTTTTTGAGTGTTACAATGTTAAATGTTTGCATGAGAAAAAAGGTAATAATGAAAAAGTGTACATTGCTGTATTCATATGTTTAGCTAGTAAAGCAATACATTCAGAGGTAATAACTGATTTAACCACAAATGCATTACTTGCTACTATTAAAAAAAATATTGTTAGCCATGGAAAATGTAATACCACAATGTCAGATAATGGTACTAATATGACTGGGGCAAAATCAGAATTGAAAAAATTGCATAGTCCTTAAAATCTAATTCTGACATAGCAGGTTTCTTAACATCTGAAGGTATAAGTTAGAAACTGATACCATATAGGACACCAAACTTTGGTGGTTTATGGGAAGCAGGTATCAAGCCATTCAAGTATCATCTTCAGTGTACAATTGGCAGTTACAAATTGAGTTTTGAAGAACTTTGGATAGATATATATATATATGTAAGATATAACAAAATATGATAGCTGTTTCAAAAAAATAATTGACGACCTCAAAATTAACATTCTAAATTTGGTAATCTGCCCCTAAATTCATCTCTTCTCACAGGTTCCAGACTTTTCTATCTTATGTAACGTTTTAATGCAGATGCCTCTTGTCCAATCAAATTAATTCTAAACCAAAACTGTGAACTGAAACTTTACCACTCCCAGCCTTCTTCCTATGAAAGTACTATAACCTTTCCCTTTTTCTGCGTTAGCTGTCCTGCTAGTAAGACGCTTTTCATCCATGCTGCTGCCGCTTACTTGCTTAAGATGACGTCGTACTTCAAAATGGGAGTTATTCTATTCAAATATTAATAAGAAATATTTTGTCTGAAAAAGGATTATTTGATACGCATGAAAAAAATAAAGACTGTGATTTTTCAAGATATGTTGTGCTAAATTGCGTCATCGTGCTTTCCACTCTGCCACCTTCAAGCCACTACAGTCTTCTCAGTCATCTACGCAGTATCGTAAGCTGTTGGGAGGTCCACTGCTTTCATCTACGTATTTTAAAATCATTACATATATATAGATAGATATTCTCAAGTCTTGTCCAATTCTACGTTTATCAACAAATGCGAATGAATTTGACGTCTTAATGCAGGGTTATTATTTTTTAATTGAACGTTATACTGCTTCTTATCCGGAACCGGATTTGTCTCATCTTCCATATTATAGACTTTCTAAATGGCAGATTATTACCAAGTTCATACAAATTATTTGGAAATGTTGGCAAACTGATTATTTAAATCATCTCCAGCAATGCATCATATAGTTTATTAATTAAAAAAATTAAAGGCAGGTATGCTAGTGGTGTTAATGGAAGATAATCTTCCCCCATTCAAATGTAGAAGCTAAAATTATAGAAGTTTTACCTGCTAAAGATAATAAAACCTGAGTTCTTAAAGTGAAAACATCAAATGTTGCACATGTGCGATGTATTAGTAAAATTTGTTTATTACCTGTCCAGAATAACAAGCTTTACATTATTGTGTTCTTATTGAAAAATGTGCTTTATATTGAAATGGAACTGTTAAGATACATTTCAATATAAAGCACAATTTTCAATATAATGAAACTGTTAAGATCCATTTCAATATAAAGCACAATTTTCAATAAGAAATGGAACTGTGAAGAGTAAGTTAGATCGTAGCATAGTGAAACAGTTTGTGTTTTTTATAATAATTATAATATTTTATATTCATGATGAAAAATTACCTATTAGCTTTCATATTTGTACTGTAGAATTAATTATTCTTGAAATTGTTAAATTCTATGTTTATAATTTAAATATTGAAATTTGGAATTTCAACAGGCAACGGCATGTTAAGTTAGAATATGATGTACTGTATATGAAGAGAAACTCTCTCTTAGACATCTGGATTCGACTAAGCAACATGCCAGAGCACGTACTAGTACTGAATGTAATAATTACCATTAATAAAATACTTAGTTTTGCATTTATACAATCCAAAAAGTCTGACCACTTGTCCAGGCTAGGATGCACGAGCACCCATGAGCCCTCAGTCTAGAAAGCAGATATCAGGGCACTGCCAGCCATGGCAGTTTGTGCCACCAAGTTTAGTTTACAAGAGGACAAATAATTTAAGAATGGGTCCTTCAAAAATTAAACAGGACATAACACCTGACATTTAAAACAAACTGAACAAAATGGCAGAGCCAAACAGTGCAGGATGGTACAACATTTCAACATAAATTAATGTCACATGGTAACTTCTACATTTGTTTCATTAGATTGCTTATGCACGAGCTTGAAACAAACATGTTCTTCATGCAGCAACTACTTTTTCTTTTGCCAGGACATAAATCTAAAACCTGAAAGCAATAAGCACCTCATATGGATTACCTTCAAGGTGCTTAATTTTTTTTTTTTTTTTTTAAGAAGTTGAATGAACTGTTAAAAAGGTTACTTTGCAAACTAAGATTTAACCATTACACATTTCAGCACACAAATATTCACAATTTTTACATTAAAATATATTCTTAACTTTTTCTCTGTACACCTGATACATTTGACAACAATTTCCCAAAAGTACATGTATAATAAACAAAAGTATTTATTTGAAAACATTTTATTATATACTTACCCACAATATCATTTGTTTCATTTTTGATACTGCTATCACCCTAAAAAGAAAAAGTTACACATTTTTCTCACAATCATATCAAGCAGCTAAAGATTCAAAATTCGCAGCAATAAAGTGACTATAAGTAAATGAACTCTGAATTCACTTTTATGAGAAGATTTTTTAAACTAATCTGTATTTATTTAATTTTTCAAATATTTAATATTAACTCAGAGATAATTTCTTTTCTTAAGTTGTAATTACAACTCGTTTTGTGTGAAGATTTTTTAATCTTTTTCTATTTCTATTGACTTTTAATCAATAGAAATAGAAACTTGAAAATAGAAGAAATAGAAATTGACTTTTATTCCATAGAAATAGAAAAAATAATTATCTACTTATTCGATTAATAGCTAGTTTCACTTTTTAGCCATGCCATAAGTACAATTTTCATGAATTTGGCAACAAGCAAAACACCTGCCCTTGGGATAAAGAACAGTATAGATTTAGTTTTAAAATTATTCTGGCCTAATTAATTTTTAAATTCGAAGTTTAATTTAATTGAGTATTTTTGATATATTATGTATACTCCTTTTATTTATATTTGCATTATACCATTTTATTTTCACATTTTTATATACGTTACTCAACTCATTGATTGAATATTTATGTTTTGTACTAAAAGTATTTTGGCATTTAAATAAAGTTTTTCAGTACAAAAATTTTAATTAATTTACATCATGTAGGAGAATTCTTGATATGAGTATGCTAAATCTGGAGAATTAAATATTTACCTTTATTTCTACTTTTGATTTGCATATGCATAGCAAGGATGAAACACAATGGGTGAACGACTGGAAGGAGCGTGAAATAAGTTAATTCTCTCTGAAGAGTCGGTATTATTTCGGTTTCCTTTCAGTTGTTCATTTTAAAAGTAATTTTCTTTATATGGCTTTAATTATGTTGTCACAATTTTATGCATAACCACCATCAGCCATTACTGGTAAAGCAGTTTTTCCATGCTGATTTAACTTTTACTATTTAATACTTAAAAAAAATTACAATAATAAAAAATACATTTTAAATTAAAAAAATTAATATTACTTAAAAATTTACGAATTTGTAAACTGGAACTTATTTAGACTGCAAATTGTAATTCTTTTCCTTTATTAGGTTTCTTAATTTGAAATACAAAAATATTAATAGGAGTACTCCCTTTTAATTATAATTATATATATATAAAGTCTGATGTGTACACCACATGATTTCCTTGTACAGAACATTAAATTATACGCATTTTTTCTTGCATTTCATCTAAACTTATTGGATTGAATTAAATCTACTTCGTCGATAATGCATAAACCACAACAGAATAAATGCACTCTTTAAAATTCACTTTACATGTAATGTATTTACTTTACATATAATGCATATATTCATGTAATCAGTAGCTGATATCCTGCCAGTGGGGGTCTTTCCTTGATCACTTTCCGGTCATCGTGGACACTGTTTTCGATTTAGAAAAACAGGAAGTTTTTTAATATAAACCTGATGTCACACAGGGTTTGAGGATGAAATATTTCTGAGCGTCTTTTGAAGAAGTTTTGGGACATGGTGATGGGATTATGTTCAGTTGCATTCCGTTAGCCATGGCCAAGAGACCTTACTTTAAACTTAAAAATTTGTCCAAAATCATCAGACGCTCGGACCTTTCCATCTAACTGGAAGAGAGTTTCCAAAAACTTACATTGACGGAAAAGGTAATAAAGGTAAGAGAAAATGCGTTGTGTGCGCTAAAATCAAGGAAAAGTGAAAGCAACTAACGTATTTTGAGTGTAAAATATGCAATGTAGGACTGTGTGTGTCGATCCTTGTTTTGAATTATTTCACACAAAGCAGAATTTTTAAATTGGAATTTAATTGCCTAGATAATTCTTATTTAAGTTTTTTTTTTTTTTTTTTTTTTTTCAAAATTTTGTATTTGAAATTTTTTTTTTATGTTTATAGTATTTTTTTCTGTGTATATAGTTATGATTTTAGTATTCTGTCTGTTTCATTTATTTCTATTAATGCGACATTCTTTATTTCAATACACATTAAAAACAAGTACATTAAATATGCAACTTCAAAAATTGAAGTCATAATATATCCAAATTCTGATTTTTATAAGTTTTTTTTTTTTTTTTTTTTTTTTTTGTAAAATTAGGCTTAACTGATGAAAATGGATGGGCCAGTGGCGACGATCCATTTCAGCGGGTATGGTCCAGTGACTGTGCTTCGTTTTCCTTGTGCTGGTCCTTAAGGGGTTAATCATATTCTGTAAAGTAATTTTTCACATTTGAAAGAAAGAGACTTGCTTTAGAATACTGTCTTGTAACATTTGTAAAAAATATCATAATCATTAAGTACCAGATGTGTGAAATGGAACTATCATGCTACCAGATCGGAACCATTATTTACTTCCAGTTCTGTTGCAAAAAGTCAGCTACAGAATGTCACCAAATCATGTGTACAGCTTTGGGTACTAATGTTGTATCGTATGACACCGTGAAGGTTTGGTACCAGAAATTCAAAAACAAGGGCTAGGACATTCAAGAAGCAGAGAGCTCTGGCTAGCCTACTGATGTTGATAAGGCCCACCTGCGAGAACTTGTGGAAGATTAGTACGCAGCCACTCAAGAGCTTCCTAAGAAGTTAGATGTTAGTACCATGCCCATTAGTTGTTCTATGCATTGCATAAATTTGATGTGCAAGTTCAATCGATGTCTAGGCCCGGGGAGCCCATCGGCAGCATCGCAAAGTGCAATTTGACTAACAAAAAGATCATGCTTTGTATCTGGTGGGATTGCTATGGTATTATTCCCAAAGAGTATCTGGAGAAAGGTAAAACCCTCAACAGTAAAATGCATAGCTAGATGCTAGCCCGTGTCGATGCTGCTACTGAAGAAAAACATCGAACTGTGTTCCGGCATGACAAGGTTATGTTCCATCAAGATAATGCAAGGCCACATATGTCTGCATTCACCGGCTGGATTCTGTATGGACTGGAATGGGATCTTTTGCCACATCCACCATATACAGTTGATGGACAAAAATATGGAAACACCTTGTGAAATGCATGTTTGAAAAGAAAGATTGATTTTAATGAAATATGTAGGTGGCGCTGGTGTTTTTGACTACTGACGCCACCTATACAACTTCGTAAATGTGCTAAACAGTTCAGTTGTTGTCGGAGTACTGTTATGTGAGGTTGTCATTGCATTATGTCAGAGTTAACAGACTTCGAACATGGGCAAATTGTTGGAGCGCGTATGGTAGATGCTTCCGTAAGCAAGGTAGCCGAGGTGTTTAGTGTTTCAAGAGGTACTGTATCGAAGATTTATTCCGCATATTTGAAAAGCGGGAAAACATCATCTGCTAAATCACAGCGCGGACGAAAGTGTGTCCTGAGTGATAGTGACAGATGATCAGTAAGGGCTATTGTGATGAAAAATAAGAAGACCACAGCTGCAAAAGTTACTGCTGAAATGAATGTTGTGTTACCGAACCCTGTGAGTACCAAAACAATTAGAAGCGAGCTTCATAAACAGGGAATTGCTGGCCGTGCTGCAATTGAGAAGCCACTCATCAGTGATGCTAATGCCCGTAACAGGAAAAGGTGGTGTTTAAGTCATAAAGCCTGGACTATAGAGCAGTGGAAGCAAGTAATATGGTCTGACGAGTATTCTTTCACATTGTTTCCCACTTCTGGCCGAGCTTACGTCTGGAGAACGCTATCTCAAGCCTATAATACAGACTGCTTGTTGCCAAGAGTGAAACATGGCGGGAGTTCTGTTATGGTTTGGGCAGCCATATCGTAGTTCTCTGCTAACCCCATGATAACTGTGTCAGGGCACATGACTGCCAAGACTTATGTGAACATTTTGGCCGATCAAGTTCATCCCATGGTACAAACTTTGTTCCCCGATGGTGATGGTGTCTTCCAAGATGACAAAGCCCCTGTTCACACAGCTCACATTGTCCAGGACTGGTTTTCTGAACACGAAGATGAGTTGTCCCATCTGCCCTAGCCACCACAGTCACCAGACCTGAATATTATCGAACCTTTTTGGTCTACATTGGAACGGAAAGTGTGTTCTCGTTATCCACCGCCAACATCGTTATCTGAACTTGCCACCGTTTTGCAGGAAGAATGGTATAATATTCCCTTGGCAAACATACAGGAACTGTATTTATCCATTCCGAGAAGACTGCAAGCTGTTTTGGATGCCAACGGGTTTCTTACACCATATTAAACAAAGAAACATGTTTTTTTAAAGGTGTTTCCATATTTTTGTCCAACCCCTGTAGCTCCGACAGCACTCTTTTGGAATTCTTTTTTCACACCTGCAGCTACATCTTGCTAGTGCTATCGTTCATTCTGCACACCATGTCTGAAATGAGGTCTATTTGTTTTTGAACTTGCAGCCATTAAGTTTCTGGGCCAAAGGCTTTCAAAAACTAACAAAACGTTGGCAGGAAATTATAGATTTGAATGGGGATTACTATCCGCACTAAAGGTACTGCTTTCATGTTTTGTTCCCCCCTTAATTTTACTAAGAACATTTTTTGGCAGAAAACTTTCATTACAACCTGATATACGTATATGTGATGATTTATTTTGTGCGGATAACTAAATATTAGTATATCTTGTTTAGGGAATGCACCAATTAACTTTTTAATCATGGTCAAGACTGTGGCATAGATGACGACTGGAGGAAAATCGTAACTGGCTTGATGGTTTAAACAGCATTTTTATTTTTGAACAGGAAAAATTCTTCAGAAATACATTGTTTTAATTTGTAGAACACTAAGGATGCTAAACGGGACCCACAATTTTATATATGCAGTAACATTTTGGAACACAGGAAGAATGCAGTTTAGCAAAGAGACGTCCCTGTAGCTCCGACAGCACTCTTTTGGAATTCTTTTTTCACACCTGCAGCTACATCTTGCTAGTGCTATCGTTCATTCTGCACACCATGTCCGAAATGAGGTCTATCTGTTTTTGAACTTGCAGCCATTAAGTTTCTGGGCCAAAGGCTTTCAAAAACTAACAAAACGTTGG
This sequence comes from Stegodyphus dumicola, assembly GCF_044657685.1. NCBI lineage: Eukaryota > Metazoa > Arthropoda > Arachnida > Araneae > Eresidae > Stegodyphus > Stegodyphus dumicola. The sequence continues at coordinate 121,078,320 of NC_140779.1, read as the reverse complement.
CAGGAAATTATAGATTTGAATGGGGATTACTATCCGCACTAAAGGTACTGCTTTCATGTTTTGTTCACCCCTTAACTTTACTAAGAACATTTTTTGGCAGAAAACTTTCATTACAACCTGATATACGTATATGTGATGATTTATTTTGTGCGGATAACTAAATATTAGTATATCTTGTTTAGGGAATGCACCAATTAACTTTTTAATCATGGTCAAGACTGTGGCATAGATGACGACTGGAGGAAAATCGTAACTGGCTTGATGGTTTAAACAGCATTTTTATTTTTGAACAGGAAAAATTCTTCAGAAATACATTGTTTTAATTTGTAGAACACTAAGGATGCTAAACGGGACCCACAATTTTATATATGGAGTAACATTTTGGAACACAGGAAGAATGCTGTTTAGCAAAGAGACATCATTTAACGAGCAAGTGGCACAGAAAGAGAGTGCATACTTGGATTGCAGCAGTATTTACAATAAAATTTTTCATTCATGTGATTAGCTAAGAACTATACGCAATGCAGAAGGTCATGAAGACATAAATGCATTCCGTCAACTCTGGATGCACTTATGTCATCAAGAGTAAATGCTGTTAAAAAATCAGATATACAAATCAACAAAGAATATCAGTTATTAAAAATATAGTATAATGTAAATCATTGCACTAGAGTAAAAATAGCATTTTGAAGCAAATCAATTAAAAGCTTTTACATGTATCATCTGTGCAGAATTTAATACTGCAATTAACAGAAAAAGTAAATAAAGCCTTGTAGTCAAAAACTACAAGTGTAATTTATAAAGCAGTATACTTAATAGTAGGACTATATCTTTTTCTAATATAATATATAACAGTTCTTTAATTTTGATAAGTATGAAATAATAGTTTTCTGAAAAAAACTTTTCTTATGAATGGATTCCTGACAATCACATTTATTAACCTTTGTTTCTATTCAAATTGTTTATCTGTAATGCTAAATTTTCAACCTTTCTCAAGAATCTTTCAGAAGTATTTTCCCTCATCTGATGTAGAAAAAGATATAGTCCTACTATTAAGTATACTGCTTTATAAATTACACTTGTAGTTTTTGACTACAAGGCTTTATTTACTTTTTCTGTTAATTGCAGTATTAAATTCTGCACAGATGATACATGTAAAAGCTTTTAATTGATTTGCTTCAAAATGCTATTTTTACTCCAGTGTATATATATACATATATAAAAATTTTCTTTTCTTTTTTACTCATGGCCATTCTCTTCACAGAACATAAATGCAGTGAAAAGGTGGATTTTGAGGAAAAAATAGAGATATAAAAAAAGTGCTTTAAAAATAGTGCTATACTATTTATATTAGTTACATTACAATTTATACTTTTTCAATGTGAACTCCCATTTACCAAAAGGAAAGTTTCTTAATGTGTTTCATTTCAAAACTGTAAATTATTAAAATAGTAATTTTTCTAAATATGTAAATCAATGATTAATTTTTTTAAAGAGCCATGGAATTATGATTTGAAATATAAAACTTTAACCATTAAAGTTTTTGTCCTTTTGCTGCGTACTTTCAGGATGTAATAGGAAAGCATGTTTGGCTTGCAATTGCAAAGTTCAGAGTTAACGCCCCAATCAGGGCATTGCAGATTTCTCATGCAACCCAACTAAAAAATAAACAAATTATCACTTCTGAAAGCACATTTAAAGTTTAGCCTGCCATATTTTTGGATGGCTGAAGAAAAGTTTACCATCATTTTTATAAAAATTGATAAAACAGAAATAGAGGGTTACAAGTGGAACATATAGATTCCAGAAGGGAGAGGGAAAATCAGTTATGCATAATTTAGGAATAGGAGAATGCCTTTATCCTAAAAATTAATCAGGGTTCATAAGCCACATTTTAGTTAAAAAAATAAGCACCTATAAGCACATTTCAAGGAAAAAATAAGTACCTGTCTAATTACATTATACACATATTCCTTAAAAGAAAAATTAGACTTGTAATTTAAAATATGAGCAATGCAATATTTATTAAGAGAATGAGCATTACCTCAACAATGGAAAACAATTAACTTTTTTTTTTTTTAATTTTAAATGACAGTTCAATTTACAGAATTAGTTTACAATGAGAGAAAAAAAACTATGCAGAACTAAACTATATTACAAAATTTAATGATGATATTTCAGTTGAAAATATAGAAAATAAATAATAATAAGCCATATTAATTGTATTCATTTGACACCTAATAATAAATACAATTTATTTTTCCACTCGTATTAATATTTAAATAATTTAACTTAAATGAAAATTCTGAAAATTTTCTAAATTTTCATTGCATAACAGTTTTCCCTTAACATATATCCCAAACAAAGTAATTTAAGTAAAAAAGAGGCACATTTCTGAAATCAGAAGACGGGAAATTGCTTCATGCAGTCATCCTTTAACAGTAAAAGCTTAACTAACCCGCATACTCGGAAATTCCCGAATATTCCGGGTAGTAATTGGAAAAAGAGAAGTGGGGGAGATTGTAGCCGTTCTTTAGATTTAAATTTAGGCTAAATAAATGGTTTTGACATTTCAATATGTGCATCATATAAAAACCAACGGAACTGAGAAATATTCTGCTTCGAAAGCACAGTAAAACTCTTTTAAGTGTTCATAAACAAATCTCAGACTGAACATCAAAATTAATTATTGCTGCAAAACACTGCAAACGTCATTGCGCAATACATGCGGCGTAATTTTTCCACATGTTATATTACGCAATTGGAATCAACAGCTGCAGGCATTCAGAGAATAAAGAACTAAATAAAGGAAAAGAGACTAACTAATCTGGGGTGTTTCTGATTCTAATTTTCAACAGACTGCGTTAAATTTCCGGAATAGAATCAATCTTCGCTTAGGTTGGGTAGACCGCAAAAACTTTTAGTCCTATCCAATCCAGATCGGACAGTGACAAAAAAAAAGTCCGCTGCTTCAATATTAGATTTTGAGGAGAAAGGGGAGAACCTCCCAACCTCCGTACTGTATAATGTATTGTCAAAAAAAAAAAAAAAAAAAAAAAAAAAAAAAAAAGACTAATTACTTTCCTTTTATTTAAGCCGCTCCGAATATTATTCCTTAGAAAGCTAATCTGTGTAAAAACACGCCCATTTTTGGAAGTTTATCTATACTTCAGCAGTTACTGCAACTATATTATTATATTCATACATATGCTCATAATATAACGATCATAATAAACACGAATATGAACTGACTACGCGGAACGAGAATGCAAATTATTAAAATCTTGATAGAAATTCAAACGTGTGTAGTATTTGATTGGGAGGAAAAGAATACCGAATGTATCGGAATTTTCTACGTTTTCGCAATTCTTTGGCCAAAAAATGACGTGCACCTGTCTGTACTCTCATGCGCACCATAGGTTACGTTAATGCAGAGGAAGGGGGGGAAAAGCAATTTTCGGGAGTATGATTCACCACCTGACGTTGCATATAAGGAAGAAAAGTTGTTTACTTAGTTTCGGCTTTGGTACGGGGAAAAAATGCACGTTCATTAAAAACAAAGAATTAAAAAAAAAAGCACTAAAAGCAAGAAATAAGCACTAAAAACAAAAAATAAGGGTTTTAAAGAAAAAGTAAGCACCTATAAGGGCCTTTATATTTTATTTTCAAATATAAGGACTTATAAGCACTTGTAAGGACCGCTACGAACCCTGTTAATGCGCTAGAAAATGTTCATCAATGGATGTCAAATTAGTAAAAGTTTAAGGCTGACTAAATTAGTAAAAGTTTAAGATTAAATTAGTAAAAGTTTTGATTAAATTAGTAAAAGTTTTGATTAAATTAGTAAAAGTTTAACATCATACAATAGTTACTATCACTAGGTATATATGATATGCTTATCCCAGTTGCTCAGTATTTAAAAAATGTCACAAACTTGTTCAAATACTTAGAAATGAGGTAATTATCTAACTTACCGCAATCTGCCCCGCTAAACATTCATTATTAGCAATATCATCAGTTGAGAAGAGCTAATAAGTAAAAATTACATCAGAATACAATACAAATGTTTATAAACTTCAGATTAAAAAATTCTATACAGAAAAACAGAATTAGGCACATTGTTTAAACAGTGAATAAAATTCTTTAATCAAGCTCACTCAACACTTTTTTTTATGAAATATGGTATACAAATTGTCATCAATGAGGCATTTATTATAGTGATATTAACAATTATTTTAACTTCAAATAAAATATACAATTTAGATGTGTAACTGAACATAAATGAACATTTATTACTTTTAAATATTATGGTTTTTCTGTAACACTGGTTTTCTAGCCTCAGCTCTTTAAATTCAATAATTATGGTTTTATTAAATTCAATAATTATGGTTTTTGTACCGTATTTAGAAAGCTAATACGGTACAAAATCCGAGATCCAGATACTTTCAGACTTCAGGGATCCTGGATATTAGATGAGTTTAAATCTAGGCATGATCATAAATAATGAAGCATTTATGATCTAAAAAGGCTATTAAAATTTACGAAAAAACTTAATATTTATTTGTTTACTCTATTAAACATTTATTTCAATGTAAGCCTTTTAAGTTGCTTTGTTTTTGTGCTAATACTTTCTCTTTTTCTTCTATAGACAGATATAATTCTTTGTTCAATTACAAAGTTCCATTGTTCAAGTCCTGTAATTGCTGTGTCGAGAATTCCAACTAACTTGTGAATCGAAATTTTCTCATTTTCAATAATTTCCTTCACTATCAGTAGCAGTGTTTTGGCGATCTAGAACCATACTACAGATTGCATTGTTTGTTAATTGATTGATAACTGGGGTATTGTCATCGCAATGAAAACTTCTGTTATGTCATCTTCGTTTATTACCACTTCTACACATTTCTTTACAAAATCTAATAATTGGAAAACTTAATCTTTGCTCTGCGATATCCTAAAACCTTGAATTTCGAGGGTATCATTTTCACCATCCTCACCATGAAATATGGTAGCTGGCCATAAATTATGCCAAGCATTTTTTAAAGTATCTAGAGACACATACTCCCACGATTTTACGATGCTCCTCACAGCATATGTTATGCTAAAATATTTTAAAAATTCTTGAATAATCTTGCCGTTATTCAAGAAACTCAACATAGACTTTTAAAATACTACTTTATATTTGCATTTCAATAGACTAAATGATGCATGTAAAATTTGGAAGAACGAATAATACGGATACATTATCTTTCAATAAAACTTTGAGTGAAATATGAGCTGCACAGCTGGCTACAATCAAGTCAATTTTTGCATCATCAGGAAAATCAACCGAATTCAAATGTTACCTTGTGTCATCCATGCTCTTTTACTTGCATGATATATAACGGGAAAATCTATACTCCTTTAGATGCTCAAGGTCATGTATTCTTTACGATTACGAAAAGTGTACACTTGTGCGTTCCTGCAATATTTGCGTATGCTAAAATTGTTAGTCTCGCTTTGGAATCTTTGACACCTGTCGGAGACTTTTCAGCAGGGTTTGCCAAGGTATTTTGTGGTACATATTGCCAGAAAAGACCAATTTTATCAGCGTTGTGAATTTGTTCTGGAGATAACTTTTCACTATTAGTGAGTTCAATAAATTCATATGCAGTTTCATTCAGCAGTTTCAGCATCAGCTGAGACTATCAACTATCATGAGATTGGCGATGAAAGACACATTTGTTCTCTGCTAAATTTTGTCTTGCTTCTAATCACACACTGAGCAGATTAAGCATGAATTGCATTATTTTCGTTATTTATTATGCTCAAGTCTATTTCTTGCAAATGCTTAGGTTTCCTTGAATAAATAAATTCCTACATACACTCGAGGCTTATCGAGAGCAGGTGCGAGATATCTTACTGCCCGATTGTAGTCCCCACAAGTCCTAAATTCTGCTACCAAGTGCCTATCTACGTTCTAAAATTTTCCCATCACTAAATTCTGGATCCCAGTGCTTGCCCTAAATTCCAAAAATCTTGTCATCCCTTAATTTTGTTTGAATTCTGCTGCCCGGTGTGGCCATGTGAGCTCAGGCGCCGGTTTGGGGTTTATGCAAATAACAAATAAATTATTCTTAATTCAAATACCACTAATTGTAATCTCTTAGCCCATGAGTATCATTAAGAAAATCTATTTTTAACATATGGAAAGAAATTTTTGTTAAAATCTTTCCTCGCCAAGCATTTAGCGCATTTAACTGAAATCTGTAATAATCACCAAGCATAATGTCAACATAAAAGGTTACCATACTCTTTGTTATACTAATATATATATATATATATATATATATATTGTTTAGGCATCACTGCATGATTCATTATCCAAGTTGTCATGTGCTGACAAACATACAGTGATGAAAGCAAAATATAATAAATAATGATTCACCAGGTTGGCACCAGGGATGTAAAATATTAGCTGATATATTGTTTAGGCACCACTGCATGATTCATTATCCAAGTTGTCACTGACAAACATACAGTGATGAAAGCAAAATATAATAAATAATGATTCACCAGGTTGGCACCAGGGATGTAAAATATTAGCTGGTGTAAAATCAACAATGTAGAATGTTTTGGTTTGAGATGCAAGCCAAGCAGATATGCAGGTATGGTGCCAAATTACTGATCACACAAATTTATGCAAAAATGATTGTTTCTTCAGTAATGAGGTATTTCGGGCTGAAGTGAAATTAAGAATCGGGACTCTCTGCATACTTTATTATTTGGGGGGGGGGGATGAAATGTGCATGCGGTAAAGCATTAAAAAAAAAAAGTTTTGATGGTGGCTTTGAGGCCTGGATTTTAGATCATTCTGGATACTGGACATCCAGATTTTGAACTTTGTACTGTACATATACTACACTTCAACCAGGCTGCAAGGAGCATTTTGAATACTGAAATTTCCAGAACGAAAGAGACCAAACCATCTTTGATTGTTACTTTTTATAACGTACCTTGCTCATAAATAGCTTTTCCATGAGCATTTATTTCTTTTCTGAAATAAAACTGTAAAATGCAGCACAATTTTGTGGAAAATTAACTTATCTTCACGGTGCAATACTTTACACCTGGGCAAGAATATCAACACTTTTTGCACATCTGTAAATTTCCTCAGCTCAAATGCAGTTTGGTCTTGCCCACTGTCAATACCCTATGATTTGAAACACTCTATTATGAAGTCATATAGCCTATGATTTGGAACACTATATTGTGGCAGAAGGCCACAATATACTCAGTACTTTTTAGATTATCCAAATGTAGTCTTGCCCACTGCAAGTCATATACCCTATGATTTCGAACACTATATTGTGGGCAGATGGCTCAGTACTTTTTAGATTATCCAATGTATTGCATTTCGTGAAATAACAGTGCAAGAATGAAAACTGGATAAATTTTAATAACTACCAAATCAAATTCGGGGGGAAGGAGAAAGTTTTTAGATTTGATATTATGTCCAAAGGGGCCTTTTTTAATGTTTGGTGTTACCTTTATTTTTTACATATCATGTTCTTCGCACTTAAATCATAAAAATCAATTCAACAACAATGTTACAAAATATTTTAAAAAGAGCATACCTTTAGAATTTCTGATACACAGTCTCATGCACTAGAGATAAAATCTCCCCCCCCCCATACAGTGTTGCCATTGCTCGTTTTGAAATCCTCAAACGAGTTGGTTAATCAAAAATTCGTTAAAGTTTTACAAAATATGAAATAGATAATAAAACAAATTCCAAATTTGGACTTCTAGATGCCTATATTCAGGTGGAGGATTACGTTATTTAAAATTTAATGGTTCTAGGTACTGTTGTTTCATCACAATGCTAGAAACATACATTTATGCAAATTCTTCATTATTTAATTTCTTTAAATATAAAATAGAGCGATAATATTTCGTGGCAGCGATAATATAATGATTCGATGCAAAAAGCCAAAACATAGTTAAATAGCTCTTCTGGGCTAAAAAAGAATTTTAACAAATTATTATCAGGCACTGTTTCAAAATGCATAAAATCTTTGAAGTTTAAAGGAGCAAAAAAGCAAAGAAGATTTCAGCAGCAGTTTACAGTTGCTATAGAATTATGTAAATACAGTGGAACCTCGAGATACAAACACCTCTATATATGAGAAATTCAAGATACGAGAAAAGTATGGGTGAAAAATTCATCTCTAAATAAAAGCATTGACTCGAATAACAAGCAACAAGCCCGGCTGTGGGTATGCATGTCGCATTTCCCGATTTGGTTCGACTCAGTCAATCTCCTTGTCAGATTACTGTGTTCTTTGATCTGCAAGTTGTTTTGTTCGCGAGTTGTTTTTTACGTTTAACTTGAAAATAATTATTTCCAAAGATTGTTGCCTCAGATGGTACAGGAAAGAAAAAGAAGGAAGCCATGAATTGAAATTAAGAAAGAAATCAGATATAAAATAAGCATGGTGTAAGAGTGACGGAACTGGCAAGGCTTATGGCCGTTCGCCATCGATGATCTCACTATTCTGAAGAAGGAAGAAATTAGCAAACTTGGTGTGGCCAAAGGATATACCGTTACTTCCAAGCACCATCTAAAACTCCTAGAAGATGTTGAGAAGCTGTTGTTACTATGGATTAAAAAGCAGTTAAAAGGCAATTCAGTGTCGGAAGCTATCTTTTGCGCTAAGTTTACGAATCTGCAGTTAGACATTTTCCGAAAAGCACCGTGTAAATTGACTGAAAATGAGATGGCAATGAGATTTTCGGGGATGCAGAACGGATTAACTGGATTTCCATTATTTTCAACGAGGAAGTTTTGCTTCTAGATAAGAGAAATTCACTATACGAGCTCAGTGCTTATATTAATTATTATTAGCTCAGTGCAATTAAACTCATATCTCGAGGTTCCACTGTACCTTACAGCTTTGAAAAGAATCAATTTTAAACCTCTGTGGACAGCTGTCACGTATAAACAGCAGACCAAAAACTCACTTAAAACTCTAAATAGTGTGTATTCATGGCAAAAAAATAGTCGTACCTTTTAAGAGAAAGGTGCCATATATGCATATTTCCATGCAGAACATCTGTGTGCCAATAACAACTGGCATACTTTGCACAGTGCCTTTCATGCTAAGTAATTTTTCGCTTCATTTCCAGAACATGAACTATTTATTTCATTTTATTTGCTTTATTATTTTACAGGGAGGAAGGGGGCAGAAAATTAAAAGCACGCTTCTGAAATCATTCTTCCTAGTGAAGTGTGTAAATTCCTCTTTGGAGCAGATGCCACTTTTATTAATTCTTTGCTCTTTTTGTTGTTTATCAAGAGGATTCCTCCCCAAACAATGTACAGTATTAAATATCAGAGGAGATAATAGGTCATCCAAAAAGTTTTGTAGGTCTTTTGGTGATAAGTATAAATGAAGCAGTACAAAAAAGAAAATGTCTTAAATAATGTAAGCATAATTTTGTTATATGACATTTTGCTATCATTTCAGTAGCTGGAAAACACCTTTTTAAAATGTCATTTAAGTTTATTTGCAAAGAAGTTATCTTAGTGCTGTTTGACAATCTTAAAAAGAAAAAGCTTCAGGTGGTTCAGAGAATTTTGAACTATTCTGAAGAGGAAATTCAAAGAGTCAAGGTCCAATGCAGGGGTGGGCAAAGCTAGTCAAATGTGACCCTATTTCTTAGTCCAGGTCATTATGAAATATTCTGGAACAACATTTTCTTCCCTTTCCTACTTGATTTTATATGCAAACTACCAAAATCAGCAGCACAGAAATACAGTCCTATCATTTTTAGCAACTTTAATTTTAAAATTAAACAATGATACATGAATAGTGTTAAGAAAAAATACTGAGCAGAAAAGGGAGTTGAGGAAAAGAACATTTCACCTCTAAATTCTAATTTGAAAACGAAACAGTACACTTTTCATCTGATGATCAAAAGGAATAGGTCCTTTTTTGGCTTATTTTTTAAAATTATAACTTATTTTTTAAAACGATTCTATTTTGAAGGTATTTTCTTCTTTTCTGTCATGTCCTACAACAACGGCACTGCAAAACATCATCATAGCCCTGTACACAATACGCTAAAAAAGACCTTTTTAGTTTATGGTTTTAAGTATTTGCCCACTCCTGGTCTAGTGAATATTGGGGGAGGGGAATCCAACTATACTCAACAAGTTTTTGAAATTCAATTTAACGTGGAGCTAAACACCCTCATGACACAAGAAAACATTTCAACGATTGACCAGTTTTGGATGCTTTACTTCAAATTTTGCTTTAAAAAACTGCCATTTTTGACAGTACTTCACTGAATTTATTATATATTTTGGTGGCAATAATCCACAATGTACAATGCTTTTGTAGTCCCACTTCAGTATCCATTAGTCTTTTTACTGAAGCTTCAAGATTAAATTCTGACATTAAGTTTTATACATTGCAGCAAAATATAAACAATAATCAATATTTTAGTTCTTAAAAGGAGAGGCTTTTTCTAAAAATTCTTCATCTTTGACAGCTGGAATAAGAAAACATTTATGCTTATATTAACAAATAAATCTCAAAGAAAGAAAATAATTATTTAATATTTCAATGCTACGATTTTCTGTAAATCAGACTTGGGAACAAAATTATGCCACCTTTTAGTGTAAAACTGTTCACAGCAATCTACACCTCCCTAGTTACAAAGCTAAATCTTCCTTCTCATTTGGAAAAGATAAAGGCCTTGCAGAAAGGAAAACTATTCTATTAAGAAATTTAACATGATTTCTTTTAAAACATTAACCATTCACTTTTTGGATTCAGTTGAGAAACCATTCGTAATAACAGCAGCAGCATGAAAAACACATTTTCAGGTACTACTTTCTTCGATACTAGATATTGCAGGGGGAGGGGAATGAAGATTTGGTTATCATGTAGTATGTAATCATCTAAAAAATAACTTAATGTGCTTTTAAACAGTTACTTATCTTCTAGATGACAGCATTAAAATTGATTGCTACTTTTAATAATTTCTTTTTAAATCCATTTTATCACAGGTTCTTATTTAAAAATAGCATTTTAGAAGAGCCATCTGAAACAACTAACTAAGAGCAGATTACATACTACATGATCACCAACTGGTGAAGAAAATGACAAATGGTTAAATATGGTCCACAGCAACCTTACTGAATTTGATGCCCTTCCCTAAAAACCAAAAATGGTGAAATCATAACAGAACATTTCCTAAGATGCTTTTTGATGTTCATAAAAAATCCTGATTATTCAGCACTTTGGGGGTGGTTGTCTTACCTAGCCTCTACTGGATCACAGAATCTGAAAATTTATGTAATTGCAATATTATTTCATTTTAGGTCAATTTCTAGGTCCACGGGAAGTAAAAAAAGGCAGAAATTTAATTTTGATTCTTTTTTTTTGGTTCATGACATAATTATTCATAATTTTATGATATTATTGAAAACATTTTGGATATCTTGTTTATATGAGGAGTTACAGCAATATTAAATAAAAATGCACCTACTTATATTATAAACACTTATCTTCTCAATGCAATTACATTGAGAAAAGTAAGTAATAAAAGGGTTTGGAATACTAGTTAAGTTCAGTTTTATTATTTTATATGCATTAGTAAACAGCTTAATCATGCCAAACGAAAGAGGCCACGCTTTGAATTTTCACTTCCATCCATATGAATTATTTGCATTTTATATAAAATTATGAAATTACATGCAGGCATGCATGCTTCTAAGAAAAATTTCAAAAACCATTTGTAACCTAACCAGTATTCCAAAATTCTTCTACCTGAGAATCAAGAGAACTCCAACAATCCCATGAAGGACATACCGCAAGAAGATTATCATGATCAAAATTCCATGGAGTAGATGCCATTAGATCTTTAAGCGAATTCAAACCTTCTTCAACATTTATCACATGATTAGATAATGAATTTCTGAAAAGAATTATTCACTTTAGAAAGAGTTATAACTACTTTTAACTACTTGCAATTTTTAAACAATGATAGAATTCTCTGAAAAGCATTATTTCAGATTTCAATACACAATAAAACAATACATATACAGTTACTAGAACAAAGCAACATGCCTTTTCATATACAATACCAAGATCCTTTTTTTATGGAAAATCATTTAACAAAACTTTGCTGTCAGTATGTAATCAATGCAATTGTACACTTCAACTCTTTATATACTGACAATACTCACAATTACTATTCAAAGTCCCTACAGTACAGCATCGACCCATATAATTTTGATGGTTCTTGGATGGACCTATGCTATGTATCACCTAAATCCTCACTGGAAGGATTATTTGAAATTCTCTGATTTGTTGAGTTATATATTAATTTTTATTAGAATTAAATTTAATATAGTATTCAAAGTCAGCCATTTTTCCTCCATATGTGATGAAAATTTAATGTAAAAGTACTGATGGTACTATACACAAAGATTAAAGAAATTTTTAGACTTGTATTGTATAAATTGTCAAATACAGGAACACAGGTGATGATAAACTGGAGAAAATGTTATAAGCCTAGAATACACATAGCCAGATAAAGCTCTGAAATTGAACTTTTGTGTCAGATTCTATAGTTTTTAATACATAATTTGTACTACATGTTTTTTTTCACACTCACTTACCTTGCTCTATTTCTATGGATTCCTAGTTCAGAGCTATGGTATGCAAGTCACCTATGGTATGCTTTTGAGGTATAGCATTCTATTATCTACTATATTATTAGACCATTATTTTATATTTTCTGGCACATTAATAGTTAATTAAAATACTTACCCTCCAGCAAAAAGTAGCTCATGCTTATGAGAGGCTTGGACAGCCGTGCATGATTTAAACCTGAACTTTTCTCTCTAAGCAATGTAACATACGGTAAAACAAAAGAATACATTGTTCTGTACAAATTAATTTGTTCCAAAATGTAATTTCTAACACACAAATTTAAAGGATAATTATTAATTCAAATTTTGCTTCTGAGATGCCACCTTCATGTTAACAGTACATATCAGGAAAATGTTTTGCTTCATTTAAAAAGAAAGTTATATATTTTTTCTATTTAATTTTTAAAAGATTAAATGGTAATTTAAAAAAAATAAAATATGAGTGTATGATGAATGTACAGATGAGGTACCAGATAATATAAACACTTATAAAATTCTTTATTAACAGGAGTTGGACTACTCTTTGACAAGTACATACTGAAATGCTACATGAAACACGAAAAGGATATACAGGTCTCCCACATTTAAGGGAATATGAAGCCATTCCTTCTGCACTGCAATTTTGAAAGCATAACTGAAAGATGAATTTGAGCATGATGTTTGAATTGCAGATATCCCTATGAATGTTCAACACTGTTTAGGAGACTTAGACATTTAGATGAGATGTCTTATTTTATTGTCATGATTTTTGAACCATGCTTTAACATATCTAGCAGTTGAACAGAAGCTCCAGCATCTTGAAATAGTATTCAAGCAGTTTGAATAGAAGCTCCAGTGTCTTGAAATAGTATTCAGTGTCCAAGAAATAAAGCATGAAGAATACCAAAGTCTATCAGTACACTCCAACAGTGATAGGCTTTGATCTTCTCATACCGAACAACAATTCGGTCAAGACAATGAATGCCTAGCTGTCTCAACCCTTATCAACAAACAGTTACTACATATAGCTCAGAGCTGAGAAAAGATAGGCATGTGAGAATACTTCTTTGGGCATTCTCCAGGCAAACATGTCCACTAGTCTGAAATTGGGTGAATGTTGTTTCATTAGTCCAGACGACTTGCCACTACTGTGGTATCCAGCCTTGGTGAGCTCAGCACCACTGATGTTGCTCAAAAGTATAAAGTGATGTCACCAGTGGTTTATGAATTGTCACTCAGCTATACATGTTTGTAGCATTAAGTTTTTGCTTGATTGCTTTGGTTGTAATGAGATGAGTGCTCAATTTGAATGTTATCTAGGATAGCGATCACTTGTGTTTTTAACCCTCTGACTGCTCAATTTGTGGACCAAAATTGCTTCCAAAACTGCATAATTTTTTCCCCCCCATATTTTAAAATTCTATATATAGGAGAATTGAAAAATGCACTTTTTCTTTCAAGAAAATATTTTTTATATAGATTTTTATCATGAGAAAACTAAGTTGCCAAAAAAACCAATTTCAGATGTTATCACAAAAAAAAAAAAAAAAAAAAAAAAAAAATTTTAAATAAATTTCAGTTAATTCCTATTTATTGCATAATATAAAAAAGTAAAATGTATAAAATTTAAGAAAAGCGCTGAGGGAAAAATACCTTATAAATGCAGTTTAGTATGATAGAGTTCAAACTTTACAGTCTTTGCACCAGATTCAATAAATCTAATTAATAATCAATCTAACTATTAATATAATCAATAATTCAATAATTTAATGGGCCCACCAGCGGCCGAGCGGTAAAGTCGCTGAACACTGGTAGTTCGGTCCGAGGTTCGAATCCCGCGAACGGGCTGGCTGCATGGGTGTTTTCGTGGTTTTCCCCATGTGTAACGTGTATACGAGCCAGTTTCCCTTAGAAAGTCCTCCACAAAAGGCATCCCTCCTCTTAGGCATATAGCCCTAGTGTGCTTTGCCATAATTAAATACACCACCACTCAGCAATAATTTAACTAAATAATCAAGATAATTGCTGAAGGTTTTCTAGCAGTCATTTCTGTAAGAAAAAAGCAGCAAAAAGTGAAGTTTGAGCGCTAATACCACGTGCCTTCAAATGCCGCAATTTAGTGGTCAACTAACGATATCTGTTAATCAAAACGAAATTAAACACCTAATGCTGTATATAATTTATTTCAGTTGTTAAACGGGTAAAAAACGGGATGCGCATTTCAATAAAGGAAGAAAAACATATGCCCGCGGAAATCATGGGATGAGCGAATCTTGCTACATTTGAGTTGCCCGTGGAAATCGCAGGATGATCAGCCAGAGGGTTAAGGACTACTATATTCTTCAGCATCTACCTGCCCTTATCAGTCAGCTTTGTCTTTTTATATCCTATAATGGCTTGAAGATGCCATGAGACCATCTTCTGTGTATAACATCTTAATGGCTACTACTGCACAGCAAAAATGTTTTAATGCTTCAATAACCAATGTTCCAAAGAGGCATGGTTGTTGAAGTGTGTTTCAGATAAACATGATAAAACAACTAAGCCTCTTTAGAAGAAAACATCAAATTTAGAATCAAAATCTTAACATAAAAATGAGTCATGAGCTTTTACTATCACATTCTTTTCTGTATGGTTCTTTATGAAGTAGCAATTTTTACACTGAAAAACAACCACTGACATTTTTTTGTCTATTGTTAACTAAAAACTACAAATAAAAGCTACAAATTTTTATTAAATCCACAAAAAAATTAAAACTACATATTTTAGTTGCCTTATATCTTTACACAATTTCATAGCATTTAACAATGCATTAGAATTTAGAAATTTTTCCTTTAACCCTCTGATATCTTTATTTAAAATTAGACGAACATTATAATATGCAACAAAAAACTAATGTTAGCCTAATGGCAATTGTCTGCGCACCCAAGTTAATGAAGATGCTATCATATAAATATAAACAGCCTCATAAATTTCTAAATTACAAAAACAGGAGAATTAAGACCAACAAATATTAAAAAATACAAAAATTTACACTGACACTTCTGCATTCCACTCCCTAAAGTTTCACTGTTAATTCTAGTCTGCTAGTTATAACAAACAGTATGAAATTTCTTACCATATGACAACTACTACTACCACCACCAATAATAGTAATAATAATCAGTACGTTTCAGAATACACACAAACTTTATTTACACAAAACTGAAGGAAGCAGGAAAAAAGTTAGTAATAAAAAATATGACCAAAAATGGCTAACCTGATTTCTGATCCATATTTTGCTTTCAGTTCAAATTACTTCATTTATATGCAAACATTTAAATAACAATACTAAAATAACATTTATATAAGCATTACTAAATACGTCGAGGCCGACAGTCTAATAAATAATTTATTAAGAATTCAGGTTTAGCACTGGAGGTCATTAAAAATTTACTGACTTATAATATCACTGACTAAAGTAGATATAATTGGATTCTTCAAATTTCAGTTAAAGTTTTTAAAATTAACATGATTTATATAAAATCATATAAAGTTACATAAAATAACCAAAATTTTCATACAACATAAATAAAAAATTTAGAGAAAATCTTACTTTTGCATATATATTTCAAAACTTCTACACAAGATGCACAGTTCTTAAGATTCTTCATTAGTTTTCAGCATATGTGGTGTGTGCGTATATAAAATACAATTCTTTTGAAACTAAATATAAACATGCCTAGTTTTGGTTTTAACATTTGTTAAATTCTTTGTTGCATTTATAAGATTATTTGAAATTTACTAATTATGAATTTTAGTTTTTGGTCTGTGAAAAATTAGTTCTAAATTTCTCAGGGTTCGTACACATTTCCTTACATGAAAATTAAGGACTCTTAAGGACCATCAAAGAAAAAGGACCTATCAACAAACAAACAAAAAAAAAAAAAAAAAAAAAACGAATAGAATAAAGCAATTATCCATACAACTGACTTCATGCTTGTAATTTCACTTTAAGAAACTAACAGAAGTGTGTATTATGCACTATTATTAAATTCACTTTAATACTTACCATAAAACAATTTTGAAAATTAAACTAACTCCCTACAAGTTATGAAGTAGATAACATAATTTCTTTAAAAACATGTATAAGTGTATTTTACACTAATAACAGTCACTATTTTAGAGATTTACATGATTATTATTTAACTTGATATTTATTTAAACAGAGTCAACTACTATTATAACCACAATGTAAGAATATTTTGCAGATTAAAATAACTGATTTGTAAACATACAATTTATTTCCTTGGGTTTTTGAAAGATACTAGAATAATAAACTGTACAATAAAAGATAAAAAACATTTGTGCTTTTTTTAAATCTGAAATCTTTTCAGCTATTTTAACATCTAATTTATTTATGTCTATTTCCTTTTCTTTAACTACTATTCTACATTCATTTGCTTTGATAAACGAATCAATGTTCATGCTGGTCTCAACTTCATCTGCTAAAGCATCTACTTCTTCATTAATATCTTTAATGTCCCTTTGAAGAAAATTTTTCTTCTGCTTCATATAATCAATTTCTTCCCCAATGATATTTCTTTTCCTGTTTGATTTTTCAGATTTAGTTAAAGATTTTTGTTCTTCTAAATACTGCATATATTTAAACCTTGCAGAAGCTGCTGCTGATCTCATTTCTTTATTAATTTCAATAATAAGAACACCTCCAGAAAATTTTATGTAATCAAATACTGCGCGTTGAAAAATGTATGATGAGTCACTTTCAATTTCAATTGCTTTATTTAGAGAAGCCCCTTTCCACAAAGGCCTGTCCATGTGACAAGATAAGAATCATTTTCACTATTTTCCATACTTTTGAATAGTGAAAATCATGAAAATAAGAAGTGAGAAATGTGTCAAGAGAAAGATTTTGAGGATCAAAAGTAGAAAATTCATGCAAATTTGTCTTAACTACTTTGCCTAGAAACTCTCCAAACTGCAGCAGAATTTCACCCCAATCATCTTGTAAAACACGTTTATTCTGCATTAATACCGTCAGAAATATTTTCGATTGATCTTTACATTATGGTAACTTGGCGTTTTTTTGGCGAAACTTTGGCGACCAACTCTCCTACAGCAACCCTCTATTTCTTTTCCCCGCCGCCATTTTGTCTTCACGAAGTAAAGACATGTTTCTTTTCTTTTTATCTACTGAACACTTCTTCCAACAATCTACTAGCCGAATTACACTTATGCTAGAAATTTTATCTAACAAAACTGCTTAATCATGACAAATATTCACTGCAAAATTGGGAAAAAGTGCACAATACCATACTCCTTGCGCGTTTTTCAAAATAACACATACACATAAACCATGTACACGCCGACTTATTTTTACTTAAAAAAACATCCCAGAATTGCACAAAAACGGCATTGCGCACACTCTTCACTATATCCATGTACACTGCTTTTTTCTCATAAATTAGAAAAATTTCACGAAAATACATGACAATTTTCTCAATCTTTAAACCCGGTAAAAAGAACATATATGAAATTACCTGATCGCGAAAAAGTATTTACTATTTCCAAATATGAACATTTCCACATATAAAATAAATAAAATATCCAAAAACTTTTACCTCTAAATCATCTATTACATTATACACGTCACCAACGAATTCATACCGCAAGCATTACAAATACTTAAATACATTACAAATAACAAATATTTAAATTATTTCCATGCACGTTTACTTCAACTTAAACGTGTACCAAATTCCTACAAACATAAAATTCACAAAATAACTATAATTTAATTAAAATATCACTAAACCACGTACACGTCGACTTATTTTTACTTAAAAAAAAATCCCAGAATTGCACAAAAATGGCATTGCGCACACTCTTCACTATATCCATGTACACTGCTTTTTTCTCATAAATTAGAAAAATTTCACGAAAATACATGACAATTTTCTCAATCTTTAAACCCGGTAAAAAGAACATATATGAAATTACCTGATCGCGAAAAAGTATTTACCTTTTCCAAATATGAACATTTCCACATATAAAATAAATAAAATATCCAAAAACTTTTACCTCTAAATCATCTATTACATTATACACGTCACCAACGAATTCATACCGCAAGCATTACAAATACTTAGTATGATTTATTTAAATTATTTCCATCCACGTTTACTTCAACTTAAATGTATACCAAATTCCTACAAACATAAAATTCACAAAATAACTATCATTTAATTAAAATACCACTAAACCATGTACACGCCGACTTATTTTTACTTAAAAAAACATGCCAGAATTGCACAAAAATGGCAC
Source organism: Stegodyphus dumicola (assembly GCF_044657685.1). Taxonomy (NCBI): domain Eukaryota; kingdom Metazoa; phylum Arthropoda; class Arachnida; order Araneae; family Eresidae; genus Stegodyphus; species Stegodyphus dumicola. Next base: position 121,059,311 of record NC_140779.1, on the reverse strand, counting down.
TGCGCACACTCTTCACTATGTCCATGTACACTGCTTTTTTTCATAAATTAGAAAAATTTCACGAAAATACATGACAATTTTCTCAATCTTTAAACCCGGTAAAAAGAACATATATGAAATTACCTGATCGCGAAAAAGTATTTACTATTTCCAAATATGAACATTTCCACATATAAAATAAATAAAATATCCAAAAACTTTTACCTCTAAATCATCTATTACATTATACACGTCACCAACGAATTCATACCGCAAGCATTACAAATACTTAAATACATTACAAATAACAAATATTTAAATTATTTCCATGCACGTTTACTTCAACTTAAACGTGTACCAAATTCCTACAAACATAAAATTCACAAAATAACTATAATTTAATTAAAATATCACTAAACCACGTACACGTCGACTTATTTTTACTTAAAAAAAAATCCCAGAATTGCACAAAAATGGCATTGCGCACACTCTTCACTATATCCATGTACACTGCTTTTTTCTCATAAATTAGAAAAATTTCACGAAAATACATGACAATTTTCTCAATCTTTAAACCCGGTAAAAAGAACATATATGAAATTACCTGATCGCGAAAAAGTATTTACCTTTTCCAAATATGAACATTTCCACATATAAAATAAATAAAATATCCAAAAACTTTTACCTCTAAATCATCTATTACATTATACACGTCACCAACGAATTCATACCGCAAGCATTACAAATACTTAGTATGATTTATTTAAATTATTTCCATCCACGTTTACTTCAACTTAAATGTATACCAAATTCCTACAAACATAAAATTCACAAAATAACTATCATTTAATTAAAATACCACTAAACCATGTACACGCCGACTTATTTTTACTTAAAAAAACATGCCAGAATTGCACAAAAATGGCACTGCGCACACTCTTCACTATGTCCATGTACACTGCTTTTTTTCATAAATTAGAAAAATTTCACGAAAATACATGACAATTTTCTCAATCTTTAAACCCGGTAAAAAGAACATATATGAAATTACCTGATCGCGAAAAAGTATTTACTATTTCCAAATATGAACATTTCCACATATAAAATAAATAAAATATCCAAAAACTTTTACCTCTAAATCATCTATTACATTATACACGTCACCAACGAATTCATACCGCAAGCATTACAAATACTTAAATACATTACAAATAACAAATATTTAAATTATTTCCATGCACGTTTACTTCAACTTAAACGTGTACCAAATTCCTACAAACATAAAATTCACAAAATAACTATAATTTAATTAAAATATCACTAAACCACGTACACGTCGACTTATTTTTACTTAAAAAAAAATCCCAGAATTGCACAAAAATGGCATTGCGCACACTCTTCACTATATCCATGTACACTGCTTTTTTCTCATAAATTAGAAAAATTTCACGAAAATACATGACAATTTTCTCAATCTTTAAACCCGGTAAAAAGAACATATATGAAATTACCTGATCGCGAAAAAGTATTTACCTTTTCCAAATATGAACATTTCCACATATAAAATAAATAAAATATCCAAAAACTTTTACCTCTAAATCATCTATTACATTATACACGTCACCAACGAATTCATACCGCAAGCATTACAAATACTTAGTATGATTTATTTAAATTATTTCCATCCACGTTTACTTCAACTTAAATGTATACCAAATTCCTACAAACATAAAATTCACAAAATAACTATCATTTAATTAAAATACCACTAAACCATGTACACGCCGACTTATTTTTACTTAAAAAAACATGCCAGAATTGCACAAAAATGGCACTGCGCACACTCTTCACTATGTCCATGTACACTGCTTTTTTTCATAAATTAGAAAAATTTCACGAAAATACATGACAATTTTCTCAATCTTTAAACCCGGTAAAAAGAACATATATGAAATTACCTGATCGCGAAAAAGTATTTACTATTTCCAAATATGAACATTTCCACATATAAAATAAATAAAATATCCAAAAACTTTTACCTCTAAATCATCTATTACATTATACACGTCACCAACGAATTCATACCGCAAGCATTACAAATACTTAAATACATTACAAATAACAAATATTTAAATTATTTCCATGCACGTTTACTTCAACTTAAACGTGTACCAAATTCCTACAAACATAAAATTCACAAAATAACTATAATTTAATTAAAATATCACTAAACCACGTACACGTCGACTTATTTTTACTTAAAAAAAAATCCCAGAATTGCACAAAAATGGCATTGCGCACACTCTTCACTATATCCATGTACACTGCTTTTTTCTCATAAATTAGAAAAATTTCACGAAAATACATGACAATTTTCTCAATCTTTAAACCCGGTAAAAAGAACATATATGAAATTACCTGATCGCGAAAAAGTATTTACCTTTTCCAAATATGAACATTTCCACATATAAAATAAATAAAATATCCAAAAACTTTTACCTCTAAATCATCTATTACATTATACACGTCACCAACGAATTCATACCGCAAGCATTACAAATACTTAGTATGATTTATTTAAATTATTTCCATCCACGTTTACTTCAACTTAAATGTATACCAAATTCCTACAAACATAAAATTCACAAAATAACTATCATTTAATTAAAATACCACTAAACCATGTACACGCCGACTTATTTTTACTTAAAAAAACATGCCAGAATTGCACAAAAATGGCACTGCGCACACTCTTCACTATGTCCATGTACACTGCTTTTTTTCATAAATTAGAAAAATTTCACGAAAATACATGACAATTTTCTCAATCTTTAAACCCGGTAAAAAGAACATATATAAATTACCTGATCGCGAAAAAGTAATGAACATTTCCACATATAAAATAAATAAAATATCCAAAAACTTTTACCTCTAAATCATCTATTACATTATACACGTCACCAACGAATTCATACCGCAAGCATTACAAATACTTAGTATCAAATATTTAAATTATTTCCATGCACGTTTATTTCAACTAAAATGTATACCAAATTCCTACAAACATAAAATTCACAAAATAACTATCATTTAATTAAAATATAATTAAATTCAAAAACACTACTTAAAATATAAATGAGCACATACATTAAATTAATACATACATAAATACCCATTTCGAATTCACTTTAGTTACGGCCATGGGATCCAAAAATTCACGAACACTGTTTCACACAACACAGAATAAAGCCAAATACAAAATTTCCAGATTTTTTCCCGATTTCCCCCCTTTTCCGATTAAAGAACCGTAATTTGTCCATTAATATCACATGACATATCCCATGATCTCTCATTTCCCTCACACAAAATAATGCGTAATCGGAACTGAGTACTGCTCACATTATTACCAAAGTGCCAGGTATCGCCTCCAAAATGTCGCCAAACTACCAGTTACCATATTGTAAAGATCAACCATATTTTCATTTTGTTCTGGGCTTTTTCTGGACTTATTAACCATCAATCGCGGGTCTATACAAGATGCATTTCGAATATGAGAATAATTTATTGGACATTTAGACATTAAGTGTTGTACCATTGTTAAGACACATTGTTGACCTTCTTGTCTCAATGCAAAACTTTCAGCTTGTGAAATGTCCTGGATGCATTTATCATTCATTAACTGCTCAGCAATGAATCCCAAATAAACTTTACTTTTATCATTATAACAATTTGGATCATTAAAATTAAATTTATAAAGATTTTCTGCTTTAGTTATTTTTGAATATTCTAGTTTCAAAATTTTAAAGTGCTGAAGGCAATCATTTACAAGTTTTAAGATATCTTCAGCAAAAAAGGGAATAAGTGGTTTATCACTTTGATGATATTCAAGGAAAGGCAATAATATTTTCGACAGAGAGAGAAAAAAATGTAATTTTATAAGAAATGTTTTATCTTTAGTTGCCTCCAACATATTTGAGAAGGATTTCGATGATTTTTTTTTAAACTTCCCCATTTCAACTTCTTTAATGTACAGCAGCAAGTCATCCTATATTTCAATGGCTCTTTCAACTGCTGGGACATTTTGCAACCATCGGTAAAAGCTGAACTTCACAGGTAGCTTTTTTAAGCCAAATATACTTAAAAAATCTTTACGTCTTGCAGGAGAATCTTTAAAAATCCAATATAAGGAGGATAAGAATGATGGAATGTCCCAGCCAGTGGATGACATATTATGCTTGAAAGCATTGTTACGAATGTGTAAACAACATGTTCCTAATGTCAAACATTGAATGTTATATTCCTTTGCCAAGTCCTGTTGCAATGAATCATAAAATTTCCAGTTTACTGCAGGACCATCCATCGATATTTGTAAGAGTTTTGACAAGTCTAGTTTTTCAACACATTCATAAAATTTGGATAAAATAATTTCACTTGTTGCATGCCCTATAAATGCAGAAGTAAGGTACTGAGTTCTGACCTTATTTTCGTGATGCCAGTACCTCACATAAATATCTAGTTGCTTCTTTTGATTTGCCAGATTAACAGTCTCATCAAATAGTAATGTAAAAAACTCAGCATTTTTACAATGCTTTAGTAACAAAGTTTTAAAATAAGGGCCAAGACCAAAACAACAGATAAACACATTTCTTTTCACCACATGAAACATTTTAGTGAATAACGGCCCAATATCATCGCACAATTTAAAAGAATAGTGGCTTTTGATGCACTTAAAAGCCCACAATATTTCTGCATCTGTAACTTCAGATTTGAAAAGAAAAGAATTAATTTTATTATTTTCTACACTTATTGATGTTGAATTAGCAGTTCCATCTTTTCCTGAAGTAGATAGTTCTTCTAACTTGACAAAATTCATGATACTGATAGAAGAAACTCCGCAGTTGAGAAGGGAAAGATGTTTTGCAGCTAAAAAGGGCACTACATGCAAGGCATTAGTAAAATTAAGTAGCACATATATATGTATATAATATATATATAAAATAAGAAATCTATATATATAATAAAAAATGTATACTGAAAATATACATATATATATATATATACACAGTACAAATTCAGAGATCTGGACATGCAATATCTGGAATGATCTAAAATCCGGACCTCAAAGCCACCACCAACCAATTTTTTAAGGCTTTTTTGGAGGGAAGGGGTATGTTTTACGCATGCGCATTAGATTTTTTTCTTCATCATAAAAAAACATGTCGGAAATCTCAATTCTTAATCTCTTTGGCGCTAAATAAAATATCTCATTATTGAAGAAATAATTATTTTAGCATAAATTTGTGCGATTAGTAACTTGACTCCATAGCTGCGTATCTGCTTGGCATAATCTCATACCAAAACATTTGTTCATTTTACAGCAACTAATATTTTATATCCTTGATGCCGAAATCGCGAATCATTATTTATTGTATTTTGCTTTCATCACCGCATGTTTATCAACGGATGACAACTTGAGTGATGACTCATACAGCGACGCCAAACAGAGTATTATCCGATTACAGAAGTTTAATGCGCTAAAATGTTGACAAGGGGAGATTTAACAGAAATTTCTTTCCTTATGCTAAAAATAGATTTTGTTAATGATACTCATAGGACAAACGATTATATTTAGTGCTATTTCAATTAAGAATAACTGATTTGTTATTCACATAAAGCCAGAACCAGCGCCAGAGCTCGCATGGCCGCACCAGGCGGCAGAATTTAGGGAAGTTAAACAGAAGTTTTTCATTGCGATGACAATGCCCCAATCCTAAATCAATTAACGGAGGGCGAAATCTGTAGTATGGTTCTAAATCCAGAAAATACAGCTACTGATAGTGAAGAAAGTAACAGACAGGTTACTGAACGAGAAAAAATTTTGATCGACAAGTTATTCGGAATTCTCAACACAGCAATTACAGGACTTGAACAATGGAACTTAATAACTCAACAAGAAATTATATGTCTATAGTATTAGTCTAAAGTATTAGCAGAGAAAACAAATGGAACAACTCACATTGAAAGAAATGTTTAATAAAGTAAACATATAAATATTAAGCTCTTTTCTTTTGTAAATTTTGATACCCTTTAAATCATAAATGGTTCATTATTTCATAAATCATGATTTCATATTTTCAATTTTATAATTTCTACGTGCCATCTTAGTAGATTTAAAATGATCTAATATCCAGAAAAATCTCAAATCTGGGATCACTGAAGTCCCGACCTCGGACTTTATACTGCATAAATATATAATATATATAATACGGAATGTATATTTTCAGTTAAACTTCTACCCAATAACTTTAGTAATTCATGAAAGTTAATTTTGCGTCTAGTTAATTCAGGAAAATTAGTTTCAATTAGTTGTTTAAAAATATTAAAAAATTTTTAATTAGTTAGTTGTTTTCAACTAATAATTGTATCGCCATTAGCAAAAATAATGCTTTACTATCAACAGCATAGGATTAAACCAAATACTTAATTGTCTATTGAAGCTTCAAAACGTATTTCCGAACTTCACTTTTTCTCGGCTAGCGTTACCGAATTACCTAAAATCAAAATGGAGCCAACAAATTTCCCGCGAAATCGATAACAGACCCTCTGCAGAAATAAACTCATAATCCCGATATCCCATACATATAGTATGTGCAAAAGAGAATAAACTCCGTAGAAGGTGATAAAAAATTAATTTATGGCTTAACCCCTTCGAGCTGGGTAGCGAAAACCCGAGCTTATCGCAGAGGCCGGCAGTGTCTTCCGCGAGCGTCTCTCCAGGGCAGGGGGCTTTTTTGCTACTAAGCCTAAATCCATGAAATTTCCGAAGTATCAACGCATTGTTTAATAATGCTCTATAGAGTATTTAAACGGCTTATGCTTTATAGATATTTATATATATATATATATACTTTAATTACCTTATTTCTTGTTTAAATGCATATTTTACACATTTTATTTTAATTACTCACCATTTTATGACTTTTAACATTATACATCTGGAAACTAAATATATTACTTAAAATTCTCTTTTCGTATGAAAAATTTGAAAACAGGGATCTACGTTACATTCCTTGAACTCGTAATAACTCATTTGCCGTTTTGGAGGATTTTTCCGGGAATGTGAACAAACGAAGCATCATCGTCTCATTTTCTTATCAGTCTCTTCTGAACAAAGTTTTGGAAAATGTCTTTTAGTTAATCTTTCAGAATCAATATCAGAATCAATATCTGAAATATTTTGCATCATTTCTGCTATTTCATGCTCTGTTAAACATTTTTGACGCTTCGACATTGCAAAGGGTAAAAACAGAAAGAATTCACGTCTAACAAGATATAATTATTTTCTAAAAACTGAACTGTAAACCGAAATACTCAACGCTTTAGCGCATATAAAACTTCTACTTACAATAAACAACTACCACGTGCGAATAAAGTGCGATTTAAAGAGACGTCATAAATCACGCCATTCGGAAACATTTAGTTCCCCGTTTGTTTATATAATCAAAAACACGTGTATGTGAGTCATGCTTCTCTCATTTCGAGTAGAAGGTCTAATGTACATGTATCTGAAACCATATGGACATACAGTGCCATCTTGTGGCAGAAATTATAGTTTGAAAAATGTTCCAGGACGCTGGCACAAATACGTGACAGTAGGTAGTAAACGGGAAAATGCTCTGTCACGCCTGCGTGTCGGCCGGTAGGTGAGTGTGTACGTTGCTGGCACGTAGACATGACAGTCGGCGCGAAGAGGTTAATTGAAACAAACATAGAAATTAAGCTAAGCAAAACTGTGTAAAAACAAAACTTAATTTTCATGTGAATTTTCAGCGCTGACTCTCCCATTATAGAAATTTCAATTTGTTTCAGACAAAGACCACATTTAGCTTTATAAGGATTGTCATCCATCAATATCCAGTCTTCATAGTCAGCTTGATGAAGCCACCGTTTATTGAAAATGCACTTTCCTGGCATCTCGTTCCTATTGGCGTCGAAAGGGTTGTGGCCTTCCAAGTTGGGATTGCTCTACTTTTGGCAAAATATTTTCAGAATCCCCCCTTTTTTTTTTCTCGAGCACCTTCATCATCACTTTCGCCTCTTAAAGAACTTCCGACTTCACGCTTTCGTCACAATCTGCCTAAATTTATGGATAACACCTGTTTCGAAAGATTGGGTGAATAGCCAATCAGACACCGATACTTTCATTTGGGTAGCTTTTTTTTTTTTTTTAAATCGTTTGCAAAGCAAATCCGCCAACAGATTGGTTAAGAACCATGCAATTTTAATTCCATATTCATGAGAAATCGCAATTCACACATAGAACGACAATCATTAGAAATGATAAGAAATGTCAAATGAGCAAAATTAAGGACCGTTTATTCATTTTGGCCAAAATTAAGGACTTTTAAGGACCGTACGAACCCTGTTTCTTATATATATATATATATATATTCCTGATTACTAGCAATTAAAAGATCTGCCACTCAAATTTACTTTAAGATTGAACATTTCTTGAAAATATTTATATTACATAAAGCTCATTTGATTACCGGATACACCAGATTCTTATATGTATATATAAGCTAACTTATATCAACATGGTCTAGTTACATTTCCCAGGAGTAACTTCCAAATATAGAAAAGGATTGAAATGGTTTCGTTGAAGACTCAAATAATTTTTACACACACTTAAAGAAATTTTTAGCTTATAAAATCCATCCAATTAAAGGGGTTTAATTAAAATATATATATATTAAAACATTACGCAGCTTTAAATTTGTTAGGAAAGAAAACCAGTAATAATAAGAATAAATAAAATAAATGGGAAAGAAATCTGTAATAAGCAGCAAGAATCAGTGTTAGCGTTAATAAATTTGCATTTATGCTAAGAGCTTCCTACAGAAGTGAAAACAGCTAAAGGTTTTTGTTTAACCTTCCATAAACTATAGCATAGTTATAGCAAAATAAGGATAAAACATTAAAAAACATCCAACTGAATAAATTTGGAAGAATTTTTTGGTAATATTCAGTATACATACTTTGTTAATGCTGAAGATTTCACTGCATTTGAAGTATCTAACTGATAATTATGTTCAGAAACAGCTAACTGATAATTATGTTCATTGTTTGCTGTATTTTGCTGAGAACATAGGTTTTTTTCAGTTTGTTTTACTATTTTTTCTGTAGATTTCTTTGGAAGCGCACTTTCGGGAGTATCTTCTATGTGAATAGTAGGTATTTGGGGAGTTTGTAAGGATTCAGACTGAAATAGATCTTCATATTCAGTTTCTGGTAGTGTTGAATAAACAAGTACATTTTGAGGCTTTAAAGTAAAAGAAGTCCCAGGTTCTGAAGCTTTTATTGCCTCAGAATCATCAGATACACTGTCTTCTGGAATTGATATGACATTGTCAGCAATTTTGCTTTCTGGAATTGATATTGTAACATAATTTCCATCACTGTGCTCTGTTGCTGTAATATACTCCAAAGGAATACCCAAAACTGATTCAGAATCATCACTGAGGGCTGGTGTCCTGTAACATTTCACATAAGTTAAAAACTTGCCAATTATTTTTTACATTAAAAAAACATTGACAAAAAAACTTAACAGCATTTAATTATTTATGAAAATAATGTAAAAAACAAGCACATCGGTTAAGAGTCACATCTTGGGGGGGGGGAACTTTTACTGCAAGATGTAAGTAACTACAAAGTTCCCTCTAATGAAAGCCCTTGAGGTGTAGTGGCTAGCAAAGCCATCTAGCAAACTAAATTTTTGATTTGCCTCTGGGGAATGGTGAAGTTGATTTTTGCACTGCTTACTTCAAAAATTTAATACTGTTAACAATGGCAAAATCCATACAAAGAAAGAGTGCCATTATTAACACATCGTTCAATAATCCTGAGACTAACTAAGAAAAAAACCCATCCATTTCAAAAAATTCACGTTTATTCATCAACATAATCAACATCAAGAGCTATGCAATCATTCCAATGCTTTTCTCTATACCATGCTTGTAAAACGATTTGTCCTTGTCTGCAAAATAAGCTTCAGTGGCAGTGATGACTTCCTCATTCGAACCAAATCTTTTACCCTGGAGCATCTTTTTCAGATCAGTAGTCGCTAGGGGCTAGGTCTGGGGAGTATGGTGGGTGGGAAAGCAGAGTGAAGCCCAACTTGTTCAATGTAACCAGTATTTGCATTGACTTGTGGCACGGGGCATCGTCTTGATGGAAGACGATTTTTTTTCTCTTCATGTGCGGTCTTTTTTTTTTTTTTCCGATTTCGTTCTTCAGATGCACCAGTAACTCACTGTAATAGGTACTATTGATACATTTTCCCTTTTCAAGGTATTCAATGTAAAATATACCTCGCACATTCCAAAACACTGATGCCATAACTTTGCCAGCTGACTGTTGCGTTTTGGGATGCTTTGAATGACTTTCACCGGCTGCACGCCACTCAGCTGACTGCCGCTTTGATTCTGGAGTGAAATAATGGATCCACATTTCATCCATTGTCACATACCGATGCAAGAAATCCTGTTTATTGCGAGTTAACAGTGACAAACAGCTCTGTGAATCGTCGACTCATTGTTGCTTTTGTTCCATTGTGAGCACATGTGGCACCCATTTGGAAAACACTTTTTTCATGCCCAACTTTTCAAGTAAAATCGCACACAGACTTCCAGTTGATATGTTTACGATCTCGGCAATCTCACAAACTTTCACTTTGCGGTCATTCATCACGATTTTCAACACTTGATTCACGTTTTCCGGAGTGACTGCTTCATTTGGCCTACCCGAGCATGCCGCATCATTTGTATCCGTGCAACCACGTTTGAAGTGAGCATACTGACGACAAATGGTTGTTTTCGATGGAGCAGAGACTGGATAACATTTTTCAAGCCATTGCTGAGCCTGGACGGTATTTTTGCCCATTAAATAGCAATGTTTGATCAACACTCGAAATTCATTTTTCTCCATTTTGTCCCCAAATGAACAAGTAGTGTCACTTTCACCACAGTACTGTGCTGTTTCCGGTCTGAAGGCCATGAAAATTAAGACACGGATCATTTGAAGGTTAGTTGTTTCAAAAAACAAAGTCAGGTTGATATTACTACGCCATCTGTTGGTTAGTCCCGAGACTTATTGAACGATGTGTTACAATTTAAATACCACATTTTACTCATGTACTCCCTCATTTTTTAATAATTTTAATATCTGAAACAAATGGCAGGAGCTGCACTGTATATATGAATTCTGAGGGAAGTAAGGAAGAATTTACATGATTAAAATGTATGCATAGAAAAATATGTTACTGTTCTTCAATTCTTCCTTTAATTTTCATATTACATGTGGCTATTTAGAATTTTATGCTACAAAAGAAAAAAGATCTTTGTTATGCTATATAAATTAAACCTGAAGATTCTTCTAACAAAGAACAATACATTTTAAAAACAACCAAGGAAGAAATTTACAGTGCATTATCAGCATCCATAGTACCTTCCTGTGAACAAATGGTTACAAGTATACTTTAAAATAATGAACTAGGGAATGCTGCTCCCTTGATATTCTATATTTATTCTATTTCCTCATCTTCATGGAGGATAAGATAAATGGCTTTTGCTAAATTTAGAATTTTGAAATATATTCAGTTGTATTTTAAGCTCCTCACTGGATTAAAAATTTATTCTAAATGGAAAGACCTGATAAATACCAAACACATTCACCATTGGTGTGCTTGTTTTTCATATTTTCACAATATCTCTTGCAAGCACATTATTCTGACTATCTGATTTTGATTATCATTTCACAAGGACAGATAGATACCACTTGGTCATGACAAATAACATACCTTCTACCTTATGAAAAATGATATAGGACAAAAATATAAAATTGTTAAAATATTGATAAAACTTGATTTAAGACATAACACACTATCCCCCCAAAAGTTCCCACTCAACAGGAATAACAATGGGGGGGGGGGGCACATCACCTAAAAGAAAAAAATGAATTCAAAGGTAATATCTAATTATAGCGATAAAACATAAATTTCCGACACTTTTAAAAAGTTCTCTAAATTTTTACACATCATTTTGCATTAAGAATAATTTCAATAAATTTAAAAAGAAATAAAATGCATTTACTTATATATATATATATGTAAGATAAAAATGTATGAATCAGAATTATAATATAACTATAAACATTAATTCTTCCTCTCTATTCTAAAATTGTAATAACTTCTTTGCATTGCGTCATTTCTAGATCACTCTATGATCGGCGCAGCTCTGATGACGTAATCATTGGGAACTGAAACTGTCCTTGTAAACCAAAACTTTTCTCTTCGCGTGCCTCCATCTTGCATAACTACGCTCTTCAGCTTTTGCCCTCTACTCTGCTAAGATGTAATTTCGCTGGCTTGCTTTCTATCTTAACAATATATAAAAATGTAAATCTTCTGTGGAAAGGCACGACTAGAGTGCCAAGTGATTGTGGCCACAAATATCAATTGGAAATAAAAATGGAATTAAAACTGCCTCGACTGCCAAGATCTTTAAATACTACGCAATCAAAATTCTTCTTCAATATGGATATAAGCACGCATCGACAGTGTTCCGTTTCTCCTTTGTGCTTTTAATATTACATATATATATATATACATATATATATATATACACACACACATATATATAGGCTTAGAAAAATAAATAAATTATTACTGAGGCTGAAGAGGCTCAAGTATACTCAATGGCTCCATGGCAGATGTGTTCATGGGGCTATTAAGACTTGAATCTAAAGGACATTCACTCTCTGTAGCATTTTCTAATTCACTTTTGCTTTCTGGAGACTTGATAGAAGGTGATGGACCAGAGCTCTGGACTTCATCATGATCGAAATCAGTAACTTCATGTATAACGGGGCCGAGAGGATTAACAATTTTATCTTGAGAAACCTAAATTTATAATTAAATTTTGGTTACAGGTATGACTAAAATCACTGGAAAAAATGTTTTAAATTAACACTTTTCAAGTACACTTAAATAAGTGTAATATAAAAATAATTCATGTAAGTTTTTATTAAAAAATACACAAAATTTATAAACCAATAACTCAAATTCAAAAATAAAATATATACCATTGGACAATCATAATATAATAAAGCACTAAAGGCTTCTAACATAATAACATGAAATTTTTATAACAATAAGCACAAGGGTTTCCTAAAAAAATTCAGACAATCAATTAGAAGGGATACCTCCAGTTATGTTAAAAAATCTGATTATTAAGAAACTAATTTTAGAAGGATATTAAAATTGTTTAATAGAGGGAGGCTCAAGGTAGCATATATATAAACATAATGAGTTATATGGTCTTTTACATATAGCATAATTTAATGTTTAAAAATCATAACCATAATTTAATGTTTAAAAATACTTTCCAACAAACATTTCAACAAGTGAACAAACTAGATTAATTCAGCCTTCATTTTTGATTATTGTTTCAGTTAAACTGCAAGTTGTTTCATGTTTTAAATTTTAATAAAAATAATTTTAGGATCACAATTAATGATAATGAACAAAACCAAAATTCTTGCCTCGGGATAGTTAATATATATCAAGAGAAAGCAAATAAATAATCTTTTACCTCTTAGCTCATAAGAGCAAAAGACAATTTTAATTTTGAAAAAGTTTTCCTATCACAACTAAAAAAAAGTTCAAAAGAAAAATAACCATTAATATAATTTCAACTTAAAATGAATTGTGATCTCCGAGAAACAACAATTCTGACACGAGGTATTGGAACTTATTAATATAGCATTAGAGGAATATATACTTCATGCTTCATAGAATAATCCAATATAAAGAAATTAATTTTAAAAGAATATTTTGATTCTTTCATAAATGCTCAGGATAGGCATAAATGTAACCAGACACATGGTCTTTGACATTTTAGCTCATTGCAGTAATGTGTAATAATGAAAAATATTTTTACACAGATTTCAACCAGCGAATGAAAAAACCGATTTTTTCTAAATCTAGCCTATTTTAGCTTCATTTAAATTTTAAATACTGCAAACTTAATAAAAATTATTATCTTAAAAAAATCTTTCAATTTTCTTGACAAAGAAAAAGAATGGTCTCAGAATAGTGTATACATACAAGTAATTAGGTAAATGGTCTGTCATGACTTAGCTCATCATAGCCAAATTGAGCTAGCAGTATATAAGTAACCACATTGAAGAAGATTTCTCTCTCTCTCTCTCACACACACACACGATTTAGAATGCATTACGAAAGAAGACCTCAATTCAGAAGTCATAAGTGGAAAACTGAAGACTACAGTTAATTGTACTTCAAGATGGAAACAATTATTTGAAAGCACATTCTGTAGATATTAAATAGCACAATCGATGGAATTTGCAATCCCACAAATCCATATAAAACATATAACACCTTAAACAATGCAAGAAATCATGGAGCAGTGAACAAGCGTTAGGCGACCGCAGGAGAGAATGTATTATGTATTAAACAGCTGGAGTTATTTACAACCTCGGATCCTTTGTTTCAATTCTGCACAGGATCCCTTTGTTACAATCACCGAGCAAGACCTTTAAAAATGATTATGTAAAGCAACTGCAATAATCATGAAGATTGAATACCCATTTTATTTTCTTGTACGAAGTAAAGGAAGTATTGTAATCGCCGAAAATTTCGGGTATCATATTTCATCAAAAATAACCATTTTGACCGCTCTCAATTCTACCTGAATGACATTTTTGCATTACATATGCATGCACAAACAGAATAAATGGACACTTTTTCCAAAAATGGATTTGAAAGAGAATTTTTCATGACGTCTACACATACGTATCTCGCATAACTCAAAAACGAGTAGCCTCAGAACGTTAAAATTCTGTATGTGGGACTGCTACAATACATAGATGCACACCTCCTATTTTGTTTACAATAGGCCGGGCCAAAAGTATATATGTATATATATACCCACTCTGTTACCCGGCTTGATGAGCTAAGTTTTTTTATTCTTATGTGTTGGTAAACTGAGAATTTTTTGTTTTAAAAGTGACTGAATTATGTTGTACTTATGTTCCAGTTAAGGTTTTTATGCCTTTAATCTGCATGCAATAGTTGTAGAATGAAAACAATTTTAACGTTGTTTAAGTGCTACTGTGCCAAACAAAACTGCCTTTTGTTTATATTTGAAACTCTTAGCGGAATAGTGAATTTAGTCAGTTTCTGGCAGAGGGCAAAGTTTTCTGCACAAAAAAATCTGTCTTTTTGCCTAATTTTAAATGTAATTTTTTTAAAAAGTTTTTATTTAGTATTTTAGATTTTTCTGCCTTTTACAATTTTTAATGAAGGTGTTTTGAGATTTCTTTCTCTTTTTCTTTTTTCGTTTTCTTTCTTTCTTTCTTCTGTATGGAGTAACCAGGTAAGCGATCTTTCATGTTTGCTCTGATGATCTTTTCGATCATCAGAGCAAGAGACAATATTAAGCGTGAGACCTTTCAAGTGCAGTTAACAGGGGGAAAAAAAATTCAAGGCAGCAAACAAGCTTTTTATTCATAATTAACTGGAAAAAGCTGCTCCATTGTTAATTACATTTGTTTGGATGCTTTTTTAAGAAGTCTGAAAATATTAACAAATTATAAAAACTGTTTTAATTTGCCTTTGATTTGATGATTAATTTCCAGGCTGTTTCATATTTAGTAGCGAGCCATTATGATGCTCCTGAAAATTCAAACCTATATCCTGAATTTATCATCTTTCATCAAATATAGTTCAAAAAAGATATATAAAAATTAAAATACTCTATTGACATATTCTGTTAACAACAACAGATAACTAATCTCAATCTAAATTTACAACATCAATGCCTCCACATACCCATTCAGTTCTGCTATCAGTTTCAGCAAGGTAGGAGCTGGTTGGCTGAACGCGAAGCGACTTATCCTAATCAGTATCCTATAGATTTAGTTGACTTTCTAAGAGTGAGGCCTTATAATGAGGCACAGGTATACACATTTCAGGTTCTGCATGCCCCTATTCAGGAGTACTGCAGATTCAGACTTTTCCTTTCATGAATGATAATTCTCAACCTGATCCCAGGCTACTAGGCTAGCCACACTTCAACAAGCAAAGATGTCGATCAAATAGATTACCCAATACACATCTCTGCTCCAAACAGTATGTCTATAATGTCTCGCAGCATAGCCAAGAGTGTTGTGCCAGTACTACGACCATAGCCTCAGAAAGGATATCTGCCTCCCTAGAACAATGCTACTTTGACAAATTTCTATGTATGATTGCTATCCATATCAGCAGATTTAGAGTTTTGCATGTCCTTGTTCAGGGGTACTGTGGATCCAGATTATTTGCTGCACGAATGATATTCTCAACTTGATCTCAGGATACAAGGATAGCCAAAATTCATCCAGCGGAGACGTTGATCATAGAGATTACCCAATATACTTCTCCACTGCAAACAGTATGTCTATAGTGTCTTGCACGATAGCCAAGAGTGTTGCACCACTGCTATGATCAGAGCCACAGGAAGGAAATCTGACTCCTTAGAAAAATGCTATCCGATAAACAGAACATTTGCATTCAAACAGATCATACACATTATTAAATAATTATATTTTTGAGAAAATAGATCACATGAATTTTTTTAAAGCAACTTCATATCAGGAGCAATATCTTAGCCTTAATCAATTTGTAAACATGTCATACGCTTTGATAAATTTCTATGTATGATTGTCATACAGTAATTTATCTTATACCAAACGACAAGAGGTGCTTTAGCCACTAGCCTTCAATTTTGAACACAGTATATTATATCAAATTCTTTAGCTATGGCTCAGGATAGCGTATATATAAATGTAACCAGATAAAAGGTCTTTCATATTTTAGCTCATCATAGCCACAAGTGATTTTGACATATATTTTTTACCGATTTCAAGAAATCAACGAAAGATTTCTGTTTCAGTCCCAATTTATGATGTTATAGCTTAGCATAAACTGCAACTCTTGCAAAATATACAGTTATTAATTTAAATTTTTCTGAAAATAATTTTAGGAGCAACAGTACTCCACGAAGAATGAGAAAACTGGCAATAAAAGTGTTTATGTCATCATTTATGTACAGCAAGGATGTCAAATTCGAGGCCCACAACAAATATTTTTGCAGCCCGGACAATATATCGGCAAATAACAATATATAATAATAAAATAACATTTCAACGAAGAAAAAAATGAAATGTTTACTGCTAAGTAATTAACGATAATTTATTCAGTGTTGTTAGATTACTCACAGCAAGCTGACACACACACTACTTAAATAACAAATGCATGTGAGTAGCTTGCGTTCAACTACCTTCGGCTTTTGGAGGACACGTGCAGTCAGAACTTGTACGCATCGCCCGATAACTGAATGTGGCCAAACTCATGGTCTCAGTTTTCCAATCATAGTTTTGTACGATATTGGTGCATGCATGTGCATGCACTTTGCTTTATTATTAATTATTACTTAATTCATATTGTTACGGATTTCATAGTTATTTATTTAGTTAGTTTTTTTAATTTAGAAATGTAATTAGATTTGCTTCATGTTGCCTTAGCAACGCAGACGATTTTTGAAAAGACAGCTGCGTTGGAAGGTTAAAAATAGAACAGCGCATGCATTTAATACCTAATAAATAAATATCTCGTAATTGCTGTTGCCATCCACAAAAATCCAGATATTTATAGATGTTTCCAGTACATTCTCCTTTCTTAAGTGAGTTAGATAGTGAATATTCGGGTTTGTCCTACTATACCGAGGTACGTTGGTTATCTTGCTCCAAGATTCTCAAACAATTCTGGGATTTGACAGAAGAAATATGTCAGTTTTTAAAAACGAAAAATCAAGACGTACGTTTGTTTTACAATCCAATATGGATACAAGATTTATCTTTCATGGTTGATATCACCAAACAGTTAACCGATTTAAATTTATCATTACAAATAAAAGATCATATCATTACGAACATGTTTGACATAATTAAAGCATTCAAATGTCAACTAGTTCTTTGGGAAAAACAACTTAAAAATGAAGATTTGACGCACTTCCCGACGTGCAGCGTGAACAAATCAAGTTTAGATGATACTTGTTTGTATCAAAAATACACAGAAAAAATTGCAAATTTAACAACTGAATTTGAAACGAGGTTTAATGATTTTAGTTCAATCGAAGACAAATTTTTTTTTTTTGTTTTCTTCGATTTTCTCAATAAGTATTGACTCAGTACCCAGCCATATGCAAATGGAGGTGATCGAGATTCAATGCAACTCAAATTTGAAAGCAAAATTCATTGAAGTTGGCGTGCCTGAATTTTACAAATATTTACCAGCCAGGTTTGAAAATACTCGAAAATTAGCATATGAAATTATTTCCATGTTTGGAAGCACTTATCGGTGCGAGCAGTTATTTTCAGTCATGAAAGGTAATAAGTCTCCTATTAGAAAACGTATTAATGATGCTCACCTTCGGTCAGCGTTGAAAGTTATCACTGCAAA
Organism: Stegodyphus dumicola; assembly: GCF_044657685.1. NCBI lineage: Eukaryota > Metazoa > Arthropoda > Arachnida > Araneae > Eresidae > Stegodyphus > Stegodyphus dumicola. The sequence goes on along the minus strand of NC_140779.1, from coordinate 121,040,752 downwards.
CAAAATTTCTCCCGAAATAGGAAAGATAATAGCAGAGAAGAGATGTCAAGTATCAGAACGTAAACATTAAATTTTTCTTGTTCTTTTCTATATACATATATATATATATGTTTATTATTGTATTATTCGAAATAAATCTACGTTTCTATGAATATTGATTTTTTTTTTTTTTTTTTTTTTTTCCCGGCCCGCCTGAAGTTAAACCTTGTTTGTTTGGCCCAAGTGTACCTATGAGTTTCACATCCCTGATGTACAGAGTAACCACGTAAGCGATCTTTCTTATTTTAGATCATCAGCGCCAGAGACAATACTAAGCGTGAGATATTTCACAAGTGCACTTAACGGGAAAAAAAAAAAAAAAAAAAAAATTAAGGCAGCAAACATGCTTTTCATTCATAATTAATTGGAAAAAACGGCTCCATTGCTAATTATATTTGTTTAAATACTTTTTTAAAAAGTCTGAAAGTATTACCAAATTACAGAAACTGTTTTAATATAGCTTTGACTTCCATGATTAATTTCCAGGCTCATGTAAATTCAACTATATCCTGAATTTATCATCTTTCATCAAATATAGTTAAAATAAAGATATATGAAAATTAAACTACTCTATCAACATATTCTGTTAAGAATAACAGATAACTAACCTCAATCAAACTTTACTACATCACTGCCTCCACAGGCCCCCCTCACTTCTGCTATCAGTTTCAGCAAGGCAGAAGCTGGTTGGCTGTACGCGAAGTGACTTATCCTAATCAGTATCCTATAGATTTAGTTGACTTTCTAAAGAGTGAGGCCTTATAATGAGGCACAGGTATACACATTTCAGGTTCTGCATGCCCCTATTCAGGAGTATTGCGGATTCAGACTTTTCCTTTCATAAATGATAATTCTCAACCTGATATCAGGCTACTAGGGAAGCCAAACTTCAACATGCAGAGATGTCGATCAAATAAATTACCCAATATTCTTCTCTGCTCCAAACAGTACGTCTACAATGTCTTGCAGCATTCACAAGAGTGTTGAGCCACTACTACGACCAGAGCCTCAGAATATCTGCCTCCTTAGAAGAATGATACTTTGAAAAATTTCTATGCATGATTGTCATACGTTACTTTATGTTACACCAAACGTCAAGAGGGGTTTTAACCACTAGCCTTCAATTTCGAACATAGTATATTATTTCAAATTCTTTAACCATGGCTCAGGATAGCGTATATATAGGTGTAACCAGATACAAGGTCTTTCATATTTTAGTTCATCATTGCCACAAGGTATTTTGACAAATATTTTTTACCATATTTCAACAAATCAACGAAAGACTTATTATTGTTTCAGTCACAATTTATGATGTTATAGCTTAGGATAAACTTTAACTCCTGCAAAGTAAACAGTTCTTAATTTAAATATTCCTGAAAATAATTTTAGGAGCAACAACACTCAGATCATCTTCTTTTAAGCAACCTCATATGAGCAGCAATATAGTAGCCTTAATCAAACTGTAAACATGGGATATACTTTCATACATTTCTATGTGTGATTCTTATACATTACTTTCTGTTACACTAAACATCAAGTGGCTGTTTTAATGACTATCCTTTCACTTTGAATACCATACATTACCTCAAATTGTTTAATAAATGGTCAGGATAGAGTATATATAAATGTAACCAGATACAATGCCTTTCACATTTTAGCTCATCATAGCCACAAGTAATTTTGAGAAACATTTTGTACCGAATTTTCACAAATGAATGGAAAACTGATTTACAATTTATCATGTTATAACTTAGGATAAAGTGTAAATGCTGGGAATCAAATGGTTCTTAATTTAGATTTTCATGAAAGTAACTTTTGGAGAAACATTACTGCATGATGAATGAAAAAGAAATAACAGGAAATAAAACAGCTGAAAATAGCCTTTATGTACAAAGTAACAAGCCTTTATGTATAAAGTAACAAAGGTAAGGGATCTTTCATATTTTAGATAATTATCTAGGGACAATATGAAGCTTGATAGTTTACAAGTACAGTTGATAGAAAGATAATTGAAGCCAGCAAACTAGCAGTTCACTCACAATTAGTTGAAAAAAGAGCCTCAATTGATAATTATATTTATTTGGCAGCTTTTTTCTAAAAAAGGCAGAAAGGAATTTGAAAATATAAAAAAAGGCTTAACTTCCTTTGGTTCGATGATTAATTTTCACGATATATTATATTCAGTAGTTAGCCACCACCATGTTCATGAAAATTCAAACCTATTTCCATGTCCTGAATTTATCTTTCATCAAATATAGTTAAAATAAAGATATATAAAAATTAAACTACTCTAATGAGACATGTTGTTAACAACAACACCTTACTAACCTCAATTTAACTTTCTAACACCACTGCCTCTACATCCCCCTTCCCTTGTGTTGTCTGTATCAGCAGTAACAGAAGATTTAAGTTTTGCATGTCTTTGTTAAGGGGTATTGCGGATCCAGATTTTTCGCTGTATGAATGATAACTATCAACCTGATCTCAGGCTACTATGTCAGCCAAATGTCAACCAGCAGAGGAGTTTGATCAAACAGATTACCGAACACACTTCTCTGCTGTATCAAGTTTGTCTAGAGTGTCTTGTGTCAGAGGCAAGAGTGTTGCACCAGTTCTCTGACCAGAGAGCCTCAGGAAGAAAATCTGCCTCTCTAGAGAAATGCTATGTGAGAAACGGTACATTTGGAATCAAAGAGATCATATACCTTATTAAATAATTATATTTTTCAGAAAGTAGATGACATGAATTTCTTTTCAACAACCTCACACAAGGAGCATAGCCTTATTCAATTTGTTAACATGGGATATTCTTTTAGTAATTTCTATGTACGAATCTTCTACATTACTTTGTCTTGCACTAAACGTCAAAGGGGGTTTTAAGAGCTAGCCTTTAATTCTGAACACAGAATTTTTGTGTTTTATCTTGTACCACACTAAGAAATAATGAAAGGCAATAACTCACTTTAATAGGCACAGATGATTTTTATGGGTAAGCAGTTAGTTATAAATTAAATTAGATAGTTAGATAACCTTAGTCATTATGGATTTACATGACCACTATTAAATTTTACCCATTTTTTAACAATACTGTTAAAAGTACCTATTAAAATCACAATCTAATAAAATTTCACACTTTAAAATAAATGCAATTTATGTCATTGATTCATCAACGATATTAGGATAATTATACATTAAAAGCTACAAAACATTTATGTTTTATAGCAACAACACTCAACAAAATACTTATGCTTCTTTTTAATTTGAAGCTTGGCCAGACATTTTGGCTAATTTATATCGATTTCCTTCTTTTTAAGCATCTTTACTAAGAATTAGAAATTTCTCTCAATATGCAAACCAATGTTCTCATTAGTTTCTGTGTGTTTTATCTCCTAAATTGTCAACCTCTCCACAATGTACCTATGAGGGTTTACTTGATCTGGTAAAAGTTAAATAATCCAAAAACTCCTGAAAGACGTGAAGCAAATTATCGCTATTCAGACAAAGGTTTAAATAAGCCTCTTATTTAAAAAGAACTTAAAGGTATGTTCTTATGCTAACCAAATAAATTAAAGTTTGGGGTGATGTAATTAAACAAGAACATTCAAATTCAAACAAAAAATGTGGACTAGTGGTCAAAGACTATACAATTTAATTTAATTTTAAGCTGGCTAAGTAACTCTACTGTCATAACAAATTCAAATGTCGGCAGCAGTAATGCAAAGACGAATAATTACAAATTATCAGAGCCGGCAGGAGCTAATGCAAGGAGCAAGTGGAGGTCAGAAACACACTCGTCTTACACTTCAAACACCTCAGTTTAAAACATATCTAGGTGATTCCCATTCTGGGGAAAAAATACAAAAGGGAAATTATAATAAAAGCTGGAACTGTAAACAACTGGGTAATTTACATAATAATAACTGTACATATCTTTGAAGAATAATTTTATATATTCAGTTTCTTTTGTCTACATTTTCTTTTCATTTTAGAATTTTTGGATTTAATTAAATATTTCTGTTATTCTAAAAAAAAAACTGAATACATTTAAAATGTATTGAAAAAGCTGCTAATTTTATTCCTTTAGTAATATTAGTTAGTTATTCACAAGAGATATGAAATATATATGGTAAGGGCCGGTTACAGAGCTGGTGTGGCAGAATTTTCTAAAAAAAAAAACTGAATACATTTAAAATGTATAGAAAAAGCTGCTAATTTTATTCCTTTAGTAATATTAGTTAGTTATTCACAAGAGATATGAAATATATATGGTAAGGGCCGGTCACAGAGCTGGTGTGGCAGAATTTTTAGAATTTACTGACACACCCTGCAACGAAATGTAGAAATGGCAAAACTTTTAGAATTTAGAGCAGGCACTGGAAGCAGAATTTAGAAAGGCACTATTCAGCAAAATTTAAAATCTACACAGAGAGGTTTAATATTCCACGTGATTTCACTAGGTGGGAAAATGCCTAGCGTCAGACTAGTGTATGATGCATTAAGACATATTAGATGAATTTTTTAAATTGCCAGTTTTCAATTTCTTTATTAATCAAAAAATCCCTTTCTATAATGTCTGTCCATGTGATAAGATTAGAAGCATTTTTAATATTTTCCATACTTGTGTCTAGTGAAAAGTAGAGAAAATAAAGGGAAGATAGGAATGTTATAAAAAAAGATTCTACTATCAGAAGTAAAACATTCAAGTATTATGTTTTCGTTGTTCTTCCAGATGCTATCCAAAAAGTAAGAAATTCATTGCAAATGTTCTGTAAAATACATCCATTCGTGTTAATACTATAGTGACATTTTTCATTTTGTCACATTTTTCTAAAATCTTATGGAATCGTGGGTCTATAAATCTTGCCTTCAAATCTTTCTAAACTTTTCAAGTCGCAATGTCTAACGTCCCAAAGAAAAAATACCCCTACCAGTTTTGTAACAGCAAACAGTCAGAAATATTTTGAAAAAAAAAAAAAAAAAAAAAAAAAAAAATCAAAAGAAAAAAGTGTGAAATTAATTCACTAATTTTATAGAGAAAACTGATGCATATTCTGAGAATTCGGAATACTCTGAGACAATTACATGAGAAAACTGTTATCATGAAAAAAATTGAAAAGATATTTTAAAATTAATATGTTACTTTTTAAATATAATACCATTATTTTAATAAAATTGATCAATGTTAGAATGTTTAAAAAAATTATTGAAAAATTCCCAGCCCTTGGAATTAACAATTTTCTATAGAAACTGATCCTAAAAATAGACAAACTTAGATCCGTTCAATAAAAGAATTCACATCCCCAAAAGCGAAAAATTGTTTAAGAGCTCTTCATTAGAAAAAGTGAAATAATTTAAAAATACTCGTTTCACTACTTGCTCAGAAACTCGAGTATCCCACCACTTGTATTAGAAATAGGAACAGATCATAACCCATTCAAATAACCATATTTATCAGTGAATCGCCAAAAATATACCTCCAAACTGCTAATTCACACTCAAAATGGCAGTCGTAAAAACAGACAGAAATTTCACATGATTAAAATTAAGGACCTTCTGCCGATTTTGGCCAAAATTAAGGACTTTTAAGGGCCAAAAATCGATTCCAAAAAACTTAAGGACTTTTAAGGACTCTTAAGGACCGAACGAACCTTGAACAGTACTCCACGAAGAATGAGAAAACTGGATATAAAAGTGCTTATGATAGCATTTATATACAGAGTAACCAGGTAAGCGATCTTTTATATTTTAGATCATCAGAGACAATATTAAGCGCGAGATCTTTCAAGTGCACTTAACAGAAAAAAAAATTAAGGCAGCAAACAAGCTTTTCATTCATAATTAATTGGAAAAAGCGGCTCCATTGCTAATTATATGTGTTTGGATGCTTTTTTAAAAAGTCTAAAAGTATTACCAAATTAGAGAAACTGTTTTAATATAGCTTTGAGCTGATGATTAATTTCCAGGCTCATGTAAATTCAACTATATCCTGAATTTATCATCTTTAATCAAATATAGTTAAAATGAAGATATATAAAAATTAAAATTCTCTATCAACATATTTTGTTAAAAATAACAGATAACTAACTTGAATCAAGCTTTACTACATCACTGCCTCCACAGCCCCCCCCTTTACTTCTGCTTTCAGTTTCAGGTAGGCAGAAGCTGGTTGGCTGAAAGCGAAGTGACTTATCCTAATCAGTATCCTATAGATTTAGTTGACTTTATAAGAGTGAGGCCTTATAATGAGGCACAGGTATACACATTTCAAATTCTGCATGCCCCTATTCAGGAGTATTGCAGATTCAGACTTTTCCTTTCATGAATGATAATTCTCAACCTGATCTCAGACTACTATGCTAGCTAAACTTCAACAAACAGAGACGTGGATCAAATAGATTATCCAATACACTTCTCTGCTCCAAACAGTATGTCTATAATGTCTTGCAGCATAGCCAAGAGTGTTGTGCCAGTACTACGACAATAGCCTCAGAAAGGATATCTGCCTCCCTATAACAATGCTACTTTGACAAATTTCTATGTATAATTGCTATCCATATCAGCAGATTTCAGAGTTTTGCATGTCCTTGTTCAGGGGTACTGTGGATCCAGATTTTTTGCTGTACGAATGATATTCTCAACTTGATCTCAGGCTACAAGGATAGCCAAACTTCAACCAGCAGAGACGTTGATCATAGAGATTACCCAATATACTTCTCCTCTGCAAACAGTATGTCTATAGTTTCTTGCGCAATCAACAAGAGTGTTGCACCACTGCTATGATCCGAGCCGCAGGAAGGAAATCTGACTCCTGAGAAAAATGCTATCTGATAAACAGTACATTTTCGTTCAAACAGATCATACACATTATTAAATAATTATATTTTTGAGAAAAGAGATCACATGAATTTTTTTTAAGCAACTTCATATCAGCAGCAATATCTTAGCCTTAATCAATTTGTAAACACGTCATATGCTTTAATAAATTTCTATGTATGATTGTCATACAGGAATTTATCTTATACTAAACGACAAGAGGTGCTTTAAACACTAGCTTTCAATTTTGAACAGAGTACATTATATCAAATTCTTTAGCTATGGCTCTGGATAGCGTATATATAAATGTAACCAGATACAAGGTCTTTCATATTTTAGCTCATCATAGCCACAAGTTATTTTGACATATATCTTTTACCGATTTCAAGAAATCAACGAAAAACTTATTGCAGTTTCAGTCTCAATTTATGATGTTATAGTTAAGGATAAACTGCAACTTTTGCAAAATAAACAGTTCTTAATATAAATTTTTCTGAAAATAATTTTAGGAGCAACAGTACTCCACGAAGAATGAGAAAACCAGGTGAGCGATCTTTCATATTTTAGATCGTCAGAGACAATATTAAGCGTGAGATCTTTTAAGTGCACTTAACAGAAAAGAAAAAAAAAAAAAAAAAGAAAATAAGGCAGCAAACAAGCTTTTCATTCATAATTAATTGGAAAAAGCGGCTCCATTGCTAATTATATTTGTTTGGATGTTTTTTTAAAAGTCTGAAAGCATTACCAAATTACAGAAACTGTTTTAATATAGCTTCGACTTGATGATTAATTTCCAGGCTCATGTAAATTCAACTCTATCCTGAATTTATCATCTTTCATCAAATATAGTTAAATAAAGATATATAAAAATTATACTACTCTATCAACATATTCTGTTAAGAATAATAGATAACTAACCTCAATCAAACTTTACTACATCACTGCCTCCACAGCCCCCCCCTTTACTTCTGCTTTCAGTTTCAGCAAGGCAGAAGCTGGTTAGCTGAAAGCGAAGTGACTTATCCTAATCAGTATCCTATAGATTTAGTTGACTTTATAAGAGTGAGGCCTTATAATGAGGCACAGGTATACACATTTCAAATTCTGCATGCCCCTATTCAGGAGTATTGCAGATTCAGACTTTTCCTTTCATGAATGATAATTCTCAACCTGATCTCAGACTACTATGCTAGCTAAACTTCAACAAACAGAGACGTGGATCAAATAGATTATCCAATACACTTCTCTGCTCCAAACAGTATGTCTATCATGTCTCGCAGCATAGCCAAGAGTGTTGTGCCAGTACTATGACCATAGCCTCAGAAAGGATATCTGCCTCCCTATAACAATGCTACTTTGACAAATTTCTATGCATAATTGCTATCCATATCAGCAGATTTCAGAGTTTTGCATGTCCTTGTTCAGGGGTACTGTGGATCCAGAATTTTTGCTGTACGAATGATATTCTCAACTTGATCTCAGGCTACAAGGATAGCCAAACTTCAACCAGCAGAGACGTTGATCATAGAGATTACCCAATATACTTCTTCTCTGCAAACAGTATGTCTATAGTGTCTTGCGCAATAGCCAAGAGTGTTGCACCACTACTATGATCAGAGCCGCAGGAAGGAAGTTTGACTCCTTAGAAAAATGCTATCTCAAAAACAGTACATATGCGTTCAAACAGATCATACACATTATTAAATAATTATATTTTTGAGAAAAGATATCACATGAATTTTTTTTAAGCAACTTCATATCAGCAGCAATATCTTAGCCTTAATCAATTTGTAAGCACGTAATATGCTTTAATAAATTTCTATGTATGATTGTCATACAGTAATTTATCTTATACCAAATGACAAGAGGTGCTTTAAACACTAGCTTTCAATTTTGAACAGAGTACATTATATCAAATTCTTTAGCTATGGCTCAGGATAGCGTATATATAAATGTAACCAGATACAAGGTCTTTCATATTTTAGCTCATCATAGCCACAAGTTATTTTGACATATATCTTTTACCGATTTCAAGAAATCAACGAAAAACTTATTGCTGTTTCAGTCTCAATTTATGATGTTATAGTTAAGGTTAAACTGCAACTTTTGCAAAATAAACAGTTCCTAATATAAACTTTTCTGAAAATAATTTTAGGAGCAACAGTACTCCACGAAGAATGAGAAAACCAGGTAAGCGATCTTTCATATTTTAGATCGTCAGAGACAATATTAAGCGTGAGATCTTTTAAGTGCACTTAAGCAAAAAAAAAAAAAAAATAAGGCAGCAAACAAGCTTTTCATTCATAATTAATTGGAAAAAGCGGCTCCATTGCTAATTATTTAATATTATTTAATATTTTAATATTAATCCAAACAATTATATTTGTTTGGATGCTTTTTTAAAAGTCTGAAAGCATTACCAAATTACAGAAACTGTTTAATTATAGCTTCGACTTGATGATTAATTTCCAGGCTCATGTAAATTCAACTCTATCCTGAATTTATCATCTTTCATCAAATATAGTTAAATAAAGATATATAAAAATTATACTACTCTATCAACATATTCTGTTAAGAATAATAGATAACTAACCTCAATCAAACTTTACTACATCACTGCCTCCACAGCCCCCCCCCTTTACTTCTGCTTTCAGTTTCAGCAAGGCAGAAGCTGGTTAGCTGAAAGCGAAGTGACTTATCCTAATCAGTATCCTATAGATTTAGTTGACTTTATAAGAGTGAGGCCTTATAATGAGGCACAGGTATACACATTTCAAATTCTGCATGCCCCTATTCAGGAGTATTGCAGATTCAGACTTTTCCTTTCATGAATGATAATTCTCAACCTGATCTCAGACTACTATGCTAGCTAAACTTCAACAAACAGAGACGTGGATCAAATAGATTATCCAATACACTTCTCTGCTCCAAACAGTATGTCTATAATGTCTTGCAGCATAGCCAAGAGTGTTGTGCCAGTACTACGACAATAGCCTCAGAAAGGATATCTGCCTCCCTATAACAATGCTACTTTGACAAATTTCTATGTATAATTGCTATCCATATCAGCAGATTTCAGAGTTTTGCATGTCCTTGTTCAGGGGTACTGTGGATCCAGATTTTTTGCTGTACGAATGATATTCTCAACTTGATCTCAGGCTACAAGGATAGCCAAACTTCAACCAGCAGAGACGTTGATCATAGAGATTACCCAATATACTTCTTCTCTGCAAACAGTATGTCTATAGTGTCTTGCGCAATAGCCAAGAGTGTTGCACCACTACTATGATCAGAGCCGCAGGAAGGAAGTCTGACTCTTTAGAAAAATGCTATCTGATAAACAGTACATATGCATTCAAACAGATCATACACATTATTAAATAATTATATTTTTGAGAAAATAGATCACATGAATTTTTTTAAGCAACTTCATATCAGCAGCAATATCTTAATCAATTTGTAAACATGTCATATGCTTTGATAAATTTCTATGTATGATTGTCATACAGTACTTTATCTTATACCAAACGACAAGATTTTTCTGAAAATAATTTTAGGAGCAACAGTACTCCACGACGAATGAGAAAACTGGATATAAAAGTGCTTATGATAGCATTTATGTACAGAGTAACCAGGTAAGCGATCTTTCATATTTTAGATCATCAGAGCCAGAGACAATATTAAACGTGAGATCTTTCAAATGCACTTAACATGGGGAAAAAAAAAATTAAGGCAGCAAACAAGCTTTTCATTCATAATTAATTGGAAAAACCGGCTCCATTGCTAATTATATTTGTTTGGATGTTTTTTTAAAAGTCTGAAAGCATTACCTAATGACAGAAACTGTTTTAATATAGCTTCGACTTGATGATTAATTTCCAGGCTCATGTAAATTCAACTCTATCCTGAATTTATCATCTTTCATCAAATATAGTTAAAATAAAGATATATAAAAATTAAACTACTCTATCAACATATTTTGTTAAGAATAACAGATAACTAACCTCAATCAAACTTTACTACATCACTCCCTCCACAGCCCCCCTTTCCTTCTGCTTTCAGTTTCAGCAAGGCAGAAGCTGGTTAGCTGAAAGCGAAGTGACTTATCCTAATCAGTATCCTATAGATTTAGTTGACTTCATAAAGAGTGAGGCCTTATAATGAGGCACAGGTATACACATATCAAATTTTGCATGCCTCTATTCAGGAGTACTGCGGATTCAGACTTTTCCTTTCATGAATGATAATTCTCAACCTGATCTCAGGCTACTATGCTAGCAACTTCAACAAGCAGAGACGTGGATCAAAGAGATTACCCAATACACTTCTCTGCTCCAAACAGTATGTCTATAATGTCTCGCAGCATAGCCAAGAGTGTTGTGCCAGTACTACGACCATAGCCTCAGAAAGGATATCTGCCTCCCTATAACAATGCTACTTTGACAAATTTCTATGTATAATTGCTATACATATCAGCAGATTTCAGAGTTTTGCATGTCCTTGTTCAGGGGTACTGTGGATCTAGATTTTTTGCTGTACGAATGATAATCTCAACTTGATCTCAGGCTACAAGGATAGCCAAACTTCAACCAGCAGAGACGTTGATCATAGAGATTACCCAATATACTTCTCCTCTGCAAACAATATGTCTATAGTGTCTTGCGCAATCAACAAGAGTGTTGCACCACTGCTATGATCCGAGCCGCAGGAAGGAAATCTGACTCCTGAGAAAAATGCTATCTGATAAACAGTACATTTTCGTTCAAACAGATCATACACATTATTAAATAATTATATTTTTGAGAAAAGAGATCACATGAATTTTTTTTAAGCAACTTCATATCAGCAGCAATGTCTTAGCCTTAATCAATTTGTAAACACGTCATATGCTTTAATAAATTTCTATGTATGATTGTCATACAGGAATTTATCTTATACTAAACGACAAGAGGTGCTTTAAACACTAGCTTTCAATTTTGAACAGAGTACATTATATCAAATTCTTTAGCTATGGCTCAGGATAGCGTATATATAAATGTAACCAGATACAAGGTCTTTCATATTTTAGCTCAGCCACAAGTTATTTTGACATATATCTTTTACCGATTTCAAGAAATCAACGAAAAACTTATTGCAGTTTCAGTCTCAATTTTTGATGTTATAGTTAAGGATAAACTGCAACTTTTGCAAAATAAATAGTTCTTAATATAAATTTTTCTGAAAATAATTTTAGGAGCAACAGTACTCCACGAAGAATGAGAAAACCAGGTGAGCGATCTTTCATATTTTAGATCGTCAGAGACAATATTAAGCGTGAGATCTTTTAAGTGCACTTAACAGAAAAGAAAAAAAAAAAAAAAAAATAAGGCAGCAAACAAGCTTTTCATTCATAATTAATTGGAAAAAGCGGCTCCATTGCTAATTATATTTGTTTGGATGTTTTTTTAAAAGTCTGAAAGCATTACCAAATTACAGAAACTGTTTTAATATAGCTTCGACTTGATGATTAATTTCCAGGCTCATGTAAATTCAACTCTATCCTGAATTTATCATCTTTCATCAAATATAGTTAAATAAAGATATATAAAAATTATACTACTCTATCAACATATTCTGTTAAGAATAATAGATAACTAACCTCAATCAAACTTTACTACATCACTGCCTCCACAGCCCCCCCCCTTTACTTCTGCTTTCAGTTTCAGCAAGGCAGAAGCTGGTTAGCTGAAAGCGAAGTGACTTATCCTAATCAGTATCCTATAGATTTAGTTGACTTTATAAGAGTGAGGCCTTATAATGAGGCACAGGTATACACATTTCAAATTCTGCATGCCCCTATTCAGGAGTATTGCGGATTCAGACTTTTCCTTTCATGAATGATAATTCTCAACCTGATCTCAGGCTACTATGCTAGCTAAACTTCAACAAACAGAGACGTGGATCAAATAGATTATCCAATACACTTCTCTGCTCCAAACAGTATGTCTATCATGTCTCGCAGCATAGCCAAGAGTGTTGTGCCAGTACTATGACCATAGCCTCAGAAAGGATATCTGCCTCCCTATAACAATGCTACTTTGACAAATTTCTATGCATAATTGCTATCCATATCAGCAGATTTCAGAGTTTTGCATGTCCTTGTTCAGGGGTACTGTGGATCCAGATTTTTTGCTGTACGAATGATATTCTCAACTTGATCTCAGGCTACAAGGATAGCCAAACTTCAACCAGCAGAGACGTTGATCATAGAGACTACCCAATATACTTCTCCTCTGCAAACAGTATGTCTATAGTGTCTTGCGCAACAGCCAAGAGTGTTACACCACTACTATGATCAGAGCCGCAGGAAGGAAGTCTGACTCCTTAGAAAAATGCTATCTGATAAACAGTACATATGTGTTCAAACAGATCATACACATTATTAATTAATTATATTTTTGAGAAAATAGATCACATGAATTTTTTTTAAGCAACTTCATATCAGCAGCAATATCTTAGCCTTAATCAATTTGTAAACACGTCATATGCTTTAATAAATTTCTATGTATGATTGTCATACAGGAATTTATCTTATACTAAATGACAAGAGGTGCTTTAAACACTAGCTTTCAATTTTGAACAGAGTACATTATATCAAATTCTTTAGCTATGGCTCAGGATAGCGTATATATAAATGTAACCAGATACAAGGTCTTTCATATTTTAGCTCATCATAGCCACAAGTTATTTTGACATATATCTTTTACCGATTTCAAGAAATCAACGAAAAACTTATTGCAGTTTCAGTCTCAATTTATGATGTTATAGTTAAGGATAAACTGCAACTTTTGCAAAATAAACAGTTCTTAATATAAATTTTTCTGAAAATAATTTTAGGAGCAACAGTACTCCACGAAGAATGAGAAAACCAGGTGAGCGATCTTTCATATTTTAGATCGTCAGAGACAATATTAAGCGTGAGATCTTTTAAGTGCACTTAACAGAAAAGAAAAAAAAAAAATAAGGCAGCAAACAAGCTTTTCATTCATAATTAATTGGAAAAAGCGGCTCCATTGCTAATTATATTTGTTTGGATGTTTTTTTAAAAGTCTGAAAGCATTACCAAATTACAGAAACTGTTTTAATATAGCTTCGACTTGATGATTAATTTCCAGGCTCATGTAAATTCAACTCTATCCTGAATTTATCATCTTTCATCAAATATAGTTAAATAAAGATATATAAAAATTATACTACTCTATCAACATATTCTGTTAAGAATAATAGATAACTAACCTCAATCAAACTTTACTACATCACTGCCTCCACAGCCCCCCCCTTTACTTCTGCTTTCAGTTTCAGCAAGGCAGAATCTGGTTAGCTGAAAGCGAAGTGACTTATCCTAATCAGTATCCTATAGATTTAGTTGACTTTATAAGAGTGAGGCCTTATAATGAGGCACAGGTATACACATTTCAAATTCTGCATGCCCCTATTCAGGAGTATTGCGGATTCAGACTTTTCCTTTCATGAATGATAATTCTCAACCTGATCTCAGGCTACTATGCTAGCTAAACTTCAACAAACAGAGACGTGGATCAAATAGATTATCCAATACACTTCTCTGCTCCAAACAGTATGTCTATCATGTCTCGCAGCATAGCCAAGAGTGTTGTGCCAGTACTACGACCATAGCCTCAGAAAGGATATCTGCCTCCCTATAACAATGCTACTTTGACAAATTTCTATGCATAATTGCTAACCATATCAGCAGATTTCAGAGTTTTGCATGTCCTTGTTCAGGGGTACTGTGGATCCAGATTTTTTGCTGTACGAATGATATTCTCAACTTGATCTCAGGCTACAAGGATAGCCAAACTTCAACCAGCAGAGACGTTGATCATAGAGACTACCCAATATACTTCTCCTCTGCAAACAGTATGTCTATAGTGTCTTGCGCAACAGCCAAGAGTGTTACACCACTACTATGATCAGAGCCGCAGGAAGGAAGTCTGACTCCTTAGAAAAATGCTATCTGATAAACAGTACATATGTGTTCAAACAGATCATACACATTATTAATTAATTATATTTTTGAGAAAATAGATCACATGAATTTTTTTTAAGCAACTTCATATCAGCAGCAATATCTTAGCCTTAATCAATTTGTAAACACGTCATATGCTTTAATAAATTTCTATGTATGATTGTCATACAGGAATTTATCTTATACTAAATGACAAGAGGTGCTTTAAACACTAGCTTTCAATTTTGAACAGAGTACATTATATCAAATTCTTTAGCTATGGCTCAGGATAGCGTATATATAAATGTAACCAGATACAAGGTCTTTCATATTTTAGCTCAGCCACAAGTTATTTTGACATATATTTTTTACCGATTTCAAGAAATCAAGGAAAGACTTATTATTGTTTCAGTCCCAATTTATGATGTTATAGCTTAGGATAAACTGCAACTCTTGCAAAATATACAGTTATTAATTTAAATTTTTCTGAAAATGACAAAACTGGATATAAAAGTGCTTATGATAGCATTTATGTACAGAGTAACCAGGTAAGCGATCTTTCATATCTTAGATCATCAGAGACAGAGACAATATTAAACGTGAGATCTTTCAAATGCACTTAACATGGGGGAAAAAAAATTAAGGCAGCAAACAAGCTTTTTATTCATAATTAATTGGAAAAACCGGCTCCATTGCTAATTATATTTGTTTGGATGCTTTTTTAAAAGTCTGAAAGCATTACCAAATGACAGAAACTGTTTTAATATAGCTTTGACTTGATGATTAATTTCCAGGCTCATGTAAATTCAACTCTATCCTGAATTTATCATCTTTCATCAAATATAGTTAAATAAAGATATATAAAAATTAAACTACTCTATCAACATATTTTGTTAAGAATAACAGATAACTAACCTCAATCAAACTTTACTACATCACTGCTTCCACAGACCCCTTCACTTCTGCTATCAGTTTCGGCAAGGCAGAAGGTGTTTGGCTGAACGCGAAGTGACTTATCCTAATCAGTATCCTATAGATTTAGTTTCCTTTCTATCAGTGAGGCCTTATAATGAGGCACAGGTATACACACTTCAGGTTCTACATGCCCCTATTTAGGAGTACTGCGGATTCAAACTTTTCCTCTCATGAATGATAATTCTCAACCTGATCTCAGGCTACTATGCTAGCTAAACTTCAACAGAGACGTGGATCAAATAGATTACCCAATACACTTCTCTGCTCCAAACAGTATGTCTATAATGTCTCGCAGCATAGCCAAGAGTGTTGTGCCAGTACTACGACCATAGCCTCAGAAAGGATATCTGCCTCCCTATAACAATGCTACTTTGACAAATTTCTATGTATAATTGCTATCCATATCAGCAGATTTCAGAGTTTTGCATGTCCTTGTTCAAGGGTACTGTGGATCTAGATTTTTTGCTGTACGAATGATATTCTCAACTTGATCTCAGGATACAAGGATAGCCAAACTTCAACCAGCAGAGACGTTGATCATAGAGATTAGCCAATATACTTCTCCTCTGCAAACAGTATGTCTATAGTGTCTTGCGCGATAGCCAAGAGTGTTGCACCACTGCTATGATGAGAGCCGCAGGAAGGAAATCTGACTCCTGAGAAAAATGCTATCTGATAAACAGTACATTTGCGTTCAAACAGATCATACACATTATTAAATAATTATATTTTTGAGAAAGAGATCACATGAATTTTTTTAAGCAACTTCATATCAGCAGCAATATCTTAGCCTTAATCAATTTGTAAACACGTCATATGCTTTAATAAATTTCTATGTATGATTGTCATACAGTAATTTATCTTATACGAAACGACAAGAGGTGCTTTAACCACTAGCCTTCAATTTTGAACACAGTACATTATATCAAATTCTTTAGCTATGGCTCAGGATAACGTATATATAAATTTTACCAGATACAAGGTCTTTCATATTTTAGCTCATCATAGACACAAGTTATTTTGACACATATCTTTTACCGATTTCAAGAAATCAACGAAAGACTTATTGCTGTTTCAGTCTCAATTTATGATGTTATAGCTTAGGATAAACTGCAACTCTTGCAAAATAAACAGTTCTTAATATAAATTTTTCTGAAAATAATTTTAGGAGCAACAGTACTCCACGAAGAATGAGAAAACCAGGTGAGCGATCTTTCATATTTTAGATCGTCAGAGACAATATTAAGCGCGAGATCTTTTAAGTGCACTTAAAAAAAAAAAAAAAAAAAAAAAAATTAAGGCAGCAAACAAGCTTTTCATTCATAATTAATTGGAAAAACCGGCTCCATTGCTAATTATATTTCTTTGGATGTTTTTTTAAAAGTCTGAAAGCATTACCAAATGACAGAAACTGTTTTAATATAGCTTCGACTTGATGATTAATTTCCAGGTTCATGTTAATTCAACTCTATCCTGAATTTATCATCTTTCATCAAATATAGTTAAAATAAAGATATATAAAAATTATACTACTCTATCAACATATTCTGTTAAGAATAATAGATAACTAACCTTAATCAAACTTTACTACATCACTGTCTCCACAGGCCCCCCTCACTTCTGCTATCAGTTTCAGCAAGGCAGAAGCTGGTTGGCTGTACGCGAAGTGACTTATCCTAATCAGTATCCTATAGATTTAGTTGACTTTCTAAAGAGTGAGGCCTTATAATGAGGCACAGGTATACACATTTCAGGTTCTGCATGCCCCTATTCAGGAGTATTGCGGATTCAGACTTTTCCTTTCATAAATGATAATTCTCAACCTGATCTCAGGCTACTAGGCAAGCCAAACTTCAACAAGCAGAGATGTCGATCAAATAAATTACCCAATACTCTTTTCTCTGCTCCAAACAGTATATCTATAATGTCTTGCAGCATTCCCAAGAGTGTTGTGCCACTACTACGACCAGAGCCTCAAAGTATCTGCCTCCTTAGAAGAATGATACTGTGACAAATTTCTATGCATGATTGTCATACATTACTTTATGTTACACCAAACATCAAGAAGGATTTTAACTACTAGCCTTTAATTTCGAACATAGTATATTATCTATATTCTTTAAGCATGGGCTCAGGATAGCGTATATATAGGTGTAACCAGATACAAGGTCTTTCATATTTTAGTTCATCCTTGCCACAAGTTATTTTGACAAATATTTTTTACCATATTTCAACAAATCAACGAAAGACTTATTATTGTTTCAGTCACAATTTATGATGTTATAGCTTAGGATAAACTTTAACTCCTGCAAAATAAACAGTTCTTAATTTAAATATTCCTGAAAATATATTTAGGAGCAACAACACTCAACGAAGAATGAAAAAAACTGGCAATAAAAGGGCTTACGATTCCGTTTATATACAGAGTAACCAGGTAAGTGATCTTTCATGTTTTAGATCACCTTCTTTTAAACAACCTCATATGAGCAGCAATATAGTAGCCTTAATCAAACTGTAAACATGGGATATAATTTCATACATTTCTACGTGTGATTCTTATACATTACTTTCTGTTACACTAAACATCAAGTGGCTGTTTTAATGACTATCCTTTCACTTTGAATACCATACATTACCTCAAATTGTTTAATAAATTGTCAGGATAGAGTATATATAAATGTAACCAGATACAATGCCTTTCACATTTTAGCTCATCATAGCCACAAGTAATTTTGACAAACATTTTGTACCGAATTTTCACAAATGAATGGAAAACTGATTTACAATTTATCATGTTATAACTTAGGATAAAGTGTAAATGCTGGGAATCAAATGGTTCTTAATTTAGATTTTCATGAAAGTAACTTTTGGAGAAACATTACTGCATGATGAATGAAAAAGAAATAACAGGAAATAAAACAGCTGAAAATAGCCTTTATGTACAAAGTAACAAGGTAAGGCATCTTTCATATTTTAGATAATTAGCTAGGGACAATATGAAGCTTGATAGTTTACAAGTACAGTTGATAGAAAGATATTTGAAGCCAGCAAACTAGCAGTTTACTCACAATTAGTTGAAAAAAGAGCCTCAATTGATAAGTATATTTATTTGGCAGCTTTTTTCTAAAAAAGGCAGAAAGGAATTTGAAAATAGAAAAAAGTCTTAACTTCCTTTGGTTCGACGATTAATTTTCACGATATATCATATTCAGTAGTTAGCCACCATCATGTTCATGAAAATTCAAACCTATTTTCATGTCCTGAATTTATCATCTTTCATCAAATATAGTTAAAATAAAGATATATAAAAATTAAACTACTCTAATGAGACATGTTGTTAACAACAACACCTTACTAACCTCAATTTAACTTTCTAACATCACTGCCTCTACATCCCCCTTCCCTTGTATTGTCTGTATCAGCAGTAACAGAAGATTTAAGTTTTGCATGTCTTTGTTAAGGGGTATTGCGGATCCAGACTTTTCATTGTATGAATGATAACTGTCAACCTGGTCTCAGGCTACTATGTCAGGCAAACGTCAACTAGCAGAGGAGTTTGATCAAACAGATTACCGAACACACTTCTCTGCTGTATCAAGTTTGTCTAGAGTGTCTTGCGTCAGAGGCAAGAGTGTTGCACCAGTTCTCTGACCAGAGAGCCACAGGAAGAAAATCTGCCTCTCTAGAGAAATGCTATCTGAGAAACGGTACATTTGGAATCAAAGAGATCAGACACCTTGTTAAATAATTATATTTTTCAGAAAGTAGATGACATGAATTTCTTTTCAACAACCTCACACAGCATAGCCTTATTCAATTTGTTAACATGGGATATTCTTTTAGTAATTCCTATGTACGAATCTTCTACATTACTTTGTCTTGCACTAAACGTCAAAGGTGCTTTTAAGAGCTAGCCTTTAAATCTGAACACAGAACGATAGCTTAGATTCTCGAATAAAGCTTCAGGATAGCGTTTATATAAATGTAACTATATACAATATCTTTCACATTTTAGCTCATCATAGCCACAAGTGATTTTGACATATATTTTTTACCGATTTCAAGAAAACAACGAAAGACTTATTGTTTCAGTTCCAATTTATGATGTTATAGCTTAGGATAAACTAACTCCTGCAAAATAAACAGTTCCTGATTTAAATTTTCCTGAAAATAATTTTAGAAGCAACAATATTCCACAAAGAATGAAAATGAAAAAACAGGCAATAAAAGGGCTTATGATAGGGTTTATGTACAGAGTAATCAGATCAATAACCTTTCACGTCTTAGATCATCAGAGCCAGAGACAATACTAAGCTTGAGAACTAGTTGTTCATTCTTAATTATTTAGAAAATGTAGCTCCATTGAGAATTAGATATCCTTGACTGCTGCTTTAAAAAAGGCTAAAAGGATTATCAAATTACAAAAACTGTTTTATCTTGCCTTTGGATTGATGATTATTTTTCAGGCTGTTTCAGCGCCCACAAGCGGCCAAGTGGTAAAGTCGTTGAACACTGGTAGTTCGATCCGGGGTTCGAATCCCGCGAACGGGCTGGCTGCATGGGTGTTTTCGTGGTTTTCCCTATGTGTAACATGTATATGAGCCAGTTTTCCTTAGAAAGTCCTCCACGAAGGCATCCCTCCCCTTAGGCAGATAGCCCTAGCGTGGTCTGCCATAATTAAATACACCAACAACATCAGGCTGTTTCATATTCAGTAGTTAGCCATCATCATGTTCATGTAAATTCACACCTATTCTATATCTGCTTTTATCACCTTCCGTCAAATATAGTTAAAATAAAGACATAAATATTAAAGTTCTCTACTGCCATATTCTGTTAATAACAACAGATAACTAATTTCAATCTAACTTTATTACATCACTGTCTCCACATCCCCTTCATTTCTATCAGTTTTCAGCAAGGTAGGAGCTGGTTGGCTGAAAGCGAAGCAACATATCCTAATCGGTATCCAACAGTTTTAGTTGCCTATCTAATAAGGCACAGCTATACACATTTCAGGTTCTGCATGTCCCTGTTCAGGGCTATTGTGTATCCAGACTTTTTCCTTAATGAATGATAATTCTCAACCTGATCTCAGGCGCTACTAGGCTAGCCTAACTTCAACCAGCAGAGACGCTGATGAAATTGATTACCCAACATACCAATTACCAAAAAGTGTTGTACCAGTGCTATGACTGTAGCCTCAGAAAGGAAATCTGCCTCCTTAAAAGAATGGTTTCTGATAAAAAGTACACTTGAGTTCAAACAGAATATACACATTATTAAATAATTATATTTTTGAGAAAGTAGATGACATGAGTTTCTTTTAAGCAACTTCATATGAGCAGCAACATATCTTAGCCTTAATCAGTTTGTAAGCATGGGATATGCTTTGATAAATTTCTATGTATGGTTCTTATACATTACTTTATCTTACACCAAACATCAAGCGGGGTTTTAACTGCTAGCCTTCAATTTTGAACACAGTATATTAGCTCTTAATTCTTTAACCATGACTTAGGATAGCGTATATATAAATGTAACCAGATACAAGGTCTTTCACATTTTAGATCATCATAGTCACAAGTAATTTTGACAAATATTTTCTACCAAATTTCAATGAATTATTGAAAAACTGATCATTGTTTCAGTCACAAATTATGATGTTACAGCTTAGCTTAGTATAAACTGTAAATCTTGCAAATTAAATGGTCCATGACGAATGAAAAAGAAAAAAACAGGAAATAAAAGTGCTTAGTATAGCATTTATGTACAAATTAACCATGTACGTGGGCTTTCATATTTTGATCATTAGAGCCAGAAACAATATTAAGCTTGAGAGTTGTGAAGTATAGTTTACAGAAACAAAATTGAAGGCAGCAAACTAGCAGTTAATTCATAATTGGAAAATGTGGCTTCATTAATAATTATATTTGCTTGGCTGCTTTTTAAAAAAAGGCTGATAGGATTACCATATTAGAAAAGCTGTTCTAACTTGCTATTTGTTTGATGATTAATTTTCAGGCTGTTTCATATTCAGTAATTAGCCATAATCAGGTATATAAAATTTCAATCCTATTCTACGTACTGTATTTATCATCTCATGAAATCTAGTTAAAATAAAGATACAGTGTCTCACAAAAGTGATGGGACACTTGTGCTTTACAAAAGGAAACTGTAATAAAATAAATTATAAAAACACGTAAAAATTTTTTGTGGGTGTGTTTCATACTTAAATTTAGTTACAATTATTACATAACATAGATTTTCTCAAAATATTAAAATATTAATTTAATAAAAATACAATTGTTTAAAACGAAACAAAACACGGCTCACATAAGTGATGGGACACCATTAGATACTACTACGTACTACAATAAAAATATTTTTTGGGGTTTTTATTTTTACTCAAAAGCAATTGGCAATAATTTATAAAATTGTCTGCAGTATTTCTCTCCAGTTTGTTTTGGAATTTTTGTGTTTTTTAGCTCTGTGCAGCCATGAATGCTAAACGAAAAGAAACTTTGCCTGAAATTCGAAAACTAGTTATTAATTTGCATATTGAACATGAAAAATCTATTAAAGAAACTCCTGAAACAGTTAACTTGAGTCATTCAACAGTTTACAATATCATTAAACGATATAAAAAAAATCATATGATTCAGGATAAAAGAAGACCTGGCCGACCATCAAAGCTATCCAATGGAATAAAGCGAATTATCGTTCGAAATATAAAAAAAAATCCAAGAATGAGTGCTCCTAAAGTTGCTGCTGATTTACAAGAGTAATTGTTAAACCTGAGACTACTGGAAGAGTAATTCGATCTGCTGGATATCATGGTAGAGCAGCCAGGAAAAAATTATTCGAAAGTGAAAAGAATAGAAAACTCGGACTGGCTTTCGCAAAATCCAATATAAATAAGAATTCTGATTACTGGAATGAAGTTATATTTGCTGATGAGAGTAAATTTAATATATTTGGTTCTGACGGTAGAATCTTGGTGTGGAGAAAACCCAGGGAAGAATTTCGAAAACAGAACTTGGTGCCAACAGTAAAACATGGTGGAGGAGGAGTTATTGTATGGGGGTGTATGTCGTCCGCTGGAGTTGGTACTCTTGTTTTTATTGACAGTATAATGGATCAGTACAAGTATATTGACATTTTAAATCAAAATTTGAAATCTTCAGCGCAAAAATTGAACCTTCATAACAATTTTAAATTCTACCAGGACAATGACCCCACGCACACTGCTTTGAACATTAGACTCTGGCTGCTGTATAACTGTCCTGAAATAATAAAAACACCACCACAATCTCCAGACTTAAATCCCATACAGAATATTTGGCAAGAATTGGAATCAAGAATTCGCAAACACACTATTTCTTCAAAACAACAATTAAAATCGGTGCTTCAAGAAGAATGGGGTAAAATCACTCCAGAAATCGCATAAAAATTAGTCGAATCCATCCCAAGAAGATTAAATAATGTTTTAAAAGTAAAAGGAAATCCGACAAAATATTAAAACCTTTTAAAAAGTAAAATTTTTGGATAAATATTTGATGGAAAAGTAAGTGTCCCATCACTTATGTGAGCCATTTTTTGCTCCGTTCCAAACAATTGTATTTTTATTAAATTAATATTTTAATATTTTGAGAAAATGTACATTATGTAATAATTGTTACTAAATTTAAGTATGAAACACACCCACAAAAAATTTTTACATTTTTTTTAATTTATTTTAGTACAGTTTCCTTTTGTAAAGCATAAGTGTCCCATCACGTTTGTGAGACACTGTATATAAATATCAAACTACTTTATCGAGATATTCTGTTAATAACAACAGATCACTATCCTCAATCTGATTTTATTACAGCACTGCCTCTACATTCCCCTTCACTTCTATTAGTATCAGAAAGATAGGAGCTGGTTCGCTGGAGGCAAAGCAACATATCCTAATCAGTTTTAATTCCTTATCTAATGGTGAGGCCATATAATGAGGCATTTCAGTTTTTGCATGTCCCTCTTCAGGGGTATTGTGGATCTAGATTTCCCCCTCATGAATGATAATTTTCAACCTGATTTCAGGCTATTAGGCTAGCCAAATGTCAACCAGTAGAGGAGTTTAATTAAACAGATTAACCAAGACAGTTCTCTGCTCTGTCGCATTTGTCTCCAGTGTCTTGGGAAAAAGCAGTGTTGCACCAGTGCTCTGGACAGAGCCTGAGGAAGTAAATCTGGCTTCTTAGAAGAATGCTGTCTGATAAATAGCACATTTGTTTTTAAAGAGATCATACACCTTTTTGAATAATTATATTTTTCAGAAAGTAGATGATATGAATTTCTCTTAAATAACTTCATATAAGCAATAAGAGTTTAGTGTTATTCAATTTGTATACATGGTATATTCATTTAATGAATATTGTATGTTCTTTTAATAATTTCTATGTAAACTGTGCCCCCCCCCCAAAAAAAAAAACCCGGGACAGTTCTATATGTGTTGCATAATCTAGAAAATATTGTTAAGAATTTTATTATTACTATTTTTATTATTAATGTCTATTTTTCAAAAGTGTGTTTTTGTTTTATTATTGTGTGAAGTTGTGACTATATGTCTTTTCTTGTGTGGCAACAACGCTTCTGTAATTCTTCGATTTGTACTTTTGGATGTGTGCCAAGTTTGATGGCGTAATGCTCTGGTGAGAGCGTCTATTGATTGTGTAGATGAAACATGTTGTTTCAGAACGTTATTTCTTTAAAATATAGAAAATAAATGTTTTGTTTTCTGAACTCGGATTATGCAAACGTTATTTAGTTTCAACATAAAAGTTTGGCGTCCGGTTTGACAGGACGTTTGTGTGATTTCGAGTAGTTTTGATTTAGGCATTTTGTTAAAATGGAGTTGTTAAATGCAAAACGTAAAAGTGAACGTACTTTGTTTACGTTAACTACGAAGATTGTGGAAGCAGAATTGCCTACTTGTACGGATCCTGAGAGATTGCAAGAGTTGTTGGGGCAACTAATTGACAAATTTGAACGCTTGGACAGTACTCAAAGCAGTGTTTTAGAACAAACCAAGGAAGCTGATTTTGAAAATGAATTTAATACGGCTGAAGGATACAGAGATTCCTTTATAGCTTTAAAAGTTAAACTTCAGAATAAAATTGGACAGTTGAATTCGATGAATGTTACTACAGATATTGCTTCAGTTTCGATTTCGGATCCTAAAGAAAATAAAAACGGGAAGTTCAAACTTCCTAAACTTGAACTGAAAAAATTTTCTGGAGATGCAAGAGAATTTTTAGGCTTTTGGAGCCATTTCTCCAAAATTCATGAAGATGCAGATATTGTGCCGGAAGATAAATTTTTGTACTTAGTGCAAAGTGCAGTACCTGGCTCAAAGGCAGCTCAACTTTTGAACAGTTTTCCTGTTACCGCCTCGAATTATCCCAAAGCTATCAAGCAGCTGAAAGAAATATTTGGTAGAGAAGACTTTCTGGTGCAGATCTATGTACGAGATTTGCTTGGGCTTGTTACAAAGAATGCTACAACAGGCAGAACGGCGTTGGACTTAGGAGTACTTTATGATAGTATACAAAGTAAATTACGAGCGCTGGAAAGCTTAGGACGCACCAAGGAAAAGTTTGCTGATTTCTTGGGACCTTTAGTAGAGTCGTGCCTACCTGAGAATATTCTACGTGCCTGGGAGCGGAGTCGAACTTCTGAACAGGGACAGGAAAAGAGTTCTGAAAGGACGCTTGAAAAACTAATGTGTTTTTTAAGGCATGAAGTAGAATCGGAAGAAAGGATTAGATTAGCACAATCAGGATTTACTCATTCTGTTAAGCGTCTTAATAAAAATGTTATTTCAGGTAATTCAGATTTAGCAACAGCTGCCACGCTGGTAAGTACAAATAAAACCAGTAAAGGTAAGCAAAATGTTTGCATATTTTGTGGAGGAGCCTCATATGAGTGCTAAGTGTTTTAAAGCTGAAAATATGAGCTTAAATGAAAAGAGGCAACTTGTACAAAAGAAAGGTGTTTGTTTTTCATGTTTAAGAATTGGCCATTTAAAAAAACCATTGTAAAGCCAATATTAAATGTCCCATTTGCAGTTGTGATCATATAAAATTTATGTGTCCTCAGAATGTTAGTTCTGTAAAACAAAATGACCCTAAGTTGGATGTTTCCCTTTCTAATAATAGTAAGAGTGAGAAAGTTTATTTGCAAACTTTATGTGTTCTAATTAAAGTTAAAAATCGAGAGAGAAAAATTAGGAATCTCTTGGATTCGGGATCCCAACGTTCATACGTTGGGGAGAAAATTATGAAGCGAATGAAAGTTGATCCTATTCGACAGGAGAAAGTAATTCATGGTTTGTTTGGGGGTAGGGAAACTGCGCCTGTAACCCATTCTGTTTTTGCTATTGACATAAGCAGTTTAGATAACACTTTTAGGTGTTGTTTTGAAGCTTTTTCTTAAAAAGAGATATGTGGATTTGTTCCAACAATCAAGAATGCTCAGATCATAAGAGGAATTGAAAAGCAGGAAAATCGAGGTCAGCGACACATTTTGCGAGGAAAGTGAAATTGATTTATTGATAGGTGCAGATATCATTTGAAAACTGTTAACTGATGAATACCTAGAATTACCCTCTGGTTTAATTGCAGTCAAAACAAAACTGGGTTAGATGGTTATGGGTAAAGAAAATGATACTGTTAGGGATAATGCCCTAATAAGTCTTTCCTTACATGTAAATAATGCTTCTTTGAAATCTTTATGGGAGCTTGAAGTTTTGGGTTTTGAGGGCAAAAGAAAATAATACTTTTAAAGAATATCAAGAAGTGTTTAGAGAGTGGGCAAATTTAAATATTATAGAAAAGGTTCCGGAAAAGGAATTAAATAATAAAGGCCACTTTTTACCACACAGACCGGTTATTAAGATGAATAGTGAAACCACTAAGGTAAGACACGTTTTTGTTGCTTCATTTTGTGAAAAGGGAAAACCATCTTTGAATCAGTGTTTATTGAAAGGACCTAATTTAATAGAATTAGTCCCTGATATTTTAGACAGAATGAGATTTTTTCCTATTGGTCTGAGTGCAGACATAGAGAAAGCATTCTTGCAGTTAGGAATTTCTCCGAAGGATAGAGATTACTTGCGATTTTTCTATCCAAGTGATGAGGGAGAAATAGTGTATAGGCACTGCAGAGTAGTTTTTGGGGTTTCCTGCAGCCCTTATCTACTAGGTGCGTCTATTAAATATCTCTTGGATAATTGTTCATCTGACTTTTTAGATGTGGCTGACAAATTAAAAAATTCATTCTATGTAGATAATTATATTACGGGTGTTTACAATATTGAGGAACAAGAGGATTTAATTCAAAAGGCCAAAAGTCTTATGTCGAGAGGCAGATTTAATTTACGGGGATGGGAGAGCAATGTTGCTTCCAAATATACTACAAAACATTCTGGGGACACACCTCTTTTAGGAATATTGCAGAATTTAGACAATGATACTTTAAGGTGTAATATAAATGTAAATATGATAACTTGTGATACTAAGGTAACTAAGAGACTGATTCTGTCTACTGTACAATCAATTTTTGATCCAATTGGAATACTTGCACCAATAACTTTGCTTCCAAAACTTTTGTTACAAAAAACATGGAAGTTGAAGTTTTCTTGGGACGAGGTATTGCCTCATTTTGTAAGTAAATTTGTGTGGTTATCTGATATACTTTTGTTGAAAAATGTGGCAATACCCCGATTCATTGGAACCTTTGCAACAGTTGAATTGCATGTATTTGTCGATGCCTGCAAATATGCTTATACAAGATGTATTTTCGCGAGAAGTGTTGTTTCGTGTAGTGTAAAAATTACTCTTTTAAGAGCAAAATCTAGAGTAGCTCCTATTAAGAATTTGACGATTCCTAGATTGGAATTAATGTCCTGTTGCATTGGATCCCGATTATTATATTCTGTTTGTAAAGCTCTTAATGATTTTGATATAAATGTAACTTTACGGTGCGATTTCACAGTCGCATTATGGTGGATCAGAAATCCTGGTAATTGGTCGAACTTTGTAAGCAATCGTGTTAAAGAAATTGCTAAGTTGACAAAACCTGAATCATGGAGGCATGTGCCTGGTAATATGAACCCAGCAGATGTGTTATCTCGGGCTTGCTCTGCTAAACAAATGATTAACTCTGAGTGGTTTAAGGGACCTCTCTGGCAAAGAGAAAGCCCCGAATTTTGGCCTATCAATATTGTTTGTCAACCGAACGAAGCTGACTTGGAAAAAAGGAAGGTAAAACTTATTAATGTTAACTTTTCAGAGGATACCACTCCTTGGTATGCAGAAAGAGTTTCTCATTATGAGAAAACGATTCGTGTAACCGGTTGGGTGTTACGTTTTATTTCTAACTGTAGGAAGAATTCAAATTTGTGTAAAGAATCTAAACTAACTGTTGCTGAAATCATAAATTCCGAAAAAGTTTTGATTCGGTTGGTTCAAAGCTCAAATTTCCCTGACATTGGAGCTCTTAATCCACTTGATGTATTCATTGATAATGAAAAAATTATAAGAGTTAAAACTAGAATATTGGAACGCAAAGACAATTCTGAATTTTTAACACCAATTTTGTTACCGAGTAAATGTATCTTTACTACATTGTTAATTCAGTTCATAAGAAACATTGCCATGCTGGAACTCAAATGCTTCAATAACTCAAATGCTTCAATCTATTTTAAGAGAAAGATTCTGGATACTAAAACAACGTAAAACTGTGCGTAATGTGTTAAAAGGGTGTGTAATATGTCAACAATATAAAGCGAAACCGATGTCTTGTGAAGTGACTCCTCTTCCTGAAGATCGCGTAGGAGATTATAGAGCTTTTGAAATTTTGGGAGTAGATTTAGCTGGCCCATTGTTTTTGAAAGATGGTAAGAAGGTTTGGATGGCACTCTTCACATGCGCTGTGTACAGGGCAATCCATCTAGAACTGGGGACTTTGTTATCAACAGAATCTTTTCTTTTGTCTTTAAGACTATTCATAGCCAGACGTGGCAGACCACGGACCATTTATTCTGACAATGGGACTAACTTCCGAGGAACGTATAACGAAATGTCTAAACTTAACTGGGACATAATAGTGAATGAGGCAAAAATAAAGAGAATAGTATGGAAATTCAATCCACCAACAGCCTCCTGATGGGGAGGTTGGTGGGAATGGCTAGTTCGCATGGTTAAAGAACTTTTAAGACGTTCTTTGGGAAAATCGGTTTTATCTTATGAAGAACTGGAAACCTTAATTAGCGATTGTGAGTCGGTAATTAATTCTTGACCTTTAACATATATTTCGGAGAAAACTCAGAAGATGCTATCCCTTTAACTCCGTCAATGTTTTTAATTGAAAATTGTACTTCGAATGTAGCAGATATAGATAAAATTGACTCTCAGCATTTTTTGAGAAGAATTAAATACCGCACAAAACTTCTTAAAGATTTAAGGAACCGTTTCCGAAAAGGATATTTGGAGCAGAAACAACCACAAAATAAAGTAACCCGGTTGCCTAAAATTGGGGAGATAGTCTTAATAAGCGATGATTTCAAAAAATGCTTGTATTGGCCTTTGGGTAAAATTATAGCGAAAATTCCTGGTCGGGATGGCAAAGTTCGAACAGTTAAACTAAAAACTCAGAATGGGATTTTCATAAGGCCTGTTCAGCGTATTTATCAACTAGAGATACAAATAGATGAAAATTATTTAGTTGAAGAGCCTAACGTTAACGACGATAAGAAAAACGACATACAGCATATAAAACACAAATTTACGTCGTCAGGAGGGCTTGTTAAGAAGCCTAATGTACTAGACCTTTTTAATAGGATAACATATGTTTTTGAGTCGTTTGCCACTGATTCAAAAAGGGGGGAGGATGCTGCATAATCTAGAAAATATTGTTAAGAATTTTATTATTACTATTTTTATTATTATTGTCTATTTTTCAAAAGTGTGTTTTTGTTTTATTATTGTGTGAAGTTGTAACTATATGTCTTTTCTTGTGTGGCAACAACGCTTCTGTAATTCTTTGATTTGTACTTTTGGATGTGTGCCAAGTTTGATGGCGTAATGCTCTGGCGAGAGCGTTTATTGATTGTGTAGATGAAACATGTTGTTTCAGAATGTTATTTCTTTAAAATATGGAAAATAAATGTTTTGTTTTCTGAACTCGGATTATGCAAACGTTATTTAGTTTCAACAATATGTCTTGTTTTATTGGGCAAATTGCGTTTTTATTGTCTCGAAAGCGTGACTTAGGATACATATATATATCTGTTCTAACATAGGTATTTTGACATAAAATCTGACTTTTTCTGAAATAACATACCAACTGTTTTCCATATTTCGATTCTACGACTCAAATTATGCACAGATATTAAATTTTGTAAAATTTGGTATGAAATTTATGAAAAAATTCAAAAATTTATCTTGGTGAAATTTCTTCAGTTTGGCCAAGAATAATTCACTCGGCGAACTTCTTAAGCAACCAATTTTCCTTTCCCTTCCATTATGCTGGAGCGTAAAAAAAGGCTCCTCGTTCTTACCTTTTTACATTGAGTATAAGAGGGAAAAAGTCACATTGTTTTCTTCCAAATAATTTTAGCAAAGTGTTTAAACCACATCTGATGTTTATCGCTTTTAACAAATATGCCAAATTTCAAAAAGCACTAATATATAAATACATGTACATCTTCAGAAATTTTGAATAAAAAACTGTAATTTTTTGCAAGTATGCTTAGGAATACGTCTAGTTTAAGATGATAGTAAAAACTTTATAAATTCAAATTCAAATTTTTTTAAGAAAAATTTATAAAAATTATTTAAAAATACAAATTTTAAAAATAAATCATAAGAAATGGATGAATTTTATTTAGAATGAAGCTGAATTTTGAAATG
Source organism: Stegodyphus dumicola (assembly GCF_044657685.1). Classification (NCBI taxonomy): domain Eukaryota; kingdom Metazoa; phylum Arthropoda; class Arachnida; order Araneae; family Eresidae; genus Stegodyphus; species Stegodyphus dumicola. The sequence goes on along the minus strand of NC_140779.1, from coordinate 121,009,963 downwards.
TGAAAGGAAGAATCAAATAAGTTTAAAAAGGAGAGATTAATAAATATATACTAAATTAATATTGAAGAGCTACATTTTGAGAGCTAAAATTTGAGAATTTTTTAAAAACTACTTGTGGGTTTTTTTACAAAACTTGGTATTTAGTGCAATTTGAGTCCTAGAATTGAAATATGGAAAAAAATTGGCATGTTATTTCAGAAGTCTGATTTTGTGTCAAATTTTCTATATTAGAATAATGCTATATATCAGAGGTGGCCAAAGTGCGGCTCGCGAGCCTGATACGGGTCTCGCAGGCAATTTGTGCGGCTCATGCATATAAAATATATGTATGAAATATGCTAAACTAAAACTATTCAGTGTCCAAAAGGAAGTAATTAGTTTAGACTCCTATTGCAAAGTTATCAGGGATTTCTTTCTATTTAAAACCTCCTCCATTATTTCTATAATGATGTAAATATGAACTTGTGGCTTTTAGAAAATCTAGATGCAGCTCTCGAACATTCCTGAATTCAAACGTGCGGCTCTTACTGACATGAAGTTTGACCAACCCTGCTATATATAAATCTAATACATACCCAAGTTATGCTTTTGAAAGATGAAAAACATAAGTTGAATTTTGTCAATTGGCCCAATATAACGGGAGATATAGAACTGTCTCTCCCCTTCTTTTTTTTTTTTCTTTTTTTTCTTTTTCTTTTTTTTTTTTTTTTTTTTGCACAGTGTACATTCTTGTACATTACTTTATCTCATACCAAACATCGAGTGGGGTTTTAATCTCTCTCGTTTAATATTGAACACTACGTATTAGCTAAAATCAGAAACGCCGAGGACAGCATATATAAATAACCACATAATGTTTAACTGCAGACAATTTGAATAAGTATTTTAATAAGTGACACGGCTATAAACGACGGATCCTGTTTGTATGAAAATAATTCAGATGAAATGCATTTGCTCATTGAACGTGATTATGCAGTAAAATTATTAACAAAGATACAAAACACCATGCAGGAGGTTTAGTTGCTGTTTAGACACTATTGGGTTTGACAGTAATAGTAAATTTGAGACAATGGGAGTAATGGGTAAATTTGAGGCACATAAATATTACAAAAATATTGGATCTATGTAATTTAGATACATTAGAAATCAAAGACATAAGTAACAAAAGCACTAAATTAGAAACTGAACTAGCAATAAAACATATCCTGAAGATATAGTTACAAGGTTTCAGGAATGGAAAAGTAAGTTACATGAATTAAAAGCAGTGAAAATTTCTTGTAGATTATCAAAATTAGAACTGAATGACTTGAATTTAACTCTGCATGTCTTCTTCAACGCATAAAAGAAGTCATATGCAACATGTCCCTGGAGACCCAAACCCTGCAGATCTACCATCGAGAGGGTGTGAACTGCAGTTCTCTTTTCAAATCGCAGTGGTGGTTGGGCCCCTTATTGAAACCAGAAAAATGGCCTATAAGTAATATCTTAATATGGATATTGTGAAGTCTGAAAAAAGATAATAGCCTTGAATACGAAAGATAATGAAAAAAATTTTCTACCACCATCATTCAGGTCATGGAAAACTTCTACATATCACTGTTTGGATTTACAGATTTTTCAGCAATTCTATAAAGTTTAGAGGAAATAGAATACAGTCAAAAGTCTTTAATCCGGACTCGTCGGGACTTCGGTGATTCCGGAATATCGATTTTTCCGGATTATAGATCATCAGTTTAAATCTGGTAAGATGGCATGCAGAAATTATAAAATTAAAAATATGAAATCGTAATTTATAAAATAGTGAGCAATTATGATCTAAAGGGTATCAAAATTTACAAAAAAAAAAAGCTTAATATTTATTTGTTTACTTTATTAAACATTTCTTTCAACGCGCGCATTCGTAAAGCATACATTTCGCATAGCCGAAATTAGAAAATTGCCACCAGAAAACTATTTGATTTGTATTCGTGATATTTATAATGACGAGGAATTTGATTTAAATCATATCAAAGACGGAGTACATCGAGATAAAATACTACATTTAGTAAGGAATTATAAGCCGAATAAAATAAAAACATCTGCCCTGTAGATAACGATAGTGCTGACAGATCAACTTCCAGTTCATTGCGCGCCGCGACGTTCCCCCTCCCCCCTTCCCGCGCAGAGCAGCGTGAAATTGATAAACAGATTTCGGAACGGTTAGATAAACAAAGGATATGCCTAATTATCTATTTTTTGCAGCAATTCCACTTTTTGTTTGATCGACATCGAAACATACTTTCGTTTTGTAGATCCTTTGCGAGCTCCAGCATCGGAAATTCTATTTGACATAATCGAAAGTTCAAGCTTACTTTTATAAAATTGCTCTTACAGTCTGCAAAAAATAATAAGCCGGATCCAATTCGAAGATTAAAGAACAACACAATCATTAACATTAACTGAAATAGATAATTAGATAATTTTAGCTTATACCGTCCGTTGTACATTAAATGCGCATGCAAAAACGTATTCTGCGCTTGCGCACACCCATATGTGCAGTCGTAAAGGTCTTACGCGCTCGCGTAAACGCCTATGCGCAAGCGTCAATGCGGCGCATGCGCAGAAAGTTTTTAGTTTTGAGGTCCGGATTATAGATCTTTCCGGATTATGGGTGTCCGAATTAACGACTTTTGACTGTATTCGGTCAATTAAACTATGGTTAACTACACCGAGCAGAACATGCTATACTTAAACAAGTTCAGCATAAAGGTTTTACAAATCAATCAGATAAAAGACTGAAAGCACTCCAAATTTTCTTAAATTCTAGTGGAATTTTAAATCAAACTTTAAAAAAAAAAAAAAAAAATCAACCCCCCTTCCTCCCCCCAAAAAAAAGTAATCACATTTTTTATGCCTGGAGATGACGTTAATTTTAGACTTCAAACTGTTTTATCTTCTAATAAACCCAGAATTTCTGGATTTTGAAGAAAGGCAACTAATACTACTATCAGGTCATGCACTACTTTTATAACAATTCACATCTTTCAGCAATCAAAAGTCCTAGAAGCAATATTACCTAAAGACAGAATGACAAATGCATCTGTTTTCGAAACTGTTGGGGTTAGATCTTGCTGATCCTCTGATACTGAAAAATGGAAACAAAGCTTGGCTATTAATACTGACATGTACCGTGTTTAGAGCAGTGCATCTTGAGCTTTTGACATCTATATACCCCCCCCCCAAAAAAAAAAAAAAAAAAAAAAAAAAAAAAAAAAATCTTTTATTTGGTCTGAGACAATTAATATGTGGAAGAGGTTGCCCATCAATCATTTACTCAGATCATAGATCTTATTTCGTTGGAGCAAAAAATTGATTAAGTATTGATTTTGAGAAATTAAGAGCTGAGAGTTATTTATATTGACTGAAAATTTATTCCTCCATCTGTGCCATGATTTGGCCACGTTTGAGGAAGATTGATTGGAATCTTGAGAAGAATTCTAAAAAACGTTTTGGGAAGAACTTTACTCAATTATGAGAAATGTCGATAGTATTCTTCGAGTGTGAGCGTATTATAAATTCGCATCCTTCAATTTACGTTACAGATGATATTTAAGATCTCGATCCTATTACTCCTGACATGTTTTTGAAGAAAATTAGGGAAATAGGAGTACCCAATTTAGATAGTATAGACCACTTTAAACTAAACAAACAACATGTCTATATTCAGAAAATTCATCAAGACCTATGAACACGATTATGCAGAATATCTAGGTCAACTGAGACCATCAACTTTACACAAAACAAAAAAAAAAAAAAAAAAAAAGAAACATTTGCAAATTGTAGATGCTATCCATGTGTAGACAGAAAAAACACTAAGCAAAACAACTGGACTCTTGGAAGAGTTCTAGAAGTTTATCCTGGCAAAGATGGAGTCGTGAATAACAAAAATAAAAACCAAGTCTGGTGCTTTAATCTAATTTGTAAAAAAAAAACTTTGTCCAATTGAACTAACAGATTCTCATTTGGATGCAGCGAATGTTGAGAAGACTAAGAGTGTAACGGTATGAAAACTTCACATAGAGGATTATTCACATGTGAACCTAGCAGTATCCACACTGAAAATGATATTCAGTTCTGGTAGCTACCCAAACTCAAGATGGGAAGTGTCAAGAATCTCAGTAAGTTTCGTGAACTTTAAAACCACCACACTTTATCTCAACCCAGCTGGGGAAAAATTTCAAGTTTGGCCACATTTTCCAGAACACAAGGGGAGGTGAAGGACGCTCTTATCAGAAGCAGCATATAATAAATATGTAATCTACGTAAATACTAATTTTGAAACCTGTTATTAATGTCACGTTTAATATATATTTAGTGTTCACCAAGTTGTGGCCTTTTCATTTCGTTGATTATTTATTGGAACATATAAGGCTCAACAGTTACCCTGGGTAGAAGAGGTAGGTCCAATTTGTGATAATAACAAAGCTCTACTGAAGAAAATAAAAATTAATTTTTTAACAACCATTATTTTTATCCAACGAAATTTTTGGCAACAAACTACACTAGAAAAATACGAGAGAGTAGGGGAATATTAAAAAAATGCATTCTTATCACATCTTGTTGCATGCATTTATATTGTATTAGTTAATGAAAGCAGCATCGACTCCGATCAATTTTTATATTTTGGAAGCAAGAAAAATTCTACAAAATTAAATTTATAGCATAGTAATGCAAAGTCAATCAATACACTTTTTTCCTTCTTAAATTCATAAACATGGTGGAACCAACAAATCTAACAGCTTTATTACTTGAGAGAGGGGAGTAACAGTATTATTTTTTTTTAAATTAGACAAATTGATTATACATACCCATCTCATTCTTTACTTATTAAATGCACTTAGCACAGCTAATAACTTTAAATCTTAATTAAACACATTAACAAATGCAAGTCGCAGAATTTTTCAAATTATAACTTACAGTAAGAATGCAATCTGGTTTCTGCAAAACATCAATACTGCGGGTAACTTGTGAATGTTTTGCATTATTTCCTGGACTATCATGAAGCATTCGGGGTATTTTTCTTTGTACACCAATATTCTGATTACTTCTTTGTACTATTGACACAAGAAATTGTATAACCTGAAAACAAGAAGTTTTATTAGTACATGCAGCGACAACTAAATATAATGACGATGCTTTTAAAAAGATACTTAATTCTTAGATCAAAAAATTTTTAAATATTTAGCGCTTAAATTAAAATTAAATTTATTATTTAAAATTTTTATACTCTTAAAACTACTTTTACTAAAACATACAACAGGAATTTTTTTTTTAAAATTCAGATAAGAATCTAAACCTAAGGTTCTCGTTTTCATTAAAAAAGTATAAAAGACATGATAGGTTTATATCATTATTTGCATGTGAAAATCATGGTTACAACATTCATTTTCTCTTGTCAAGCAAATAATTTAAGACAAATGTGATGAAATCGATAATCTTACATTTTTTTGAAAGCACCCTACATTTTCAGGTAATGATCTAAAAATTTAAATCATTATCACTAGATTAAATCAAACCAACTTATACAATTATGCTAAAGGTCTTAGTAGGGATACATGCTTTTAGGAAAACAAATTTATTATGTACTTAATTTGTTAAAACTTAAAATTTCAGACTCAATACTGATAATCTTAAAATAGCACTAATTATTTTGCATGATTATTTTAAAACAGTTTTGAAGTTCTTTAGTCCAACTTATCCAGTTCTGGTACTATCAGGATTCGTAGCCACATTTTAGTTAAAAAAAATAAGCACCTATAAGCACTTTTCAAGCACATTTTAAGGAAAAAATAAGCACCTATCGAATTACATTATACACAACTGCGTAACTATAAAAGAAAAATTAGACTTGTAATTTAAAATATGAGCAATGCAATATTTATTAAGAGAATGAGCATTACCTCAAACATGGAAAACAATTAACTTTTTTTTTTAAATTTTAAATGACAGTTCAATTTACAGAATTAGTTTACAATGAGAGGGGGAAAAACTATGCAGTACTAAACTATGTTACAAGATTTAATGATGCAATTTCAGTTCAAAATATAGAAAATAAATAATAAACCATATTAATTGTATTCATTTCGCATCTAATAATAAATACAATTTATTTTTCCACTCATAATTATATTTAAATAATTTAACTTAAATCAAAATTCTGAACATTTTCTAAATTTTCATTGCATAACAGATTTCCCTTAACATATATTCCAAGCAAAGTAATTTAAGTAAAAAAGAGGCACATTTCTGAAATCAGAAGACGGGAAATTGCTTCATGCAGTCATCCTTTAACAGTAAAAGCTTAACTAACCCACATACTTGGAAATTGCCGAATATTCCGGATAGTAACTGGAAAAATCGTTCTTTAGATTTCTTGGCTAAATAAATGATTTTGACATTTCGATATGTGCATCATATAAAAAGAGACCAATGGAACTGAGAAATATTCTGCTTAGAAAGCACAGTAAAACTGTTTTAAGTGTTCATAAACAAATCTCAGTCTGAACATCAAAATTAATTTTGTCTCCAAAATACCGCAAACGTTATTGCAAAACACGTGCGGCATAATTCTTCCACATGTGATATTATGCAATCGGAATCAACAGCTGCCGGTATTCGGAGAATAAAGAACTAAATAAAGGTAAAGAAAGAGACGTACTAATCTGGGGTGTTTCCAATTCTAATTTTCAACAGAATGCGTTAAATTTCCGGAATAGAAACAATCTTCGCTTGGGCTGGGTAGACAGCAAAAACTTTTAGTCCTATTCAATCCAGATTGGACAGTGACAAAAAAAAAAAAAAAAAAAAAAAAAAAAAAAAAAAAAAAACCACTGCTTCAATATTAGAGATTTTGCAGAGAAAGAGGAGAACCTCCCAACCTCTGTACTGTATAATGTATTGGAAAAAAAAATTATTTTGACTATTCGATTACTTCCTTTTATTTAAGCCATTCCGAATATTATTCCTTAGAAAGCTAATCTGTGTAAAAACACGCCCATTTTTGGAAGTTTATCTATACTTCAGCAGTTACTGCAACTATATTATTATAAATATTCATGCATATGCTCATAATATAAGCATAACGATCATAATAAACACAAATATGAACTGACCACTCGGAACGAGAATGCAAATTATTAAAACCTTAATAGAAATTCAAACGTGTGTAGTATTTAGGTGGGAGGAAAAGAATACCGAATGTACCGGAATTTTCTACCGTTTTCGCAATTCTTTGACCAATAGAATGACGTGCACCTGTCTGTACTCTTGCATGCACCATAGGTTATGTTAATGCAGAGAAAGGGGGGAAAAGCAATTTCCGGGAGTATGATTCACCATCCGACGTTGCATATAAGGAAGAAAAGTTGTTTATTTAGTTTTGGCTTTGGTACGGGGAAAGAATGCACGTTCATTAAAAAAAGGATTAAAAATACGCACTAAAAGCAAAAAATAAGCACTAAAAACAAAAAAATAAGGGCTTTAAAAAAAGTAAGCACCTATAAGGGCCTTTATACTTTATTTTCAAATATAATGACTTATAAGCACTTGTAAGGACCGCTACGAACCCTGACTATGTACGAATGCAAAGCTGTAATTTATTTGAAAGGAGGTAATGGCCCAAGAACAGCACACAAAGCACTGCTTGAAACATGATACGTCTAACTTTTAGATGCAGTTAAGTGAGTGACGCTCATCATTAAGGTCAGCTAGAAATATACTTAACACTAAAATAATTTTTAAAAAAAAGTTTAATCTCCCCCCTCCCCCCCAAAATAAAACAGGAAGAAAAATTCAAAGCATTTTTAATGAACATTTTCAATTAATGGGAGTTAATTTAAAACATATCGTTAAGAAAACCAGACAGTATCTAATCTTATTACATTACACATAAAATATTATTATATTTATATATAAAATTAATACATGACTGAGGAACTTGCAGGATATAATAGACTTAAACCTAGCAAAACATATTTCTCATTCAATTATACACAATTTAAAAAAAATACTTAAAAGCTTGAAAATATCAATTGTTAAAAACTGACATCACTTATCTTCTTTCACATAAATATGTTTACTTATTCATCTAACTTGAGGAAAAAATAATATATTTGATCACATATATAACAGAAAAAAAGTAACTAAAGGATATATAGCTTCTTAAATATTTCAAAATAGCACGTAATTACCCAAACACATTAATTATTTTGCAAAGATAATAAATAAATTCTATGATTAATATCTCCAAGCTTTCAAGATAAAATTAAGATTTAATGAAGTATTTTGATTACTATTAAAACATCAAAGCTATAAACTTTAAGTCTGACTTTCTTATATCTTTTCTTTTATAATAAGCCCCTGGAAAAAAGAATAAATATATTTTACAGTAAAAATTACTAAAAAAAAACTAGCATTATCCCCTAATACCACTCAGATTTTGGAATTCATTTCCAATTTCAAGAAATGCAGTCGAATGGAATCCAATCCTAAACCTTTCATGGACTTTTTCAGCTTATCTGAAATAATATACAAGCAACAAATACATTTATTAAAACAAATTCTTATATTTTGGGACTAAACAGAATGAAAAAGAAATATAACATATCTACCAGACAGCTGAGTTGTTTTGTTATTTTTATGAAATCTTAAAAGTTTGGAGTATTTTTGTTAAAATAGATTTATATATTATTAATTATCTTATGTAAATCTACAAAACATTTTACAACAAAAGCTGAAAGAAATTTAAATGACTATTAAGGAAAAAGGATATTTATTTATACAAATCTTCTCCTTTATTATTAAATATATAAACTACAAAAAGAGTTTTTCTTTAATTCTCTCTAAATTTTAATTTTCCTTAATATTTAAAATTTACATATATGTAATTTAGCTTTTTAAGCTTTGTCAAATTAATGGCATAATTAGAATTGAAAAAGCTTAAAAGGGAATTTCTTTCCAATGACAATTTAGCAAGTCTGACTGTATGAATACAAAGGAATTAAAATGCTATAAAGCTTTAATAATCAGCACGAAGCACTCAGTTTAACTTTTTAAATTAAAATGCTATAAAGCTTTAATAATCTGAATTAGCCTTGATGCACAAAGCACTTAACTTGTTAAATCAGAATACTTATACGGAAGAAAATGCTAAGATATATAAAAATTTGATAAAAAGCAAACTAATGTAGAAGTTCAAATTATATCAACTTAATTTTCAATGTTCACCTTTCAGACAACAGTGAAGAGATTTATAAATGATTTCTAAAAGTCCCATTAGGATTTATTAATCACTGATAAATTCTACTAGGATTTACAATTAATTTATAATCATTGATAACAAATTATAAATCACCTTTTTTCCATTATTATTCATTAATTTTCCTCAGTACAAAAAAGCACTGCTACACAAAGCACAAATTTTGCATGATTATACTGAAAGAGGCTACCTTTAAATCGGACAATATATTCAATATTATTGTCACCACCGTTAACAAAAACTGGTATTATGTGGTCACAATTAATAAATCATACTGCTTCCAGGCTTTTAGCAGTTTTTCACAAAAACATGATAATCAACAGACACTCAACAGCATAATACTAACTGTAGAATTGTGCCAAATATTTGTGTAACACTATCATTTATGCTGCCTACTTAATAAGTATTAGCTTTATTCATGATAATCTTTGACAAGATTCTAGTGCAAACAACACATATTCAAAATGTACAAAAATGGTAACATCTACAGAAACAATGATTGATGATTCTACTTCCACTATGGCAGCTGACTGTTTTAACTCAGTCACAAATCAAAAGCAAACCTCCAGAGAAATGCTTTTGATTTCAATGAAAAATATTTTGTGTAGTCTGTTTCTTGCTCATACATTTACAATTACACACCAAGAAAATAACAGAATGAATAAAACATGGAATTTGAGTGTAAAACTTGGCAGGTCTATTCATTCCCAGTCCTACAAAAACAGCAGTTACATAAGTGATAATGAATATAGAAACTTGACATATTCACTGCCAATCATTCTCGAGCATACACTGTGAATTATTTTTAACGGCTAATCATTCTACAGCCCATGGTGAGGCATTTATTAAAACTTTGTTTTCAAGTTATTCAGCACCGAGTCTTAGATATGTGTAGTTATAAAGCAGTAAAGGCAGCAAATTTAGCTTTTTAAATTCCTTCCTTAACATGAAAGATGTAAATGCAATTAATCAGGGCATTCTTGTCCTAAACGAGCAAGGTGCGAGTACAAAAGACTTCGCAAAAATATTAAGAAAACAATTTATCCGATGGTATACAAGAAGAAAACAATGCAAAAATTTCAACAATATGAACCTGCTATGCTAGGAAATGTAATCTGGGAAAACAAATCAACATCTATGAAGTTTCTACCTTAAATTGTCATGGCTTCTGGCGAATTTTCGTATAACTGTCTTGGAAGTGAATATGTCAAACATCGTCGGCTGATGTGAAACCATCATCAGTTCATGGTAAGTAATATTAATATGTCCATTTTTAAGTTTTAGCGAGAAAATAAAAAGCTTTATGGAAAAACTACTTCAAATTCAAAAAATTAACTACATTATTTTATTTTCTCTTCAAAGAGAGAAAAGATAAAAATTACACATCACACCTTAAATTTATTTCTCAGAAATAATGAAAATAATGAAACAAGAATAAAGGTTATTACCTTCTGAATAACATGTTCTTGGGCTTTATGCTTTTGTCTCATACTTGTTAATTCTCGCCATAAAAGTTCATTTTCCTGTTTCATTTTGATAAGCATATTGTCCATATTTTCCTGCTTTTCTCTAATTGACGTCAAATCTGTTAAAATATCTTTTGTATTTGCTTTAACAATAGGCTCAGCTATTTTTGTATTTGGAATCTGCAAAAAAAAAAAAATAAATAAATAAATAAAATAAATAAGAACTAAAAAGAAGCAAATTTATGCAAATGATTTGGCTTATTTAGCTATGATAAAGCATGTTACAAATTCATACAGAAGTGATGATCCCAACATAATATTTAAAAGTTATAATATGTTAAATATGCTGGGTATAATTACAGTGTGACACTTTTCTACTCCTTAATATCAGTGATTACTGGTTATTTTATGCAAGCCAAAGTGTTCACAAGCTGTCACAGGTATAGTCCATCATATAATATATAAAGCAATATTATACTTTAAGAACTTCACTTCTCAAATAATTCAATTAATTGATTAAATTATGAAAAGCTTATAAAAGATTAAAGCTATGTGTTTTTTTGAGGAATTTTTTTTTCCCCTCTAAATTTTGAAGTATTAGACATTATGAAAATTTCAAAGATTACAATTATTTTAATATTTTGAAGTTTTTTTCTATTTAACTGACAAATTACAGACTGCTCACACTCTGCTATGTAGATTATCCTACTAGGGTATTCCTAAAACTGTCTACCACATCAAAATTGTGTATTCAAGAACAATGCTTCCAAAGTTCTTGATCCTCAAGATCAATGCAAATAGATTATTATTCACAATTCTTCAGTGAGAACACTCAAGTCAATCTAAAAAATATTACCACATGTCTCTATTGTTAACAATGAAGATTATTCCTAAGAGCATTTTATTTGGGATTAACTTGATGTCAAAACTTCTCTTGAGAATCTGGTATGCATGTCATTACTACACTTACCAAAATGTAATCTGAGATTCATACAGTCTCCTTCAACAGTAAACAAGTATAGTTCTATTTCAGCAACTCTACTAGCAGCAATGGTAGCTGGTGCTCTCACATCACACCATATAACCACCGCAGTCTTCATTCACAAGGACACAGATACTTGTTAACATTCACAAGCCCCTTCAACAACCTTACGAGGTCCATTTAAGGTGGATGAAAGAGGTGCCGAGTCTTTTAATAAAGAAATTTAAATTGCAACATTTATGTTTCATTTAATAGGTTAAAACCTACACGTCTACTACAAGAAATTTAGCACGTTAGACACTGCTCTCATATAAAAATAAACAAACAAACAAACAAAAAATCTATTCCCTAAACACTGGATGATGATTCATTCTGTATATCAAATATTACAGATGGCCACTGATGCTCTAGTAAAACTGCAAATAACTTCTCAAATCTTAACATTTCATTAATTCTTGTTGATTACTACTCTCCAACACTTTTCTTTGTCCAGAAAACAAGTAAGTTTTCTTAAAAAACTGTCTGTCTTATACAGTTATGAAAATATATAGGCTAACCAGAATGGCTAAAAACTTTCCAGCTGTCCTTTTACTTGGTTCTCACGTAATTTTCTCCCTACTAATGTTTCATGCAGCTCAGCCATTTACAAATTTAATAGATTTCATCTCTCAAATACAATGCAAAGTTTAGAATCACTGTCATTTTTCATATTACAATCAAAAGTCTTTAATCCGGACTTGTCGGGACTTCAGCGATTCCGGAATATCGGTTTTCCAGATTATAGATCATCAGTTTAAATCTGGTAAGATGGCATGCAGAAATTATAAAATTAAAAATATGAAACCGTAATTTATCAAATAAAGATCAATTATGATCTAAAGGGTATCAAAATTTACAAAAAAAAAAAAAAAAAAAAAGAAGCTTAATTTTTATTTGTTTATTTTATTAAACATTTCTTTCAACGAGCGCATGCGTAAAGCATACATTACGCATAGTCGAAATTAGAAAATTACAACCAGAAAACTATTTGATGTGTATTCATGATATTTATAATGACTAGGAATTTGACTTAAATCATATCAAAGATGGAGTACATCCAGATGAAATACTACATTTAGTAAGGAATTATAAGCCGAATAAAAAAACATCTGTCCTGAAGATAAGGATAGTGCTGACATATCAACTTCCAGTTTACTGAGCGCCACGATGTCCACCCCCCCCCCACAGAGCAGCATGAAATTGATAAACAGATTTCCAAATGGTTAGAGAAACAAAGGATGTGCCTTTATCCATTTTTTTTAAAGGAATTCCACTTTTTGTTTGATGGACATCGAAACATGCTTTCGCTTTGTAGATCCTTCGGCAGCTCCAGAATCGGAAATTCTTTTTGACATAATCGAAAGTTCAAGCTTAGTTTTATAAAATTGCTCTAACAGTCTGCAAAAAAATAATAAGCCGGATCTAATTAGAAGATTAAGGAACAACGCAATCTGCAACATTAACTGAAATTGATAATTAGATAATTTTAGCTTAGCTTATACCGTCCGTTATACATTCAACGCATTATGCGCATGAGTAAAGGTATTATGTGCATGCGTAAACAAACGCAATTGCATTTACGCATGCGCCGAAAGTTTGTAGCTTAATTAGATCCAGATTATAAGTTTGTAGCTTAATTAGGTCCAGATTATAGATCATTCCGGATTATGGACGTCCGGATTAAAGACTTTTCACTGTATTATGGTTTCCCGCTTTATGTGACATGAAACATGCAGAAATTAATTTTTCCAAGCCTCAGATTAGAGATTTCACAAGCATTTTAAAAAATGTCCCAAATTAAAATTAATACAGAATAGCTACCATCAAACGAAAATTTATGAATGATTCAATTTAGAAAATAATGCCAAAAATAAATTGGATACATTATTGCTAACTGCTGCTTCATTTCATGCATAAAAACAGAAGACTAGTTTTTATTCCATTCAAACAATTCTGATGAATATTACTCAGTTTTCTTCCTTTCCCACCCTTACTCATAAGTTAGCAAAATTTTTGCACTGTAAAGATTTTATAAAATAACAGCGCTGAAAATTTTGTACTACTGTCTATTCTTATCTATAAACAATGGCATCCATTTACTTTTACTTCTACTCAGCAAGGCTTGACATCATCACAGCTTGTAAAGCGGCAGACGACCGCTGGAAGTGCTGAGAATAAGACGTATTTCACGCGCTGAGGTGGATAGCTTCAAGATGGAATGGAAGCTGGCAGACAGACTGCAGATCCTCCAAGATGCTTACATTGAGTTAGCCATATGAGGGCAAGACATGCCCTATTTAGGACAAATAGTGTGTGGAGAAATATTAGTCACCGTTATGTTAATCGAATCCTGTAGAACTGTTTGGACTGAGTATAATTATTGTGAGATCATCTGCAATATTAACTTTTACTTATCTTTATTCATTTTATTTCATATTAGTAAAATAAAATAGTTATGTTTAAGTCGTGCTCTACTATGTTCTTATAAAAAGGCAATCTCACATATGTTAAAAAAAAATTTCTAATACACACACAAAGCTTCAATTAAAATAACTAACTAAACTAACACATGAAGTTGTCTGAAAAGTCATGATGCATTTTTTATAACAAATGGTGCTAGCTCACTTTTGGAAGTACAAGTTCATTTGCATCTATATAATTTGACAGCTAATAGTTCATTCTTAGTAAAAAAAAAAAATTGAGTGATTTGATTGCGGTTTTTAGATTTTACATAACATTAGTAACATAACTGAAAAGTCTTTCGACTCATACCTTTCTTTTAATGAGTTCAAGAAGATGTTCTTGATCTTTCATAAAGAATGAATGTTGGAATTCCATTTCATCATTTTCATTTCGTAGACCACTTTTTTCATAATTCATAACCTTCCTAAAACCATCTAGAAAAAATCATTTAAAAGATATAAAGCAAGCAGTTTTTTAAATAAATATTTAAATAAACAAAAAGAAAAAATGTTGGAACTCCTCAAACTTCTAGATTGTCTGGCATATCTGAAGGAAAAAAATTTAAAGATATCAGTTTCCATCCTTATACTTTCCTTATTTTGAGGTCCTTTATTTTGAGTGTTTACGTAAAGACTTAAAATTAAGCTTACTAGACAAAGCAAAAGAATGAATTCCAGTTAGAAGATTTCGTCTCCCCTCAATAACAAATACTGATGACATTCGGCTCACTGTCTCAAATACAGAGGCTGTTCACAAATTTTTAGAACAATTTTAGAGCCATTTAAACATTGTTTAAAATGTAAAGAGGTATTTTTTAAATGCTCATTCTGATAGCCTTTTTTTGTGGGGACTCTACATGTGCATCGTGCTATGCATGATAGAAGGGCTTTTCATAAAATTTCGAGGGATACTGATTTTCATCGTTTTATTCCATTTATAAGCTGTTTCCAGACATTTTTATTCCAAAACATCGATTTTTTAAAAATTCGTTATCAAAATTGTTTTAAAAATGTGTAAACACCCTCTGTACTGCCAAATTTAAACCTTCAGATATTAAGAGTTTATTGCAATAACAAGAATACTTCAAAATGCTCATTTACTAATTACACAGTTTTATATAAACTACAATTATTCATTCAAGAAATAAATGCATATGTGGTAACAGTTAACTGATGACAAATGTGCTACCAATAAAAAAAGATACAGACACTCTGAAGAAAAACTGAAATACCAAATGACACCTAAAGGCTATAATAAAGCCCTTAACCACTTGCGCTAAAAAGACGTGCCAAGCACGTCGAGATGCTTTTGTCTCAAACCGCGAACGACGTGAACACCACGTCGATAGGCATTTATCGCAAAAATGAAAATAACATGGAGTACAAGTCACCTAACAACGAGATTGTTTATTTCTTGAGTTACAGCTCTGGATTGCACTCGCAGACGCGGAGCGTCGTAAATAAGACACTTTACTACTTGTTATACTGTAGCGCACGGCACCGTAACCGTAAAGTTTAGTCGTAACACAAGTGGTTAAGGAATTCTCAATGTAAGCTTTGCTTAAATCATTTAAATGCAAGGAGGAATGTACACACAGTTCCTTCCCATTCTATTTGGATGATCGACGGATACTTTCATTTTTCAGGTCTTCAAAGTGCGACTTAAGCTATATATTAGATTTATAAACAGTATTGTTTCAAAATACAAATTTGACACAAAACCAGACTTCTTTAAATGATTTGCCATTTTTTTTTTCCATATTTTGATTCTACATCTCACAGTATGCCAAAGTCCTAAGTTTTGTAAAAATCAAAATAATTTTTTTTAATTAGCAGTCTAAATTTTAACTTCCCGATATTAACAGAATTCTGCATATAATTAATAATATCTGTCTTTAAAACTAAAATTTACTTAATTCGTTCTTCCATAATTCTAAATTTTGGTTTAATCCAAATAAAATTCATGCATTTTTTTTCTGGGTTTTTTTTTTTTTTAATTTATGTTTTTTAAATAATTTTCATAAATTTTTCAAAAAAAAAATTATAACCAACAAAACTTTTACCATCATTTTAAAGTATATGTATTTCTAAGTACACTCGCAAAAAATTAACGAGTTTTTTAATTCAAAATTTCTGAAGATAATATGTGAATTTATATATTATTAGGCACATTTGTTATAAGCAATAATAATGCCAAATATGGTTTACACACTTTGTTAGTATGTTCAATGAATTGCAACAAGGATTACCTTAAA
Organism: Stegodyphus dumicola; assembly: GCF_044657685.1. NCBI lineage: Eukaryota > Metazoa > Arthropoda > Arachnida > Araneae > Eresidae > Stegodyphus > Stegodyphus dumicola. The sequence continues at coordinate 120,993,464 of NC_140779.1, read as the reverse complement.
CTTTCATATAAACTTTTACCGAGGATTAACATAATGCATATTTATTAGTATTTTATGAAAAACTACTTTTTAAATTTAAGCATCAAGAGATTAAGGATTTTTTTTCCTTTCTTTTCTAAGAGAAAACATCTCAAGATTTATTTATTTATTTATTTATTTATTTATTTTACATATGGCAGGCACTTGCCTGTAATGGCATTGGCCACTACTAAGGCCAGAAGTGGTGGTCATTTTATTATGCTAAAACTCAAGCTAAAACTATTATGAGGAATAATATTAAATAGCACTCATAAATGAGATATTTTAAATATGAAATTAAGGTTTAAAAAATATTGAGGCATTGCAGTACAGATGTTATAAACAGCTAAATCTAGCAAGCTTTTCTTCTAAAAATACCTGTAAGAAGGTTTTTAAGCACAGAAAAGTTAAGGTTTAGGACCTACTTTGTTAACATGAGTAGAAGACATTAAGATTTCTTCTGATGCAAGTACACTTACAATTTTTCATTGAAATTTTGAAAAATATAAGGAAAAAAATTGCTGAACTATTGAATTTAAAACAAAATCTACTATTCAATTTAATACTGCAAAACAAATTTGCTTGGAAAAGAAACCAAATACAAGGGAGCCAAAGATATTCATTAAATGCAAAAAGTGAATCGTTAAAAATATGATTTATAATTTTTAAACCAGATTGACTGTAAATGTTCATTAAATAGTAACAAAATCTAGAAATGCAGAAACTATTAGAAATATTGTGAGAAAATATAACTTTTATGGCTGCATAGCTAGAAAATCCATTTCTTAGTAAAGTAAATCAAAAGGTATGATTATAATTCAGTAAGACCTAGCCTCAGAAATTTTTTAATTCAGCTATATTTATAGATGAAAATAAATTTAATATTCTGAGAGTGATTTAAATCAAATGGTGTCATGAAAACTAAATATAGAATTTCAAATGAAAAATTTTACTCCTTCAGTAAAAAGGTTACATTAGTGCTTACAGTGTTTAAATTCTACATTTTATTGATAGCAAAATTTATAATTTTATGTATCTGAATATCTGAAAATGAAATACAGCATGCGAAAAAAGGGCATAGTGTCACATTAAAATTTATTAAATACTGACTTGAAACATAATGCTGATATCTGCAAACTGTGGACAAGACCAAAATGTTAAATTTTACAATATCACTTTTATTTTTAAAACCATTAAAAATTTTTAAAGCTTTTAAACAACTTTTTTTTCTTTTAAATATATTAAATATTCTGCATATAAAAGGGAAAAAAAAAAAAAGGTTTTTATACAAAAAAAAAAAAAAAAAAAAAAGATTCTGTTAAAACTTACACATATTTAGTTGACGAATAAAACTTGCCATATTGTTGTGCTTAAAGTACTGAGGAAGAAGTTCCTTTGCAAACCTAGCTTGGTCTCTAATTATAAAGCTCATGCCATTCTGCAAAAAACATTTTAAACTATATAAATTAAACATAAAATAAAGAAAATTATTTTTCATCACTATAATCAAACTTTCATTATATTCCTCATTAATCACTAAGCATATCAACTATTTTATAATACAAATTTTGGTACTTTGATTATCTCCTCCAATTCAACATTCAATGGAACTGTGGTGTTTTGGACTCATTTTACAAGATGCATACAAATTTTCTCTACAACTATATTGACTTAAAAGGCTACATAGATTTTCTCTCTTATGAAATTTTTCATTAAAAAAAAAAAAAAATATTTTTATTATATACAAAATAATAACACTTACCAAACATAAAGACAAGCAAACATTTTGGCAACTTTTTCAGGAGGGATGTGAATCATCAGAAAATACCCGAAGTTTTAAAACATAACATCATATATTTAGGCTACACTTAAACTAGATTATATTTTATACATCGTCAAATATAAATGAAGGTAAGAAAGAGAGAAAACATTTTAGAGAGTCTTTACTGCACTTTGATGATGCTGACCACATACTGAAGATAATAAAATATTAAAGTATTAATAACACACAGAATTTTTAGCACTCGAAACTACAATGTTTAATTTCCATAGCAAATAATGATGTTCCTGTTTATTTTTTCCCTTCTCAACTAAAACCAAGCATTACTGTGATTTACTACATTTTAAACTCATTTCTACACATATACTGTAATTTCAAGTTGATAAGCCACCCTGGTGTGTACGCCACACACATGATATTTGACTAAAAAATGAAAGTTCATTGGATAAGCAGCACCACCATATATGCTGCAGCAAAGCTCTCCGAAACATGCCACTTAATATTAATTTATTTAGTAATTCCTTGCCATATTGTGATGTAATCATCATGGATAACATTTTTATTTTAACATAATTTCGAGTTGATAAGCCGCCCTAGTGTATATGGTGCACTCCTGATAATTGACAAAAAAATGAACGTTCATTGGATAAGCAGCACCACTATATATGCCGCAGCAAAGCATTCCGAAACTTGGCAATTAATATTCATTTATTCAGTAATTCCTTGCCATGTTGATGTAATCATCATCCATAACATTTAAAACATAAATACGATCAGTAATATATAAAAGGAAGAAACATCTTACTTTGAACTTGCCGAAAACGAACTCTGACAATTTTTAATAGATATTATTTTTACGGGTTCAGTAAACTTCGTTTATTATGATAAATTACCATATTATGAAAAAGAATACATAAATCAAATAAACACACAGAATTTTTTAATTAAATTAAACTACATTTATTTATACAAAACTTTCAAAATCTGACTTATTGATGTAAGAATTAAATAAATTTAACAAATGACCATTAAGGTCGATTTCATCATTCTGTTCTAAATCATTTTGTTCAACGTAACTATCTTCACTTCATTTTCTTTTTCAATGATTTCTGATTTAATGAAAGCTGATACGATTGTATCAGCTCGGACTGATTGTCATGCTTTATTGACCCATAAGGCAGCCTACTCATACGAAGCTTTTCTTATTTTTCTGGAATTTGTGAAGGAATGTAGTCTGCTTTGCATCTATTCCTCCCACTGCTTTTGTAGTTTATTTTTGAAAATTCCATTGATAGTGAGATCCAGTGGGTGTAAAATTTTTTTGTTTCAGATCTTACCGTATCTGATAAACAGGATTGCATTGAATCCAGAACAATGAGTCCTCGGGATTGGAAAAAAAACCCTTTCCTCTTTCGATAAATTTCCCTCAGCCAAAACAACATTACTTAACTACTTTAGGGAAGTTTCCTTTCGGAATTGTTTTTCTTTTGAAAATTATGAAAGGGGTTAACTTCTCTCCACTGGCGGCACAACCCAAAACACAAGTAAAAGAAGTTCGTTGGTTGGTTGGTAGGGTTTTGGGCATACAACCTAAAAGGTTATTTGCGCCAGACATATGTCAAATACTTCCAAACACAAGTTTAACACAAGGACATTAAACAAAACACACTGAGGTGAAATGTATATAAAAATGAGAAGATTACAGATGTGAACATGAGGTACATTAATATACACAGTATTAAAATGCAAAACAATAATCTAAAGCATGATCCAAATTACAGTTTGAACTAGAAGATTTTCAGGGTGCAGCCGTTTGATATTCTTTGGCTGTCCGATGCAAGATTGCACATAATTTTGAATTAAAAATGGAGACAACTTTTGGAGATGACCTGTAGAATGTTAATGACCAGAAAACTAGGCAGACTTGCTGAATTTACATCAAGCTTGGCATTATCGCTTGTTTTTAATTTTTTAGAGGCATAATTGTGTTCATTTGAGATGTGTAAATTTGATTGAGCCATGATTCAAAGAAATAAAAGATTCGGGTCCGACCGCCCCACCCACCATGGAGCCCGACAAGGGAACACAGATTCCTGTGTTAGAGTTAGCCAGACCTATACGCAATCTGAAGCCCCAGTCAACTTTTTTCGAAAGCACGTACTCCCAAGAGTTTATGCCTAAGGCACTGACACAAGGACTCGTGACCAGCCGATTGACACCTGGGAGGATGACTAAGGTGCTTCCCATTTAGCTGAAGCAGAGGGCAAAGCAGTGTGTTGGAGACAGTACCTCGCCCGTCAACTACCAGGACCCTCTTTTCCAGAGACACAGGTCTCCACACATGGCAAACACGTGGGCAGTTTTCTGGCCACTCGAAAACTAGAGACAAGAGCTGCTCCAGTCTCTCATGATGAGCCCCAACCACTGAAGCGGAAAACCACAAGGGAGAATGGAAGGAAAAAAGCTTCAGCTCAGAGGAGAGGAGACAGAAAAGAGGACAGATCATTGGGGCTCCAGGATTCTGACACCCGTCTCACCAAGAAGATGATCCCCTGAAGGGTTAGGGTACCTCGGGATTGCCATACTTGTACTCACAAAAGTGAGCCCCTAAGGGGCAAGTAAAAGAAGTCTTTTCATTCTCGGTTTTAACACTGAAATAGTCTTTTCACCTATTGAATGAACAGGTCTGCTCGGATGACAATCAAAAGTAACGGCGCTTTATCCACATTAATTATTTGCCTCCTTTTCAAATTTTATTCTTTAATTTTTTTAGATGTGTACTAAAGCTACCTTTTTTTCAAGCCAGTTCATGGGAAGCTTTTGCCCAACTGTTGTTTTTGTCCTAAATGATAATTTCTTTCACTTCATGAACCTAAAACACCAATTAGGTCCTCCAACAAAAATTTTAATGCCCTTTTTTTGAGCAATTTTCTTTGCTTGAAGGCAAATTCTAGCTGTTGGTACTAAATAATCTATTTCTCTCTGCTCCTATAGCCCATTTTTCTAAGTCTTCCAAAACAGGCCAGGCTATGACACCAGTTCAGCGAGATCTTTTATTCTAAGGCATTTTCTGTAATTCTTCTTGTTCAGACTTCTATTGCTGAATGCATCACTCGTCAACTTGAAATTCTTTAGCCACAATGCGATTTCCAATTTCGATCGTTTTCTTCACTGCCGAAAACTTAAATGCAGCTATATGACTTTTGTTTCGAGTAGGAGCAATAATAATAATACTTTTAATGCATGAATGATAAAGAAAGCTACACAGCAGTAAAAGCTTGTAAGAATTAACACAGCACTTGACAAGTAAATGCAGCTGTTTGCATTAAGACAAGAAGCCATAGGAAAACCATGGAGATTAGCAGAAAGTACATGCATTATGGTGTCTTTACAGGGAGCCCCACCTATCTTAGTAGGCCAGTTAGAACTTATTGCACTGCCTTGGCACAATCTGAGGCTAGAATATTGAAGCGAATTCTTATGTTTTGGTTGTGCATAACTTACAATCTGAACTAGAGAAGTTTAAAGGCCAGAGGAAAAATCATAATCCCTCAGATACGCTGCAGACATAAATTTTCAACTTTTAAACACGCCTTATCTACCTGAAATTACAGTACTTAGCAGAATAGAGGATTTGATGCCAATCTAGAGAAACTAAGCTTTACAACAACAAAGATAACCCCTTCATTTATTATTGCGAATCAAATCATGCTTAACCCATTCTGGAAATCAAGGAAATAACTGTTTAAGATTTATTTCATAATTTTTAATATAGATATTTTGAGTTTTAATGTATTTTTGCCTTGTCGTGAAGTGAGAACTGAATTAATTGAACGAGCAATACTAAATTGTCTGTGAAAAACTGTTTCTTTTTTGTTTTGTTTGCTTAATTTCTGTTATACATCATTTTAGATTTATTATAGTATTTGAATAGAACATGTGGCAACTATTCGATAATTCTTAAGATGATATAAATTTTGTGCATTCCGTGTTATAATATGAACGAAATGTAATGCTGTTAAGTGAACCTAGTGCCAGAGTGTAACTATGGTAAATAAATATAGAGAATTTTAAAGAGTGCATTTATTCTATCATGATTTATGTGCTATCAAGAAAGTAGATTTAATTCAATCCAATAATTTAAAATAAAATGAAAGAAAAAATGCATATAATTTAATAATTCGTACAAGGAAGTCATGTGGTGTACACATCAGATTTTTCTTTGGCATTATTGGCAAAACTGAGGCAGCAGTTCCACACTCACTGCCATTCTAGTTGAGAAAACTAATTAAGCATTCATTCACTGACCGGATGAGAAGAAAGGAAATATCATGATATCTGCTTTGTCTTGAATGTATGTGTTTAATTTCTAGCTTCATATGGCTCACAATGCATCTTTGCTAAGATTATCGTTATAAATGTTTCTGTCAAATTATGGGTCTATTTTCCAAATAAATTCAAGAACTGCTACTTTTGCTGCTGATTTGACTAGCATTTCTGTGACAAGTCAGTCAAATCAGCAGCTCCAGTCTCTCATGACGAGCTACAACCTCCGAAGAGGAAAACCACAAGGGAGAATGGAAGGAAAAAAGCTTCAGCTCAGAGGAGAGGAGTAGGAAAAGAGGACAGATCACTGGGGCTCCAGGATCGTGAACAATTTTATAAAAAATAAGCTTGAACTTTCTATTATGTCAAAAAGAGTTTCCGATTTTGGAGCTGCCAAAGGATCTAGAAAGATAAAGCATGTTTTGATGTCCATCAAACAAAAAGTGGAATTGCTGCAAAAAATGGATAAAGGCATGATGAAGAAAGTTAGTGAAAACGAAAAAATTTCGACTGACAAATTAGTCGGTATTCTCGACACAGCAATTACAGGACTTGAATAGCGGAACTTTGTTACTGAACAAGAAATTATGTCTGTTTATAGAATTAAAGAGAAAGTATTAACACATAAAACGAAGCAATTTAAACAACTTGCATTGAAAGAAATGTTTAATAAAGTACACAAACAACTATTAAGTTTTTTTTTTTGTTGTTGTTGTTTTTTGTAAATTTTGATATCTTTTAGATCATAATTGCTCTTTATTTCATAAATTACGGTTTCATATTTTTAATTTTATAATTTCTGCATGCCATCTTACCCGATTTAAATTGATGATCTATAATCCAGAAAAACCCCTAATCCGGAATCGCCAAAGTCCCGACGAGTCCGGATTAAAGACTTTGTACTGTACATACTTACTAAAAAATGAGATATAGGAGCAATCTTTCTAGGTCAAGTGATTTGAGGGTAAAATTTACTAAACTTCTCATAAACATAAAGGAAATAATGAAAATTCATCCAGTTTCTTCATCACATTAAAAATAAATGAGAAGTAAAACTGAACCCTTTTTTTCTTTTTTTCTGTATCAAAACGTTTTAAGGGTAGCTGTATTGCAAAATTTTTTTATCCCAATAAGGATGCCTGCTCAAAAAAACTTTGAGAACTGCTGTTCTAAAGGATTGTAGATTTAGGGGATTCTAACTTCGAACTGCAATTGGAATATCTGGCAGTGTTTGCATTTACTGGGTTCTCTGTACAAGTACTCCTTTTCTGAGCTCTTGAATGCATTGTCTGTAACTACCTCCATTAGAGTTTTCAACAACCTTAGAAATATATTTCTTTCAAAAGTTGCTTGTTTATGTTCTGGTAATGATCCATTGTTTGGTTTATTTTCTTTCATTTTTTACAAATAAAAATGTAAGTTTTACAAGCATTTTTCCCCTTGTATTTTAACTTTTGTATAGCATGCAATTTCCAAAACAAATGAATGTTTTCTGAACTATTTTCACATTTAAGCTCAATTTTGTTGTTTGCTTTTGATATTTTGTTTCTGCTGCTTACTTAAATCACTGCCAAGAAAATGTGAGCCAAGATACTCTATAAGTATAATTTTAGGTATATAAGCCACAGGTTATATGTATTTAAAAGTTAAAAATTTAAGTCTGTGTCATATTTGCAAGGCGGTATATTTGATGAACTGTATTGTTCCTCTATCTTTAAAACTCCTAGTTTATATTGCAAGTTGTGCACAAGTAAAATGGTTAATGTAGAATTCGCTGCCATATTTTTGCCTGATATGAGCACTCAGGTTGTATTAAAGCAGTGCAACAAAGCTTCTGTTGAACTCTCTGGTTTTGTCTGCATTTTTCAGTGACCTTTTTTTAAACAGGCTGCAAGAACTTTAACTTCAACAAATTCTTACACATCTCTTACTGCTTTGTGGCTTGCTTACTGCAATATTTATTTTATAGTTCAAGCTTGTTGAATTTTTTAAAATTATTATTATCATTACGACTCCTACTCAAAGAAAACATTATACAGCTACTTTTAAGCATTCAGCAGTGAAGAAACAGATAGAAATTGAGTAGTGGCTAGAGAATTTCAAGTCAACAAGAGACTCATTTGGTGGTGGAAGTTCGAACATGAAGAATTACAGAAATAGTTTAACAATATAAGATATCATTGGACTGATGTCATAGCCTGGCCTTTTTTCAGGAAGACAGTTTAGAGAAGTGGATAACAGAGCAGAAAGAAAAGGGATTATCAGTGTCAACAGTCAGAACTCACCTTCAAGCAAAAGTAATTACAGTACAAAGTCCGAGATCAGGACTCATCGAGACTTCAGCGATTCCGGATTTGGGATTTTTCCGGATATTAAATCATCAGTTTAATTCTAGTAAGATGGCATGCAGAAATTATAAAATTTAAAATATGAAATCGTGATTTATGAAATAATGAACATTTATAATTGGTATCAAAATTTATAAAAAGCTTAATATTTGTTTCCTTTATTAAACATTTCTTTCAACGTAAGTTGCTTAAGTTGCTTCGTTTTTAATACTTTTTCTTTAATTCTGTAGGCAAACATACTTTCTTATTCAGTTATGTTGTTGAAGCCCTATCTGCTGTGTGGATAATTCCGACTAACTTGTCTATTGAAATGTTTTCGTTTTCAGTAACCACTCTGTCACTTTCTTCACAATCGGTGGCGGTACTTTCTGGATCTAGAATCGTACTTCATATTTTGCCATCCATTAATTGACTGATGATCGAGGAGCATTGTCATCACAATGACAAACTACTTTTATATCATCTTCATTTATTACCACTTCTCCACACTTCTTTACAAAATCTGTTAACTGGAAAATTTCCCGTTTGGGTTTGCAATATCCGAAAATCTTTAAAAAACTTGCGACTGCATAAAATTTAGCTATCTCGTTCCTTATACATATTTGGCTATGCATTATGAGATTGGTGACTAAAGACAAGTTGTTCCGCTAAATTTTATCTTGCTTCTGTCACGCACTTCGACAAATAAGACTGAACTACATTAGTTATTTATTATACTTATGTCTATTTCTTACACATGCTTAAGGCTCATCCGAGTCCTGAATAAATAAATTCTCACATATACCTAAAGCTTATTGAGGGCCGGTGCTCGATATCTTACTGCCCGATGCAGTCTCCGTGGATACGAAATTCTGCTGCCTGGTGTGGCCATACGAGCCCTGGCGCTGGTTCCGGGTTTATGTGAATATCAAATCAGTTATTCTTAATTCAAATAGCACTAAATGTTATTTTTTGGCCTATAAGTATCATTAAGAAAATCTATTTTTAGCCTATGGAAAGAAATTTTTGTTAAAGTTTTCCTCGTCAACATTTTTTAGTGCGTTTATCTTAAATCTGTAATCATCACCAAGCGTAATGTCAATATAAAAGGTTACCATACTCATTTACTAACATACAAAATCTGATGTGTATACCACGTGACTTCCTTGTACGGAATATTAAATTATACGCATTTTTTTCTTGAATTTCATTTAAATTGATTGGATTGAATTAAATCTACTTCGGCGACAGTGCATAAACCACAATAGAATAAATGCACTCTTTAAAATTCCCTATATTTGCTTATTACAATGACACTCTTAATGCACTAAATTTGTATCATTTGAAGAATTATCGTTGCCACACATTCTATTCAAATACTATAATAAAGCTAAAACAATGTATGAAAGAAATTAAGCAAACAAAACAGAAAAGAAACAGTTTTTCACAAACGATTCAGTATTTCTCATTCAATTAATTCAGTTCTCACTTCACGACACTTATTTCCTCGAAAAAATTCCAGAAAGGATTAAGCATGATTTAATTCGCAATAATAAATGAAGGTGTTATTTTTGTGTTGCGAAGCTTAGTCTCTCTAGATTGGAAACAAATCTACAATTCTGTTGTTCCAAATGTAAACAAATATGTCCGCCATGTTATTTAAAACTTAACCGCACTTAAACAGCTTTTAAATTGTTGATAATTGTACAAATATTGCTTGCAGAATTAAGAAAGGCATAAAAACCTTAACAGGAAGATAAAAACAACATAATTAAATCATTTTTAAAGCAAAAAATGTACAATTTACAAACATATAAAAGTAAAGAAACCGAGATCACAGAGCCGGGTAACAGAGTGGATATATATATATATAAATATATTTATATACATTTGGTGCGGCCGATATCAACCAAAACATGAGGTGCACATCTACATGTTATAGCAGTCCTTTATACAAAATTTCAACGTTCTGAGGCTACACGTTTTTGAGTTATGCGAGGCACGTACGTACATACGTTCGTACAGACGCCACGAAAAAGTCTCTTCAGAATTAATTTTAAAGCTGTTTTATAATTTTTTTGGGGGGAAAAGAGTCTTTTGTTCTGTCCTTACGTACAGATATCACGCAAAAACATCGTTAAATTGCATTCGATAGCGGTCAAAATGGATATTTTCGTTGAAATATGTTGCCAGAAACTTTTCGCGATTACAATACTTTCTTTTTACCTCGTACAAGGAAGTAAAAAAATTGTTTAGCCACCGCTACACGAGTCATTATTCAAATTGTCATGTGTTGATAAACATATAGTGACGAAAGCAAAATACAATAATGATTCGGCAAGTTGGCGTCAGTGATATAAAATATTAGTGCGTTTAAAATCAATGATGTTATCTATGTAGAATGTTTCGGTTTGAGATGTATGCCAAGCAGATACATAGCAGCGAAGCCAAATTATCAATCGTACAAATTTATGCTAAAATGATTGTTTCTTCAATAACAAGATATTTTATTTAGTGTCAAAGTGAAATTAAGAATGGGGACTCTCCACAATTTTTATTATGCACAGGGGGGATAAGTAATCATTATTCCGTCATCTCCAGAAAAAAGTACGTCTGGCAAGATAAATTCCAGTTTAGTTCATGATTTAGAGTGAAAGGGTAAAAAAGCTATTAAATGATTGGTATATGCAGGTTTAATTAGTTCTCAGTATGAATAAGCAGTTTATATGAAACGTATGCATCTGGTCAAATGTAAGGATTGATTGGATGGCTGTAAGTGGGTATGTAATGAGAAAGGTGAAAATGCTCATCATTGTAAGAAGTCTGTATGGAAGCATACATGGTCTGAAGAAAGCAAGATAAGTATAATTGATATTTTAATTTTTATTTATTTGTGGGTATAGATGATAGGACAAATCTGCTTATGAATGAGGTGAATGTCTGTTTGAATAAAACTATGGTTGACTTGAGGAATTTTTGTAGAGGACGGATTTTTTAAAATTTGTGTATGGATGCATATACAAAAAAAGAGTGAAATGACTGGCAATCCAAATATGGTCTAAGAGACTGACGAAAGCAAGTTCGGCAAAAGGAAGTACAACAGAGATAGAAATGTGAATAGACTCTGGGTGTTTGGTGGTATTGAAAGAGAGAGTGGTTGAAGTTTTCTTCATGTTATGCAAGATCACACGAAAGAGACTTTGTTTTAGGTATTTCTCAAAAAATTCTATCTGAAAACACGATAATCTCACATTGCTGGAAAGTGTATTACTATTTTGGTAATCAAGGTTTCCAGCATTGAGCTGTGAATTACTCTCTGACTTCTGAAACTGATGCCCATACCAATGCCATTGATGGTACGTGGAGTCGTATTGAGCGGGAATTTTTCAAGTAGGGTTATTGTCAGTCATCGGAGGACATTTTTGACTCCTACTTTCTAGAATTTATGCTGTTATCACATCTATAGACGCGCGCGCTTACCCGGGACAATTCCGAGAAACGAGATTCTAGTAGTACGGCTTTAAGCGGCAGGCTTCCGAGAAATGTTTCGTCTAGCTAGGAGGAACGTGTCCCGGCTAGGAGCAACATTTTAAAACTTTTCCCAAAATGTTCCGGCTGGAGACGTGTTCCTCGAACGTTCAACCAATCAGACGAAAGGTCAGCTTCTGAAGGATCACTGGTAACTTTCAATATGGTGATGGTTCTCACTGTGAAGTGATGGACCGTGGAAATAGAGGCCGATTTAATTATTGCTGTTTTGTTGTAATACAACTGCCTGAGTCATTTTTTAAATGTGTATATATTCATTAAATATATAATCGTGGAAATTTCAGAGTTGACAGTATTTTACGACGTTCTCGCATTTCGGATTTGTTTACAAATTGTTCGTAGCCAAAAGTTCGCCAAATTTGTCGTACTTCGTGCTGATCGTGTATTATAACACTGTTATATAATAGAATTTTATTTCTTAAATTTGAATAATTTTTTTAAATCCGTTTGTATATGCGCGGCTTTTCTCCTAATTACTTATCTTTTAAATTGTTAACTGCATAATCAGTGACACATTTTAAACAGCATAAAAGATGCATAAAAAAAAAAAGCATAGCTTATGCAATAATGAGAATACTCTTTAAATTTGTCTATTATTTTCATGTTATTAATGAAATACTTTTTGAATTATAAATACATTAGAAACTATACTTTTATTGTAAATGCTACATATTGAAACACTAAAAATTTATGGATTTATTATTATGCATGATGAAAAACATTTGTATATACATTCATTAATATAAATCTTATTCATTACATTAATACTAATAAATAACAATTTTTATATAATACTAATAAATATATATTAACAACTTCTAAAACATCGCATATCTCTATCTGTATGTAAATATATGACTTATTAGATGTATATATATATATGTATGTATGAATACAAAAATGAACATTGCCAAGAAGTTTATTTGAAGTTACTTTTAATTCAGATAACGATTATGTAATTGGCAGCAACTATAGTTATCAGTTCTTTGCAAATTATTATGGGTATGTAATAATCAGTTGAAAAATAATTGATGAGTATTTGAGTACTAAAGAGTGTACACATTTTGTTATTGGGTTAATTCATATTATATCATACGTGTGATCTACGTAATAAAAACATGACTAATAAATAATAAGAAATGTAACTGCTGTGCATTTATAACATTTGATTACTTAAAACAGCGCACAACTGATTATCACCTTCATGTCTGTTTACATAATGAATTGCACTTTCCAATTAAGTGCACAGGCCTACTAGTGGCCGAAGCGTCGTTGAACACTGGTAGTTCTGTCTCAGGTTAGAATGCCGCGAACGGGCTGGCTACATGACGTTTCCTTGGTTTGCCCCATTTGTAACTGGTATACGAGCCAGTTTTAAAAAATCTTCTACAAAGGGATCCCTCCTGTTGTTATCCCTCGAGGCTTTGCGGTAATCACATAAAACCAACTGAGCCCACCAGTGGCCGAGCGGTAAAGTCGCTGGACACTGGTAGTTCGGTCCGAGGTTCAAATCCCGCGAACGGGCTGGCTGCATGGACGCTTTCGTGGTTTTCCCCATGTGTAACGTGTATACGAGCCACTTTCCCTTAGAAAGTCCTCCTCGAAAGCATCCCTTCCCTTAGGCAGAGAGCCCTAGTGTGCTTTGCTGTAATCTCAATAAACCAAACCATAAAACAAACTCATGATGTGAACACCTAATTTCTAGAGTTGGTATAATTAATGTGTTTTAGGTATATTACCGAGTGTTCTATGGGACAGTAAACAACTCGCACATGTTTGATTGCTCATGTATTCATATGCTTTATTTGATCTTCATTTTGCTGAATAGTATCTGCTGGCTGTGAGGAGGTAAATATCAGCCATATAGATTTTTGTCATTTGAATGGACAGAACAGTAATTATGAGCCATTACAAATTGTTCGTAGCCAAAAGTTCGCCAAATTTGTCGTACTTCGTGCTGATCGTGTATTATAACACTGTTATATAATAGAATTTTATTTCTTAAATTTGAATAACTTTTTTAAATACGTTTGTATATGCGCGGCTTTAGTTAGTCAGAAAATGCTTTCACCAGGTCACAAATTTTCCAGTGAGCCATCAAATTTTCATTGAAATGCAGACAACAGAAAATACACATAAGGGATGTGTGATAAATAGACTTATCCAGCACATGTTTTTAAACTATTCTTAGGTGTATACAGAATTTGGCTATTACTGATGTAATTGATTGCTATAACCAGAAGTGTGTTTATCTGTTACATGAAGTGCCAGAGTGGAGATCAGAGTGATTAACTTGATAGCAATCACCTTTTTATTATCTTCCATTACTAACAATAAAGTTTAAAACGAAAAGCGTGTGAGCGATACAAAACAACACGAAGCGAATGTCATTTGAAAGGAAACGTCACTTTTGCCAATCTGAGCGATAACTGATTCTTGTTTGGCTTTTAGCCTGTTTGCCAAGTGAAGATGGTAACCCTATTTCGCCAAAGGCCGTTTCTCAGAACTGTTGCTACAAACGTTTTATCCCGGCAACAAACAGCTAATGTGATAACGGCTTTGTGTGTCGTCGCTGATACCATAATCAAGAAGAGAAGGATTCGTTTAAGGATTATAGTAACTGCATAAAGAACTTGTATGTGCCACAATTATCCAACACTGAGAATGAGATGTAGCAAAGAACAAAACAAGTGAGGGTACTATTCCGTTTTGAGAACTGTAAAAAATTGCAGCGAAAATGTTTGCGCAAAAGCGGCAAATCTAGCAAACATGCCCATTTAACAGCGTACCAAATCTAGCGTATTCGCTGATTTCAAATTGCGTAAGCTTAGATAGTTCTATATTTCTTAAGATGCCACTGAAATACTAGTTTAATTTTTAAATCATTTTTTGATATCCTATGGATTTAACAACTTGGGAGTCGTTTTAAGAATTGCACATACAAAGTATCCATGTACACATCGAAATATTTTCACTTTAAAAAAAAAAAAAATTCCAGAATTGCACAAAAATGGCACTGCGCACACCCTTGATTTTATTTATGTACACTGACCTATTTTCACTTAAAAAGTAAAAAAAAAAAAAAAAAATTGACAAAAATCCAATTGTTTTGACCCTTGTAAAAAGCACCAAACAAATAAGTTGGCGATTCTGCACTTTACTGAGAATTTTGTCAAAGAAAAGGCATCATTCATTATAGAAAATTATGTTTGAACAACCAACGAGATGAAATTATGCTTTAGCAATAACTCGGTAGTGAAATAGCGATGCAGGCATCCATTCAGTTTTGCTTAGCTCCTTTTTATATAAATTATAATAATGATTTGAAATAGTTATTTACTCTTATGCTTCCATTCAGTAATGTTTAGCTTTTTTTATGTAAATAATAATAATAATAAAGTATTATATGAAATTAACCTTTCATCTAAATTAAAACAATAATCTTTAGATAGTTATTTACTACTATACTTCCTTTCTTGCGTTAGGGTTGCCGCAATTATTTTTGGCAGCACTAGCATCAACAATAGTTTGGCGATTTTTTACGTTCCTCAAAACCAAACAGAACCCAAGTGAGTAATTTTGTCATTTATGTTTTCCCTGTGTTTTGGATGACATACATCTTGGAAACAGCCATATAGATTTTTGCTAGTTGCTAGTTGGCAAGGTTGGTTCGTGTCGCGTGTTTTTGAAATGGCCTATGTTGCGATGAAAGACGTGGTGGGAAGGTTTCAGCCGCGTATTTTAGATTGTGTGCAGAGTAAATTTAGTATGAAAAGGTACGATGTTGGAGTTGTTAACGAGTCTTTTGTTCACGGATGTATTTATGGGGATCATAATGTATTTTTGGAATTTCTGTGGGAGTCGGGACTTTTAAAACGGACGTGTCCGAAATGCGGAGCTGATATGGGAACTCGGACGAAAAATGGTGTTTCTGATAGACTTGTGTGGGTTTGCAGTAAAATTGTTGCTAATAAAGTATGTGGGTGTCAGCGGAGTTTAAAGTTTGGATCTTGGTTTTCGTGTAGCAAGTTAACGGAGGAAGTTTTTATTGTTACTTTCGAAATTTTGAATCGTAGGAAGGCATGTGATATAGCAAAATCGTGGAAGTTTTCTTCACAGACGTTGTGTGACTGGCGAAATTTTATTAACGAATGTATTTTGGACTTTGTATCAGGGTTGCCACTCAAATAGGAGAATGAAATTCCCTGACTTTTCCAGGTATGTTTCGAGAAAATTCCAGTCTATTCATGTAATGTACGTTGGCTGTGCTAAGAGGTAAATTAATTACGGTATTACTTGTACTGTGTAACAAATTCATTTAATCCCAGAGGACATTTATTCTTAAATATTCTTGGTACACTTTGTTTGATAATTTTGTTTATTTTTCCACTTAAGAAACTTAATAAAATTTAAGATATATACATTGGATAACAATTGTACGTTTTATTTAATTATTACTCATGATCATCACCAGTTTAACATGAGGCTAATCTGGTTCTCATAAAACACTACGCAATGCTAAAAGTTAGGTTAGATTTTAGGTAACTTTAATTTGTGTGAGGTGCCTACGCTTGAAAAATATTAGGTGCTAGAAGAAATATGAGACTTTTGGATGCAATCACTTATATCGCTAAAGCCTGTTTTAATAATAAAAGGGTACAACTCTGATAAACGCCCTAATTTCACCAAATGTGGCGATATGTGTTTTGCGCTGGTTTTTGGCACGATTGCGTATTGTATGGCAACCATGTCGACGTTGAAAAATCTTTTGGTGGAGTAGTTTAATTGCTAGTTGGCAAGGTTGGTTCGTGTCGCGTGTTTTTGAAATGGCCTATGTTGCGATGAAAGACGTGGTGGGAAGGTTTCAGCCGCGTATTTTAAATTGTGTGCAGAGTAAATTTAGTATGAAAAGGTACGATGTTGGAGTTGTTAACGAGTCTTTTGTTCACGGATGTATTTATGGGGATCATAATGTATTTTTGGAATTTCTGTGGGAGTCGGGACTTTTAAAACGGACGTGTCCGAAATGCGGAGCTGATATGGGAACTCGGACGAAAAATGGTGTTTCTGATAGACTTGTGTGGGTTTGCAGTAAAATTGTTGCTAATAAAGTATGTGGGTGTCAGCGGAGTTTAAGGTTTGGATCTTGGTTTTCGTGTAGCAAGTTAACGGAGGAAGTTTTTATTGTTACTTTCGAAATTTTGAATCGTAGGAAGGCATGTGATATAGCAAAATCGTGGAAGTTTTCTTCACAGACGTTGTGTGACTGGCGAAATTTTATTAACGAATGTATTTTGGACTTTGTATCAGGGCTGCCACTCAAACAGGAGAATGAAATTCCCTGACTTTTCCAGGTATGTTTCGAGAAAATTCCAGTCTATTCATGTAATGTACGTTGGCTGTGCTAAGAGGTAAATTAATTACGGTATTACTTGTACTGTGTAACAAATTCATTTAATCCCTGAGGACATTTATTCTTAAATATTCTTGGTACACTTTGTTTGATAATTTTGTTTATTTTTCCACTTAAGAAACTTAATAAAATTTAAGATATATACATTGGATAACAATTGTACGTTTTATTTAATTATTACTCATGATCATTACCAGTTCAACATGAGGCTAATCTGGTTCTTATAAATCACAACGCAATGCTAAATAGTTAGGTTAGATTTTAGGTAAATTTAATTTGCGTGAGGTATGTTCTTAAAAGGCACCTTAACACTTGAAAACACAAATATAATTATAATAGTTGTTGTTTTCTCCACTGAAGATTGAGATTAGAATCTTCCCAATCTGGAATAAAATAAGGCTTTTTTTGCAGACATTCTGCAGCTAAATGAAAGATTAATAAAAGAAAAAGATAAATGAAATTCTGCAGCTATTTAATGATATTTTTTTACTAAATTGAGGTATTTTATATTTATTTCGCAGCATACATAAGGAAAAAATATGTGCATTAAATTTCGTGATGGTATGTCATCATACTGCTATAGTTAATTTCAGGATTATGCCAGAGAAAATTTGCTGAAATTTGGAAATATTATTTACTAATGATAAATAAATTTAGAGGGAAGAAGCAACATTAAATGATATGAATAACATAAAAATAAAGATAATTACTTTAAAATTGAATTAGAATAATCAACGATATTTTAGCGAATATAATTAGCCTAGATGACTGATTACTATTTTTTTATTTTACTGCAAAATGACAAGGTATTTATTAAAAAGAAAAGAAACAAAAAAATTGAAAATTGTCGCCAAGAACAAAATGACCCATTCACTGCTCATCACCATGTCGCCAAATCCCGCTGTACCATACATGGAGATTATTTTAACCAAAGAACGTCTATGTAAAGAAGAAAAGGTTCCATACACGTAAATGCTATTACGCCGCAAGAAAGCAGAGGGAAAATTTGCCAAGGGATTTGGCAACGGAACCTGGCGGCCAGAATTTCCCTTTCCGCGATGTGTTCAGGAAATTGAGAAACACGTGTTAAGAAGAAACGTTCTTTGACAAAAAAGAAAACTTCGAAAATCCGTTTCTAGATTATTGAGAAAAATCCAAGAAGAAACGTTTTATCAAAGAACGTTTTTTCTTGGATTTTTCGCAATAATTTTAAAAACGGATTTTCGTAGTTCCCCCCCCCTCAAAATAACTAATCCATGAATTAATTTACTTGCGCCAAAAAATATTTTCTTTTCCTTTAGAGTTTAAATAAATTTTAAACAATATTCATTTTATGAACATCGACAACGGTTTCGAGATTTGGCGACAGATATATCGCGCATGCACAGCTGTTTCCCTCTATGATGGAACGGAGCCACGTCTGTTGTAGAGAGGTTTTCCTTCTTTACAATACATATTTTTTGATTCTAACCTTCATGGTACCGTATACTAGGATTAAACCCATTTTGTTTTACACGAGAACAGGTATTTTCTTTAGTTCATGCACTGCACATGCGATTCTCGAGGTTACTGGAAACCAAAAGTTGCAGGAAACTTGCTTTGCCTTTCTAAAAGACAATCAAATTGGAGCTGCGAAAATTGGCTCTATGCCAGCTGCCCGAATGACCTCACGTGATACACAATTCGCCAAAAAGTGATCTCTTCCGACGTCGGCGCAAAACTCGCCATTTTTGGCGGGATCGTTGTATGAAATTCCCTGACTTTTCCAGATTTTGATTAAAAACACTTAAATTCCCTGACTTTTCCCTGAATTTTTTGGTCAATTTCCGAATTCGCTGACTTTTTCCGGTTTTCCAGGTAGCGTGGCAACCCTGTTGTATGCTCTGTATCTGAGAAGATAGGGGGAAAAGATATTTCTGCTTTTAAAAGAAGCTTTCATTATGGTAAGTGCATTTTATTTTATTGTTTTTATTTTGTAGAATGTTATATTCATTGTTTTTTGTATGAATTTCCGTTTTTATTGTTTTTTTTTTTAATTGTCTGAAATTTATTTTAGTTTATTTTCTTGATTTGTTTTTAGTGTAGATTGTGCTATTCGTAGATGTTTTTTAAACTTGACACAGAATGCTGTGTAGATGGTATTCTTTGAAATTTATTGTCGTTATGTTAATTTATTAAAGCGAGGTGTTCGTAGATTCATTCGTTACCTACAGTGTGCCATCCGTAGATTTTTTTAAAGTTAAAACATGTCGCTGTGTACATGGATTCTTGTCAAATATTTTGGTTAGAAACTTTACATTTTTGTTATCTAAATTTTTTGTTTTGGATTTTTACCTTAAATCGTGTTCAAAAAGTAGTTTTTGCATGGGCGAAAACCGTGTTTTTGGAGACATTTTAGGCTTAAAGTTCGAAATGTAGACAAAAAATTTAGATAGTAATATGGCCATGTGAAGTTTCTCACTAAAAATGTTTGGCAAGAAATTTGGCGACTTGAGGGCGCATATCAGAGTAGTTCCAATAAAAGCTTAATGCTTCCCAGGAAGTGGGAGGGGGACAGATACTACAAAAGTGGTTTAGCCAAAAATTAAATAACATATAAAACTAAAATTATTCTGATTATTCCACGACTAGATTTCAGTATTTCGTCATTTACCTTCACAGCTACAAATCGCCGTTACTCCGTGCAGCCAAGTTTTCATACGTATGGCTGCATCATTCAGAAGAAAATGATGTTGTCATGTTTAATTTCATCAGGGTTTTCTCCACATCTGTTATAGGGAGAAATAATTTCAATGATATCCTGGAACTGGAATTATCCTAGGATACATATTAATTTGTCAACAGCATTGGTTATTTCCTAAATGGAAATGAGAATATTGCTTTTTCCATTCTCACTTTGGATATTCTAAATTGCACTAATAGCATTGGGTTGATCTTTACATTATGGTAACTTGGCGATTTTTTGGCGAAAATTTGGCAACCAACTCTCCTACAGCAATCCTCTATTTTTTTTTCCCCGCCGCCATTTTGTCTTCACGAAGTAAAGACATGTTTCTTTTCTTTTTATCTACTGAACACTTCTTCCAACAATCTACTAGCCGAATTACACTTATGCTAGAAATTTTATCAAACAAAACTGCTTAATCATGACAGATATTCACTGCAAAATTGGGAAAAAGTGCACAATACCATACTCCTTACGCGTTTTTCAAAATAACACATACACATAAACCATGTACACGCCGACTTATTTTTACTTAAAAAAACATCCCAGAATTGCACAAAAATGGCATTGCGCACACTCTTCACTATATCCATGTACACTGCTATTTTCTCATAAATTAGAAAAATTTCACGAAAATACATGACAATTTTCTCAATCTTTAAACCCGGTAAAAAGAACATATATGAAATTACCTGATCGCGAAAAAGTATTTACCCTTTACAAATATGAACATTTCCACATATAAAATAAATAAAATATCCAAAAACTTTTACCTCTAAATCATCTATTACATTATACACGTCACCAACGAATTCATACCGCAAGCATTACAAATACTTAGTATCAAATATTTAAATTATTTCCATGCACGTTTATTTCAACTAAAACGTATACCAAATTCCTACAAACATAAAATTCACAAAATAACTATCATTTCATTAAAATATAATTAAATTCAAAAACATTACTTAAAATATAAATGAGCACATACATTAAATTAATAAAAATTACCTTACAATCCTAATTACTTTAAACTAAATCATTGCTAATAACAATTTTCCCAATAATACCAAATTCCTTTCCACCTTACATTTAGAACAATGCATAAAAACAATATCCTCAAATAATTAAAAATACTAACTTACCTAATCTTCTTCAGAATCTTGATTACGTGGCGGATACACTTTTCTAATTCATTCAATAAAATTATTGAAAGATTTTTTCTGCGAATTTTTCCTCCATACTTCCTCTGCTAAATAAAAAGCAAACTTCTCTTTATCACAATGCCTAAATACCCATTTCGAATTCACTTTAGTTAGGACCATGGGATCCAAAAATTAAACAATACTGTTTCACACAACACAGAATAAAGCTAAATACAAAATTTCCACATTTTTTCCCGATTTCCCCCCTTTTCCGATTAAAGAACCGTAATTCGTCCATTAATATCACATGACATATCCCATGATCTCTCATTTCCCTCACACAAAATAATGCGTAATCGGAACTGAGTACTGCTCACATTATTACCAAAGTCCCAGGTAGTAACCTTTATCACCTCCAAAATGTCGCCAAACTACCAGTTACCATATTGTAAAGATCAACCTAGCATTGAATTAGGTCCATTTTAAGATAAATTTACAGAACATCATTTCTCATAAGTTTCCAAGCATCTTTTCAGAGGTGGACTTTCGGCTAATCTTTGGAATATGGTAACAGGTATTTTGGCGACATTTCGGCAAGGCGATAAAGGTTACTAGCTAGGACTTTAGCAGTGTACATAGATAAAGTCAAGAGTGTGCACAATGTCATTTTTGTGCAATTCTGGGATGTTTTTTTTAAGTGAAAATAGGTCAGCGTGTACATGAATGATACCGTGTTATGTCCAATTCTTAAAAACGCGGCAAGCAGTGGACGATTCTGCACTTTCTCCCAATTTCGCACCTAATCTTCGTCATGATTAAGCACTTTTGTTCCATAAAAGTTCTAGCATAAGCATAATTCGGATAGCAGATTGTTGGAAAAAAAAGTGGAGTAAAAAAAAGGTTAATCTTTGGATTATGGTAACTCGGCGATTTTTTGCCGATCAACCCTACAGCAACCTGCTAGTTTTTGTTTGGACAAAAGCATGTTTTTTTTTTATCAACATTTTTTTCCAACAATCTGCTACCCGAATTATGCTTATGCTAGAACTTTTATGGAACAAAAGTGCTTAATCATGACGAAGATTAGGTGCAAAATTGGGAGAAAGTGCAGAATCGCAAACTGCTTGCGGCATTTTTAAGAATTGCACATACACGGTCTCATCCATGTACACGTCGACCTATTTTCACTTTAAAAAACATCCCAGAATTTCACAAAAATGACATTGCGCACACCCGACTTTATCCATGTACACTGCTAAATTCCTAGCTGGTAACCTTTATCGCCTTACCAAAACGTCGCCAAACTACTTGTTACCACACTCCAAAGATTAGCAAAAAAAAAAGCCTTTACTTCATGAAAACAAAATGGCGTCTAAACAAAAACTAGCAGGTTGCTGTAGCAGGGTTGGTCGCCAAAAAATCGCCAAGTTACCATAATTCAAAGATTAACCGGACTTTCTTACAAGATTCAGATAATGAAGATATTCTAATATTTTGTTATTTAACAAATAAATATATATTTATTAATTAAAGTGGCAATGCCACATTTGTATGATGTAATCATTGCTCAGCAACGTAAGAAATTGTTTAAAATGAGAATTCTGAAGTTTTACCAGCTAGTAGTTGCACGAAAATTTTGCCACTAAAGAATTTTATTAAAATTATCCATCTCCCTAAACTAAAAATAAAATTTATGTTTTATTAAGAAGATCATCTGTTATTTTGTCAATTACTGCAAAATATTTAGTGATCATCAGTCTGAATCAGAAAAAGAGTGCGACTCTACAGAAGACATTCCTTGTGATCAAACTGACTATTTTATAGGAAAAGATAAAACAGCAAAATGGAAGAAAGAACACTCGAATTCAAAGTTTCCTGTAATATCGTAAAAAAAAATTGCCTGACAATATACATATATTGGCTTAATCCTAGTATACGGTGCACACGAGAGTTGGCGAAATTCGGGTTTAAGAGAGTAATAAGCAATAAGCGCGCCTATTGTGGTAACCAAGCCGATTTTGCATGCTCTGGAGGAAAGTGCATTTGGCAGCATTTTCGTGCATGCTCATTAAATATTTTAAATTGATTAAGTTTTGATAAGTTTTGATTGGTGCAGATGGAAGAGAATTATTTCAAACCATTGTTTAAAGTTCCGTTAATCTTAGGTCTTCGGCTGAACTGAATGAGAAAGGATAACGTATGTTCAGGTAAAATTTATTTATCTTTTATTTTTTGTATTTTTTAAAATAACAGTAGTGGTTCCGCCGAGTTTCTGATTGGTTAATAATTTTTAATGAATCGGTTTTTGTTCAGATACTGAATATGATTTTAGTTTGATAACGTCTTTTATTCTACAGTTTGAGTTGCTAACGTATTTTGTTCTACAGTTCTATTTGCTAACGTATTTTGTTCAACAGTTGGATAATGTTACTTTTCGATTATGATGTGCAGTGCTATGAATTGCGAATATTTAAACACGAAATCTTTTTGGAAGTTAGAACTGGAAGGAAAGCTTGCTGTAATTCAATGGGCAGTAGATGCCGGATTGCTGCCGAATTTTAAAAATCGCGCCATGGCCGCACCGTATACTAGGATTTGGAAGGAACGTGGAGTGCTGTTAAGCGTGGTATGAAGGGGATGAAAAAGGTAAGCGAAGAGTTTGACTCTTATTTGGTGGAATATATGTGGCGGCACCTGAAAAATAATAAATCGTCATCCGAAAAAATGAAAGACTATATTTGCAATCAAAGCAATATATCCGCACCCGAGTTTGAGGGCTATGGCATTTGAGTTATGATATAGACCCTAAAACATATGTGACACTGAGCCATGGTATTTAATTTATTATATTTGATATGTGAATGTTTTGTATTTGTTGCAATGCATGTTGAAAATTATATTTTTATTTGTTATAAAGTCTGTTAAAAATTATTTTCAATTTCTAAATGCTTGCTTTTTTTCTTGTGTCTCACCGTATGTTTAGGATTTATTATCTTATGATTATCATTTTGTTTACTTTTTTTGCCAACTCAAACTTGTGGTGACGCTTTACTTTGAGGTTGCCAAAAATTTAGCGACAAACGTAAACGCATCATTTTGGTGTTGGCGACAATTTTAAAAATCATGCCAAGGCCGCACCGTATACTAGGATTTTACCCATATATCTAAAGATGTGGTTTCACCCATCGATGCATGGAAGCTAATATTGATGACACAATGATTGAAATGATTGTAAGATTCTCTAATATTTATGTAAAAAATATTTCAGGAAATTTTAAAAAAAGACGCAAAACCTATAGAGAAAGAAGAGTTTCTTGCTTTTTTAGGACTCATACATAGGTGGATTACACAAATCCTCCCGTGTAAATGCTAGAGAATTATGGGCGACTTAAGGAACAAGATTGAATATTTTTTACAAAAAAAAATTAACTACATATTTTCTTTTCATTCTTCGTGCCTTATGATTTAATAATGTTGGAACATGGGATGACAGAAGAAAGAGTGATAAATTAGCTCCAATAAGAGATTTGTTTGAAAATTTTGTCGAGAATTGTCAGAAATTATATCATATAGGGGAATGCATGACTAAGTACGGGATGAAAAGCTAGAACCTTTTCGAGGACGATGCTCTTTTGGCAGTATATGCCTAAGAAACTTGCAAGATATGGTACAGTCAAAAGTCGTTAATCCGGACTCGTCGGGACTTCGGCGATTCCGGATTATAGATCATCACGTTAAATCTGGTAAGATGGCATGCAGAAATTATAAAATTAAAAATATGAAACCGTAATTTATGAAATAAAGAACAATTATAATCTAAAGGGTATCAAAATTTACAAAAAAAAAAAGCTTAATATTTATTTGTTTACTTTATTAAACATTTCTTTCAATGTAAGTTGTTTAAGTTGCTTCGTTTTTTATGTGATAATACATTCTCTTTAATTCTATAAACAGACATAATTTCTTGTTCAGTTACAAAGTTCCGCTGTTCAAGTCCTGTAATTGCTGTGTCGAGAATACCGACTAATTTCTCAATCGAAATTTTTTCGTTTTCAATAACCTCTGTCACTTTCTTCGCTATCGGAAGCGAATTATAATGATGAAGAATTTGATTTAAATCATATCAAAGATGGAGTACATCGAGATGAAATACTACATTTAGTAAGGAATTATAAGCCAAATAAAATAAAAACATCTGCCCTGCAGATAAAGATAGTGCTGACAGATCAACTTCCAATTCATTGCGCGCCGTGGCGTTAAAGATAAACAAAATTTAGATATACAAACGTTAAAGTTTAGATAAACAAAAAATATGCCTTTATCCATTTTTTGCAGTAATTCCACTTTTTGTTTAATGGACTTCAAAACATACTTTTGCTTTGTAGATCCTTTACATATTAGTAAATACATATCAGAAATTCTATTTGAGATAATCGAAAGTTCAAGCTTACTTTTATAAAATTGCTTTAAATGTCTACAAAAAATAATAAGCCAAATCCAATTCGAAGATTAAGGAACAACGCAATCTGCAACATTAACTGAATTAGATAATTTTAGCTTACCTTATACCGTCCATTATACATTAAACGCGCATGCGTAAACGTATTTTGCGCACACGCATATTTGCAGCCGTAAAGGTCTTATGCGCATGCGTCAACGCGACGCATGCACAGAAAGTTTGTAGCTTTGAGTTCATTCCGGATTATGGGTGTCCGAATTAACGACTTTTGACTGTATAGATATTTACTGTGGCTGATTTTAGAACCTTCTATACTTTGAACATGGGAAAACTATGCAATGATAAGATTATCCCATCTGAATTTGTGTCGAATAAGAATAGTGAACAGCATTCAACTCTCTTGGGGTTTCAAAAGGATATAATGCTACTTTCTTATATGGCTGAAAAGAACAAATGTGTTAACCTTTTGTCAACTATGCACAATGATGACCATATTGATGAAAGCACGGGAGATTTGAAGAAATCTTAAGTAATTACGTTTTATGACATGACAAAAGGAGCAGTTGATATAGTCAATGAAATGGGTGGCACTTATTCTGTAGCCAGAATATCAAACTGATGGGCATATTATTTTCGCTATTAAATATTGCCGGCATAAAATCAAGGATCTCGCTTTTATTCACTAAAACTCCACCAGAGAAGTTCAGAAATAGGAGGCACTTTTGATTTGGCCTTTGCACTTTTAGATCCTCATTTGAAATCATAACAGAAACAGTAGGAATACAACGAAAGATTTGCAAATAAAGAACAGAAAATTATGTTATCAGAGATGTTACATGTGCTCCAGAAAAAAAGACAGGAAATCAAAAACTGTATGTGTGAAGTGTAAAAAAAATATGTCAAGAATACTGTGAAATAGAAGTTTCATGTATAAACTACAAAATATCTAATTCTTCTTGAGCATAATTGATCTGAAAATTAATTATATAACTCATTATCCATGTAGTAATTCTGCATAATTTGGATTATAATTGCTTCAAAAATAAAAAAATAAAAAAACAAATTTCTCTCAGAAATCAATGATTCCTAGTCATCTGAAGAAAATGTAAGTACTTTTATTTGTTATTAATTTTCAAATTAACATTATTTTTAAGTTAGTTTATATAATAAATGTTGCAATTAATACAGAATGCATTATTTTACTGAATTGCAATAATATGTTTCATTTGTATGTCATTTAATTGCGACGCGCGGTCTCGTGTTAAATAATACATCGTGCGTCCTCCAGGGTTAACTATACACCGCTAAATGTCATTATCAACCTATTTATTTTACTTCTATATGCGAAATATCTTATAACTTGACTTGTACACCGCTAAAATCATAGCTTCCATATGATAAATACCTTGCAACTTAACTATACCAAAGAATGTCTAACAATACATATTCTTTGACAATACACCGCTAAAATCATGGCCGATTAGCGGTGGTGAGCTTGGCGAATAAATACGCATCGGCTCCAACGGATCCTTTGCGGAAGAAAACCCAAATAAACCTCCAAGTACAACTTTATTACGTTTTCTGAAATTTCATTTAATATCGACTATTCTATGTCTCTAAAAAAAAGTGGTAAAATTGGTGGTACAGGGTACTCTACTTCAAAAACGTGCACTTTAAAACTTTCAGTGACCTTAAAAAAACAATAATGCAATCCATCCCACATGTCAATACAGAATTTTTGGCATATACACATGTAATTTATGAAAAGAACACTGAATCATTAATTTGTATAAATGATTCAGTGCAAAAATAATAGTATTTAAAAATAATAGTTCTTAATGGCGTAACTTCGAGTTGGCAACACCGGTAATTAATACAAGATGCCTTAAATTTTTCACAACAAATAATGATATGAGAATAATTCATTTTTGGTAAATGGAACTCGAAATTATACAATGAAGAAACTAAATTCTTGAAATATCACCAGCATGAAAAACTTGTATAATGGCCTAAAACAACAAAATAAAGTAAGCGAAAGAAATTTCATTAGTGAAAATTGTACTGATAAACGAATTCAAATTATATAACAACTACGCAATAAATGACACTTGCATAAAAACTTTAAACTTATATTTCGCAGTTTTTACTTACATCGCTCCAAGCAATCAAATCATTGCAAGTAGAATCTTCAACTAACTTCCACAGCTTTACCAGGAAAGCTGGGACATTTGATGAATTAGTGTCATACGAATGCATCTTATTAGGCATACAAGTCGTGATTTGAATTCGCAGTTACGAATTCTTCATATTACGCAGAAGTAAAATACAAACGATGAAAGTCGAAACAATTGAGCACACGAACATGTATGTGTGAAAGAAGGTTTCCTACATTGGCGTATAGCACCCATTGCCAGATATAGTTAAGAATCCTTAAACCAGTTATATTCGGTGTTAGTACCCTAATAGATGTTTACGTCATGCTTGGTGTTATTTAAATTTATTTCTATAAATCCTCACCTACAAATTATCCTAAAAATAAATGAAAGTGACCTAGGTTATGTAAAAGACACATAATTAGGATAATATATTTCCCTGAGACAACAATGGGACTTCTGGATAGCACAAACCAAACAAGATTAAACATGACAAAGATGATTAAAAATAATTACTCATTTATACGCTGAGTTAGTACTGTTCTTTAGCAACAGATTTCGTATAAAAGGATAAGTATACCTTAAGGTAAACTTATTAGCAGGAGCTTACCACACACTTTTTTCTCTGAAGAATTTATCTTATACGGCAAATTTCGGTCTTTAACTTGTTATATTCTATCTCACTAATAGACAATGCTTAAATTGCGCCGGAGCCGACCGGAGCCCGGCTACGGTACTTCTCAATTTTTAAGATAAATTACAATTCTAGCCGGAGCGCACCGGAGCCCTAAATAAGATGAGCTTCGGTACTTCTTTTTATAAAACTGAACCACAATTTAATGAAAAAAATTTAGAACTCCTAACGTTTTAGTTTAACAATAAGCAGACCTTGCAATACTCTATTTCCCTATAAATACGAACTCGTGAGAATATGAGACGTTCAAGTAAAATCCCCTCACTCGCAAGCGGAAACCTTTCCCTTTAAGAAGGGCAGTAAATTTGGGGGAGTTTGTTTAGGAACGCGTAAATTTCTCGCCATGCCATTTTATCTAGTGTATTGTTATCGATGGGTACAGTTAGTTATCGTCGCAGGAAGGGAAATTTGTGTTGACATCGAGTATAATAAGAGTGAAATACTGAGATAAACTGCTCAAGCATGTCCTATACTATCGTCTATAACAGTATCCGATAATGTAACCAAATACGGGGGGGGGCAAAAGTGTAACCGGCAACTTTACGTTCATTCTTAGGAGTCATTTTCCCCCTGATACACATGCGCTTGATGGCTATAATTCAACGAAATAGTATACTGGTAGAGAGCGTATTGCAACCTTCAACCGGTTCCAACATTAGTGTCACGTGAGTGCTGCGCGAATTCCGAAAGTCCGGAAATACTTTACATTGCTTTCTATGGGACGAGAGACTGCTGCTCTGCTTGGTCACATAAAATTTAAGTAAAAATGGTTATTTGCTGCAGCGCCTACGGATGTAAAGAAAGTTTCGTGAAAGGAGGACTTGTAACCTTTCATAGGTAAGTTAAAACTGCATGATTTATTATTTTATTTTCAGTACTTTTGTCATTTTACTATCTCTGTTGAATTGGTTGGAAAGTTTCAGCCACATTGTATAAGAAAATTGCCGCCGTATATGACATTTTCAGCATGTATTATTAGCATCAAAATGTATTAAATACTGTGACACTATTTACTGGAATCACCCTTTAAAAATAACTAGCGGGCAAGCCCGCCAGCTGAGCGGGCTGAAGCCCGCTTATCATTGTTCGTTTTTAAAAGATATCCTATGTTAAATTTGGCCGGTATTGAAAAGTTGAACCGAACTACCATTTTTTAGCGGCATTCCGCGGGCTTCCCCCGCTTTTTTCACCTATGCACCCAGAAGTTACCGCATACACTATACATATGCGGAAAATCACGAAAACACCCATGCTTCCAGCCCTTTCGCGGGTATTCGAAATTTGGACCGAAATACCAGTGTTATTTCGGTCCTGTAACACTGTTTTGGGCGGGAGCCCGCCCAAAACAGTGTTCACGTGTGCATGCAAAAGATACTGCGTACACCGTACACATGCGTAAAATCACGAAAACACCCCTCCAGCCAGCCCGCTGCCGATTCGAAAGTTGGACCGAAATACAATTTTTCAGCGATTTTGCGCGTGCTGTGCCCGCTTTATTCACGTATGCATGCTGAAGATGGTGCATAAACGATACACATGCGTAAAATCACGAAAACAAACATGGAGCCTGCCTGTTCGCCGGTATTCGAAAGTTGGACCGAATTACCAGTGTTATGTGGCTTTGCGCGGGCTCTGCCCGCTTTATTCACATATACACCCAGAAGATACTCCATACACTATACACATGCGTAAAATCACGAAAACACCCATGGAGCCAGCCAGTTCGTCGGGATTCGAAATTACCGCATTACCAGAACCGCATTACCAGTATTCTGTGCCCGCTTTATTCACGTATGCATCCATGAGATACTTTATAAACGATACACATGCGAACAATCACGAAAACACCCATGCAGCCAGCCCGCTCGCCGAGATTCCAAAGTTTGAGCGAACTACCAGCGTTCAGCGGTTTTACCCGGTATCCGCGCGCTGTATTCACGTATGCATCCAAATTTTATATACAGTACCCCGGAATTCGTACTGGAATCACCCTTTAAAAATAATTGAACGTTATATGTTTTTTCCGTGTATTCCGTTGAAATAGAAAGCTGCGCCAATTGGCGGTAACTTTTTTTCGCCAAGTCGTACGCGTTTTTATTTCATAAACAATTACTGCCTGCGATAAAAAAAGAAAAATGCTATTATTAGCATTAAATTATTGAGAAAAGATTGTGCGATATGTTTACTTTGTTAAAAAAAGAGCTGAAGATCTTGATTCATGCAACATTGAACATAAACAGTTAAACAGCATTATTTTAAAAAACAGATTACTTTTATAAAGCTCAATGCTTTATCATTATTTTCTATAAAATCAATTAAAACAAAAAATAACCTGGATTATAATTCTGTCTCATCTACGATGCTGTTAGAAATTTATTGTAATTGAAAAAATGTGATGTGAAAAACTTACCATATTTTAAATAGTATTTAAAAAAAAAAAAAAGGAGAGTGAGAGAATTTTTAACTGTAATATCGTTTTGATCCTAATAATAAAAACTGAGTTGAAGTTTGTTACCGTTTGATACATATTCAATATAAAATATTTGTTATAGTTAATAAGTATTGATCCCCGCCATGACATACAAATGAATGTGGAAATCAGTAATTAAGATTGCATTATTTTGTCCCAGTAATATAATCTCAAGAAAAGAGAGTGCATTATTTTGTTCCAGTAATATAATCTCAAGAAAAGAGAGGCAATCAATGGCATAAATACATATAATACAATGTGATTTTCTTTTTCTCTTTAGGATGCAATGCATTAAAATTAAACGAGATTTTTTTTACCTTTTCAAATATTATAACAGTAGTGCAATTAATTTTTTAACGTTATTCAAAATTAAAGTTTCCATCTCAATTTTTTATTATTTATTTTATATTTTCTTCCTAAAATTATTTAACCTAAACATCTTAAACAATGGTGCAAATAATTTAAAGCGATTATTAAAAATATATATAAAATATTCAGAAAAAAAGGGGTTCAGTTATATCTAAATAAAATTGTAAAAAATCGAACAACCTAATTCGAGGCCGTTATCTGCTGACTGCTAGCAGACGGAAATAAAAAGCACTACCTGCCATATCAAAAGCGGGCCAAACTGGCGATGAACAGCCTAAGCTAACACTCCCCAAGAGCGCCAAGAGCATTAGTCACGTGGTATATGTTGTAGACACCCTAGCAGACGAATTCTCTGTGGGTGAGCCGTCTACCTGTTATATGAAGTCGTTGCTATAATTATATCAGCAGAGGGCCGCGGTCAAAGAGAACGCTCTCTTTCACCAAGATTTCTCTCATTTTTTTTTATTTTTTATTTATTTATTTATTTTGTTTCCACCCACTCATTCACTCACGCCCTCATTTTTTTCACCCTATTTCTAGCATTATCTGAATTTTCATCAGCTATACTTTAAGCATATTTAACTCCTCCCCCCAACGATCCCTTGAAATTGTGCATCATATTGTATAGAAAATAGGTTTTTTTTTCCTCCGACTCGGCTTTTGGAGGATTACACTAATGCATTAAAACGAGACGTACGAGACAATATGTAGTATATTTTGCATTACTTTATTAGAGTCCTACAGTATGTAACATAGTGCAGCCTAAAGTATACTTCATTATTATATAATTTATCAATTAAATGTGATCCTATTTACATAATCTGCACGAATATCCCTGTATATTATGTATAATATTCGCTATTATCCGCGGTTTTACGTATCTGTGGTAAACCTTGGAACATACTACACGCGAATACAGAGGCACTATGTATAAGTTGTTTTATTTTAAATAAAATGACATAATATGTCATATAATGACATAATGGCGTAACATAGAATTGTTATGGAAAATTCTTATGTATTTTTGTTGTGTATAATTTTTGCATATTATTTTACTGTGAATTTGTATTGTGCTTATTTTAAAATTAATGTATAATATTTAATATTGTGAAACTTTACGGCAAAGCTCCTTTAAGTTTGGCAGAATTGTGTTACAGTTAAAAGGGCGCGGGTGTATTTCCGTTTCTCACGATTCGGCTTCTTTGGAGGTTAGAGGTCACTGTCCAGCTGCATTTTCCTCTTTTCGCGGGGGTTGAAAACACGTGTTTTTCTCGTTCAGAAGCGAATAGTTCTAAGGGGAGGCGGTTTTTTGACAGAGTTATAGGTTGGAAACATTCTTCTGTTGCGTGGGAAAGAAAGGGTCTGTCATCTTGTAGAAATTTCTGAGAATTTTAAACGCTATTTATTACCTTTCTTCTAGCTGGCGAAAGGGAGTCCAAGTTTCCTTAAGGTTGGCTAAATTTTTAATTTTAGTGTTGTTTGAGCCAATAGTGATTTTGAGGCGTTTCTTGGTAAGTGTCAACCGAGGTTTCTTAAGCCGTTGCAAGGGGAAAGAAGAGAGATTTTTGCGAGTTTTGGTCCAGTTTGATAGTCTTTGAGAGGAGCGTTACCCGGCGACCCCTTGGGGGGGCGACCGCAGTTAGGGTTAATATTGCTGATCTCCGTGGCATTGACAGCGGTGACCGGTCCCAGCTCGTCGCGGGCTCCTTGCGGTTAAATTTCGGCGTAATTGGCAAAGGATCTGGAGCTAGGTCCAGTGTTTGAATCATGTCTCTGACGTTTTCAAGGGGTAGAAAGAAACTGCAGTTTTTTTTTTTTTTTTTTTTTTTTTTTTTTTGCTCGCGCTGAAGTTCCAGTTTGCTTTCGGAAAATAAGAAAATTAAAGGGAAGTCGTCATCTCCGGCTGTCAATCTCCTTCCGTTATCTTCAGAGGGTCTTCGAAATCGGGAAGTTGATTGAGTTAAAATGCTGCTTGACGGAGGTCACTGCTGGAATTGTGAAAAGGTCCGGTTCCTGAAAAGGTTGAAGATTTGGCAGTTATTGTTTCGGCGATTTGTGACTGGTTCCGGGCAGCTTCCTGTGTCCTCGGATTTCGTGAGTGACTTTATATTTTCATTGGTACTTTATTTTGATAATTAATCTTTTTAAATTTGGAAACGTTTAATACTAAAGCAAGAGCTGTCATGTTAAGTAGATAAAAATTGAATATTTTTACAATATTTTTAGCTGAGAAGGTTTTTTTTTTAATTTAATGTTTAATACTCAGAAGTTAATTGAACTAATTGGAGGAAGTGAATCTTTGTTTTAATGTTTAAGTGCTATGTTCAATATGTGTTATTTTAAATTAGTTTTTTTAAATGAGTTTAATCTTCTTGAGTTCCTGTTTAAAATGATTAAGAACTGCGACGTGTTTCACTATGACTTTTGTATTAATGGATTAATGTTAAATATGAGATTGATATGAAAAAAAAAAAAAAATATGAGTAACTTTAAAAGATTTTGTAGGGGTAGTCTGGCCAGCTATCTCAAATTATAATGTGTGGGAATTTTCAAATTTTCAATAAATGTGTTTATTATCTTTAATATTGTATGTTTTTTTTTTTTTTTTTTTTTTTGTGTGTGTGTGTGTGTGTGTGTGTGTGTGTGTGTGTGTGTGTGTGTGTGTGTTTTAATTGTGGTCTACTGTAGGTCACCCATGTGATCCCTTACGGAAACATGGCTATTTTATTCGAACCTGGGTACTCATATTGCGGTAGTAGGAAAAAATAAGTTTTAAGTGTCGGTGACTATACAATCGGTTTACTGAATTTATTTTGATTTGAAGAGTAGACTTCTTAATTGGGAGATTGTATCTTTCCCCGGTGTTTTGAAGAGTTCTGTGTGGTATTTGAAATGTTAAAGGTTTAAGGCTATCTCTATATTTAGTATTGAAATTTATGTGTTTTCAGGTTGGATATCTAAATTAGTTTTCATTTAGTGAGAGATAGCGTGTTAAAGATTTTGTTGTGGAAGTGCATTTTCGAATTTTGTTTTTGTCAATTAATCGTGATTCTGCCAAAACACCAGGGAGGATATCTTTCTTTGATGTCTTTTAGAGTTTAAAGGTTTTGATTATGTATGTACAAAGTTTAGTTTTTTTTTTTTTTTTTTTTTTTTTTTTTTTTGTAACGGTACCACAAAGAAGAAGTCAGATTTTTTAAAGTTAAATTTAATTTTTTTCGACGTAATTATTTTATATTATTTATATTCGTAATTATTTATATTCACATCAGAGATGTTAAATAATAAAAATTGTTTCTACTTATTTATTAATTAATCCTTAAATTGCAAAAGAAATATCTTAAAATTATTATGACATGACCTTTACTTTTAACAAAATTAAGCAAGCATTATTCTGAAACATACAAATTTAAAGTAGCCCAGGGGCAAAACAAAATATCATACTAAGTGTCACATTAAACACACAGGACAAATAGCTTGATACTTAACACCGTAAATGTTTTATAGAAATCTCCAGGTGTTTAAAAAACACCGTTTTGGAAGAAAGATCGGAAGATATGGGACGTATTCAAATAAAGGCATGGTAAGGGGCACCCTCACTGGAGAAGACACTGGACGGAAATTTATGATGTAGGCGGGCCCCGTTGCTTAGTACAACAGTTGCATTGAAATGCGGAATGATCCCCGCACTGTTATTTCCGATGCACTTTTAATTCTCTGAACGGTAGTAGAGTAAACTACTTTCGTTGACAACCTCTTTCGTTCGTTTTACTTGCACTTACTTCTGCACATTTCTCTCGAGATATATAACGTATGTAAAACGGATTTTTAGAAATACTTGTTATTGAAAATTATAAAATAATGTCCAAACGTAAAATAAATGATTATTTCGAATGTAGTCGAAAGGCAAGAGTAAGTAATATTATTAATGCGAATTTAGATATTGAAAATGATGATTATGATATGAAGATGACTAGTGATGCAGAAGGTGATAAAGATTATAGTTCTTCCGTTTTTCCAAAATCGGAACTAAGTCTAGGAGAAAGCAGTTTTGCTGAAATGTTGCCAAGCTGCTGGTCAATTCAACAAGGTATAGAATTTTCGCAAAAAAACGACTGGTTAATTTTCAAGGGTAAAAAATTAGGATGTGGATGGTGTCAATTAGTGTCACACTTGGGTGCTATAAGATCCCAAGGTTTGAACTCTCCAGTCGATAACAATTGGGCCAGTGTTAGTATTAGACCAAATGGCGATTCGAAATTTAAACAGCAGAAATCACTAAGGAAAAAAAATTTGTGAACATAAAGCATCTAAGACCCATAAATTGATGAAATCGGCACAGTTGTTTCAGCTATGAGAAAAGATGAGCAGATAATCACCGAACGTATTTTTAGAACAGCGTATCATTTGGCAAAACAAAACAAACCTTTCTATTAATTTCATAAGGAAATTGATGTCTAGATATTAAATGGATTAAATATGGGAAGGATTTTGCATTCAAAAGTGTCAGCTATGAATATAGTTAATCATATTTCCGAAAAAATGCAAGAGTCCTAAGCTCAGAAAATTGTAGAAGAGGATCAAAAGTTTTCTTTAACTTTAGATGAATCTGCAACACTTAGCAAGGATGCCTGTCTCATCATATACATACGCACGCAACTTTTTAGTATGTAAAATCCAGTTAACATATTTTTAAGTTTAAATTGTTTAAATAACTCTACTGCAAATGGTATTTTGAACTGTTTTTTAAGTGAATTAAATCGATATAAAATAGACGACAATATTCTTCGAAAAATTTGGTGGCTGTTACTTGCGACGGAGCTTCCGTAATGCTGCTGAAAAAATCTGGTCTATGCAATTTATTACTCGACAAATTTCCAGATATTATTATATGGCATTGTTTAAACCATAGACTCGAACTTAGTGTTGGAGATGCTGCTAATCATGTTAGCGGAATAAGCTATTTTAAAATATTTTTGGACAAGTTAAGGAATATTTATCATAATTCACCAAAAAATCAAAGAGAACTGAATGAATATGCTGCGCATACGGAGCAAATGCTCCTTAAAATTGGTCGCATTCTAGATACTCGCTGGGTAGCTTTCAGTTTTCGCTCTGTGAAAGCTGTGTGGCATGATTAATTAGCATTATATGAACATTTTTCTAGTTCTTCGAAAGATCTAAAACGAGATTCAAAAGAAAGATCTAAATTTTCAGGCTTAGCAAAAATTTTAGAAACGGATACATTTGTTTTAAATCTTGGACTTATGTATGATGCTCTTCAAGAATTATCGGAACTACCTTTGGAGTTACAAAACAGGAGCACAACTATTATTCACGCTCATCGTCTGATCTGTCTACGAATACAATTATTTGAATCAAGATCTTCGAAACCTGGAAAGTACGCATCCGAAGCAATACAGTCCGTGGAAAATAGGAAGTTCAAAGGTGTAAGCCTTAGCAAAAGCGGGAAATCTGTCCCCAAAATTCAGTTTTGTCAACTATACAGATGTCTTGCTGATTCAATGAAAAGTAGAATACTGTCTGTTAGTACTCGCAACATCGGCACTGAATATGAAGAAGTTATAAAACACATAAAAGTACTCAACCCGAAATTTTGACCTCTTTCATCCCCTGACATAACATATGGAGAAGAAGAAATAGAAAATTTGTGCAAAAGGTTCCACCTAAATGAACGAGAAACTTTAAGGGAATTCAGAGTTTTTATAGACACTAACGGAAAGGAAATAAATTCTGCATTGGGAAAAATTTTATCATCAATAAACTGTATACCTGTTTCCAGTGCAGAGTGTGAGAGAGGGTTTCCGACAATGAACTTAATATGCAATCTGCAATGCGCTAATATGCAATCTGCAATAAAACTCTTTCTAATTTAATGTTTATTAGACTCGTCGGCGCTTCAGTAAAAAACTTTCATCCAATAACTTATGTACGTTTCTGGCTAGCAACAGGTCATCATAGCGCAGTGGACAGTCAGTCAAAAGAAAGAAAAGAAGATATCGAAGATCGGGATTTGACTGCCTTATGGAAAATATTTCAATGACCTTCTTCATAAAAGAGATTAGTACATAAGTGATTGATTATTATTATTAGAAAAATTAAACCTAAACAATTTGAAACTTATTAACGACTCATTTTAACAAAACATCAGACTAATTTATTTAAAAATCAGAAGTCTGTCTGCATTAAAAATTTATGTTTTTAATAATATTATCCATTGTTAGCTGATATAAAATAGCTCTGTTTCCATATTATGTTTATATTTCATATTTCTAGCATTTATTATTAACAGCTTAGGAAAAAGTTGCTTAATTTGTAATGTGTGCGGAAAAAATACACTACTACATTAATATAAATATTCACATAACGTATATAAATGTTTATTACCTTTTGTATTTCTGTGATCTAATTAGGGTTGATCTTTACAATATGGTAACTGGTAGTTTGGCGACATTTTGGAGGCGATAAAGGTTACTACCTGGGACTTTGGTAATAATGTGAGCAGTACTCATTTCCGATTACGCATTATTTTGCGTGAGGGAAATGAGAGATCATGGGATATATCATGTGATATTAATGGACGAATTACGGTTCTTTAATCGGAAAAGGGGGGAAATCGGGAAAAAATGTGGAAATTTTGTATTTAGCTTTATTCTGTGTTGTGTGAAACAGTGTTGTTTAATTTTTGGATCCCATGGCCCTAACTAAAGTGAATTCGAAATGGGTATTTAGGCATTGTGATAAAGAGAAGTTTGCTTTTTATTTAGCAGAGGAAGTATGGAGGAAAAATTCGCAGAAAAAAATCTTTCAATAATTTTATTGAATGAATTAGAAAAGTGTATCCGCCACGTAATCAAGATTCTGAAGAAGATTAGGTAAGTTAGTATTTTTAATTATTTGAGGATATTATTTTTATGCATTGTTCTAAATGTAAGGTGGAAAGGAATTTGGTATTATTGGGAAAATTGTTATTAGCAATGATTTAGTTTAAAGTAATTAGGATTGTAAGGTAATTTTTATTAATTTAATGTATGTGCTCATTTATATTTTAAGTAGTAATTTTGAATTTAATTATATTTTAATGAAATGATAGTTATTTTGTGAGTTTTATGTTTGTAGGAATTTGGTATACGTTTTAGTTGAAGTAAACGTGCATGGAAATAATTTAAATATCTGACACTAAGTATTTGTAATGGTTGCGGTATGAATTCGTTGGTGACGTTTATAATATAATAGATGATTTAGACGTAAAAGTTTTTGGATACTTTATTTATTTTATATGTGGAAATGTTCATATTTGGAAAGGGTAAATATTTTCTCGCGATCAGGTAATTTCATATATGTTCTTTTTATCGGGTTTAAAGATTGAGAAAATTGTCATGTATTTTCGTGAAATTTTTCTAATTTATGAGAAAAAAGCAGTGTACATGGATATAGTGAAGAGTGTGCGCAATGCCATTTTTGTGCAATTCTGGGATGTTTTTTTAAGTAAAAATAAGTCGACGTGTACATGGTTTAGTGATATTTTAATTAAATGATAGT
Source organism: Stegodyphus dumicola (assembly GCF_044657685.1). Classification (NCBI taxonomy): domain Eukaryota; kingdom Metazoa; phylum Arthropoda; class Arachnida; order Araneae; family Eresidae; genus Stegodyphus; species Stegodyphus dumicola. The sequence goes on along the minus strand of NC_140779.1, from coordinate 120,954,473 downwards.
TATTTTGTGAATTTTATGTTTGTAGGAATTTGGTATACGTTTAAGTTGAAATAAACGTGCATGGAAATAATTTAAATATTTGATACTAAGTATTTGTAATGCTTGCGGTATGAATTCGGGTGTCCGCCGATAACATCGCGGACGAAAACAACGCAAGGCGAAAACGTCGTGCTACAAAACATCCTGGGAGTAAACATCGCAAAGGGAAAACATCTTAGTTTTAAAACATCGTGGTACAAAACATCGTCGTCGAAAATAAAGCGGTTCAAAAACTTCGCAGTTTAAAAACATCGTCGTCGAAAATATCGTGGTAAAAAATAAAGTATCTACAAATCATCGCATGACGATAACATCGCAGACATGCTTTTTTTTTTTTTTTTTTTTTTTTTTTTTTTTTTTTTTTTCAGGTTTTAATAATTGTAAATGGATATTCCCATAATGATTTGTGAGCGCAAGGTGTAAAGAAGGATAATTTTTATTTTCACATTTTTTTATTAACTAATAAATTTTTGCTGAAAAAGTAAGAAGGAAACTTTAGAAAATTAGATGCAACTTAAAGATTATATTTTTCATGAAAAATTACCAGTAAAAACTTTATAAAAAATTATTTATTAATGGCCTTTGTTAGTTAACTATGTCGGTTTAAAATTCTATTAAGTGCTATAAGTTGCATTAATTTTCTATGCTTAAGTTTCCTTTTTATTTTCTCAGCAAAAATTTATTAATTAATAAAAAATATGAAAGTAAAAATTATCCTTCTTTCCATCTTGCGCTCACAAATCATTATGGGAATATACATTTACAATTATTAAAACCTGAAAAAAAGCATGTCTGCGATGTTATCGTCATGCGATGATTTGTAGATACTTTATTTTTTACCACGATATTTTCGACGACGATGTTTTTAAACTGCGAAGTTTTCGAACCGCTTTATTTTCGACAACGATGTTTTGTACCACGATGTTTTAGAACTGCGATGTTTTCTCTTTGCGATGTTTTCTCCCACGATGTTTTGTAGCACTACGTTTTCGCCTTGCGTTGTTTTCTCCACGACGTTTTCGTCTGCGATGTTTTTGCCGCGATGTTTTTGGCTGTAACCATGAATTCGTTGGTGACGTGTATAATGTAATAGATGATTTAGAGGTAAAAGTTTTTGGATATTTTATTTATTTTATATGTGGAAATGTTCATATTTGTAAAGGGTAAATACTTTTTCGCGATCAGGTAATTTCATATATGTTCTTTTTACCGGGTTTTAAGATTGAGAAAATTGTCATGTATTATCGTGAAATTTTTCTAATTTATGAGAAAAAAGCAGTGTACATGGATATAGTGAAGAGTGTGCGCAATGCCATTTTTGTGCAATTCTGGGATGTTTTTTTTAAGTAAAAATAAGTCGGCGTGTACATGGTTTATGTGTATGTGTTATTTTGAAAAACGCGTAAGGAGTATGGTATTGTGCACTTTTCCCAATTTTGCAGTGGATATTTGTCATGATTAAGCAGTTTTGTTTGATAAAATTTCTAGCATAAGTGTAATTCGGCTACTAGATTGTTGGAAGAAGTGTTCAGTAGATAAAAAGAAAAGAAACATGTCTTTACTTCGTGAAGACAAAATGGCGGCGGGGGAAAAAAAATAGAGAGTTGCTGTAGGAGAGTTGGTTGCCAAATTTTCGCCAAAAAATCGCCAAGTTACCATAATGTAAAGATCAACCCTAATTAGTATAATTTCTCTAAAATATGAAGCTAAAAAGTGTCATTTATGTTAATTTATTTCAATAGTTACGCATAGTTATATCATTTAACCTTCCTTTGATTTATGTGTTGGAAAGAGATCAGTTTAACCAATTTTCCTATATCGCGAAATGTGAGAATTGTTTTGATAAAGATATGTATAAAATCAAAATTCGAGTTGCTTTTCTGAAGAAGTATTGTTGTATGACACATTTTCTAACAAATGATGCAAGTGTTAAAATTTCTAATTATTTTTTACTTTAGAAATAAGTACCATTGAAAAGAAATTCATTGATGAAATTGAACTTCAGTAATTTACAACTTATTAACAATTCAGTTTATCAAAGCTGAAATCAATTTATCTGAAAACGTAAACTTTTGTATTTTTAAAATTTGCGATACATGAATCTTTATGCGTGTTCTCATTATTAAATTATGCGAAAAATCAGCCTGGGACAATTTCTTTTCCGATACATTAAAAATTTGCCTAGTACATATTTATGTTAAATATATTAGTTTAAATGTCATCAAAACAGAGCTTACTTTGCACCGGCGCCTAGCTCCGATGACTTCTTAGTTTCTGAGATGTATTCTAATTCTAGCCGGAGCGCACCGGAGTCCTAATTAGAAAGCTCCGGCACTTCTTTTATGTAACTTAACAATTATTTCAGCAAAAATTTGATCTCGAAAATCTTATTTTTAGCAATAAAATTGTATTAAAAATTGCTTATTCAATTTTAATCATCTGATGAGTTGAATTTTAAATTATTTTTAATACATAATAATAAATTAATTATAAATTAATTAAATAAAAATTAATCGATATTAATTATTAATATCAATTAAATAATTATTAATTAATTTGATACTCATTAACTATATAATTAAAAATTACTAATGATTTTTAATAGTAATTTTATTTATTTATTTAACTCTTGTTCCTCTTCCCTGACGGCCTTCTACTAGGGCTCTGGCACTTCTACTTTTAGAAATTAAGCCTTGCTAATAGCACAACTTTTTAGCATCTTATCACATAACTTAGATTTTTTCCCTTACCACATAAATATTTTCTGAGATGAACATATTGTTCATCTTAGAAAATATTCTTTCAACAGATGCCTACTCACTGTAAGATAAAAAGTTAATTACACAATATTGAAAAAATCTTGAAAGTCTAATCTAGTTTGTACGTAAAATTTAGGTATATTTATGCAAATTATCGCTCTTTATTCTCAGGTTTTAGAATAGGTACTATTGCGTGCGTACGGGTTCATATAAGATTGAATGCACAATGCCCGATTTAAAAAAATTAATAAAATTTATTCTTATCACAAGAAATATAACAAAGCTGGAATTTTTCTCAGAGATATTCGTACAGTGGAATGCTTCCCAAAGGGCATTTAACAGCTGGACCAAATATACCTTTCAAATATATACTCGATACTTCCTCCAGTTGGAGATTTTTGGTTAACTCTTTCTTAACCACCGTAATTTCTGTTCCTGAATCAACGAGGGCCTTCCCTATTGTTCCATTCACACTAATAGGCACCCTTTTCAACTTACACAGCTTATAGTTGTTTACATTCCCTGACTTCCTCAAATGGTCCACACGAGCTATCACAACTTTGTCCTCTAGGATATCATTATCCTGATCTTTCTTTACCCATTATCCTGATATCATTATCCTGATCTTTCTTTACCCCTGGCTTTATCTTTTTCCTCATTTCTGTTACACTGCCTAGAACTTTTAATCTGAGGACAGTGCCTTTTAAAATGTGAAGCTGAACCACATACAAAACATGTTAAACCTTTAACGTTCCCTGTGGTTTTCCCTATGGTTTCTGACCTATACCGACCGCCTCGTCTTTCTTCGACCTTAGGTTTCTCACCTACTGCCTGATTTAAAATCTTAGTTTCACAAGCTTCCCTACGTACGTTGTAGGACTTCCCTCTAGCCGCAAAGAATATGCTCCTTTCCAAGCTCTCTTGGCTTGAACCACGAGTCTCCCTGCCGTATACCTATGTGTACTGCAGTTTCCGTATCAAGGGTCTGGTAGATTTTGTACGCTACCACCAACTGATTAAGACCTTCAAAGTCTGTCACCCCCCTTGATTTCACATAATTTTCCCACATGGCAGTAACTCTAGTAGAAAACTGGCCAAAGTCTCTTCTGAACTTCGTCTTGCTTTTCTGAAATTCTCCAGGCATACCTGAGGTGAAGGTTTAAATTCTTTCAACACAGTCTCCATTATTTCCTCATAATTCCCATACTTATCCTCGCTTATCAATGTTAATAAATTTTCCGCTTTATCTCCTAAAAGGTAAATCAAAATTTTGGCCTTATGCTCATCAGGGACACTCATTAACATAAGCTCTTTCTAAACTGGAGAAGAAATAGTCCCAGCCATCTGCCTTACTTGGAACCTTTACTGTCAATAACCTGATTGTCCTCGTTAACTCTTCTATTGATCTTTCCTTCCCATTATCACCCCGTTCGGGTGTAGTACTCCTATTCGAGTAGCGATCCTGGTAATCTACCTTATACTTCTCAATGGCAATCCGCTCCTCTGCCTCTAACTTTAGTTTATATTCCCTTTCCTGCCTTTCCTTCTCCTCCTTTGCCTCCCTATCTGCAATGATAACACTCAGAAGATCCTTTGCTACCTGCTCCTCATAGCTTTCACCAGCAAGAATTTTTTCCCCCAAGTCCAAAATTCTAAATGTAGGCAACACTTCAACACCAAACTCTTGTGCAAGGGCGACTAGATCAGCCTTTCTAGATTTGGCCAAAAATGACATTATGCGACTTTATGTTCAACTTAATTAAAATAACAGAAAATTAAAACTAAATCTCCTTACATAAAATTATACATTAAGTTAAATCCTTAACATCTGTTGAATCATAAGCACATGGTAACTGCATTAAATATGCACAACATCCAAATATTCAATAAATAAAAAACATGTATGTTTATATATAAGCATTCGAAATCTAATGCAATTATATCTCATAAATAAAGCACAAGCATTACTTAAATTAATGATCATTCACTCATATAATAAAAGATAAATGCACTTACAAGGTAATTCAAGTCTCATATGATAATTCCACTGATAATTTTTGTGTTATAAAATACTTGTTAAAGTGTACCCTTACATTAACAGCAAATTTTCCATAAACACAAAATCATAAATAATACACTTAACGACAGAACCTGGTAGAAGATAACTATTCCACTTAATAGGCTTCGCAGCATTCGTAAGGAATTCACTTGAGCTTTTTCCGAGTCGACAAATATATGTACATCCGACCAGCTGCCAGCACTCTCAAAAACGATCCTTGGACCAATTCATCTTTGTCGGTTCGTTTCCATCCACTTATGAATGTTATTAGTCAACTCTATTTGCAGAAAATAAACTGAGACACTTATGCAGGTTTAACAATAACATGAGCTATATTTTAATTTTGGAAATACATATTATCTTTTCACAAAGTATTGCTTTTATTCAGAATTACATCAAACGCACAAGTAATACATTGCACCTTTCAGTTCTTCCCCCCCCCCCCCCAAAAAAAAAACTCCACTCTCGGAATACAGAAAAATTAATTTCAGATTTTTTCCCACGAGCATGCCGTCCTTCTCGCATCAAGCACGCTTCTTCTTTTCGTTGCCAGATTTTTTTCCCTCTCCTTTCAGATAAACTCTTTTTTCATACGAGCATGCCATCCTTCTCGCATCAAGCACGCTTCTTCTTCTCGTTGCCAGATTTTCTCCTCTGTCCTTTCAGCTATAAGTCGTTGGCTTAACTGTTCTTCCGGCAGGCTTGGTCGGTAGCATCCCCTTACCGAGTATGTGCATGACACTCCCCTTCTCAGTTACATTGGGAACTCTCCCCGGGATAACGGTCTTCGAAAGGTCGACGAGTGCTGAGGCTACTATTACTTCTTTCGGGCTGTTACAGTTCTTGTGATAATCTATGATGCCGTAGCAGAAATTTCTATTTTCGGCTATTGATCCAGGAATTATTGCTGGTAGTGTGATATCGACTTTGTGGACAGATTTAACCCCTTCGTCATTAATTCCGAATAGGACTATGTATTTTTAAGTCCTAAAGAAAAAATTGTATTTCCTTAGAAAGTCCAATCCGAGTACGCAAGAATTTGTAATATCTGCCACATATATCATGGGATGGTTGGCGGCACTTCCAAACGTGGTGTTAACTTTTAATTTTCCATTAATATCAATTTTATTATCGGATATAGTCTAGATGGTAACGCAGGGAGGCATTCAGATCAGTTAACCTTTCAATTTTTGAGCCAAATATTACGATAAAATTGACTTCTATATCGATGGTCATATTGCAAGGAACTGCACTGATATGTCCCATGATGAAAATACCATTACTGCCGCCTCTCCCTGCAGAAATCTGAAGCGCTTTAAACTGCGGCTTTTCATTATCTGGCAACCTCCGCCCCGCGAGATGGCCATTAATTAGTTTCCCTGCTGCTTGCTAGAAGCGGTCTTAACTTTCGTGCCCTGGGGTGTTCTGCAGTTCCGTCGTATGTGGCCTTCAGCACCACAGTTCCAGCATTTTTGGGTCGATTTCTTATCACTAATATTTCGTCTCGAGGCATTGACTTGTCTGGTTAAATCGTGCAGGCGAGCAACCATTTGATCCACTGGCTGTTTAACTTGCGCAGCTTTTATTATTATAAAGAGTTGCTTGCTGGGTTACATCGAATTTCATGGCGTGCACTAGAGCACTTTTTAAGTCCTTGACATCCGCCATTCGCAGAGCTTTCTGTATTTCAGGATCCCGGATGCAGTCGATGAAGTATTGCAAGGACAGGATTTCCCTTGTCTCTGTCGGGAACTTCGAAAAGGCGATGTGGGACAGCATTTCAACATGCGTGGCAAGTTCCTGAATATGTGTCCGTGAGCTTCTGTTGACGGGATTTTATTTGAAGTGTTCTGTAATCTTTTAAACATTTATAGCCAAAACGCAACTTCAACGCGCCGGATTAAGCTTCGGAGTCTAGTCACCAGTTTTCGGGAAGAATCTGAAGGATATCCTCTGCACCTGTTATGAAAGAACCGGCGAGATGACATGACTTAGTTTGGGAATCTTATCCATTCGCTTCCGCCACTATAAAAAATTGTGTCTTATACACTTTCCAAGAAGTCTTCCCATCACATGTGGATAGCTACAGGGAGTACCCGAGAAGGCATCAGTAAACATTTAAAACTATCTGAATTGCTTCCTGCCATCCCTACGAATGTCTTCAAGGTTCCATTTTCTTTGGCGACCGAAGAAACCCTGACATGAATTTGCTGTTCAATTTGTTGTTGGACGACAGAAACATGAATTATAATTAATGATTATTTGTTCCATATTTTAAATATGTTTCCCTAGTAGTTATCTTTTTCCGATTGCTTATAAAAAGAAAATATCTTCATATCTTATTTTTCTGATCGAATTCCAGAAAATGCCTAAAAAATCAAAATGAGGAAGCTATGATGATAATTATTACACGTTATTTTAAACATCTAGTTTTGCATTAAATTTCAGAATGTTACAAGTCTTCGCAAATATAAAAAAGCAACAGGAAAACCAATTCATTTCTCCAAATTCGGCATCTGAAAAACAAGTGAACACAACAGTTAATAAAAGGAACATTATCAAAGTACTAATTGTTTGAAAAATGCTATATATATATATATATATATTTTCCTTTTTTTAAATTTCAATAATACCAAATTAAATGTTAAATATTGAATTCAAATGATGGAAGCCAAACTAGCATATCCAAGTTTTATAGGAGTAGTTAGGTTAGGCTAGGTTATTTAATTACGGCAAAGCCTCGAGGGCTATCTGCGTAAATAGAGGTATGCCTTCGTGGAGGACTTCCTAAGGAAAACTGGCTCGTATACACATTACACGTGGGGAAAACCACGAAAACACCCATGCAGTCAGCCCGTTCGCGGGATTCGAACCTCGGACCGAACTACCAGTGTTCAGCGACTTTACCGCTCGGCCGCTGGTGCGCCTTTTCATAGAAGTAGTAAATAATACAGTAAGTGAATTTAACCTATATGCTACATGTGCCAATAAATTAAACTCTGGTATAATTTGTCCCTTTTGATAAAAGTGTAAACAAATTAACAACAAAAAGTTCCTTTTTCACTGTCAGATCAAGTAATAAGATGAAATATTTATCTTATTTATTTTATTATTTATTATTATTTAATTTCACGAATTATATTATAAACGAAAATAGTTAATAGTATGTCCTAAAATATTTTTCACAAAATTCCTATTTTAACATTATTTTCTTTTCTTTTAATTCTTCTTTTACTCTTTTATTTTAGTATATTTTGTATTCTTATTTAAATACTTATACTAAAAAAGACAGCCTCTTCAGTAGCTGAGAAAAAATAGCTTCGTAATGGTGCTAGTGCCCTTACGCAATACGGCCATTATTTGAAATACAGAAATTTTTATAAGGGTGACCTTACAAAAAAGTTTTGCTATCCTTATGAGAAGACCAGCTTATAATTAGTAAAAATCATGATAAGTTTGCCTAGGTAACAGACTTTTGAATTAATTTGCTTTGCTATACTGATTAACAAAATAAATGAAAAATTTACCTACATAGTAGCATTTTGCATAAAATTTACTTACATTACAGACGTAAAGACTGCACACACCAAGGAGATGGCTTTTTGTCATATCAGAAACTAGCAGCTATGCTGCCAGTCTTCGTCTGGCTTTTAAATGCACCGGGAAAATGCCTGAAGGCAACAGCAAACGTTAAATTTAAAAACTGCGTAGAATTTTACTCCGCAGAACTAATTCTATTTAATAATATTTGAGATATGTAAATCAAGTTGAATTTGTAGAACAGAAACAGATAAGCAAATTTTCAAAAAAAAAAAAAAAAAAAAAAAAAAAAAACTTTATTTGATAATACTTAAATATTAATAAATTATTTTAAAGTACATTAATTAAACTACTGAAGTGATCCAAAGAGGAAACGTTTTGCGTAGCATTGTGAGGTTTACCACTGTGTAATTGCAGTCAAAAGTGAGTAACCTTAAGAACTAGTTAGCGAATAATCGCTTAAGTTCGTGGACAAGAAACAACAAGACGGAAGGCTAACTAACCCTTTATTATTCCAATGAAATTTAACAAAACTCCGTCTTGGAGTGTACAATAACAGCCGACACTTAGGTATGAACTTAAGAGACTAAGAAATAAACTAAAACTAAGATTAACTAGAGATATATAGCCGAAGCTATCAAGATTGTAATCGAGCTGGCCCCTTAACGCTATTTGACTACTTTCTGGCAGGAAGTAGTAAGTTGAAGTTAAGAATTTGACAGGAAAGGAACTTAAAACTTAACTGTTAACAAAATTAACATAATCCTTACAGCATCATGATCATTTTGCAAAGACAGTACTCAGTTAACATGCAGTTTTATACATAATATTAAATTTAGGAACAGGAAATAGTCCTTTGAATTTAATTTTTAGACAAGCAAATGTTTTCTGTTTTTATAATTGGCCTAATGCATTAGCACAAAAATAAGAACACCTTGTAAGTATACATACTGTGGTTTAAAATTTTGTCTAAATATGTCATGCTTAAGTTTTAGAGATATGAGAGTGAGAAATATTTTAATTAAATGTAAGGAAAAGTACGTACTAAATTAGTAGCATGACATTTTATTTTTAAAAGATCTAGAATGAAATATGAGAGCGTTACGTAACATCTTCATTTACTAAATTAATTTAAGAATAAAGAACATAATCAAACGATGTTTAAAAACGTTATCGCTAAAAACACAGAAGCTACAATTCATTTTCAGTTTCAAGTTAAATTCGCTTAAGGGGGAAATAGTCTTTTTTTTTTTTTGTCAAAAATATTGCTGTGAATATTTCACACCTAATATCTCCAAGAAATGCTTGCTTGAAAACGTAACGTATGAGGTTAAACAGAATGCAAATTCAAGTGGTCTAATATTATTTGAATTAATGCAAATTGATATTATAGTACATGATGATGATTAAAACTTTCCTGCGCTTTGATTAAAAATAAAAGTTAAATACAATTTAAATTATTACACTGGAGATGTTATCAGGACTTGTGTTCCTCTTTACTTGCTTTGGAAACATGAACTGTCCTGACTCGGAACAGGGAGCTTACTCAAGCTATGTTCAATAATTTGTGAAGTAGACAATACACACAGGAAGGGTATACGAAACCCTTTATTTTTCTATCTTTACAGAGATTTCCGGACTTCGGAATACAGAGACCAACCACTTGTGGTCTGAACGTAAGAATATAAAAATTATTAACTAAAACTTTAACTAAACTAACTTTGGATTAATATACAAGTGCCTACTTTAAGATTTGCCGTTAATTAACAGAAAGCCGTATGTAGTACAGAGAGCTGCTAAAACTACGATACGTATAAAATTATCAAGAGGATTAAACCTCTGGCCTTGAAGGCAACCAGCAAACGAGTAAAACTAATATGGCAAGCGACCTGCTTCTAATAACTCCTTCCTCTCTCTTGCTTGACAAAAAGCCACAACTTAAGTACTTGGCGTTAGCAAGACAAATTTGCATAAATAAGTTAAAGCTTTTAATTCTGGCCGGAAGTAAAAAATAAGAAGTGATAGTAAAGATTTAAAATAAAATAAACGTTAGTAAAACTTAGGATCCTTACAATGTTTCATGGTTAACATTATCTTTTGCTTACTTTACGTAAGTACTTTTCAGGAAATGAAGTACAGAAAGTCTCGTATCTTCAGACTTCGCTTACTCAACATAATTTGACAAATAATATTTGATAACTGCTCAAATCTTTTATATTTTAATAGAATCCTTTTAAATTAAAGCAAGTGTAAAAGAGGGGAGGATTACTTAAAACTTAAAAGTATGGCAATGAGGGTTGTAATCAGTGTTTGATTAACTAGAAAGCAAAATAAGCACGTGCTTAGAGCATCAAGGAGAAGGAACAAGAAAAGGGGATACCCATTGTCGAGTTGAGGATGTATTGTATGGTGCAATGAAATCAAATTCAAGAAACAAGGAATTACCTTTGGTTATAATAGGGTGACTACAGGCTGATATAGGTACCCTAAAATCGCAATAATAGCTTTCTTTTCTTTTTCAGTAAGCGCTTCCGTTAGTGGTCAGTACTTAGCTAACTGTGATATACTTTGAGACAGATATTTTTGGAGGCAGATAACATACGTTAAAAACAATTATTTGTTAGACATGAAAATCTGAGCTTTTATTTCCCCAGACGACAGTCTGTGGCAATAATTACAAAATATCTACCATAGAATAACTTTTGAAATAAGGGGAAACTGGAGCTAGCGTGAGAGCACAATCGCACTGTCATTTTCTATAATTTCAAAAGGGGCTAAATAAGTTAGTTTGGTTTATTTAATAACGGCAAAGTATATTTAATAATAGCTATCTGCCTAGGGAAAGAGTTAGCTTCGTTGAGGACTTGGGAAAGTGTCTCTTATACACGTTACATACGAGGAAAACCACAAAAACGTTCATGCAGAAAGTCCGTTCGTAGGCATTCAATAATCGGATCGAAATGCTAGTATTACGCAACTTTACCGCTCGGCCGCCTGGTGGACGACTAAATCTAGAAGAAAGCCTCAATGTCTGCACATAGTACAGGGAGATGAGGTTCCATCTCGTGTCACTGGCTTATAGAATTTCGTAGATATCGGAGTTCTATCCTAGATGAAAAACATGCAAGAAATTCTTTGTCAGATATAGTATCATAAAATCTGAGGCGTTACGAAAAATGTTAATTAATACTAATCGCTTCGCCTACCATATGAAGCAGAAGAAACTTAGCAATGGATTCGCAGCTATACATAAAATTACTCATGGAAAACTACACATAAAAAATTAGATGGTCCGCTATAAATTAACAGAACACAGGAAACCAAAACGTGCTAGAATTAATAAAGAAACCCTAAAATTTCTTAATATTGGTTGACGCCGCTTTATTTCTAAAATCACAACTGACGTAACACATATGCCGTTTTTTTGACATTCCCACACATAAAAAAGTGAAGTATGGGTCTTTGAAGATAATATCTAACCAACAACAATGAAAAGACAACCAGCAATAAAAAATGCAACGTATGGCATTCTCTTTAGAAGTACAGGAGTGGCCAAAGCCATCAAGTCAGAAGAACGAAAGTTAAAAATAAAGCTAACTGATATATCACTAGGTGTCTGCCAAAACTTCTTGAGAAAGTGAGTATTAGAGGATTCACGCATCACCACGATAATGCGTCTCTTCATTCAGCAGGATTGGCAGTAGAATTTCTTAACAGAAAAATCAAAGTAATAGAACATCCACCCTATCCTCCTGATCTTGCTCTGTGTGACCTTTGACTGTTTCTTAGCTAAGAAAACCCTGTTTTGAAGTTGCTGTTTTGTTTTGGTTAGATAAAATTTACGTCGTTTTCATTCCGAAGATGAGACTAAGGAAGCTATAAAAGCATATTTTTTATCGATTCCAAGAAATGGATACTTTGAAGCATTTAGTCTTTGGAAAATTAGTCTGTAAAAGTGCATTGATGTTGGAGAAAACTTCTATGAACACACCTAAAATTTGGTAAGTTTATCAAAGTTAATAAGTTTGTATCATTAAGCTATCTCAAAAATTTCAGAGTGGCCCTTGTAAACTTGTTTTCCCCGATGGTAGAATTCGAATGACGTGGAAAGTGAGAAGATTTCAGTTTCCGAACTAATCGTTTTCAAGATACGCGGAATTCAAGGATTTGAATGTCCAAACTTTCGCTGAAATATAAATTACGACTAAAATAATCGAGACAAAATTAATTGCGAGTAAAACTGTGTTATTGCACTCTGATGAGCCCTCTTTGAAAAAGGTTGTCGCAATCTGAAGTGAAAAAGAACAGCTAAGAAATTCAGCATTCTTTCTAACCGCACGCCGTAGCGAGAATAGACTACTGTATTTACTTATTACAGGTGGAAGCTATCGAAATAAAATGCAGAGCCAATGAAATAATAATGAGAACGATCTTGGACACGCGATTTCAGCCCTACAGCACGTGTATTTAAAATCGTTAAGCTATCGAATTTGCAGATGAAAGGCTTTCGCAAAAAATAATGATTGATTAAAAATCTGAGACTCTACCTAGTTTCTGCATATTATTAAAATTACTGATTTGAGGCAGTAACTTTGATTGTTGCCTAAAATTATTATTTAAAACAAAATTGTCTTATTTGGTTTTAAAACTAATAGATTATTCAAAAACTTTAAACACATTTAGGGGAGAATGTTGCAGGTTTTCCTCCCCCCCCCGCTAACAAAAAATTGGACCTTTAGGATGATAAAACTGCACAGAGCTTTTCTCTAAGAAAAACATCAATCTGCAATCGCATTTTCTCCTAATTTTAAAAGCAGGATGAAGCATTTCGTTAATAGCAAACGCATTAAAAAAAGTGCCATCTGACCTTTGTGTTGAGAAAAAGTAATAAGCTAAATAACATTGGATAGGCTTACTCCAGTTTAAGAATTCATCTCTGGAAATTTAAAATATTGAACATAAAATCACATATTTGAAAGTACTGTTCAAATCAACAACGTCAAACGGTAGGAAGAAAAATTGTTCAATGAAATTATTCCGCCTTAAACTAATGTAGCGGGAAGATTTTTGCATTTATTTAAAAATAATAATAATACTTTATTATATTTATTATATAAACATCGTTGTGCATTTTTCTCAATGGATTACTTGCGCAAGATGATTGCAACAAATATTTTCCGGAAATAAAGGGACAAAAATTTGTTTCATCAGAACACAAAATTCACATAGTAAAAACACACCCGATTTTAGAAATTGATTTAAAAAAAAAAAAAAAAGGTCTACTTGCGTTTACGCTACTTGCTCTAAGCATTAAGTTAATTATCTAATGCCAAATATTCTGACACACTGAAGAACTGCTTCATGAAGAAAAATCTCTACTGTAACCTCATATATAACGCTGTTAACAAAATTTTCGGTAAATAGATGAAAAATGGAAACAAGTCATTTTATGTGATACTGAGAAACCATGGTTAGAAGAAATTTTCCATGCCTCTTGCATTTTATAGTTAATCATTAAAATCATTTTCGCAAGGGGGTACTGATTACAAAAATTAAACTTAATTATCTGCATCAAAAATCATTATATACTAATAAATTGTACCTCGTTTATTTGCTATGAAATACGAGCTCTAAAAAATTATTCATTTATCACATATATTTTAACCAAATTAGAAAGCAATTTGTAAAATTTCCGAAGAAAGGTGTCTTTTTAAGATTTTAGCCTCTGCTGCTGTAATTGATGTAACATAAAATTTTGAATTGCAATCAAAAACTACACTGCTTTGCTACCAATAAACCTGCACGTTAATTAATCACTTAAACATACTAGACCTCAACGCAGTGGCGTAATTGTGGGTGTGTGGAATCAATAGCTTTTCACTAATGATAATTTTGATCGGAGCTGGGTTAATTACTAAGTATTACAAGCACGCAATTGTAGGATACCAAGGTGGAAAACGCATTATAGAATGTTTTTGCAAGAAAGTTACGAAGTGCCCTTTCTCTCTCTTTTCTATATTTTCAAATGAAGAGTAACAATTGAACCCACATTCCTGGCATCCTTTGGTTTTTAATCCAGCTTTTCTGCTTTGAAGGATCAAACGGATTTTCCGTTACATCCCTGATGTAACGGAAACAAATAAATAAATCTATAGAAAAAAGAAACATGTTATGTAAAATACGAAAAAAAAGGGGGGGGGAGGAAGAAACATGTGAAGTGTAGGATAGGCAGAAGCCGTATATTAGCAGATTTTACATAAAATTTTACTTCGAATTTCATATGAAATTTGCACCAATCTAATGATTCTTTGTCATAATTAGCACAAAGGAGCGTTAGCTCAGAAGGGCTAATAGTCTCTAAACAGCATTTTGTGGCGGTTCACTATAAACTGCAAATCACTTTTTAAACTGCTGCCACGAAATATTATAGCTCAGTATTATACATAAAAAAACTAAATAATGATTTCAAAGAGAGAGAAATGGCAACACTGTACATAAGAAAACATTTTTATCCCCAGCAGGAGAAACTGTGTAGCGGAAATTCTAAGGATATGCTGTTTTTAAATATTTTCTGATATTACTGTTGAATTGAATTTTATGTAGTTTAAGTGCGAAGAAAATAAAACACAAAGGTAACGCACAAAACGTTAAAAAAAACACCCCTCTGGGCGTAATATAAAATTTCAGACTTTTGTTTATTGTTATTCAGACTTTTGTTTATTGTTATTTTGTACTTTTAAGAGATGAGTAAATGACTGCTTAAATTACAGACTAACAGGTAAATAACATAATGGGTAAACATACAAAAAAAAAAAAGGACGTTAATTTTACACCATAGCCTATTTAGCTTATAAATATGAATTATTCAAGAAGCTACAAAAATAAATAAGTAAAATATAAGCCTTCTTGAGGGTTAAAAAAATACGTTGTCTGATCTTGAAACAAACATTCATCTTGGAAATTTCATAAACAAAATTGTTCGACTGTATATAATTTTTTATAAAAGATGCAATTCCTGAAGTTTTTCCCCTCTTTGTCTATTTAATTCCTCCATGTCCCTAATGTTCTTCTTTCCATCAGCTCTTAATGTTTTGTAATTAATACTGTGGTTGACTAATGTTGGGAGGTATTTTCTTTCTCCTTACTCGTGCCTTCGTCGAAAGCATGTCCGGATACCGTCTTTTCCAATCCTGGCGCCAGGGCTTGGTTTCTAAAATGAGAAATGGAAGACCAACTGTTGATCAACAATTGTCTTACCAACTGCTCCACTTTCGCTTTTTTTTTCGTCTTTAATTCTTCAAGTCCAAATTGGACGACTGTGCTTCCTCTTACATCACCTCGTTTATGTGCAACTAACTGTACAGTAGCTTACTGAAAATTAATTTTCACCTCACCGACTTGTCGTTCCCAATATTGTCTTCGTTTGCAGACTTTTCACTACAAATAAAACCATCTTTTGGGATTCATTCTTTATCTGGATGTGTAAGATTATTTTCTCTTCGCATTCACGTTTTTCCGTCAGCACAAAATACCCTATATCGTTTCCTTGAGATTTCTAAGTTTTTTATGAAAACATTTTCTGCCAAGAAAACTACTTTGCTCCCTATATTCAATAACGCATCTGCTGGTACAAAGTAAAACAGAATTTGGACCCCTGGCAGGAACATATTTTTTTATCAACGCTGTATTTAACTGAATTGAGGGGGATTTCCCCACTTCCGGGGTGACCTGTATCCTCTGTATTTTAATACCCTTGATTAGTTTTCTTAAAGTTTTCCCCGTGTTTTCTCTTTTGCGATTTGCTTTAGCGGTTGCCACTGGCGGTTGAAAATTTCTTCAGGTTATCAAAACGCCTACTGCCATCAAATCTTGATTTGGTAAAAATTAAATAGTTCAAAACACCTGAGTTCCAGTAAAGATCTGCGAAAATATCCGCTCGACCTTTGCTCCTATTCCGATGTGCGTGTACTTATTACGCTAGCCTACTTTCAAACTTCACCGGGAGCTGAAATAAATGTTCCAGAGTACTCGTGATTCAACAAAATTCTGAATTTGAGGTAACAATCTGGGCAAAATTTTTAGGTAACCTCTGCATCGGATTTTTTTTTTTTTTTTTTTTTTTTTCTATACAATAGGTTTAAGGCTTCTTTTCCCGTCAAAATAAGCTCCATGAATTCTTCGATCTTAGCTTGATAACTACTAAACAGTTCCGCTTCTAATTTCGTTCTGTCTTTCACCACCGAGAATGCTTTTACGAGGGCGTCTTTAAAACACTTCACATTTATAACTTTTACTGCTCGATTCTCCTAGAAAAAAGTTACCGATGCCTTTGTATCAGCTCAGTGCCTATCTTCGAAACGTGCGGTTGCTATGGTGATCTTCTGTATTTCTGCAACCAGATAAAGTGGGAATCTAATTGTTCCAGAAAAATCCCTACCGAACTTCTGCCATCAAAAATAGTTGCCTGTTTCATTGAGGCTCGCATCGTTTTTACGATGGTGCTGAAACCTTCCATGGGACTTCCTAGTTATGGTGGAGCCTGCAACCATGCTGAGGCAAACTAAGTAGTGAGGGTTGAATAAATGTTGCATCGTCTTGCGAGTGATTCATAATTAGTTCGGATGCCATTTATGATATTTTCCTTGATTTGGTAAAAATTAAACAGTTCAAAACACCTGAAAATTTGGAAACGAATCATCGTTATATCTGAAAGTAATTAGAGAGTCAGATAAGAGTTTAAATAAACATTTTTTTTAAAATTTAAGCAAAACTCAGAACATAAATGCGCGTTCTTGTGCTAACAAAATCAACCACAGCTTGTTGTGATGCAACTAAATGTTCATATTCAATTTAAAACGTCGACTAGTTGTCAAAGACCACACACTTTAAATCTTAATCAAAGCAGGTTCAATAACGACGTATCAAATTCAAGAGTCAGCAGCAATGACCAAAGCCGAATAACTACAACTTATCAGAACTGGCAAGAACTGATAAGTTGCCCGTGCGTGCCCGCCCAGGGCAGAAACACGATCTTACAATTCAAACTGTCTTACAATTCAATTACAATTGTCAGGGCAGAAACGAAACTAGGTCTTACAATTCAAAAACCTCAGTTTAAACATTATCTAACTTCATTTACGTACTGGTGAGAAAATGGAAAGGAAAAGTTATAGTAAAAGCTGAGATTATAAATAACCGTTTGCTTTATATAATATATATTTGTCTTATACATATAATATTAACTCTAAAAATTAACTTTGTTAAGGCCATAGGAAGAATGAAGAAGATTTTGCATAACTTAGAATTCACTTTCCAAAGTTTATTTGACGCGAAAGAGAAAACGTTCATTACTCTCCAGCTTTAGAAACTCTTAGCAAATAAAACCTTTTATAAGAAGTAAACGTTAATGAACTACATACCTGTAATACATTTCATGAAACCTTTTTGCATCGATTTCTGGGAAATAACAAAGCAGAAAATTATCTACAATTCTTCTTTTCAGAGTCTTCTGGGTAGTTACGCAATCAAGAAGGCAGAATGTCTTCAAAACTAGCTTTTCTGCACTTCCGCGGGGATTTTTCCTTGATAACTTAGAAGCTGTGCAGCATAGTTAGGTTATTTGAATAAGTCGAAGCATAGAAATGCTATCTATCAGTAGGTATGGATGCTTAAGGACTTTCTAAGGAGAACTAGCGTATTCGAGTTACACACGAGGAAAAACCACGAAAATCAAGTATGCAGCAAGCTCATTCCACCTGGGATCGAACCCAGGACTATTTCTTAGCATTCAGCGGTCTCAACCACTCGGGGCGTCAACCTGAAAAGGAACTGCTTAAAATGTATAAAAGTCCTCGGCACCCTTGATAAATTTATAAAGCATATCGGAAGAACTCAAACCTAAGCGGTGGAGGACTAGTTAGTTTTCGGATTTTAACAATACATCTGCCAGACTTAGTTTAGATATTTAAATCTGTGCGAAAGTGGGATAGTTACTCGTCAATTCAAAGTGGAATATTATACAATTTCAAAAAGAATAGCAGTAGGTAAACTGAGGAACAATTTTAAGAGTTGCATTTTAATATTATCTCTAACTGATAGAAACTAAAACATGTCTAATTTATGACACTCAAAATATACCAAAAGGAAATTTTATAAATATTTTCAAAATTTTTCAACTCATATAATACGTTTCTAATGCCATATATATTTCTACCTGTTTCGAAGCAGATTATTTTTTGTATAATTATTCTATATCATATATCGATAATCTTCATCACTGCTTTAATTTGTTTTTCAAAGAATAAAACTGATATATAGATATATATTGCAGCTTGCTTACGGGTTCGTAACGGATTGAATGCACAAGACGATAAAAAGTTAATAAAATTTATTCTTATCCCAAGAAATAAAACAAAAAGCTGAAATTTCCTCAGAGATATTCGTACGATATCGCAATATCTCACAGCACTTATATTTCAAACTACTAAAACGTTATACGGAGCACAATTTAAATCAGAGAAAGCTAATCGGATCTCACCGCGAATTCGCTACGATCAACAACAAGAACTAAGTAAACAATTAATAAACAACTGAAACAAGATGTTTTGGTCCGGCTTTTTAAAGCTTTTTAATCATGCACGAGAAAATTCTGGTAATTTTTATCCATCGATTTTTCTGGAAAGCAAAAGCAATTACGAGATACCTATTTATTAAATGTTAAAAGCACGTGTTCCTGTATTTTAACTTTTACAGAGTAGCTTTCTCTTCAAATAAGTCTCGTGCTGCATTGCACCGGGATATAAAACAATTTTAATTTCAGTTCTACTAAAAACAGCAAATTAAATACAAAAACCGTAACAATATGTAAGAATTTTTTTTTTTTAAATGTAAAAGTTAAATTTATAATAAGGTGAATTGGTGGAAGAAAGTAGCAACGGATTGACGGTGGTTCTCTACATGATAACTTGAAGAGGCTTTACTGCAGAGCTAGAAAGATGATACTCGAAGACAGACATGTAATAGAAACAAACTTAGAAGTAATAAACAGCAGGAATTTTGATGGCATTGAAATGTTCGTCTATAATGAATAGGAGACGGCAGCAGAGAAAATCAAATTTTCCTTTCATTTTCAGTAAACATATTGCGGCCACAAACAACTTAACCCATTATTTGGGCCTATTTCAAGAGGTTTACATTTTTGATAACGTTTCAGCAAGAAAGAAGCAGCAGACAGCAGTTCAGCTAGGCCGAAGAGTAGCGAGCAAGTGCGTTATGTTCCGAGGGAAATCTTAATTCAGATTAAGTTAGTTTTGGTTCTCATTGGATTTCATTGGATAATTAGTACTGCTGTAAAATTATTATTGCTTGAGTTTTAGTTCCATGTACATCATCAGAATTATATAAGAGTCATGTGAAATGGATTAATCTCGAAATGACGAAGTACAAAAAGAGATTACCATTTTTAGAATACGAAGGGGAAATTAATTTACGTTGTTAATTTAAATTAGAATTTATCTTTTACATATATATATATTTTTTTTTACATATATATGTTATTATACAATACAATTCAAAAAAATTTACTTTTTTATCTATTACTTTCCGTAATTTTAGTCAGAAATTAAAGACATACAGAGTTCTAACCGTTTTTAGAAGTGAGAAGAAATGTTACCTAAGAAAAGAAATGCATTGGAGTTTCTTTAAAAACTAGAGATTTGTTTTTGGCTTTCGAATGAAACTTGTTTCCATTTAAAAAGCTTAGTGAACCAAAATAAGACAAATACCCTAAAAATCCGCATTAGTAAGCTCAACAGATTCGAGACCGTTTCGCTTCGTTTATTCTTATTATATACCTGAAATATGCAAAAAAAGTAGGGTAATCGGAGATGTTGCTATTGAAAACATTACTTGTTTTTGCGAAACTGTTAGGCGAAAGTAACAGCGACGTAAAATCTATGTATATACGTGTATCAATTACAGCTGTTTTCGCATTCAATATTTCGATTTCGCGCAAAAATGCTATTTTTGTCTTCAGCATAACCAAGCCTACTAATACTGAAAGGGAAGCGGCGCTTTGCTGGCAAACAAGAATCCCTTTCTCCTTTTCCTCTCCGATAACAGCTTCTATTTATATGATAGCATATTCACGCCCAGAACAAAAAAATAAAAAAGGGCGCGTGCTTTTAAATGATAAAATCTAAGCATCTTATGCGTTTCCTATCCAAAGTCCCTACAAATAATCGAAACGAAATCATGTTGCGCGTGAACATAGTTTTTATTTCCTTTAAAAGTTAATTTTTAAAGTATCAACATGAACTGATTATGAATTTAAAAAAATATTGCTGTCAGAAAATTTCAGATTACAGCATGACACATAAAAAATTATCATTACACATTTAAAAAATTTTAAACATTTAAAAAAATTTAAAACATAAAAAATCGCATAAATATTTCTCTTTTCCCCTTCTATCATTTCCAACTCATAAAGCTAAATCTTTGTTGCTATTTAAGCTCAATCAGAATACTCTTTGTCATTTGTTCTTGGGGCTTATTTAACTTGTCTGCCCTAATAGGAACAATCCACGAATTTTACTATGGTAAGATTCGCTAGACTGCTCCTTCTGTTGACATGGCTTTCAGCATCATATAGGTGACAGCTCAAATTTTCTCGGCTCTGCCCCTCTTCCAATACCACCAAAACAATGGAGTGGACTTTGGGCTCGCCTTGTGTTTTGAGTCTCCCCATGCCTCACAGGGACTACACACCGAAGAGCCATTATATTATAACCACCTTCCATCTATAACAATGGGCTTGCCCAGGAGCAAAACCACTGCGCGTGCGCGACTGATATTAGACAGTATAAAGCGCCTATGCGTTGTCTTTCCAAACATAGAGCGATTAGTGACATAATGGGAAAAGCAGCTGATTTATCAGACTTAATCATTATGTCAAATCATTATAGTTTGGCTATTGGGAACATCAATATCAGAAACGCAGCGTTTAGTGGGCTTTTCACGTGCAGTTATTGTAAGCACATAGCGAAAGGGGTGTATGGATGGTGAAACGACAAGTAGCCGGTCAACAGTATGTCGTCGACGGCACGTTGATTCCAGAGAAGAGTAGAGATTGCTGCGCATTTTTCACAGTAACACCGAAGAGCTATAACAGCCGAAATCACCACCAGCTACAACAGTGGAGACCCAGACATTATTTCTCAACGCACTGCGCAGCGTACATTACTACGTATGGGCCTACGCAACCGGAGGCCGAAGCACTGATGGCACGTCATCGCCAACCGCATCTGCAATGGGCCAAGAAACATCGGAGTTGGACATTAGAAGAATGGAAGTCGCGTGGACTGACGAATCACGTTTTCTGGTCCATCACATTGAAACCGCGTGTGCTAATACACCGATTTCCAAACACAGTTAGACGGAAACAAGCTGGTGGCGGGGGTATTATGGTGTGGGCAATGTTTTCATGGAGCACATTAGAACCCATAATCCCCATAGAACAATCCCTGATGTCTGTGCGCTACGTGAACATCATTGCAGAACAGGTTCACCCATTCATGACAACAGCATTTCCGGCGGGAGATGGTGTTTACCAGCAGGAAAATACACCAAATCATAAGAGTCGAATCGTCAGTAGTTCGAGTAACATTGCATTGACTTGTCATGTCTTGGCTTTCAAATTCACCTGACATTAATCCTATAGAGCATTTGTGGTCTCACTTGAAAAAATAAATTCGTGCTGCAAAGCTACCCCCTTGCAATGTGCGGGAATTGCAGGACCAGTTGGTTAGCACTTGATATCAGATACCTCAGACTACCTATCAGCACCTTATGGAGTCAATGTCACGCCGGTTGCTGGCAGTTTTGAAAGCTAAAGGTAGTCCTACATGTTATTAACAGTGTGGCCATAATGTAATTACTCTTCGGTGTATATGAACAAACATCCATGCATTCGCTAGGATTCTAAGCCGAACTTGAACCCAACGAATGACACAGCACCCAGGAGCATTAACCATTATACGGCTACATCTGTTAAACTTAAAATGAAATAAAATTTACAAAAATTTTAAAATTTATATGTTTATTGAAGCATTTATTTCGCTCATATATACAATCCGATCTGTTTAAGCCATCTTACCAATAACGTAACTTTTTAAGAATTCCAAACTATCTCACTTTTCCAATGAACCTCTATCTCGGCCCACATGCAATTTGAACTTGAGACCATTGCCTTAGAGGGTACATAGTTGCACTAAAAGTTCATCTTCTGATGAAATTCTCTCTAGATGAAATGGCTCACATTAGTAGTTGAGGAACTTCAGGTTGTCTACTACCAAAGTGCAAGAGGCTGCAACCAATGACAGACCTACAGCTATCGAGGATCGGGGAAGAAATCTCCCTGGGGCCTTCTTTAATAGAATGTCAACACAATTGTACAATTAGCATTAAAAGAAACTTATCAGTCTGCCATTTTTGATGATTTAAAAAAGAGTTTTGACTTTTTCTGTCAATAAAAAAGCTAAAACGTTTTTTGCGTGCTGAAATTTGTTTCATAGCTTTATCAAAATAAGTATTTTTAGCTATTGCATTTTCATCGGGAAGGATTACCAAATCATTAAGTTTTACCTAGCACATCGTTGATCGAAGATAGCTTTTAATCAATTTCAACTTTGAACATCTTCTGTTGCAAGAAGCAACTGAAACACTGTCAAAAATGTCTTTAGAGCCAAATATATGTTAGGGGCTAATTCTTGAAAATCTATTTCCACAATGATCTTTAATATTTTCAAGGCAGATAAATTTTTAGTTTCGTCCTATTTTATATTGCTACGTATAGGTACACGCGTTTAAAATCTTAAGATTCTTCGGAGATCGCCCCTGATCATGGTGGCATCATTTCAACCGTGATCATCAACCCTCATCATGGTGGCATCATTTCAACCCTGATCATGGTGGCATCATCCGTGATCATGGTGGCATCATTTCAACTCCTCTAGCCGGGATAACGCGGGCCTTACGTCCCTCACAAAGCGATTCTGAAATTGATGATATCAGGATTCATCAGTTCCACGACTTCCACTGGAAATCCCCAGTTCTGGCAAACCGTTGTAGTTATTATTACTATTATTATTAGCATAATCATTATTATTATTTATTATTTTATTTTTTTATTTTATTTTTTTTTTCATTTTAGCAGTATCCAAAGTGCTACACGGTGATTTACAGAATGCTACAGTTGGCCTAATAAAATCATAGTAAAATAATATTCCAAGACATTTTAGCTTATCATTTTGAATCGTCTGGAAAACCTCTTCACAACCGCATATCGGACTGCCGTTTTCCAAAGGTCGACACAGCACCCAGGAGCATTAACCATTGCACACACGGCAAAATGCGCATTTAAAGCTTGACAAACATCAGCTCCCAACTAGTAATCATTATGCACAAAAGGCACTTAGAGATTTCCTAAGATAACGCTTGCACCTGGGGCAACCGTTAGTTTTGCTTTAATATAGAGTAACAAAAGCTCAGATAGCTCCCAAAGTTAGCGTTCTTGAGTAAAGAAATTTCGCCTATGCAAGTGGCGGGCTCACACGTTTCATAACTGGGCGTGGTTTCTGTTCTTATGACGAAATTTTTCAATTCTCTTCATTATGTATTCTAAAGCTACAGGTATACCATTTTATACCATAATGTTGCCCTATTTTCTGCTAATTTGTTATAAGACGAATTCAAAGATATGCAAATATATTCATTTACAAAATATTTCTTAAAATAATCCCTTTCGATGAAAGATACCCCCCCCCCCAAATACTGCACAGTACGGCGTTATTTTTATATTCATTTGTTAAACTCGCTTAATAAGCCTATGACAGAAAGATTTCAAGTTCTGTTTTTAACCACATGTTAAGTAGAGTATCTTGTTTCCTGGGGTGATTTGACGGATTACGGAAAAGAGATTATTATTGGAAGAAATAAGCTACTTTTTTACTAGGAAAACAGAACAATATCTTTCGTCTATCGCAATCTAAATGTAATATGAAGTTTACATAAATACATTTGGGAGAAATTTAATGCCATTAGGTATTCTATAGATATTATATAAAATAAGTTTAAAAACTATACTGAAAGTGTTTGTTTCGAAACTGATTGCAACCTGGAAGTGTAACAGAAGGATTTGTGAGAAATTTGCGCAACAAATTCTAAATGACTGAATTCCGAAATTCGCTTACTAACTATATATCCGGGTTATTAAAAAAAAATCTGCCTAAAATGAGGCAGATATTTTTTTTAATAATATATATTTAAAAGTTCCTTTTTTTTTTTTTTTCGAAAGTTCCCGAAGAACAAAAGCTCGTAACGTGGTGCCTATCGTTACAGATATACTGGTTAGCAAAAGTTATCTTACTCTGCTCAAAAGTACTTGATAAAGAATAGAAAAAGAACATCTATCGAAATTGTAAAAGTTACAACTAGTGCAAATTCGCGAAAACTGAAGAAAATTAAAATAGTCTATTTTAATTCTCCTTAAATTAAAACATTTTCCACTCCAGGACACTTCTGGTTAAACTGCATGAACAGTACAAAAAAAAAAAAAGTGCATCTCTACACAAGCTTTAGGAGCATCATCTGCCATTGACTATAGGATAAATGTTCGAAAATGCTCATTTGAGTGCTGCCATGAGGAACATGAAAACATCCTCTTATTCAACTACAGGAAAACTAAAGCATGGTGTTTATCTTATCAGATCCTGTAATTATCCCCCTCAGAAAACAACTAGAATGGCCAGAGACTTCTTTTGAAGGAGGTTGATTGCTCTAATTGATATTCCAGACTTCTCTCATAGCGCGGCTACGGTCTGAATTGATGATATCCGTACGATTATAAAGAACAATAGTTACTAAGACGATTCTTAAATTACGAATAAGTACAAGATAACACAGAAAAAAGGGAAATTTTGAAAAACTCAATAAACATAGAAGAAATTTAACAAAAAAATTGTATTGATAGCATTTGAACCACAACAACATGCCTTTTAAGAGGCAGTAATCCAAATTATCAATGTGTAAAAATTACTTTCTGTAGAGGACGTACTTTTGTACGCATACCTTCTTTCAGTCTGCTACTAAGATTCCTATTGATCACTGCAATATCTCAGGGAATGTCACTGAATCGTGGGATGATACGGTTACCGAACAATTCTCGCACAGATTATATTTTTTTCCTATGGTTTACAGCACATAATGCTATGATATTACAAATAATTGAAAACAAATAACTTAAAAATAAGCACTAAACTAAGAATATGAGGAAAAGTTTTTAGAAGAATGGTTAATTAGATTTCATGTTCTATTATTTTTGTCTAATTTGCCTAATTTTTAATATTTTTAATTTTACAAATATGAACAAATTTTCAGAAACGAAATCATGTGCTCTAATAACATAAAAGTTTAGGTTTAATTAACGTGATGTCTATGCTTTATGTATTGATGCAATATATTTAATAATTGGCATGAAGCTGCCTAATTTAATTCTTAAAGTGCCTCGTTGGAAAATATTCGACCTGTTTCTTCTTTTCGGCAGTAGAGTTTTTGATTTTTTAAACCCTGCTTCTACTAAATAAGAGGAGGGCTTGGTTTGTTTGATTGAAACAAATCTCTCAACGGCTATTTGTTTAAGGGAGAGGAATACTTTCGTAGGGGGTATGCTAAGGAAAACCGGCTCCTACCCATATTCACATGGGGAAGGTCATGCAAGCTTCCAGTGCTTGGCCAATCCGCTCGCTTGGAATTGAACCCAGGTCAAATTATCACTGTTCCATAACTTTACCGCTCGGCCTCTGTTGGCCCAAGTAAGAAGAGAAAAAAAGGCCCATAATATTATTTCTATAGCATCTTTTATTTAGGGATATTTCTCTCGTATGGATTTTAAATTCCAAAACTTAGGGTACCAGTGTATTTGAATGAATTGCACATAAACATCAATGCTTCAATACCACACTGCTTACATCCTGTTATCAAGGTCATATAAATCGCAATTTAGAAGTTATAAACCATGCTGGCACTTCAAATTTTCAATGTCTTGGAAGTGAACAGTAAAACCTTCTTCTATGTTTTGCATCTGGCTTCTATATAATAATATATCTTCAGAGGAATCTGCGCTCTTCGTCTTTCTTTTTTCTGTGCCTGCATTTTACTTTTTTATAATTGCATTTATTACACAAAATTTTATATATTTTAAAAACAATTATTAGTTTTAAAATAGATTAAACAATTTTTTCGTTTTCTCCCCTTACGTTTATTTTATATGATTTCTTCCTTACCGCATGATATTGTTGTGTGTGTACGGGTTCTCAACCAGAGCCGGATTTAGACTTGATAAGGCCCTAAGCTACTTGGGATATGGGGCCCCTTATTAGTCTGTTATACTATACTAGAAAGCCCGGCGGTCATACGAAATGACCGCTGTTCTAGATATTCTAAATTGTAATTAAAATGATTTGTGCAAAGGTGTCTGCTAATTCAAACTGAATTACCCAGGGTAGGCGGCGAGGGGCGACCCTTTGCTTACTGCCCTACGGGGCTTCCCCCTTCTACTTGCTTAATTGCTTAAAGTAGAGTGCAATGAAGGAAACCACTGTCGGTACATTTCTTAAGAACCACCGCTAGATCAATAAATAAAGGTGATTTAAATAATAAAATGTTAATTCACATGTCAAAAATCTCTTTGCACACAACATTTCTCGTGTAGATCTTTCCATCATTTTTAAGCTCGCCTTGCAGAGGACCATCGATTAATTTTAATTTTACGTCCGTTCTTTCATGAACTCTTGAACAGACAACATAAAGTTGACCGTGTCCAAATGCAGGCTCAAGTAAAAAAATGCCAACACGCTTAAGCGTTTGGTCCTGAGACTTATTAATGGTCATAGCAAAGGCAAGTTTTACAGGAAATTGTCTACATCTCAATTGAAACGGCAACCCTGTACGGTGGCAACTTCACCCCTCTGGCTAGTTACGCAAGCAACCAATAAACTATCGGCGACAAACGGGTACTTAAGTCGCATATATATATGTGTGTGGTGAAGTAACATTATCTCCTCCGCTGGGAAGTATTGCTCCGGCAATAGAAACCCAGTACAATACAGTATATCTATTGCAGTATCATTTCCTCCGAAACGGCTGGCTCCCGAGCTTAGGGATACACACCGTTGGATTCCGCAGGTCTATGGCACGCCATTTTGACCATTCGCGTCTTCGTGGGACATTAACTAACCGAGATATTAATTAAAAACTAGCTTTGCCTTATGTTTACCACTTTCTTTCTTGGGTTTTCCGTATTAGAGGGATTTGGCTAAGTGTCAAATGCTTTTTTCTCGAATATCTACGGAACGGCGCCGAGCTGAAATTCGAGACGCGTATCTTTGGATTCCAAAAAATTCTCCGAATCCATCGATACCGTACTCATCTTCGTACGACTTTAATCAGCTGAGATATTAATTAAAAACTCCGGAAACGTTAATTTCCGCGCTCGCTTTTCCGAGTGGCAACAATAACTAACGGCGACAAACACTTAAGCCGCTTATATAGTATATAAAGTTTTATACGATATTTTAATTTTTTGGGAGCCCCAACAAAGTGAGAGCCCTAAGCTATAGCTTGTATGGCTTATAAGTAAATCCTACACTGTTCGCAACAGATTGAATACGCACAGGTCCGATGATAATTTGATAAAATTTATTGTATCATAAGAAACATTTCAAATTTCTGGAATTTTCCACAGAAATACTCGTATAGGTATTCGGAGTATCACAGAGTAGAATTAGTAGTTACTCTTCAAACCACTGAGAACGTTAACCACAACGCAATGCAAAGAGTATCTAAAGTGAAAGCTATAGTCCGAACTCTCGCTGAACTAAAATCTCACAAAAACATCTCTTCATAATATCACAGAAAAATGCAACAATTTCGTGTATAATTGCACTAAAATAATCTAATTTTATTAATAAACTTTTAATTTATTAATATAATAATTTATTATAATAAAAAAGTTTATTCATTAATAATTTTTTTTTATTTATTTATTTACATTTTGAATCAATGGAATTTTTCTGATGAATTTCCGGGGTATTTCGATTGCAATTTCGAATCAACCCCTTGATTAACACTGACCTGCTTTAAAATTTCATCAACCCCCGGGGAGTCAGTACTGATCCTGTCTGAACCCCTCCTCTATAGAATCATGAGCAGACGATAGTTTAAATGAAACGTTCATGAGATTGCGAGGCTTCTGAATAGGAGCACTGCAGACAATTTGAGTTGTTAACCTTCCAGTAGTACCTTAAATTTGGTATTCTGCTAATCATTGACCGTATGACAGATTTTAGTTGTCCGGAAAAACTGCTTGGCTATTCTTGCGAACATTCAGAATTTTTTTGTTCTATGGAAGATTGGCCTGAATAAACCCATCCCTTAGAACAAGTCTAATATAAACTCTCACAGAAAGAAGCATAATAATTGTAAATAATAACAGAGTACTTTCAGGGGAAAATGCAAAGTAAACTGAAGCGTTGAAAAGCACTTCATGCTTGACTATAAGGAATGCTCAACCTCCTGCGCTGATGTGATCTTTACTTGATCATCATTATTGATTTTCCTAAGGGAATAGCGTTGTTTTGCCATTAAAGCGTAATATCCTGTTTAGAGCTTTTGCTGCCATTTACTGTGTTTTATTGAGAAAAAACTATTTTTGATCTTTTATACGAGTATTTATAATTTTTAGTATGGTCATAGTTACTTATTTTATGGTTGGTTAAAAGGTGAGTTGCTAAATGCAGATTATGATTGGTTAAAAGCAAAGTATAATTAGCCAATCAGAATGAAGAACGATCAACTAAGTTGCAATCGCAGGGTACATAGGTATGCAATGCCTTTATCCCTGTATCATCAAATGATTTAAAAATTTATGCAAACAGGATGAATTCGACAAGTAAGTAAAATTTACGGTCTAAATGAAATGAAAAATTATTTAAAAGAAATATTTTATTCTGCAGGAAATGTTATTATCAGTACATTAATAATCATCATAATCCATACTCTATTTTGAATTTGGGATGGAAAATAAGGATCAGCATAATTTTGAAGCAGAAAATTCGGGGCGAAAAAACCATTAGAATATAAACTACCAGTGTAAGTTGTAGAGACATTAGGTATTTTTGAAGAAGGAAAGATGAAAAATGAGCAATGCCCTCTCCGGGAATCGAACCATAGATCTCTGGAATATGCGCCCAGCGTGCAGACCACTACACTACAAGGCATGCTAAGAAGGCGGGAGAAATATCTTTTAAAGTATCGGGCTATTCATAATTCTTCCGGACTTCAAAACGCTATAGTAACAAAACTAAGACTAATAGAAAAAAAACGAACCTTGCATTGTATACAGAAATAATGCAAGTTTTATATAATAGGCTGCAGAAGTCACATGGATATGCTGCAACTGTGTTTAATGCCACAATTACATGAACGTGAGGATGAATACTTCGTTTTGCAACAAGATGGAGCTCCATCCTATTTTCTGCGGGACGTGTGTGAGTACCTTAACACATAATTATCTCATCATTGGATTAGCGAGCTTCCGAAGATGACGTACCTCTTTTACTGCGGCCGCCACGCTCACCGGATTTAACACTGTGTGACTTTTCCATGTGTGGCTAGTCTTTGTCTTCTTACCTCTTCCGTCGCATGATTTAGCAGAACTGCGTGAAAGGATCACATGTGCTGTGAATAACATTGATAGTACTATGCTGATTAAGTCCCAAACACATTATATTTCGTTTACGCGGGACTTGACGTCGAAAGGGGAAATTCTCAGAACTCGCACAATTCCAGGAAACCCATGTATCTAGGTTACTATTTTCACTTACTACAAAGACTTGAACGCCAAACACTAATCGATTATTGCTCAGATTAGGATCACGTGAGGCTTCAGAAGCAGAACTTTCGTCTGATTGGTTGTCTCTACCCTGGACTGAGGTCCAGTCGAGACATTTTCGGTGAGGATTAAAAAAATCCCACGTAGCCGCAGCATTGTTTCCCTAGCTAGACAGGACTTCGCTTCAGGCGGGGCTCTTTTTTCTAGGAATCTTCCCGTTTAAACCATTGCTACCAGAATCTTGTTTCTCAGAAAAGTCCCGTCTAGCAGGGACTGTAGCCATGTGTGATAACCCCTTTAGAGTCTGTCAGAAACTGTACTATTGCATTGATGTATGCCTTGTGACCAAGGGTTCACACATAGAACACACGTAAGGGCTGTAAATAAAACTTAAATTGTTTCGGTATTTAATGCAATTTTTTTTTTTTTTTTTCTGTATTCGTCTTAGTTTTTTATTATAGCCTTCTAAACCTCGGGAGGGAATTATGAATAACCCGATATACTAGTTTCGTTGTAGCGATGCAAGGTCATAGCGAGATTAAGGATGTATAAATACTTTAAATATTTACAGAATATTTGTATATACACATATCTGAATACTACACTCATGTCCATAAATTAAGGATAATTCGGAGTCACGCGGAAATCGAACTCTAAAATAAATATATCACCTGTAAAATCCCTACACACATCTTCAAGAATCATATGCAAATTTCAGGAAGTAACCAGATGACACTAATGGTACGTCACAATGACGAGAGTGTAAGAGAGTGATATACACTGACTACCAATAAGTATTTGGACATCTATGCAAATGACAATATCTGCGGTCTAAGGTACGTCACGGACTCCGCCGGTATATATCTTGTAGGAAACAGCATCGACTTTAGTCGCATGCAAGATGCCTCGCAGTTCAGAGCTCTCTGATTTCGAGAAAGGTATGATTATCGGGTATCACAAATGTGGCCGATCCTTAAGGGACATATCTAGCGATCTGAAGTACCTAAAATCGACAGTGGCCTATGTGATTAAGAAGTGGAAGGTGAGCGGTGATCGTCGGAATGTGCCCCGAGCCGGCAGACCAACGAAACTGGGAGACAGAAACCGACGAGTGCTGTCCAGAGAAATTCGGAAGAACCGCACCCAACCGATGGCCCTCATCCGCGAGGAGTTTCAACAAGCATCCGGGAGTATTGTTTCAATGAATACCATCCGCAAGGCAGCACATCTGCTTGGTTTTCATGATCGTGCTGCTGCCCATAAGCCTTTGATCACAAAGTCCAACCGCGCTGCTCGGTTAATGTGGTGCAAAGCACATCGAAATTGGACCGTGGATCAGTAGAAACGGGTTCTTTGGAGTGACGAATCAAGGTTCACCCTTTACCGTTCGGATGGCAGAGTCTGTGTCTGGCGTCTACCTGGAGAACGTCTCCTGCCAGAATGCATTGTGCCAACAGACAAGTTCGGCGGAGGTAGAATTATGGTCTGGGGTTGTTTCTCTTGGTATGGGTTGGGACCCTTGGTCCCCATTCATGGTAAGCTCAACTCCGATGCCTACTGCACTATTTTGGATGACAATGTGCTTCCTACGTTGTGGCAGTTTTACGGGTTGGACCCCTGTTACTTTCAGGACGACAATGCCAGTTGTCATGTTTCGACGTTAACCAAGGCTTGATATGGTGCCAATAGAATTCATCGAATGGACTGGCCTGCCCAGAGTCCATACCTGAACCCCATCGAGAACCTCTGGGACGAGTTGGATCGCCGAATTCAGGGGTGCACTACCCGTGCAAAATCGGTGAAGGAACTTCTATGTCTTTTCCAAGCCGGGTGGAAGAAAATACCACTAGCTGTCATACAAAGACTTGTGGAAAGTATGCCCCGGAGGGTCCACGCTGTAATTACCTCTCGTGGAGGCTCTACCAACTACTGATTTTGAATAAAGTTAGTTTTTCTTTTCTATCACAGGTGTCCAAATACTTATTCGTATTCAGTGTATAAGGAATACAGGCAAAGAAGTAAAATTGCTCGCAGGCGCTTTATAAGCATTTCAGTGCAATAACCGAATAGTTATGACACAAAGGACGCATTTGGATGATTTTTTACGTGGTAGAATTATCGGCCGTCTGGAATGTGGGCGTACCCAACTGGAAATATCAGACGAACTTGGAATTGCCCAGTGTGTCATCTCCAGGCTTTGGCAACGATTCCAAGATGATGGTAATGTGAGTAGACGTTACAGCACAGGTCGCCACAGAGTTACAACGCCGAATGAGGACCGGTATTTGGCAGTTACTGCCAAAAGAAACAGGCGGAGCACAGCCTCAGACCTGTCTCGTCAGCTCTCTTCAGCCGCTGGTACGACAATTTCAAGGGAGACCGTGTACAGACGCTTAGGGCAGATTGGTCTGTATGCTCGTAGACCTGTCAGATGCGTTCCACTTACTGCAACTCACTGTCGCCTGCGGTTAGCCTGGAGTTGAGAGCATGCATTGTGGACACCACAACAGTGGGCTTGTGTGATGTTTTCCGACGAGTCCAGGTTTAGCTTGCAGTCTGATTCTCGCCGGACATTCATATGGAGAGCTCCAGGTACCCGTTACCACCAAGAAAACATCATTGAACGACGCCGTTACGGTGGTGCAAGAGTGCTCGTTTGGGGTGGAATTATTCTGGGTTCCAGAACTGACCTGCATGTTCAAATTGGAACCATGAAAAGCCAAATCTATCGGGACGTCATTCTGGAACAACATGTACGTTTGTTTCGGGGCTCCATGGGCGCACAATTTGTGTTTATGGATGACAACGCCCGTCCTCACCGTGCAAACATCGTAAGCGAATGCCTTCAATCGGAGGATATCACCCGTATGGACTGGCCAGCATTCTCACCGGACTTGAATCCAGTAGAGCACGTGTGGTACATGCTTGGCCGATGAGTTGCAGCCCGTCAACATCCTCCTACATGTCTAGCGGAACTTCGGAGAGGCATTGCTTTTTGAGTGGTGTAATATCCCCCAAGATCAGATCGATAATTTGATACTCAGCATGCCTAGGCGTTAAACGGACTGTATTGCATCGTCTGGGAGACATACAATGTATTAACTATCATACCAACCATGTAATATTGGTTTTTTGTAAATAGGTTTTTTTTTTTTTTTTTTTGTAATTTTGTTCCAGGGAGAAAAAGTCGCTAATTTTTTAAATAATATCAAACATATAGCATCTTTTTTTGCTGTTTACCTTTTGTTTAATAAATAAGCTTTACAAATAAGTCAAATTTGTTTTGCTTCTAACTCTTCCTTTGATTTTGCATTATCCTTAATTTATGGACATGAGTGTAGTTTGCATAGCAGAATGGAATCGTTTTCTATTTCACAATACTGATTAATACAGCAATCTCTCACAATCAGACTTTATAGAATAAAAAAGAACTAACTGGTAAGAGGTTACTTTGTAACCGAGAAAATGTAGCTTGTAGGGTTCCTAACTCCTTCTCTAAGATGAACGTCGAGGAACCGAGTGAACTGTGTAGTGATCTTTCGCTGAGTTCAAACGACCGAGTTCAAGTCGTAGACTCGAGAAGAGTTAAAACTCCCTTTTATTCACTCAAATAAGAATAATAGTCGGGACCTTCTCGTGCTTACAAGAAGCCTCTATTCGGGCTTTAATTCAGAACAAGAGATAAGAAACTAAACTATAATTAACTAAACGAGACTTAGCCGAAGCTAGACACAATTAGTTAACGTAGTCGTAGTTGGCCTTTAAGTTAAACTAACCAGCGAATATCAATAGGCACGAAATATACAGCCGAGCGTAACAGCTTCAAGAGTGACTTAGCGAGAAAGCAAACACCCGCTACGAAGGACTCCTAACATTCTCTATCGAAATTAGTTGAACCTTCCTTAATTACTTCCTCTAACTCATTTACATTTAACGCGATACTAAAAACTCATTCTGTTAGGGAGTTGTAAGTGGATTGGTAGGAAAGGGTTTCAAAATTAAAATAACTGTTATAAAATTAAAATATACCTTACAAGTTTAATAATTTCTATACAAATTAAAATTGCTATGTTAGGAGAGACAACACAGTTTAAAGCTATTTGAATATTTGAAATTTTGTGAAGTTCTCACATTTTTTACTTCCTTGTACAAAGTAAAGGAAGTATTGTAATCACGAAAAATTTCGGCTATCATATTTCAACGAAAATATCCATTGTGACAGTTCTCGAATCCATTTGTGTCGTTCTTATGTTACAGTTTTCAGTTAAGATTTCTATGCCTTTTTTTTATTTTATTTAGTTAATATAAAATTTAGTTAATATAAAAGAGACAAACACTGGATAAAAATGGCATGTCAAATGTAATTATTAACTGAAGCTATATAAATATCACACATGAAGCTTTCAAGATAGAATATATAGCAAATTTCAAAACATGTGCAGCTTAGCTGAGTTTATTATTTAAGCAATAATATTAATAACTTATTTATATACACATAAACTGCAAACTAAAAATATTATCCCATTAAAACAATTTGAATATAATAAAACAATAATTTTAGAATTACCAACAATTTAAAAGTTAAATGGCGCCAAACCTAATGACGCCGATATTTGTTTACATTTGAAACTCTTAGTAGAACGGTGAATTAAGTCAGTTGGTGCACCAACTTCCGTGTCTTTTTGCCCACTTGGACCAAAGGCTATATTTCAGTTTATAAGATATGTCTCCCATCTTCCTCGCTAGCCTTCGTGGTGTACTGGTTCTGCACGCTAGGCCGGTATTCCAGAGGTCCGTGGTTCGATTCCCGGCGAAGGCGGTTGCTAATTTTTCATCTCTTCTGCTTCCAAAAAAATCCTAATGTCTCTACAAGTTTTCTGCGTGGTCCACTGGCCGCCCCCCTTTGTTTTTTGGTTGAAACTCTAAATTTAATTGTTAAGATGTTTTTTTTTTTTTTTTTAACTGTATTTGATGTTCTATATTTTTTTTTGTATTCTACAATTTTAAATGAAGACTTGAGTATTAATGTACTTTTGCCTTGCTGGGAAATGAGAACTGAATTAATTGAATAAGAAATATATCTTTAATGAAATTCGAGGAAATAAGTTTTAATGAAATGCAGCAAACAATGTGTATAATTTGATAGGCCGTACGAGGAAGTTATGTGGTGTCCACATCAGATATATGTTTATATTAGCAAATATGTTTGTATTACCAATGTTTATATTAGCAAATAATATAAATGCAGCAAACAATGTGTATAATTTGATAGGCCAATGTGTATAATTTGATTTGATGACCATCTCAAAAATAACTTTCGTAATGTTTCACCGATGTTATCTTTTGTAATTACCTGGTTATACGAAATTGTACGATTGCTTTAACAACTTGAGATCAGTCAGTTTTACTTTAGGAAAATAATATTTAAAATTTTAAATGTTTATCAAAATTCATCAATGTTTATATTAGCAAATAATAGAAATGCAGCAAACAATGTGTATAATTTGATAGGCCGTACGAGGAAGTTATGTGGTGTCCACATCAGATATATCTTCTTATGATTCTTTTCTGTAATCATGACGATATATAGTTTTCAGCCATTGAACTGCAGATAAAAGTTCCGGATTTAAATCTATTTTGTCTGTCTGAATATCGTGGATAATCTAGAAACGCATTTAATGTACATGCTTTTATATCGGAGAAAATAGCTGAAGTAAAAAGACCCATGCACATGAGTGAAAAGATTTATTAAATCTATAGTTCATTATGGGCATATCGTGTCAAATACGTATCAACCATCTCAAAAATAACTTTCGTAATGTTTCACCGATGTTATCTTTTGTAATTACCTGGTTATACGAAATTGTACGATTGCTTTAACAACTTGAGATCAGTCAGTTTTACTTTAGGAAAATAATATTTAAAATTTTAAATGTTTATCAAAATTCACCAATGTTTATATTAGCAAATAATATGCAGAATTCGAAATATACTTTTCTAAATACCTGTATGATGACAAAATACTTGTTTGGTCTTTGCTCTACAGAAATAAAAACAAGAGTAAAAAGAGACAAACACTGGATAAAAATGGCATGTCAAATGTAATTATTAACTGAAGCTATATAAATATCACGCATGAAGCTTTCAAGGTAGAATATATAGCAAATTTCAAAATATGTGCAGCTCAGCTGAGTTTATTATTTAAGCAATAATATTAATAACTTATTTATATACACATAAACGGCAAACTAAAAATATTATCCCATTAAAACAATTTTATAGCTTATAAGGTATTTCTCCGGATTTCTTGGCGTGTCTTCGTGGTGTAGCGGTCTGCATGCTGGGCGCGTATTCCAGAGGTCCGTGGTTCGATTGCCGGGAAAGGCGTTGCTAATTTTTCATCTCTCCTGCTTCAAAAATACCTAATGTCTCTACAAGCTAAGCATATGAAATTAATATTTTGTATTCCTAATTCATAGAATTTTACGTCAAATATTTAGACTTTAATAATGAATGAGACTATTATTCTATCTTTTCCTTTTTCCATAATTTGGGCTGGGCAAACGCTCTGATAAGCATAGAACTAGTGCATTTACGTCATCTATACACACACATATAGAGATGTATATTATAAAGCATACACAAACTTTTATTACCTAATTATTACAAAAATATCAGTAAAAACCCTTTGACACTAGAATTACATACACTCGCAACTTTCTGAAATACTAAACCAATAATAATAATAATAATAATAACTTTATGAGCCATTTAAGAGCAGAGATGAATATGTGCAACTGATGCGAAATTAAAGTTTAATCTGGGTAATAAAAACAGCTGACGAAGAAATGTTTTAAAGCATTATATCATTTCTAGTCCTAGTCAAATTTTTAAAGGTGTTTACCAATGAAATCAACAACGCTTGGTACCAGAAGATCAGAGACATATAACCCATTGGGACTGAAAGGATCTTGCGTTTATCTATAAGAAAACAAAACTCTCAGCTATTCCGTTATATGATTAAATATCTTTTTTGCTTAACATTATTGGAACCAGTGCCAGGACAAGGGTGAGGCACCAAATTGGCCATTACGAATTCGAAAATTACTTTAATTATGTTTTCAAATTTTTCAGTTATTATTAGGAGAAATAAGCTTCGGCAAACTTAAATTAATAAAACAATCGGAAGAATTTCAAGAAAACCTGAAAATGAATGAAATGTGCATTTCGATGTTATTTCTTTTTTATCAAAAGAGAATTTTTTTAACATTTTCATTTGAAAGTTATAAATAATTGGTTATATTATTTTTCTGAATTTATAAAGCTACGATTAAAAATACTTTAAGAATTATGGTATAATTATGCTATAATAATTATTATATTTTGATTTAATACATTTACTTTTGTTTAATACAAATATAGCTATTTTGAAATATATATATCGGCGAGCATTTGCCTTTTTGCCTCAGTTGAAAAAATATCTTGACACCGCTTTTATTGGAACATCTTTAATTCGAACAGAATCATGCTTCAATAATGACTCTTTTCTTTCTTTTTTTTTTTTTTTTCCCCAAAACTGTTAGCAATCATAACAGAAAATGTGGACCCCATCATGCGCAGAATAACTTAGTATTTAATGAAGGACTTCGAGTTACATAAGGTCAAGTCATCTCTGTCTCTCCCCCCCCCCACACACACAGACACACATGCGCACACATTGTTAGTTCAAAACAATGCTAAAATTCACGATATAATCTTCGCGGTTGAAGATTTCGCTATAATACTATTTTAAATGGTACATCTAATGTCTCTTTCCGTTTTCATTGCAAAAACTTTCAACGTTCAAAAATATTATTTTCCGCGAATGCTTTTAAAAAAACCTAAATATCTAAAAATAGCTATAGGCAAAATACACAGTTTGCGCACGAAACTAAGCCAATAAAAAATGCTTTAAAAAAAACAAAAATTTTGCATCATACGCAAACTGGTAGCTTAAATTCTTCATTTCTATGACTCATCTTTCTGGAAAGTTGCCATACAAGAAACGTAATTATTAGCTCAGTCGGCTCTAGACTTCATAATAAGAAAATAATGATACTATTTCGCGGTATCCTGCTGGAGAATGGTTCGAATAAAACTAAGTGGTAAAAAAGGATTTTCTTATCCTTTTTTCTGTTACTTTTAGAGATACACTGTAAAGTTTTTTAAAAATATACTTTTGTCTATAATCTGTTGAAAAAATTTTAAAACAGCCATATAACTATTCTTTTTAATCACTCTTGAATTAAATGTAAAATTAACCGCACCTGTATTCGTATGTAGAGACAAGGCAAGATAAAATAAAATGTAAAAATTTTATCGTCGGTAAAAAAGCAATCCTTATTGATAAAATCATAAGGCTTAATTATCTACACCTATCATAATTCAAGATCATCGCTGAATTTTTAACAAATAAATTAAATAAAACATTTAGTGTTTGCAAGGAATTTTTAAGAGGTATTAAAAATTTAACATTTTATTAAACTACAAATGAATTAACTGGCAGCAGAGAAATCCTTAGACAAATAAAGATAAAAATATTAGCAGATTTTAAGGCAGCCTTAAAATTTATTTCTGCATTGTTTACAAAGATCATTTTTTCTACTAATGTTCATATACTAAATACATGAAAGCAAATACTGTACTGTTTCGCTGATTAATTAATATAACAAGGTCAGCAACTCCATAATTTCTGTTAAGTAGGAGAGTTTGATAAGCCCCGTACTATAGCCACCAACTGCAGTTTTTTTTTTTTTTTTTTTTTTTTTTCTTCTATTTTTTGACTCGAAGCATAAGATATTTTATGTTTTAAATTTAATCAGGAAACTCAGCGATATAAAAGAAGTGTATATTTGTCTTTTGAATTTAATAAACAAAGAATTAAAAGAAATGTGTTGTTACTGCCCGAAATAAAATATTTTTATCTTCCACGCGGCAGTGTGTTGTCGTTCGGAAAATAGTAAGATATTATTTTTTTATATTTAATCTGTCTGTTATTAATTAACAAACTAAATTCTTTAAAAGCAATATATGCGTATCTTAAAGACGTTATTATTATTATTATTATTATTATTATTTTACTTTTAAATCTGATTAATTTTGTTTTTACTTTTAACATGACTGATTTAAATAAATACATTTAATTCATCATATATCTAATTAAAAACATTCAGTTTTTTAATGGATTTCCATTACATATTAATACGAATCACATATTATACGAATTACATATATACAGATGATATTTAATGTTCCCATGTTAGTCTAAATGCATATTCATTTAATATACTATAAAATGTTTTGCTATTCCACCTGAGCCACTTCTATTGATAATTCCTAGGGATAAACCATACTAAATTTTAAAAGAATGCTTTCCGACGATGGTTAAAACCTGAACTCTTTCAGACTTTATTTTTTTTTAAGACTACGTTAAACCAGTAAACTCATAATTTAAAAGTACAATTAAAAAAAATTCATTAACATTTACATCGGTATTAAGTAATGATTAAAATAAAGAAATATCTTTATATATATAAGCGGCTTAAGTGTTTGTCGCCGATAGTTTATTGTTGCCACTCTGGAAAATGAGCGCAGAAATTAACGTTACCGCAGTTTTTAATTAATATCTCCGCCCATTAAAGTCGTACAAAGATGAGAATGGTATCGATGGATTCGGAGAAGTTTTTGGAATCTGAGGATATGCGTCTCAAATTTCAACTCGGCGCCTTTCCGTAGATATTCGAGAAAAAAGAATTTGGCACGTACGCAAATCCCTCTATTATGGAAAACCCAAGAAAGTGGAAAATGCAGAGAAAACGTAGGGGAAAATTAGTTTTTAATTAATATCTCGGCTAGTTAAAGTCCCACGAAGACGCGAATGGTCAAAATGGCGTGCCACGGACCTGCGGAATCCAACGGTGCGCTTCGCTAAGCCCGGGAGCAGCCGTTTCGGAGGAGATGACTTAGACACATCTATATTACCGAGCTATTGCAGGCGCCACGTTGCTGGTTCCTTAAATTAAGCCCAAGGGCACATGACATAATGAATTCTGGAAATGGAAGACATCTCGGAAGAGAAAACTGAGAAAGGAAAAGTGAGAGGGGTTACCAAAAGGAACAAGGCCAAAGGCATCTGGCAGGTGAACGGAACTTGACAAGATGAAGAAAATACGAATGAATCCATGGCAATTCAGAGCAATGACAAAGGAGGAGATGATGTTACTTCCCCCCCATATATATATATGCGGGTTAAGTGTCTGTTTGTCGCCGATAGTTTATTGGTAGCTTGCGTAACTGTAGTAACAAATGGGGTGGAGTTGCCACGTCACAGGGCTGCCGTTTCAATTGAGACGTAGACAATTTCCTGTAAAACTTTGCCTTTGCTATGACCATTAATAAGTATCAGGGCCAAACGCTTCAGCGTGTTGCATTTTTTTACCTGAGCCTGCATTTGCACACGGTGAACTTTATGTTGCCTGTTCAAAAGTTCATGAAAGAACGGACGAAAAGTTAAAAATAATTGATGGTCCTCTGCAAGGCGAGCTTAAAAATGATGGAAAGATCTACACAAGAAATATTGTGTAGCAAGAGATCTTTGACATGTGAAATAACATTTTATTACTTAAATCACTTTTATTTATTGAGCTAGAGGTGGCTTAGCCACCGCTAGCTTTAAGAGCCACCGCTAGTGGTTTCTTTCATTGCACTCTACTTTAAGCAATTAAGCAAGTAGAAGGGGGAAACCCCGTTGGGTAGTAAGCAAAGGGGCGTCCTCGCCGCTTGCCTTGAGTTTGAATTAGCAGACACCTTTGCACAAATCATTTTAATTACGATTTATAATATCTAGAACAGCGGTCATTACGTATGTCAGCCTGGCTTTCTAGTATATATATATGTATATATGTATATATGTGAATGTCATAATATGGAAATGGAAACCAGAATTTCCATTTCCATATTATGACATTATCCATTCAGGTTTCCAGAAATGGAAACCAGATTCGAAATTTAGTATGTCGAAGAATGGAACGCCAATTTAAAATTAAAACCTGGGCTAACTGTTTTTCTTAGCCTTGAGCTCGGTTTATAAAGACAGAATACTCTAAGTATTTCAAGGGTGAGCAAGGTGGATTTCTATTATTCAAAGTGAAGAAAAGTTTTGCAGAATATTTTAAATAAATCGGTTATTATCCAAGACCATCTCTAATTTTAGCAAAACTAAATTGAACAAACTACTTAATTTTTCAAAAGTACTATATTGTGATTTTTTTTGAAGGAATTTGATTGAATGTTAAATTTTATCAAACTGAAAATATGAAATAAATACAAAAGGGTAAAAATAAAACTTTTATTAAATTTTAGATATAAAAATATTAAATTAATATAAAATTTCAAATAATATCTTTAAAATTCTACTAAATTAAAAATGTATTAAAGTAGAAAAAGGAATAAAATTTTGCACATATTTTTACTTCTCGAGCAAAGATTATTAAACGATTTATTAAAAAGGCTCGATTTTCTCATTAAACAAATATTAAAAATACTCCAAATTAAAATTCAATTTTGTCTAATTTACTGGAAAATTTCCAGTAAAGACATAAGTTCATAAGTTCTGTTGATAAGACTTGGAGTTTTATGCTGAATTTGTTTCCCTCGCTGAAATTACCACTTATGTTATCGAAGTTTTACTTGTTTTTTGCACGTAAAAAACATCGAAACATATGAACAATGTTTTATCAGTCAGATATTTTTCTTTTTTCCCCATTTAAGAGCTAACGCTGAACACCACTTAGGAAGAATGATGAATAAAGGAAAGCAAACAGAATTCTACTGATAAATTTTGGTATACTTTCATGTACTTTCAGAAGGTTTTGTATATAACACAACAAGAAAAATTTAAGTGGTTAAGTGCCTCATTTTTAAAATATGCTCTTTTCTCAGAGATAGGATTTATCCCAAACAGTTAATTTTTTTTATTTCTATTTTAAAGTAATAAACAGGAATAAAATTTTAAATGATAGATAAGTAGTCAGCATAAGAAAAAGAGAAGAAAAAGACCAGTTAATGGTATTCATAAATCCTGTTTTA
The DNA here is from genome assembly GCF_044657685.1 of Stegodyphus dumicola. Classification (NCBI taxonomy): domain Eukaryota; kingdom Metazoa; phylum Arthropoda; class Arachnida; order Araneae; family Eresidae; genus Stegodyphus; species Stegodyphus dumicola. The sequence goes on along the minus strand of NC_140779.1, from coordinate 120,912,004 downwards.
TCAAAATGGTGGGGAGAAATGCAGAATTTGAATTAATGAAACCAAGAACCATTATCTCTTTTTTAATTTTTTTTTATTTATTATCAGTTGCAATATATTTTATAGTTTTAGCCCAAAAGGAGTTATTACTATCGAAATGGAATTTTGCGTCGAATCACTATAAATGCATCGTTTCACTTTTCATTCGAATTTGTGGCCATTCGGCAAAATGTAAGACATTTGTCTTTCAAATTGAATATGTCTGTGGTGGATTAAAAACTAAGCTATTTGAAAGTAATAGATGCAGTTCTTAAGAATATTTGTTTCTTACTTTTGAATCGGATTAATTTAAATAATAAAATGTATTTAATTAATGATATATCTAATAACAAATATTCAGTATTTTCATAAAATGTCGCTATGTATATCATTTACTTCATATTTTCAAAACTTTAATGAATTTTAGATTAACAAGCTCAGGGATCTGAAAGCGAGCAATGACGACACTGTACGGAATAAAACATTTTTACTTTCTTGTACGAAGTAAAGGAAGTACTATAATTGCGAAAAATTTTGAGTGTCGTATTTCAACAGAAATATTAATTTTGAAAGTTCTGAATCCATTTCCACATTTTTTTTTCTTGATATCTGTACGTATGGACACAACAAAGAACTTCTTTCCCAAAACAAACTGTAAAATAGATTCGGAAGTGAATTTTTTTCGTGACATCTATGTACGTACATTAAGAGGATATATATATATACATATGGGAAAGTTTTATACTCGTTATGAAAAAATAAAATTAGAAGAAGTTTGATTGCCATACAAAAAAAACTGACCGGGAATTTAATTTCAAAATTTTCAGTTTTTGATGTCATTTTCAACCTGTCTTGAGCGATCTGCTAATTATGTTAGAATCAATCGAGGAAATAAATGTAAATGAAATGCAACCAAATAAGTGTATAATTTAATAGAACCCTACAGGGAAGTCATGTTGTGGCCACACCAGATTTTTAGAAGACAGTTTATCGGAAATTCTAAACATATGCTGCTTTTGAATATTTTGTTATTTTGATCTTCAATTGAATTTTATTAGGCGTAAGGGCGAAAACCGTGATATGTAATAAATAAAGTTAGCACACAAAACTTTAATAATAAAAAGACAAAAGAAAAATAGGTAGCTATCTTGCAAAGAAAACTGAACACTGATATGATGAACCAAGAAAAGACTGAAAAAAATAGAAAAACATATGCCAACACTTAACACTGCATCACGAATTCTAAACATAAGCTGCCATGCAGCTTTAAATTTTTTGTTATTTTGCTGTAGAATTTCATATGGCGAAAGTGCGAAGAAAACGATGCTTAATAATAAAGCTAAAAATACAAAAAAAAGGGGTTAGACCTACCCCTTAAACGCTGTTATAAGGTATTTCTCTCGCCTTCTTAGCTCGACACGTATTCCAGAGGTCTGTGGTTCGAGTCCCGGTGAGGGCATTGCTAATTTTTCATCTCGCCTGCTTCCAAAAATACCTAACGTCGTTACAAAGTAAACAGAGCGTTATCACTGCATGTTGCTTCTTTTCTGTAGAGAACTGTTTCCAAAAGTTAAGAAAAAAATTATATGAACGAAAAAACTACATGAAAGATTTTGATGAAATATGGGCCAAACACGAATTATTATTTACAGAATTACATAAAATTATTTTGACAAAAAATTAAACTGTAAATGATATTATTGAAAATAATGCAGAGGAAAAGTATCTATAGAATAAAGTAGCATAAAAATCTATAAAGGATGTTCCAGTTAATCGCTTCAATAAGTAACAGCCGTTACTCCCTTCTTCCTGGCAAGCGTTAGGTAGCGGCGTGAGTGCAGTACCATGCCTCTAGAAAGCATCTCATTCGTACTCAGTTAGATTTTTGATAAATATTTAGTATTCAGAGATTGAGTCCGCCAGGCCATGCTCACATGGATAGCATGGATAGCCTCTAGCAAGCTTGAATTTCAGTAGGCAGCAATATTAAGGAAGATTTTTAGTTTGCATTTATTGTTACGTAGAGCACCCTTTAAAAGTGTTCCATAAAAACCAGTGAAACATTTTATCGGTACCCGTAGAATTCCTATGGTAGCTACTAACTTTTACTCGTTTCTCTACTGATTTTGATTTGTAGTATCAAAATGCCTCGAGAATCTAGTAAAACTTTCTACCGGTACCACCTATACAATTCTACTGGTTTCTATTAATCTTTACGGGTTTTTCTTAAAGGGTATCAATTGATACCCATACAACCAACATCGATGTCAACAAAACTTTGCACTGGCTTGTGTTGGTTTACGTATACTGACTTTTCTTACTGCGTGTTACTGTTTTTCTTATTTCTATCAATAGAATTATATTGGTACCAGTATGGTCGAAATGGATGTCATTATACCTTCTATTGGTTTATATCGGTTTGTGCAAATTTTCGAACTGACACCAACAGACCTATTATAAACAATGAAAGCTTAGAGAAATTAATACTGGTATCAGTAAACCAAAATTCATTGGTATTTATGGTGTCTACTGCTTATTTTAAATTATTTTTTTAATTATTATTTTGTTTATTTATTTGGTATTAATGCGATTAAGTTTATTTCAGTTTTGTTACTATAGGAACGTTTAAAATTAAAAATCATGCAGTGAGCCCTCTCGTTCCGACCACTTCCCTAAGATGACAATCTTTGAAAGTGAAGTATCGTGAAAGTGAAATTATTGCTAAGAAAATAAATAAAGAATTTTTTGACTGAACTGTGCGGAAAATTTCTAGCCGGACAGTGATACGAAATTGGGGGCCTGAGAAGTAATTTTACATGGCCAACAGGGGGCTGTGTATGTATGACTCTCGGCGATACCATGCCTAAATGTTTTAAATTAATTAAATTCGTTGTAAGTACGTACTTTTCATACAGTTTGTCTTATGTAAGTACTTAGTGAGTATGAAATAAAAATTTTACTCACATTGAGCACTTTTTTTAAAATTTGGGGCCGGTAATCTAAGGAAAGTACGTGGGCAGTCAATGGCCTAGGAACGGTCCTGCACTACATTTCAGTTCTGTATTTGCTGTCAATACGATGATTATATGTAGTTTTAAAAAATAGATGTGGAATGAACTTGTAGAGACATTAGGATTTTTGATGCTGAGAGGCGTGCAAAATGAGCAATGCCCTCGCGGGGACCACGAACCTCTCCAATACGCGCCGCGCCGAGCGTGCTGACCATTGCACCACGAAATCATGCTAAGAAAGGCGGGAGAAGTACCTTATAAGCTGATCCGTGCGACTGCTACCGAACGAAAAAGCGACAGAATCAAAACATTGGGTCTTCTTCGTTATATACTCATATTCGTATCCCAAGCCATGCGACTGGGATAAGGAGGGAGATCTTCCACTTTGAAACAATTAGGAAATTTAGTTCGACAGCTGATGGTGGTGCTTCAGTATTCTAGATTTTCGATTTTTGATTTTATTTTATTGAGTTGATTTTTCTGGCAATGTATCGTAATGTAATATACGAGTGTGCTGCAACCCTCCTGACTAATAATAATCCGCCTCGTGGTTAACGCAGTACACCGAACACAGACAAACAGAAATACGTTAGAAGAATTAAAACAAAAATACAGTTAAAACATCAAACCAAAATGTCCAGTATTGTTCTATAGCTATTTATAAATTTCATCTAAGCCTTTGAAAATCTAGACTCTTTATTGCAGCAGTAGAATTCCTTTATGTTACCATGTTTTTCTCTAACATGTAGCAATAATACGCAGTCTTCGGCGAAATGTCATGCATTGGCTTCAGCACTAAAAAAACTATAGAGATTATTGTTTTGAAAAATTAAATCTTTTCCGGTACGCCAGGAAGGGTCCGTGTTCAGTAATTTTATTGTACTAATACAAATCACATATCATTCTCATATTTTTAGAAACTTCAAAATTCAACAAATAATCTTTCCTTTTCCCGAAATGTTCCATTTCTCTTTCCAGTAATGATAATAGAAATCCTTGATTTTACCAATAACATTTTTTTTTTTTTTTTTTTTTTTTTTTTTTTTTTTTTTTATGCTTGATTATTGAACGCATTCCCGATATTACTCACAGCAGCCTCTTTGGCCAGCATGTCGACTCTCTCGTTCATTTTTCTGGTATATATTTTTCTTGATTAAATAATTTTTAAATATAACTCAATCTGGGCAGAAGTAAATATATGTGTTATAAAAATTAACGAACTGTTGAATTTAAATTAACTGCTCCCTCCATACTTGTAAGAAAAAGAGAAAAAAATTAAACGCAAGAAAGAAATGTTAACATACCTGCATTATTCTCATTGCTAATTTAAAAAAAAAAAATGAATATTCTTAGTTATTTGCCATTCTTGTGTTTGCTTACGCGTTTAATGGCATGTGATCAATAAATAAAGCAAATGATATCTGTAACATTGTGTTAGTCGAATAATACTTAAGCAGCAGGAAATAATAAATAAAGACTCTACAAAATAAGAACAGAATTTAATACAATAAACAAAGCTTTTTTTCAAAAAAAATTTAATTTTTGGTAACAAATTTTTCAAAAGGTAATTGGTCCCATATATATTTTCTCCCTCCTTCCAGCATGCCTGCCTGATGCCACAGTTAGAGCACTCGGCGCGTATTCGAGAGGTCCAAGGTCGAGTCCCGGGAGGGCATTGCTCATTTTTCATGTATCCAGCCTCAAAATAACCTAATGACTCTACAACCCTGCATATCAAAAGAATATCACTGTTAAAAATAGCATTAAGATTAGTATCAATATTAAACTATTTGAATACATCTTAACAATAAAAAAATGACACTCATGTCCAGTGGCTTTGATGAGAAAATGTGCATATAATTTAATCTGACTCACGAAATACATTTATTTTTATTTGGGAAGGTATCATCCCATCCATGAATAGGTTTCTGCCTCCTGAAAAATATCTTCACTGTTCGAAATTTAACAAATACTTTTATATTAAAATTGCTCAATCTTTATTGAGGACGAGATGGGCGACGTCTACCGATGAGCGAGAAAAATATCGAATAACAATCTAATTATAGATAGCTCGCCATCCATTCAAAACATGTTGAGGTTGACGGTTTCGTTCAACCCCCATTATATTATTGCGTGTTGCATTACAAGGAAAAACGCGAAATTCGAATAGGAAGGCTATCATTACTTTTAGCAGTAATGTGTTCTTCGTATGTTTTCCTTAAACAATTTTATTTCCTTTCTTTTCTTGTTTAAATCACCAAAATATTTAATGTTTCAATGGTCATAATACATTTTTGAGCCGCTCCTATATAGAAGGCCAATTATTAGTTTTCAAATGTTGAGATGGAAAATATTACGTATTCTCTTTAGTATGAAAAAGGAATCGGCATTTTTCACTTGAAAGGTACTTTATTGTTAAATGCTTTAATTGGGAAGAATTTTGTTCACGTTCTGTCAAAAAAAAAAAAAAAAAAAAAAAAAAAAAGTACCAACTCGCACTTTTTATTTTCCCCTTGGAGGAAAAAAAAAAAAAAAAAAAATTGCACCCATATGTTTGGCTCTTTCCGCAGACCAAACGTCGGTCTAAAGTAGTATCGATTTTGGAAGGGCACGCGGAAGTTACAAACTAGTATCGATCTTTGGAATGACACGTGGAAGTATGTGACCGACTTCAGAAACAATGTCAATCATTGCGAAACGCTTACAGTATTGCATAAAATATTTAACCTAAACACTATTATAGGAATATATCTGTATACAATAATTACTATACTGTAAATGTATTAATTAGTATTCCATTGCTACCCGCATAGTTTGCGCCATCTTATAATTCACAGTCCTGAATTTTTAGCATGAAGTTAAAAAATATGCTTATATATTATATGGAATATATCAATGCTGAATAGTTTTAACATTGCGTCTTCGGCCATTGGTTCGGCCCTGGCGAAAGCGAAATCGGCAAAGACCTGTGATCGGGGGGTGGGGGGGAATTAATGAATACGCGGTAAAATTTATTTTCTGTATAAATTAGAAAACCGTTATGTTGGCATTCGAAAAGCATTACAACCGCGCTAAATTTGGATACTCTAATAGACTTAGCCAAAATCGGCCATATATTTAAGCTAAATTTTATAAACAAAACTTTTTAAATTAGGTTGGTATCAGTTTTAAAAATTTTACTATAAAATCAAAGCGAAAATAATTTTATATCTGACACTGATGTTTGCCTCGATTACATAGCCTTAAGACTTTTTAAAATAATAAATAAATAAATAAAGTAAAAAATTAATAAATTTTTCTGAAGCACATACATTTTTCTCTTCACACACTCTTCTTTTCAGTTACGATGACTTTAGAAAATGAATTTAGTTTTACTTTATACCTTCAACTACTACATTTAATGCAATGAAGTAATATAAGTTTTGTGGCCTTCAAGTTCCTATCTAGGCTATGTGGGCTTCTGTATAGATTTTTTACACACTACTGCTGTAGGTATTTTACATAGTTTCCGTATCATTCACAGTACAGATCAAATACCGTTTACGAATTTTGTACATATACAAATAATTTTAATGAAATTACTCGCGAAATTAAATTATTGTATAATATAATAAGAATTGGAGCAATTCAGCTTCCAAGATTGCACACGATAAGTTCAAAGAGCCACTTATCTGAGCTCTGCTATGAATATTTTACATTTTATTTATTTATTTAATTTGTAGTTACAGACATATATGATTTCTTTTATCTAATTTTAATTTCATGGGGCGGAAATTTTGCATATTATTTTATTTTTAATATGTTTGAAAAAAAAAAAAAAAAAAAAAGCTTTGTAGAAAGTGATGATGGCAAAAGTAAATCTCTTCTATTTTTATTTCCTTGCAGGAAATAAAGGAAGTATTCTAATCACAAAAAATTTCGGATATATTATTTCAACGGAAATACCCATTTTAACGGTTCTCGAATTCGTTTCTACTATATATATGTAATTTTTTGAGTGACATCTGTACATATGGGCAGAATAAAGGACTCTTTTCTCCGAAACAAATTGTAAAACGTATTCAAAAAGTATTTTTTCATGACGTCTGTGTGAACGTACGTATGTAGGTATCTCGCAGTACACGCCCTTTAACCAGCTTAGAAATCCTTACAGCTGGACTTTAGTTTTGCAGAACAAATGGCGAAATCTAACTTATAATGCGATATGCCGGTTCCTATACTTATATTTCGTAAAATCTTATACTCATTATGAAAAAGATAAAATTATAAAAAATTGGTATAAAAAGTTTGGTACGATAAAAATTAACCTGGTACGATTTTGGTACGATCAAAATTTCCAGCATTTGATATCATTTTAAACATGCTTCGTGGAATTCATTAATTAATTTAGAATAATTCGAGGAAATGAGTTTAAATGAAGAAAGAAATCTTGTGGTGTTCTCATCAGATTTTTTACTTCCTTGTCGTATTGTAATCGCGAAAAAGTAAAAAGGAAGTATTGCAATCGCGAAAAATTTCAGGCATCATATTTCAACGAAAATATCCACTTTGACCGCTATCGAATGCAATTTAACGATATTTTTGCGTGACATCCATACGTAAGGATTGAATGAAGGACTCTTTTCCCCCAAAAAAATTATAAAACTGATTTAAAATGATTTCTAAAGAAAAATTTTCGTGGCGTCGGTGCATACGTATGTACGTATGTATGTACGTATCTCGCAAAAACTCAAAAACGAGTAGCCTCAGGACGTTGAAATTTTGAATATGGGATTGTTATAGCATGTATATGTGCACCTCATATTTTGGTTGCAATCGGCCGCACCAAATATATATATATATATATATATATATATCCACTTTGTTACTCGGCTCAGTAATCTCAGTTTCTTTATTCTTATATGTTTGTAAATTGTGCACTCTTAGCTTTAAAAATGATTGAATTAAGTTGTTCTTATCTTCCGGTTAAGGTTCTTATGCCTTTAGTAAATCTGCATAGAATATTTTTGGAATTATTAACAATTTAAAAGTTGTTTAAGTGCCGCTAAGCCTAATTATTTTTGCAATGGCGGCAATGTTTGTTTACATTTGAAACAGCAGAATAGTAGATTTGTTGCCAATCTAAAGAAATAAAGCTTCGCAATAACAAAGATAACGCCTTCTTTTATTATTGCAAATTAAATCATTCTGGAATTTATTCGATAAATAAGTGTTTGAGATTTACTTCATAATTTTCAATACAGATATTTTGAGTTTTTATGTATTTTTTCCTTGTCGCGAAGTGAAAACTGAATTAATTGAATGAGAAATATGAATCGTCTGTGAAAATCTTTTTTTTTTTTTTTTTTTTTTTTTTTTTTTTGTGTGTGTGTGTGTGTGTTTGTTGTTGTTGTTTGCTCAATTTCTTTTATACATCGTTTTAGTTTTAGATTTATTATAGTTTTTGAATAGAACACGTGGCAACGATTAGATAATTCTTAAGATGATATAAATTTTGTGCATTCTGAGTACAAAAAATGAATGAAATGTAACTCTGTTAAGTGAACCTAGGACCAGAGTGTCGATATGGTAAACAAATATAGTGAATTTTAAAGAGTGCATTTATTATATTATGGTCTGTGAGCTAACGACGAAATAAATTTAATTCAATCCAATAAGTTTAAACGAAATGCAAGAAAAATTGCATATAATTTTATATTCTGTACAAGGAAGTCATGTGGTGTATACATCAGTTTTTTTTTAATTTTTTTAAATAAGCCTCTTCGTGTATTTTTCGAATTTGCTCCATCCCAGTTCGTTCAAGAGAAGAGGTGCGTACTGTTAGGGTTTCGCAATTCTTAAAATTTTCTAAGGAGACTGGATAAAAATGAAAATTTGACTATTTATTGAACCTTCAAATGATAACAGCTATTACGAATAATTAAACATATCTCTACATACCTTTAATCAAGCAAAGGCTGGAAATATTTTATGAACAATAGCTGACCTGAGCAAAGCCTGACATTTACAGAGTATTTTGTCTCTACAGCACTGCAATGTACAAGCAGATTAGAGTAAAATAGAAGAAAAATTAATTGTATAAATTAATTGTAAGGTTATAAGGTTATATGTAAATAACTATACGGGTAAGGCTGACATTTACAGAGTATTTTGTCTCTACAGCACTGCAGTGTACAAGCAGATTAGAGTAAAATAGAATAAAAATTAATTGTATAAATTAATTGTAAGGTTATAAGGTTATATGTAAATAACTATACGGGTAAGGCTGCTGCTAGTCATTAGTAACATCTTCATAATAGGCAGTGAATGGAGAAAGACTATTAGCATATCCTGGAAACAGTTCTTTGTTCTGAGTTTACAAAAATGCGTTTCTAAAAGCTTCCAGATGGTCACCAAAGTTGGCAAGAAACAGCCGAATGCTACCACTTGGTTGACAAAGTTTGCTGCCAAAGCTCAGTTTTCGCAACTTATATCTCCGATTCTGCTGATGTAATTTACACAGTTCCAGTGTGTATTTTCACATGTTGTAAAATAATAAAGAGTTATATAGATAAAAATGCAGTTAATGAACATAAATTATAAATTACGCAAATTGCACAATGAAGGAATAAGAAACAAATAAAGAATGATGCCAAGCCTGCAGTCTGAAAGTTTCAGATTAAAGTTTAACTCCTGAAAAATAGTTTTAACTTTAAATCTTGTAAAAAAATTTTTTTAAATATGCAGAACACTTTTTTGTAACAATTTTTAATAAATAATGAATTTAAAAAGAAATGTAAAATATTGTATAAATATTTTGTTTTTCTTCTCAAATAAAAGTAATATGTTCTTGCCAACCCAAAAATTAATAATTTTACTGACGAACAATATTGCAAAAGTAGTGAATAAAAAATCACAACCCGAATAAATGAATGGAATGTATAAGAACTAATAACACAAATAAATGAAAAATCACAACATGTGTGATATTGTTAATGTGCGAGTATGCTTTTGACACTAAACACACCTTAACATATACTCTGCAGTTATACAGAAGGTATTGTATATTTTGCAACATTTGAAAAAAAATCCTAGAAGAGCAAACCAACAATTCTCTTAAATTCCTAATTTAAGAGAATTGATTTTAATTCAATTTTGTTGAAAGTGCTAAAATAGAGTTAAAATTTATATGATGTACTAAGGCTTTTAATAAACTCATTTTGCTACAGTCATTTAACAAACGGAATTTACTTATCGCTTGCTGTCACTATTTCAAACATCATTATGTATTACAAATGAATTCTAAATGCAGTCCCTACATTTAGAATCATATTATATTCTTCTGCTTTCTTATTTAGTACGTTACTAATTTATCTCATTAGTCTGTGCTCTACAGAGCAAGGAAAGAAGAATGGAAAATTAGAAGAAAAATATAATTACATTCAATTAGTTCTAATAGTCAAAATATATCTATTCTCAATTTATACGTAGAATATTCTTTTCTCCATTCTTTATAAAGTTCTAGTCTTGGAAATAAAACTGCTTAGTTGGAATATCTATCATGATTGTGGCGTCAGCCATTTCATCCATTTTGGGAAAATGTAATTAATCTTATCGCATGTTTTTGCTCAATTTAAGTCAGATTCATTCTGTTGATTTTCAGTGCAGGCACACCGGTTCATATTAATAAAAGATGCATAATATTATATGGAATAAGTGTATCGCCTTATGTATTACCATTGCTGAAATTGCTGAAATTCAATTTTCAATAAATTATCAAAATTATTTCAATAAATTAATAAATTTTTCAATAAATAAATAAATTAAGCCTGTGAATGCTAAATTAAAATATTCTGTTACAAAATATCTTTGGAGTCAAATCAATTATCTAAATTATAACATGCGCTGTAACACAAAATAGTATAATGCAACTTAAACACAAAATAATATGTACATGCAGAATGAATTCAATTTTAACTATATGATTGGGTCCTACTTGAATCTAATTCGCTTAAAAGGCTGCACATAGCAAAGCTGAGTCAAAAATCTTAATATAATCAACAGTAAATGGTTAGTATAAATATTCAGCTACAGAGTTATTTGCAAACATGCAGCATAACTCATTCTCGGGGTAACCCGCTCTACTCGTAATTAACTCTTCTGCTGTGAACTCTTAAATTGTGCTACTTAAATACTATTTACGAACTCATTGAAATTTACATATACGTCATTTAAATTTGCATTTTGACAGGCAATTGAAACCAGAAGAGTAAGGAAGGTTTCTTAAAATAAAAATAAATTATTAGTATAAAATACGGTCTTTACAACTCTACTTGCCATTAACATTGCTGCACCATGAAGGCGGCACGAACAAAAGTCGAGCTTGCATGAAAGGCATTACTTGTTGGATATACAGATGATTAGCATTTCAGTGCACGCTCACAAAGCAGGTATGAGCAACGCTACTTACGTGTATAAATGAAAAAAAAAAAACTATACAGTGGGTTTCTCAGTTGGAAATCGCGTTTGAACACTAGTTGTTTGTTTAAATGGTCGTGTTATGCATCGTGCAAAAAGAAGAATAAACTTCTACAACCGTATGTTTGAATTCGACGGCGGTAGTGGCGTATTGAACTGAGGTTTATTATTTTATGGTATTGCTGCTCGCGTTTGTCGAAATCCCATGACTCTCAGGCAAATATGGAATCGAAAGGTCCAGGAAGACCATACCGAAAGCCATAGAAGAACTCAGTTGCTCCGGGTTACTGACACTAAAGAGAACAGACGTATTATCTTCTCGATTTCAAGATCGAGAAGATGTGGCTATACAGTCCCTCAAGGGACTGTACAGCCACATCCGTACCCTGAGTCAGAACTTGGCTCGCGCACAGGAAACAAATGTTCGTAAGAACAAGTGCCACGACGTTTGAGCAGCATGGACTGTCAGCAAGGTAACTATTGCTGCTATTTTCCTTGACACTGCAGCAGAGACAGACGGGCCTACTGTGGTAAGGCGAACGACGACACAGGAATGACACCCCGTCGTTTCAGACGAATCCCGTTTCTGCGTACAACATCCTGATGGACGCATCCTCATGTGGAGATCAAACGTTGTCATCCTGCATATTGTCATCGGCATATTGTCTCAGCACTTGGTGGGTAGGTCTGATCACGGCCAGGTCACGATCTGAGATGCCACTGGATACGCATTCTGATTATCTGTTGTTCGCATAGCCCGGTAATGTGGACAATCGCTGTTACAATTCTGACGTGTTAAGGCTATGCCCTGTCCTGGAGGCCTGCGTGATGCCATTGCAACAAGATATACCAATTACCTGTTGATCCAGTTTTAGTAAATGTACTGTTGAAGAAATACCTGTTAAGAAGTGGACAAAAGCAAGCTGGATGTCTCCATCCATAGCCAACATAACCGAACTACATGTTGTTCGTACTGTCCTGACCTTTCTCGATATAGAGGGTGTTCGAATGTTTCTCTGGCCTGCATGTTCTCTAAATTTCTCACACATTGAGAACATCTGGTCATGGGCTGTCGAGAGACTGACAAGCCACCACTCGAGAGCCAATACGATTGAGGAGTTTTGGCATAGAGTAGAAGCCAAATGGAATCAAGGATTCGTATCCATCATCCAAGCTCAATTTGATTCTATACCTAGCTGGATTATAGCAGTTGTTGTTATGAGTCGTGACAGCTCTCCGTACTAAATTCTGCACTTTGAATATCCCAAACCACTTTCAATTTTCATCATGTCTTTCTCACATTATACTGTATATGTAGAAATAAAATGCTGCTATTTGGCTTTCCCTCCTGGTGGAGCAATTTTAATGGACAGAAGTATAGTATATTCGCCTTGTGGTCTAGAAGGTAATCATGTCTCACCATCAGCACAATTTTCTGACTCCATCTTTCCTGCATTCTTCTACTCATTTCCTCTAAATCATTATATCAAAATATCTTGAGTTTTGAAAACTCTACAGCTTTTATTGCTCTTGTTTATCTCATTTAACAATATTGTATTTTGTTTACTTATACTACACTTTAACGCCAGGAATCATGTTAATTAGGTCATCTGCTGATAAATTTTCAGCATAAAGTCTTTATTCTCAACGGGTCAGTGATCAGCGCCCCCTCCCTCTCCTATGGATTAATGTTAAGATTTAACTTCCTTCCAAACCCTTTAAATAAAACTTCTGCATCAAAAATCAACAGTATATTTCCAGTTAAAATTTCCTCAAGTTCTTTAATTACCAGTACGCGAATTTCTTAGAGGAGTGGGGAGGGATTATGCACATCCATATACGGATAATTGGGATTTTATTCTATAAAGGTGAATATACAGATACAAAACTTAGAAAATATAATTTAGAAATTAAGCTCCACATTTCTAAACATCCAAACACTTTCAAAACTCATAATTTATTTTTAAAATAGAGCTGAGACCGAATAAAGGTCTCTTCTCAGCTGTAATCTGAGAATCGCTAACCGTTACACCACGAAAGAATGCCGAAAGGAGGAAGAAAATACTCTATAGAGCCTGCAATCAGAAACATTGGAGTAACCTTTAATGAGTGTAAAGCAGATTGCATGGCAGTAACTAGTAGAGTTCATAATCCCCTCCCACTGCAACTAAATTCTTATACTTTCGGGGGCGTTTGACAACTACCGTAACCAGGTACTATCATCTCTAATGATAACAATATTCAACTTGAAATTTAAAATATATTATTTAGAGCTAATAGATGTTGTCATAGTTTCAAGAATTTGTTAGTGTCTAAATTATTAAACTGTAAAGTAAAAATAAATCTTTTTACAACTCTTATTAGACCTATTATATTGTATGGTAGTGAATACTGGTCATTAAAAAAACACATGATAAAAAGACTTCTAATCTTTGAAAGAAAAATACTGCGAAAAATATATGGCCCAGTTACAGAAAATAGTAGTATTTTGGAGAATTTTGTTTAACCGTGAAATATATAGATGATATAAAGAACATAATATTGTTCGAGTCATCAAATCTTATTGTATCAGGTGGCTTAATCATATTTTTAAATGTGGCAACTTAACCCTGTTAAAAAGGCGACCTTTGCAAGTGTAGAGGGGACCAGGAAAAGAGAAAGACCTCGCACAAGATAGATAGACTGTATGCAGGCAGACCTCAAGACTTTAAAAATGAATCGTTGGCGGACCGTAGTGACTAATCGGATCCGTTGGATACGTACCTCGTAATTTAATCTCTAAACAAGAGAGTAAGTGTATTGCATGGAAAGTTGAGGAAAATTTTTTAAAGAAAATTGACAGAGATTAATCTCTTCAGTTTGCCGAACAGAATTACTTTTTAGATTAAAACATTACAATAATTTGTTTTCTTTAGAAAGAATGTATGCCAAAATAGTCAACAGTTTTGTACCTCTTAATCCAAACCAACAGAGCTTTGTCAAAGCTAAGCCTGTTTTATCTTATGTATTTTTATCTACAATCGGTTAGTGTTAAAATTCGAAAACACAGAAAATACCTTTTCATCGCATTTTTACTCCTCGAAACATGTGCATCATTTAATCTATAACATTTTTTCCTGAAAAAAGTAATAGATGAGAAGAAGAGGCTGGGGAAAATCTGAAATTAGTCCTTGGCAAATTTTGATGCTAGAGAAATCATAAGACATTTAATCAATCTCATTGTCTGTTTTGTTCGGCAAAGAAGAAGGCTTCTAATTTACTTTTCGAATTTTGAACAGTCTACTGTTATTGAGTAACAAACTGAATGGTGCAAAAGCAATGCATTATCAGTGTGGGAAACAGGAGACATTCGGTTTATTTTCCATGCTCCTTTAAATGCAATCTACGCTATTATGAAGCTATTCGGCAAAAGTTTTTCTTTTGTTTCCAGTGACGGACTCTAGTCTTTACAGGCGTTGGTCGCTACTAAGGGCAGAAGCGGTAATCACTTTATTATGGAGGCACTTAACAGGTAGGCCTTTTTTGCCTCCTATGAAGAGACAGACAGTTAACATCCCTGCCATCTCCGGGATTCGAACTCAGGCTTTCGGTACGGCAATCCGAATCACTAATCACTTTATCGTCTGTGTAGCATTTGGCAAAAGATAAGTCCTGAAATTTATCTTTCAAATTTAACTTGTCAGTTATTAATTAAACACTGAGCGATTTAAAAGCAAAAAGCGCGATTCTTGTTAATTTAAATCATGATATGACTCTTTTTAAAAATGATAACCATGTTATTTCATAAGATTTGGAAATTTCAAAGCAAGAACTATAATAAACCACATTTCAAAATTCGTCATCAAAATCGTTTTTAATACGGGATCTCTGTATTAAAATTATCTCTGTATTAAATTTAGTTGTTGCCAGCATTTGTTAAAAGTGCCTTGATATCCCTTTCAGAAACTTTAATCTTAACTAAA
The DNA here is from genome assembly GCF_044657685.1 of Stegodyphus dumicola. Taxonomy (NCBI): domain Eukaryota; kingdom Metazoa; phylum Arthropoda; class Arachnida; order Araneae; family Eresidae; genus Stegodyphus; species Stegodyphus dumicola. Next base: position 120,896,556 of record NC_140779.1, on the reverse strand, counting down.
TTATTATAAATAAATCCTCCAATTTCGCTTTTGGATATATAATTTCTGTGACTAAAGTATGAAAATTGTTGGGTTGGATTTATTTTTTTCCAGTTGCCGGTATTTGTAATACATAAATGTTCCATAAAATATTTTCTGCTTTTGAAATTAGAAGACGATTGTGATATTTAACCAAGAGGAAATAATCCAAATTTAGACCTTATAAGGTATTTCTCCCGCCCTCTTCGTATGCCTTCGTGGTGTGGTGGTCTGCACACTGGGCACGTATTCCAGAGGTCTGCGGTTCGATTCCCGGCGAAGGCCTTGCTAATTTTTCAATTTTCCTGCCTCGAATTAACCTAATGTCTCTACAACCTACTACTTTTGGTAAAATGAATATTTCAGAAGTGATATTAAAAGTGAATCTAAAAAATGATGTGAAAATGAATATTAGGAAGTTACCTTAATTAAGTGATTTTTGAAATGTAATTAAAACGGATTTGGTTTCTTCAATACTACTTTTCGTTTAAGGTGAGATATAAATTCATGTGTGTAACTCTGTCTTCTTTTGTTTTATTGTTACTACTGAGGAAGAAGAAAGTACTAGGTCTGATAGTAACTCATAGAATACTATGTGCTTCATTCTTCTAGTTTTTTTTTTTTTTTTTTTTTTTTCGCATGATCTCAGCTAAAACCTTTCTAGACATTTTTGTGATTTTTCATTCGTCAAAAGTTTTTAAAATTGTTGCAATTTGAATTTAACTTGCCTTAGTGAGGAGGCTGCCTGTACAGCCAGTATACTCTATAGTTCTGTGAGCAGTCTTATAAATAAAGGCGAGTAGCTATCTATTCGCCTTTATTTATAAGACTGCTCACGGAACGGAAGAAATTTCAGAATTTCCTCTTACCTTGGCCGTGGTCAACTTGAATAAATGAGCTGTTGTTGGCCGCACTTTGGCTCCCATCCATTGTAGATATTCGATAACAAGAGAGTTCGAAAAACTTTCAGACGTTGTCACATTTGGCAATGTTACGGCAAATGTTGACCCCTTCTTGTTAAATTTATCATCTAGTCCGGTAACTATCAAAAGACAATTTATTTAATTTTACTTGAGTACTTTTTAACTAAAACGCAATAAAACATTTATGCCAATAAATGTACAAAATTACAACAGATATGCAATGCAAATATACTCAAACTTTCAGCAGCAAAAAGTTAAATGTGCATAAATCCAACTGTATGCTATTGTTTTAAATGGCCGAACATTTGCAGCTTAATGGATGGACAATACCCATCCGTCATTTAGTTGTCTTATCACCGTGAAGATTGCTGAGAGTGCACTACAAGGAACGACCGAGTTATGCATGTGAGACAGGGAAAGTTCCGTTTCAGTTTTAATGGAAACACCCTCGGAGACGTATGCGATGGTCTCCTACCCCTCTTTTACAACTAAAGCTCTGGAGAAGACTTTCAGTTCACCAATATTTTAGCCTCTCCCTGCCACACAAAAGCACTATCTACCAAATATATATATATATATGTATCCCAAGTAGCACAGCAACGTCGTAACGACGTTGCAAATTCGTCGCGGATGTCATAGCAAAAACGTTGCAATATGTCGTCTTTAAGACGTCCAGATGTCCGCGAAACTCCACTGTTTTGCAACCGTTGCAAAGACGTCTTTATTACGTCTTTCGTCTTTGCAGATGAGGTTTTTGTCACATAGACGTCGTTATTGCGTCTTTCGCAGGTGATATTTTGGTTGTGAAAGTATTGTATCACGACGTCTTAAGACGCCTAAATGTTCGCAAAATTAGTAGTTGATTGCTCCTTTTTTACCACGTTACGGAATCCAACGCTTCCACAGACATACGGATAGCAGTTAAACATCGTTGAATTTCATCCGTTCCGTCATCCGTCGCCGCACGTCGAAGGACAGCAGATGTCAATCAAAATGAATTCGCTTCCTGATTGGAGAAACGCATACGGAACCCGTTAATAACCCAGTAGTGCAATTCATATCCCGGCGAATAAGTTGTTTGTATGGGAGTTTTTCGTGGTTCTCTCCCAGAAAAAATGTATATGTTACTACCAAAGCCCGAAGTCGGCAGTTCGCGAATTGGGCGGCCAAGTCGCGAAACAGCCAATATCACCTCACAATGACTGGCTAATGTCCGATCTTTCCTTGATTTCAGGTTTGGCCAGCCAGTTCGCGAAATGGCATGGAGCCATCGGCCAAAGTCAGAAGAAAAAGGTCATGAGCAAATTTTGGGTGTTTGTATACCGTTGTGAAAAATTGTATCTTTCAAATATTTACAAACGTAAGTTATTATTTTGTTTATATTTTACTTATATCTTTGAATAATGCGTGCTGAATTTCATTTTTGACGTGTTTGTAGCTACGCGATTTTTTAGTTGTTAGGTTCTGGCAAAAGTAAAAAATATTGCTAAGTCTGTTCTATTCTTTTTTAGTTTAAGATTAAATTATGCAGTTTTATTTTAGTTATAGGAAGAGAAGGCATCTTTTGTGATATTTAAAGATGCGCATAATGAGTTTCGATGTCCTTACGTCTAATAAATGTGTTTTATTAAACAACTTGGAGTTTTAATGAATCCTTATTGACTTTGAAGTATTTTGGGAGGCAATTATTTGTCAACCGTAATGCTAATGATAATCACATTATAGCCAGAAGAGTTTTCCGACGAATCCGCCCCTCTTAGGCGCTTAGGATCATCCTTCGGAACAAAGGCCAAGGAGGTACGGTGGCCCTAGGTGGGCTGTAGTCTGAAGGGAGAAGTTTTAGTGAGTAAGGATTTCACAGTACAAGAAACCATCTGGTGTCTTATGAAAATTTCCTCTCCCTTGGAGAAAACAAATAAACAAAAAGATAATCACTTTATCTACTGAATTAGTTTATTACAGAAAATTATAAGTATCATCACTTGTTACAACAAGATGAACTTTTAATTCGAATTTCACAGCAGTTTGTTATTTTTACATCTGCAGCGATTTGTTGAGCACTTGGTAGTGCAACTGCATCGAGTGTAGCCTTGGAAGCCGGTCAGCGATTGTGAAGAGGCAACGGTTCGTAATGATTTTTCCTCTGTGCTCACGGATTCCAATGTATATAGTTTGCAAAATGGAAAACTCACTTCTGGAGTACACTTGTTAGAGAACACCATGTCCTGTTCCTAGCTTGTAGAAAGCGCCCTCAATGTTCATGACAACTGCAAGGACGCTTCGTGGATCACCGCGACCTCTGTCAACATCTGGTATGCGGATGTGTACATTATCTCCAACTTTCGCTAGTGGAAATTTTGCATCTGAATTTTTTAGCATCTTGACACCTCGAGTTTGTAAGCTAGCATGGGCAGCTGACCTCTTATTCGTGATTTCTTGTTTATTATAATACAGTCTACAGGTAATTTTTCCTCCTTCGTCTGCTTCATCGCTTATTCCACAAATTGTGTACACAATCTTTCCGAAGGATCCACAAGAATAAGCCGAACTACACTCTTGTTGACATACTACACAAAATTTGTTCCCTTTTTTCTTTTATTTATTTATTTATTTATTTTTCACAGCAGAAAAATTTAAAAAGCAGAAAAAAGGAAGCAGAATTTAAATATGATGTTCCCATTTTGGAACAATGGTCCTTAAAGCGTTAAGAAGCATATGAGCACAAGATTCTTTGTTTGCTTTTAGTTGCTTTTATATCAAGAAAATGTTCAAATCCTTTATATTTAAATGACTCTTTTTTTAGAATCGAAATTTTCAAATGATTGAAGTAAAATTGGATTTATGGACGGTTGAACAGTACTTTGGCACTGAGAACCCCTAATGGCACTGAGGCACCTTCTAATGGCACTAAGCACCACTCGTAAAATTTTTCCTAAGTTTATCACAAAAAGCTCATTTCAGTAAATATTAGGAAACCTAATAAATAAAGCCATAAAAATTCTAGATACCTGTGAGCAGTAGTTCCTGAGAAAAGCTACATCGAGTATAAAAAAATCACGTTTGAGGGGAAAACGCGTTTTTATGTAAAAATCTTCATTGGTCAAAGCAGTCGATGACAAATTAAAACTAGATTTTTTACAGTTCTAATTTTTATAGAGATTAAAGAATGGTATTTTTAGAAAGATAAAAGTATAGAGAATTTGAAAATGCAAAAATCCAAAATCACCATTTTTGGAAAATTTTGGGGTTCCAACACCCCTTACCCCAAAATAAATATCAGTTCAGTATCCAAAATTTTACGTAGAATGGTTCAAAATTGGTAACTGAGGCAGTTTTAAAGATATCCCTAACGCTCTCTGAAAAAAATATCGAATAATTTTTCCACGTTCTTGCACAACTCTTAGCTGAATATTTATTAATAGTATTCGTCAAATAATTTATCATTTGAATTATATTTAACAGAATGCCAAACATTGCGCTTGAGAAATTTTTCGTTGAATCCACCGACTCGTTATGGTTTCCAAACTCTACAAATGGCTATTGAAGGCTATTTGAAAGGGGGGAGAGTACTTCCATCAGTCCTTACGAACAGATCTGATTGGATTCCGTTGAGGAATTAAGCTTGATAACTGATCAGGATCTTGATCGTCGCCGTCATCATCATCATCGTCAGAGCTGGGATCGCACCTCCACGGCTTCAGCTGGCTCACATGAGCAGTGGTAGTGAAGTAGCGACCTCGATTCTTCGCTTCTAGTTGAGTTATGCTGTGGGTATCGCTAGGTAATATTTCGGTTATTATAAATGTCTCTCGATATTTCGGCTGTGTTTTGGTAGGTTGACCTGTAGCCTTAGGAGCATATCTCATCACAACTATTTCTCCTTGCTCAAATATTAGTGTACGACCCCTCCTCCCATCGAATCTCTCTTTCATGTTCACTTGCTGTTAATCAATTCTTCCTCGCTCTTGGATTTCTCGCCGGCCTTTCCATGCATCTGAATCTTCATCTGCTAACTTCCTAAGTATTCCATCATTAAATCTGGGAGAATACCCATATAGCATTTCAAATGGAGTCTTATTTGTAGTTTTGTTTACCACGTTGTTAAGATTTCTTTCTGTTTCTTTTATTTTTGAATCCCAATCTCTGTGTTGTTTATCCGTCAAACTTGTCATTATCGTTCCTAAAATTGTTCTGTTGACGCGCTCTACAATACCATTAGCTTGGGGGTGTTTGGTAGAATTCAAAGTATGATGTACTCCGTTATCTGTACAACATTGCTTAAATTGGTGAGAAGTAAAACAAGATCCTCTATCACTTGTTATTCTTTCCGGTAGTCCAAAATCATTAACAAAATTCTTCAAGGACTGTAAAACATTTTTAGTATACTAGTGTATTATCAGGTTCTGTGTTCCTCCTTACTTGCTTAGGGAACATTTAACGTCCTGACTCGGAACAGGGAGCTTACTAAAGCTATGTTCAATAAATTTGGGAAGTAAACAATACACACAGGAAGGGTATACGAAACCCTTTATTTTTCTCTCTTTACAATGATTTCCGGACTTCGGAATACAGAGACCAACCACTTGTGGTCTGAACGTAAGAATATAAAAATATTAACTAAACTCTAACTAAACTAACTTTGGACTAATCAAACAAGTGCCTACTCCAAGATTGGCCGTAAATCAACAAGAAGCCGTATGTAGTACAGAGAACTGCTAACACTACGATACGTTTAAAATTATCAAGAGGATTAAACCTCTGTCCTTGAAGGCAACCAGCAACCGAGTAAAACTACTATGGCAAGCGGCCTGCTTCTAGTAGCTCCTTCCTCTCTCTTGCTTGGCAAAAAGCCATAACTTAAGTACTTGGCGTTCGCAAGACAAATTTGCATAAATAAGTTAAAGCTTTTAATTCTGGCCGGAAGTAGAAAATAAGAAGTGATAGTAAAGATTTAAAATAAAATAAACGTTAGTAAAACTTAAGATCCTTACAGTATTCTTAACTTCAAAAATTCTCACGAACCTAGTCATGTTATCAATTACCACTAATAGTTCTTGATTACCTCTCGCACTCTTTACGAAAGGACCCAAGTGATCCATGTAAGGAATTGAAAACGGTCTTTTACCAGGTTTTATGGGATTTAACAGTCTTTGTTGCTTGCCATCTGTCGCTTTATTCATAAGGCACTCAATACATGCTGATATATGTCTTCGTACGCATCGTTTCGGGCTTGGGAATCTATATAATTCCTTAATTTTTCTAACTCTTCTATCCACAGAAAAGTGACCAAATAAATCATGGAATTTCACCACTATTCCTCACGCGTTTAGGAATCACATAGTCTCTCCCTTCCATCCACTACGGTTTTCCAAAACAGTCTATTCTTTTTAAACACGTAATTCCTAATTATTTTTTTCTCCTCAGCAGTTCGTTCCTCTTGTTTCTTCTTGAAAATTTCAACAATTCTTTTCAGGTCTAAGTCAGCATTTTGTATCATTAGTATTTTGCTCTTCTTCGGTTAGGGCAAACTTCAAAATTTTCAGCTATTCGCGTCATCGTATCATCAGCTTCTGATACAGGACCTCTGCTCAAAGTATCAATATGAGACAGTCTTTTTCCTGAGCTATGCTTTATCTCAAAATTTTATTCTTGAATCAAACTTACACCAACGGGCTATTTGACAATTTGTAGTCTTCTTCGCATTCATATACATTAGAGCTGGACAGTCAGTAATAATTGTAAATTTTATGCCAATTAAGAACTGTCTTAACCTGTCCAACGTCCATACGATGGCCATTAACTCCAATTTGCTGGAATGAAACTTTCTCTCTGCTTCTGTTGTTTTCTTGCTGATGCAATAAACAAGATGCTATTTTCCATCTTCATCCCCGTTGCATTAGCATTCCACTCAAACCTCCTGCACTTGCATCACAATGGACTTCAGTATCTGCATGCGGTTGATAGTGAGCTAATATGGGCTTATCAGTCAGTTGTTTCTTCAATAGTTCGAATGACTTCTTTTGTTCTTGCTTCCACTCGAAGTCTCGATTCTTCTTTGTCAGTCTGGTCAATGGTTCGCTTTTTAACGCATACTTCGGCACAAATCGTCTGAAAAATCCAGTCAGGCCCAAAAATCTTCGCACTTCGTGCACATTCTTTGGTTCTGGAAATTCTGTTATGGCTTTTATTTTTCTAGATCCCGGCCTAATATCATCTTCGTTTACAATAAAACCCAAGAAATCTACTTCTCTTTTCCTAAATTCACATTTAGATAATTTCAAGGTTAAATTTGCTTTTCTTAGGCATTCTAATACCTTCTTTAATTTGAAAATCATCTCTTCCCAAGATTTTCCAGGAATAAGTATATCATCCATATAACACAACACCTTAGTATTCAACAAGGGGCCTAGGACATATGACATTAGGCGCTGAAACTCAGCTGGAGCATTTACTAACCCAAATGTCATCCTTTCGAACTGTCCTATTTCATCTGGAGCAATGAACGCCGTCTTTAATTTAGCGTCTTCACTTAACGGTATTTGCAAATAGCAATGGGCTAAATAGTGCTAAATAGTGAAAATTTTACATCCTCCTAAACATTCTAAAACATCATATATTCGAGGCAAAGGGAACTTATCCTTTATCGTCTGATTATTAAATCAATTACCAGTCTATATCCCCCTGCTTTTTTCTTTTCTAGTAACACAGGACAAGCGTAAGGCGATCTAGTTTCAGAAACTATCCCATTATCTTTCCATTCCTTAACAATTTCTTTCATTACGTTACGTTCAGCTGCATTCGTTTTGTATGGGCGAGAAGACACAGGCTTACTCCCGTCAATTTCTTTGATGTCCATTTTTATTACGTTCGTGCAACCAAATTCATTTGAATTAAGAGCAAAGCAATCCCTAAATTCATTTACTAATTTTAAGATATCAGTTTTATCATTATCTGTAGTTGCCTCATCAAATTTTATATCATCTATCTTTATTTGGTGAATATTTTGAGAAATGGAAAATATACATGGTTTTGTTCTTCATCTTTGTTTATATTGGTAGTGTCTACTTCCTTTAATTCCCAATCTTCTGTTATATCTATTACCCTGCTGATACACTGATTTTCTTTTAATCTGATATTATTGTGTCCTATGTTCATAACTGGTACTATTACCCTACCATTTGTAACCTCCATTACTGAATCCGGACTTCCATGCTTGTTTTGAAATAAGATTAGTCCATTATTTATATCTGGGGTTACAGAATGCACAAAGTTTATCGTGTTACTTTTTATTTCTATTGATTTCTCAAAATATAACTTAATGTGTTTACGATCCGTTTCATTTATCAGTTGCGCGAATGGAATTTTATTAGCATACCATATGTTAAACGAATCCCCTATTTTCCCATAAGCCAATATTTGATCGTTTAAAATATCTCTCTCAATAATTAGGTCATACGGCTGTACCTCATCATTTACAATAAACAAATTCGTGGTTGTTTGAATTTCGTCGATTCGAAGTGAAACATGAACTTTTTCCAAGGTCGCTGACGCGGGAGGCATTTGGCGTCACAATCAAGCTAAAATGTTTACGCTTACATGTCAAGCAGCGCTCTTTTAATTTACATAACGAACCATGTGATTTTTTTGCAGACATAAAAATCATCTCCCGTTTCGTTTCAAACTTTCTAATTTCTGTTCGCGTTCCTTATCACAATTTTCGGAATTGTGCTCAGAATTATTGCAAAAAATGCAAATTTTCTGAAATGTGCTCAGTGCGGTTGAGTTAGTAATCGAATATTGCTGCTTACCTTTAAACTTCTGAAGTCTATTCCTCTTTTCCGAAAATTTATTAATTGACAATTTATAGTCTACGCTTTTAACTTATTCATTATTTTCCCTTGTTTGTCGAAACAAAAATGTTCGTTCTCGCGTTTCTATTTCCCTTCTAAGAAATTTTAATAATTCTGTTACATTCCAAGAATCGTCTTTTTCATGCTATCTATAAAAATATAGCACAATGGAATCTGGAATAAGTTTGGTTATTAGTAGTGGAAACAACAAACTTCCATATGAATTCAGTTCGACACCAAGAGTTTGTAAACCCCGCACTTGGATTTCTATCGTATCGTATAACTCCCTTAACTGTTTCAAATACGAAGCTGATTTTACTGCATTTAAATTTAACAAATGGTTAATATGAGATCTTACAATAATTTCTTTTTTCCCGTACCTTTCTTTAAGCAATTGAACTGCTAAATCATAATTATTTTCCGATACCAATAGTCCTTGAATACTAATTAAGGCTGGTCCTTTCAAGAAAGCTTTAAGATAATTATATTTGTCTGCTTTAGATGAGCGTTCGTTACTATGAATCGCATTACCCAACTGTGACCAAAATTCCTGAAACTTCTCTAAAATACCCTCAAACGGTTCTACATGAAGTTTCGGCAAATTTATTCTCGGTTTGTCTGGTTCACTATTCGAAATAAGTGAAGAATTATTCTTCAACGACAAATCTGCCTTATTCTATCTGAATTCTGAAGATAATTCTTAACTTTCGATTTCGCGTAGATAATACGTTCTCTGTATTCCTGATTATTCTCGACTTCTGATTCCAGATCAGATACTTCAGAAATTAAATTCTCAATTTCTAGATCTAACTTAAATATCTGATCTGCGTTTTCTTGTACATTCATCTTACATTCTTCTAATGATTTTGTATCTACAATATCCTGTTCCAATAATTCAGATATTCTGTTAATTACTTGTGTTGTTAACCTTCTTAAAGTTTTATGTTTCGTTTTTGCTTTATCTAAAGTTTTCTTTGCATTCTCATCCATAATATTACCTAATAATATAATTCTATACTTATAAATTCTGTTAGAATTATTCTACAGTTCGCATGCATTCAAATCTTTAAAAACGAAACTTACCCCTTCTTCCACGTTCTTGGCATGCGAGTCATTCAATTGCATGTTTGCATCAATCACCCCACTTCTGAAATGCTAGCTTTAATTTCCGTTATTAATTTCAGGACGGCTAGGGGTAAATTGGGCTTTCACTTTTCATTCAATCGGGATAATTCTTGCATTTTATAAATGCTTTATTATTACAGTAAATATATACATATATACATATCATTACGGAACATTCTTAACCTTAATCACATTCGCTCGCCTCTCGATTCTCGATTGCCATCATGCGTCCCCTATCGGCGGCTTTTCTACAATGCCATCTATCCGCAGCTTTTCTACAATACGATCTATCGGCTGATAACACTACGTACATCCAAAACCAGTTCAACTCTGCAGACGACACATAGGCGTGGGAAAAAATTCGCCAATTTTCTTACTTGGCGAAAGATGCAATGACGTTACCGAAACCTTTAGGTTTACGAAGTATTTCAATGTAATCGATGTATATGCCCATTTTGTGCTGTAAAAATAACATTTTGATGAATGAATTGTGTCATGGTGAATCTGTAAATGTTACTTCGTTTCCTGAGGTAAAAAATTAACCATTTTAACGTCAGAAGAATTAAATGCTCCCCCAAAATTAAAATTGACCATTTACCCAAATAGAGTTGTGGCGCCCTCTATTTTTCAATATTGATACTAATCGAAAAAACGCTAGAAAAACAAATGTGATATTCGGCAAGCATTTTTTTAATAATATAATAACGTGTGCCATTTGGCTGTTCAGTAATATTCCTCAATGCCGTTGTGTATTGTCCGCTCTGGCGGCAATCCCAAGCTGAATATTTGAACGTATGCCATTTTTTTTTAATTCAGCAGAATTTTGAGGATGTATTGTATATAGCAGCAGACTTTTGCAGTACTTCACGGCACTTTTTTTACGCGATGATACACCGCTAAATTTGCGGTAAGACATTTGTCAACAAACCGCCTTAAAAGGTTTGAGAATTTGAATTTTGTAAATAAACGGGTGTCAACCTTTGTAGTGTCAACTTATGTTTATGCAATGCTGATTTTGTCAAGAAAATAATAAAACGTTTCGAAACAACAATATATACAAATGCTAAATCTTAATGAATTATCAGTTAGTGATCTACAATGAAAAGTAAATAAAAGCATATAAATAAAAAAATTATTAAAATTATTAATTAAAATCAACTAAAGCTTTAATTGCAGATATAATTAGCAAATTAAGCTAAGTAATGACTTAACACATTACCCCTAATATTTGAAGACATTTTTAAATCCGTTTTAGTCATGCTTAACCCTTTCGCCGTCCTCTCTTGTCCGAGAAAATTTCCCCCCAACTGCCGTCTGTTTTTCGTAGCGTGTAATGTTGTTTTCTCTGCACATCATAACTTCCCATACATAACTTTCGTAGTGGATGAATGTCAATGAATATTAAATAAAATTAATGCAAAGAAATTAAATAATGAAGAATCTGCATGAATACATGTACGTTTCTTGCACTGGGACAAAACCGACAGTATCTAGAGCCATCAAATTTTGAATAATGTAATCCTCTACTCGAACATGCGCATCTGGACGGCCGAATTTCGAACACTGTTCGGAAAATAACAATTTTATCTCCAGTGCGGAAATTCTAAAGATATTCTGTTTTCAAATGTATGTGGTTTACGGGCGAAGAGCATGATATTCAATAAATATAGGTAACACACAAAACTTTAAAAAAGTTCCCTTTGGACGTAATATAAAATCTGAGTGCTTCTAGATTTTATTTCATTTATCTTTTTTTTCCTATTATTACGCTCAGAAAATTTTATGCTCCGAATTTTATGAATTATTAAAATAACTAATTCACTTTAATGTTAATAATTTAATGATCATATAATCAAATAAATATAATGGTTTTGTAATATTATTATAGTTTGTAAAATCACTGACTGAAAATGTTCATTAAATTTTAAAAAAAATATCAGATCTTGTTTAGGTGCTACTTTGGTAGAGGGTTGCACAGATTTTGGCAATTTTTCTTTTGGCGAGTAATACGACTTATGGTAAACCCATTGCTGGATAAGTTATTTATGGTAACCGATACTTTGTTGACATTTTATTTAAAAAATAATGCGTGTTATTATGCATAAATTCCGTGTTTTAAATATTATTTATGGCTTCTAAATATTAAAAATCAATTTAATTTTGCATTTTTATTTGAAATAAAAATTTTATTCTTTATCATGTTTAATGAAATTTTATGCTGTGGATGATGTAATCAGTGACGTCACTTTACTTTAAAAGTAATTGGTTTTAATATCTATAAATTTAATCTAATGTTTTAAACATTATTTATGGCTGTTAAATATTAAAATACAATTTAATTTCTTTTTTAAAATGATTTTATTATGTATGATTATTTAAATAATTTTAATTCTAGGCGTGATGTAATCAGCTCTCTGATTGGTTATAGAATATCTGTGTATTAATGAGCTGTAAGTAGCTCCCTGGTAGGTTGCTGAAAATTTGTGCCTTAAAATTTAATTCATATCTTCGAATTCCTTCAAAAATGTCTCCTTCAAAGATGAACGTTGTTTTTGATAAGTACCAAGAATTTTTGGTTTCGGAATCAAAAAATTGTCCTTTGAGACCTTATTTTCGCCAGCCTGGCTTTCCTAATCAAAGATTTATTTATAAATTCTTACAAGGGTTAAACAAAATTTATTTTATATTTTTGGAGGAAACGTCGCTAATTGTTTCTTCAATGAAGTGCGAAAATATAGATCACAGATGAAGACCGTTAGAAGAGTCGATTCTGAGACGGCCGTATATGATATTGTGGTCATGTTGGAAGAAATAACCGCTGTAACGGTAAGAAAATTATTAGACATTCCTCCTTTTTTACCGACAATAAACTAATTGCTGTCATTTTAGCTCTAGTGTACGAAGCGTTCTTATTTACTTATTTTAAAGTATTTAATTTAAGTAATATTTTAATTCTTTTAAACGTTGGTATAATGGTTTTTAATTCGATATTCAATTTACGTAATATTTTAATTCAATTAAACGTTTGCGCAATGTTTTTATAGTGGTATTTTTATTCTATTTCTATGCTATATGAAAGTAATAATTTAACCTTTCTTTAGTATTTTCATACTCGTAGTAAATGTATTTATTCTATATAATATATATATATATATATATATTATATTCTATATTACGTATTTTAAAGTATTTAAATTTAATAATATTCTAATTCTTTTAAATGTTGGATGATGTTTTTTTTTTTTTTTTTTTCGATATTCAATTTCAGCAATATTTTAATCTAATTAAACGTTGGCACAATGTTTTTATAGCGGTGTTTTTATTCTCTTCTTTGCTATATGAAAGTAATAATAACCTTACTTTAGTATTTTATACTCATAGTAAATGTATTTATTTACACTTGCCTGCCATCTTAAAAAACGACATTTTCAACAAAAAAATTAATCCATTATTTTTAACGATATTTATTTTTTTTTTTAAGTTTCGAATACAGTAAGACCCCGCTTAACGCTGTTTCGTTTAGCGCTGTTTCGGTTTAGCGCTCTTTTATTTCAACCCGGGGATTCCACGAAATCGCTCGCAGCATACGGGTATTCCCGGAAATATGCAGCGATAGGTTTCAAATACATATCCGAAAGAGTGTACTTGTATTTCTTGTTTGGTGCGGTGTTGTACAGACATATTTTGAAGGGGTAAATATGGAAGATGTCGAAGAAATAATTCAAGAAGCAGCGGCTAGTCTTTCTAATGATGAGCTGAAGGAATTAACTGAACAAGAAGAAAACAAAAATGTTGACAGCAGTGATTCAGAAGAAGAGCAAAAAGAACTTTCGATGGCGTTTGTAAAAAGGAGTTTGTCTACCATAACTGAAATAATGGATCAATTCATTGAAAATGATCCGAATTTTGACAGGAGCTCAAAAGTAAGGCGTGGTGTTAGAGATGTTCTATCCGTTTATGAAGAACTTTTAAGAGAACAACGCAAAAGAAAAAGGCAAACAACATTAGATGCTTTTGTCACAAAAAGGCAGAACACTGAAAACGCGGAAGGCTAACTAAATATGATTGACTTAGAATTTTATTTGTTTTTTTTAAGAATATTCGTTTTGTTATTTATATTTTGTTTTTATTTTTGCAAGAAATAATAATGTGGTATTAATTTGGGCTTTAAGAAATAAATGTTTGGTTTTATTTTTATTAAAAAAACATACTTTTTAAATTTAATACCTAACCAATTTCCTAGCCATCTTCCACTAACCCCAATATTTACATGTAAAGATAGCCTCGTTTAGCGCTGTTTCGCATTACGCTCTACTTTGATGGAACGTATCCCCCGCGTTAAGCGGGGTCTTACTGTATTTTAAATGATAAGTGTTTTGGGGCTATCTCTAGATTTGTACTAAAATTTATGTGTTTTCAGGTTGGAGATCTTAATTAGTTTTCTTTTATTGGGAGATAGCAGACTGATGATTTTGTTATGGAAATGCATTTCACATTTTGTTTTAATAAATAATCTTTGATTCTAACAAAACACCAGGGAGCATATTATCTATTTATTCTTTAATTTAAAGAGTTGAATGAATTGATCTGATAAACTTTATGAGTTGTGGTTTTAAGTGAATTTTGTTTAACCTAAAGAAGTTTTGTATTCAAAATCTTAATGAGTAAGATAAGATTTTGTTTACTTTGATTGTAAGAGTTTTTTTAGTTTTAGATTTTTATGTCGCGGCACCAAACAGAAGTTAAGTAAAACAGTAGTTTAAAATTAATTTTAATGTTTTTTTTTCTACGTAACAAGATTATAAGAATTTTGCTGTATTCCTTTACATTGATTAGCTATAAAATTGCACACATTTTACATGAGTTCACCTTTTGGGTTGTTTTTTTCTTCTTCATCAATAAAATTTGCAGTTCTGTACGTTTGCAGTTTACTATGCGTAAAAACAGCGTTTTTCAAGATGGCTGACGTTTGTAGAAACTGCGCCAACGTAAATCGCCAAAAATCCGTGCAACCGTCTACCAAAGTAGCACCCTAGTTTAATTTTACCTTATTTATTCCAAAGTATCACGTACTATCAATCTTATTTAATTTTACTTTATTTTTACGCAAGATTAAGTTCATAAATTTTGTGCTTAGAGTTTTTACCGTTTTACCAAAGTAAAGATGTTTGTACAAGAATTATGCGTGAAAAAAATGCGCGAAAATGCAGTAGAAAGTGCTTTAATGAGATATATTAAATCCTATTTGGAGAAAACTGTGGCTTTCATAATCTCATCACAACACAATGTATCACATTTAGTAATTAAAAAGATTTATGCGAAACAAACGCCATAGGTTTCAGTGTTAATGAAGTGCTGACATTGAATTCAGGTTTTGAGAAATCATGCTTGAATTCAGATTTCACTCAGAAACTGAGACACTACGAAGAATTCTTTCAAAGAAGCCCAGAAGGTTCCAAAATTTATTGTTTAAGCTCTCTATGCTTATAAAGTCAAAATGATAAGTCGAATAAACTTCACCGTACAGAGAACGCAATTTCTCTGCCTTCAAAATTTTCTTTTTGCGTATAGAGGGTGTAAATATATTCATTTGTGTAAAGGAGCTATTTTATTTTGTTATTCTTGGCGTCTTCCAAAGAAATCTTGCATATTCTCAAATATTATCATGCGCGTCTTCAGCAAACCAGCCACACACATTCATCATTCTCAGAGATGCAATTTCATCTAATGGCAGTATCGCAACATTGTTTTGGTGCGGTTTCGTTTCTCTCTGCGGAAAGCCGCTTAGCAAAAGCTATTTGTCAGTGTTTTTGGCAATAATTTTTATGCAAATAATCATACGTGGCCTTTTTGAAACAATGTGTTTTAATTGTTGTTTTAATTGTAAAATTAAGTGAAATTTATAAGTGAATGCAATGTCCGTTCCACCTCCATTGGTGTTTTTATGTTTTTCTCTAGGATTTTTAATTCGTTTAGTATTTTTGAAATCAGCTTTTCTAACCAATGCTCTTGCCTCTCGAGTTGAAATATCAACACCATTAACATCCTGGAAAAGAGGTAGTTACTGAAATCACTTTTAATAATGCACTGTATTCGTTTCAAAATACTTAGTAGAAAATCATGCTTTTAATGATAAGCCAAATAATTTACTACAAATTTATAAAATAGTTCATTCTGGCTGGATTTTAATCAAACAGAATACGAAAATTAAATTTTCCACTTACTTTTCTTTAAGTCTACTTTAAATCAGATGTAAAAGACTGAGTGATATTTGAATTACTTTCTAATGAAGTGACTATCCAACATGTATTTGTATTAATTTGGGAAATTTATAATAACAGATGTATTCATTATGAGAAATCTGATTGATAAAATACTTTTAAAGAATTACATCTAGTTCCATTCTTTAGTTTTGTTTAATTTATTCATAGTGTTGATTAGAAAGTCAATTCTCATGTTCGAATGAGTTCTCTGCTGTAAGATTAAAATACATGATATTAAAGATCTTTGAGGAAGTTATTTCAAGCAACTTTACACAGATATATTTCACTTCAGAAATTTATTTCAACTGTGTATCTTGGCCAAGCTAGTTAATGAATTATTTGAAATCAGGGTTGGATCCTAGCAGAACCCACACCCTTGCCACGATAACACGAATGATTTTGGTTGGCGATAGTTGTGCCAATCTTGGTAACCCTACTTTGATACACTAGATATTCGAAACACATAAATCCTTGAACTAAATGTAATGTGCAGAATCACCCATTTATATGTTGTGTATCGATGTGTACATGGACAAAGTCAAAGGAGTGTGTAATGCCAAGTTTGTGCAATTCTCTAATGTTTTAAGTGAAAATAAGTCGATGTGTACATGGATACAAAGTTTGTGCAATTCTTTGACTTGGTATTTTCCAAGTTGGCAATTTTGAGAAACATGCAAAGCAGTGGGTGATTCTGCACTTTCCCAGTTTGTCGCCAGCTCTCCTAGAATTTTACCGAAATCAGTATGCTGATATTGTTTTTAGGAACTCACTTTTGCATTCCAGTAATTTAGAAGTGAATGCAAGTCCTGTGCTTGAATGAAATACTTTTCTATTGATTGTGGTATATGTGTTGAAATTTCTGTTTTCTGTATATTTCGTTCGTTTATTAAATGTGAAAGAAGTCATTGATGAGTTTTTGATTTAGTTATTTGTTAGCTGCAGATTAATTTATATTATAAAAAACAAATGAGGAAGTGTAATCAAAAGATTCCCTTTTGTAAATGTAAATTCTTTTATGATATAATTTCATGAACTGAAATATGTTTTTAATTGTATAATGTTAAAAATGATGTACTTAAAAACCAAAATCAGATGAATTATGTAGTTACATAAGTAAGTAATCGAAATCTGCACTAGACTAAGGTTGCCCTTTTTTTTTTTTTTTTTTTCTTCGCTAATTTAAAATTTGACATTGGTGCATTTCTCTTCCATTTGATTTGTTTAATTATTTAGCCTTCTTGAGCACTTGAGAAAAAGAAAGGTTAGCTTAAATGCCTTGTTTCTAAATCAGAATACTACATTCTTAAATTCCCTCATGTTTGAATTAAAACTTATTAAAATACGTAGGTTGGGGCCAACTATTTTTTTTCTTGAAGATGCCAGTCCGGTTGGAAAATGTGACATATGCAGACGAAAGGATAAGGTCTTAACTACATGTGTGGACAATGAATAGCACTGAAATATCGTAACACTTGAATTTATTACGGTAGTATACAGGGCTATATGGCTTTCACCGTGCAAAAGAATGATAACACAATACACATAAAGTTGACATGACAAACCTGGGCCTAAAGACCCTCAATGTAGTCCCCTGCTACTGTCACCACGTGCTGCCAACAATGTGGAAGGTGCTGTATACCATCAGCCTCAGCATTTGCTGCACCATGTGTGAATCGGGTCATCTGTTGGCGCACAGCATTAGCAATGTCCTCTCAAACCACCTACCACGTATTGGTTCCTTAATCTTGGGAATGAGATCAAATTAACAGGGCGAAAGGTCAGGAGAGTACGGTGGGTGCTTCCAATTCTTCCCATCCCAACGTCGGAGTGGCTGCCGTACACACTTTGCTTTATGTGGTCTTGCATTGTCATGCAGAATTATTGCACTGTCCACAAGATCCGGACATTTATCCCGAACGCCATGTCATACGTGTCGCACCAGGAAATCCCTGTAGTACTGTGTGGTCACTGTTCTGCCATAAGGAACAAAGTGGCAAAAAATGACACCCCTGATGTCATATGTGACGATCACCATCAATTTGATTGGGGAAGGATTCTGACAGACCTTCTGCTGCCTTGGTGATCCAGGATGTTGCCACTCCGCAGACTGACGTTTCAGTTCTGGTTCGTACACCCTGGCCTAAAATTCATCAATGGCGATTATTCGTGACAAGAATTTATCGCCGTTCTGTTGCCAGTGGGTAAAGTGGTCGGAGCATATTGCATAGTGCACCCACCTTTGAACTTCCATCAGTGCATGCGGTACTCACCGCGAAGCGATTTTGCATAGCTGTAGCTCATTACACAATATCCTGTGGACGATGCGTTTCTCGATGCTACTTGTCCTCTCTAACTCCAGTAACGTCCATCATCTGTCTTTATTCATGAAATGCTCGATTACAGCACTTGCCAAGTCGGTCCGCACACTTACTGGTTGTCCTGAACATTGCTCAACACTGGTTGACAGACGTCCTTTCTGAAACTTTCCTACCCACCGTGCTACGGTATGATATGGTAGGGCATTATTCCCACGGGCTTCTACTAATTCACTGTGACATTCCATCGCATTTATCCCCCGGAGAATGGCTATTTTGATGTAAGTGCGCCGCTCAACACGAGTTACTTCCATCTCACATGACACTCACCAGCTGACTGATTTCAGAACCCTCGCTACCACAGAGACAACTATCACAGAGCCATCTGTTGTTCTGCATACGTACTATGCCTGCAGAACTTCCAAACAATACATATACGTTTTGTGATTCGTTCACATATCTACAAGAAAAAATAGTTGCCATGTCTTTTGCCCCAACCCTCGTATATTATTCTTAATTTTATTTTATTTATTTAGTTGAGTTGCCAGTACATGTTATTGACCTGGTTTGAAAGTGTTTAATAACATGAATTTTATAAATATTAAAATCCCCTACACATATGAAATTCAAGGGAACATTTTTAGTAACTTGATGTAGAAATATTGTCATTAGCCAAAGAATAATTAGAATAATTTCCTAGGTAAAGCAGATAAGGTACTTTCATGTTTGTATCTTTGTTCCTTTTTTTTGACATAATGAAAAGTCTGTTTTTGAAACTTTATATATGCTTCATTAATTATGGTTCTTATTATAGCTGTTGAAGGAGTAAGTTTATTGAAACATGGAACAGATCCTTATGATAGTGATATCTTTCATGAGGTGTGTATAGTTTCAGATGTTTGTATAGTTTCAGGTGTGTTTAGTTTTCATTTCTTTCAACTGAAAAGCATAAGTTTGATCTCTCATTATAAAATTTTAAATAACCCTTTGGATATTTAAAAAAAGGAAAAAAAAAAAGTTCTTCTTCAAACATTTTCTTTAAAAAATATAATTACTTAAAATTGGATATATTTCATCACCTAAACAAATTGCTAAAATGTTCTGCTTAGATGCTTTATGTGTTAACCAGCAGACAAGTCGGCCATTGAACTCAGTTGACCACTATCTTACATTCTTTAGAAGTAGTTTGATATTTAGAAAGTCATTTTGTCTAAAAGAAAATCTGAATATAATTTGCTGACATCTTTTAATGCTGTTATGTCTAATTCTGGAGGTGGTAAACCAGAAATACAATTTGGCATTTGCATTTGCAAAATGAAATTACAAAAGAGATTTATGTCAACTGTAAGTAAGTTGGCTGTACAATGATGATACTGCCTGCAAATACTGATTGCAAGCAAAATTGTTATTATGCAGATAGGAATTATGTCTTGAAACATCCTTTGAATAAATATTATAAATAGTCTACTACATAAGTTCATTTTATTTTTAAATACACTTCCTTCTACTTCCTATAGTATCAATCAGTTTCAGTTACTTCATACATTTTTGCCAGTTAATACCAATTTTATTGTAAAAAAGTTTTAAGTGGTGGTTTCCTGTTTTAAACCACTTTAGCAAACACTTGCCAGCTCTCCTGGTTTAAACCACTTCAGAATACACTTACCAGCCCTTGTAGAAAGCAAAAGTAATTATTATTTACATTGAATTTTAGATAATTTCTTCCATGATAGATTTATAAAGCTTCTGAAATAATTTTTTTTTATCATTATTTAGGATATGAGGATTTATTATTATGAGGAATATTTTTCATTTTAAGCATTGGACATTTTTTTTATAGGCCCATTTTCTAAGATCCCTAGGAAGAATATTTTACAAGTTCAGTACTTTTATTGCTATTAACTTTCTAAATTTTTTTTAAAAGTTTCCTACTATAATGTTTATTTTGTATATTTTTTTTTAAATCTTGTATGCTAAAATTACTTAAAAACTGGAATTATGTATATATTTTAGGTACTGTTCTGTTATTGGGACTGGAGTTGCAGCCAAATGCTCTGTTAAACTTGTCATGAGAGTGATTTAAGGAAGTTGTCAATGTTTCTTTTAAAATTGTTACAATGTTTACATTTTAAAAATGTAAAGGAATGCATTTCAATATTGGCAATGAGAATACAAATTCTAAAGATGTAACAGTCACTTTTGTTTTTATTATTCTTGTATTTACCATGGATTTTAAAATTTAGGACTTACCTAATGATGAAACATCTTCCCTTCAACTTCTTCAGGAATGAGGAATCGTTCACTCTTAAAGACAGTGTATGGAAAACCATAAAATTAAGTTCTATTACAATTCGAAAGAAGTACCGGAATGGAGTTGTGAAGATCTGGATTTGAACATTTCTTGTGTTAACCATAAGTAAAATTTTATCGGTCCCGATACTTGTTATCATTCTCAAAACTTTTCAAAAGTTATGAGAGTGCGAAACAGACTTCAACATGGCACTGAACGTAACCAATTAGATTCTTATTTGACTTAATGAGGTGACAGCAGTGTCCTAAAATGCAAATCTATTCATACATTTTAAATGCTATCCACAGTTTCATGCCTCTGCATTAATCTTAATTCACTGAATTCTCTTTTAAAAAAATTCTTTGATAAGTTGAGAGGGTCGATAAAATGAGTACCAAGTTTGCTTGGGGACTAAACACTGGGTTTCACGTGACAAGCTCACCACTTGTTCAGACGATATGCTCATGCACCCCGGGGCCCAGAGTCTAGAAAGCAAATTTCAGGGCACTGCCACCCATGGCCCTCTAAGGTCTGTTTGTACGTACCACTTAGTTTAGTTTGGCAACAGAAAAATAATGTTTTAAAAGTATTTTTAGAAAAACAGTAAACTGATATAAAACAATAGAAGCTTAGATGTATACCCTCTGGTTATGAATTGGCACTAAGTACGGGACCTGAATGATTATCCATTTAACAACCAGTGTTTAAGAATTCACGAGTTCTTTTGAGCCTAGGAATAGTGAACTTTTCAAGAATCATCCTAATTTTATGCAGTTAAATGCATCATCTCAGTTCAGTGAAGTTTGGAGAGAATCATTCTTATTCTATGCTTCTGGTTGAATCATCCCAATTCGTTGAAGTGAATCTGGATGTTCTCTTTTGAAGAGAATTATCCTGATTTTATGTGGTTTGAAAATGAACTGTCGGATTTCTTTAGAACCGGAATCCTCATCGAAATAAAAATTAGACGCTGAAGAGTTTCATTATGAAGTTCTGTCTACAGAATAAATTGTTCAACATATGGTTGATTGTATACATGGAGTAAATAGTGTAGTACAGATTCCTCCTACTATTACATGAATTCTTTTGAATCATTTCAAGTGCTGAGGGTGGGACAAAGAGAAGTTGTACAGAGATATTATGATGGTGATCAGGGTGTGCTTTTTAAAGAAGCCCACTTTATCACCACAAATCCTTATAAGAAATCTTTGAATTGACCATCAAAAGATTCTAGGCTCACTCCTCATACAGAAGAATGTAAAATGCATTGCTGGTTCTTTGTGAAGACATTGTATGAGCCAAAGGGGAGTCTATAACCTCATGGCTTTCTAGCATGTAGTCATGGCAAGACATATTTTTTAAATTTGTAAACATCAACAGAAAGATAAAGTTTTAAAAATATTTTTAGGAGAAACAATAATTGAAGCTAACAATAGATGTATGGCTAACACTTAGATGTATGGCTCTCTGGTTATGCCCGAATGACATGCAAATGAAACCTTTTAAAATTTTGAAAATCTGTTCAGTTAATAATGTATGGCCTGTTTTTAATTATAGAATTATTTATATTTTTTCTTAATAATTCACAGCTGATATCATATGGAAATCAATTTGTTATAAAATAGTTTAGCTTGCTACTTTTATTAAGGGCACCCAGGTAATGGATTGAAGACTGTATAGTAATTTATGTTTTCTTATGCTGTGCACCAACATGACTTTATCATAGTATTTTTAAAATATACAAAGTGTGACATTTATATTTGAACATTGAAATTACTTTTAGTAAAATTTTTGCTTATTGTTTTTATGTTTTGTTTTGGGTGACCAGAATGTGTTAAAATATAAATTTTTCACATGTTAATAAAATAATTTTATTTTTACAGAGTCCGTTGGCATTGATTATTTATGATTATCTTTTAAGCTATCCTGAGGAATGGATTCCAGTAATTTTTGCAGTAAGTAGTCTTGTCTTGGTTGTATTTTCCATTCTAACGTTTGAAATCAGATTTATTGATTTACAGAAAGTAAAATTATTGTTATAAAATATTATAATAACTGTCAAGATTTCAAGGTTATCCTGTTTCGATCAATTCAAATCACACATAACAGCAAGGTAAATGAACATTACGAATCAGGTTTCAAAACTGCCAAGTTTATTCACTGAAGTGTCTGGTGTGCAAATATAGAAAAATAACACTTCTCTGACTCCAATGGAACCAATATTTTATTCCTTACGAAGTTATAGATTCTTATTCATAAGATTTATTTACATTTTACACGCACGTAGCATCGCGTGACAAAAACTCGGAGCTTGTTTACTTCGTTCTTTGCGGAGACTAGAAGGTGTTGCCATTCCGCTTTAACTAAATTTAATTAGAAACTTAACGGAACTGAAGCGACACTACACACCCCCTTCCTAGTGAGAGCGATTATGGAAGATAGTCTTTAAAGTGACTGGGGAACTTCACATGTCTGCCGGTTCTAGTAGTCTTAGTTTTATGATGAGTTTCTGAATTTTCTTCAGTGTTCTTGAGTGCAGGTGTTTCCCCAAGTTCCGCTTTCTTAGAATGGGAGTTTTGAAAAGGAATATCAGAATCTTGCACTAGGAAACATGGCTTTAGTCTGTCTATTGAAACTCTTTTAACTTTTCCTTGGATTTCAATATCGAAGTACTTATCCTTTCTTGCTCTTACAGGATACGGTCCAAGATAGACAGGCTGTAGCGACGAATTATTAATGTTGTTGTATAGGAATACGTGAGAACAGTTGGAAAGATGTTTAGAAACAAAGACTGTTCTATTTCCATGGGTGGTGGTAGAACTTGGCTTCATAGCTCTTATTATTTTCTGAAGGTTTTGAGAAAATTCAGACTGTTTCATATGAGGTACTGTTGAAAAGAATTCGCCAGGTAATGCTAAAGGAGTTCCGTATACAAGTTATGCGGATGAGCAACCTAAGTCTTCCTTGATGGCAGATCTTATGCCTAATAGAACGAAAGGCAATGCTTCCAGCCATGATTTTGATTCGAGTAGATGACATTTGAGACTTGCTTTTAAAGTTCGGTGTTGTCTTTCGATCAGGCCATTTGCCTGTGGATGGTACGCAGTTGTAGTGTTTGTATGAAAACCAAGATATTTTCCTAAAGCTTGAAAAAGTTGGCTATCAAATTGCCGACCTTGGTCAGATGTTATGCGATTCGGAATTCCAAAGCGTGAAAACCAAGTATAAATCAAAGCTTTAGCAATAGATTCTGCTGATTGATCTTCTAACGGTACCGCTTCGATCCATCGTGTATAACGATCGATGATGGTTAGAAGGTATTTGAATCCTTTGCAAGGAGGTAGCGGACCCACCAGATCTATGTTTAAATGCTGGAATCTGTGTGGAGGTACTTTGAATTCTCCCAAAGATGAATGTGTATGTCTGTGAACTTTAGATCTTTGGCAAGATAAACATGCTCTAGTCCATAGTTGGCAGTCTTTATTCATATTGGGCCATATGAAACGTCGTGTTATCAATTTTATCGTGGATCTTATTCCAGGATGAGATAAATTATGGATTGAAGAAAATATTTTCTGCCGAAACTTTGCAGGGATGTATGGTCGATTATAATTTGTAGAAGTATCACAGTAAATTTTCTTGTCGCTGTCCGGTATAGGGATCTGTAGGATTTTTAAGTTTGGGTTGTTTTTAAGTATCTCCAAGTCGTCATCTTCTTGACAGTCTACTATAGTTTGTAAGTCTATTGCAGATGGTACAGAAATGGTGTCTATGCGAGAGAGAGCGTCAGCGACGGTATTTTCATGCCCTTGTATGAATCGGATATCGGTTGAGAACTGGCCAATATATGACAGTTGTCGAGCTTGTCGTGGGGAAGCTTTTTCCAAATTTTGTTGGAAGGCAAATGTTAGTGGTTTGTGATCCGTGTATATTGCAAAAGTTCGCCCTTCTAAGATGTATTTGAAATGTTTTACTGCTGTATAGATGGCTAAGAGTTCTCTGTCGTAGGCACTATATTTTTGTTGTGCTGATGTCAAATTTCGGGAAAAGAAACTTAAAGGTTGTTTTTCATTATTCACAATCTGATGTAAAACGGCTCCAATGGCAGTATCGGAAGCATCAGTTGTTAGCGATATTTCAGCCTTTTCGGATGGGTGAGTTAAGTTTGTGGCATGAATAAGTGCATCTTTTAAGATCTGGAAGGCGTTTCTTGTTTCTGCCGTCCAGGTTATTTCTTTTCTGCAGTTCTTTTTAATACCACTGAGCAATGTTGTTAAAGGTTGTTGCAGTTTTGCACAATTTGGTATGAATCTGTGATAAAAATTCACCATACCTAAAAATCGTCTTAAACTAGTAAATGACTTTGGTTCTGGGAAATTTTTGATGGCATCAACTTTCGTTGAGAGAGGTTTAAGTCCTTCAGCTGACACTTCGTATCCCAGGAATGCTAGTTTTGCTTGACCAAATTTACACTTTGCCGCATTAATACACAGGCCATATTCGTTTAGTCTCTCAAGGACTGCTCGTAGATGTTTTTGGTGAGTTTCTTCATCTGGGGAGGCTATTAGAATGTCATCCAAATAGCAAAACATGAATTCTAGTCCATTCAACACACTGTTCATGAAACGTTGGAACGTTTGGGCCGCATTTCATAGGCCGAACGTCATGAATGGGAACTCGAATAAGCCAAAGGGAGTGAGAATGGCCGTTTTCGGTATATCTTCTTCGCGAACTGGAATTTGTTGGTACGCTCTAATGAGGTCTATGGATGAGAAAACTCTTTTTCCAGCTAAAATGGAACTGCAATCTGTTAAAAATGGTAGAGGGTATCTATCAGGAATCGTGACGTTGTTTAACGCTCGATAGTCTCCACAAGGTCTCCAATCACCTGATTTCTTCATAGCGAGATGTAGTGGGCTCGACCAGTTACTTTTGGATGGTCTGCATAAACCCGTTTGGAGCATAAATTCAAACTCCTTTTTAGCCGCTTTAAGTTTCTCAGCTGAGAGTCTCCTGGCTTTAGCGAAAACCGGTGGACCTCTGGTTTCGATATAATGTTCGATGTTATGATTTTTAACTTTATTATTAACTACATTGAGTTTTAACAAATCCGGAAAATCGTTAATGATACGTTTATATGGATCATTTACGGCATTTAAAATCGGAATATTATTATTGTTATTTTGAAAACAAGGAGTTCCATTGGTTGTTAAGAATGTAGTACCATCAATCAACTTGCGATTTTTAGAATCTACCAAAAGGTTAAAATTTGCAAGAAAATCCATGCCTATTATCGGTTTGTTTACGTCCGCAATTACAAAAGGCCATGTGAATGATCGTCTGAGTCCAAGATCAAGCTTGTGTAATTTTTGGCCATATGTTTTAATTTTCGTACCATTTGCAGCAAAGAGTTCTAATTTTGAAATGTTTTTTTTATCTGCAGGCAAGGGAGGAATGACAAATTTCTGCCCCAGTATCTATTAAAAATTGGGTAGCCGATTCTTTGTCGCTGATGAAAAGACGACTCAGCTGCACCCCTTGTCCCTTCGTCGTCAATGAGAGACGGGGAGCTGGTTTTCCGGACTATTTGTCTGTGATGTTGATGAGTAGTTGCAGGGTTGTTTACACTTAAATGACTTATCACCGAAATTTTTATGATAGTAAGAAATATCACTAGATCTGTTACCACTGTAACTCCTATCTCGTGATTTGGATCGGTTATGATAATAGGGACGATTATGACGTTGCTTGCTTAAAGCAGAAACTTGTAAGCTAAGTTCACTAACCTGTTTTTGTAAACTTTCAATCACTTCCGTTTTTACCGTTATGGATGATGCAGCAGCTATTTGGGGAGTAACAGGGTTTAATTCCCAAATCTTATCGGCCATTGTAGCCACTTTTGACAAATCTTCACTACTAACAGATATAATGCTACGCATATTAACGGGTAAACGTTGTAGCCACAATGTTTTTAGGAAATTATCTGTTACTTTATCGCCAGCCAAATTACGCATCTCACACAGTAATTGAGATGGCTTTTTGTCACCCAGTTCTAACTCACTCAGTAATTTTTGGGTTTTTTGAGTCTCTGAATCAGCATATAATGAAATTAGTCTATTTTTAATTGCCTCATATTTATTATCTTGTGGTGGACTTAGCAGAATATCAGATACCTGTGACAAAATATCAGGTTCAATGGAACTTATAACATAATCATATTTTGTTTGATCTACACTAATTTTTGCATTTCTAAATTGTGCTTCTAGTTGAATAAACCATATTTTAGGATCTGGCTTCCAAAAAGGAGGAACTTTAACGCTTACCTTGGCGACAGATGCAGTTGTTGCTTTGATTTCGGTTTCGTCTTCGTCAGCCATTGTAGAATTCGATCACGCCGGGATACACCAGTGAAGTGTCTGGTGTGCAAATATAGAAAAATAACACTTCTCTGACTCCAATGGAACCAATATTTTATTCCTTACGAAGTTATAGATTCTTATTCATAAGATTTATTTACATTTTACACGCACGTAGCATCGCGTGACAAAAACTCGGAGCTTGTTTACTTCGTTCTTTGCGGAGACTAGAAGGTGTTGCCATTCCGCTTTAACTAAATTTAATTAGAAACTTAACGGAACTGAAGCGACACTACATTCACGTCTAACACACATTCAACTGACACTGCCAGATCCAAGAACAAGAAGTATAACATCACGAAAGATTTATGCCCTCTTTGGCGATTAAAATATATTTCCACATAAAATTTCTTACACACAGGGCCCGGCTGAACAGTAGTTCAGAATAAGCAAGATTATCAGTGTTACATGAACATTTTCAAGAATTATTTTCTAGAATCATTATGCATTTCAATACAAATTCAAGTTTTTGTAATCAAGAAATGTCGCATGAACATCAAGAACGTAAAACTTACCATATGTTTCAAGAATAACAAGTAAATTTTCATTCATCAAGGATTATTGTTATAACATTCCTGTTCAAGCATCAGGATTTAAATCAAGAATTTATATAACTCAAGATAATATTAACAAATGACATTTCAAAATCAACTAATATACTAAAGATATTACAAAAAAATCTGTCTTTTTTTTTTTTTTTTTTTTTTTTTTTTTTTCAGAATTAAATTAAAATTGTAAATACACTTATACATTTCTACAACCTTAAAATTTTCTAATATATACATTTCGTTAAGTATTAAACATACAATACTTTAAATATTAAGCATAGATACACCATTAGTAGCATTAAGATTACATTTTCAGTAAGAAATATACTATCATACAATATTAATACTCTTAGCACTCTAACTCTGGACGGAGGTAATGTTGCTATGACTTGTTGCATCAGTCGAGA
Source organism: Stegodyphus dumicola (assembly GCF_044657685.1). Taxonomy (NCBI): domain Eukaryota; kingdom Metazoa; phylum Arthropoda; class Arachnida; order Araneae; family Eresidae; genus Stegodyphus; species Stegodyphus dumicola. Next base: position 120,868,401 of record NC_140779.1, on the reverse strand, counting down.
GTTATAACGTTGACACAGTACACAGTTTCTTATTACACGTTTTACATTTTGTTGCATCGGTTGGGAGTTATAACGCTGACACAGTACACAGTTTCTTATTACACGTTTCACATTTTGTCTTCATCTAATTATCCAGTATTTTTCACGGAGTAACATGAGAGTGCTAGCTACACCTGTATGAAGAACTCACTCGTGCATCACGTACCAAAAGATCTGTAAAATGAGTTTTTGGAGGAATAATTATAGGATGCTTTTCATGAAAACTTAAAGTTGATTTTTGTAGTCTTCCTCCTACTAACAGAACTATTCCTAACTTAGAAAAGGATTCAGTTCATAAATGTTTGAGTTTTTGAAATCAACTGTCCAGACTTTAAACTATTAATTTCATCAGAAAAATGTTCATATTGAACTTCTTTTATCAAATATAATTCTGCGGAAAATAGTTCTTCTGCAATCAAGGGTCCTGTTTTCTTGTCAGTTTTATTTTTCAGATTGTGAATAAATCGAAATATCCATGCAGTCACTCTAATAGCTCTAATTAATTTACTATAATTTTCAAGATTCAACGGAGAATTAGATTTTTCTGCAATAGATGGTGGTAGTATTGTGGTATTATTTATACACTTTTTTCTGCTCTAATTCAGCATCAGAAAACTGTTGTCGCAATCAATTTACTAGGCCAAGCACTCACTGATTCAACTAACCAGTCTGACCCAGACTGCCATAATCTTGAAGACAACAAATGTTCGGCTGAACATTCCCGAGATAAAATGTCCCCTGGATTGGACTTCCCATTACAATGTCTCCAGTTATTTGGGCAAGTTAATGATTGTATTTCAGATACTCGATTTTTTACAAACATTTTCCATCGTTCAGGAGCACTAGGAATCCAGTGAACCACTATCATACTGCTAGTCCACAGATAAATATTTTCTTCATGAATTGAAAACAGCTCTTTTAAATTTTTAGCAAGTCTTGCCGATGTTAATGCTCCTAACAATTCTAACCTTGGAATTGTGAGTTTTTGTTTTATTGGTGCAATTCTAGATTTTGCCATAATGAATGCTACCTGCCCTTCTTCAACCGATCTAAAATATGCAACTGAACCATACGCTTTAATAGATGCATCACAAAATAAATGCAGTTTGATGTCTTTATTTTGATTCAATTTGCCGGGGAAATATTCTCGAAAAATTTCAAATTTCTTCAATTTTTCGATTTCACCGCTTCACTCGGACCACAACTGTTTACATTCTGTTGTAACTTTGTGATCAAATTCTAAACCCAACTGCCAAAGGTTTTGCATTATCAATTTTGCACGTACAACAAATGGTGCCAAGAAACCTACTGGATCAAAAATAGTAGCAGTCACCTTTAATTAATTTCTCTTTGTGCTTTTTTTACAACTATTTAATGTTTCGCACAAGTTATCTATGTTCAAGGAAATTACATCTTTACTCGTGAACCAATCAAGCCCTAATACTTTTAAGGAGCTATTTAGTTCATTTTCTGATTTAATTATTCCACAATCATCCCAAAGTTTTTTGAGTTTCTCTGAATTTGTATTAAACTGACGCAAATTCATTTCGGCATCTTTAAGCACGCAATAGGCTCCAGTACTTAACTTAAAAGCCTATTCCACAGAATCTGCACCATAGAAAATATCATCTACGTAGATCGAACAGTTCAACATCTAAAAAATATCTGGATTTTCTAACCCTATTTTCTTAATATGCTTTTTTATAGTGCACGCCAGAATGAAAGGGCTACATGACACACTGAAAGGAACGCGAGTCATTCTATAATGTTTCAGATTGTAATTATTATCAAAGTATAAAAACCATAATATATCTCTATCAATTTCAGAGATTCCAATCTGGAGAAAGGCGTTTTAAATGTCTGCTGAGAACGCATGTTTGTATTGTCTGAACTGCAATATTAAGTCCAAAACAGAAGGATTCAAATTTGGGCCAGGCATCAAACAATTGTTCAGAGATACCCCATTACACTTCGAAGATGCGTCAAACACAATACGGACTTTAGTTTTTGATACATTTTTTCTTACCACTGGAGAATGTGGCATATAATAAATACATTTCACTACTGTCACAACTTTCAATTTTGCACTTTTCAATTATTTCATTTTTTAACTGTTCATTTATTATGCTATCATAATTCGCCCTAAGCCATTCATCATTTTTTAGTTTATTAACCAAAGATACTAGATGTCACTCGGCATTTTCTAAATTATTACCCAAGTTTTCATGATGTGATTTCCATAACAAATGAGCTACATATCTACCATTAGTAAAATGCAATTCTTTTTCAAATTTCTCAATGACTGATTTATCGTCGGGATTCTCCTTCTCCTCTAAACCCAAGTGGTCCAGAGTCCAAAACCTTTGCAAACAGTCATTAACTGAATTATTATCTTCCTTTTAGCAGTGAGAAGCACCAGTTGTAAAAATACAGGTACTAGACTGATCACCTTCCAAAGATCCAATGAAGGACCAACCAAATATAGAAGATACCGCAAATAATTTATTACTTACTCTGTTTTCGCCTGTTTGCACTTCCCAACATGAATCAGATCCTAACAATATTTTTATTTCAGATGCTTTACCATTATCGGCTAATTTTAGATTTTCTGATTTTAATATTTCTAAAATGTTTTTGGAGGAAATTTTTATGATTGCTTCAGAAATTGTATCTGTAACAAGAGCTTCAACAGTGATTGAGGCATTAGGGCAATGCCTCAATCACTGTTGAATTAGCAATGAATTAGCAATGACTGAAATTACCTTTTCAGGGTAATTTGAACAACATTATATTCCATTAGTCTACCCTGGATATACCCAAACGGATAAATATATAACCTTTCTTTCCTTAAAGTCCTTAATTTTAGTTCTTTAGCCAAATCAGATCTAATAAATGACCTCTGTGTTCCACCATCAATTAAGATTTTTACTATTTGGCTTCTAGTATTATCTGTATCTGAAGCATAAACAGTGCAAGTTTTGTAAGTATACACCTTTATCAGCAGTTTCAGAAACAGTCTTAGAGTTAAGCGACAAGGATGCAACTACGTTCTGCTTAGAATCTGATACTGAACCTACTTTCTGTTTAACATCTGAAACTGCTTCCACTTCAGGAACAGTATTTTTACAAAATAACTCATTGTGATTTAAACCATTACACAACTCACAAGGCTGAAGTTTCATTTTACATCTGGAGGATACATGGTCTCTCTTAAAACATCTGTAACAATGTCCATGGTTTCTTAATACAGTCAAAAGTCGTTAGTTCGGACACCCATAATCTGGACCTCAACGCTAAAACCTTTCTGCGCATGCGCATAGGCATTTACGCGTGCGTGTAAGACCATTACGACTGCGCAGAATACGTTTTCACGTGCGCGTTTAATGTATAACGGACGGTATAAGCTAAAATTATCTAATTATCTATTTCAGTTAATGTTGATGATTGCGTTGTTCCTTAATCTTCGAATTGGATGCGGCTTATTATTTTTTGCAGACTGTAAGAGCAATTAAATTAAAATTAAACTTGAACTTTCGATTATGTCAAATAGAATTTCCGATGCTGGAGCTCCCAAAGGATCTACAAAAGAAAGTATGTTTCGATGTCCATCAAACAAAAAGTGGAATTGCTGCAAAAAATGAATAAAGACATGAAGAAGGTGACAGAGAGGTTAGTGAAAACGAAAAAATTTCGATTGACTAGTTAGTCGGTATTCTCGGCACAGCAGTTACGGGACTTGAACAGCGGAACTTTGTAACTGAACAAGAAATTATGTCTGTTTATAGAATTAAAGAGAAAGTATTATCACATAAAACGAAGCAACTTAAACAACTTACATTGAAAGAAATGTTTAACAAAGTAAACAAATAAATATTAAGCTTTTTTTTTTTGTACATTTTGGTACCCTTTAGATCATAATTGTTCTTTATTTCATAAATTACGGTTTCATATTTTTAATTTTAGAATTTCTGCATGCCATCTTATGAGATTTAAACTGATGATCTATAATCCGGAAAAATCGATAATCCGGAATCGCCGAAGTCCGGACGAGTCCGGATTAACGACTTTTGACTGTACCAATCAAATTTTTATTCCAAAACTATGACTGCTTTAAAAGTAAAGTATGATTTTCCTTTCATTAGCAGTAAAGAAAAACACATCGGTCTTACTTGAAACTGCAAACTACAATGAAGTTTCATAATGTATGCTCTATTAGCCTCAACTCAAACACATAAAAATTAATGACTTTTGACTGTATCACTCTTTTTTGCTCATTTGTTTTCTCACATTTTCTTACATCATGCGTATTTTGATTACAATAGAAACAATATGGCTTAGTCACCGTGGCTAACGCCGGAGCAGTAGGAACGCTTGCCCCTTTTAAGTAATTATTTTTATTCTGCTTAACACCGTAATTTGTGACTCATTTCTTTGAGTTTATTATTAAATTAGAAGCTTCCCGACTCTCAACTTCCAATCTAATGAATTCGAGAAGTTCCGTTAGGCTATATTGCTGTTTAGAGTTTCATTTTCTATTAAACTCCAGATTCATATCGTCTGGTAAAAGCTTACTTCACTTGCTAGAAATATTTATTATAGCCCATATATTTTGATAGTGAATAAAAACAGTGCATAGTTGGCGCTGCTGTTTTGAACCGCATGCTTTTAATAAAGGATTTTTATATTATGCATTTTGAATTTTTGATGGTTAGTTAGCTACTGAGCATCAACAGCCATTTCTGTTCAGCTTCAAAACTGCAAGCATTTTCTTTCATTTTATTCTGGAAAATAGACATTTTTGAGTTTGGATTTGCTAATAAATTGGTGGTTTTTTTTAAAATAATAATAATAATTATTATTATTATTTAGCTTTTTATTGTGGTTCAAATTTTATACTATTTCAGAGGAATAGGTATATTGTTTGCCAAGTTTTTTCTGTTTCAATTTGCTAGATATTTTTTCACTTTGTTTAGGAGGAGGAAGGTTATGGTTCGGAAGCTCATAAACGTTGAACATAACGAATCTGGGAAATGTCTCTTGGAAAAGGAAAGGAAAAAAAAAAAATGCATGTGTATGGAATTATATAAAGTGGATGACTGTGAAAAAAATATGAAAAGCAATGCTTGATTTTTAGGATTATATGTCACATACGATGTCAGCATAAATAATATTACCAAAATGTGAGACATTTGCTGATAATTTGAAAAACTGTAAAGGTATCTTGCTCGAGATTTTAATGTTTGAATTGCATAATTACAGTACAGTCAAAAGTCGTTAATTCAGACTCGTCGACTTCGGCGATTTCGGATTATCGATTTTTTTGGATTATAGATCATCAGTTTAAATCTGGTAAGATGGCATGCAGAAATTACAAAATTAAAAATATGAAACCGTAATTTATGAAATAAAGAACAATTATGATCTAAGAGGTATCAAAATTTACAAAAAGAAAAAGCTTAATATTTATTTGTTTACTTTGTTAAACATTTCTTTCAATGTAAGTTGTTTAAGTTGCTTCGTTTTATGTGATAATACTTTCTCTTTAATTCTATAAACAGACATAATTTCTTGTTCAGTTACAAAGTTCCGCTGTTCAAGTCCTGTAATTGCTGTGCCGAGAATACCGACTAACTAGTCAATTGACATTTTTTCATTTTCAATAACCTCTGTGTCTCTTTCTTTACTATCGGAAGCGAATTATAATGACGAGGAACTTGTTTTAAATAATATCAAAGACGGAGAGCACATTGAGATGAAATACTACATTTAGTAAGGAATTATAAGCCAAATAAAATAAAAACATCTGCCCTGAAGATAAGGATAGTGCTGACAGATCAACTTCCAATTAATTTTGCGCCTTGGCGTCCCCCCCCCCCGAGCAGCGTGAAATTGATAAACAGATTTTGGATTTCGAAACATTCTTTCGCTTTAGATCCTTTACATATTAGCAAATATATATTGGAAATTCTATTTGATATAATCGAAAGTTCAAGCTTACTTTTATAAAATTGCTCTAACAGTGTGCAAAAAATAATAAGCCGGATCCAATATCCAATTCGAAGATTAAGGAACAACGCAATCTGCAACATTAACTGAATTAGATAATTTTAGCTTAGCTTATACCGTCCGTTATACATTAAACACGCATGTGTAAACGTTTTATGCGCATGTGCACATGCACATTTGCAGCCGTAAAGGTCTTACGCGCACACGTAAACGCCTATTCGCATGCATCGAGTTGACGCATGCGCAGAAAGTTTGTAGCTTTGAGGTCCGGATTATGGGTGTCCGAATTAATGACTTTTGACTGTATTCTCAGTAAAAATTTTTGACAACTAAAAGTGTTGAAACATATTGCAAAAGAATTTGGGAGTCACAGTTTAATTAGTGAAATTACATGCCAAAGGCTTGAAATTATTTAGTTGATATTATTGATGTTAAACATTAGCATAATAATGTGAAATGACTATAAAAGGAAAGTGTTAACGACTAAAACTGAAACTTCACCTTGCAAGCCGTTAAAGGCATACCTATAGAGTGTCCTGATATTCTCTGATTATCCACCCAATCCTGACGATTTTGACATTTGATACTTTGACAATACCGTGCAGAGCACGGTATTGTCAAAGTAGTCAACCCAGATAAATGCATTGTGTGAAAGTATATTTATCTGGGAATCCATTAATGTTTGCATGCACATTACAGCAGCACATAATGTGCATGGTTTTAAAATTTGAAAGTCATGTTTATGGTTTCTGCTATGAGGTATTTTTGGTGATAGCTTTTTTTCAAATTTATACAACTTGCTGATGTGTTTTCAACTTAAAACAGGTCGATGTGAGCAGTGTCAAGTTGCTTTGTGATGCTGAGAACTTTGAAGTTTTTTTTTTTTTTTTTTTTTTTTTTTTTTTTTAAGTTGAAGCAGGTCGATGCATACATGGAGGCTAGGCCCAAGTTATTTTGAGTAAATAAAATCTATGAAAGCCCGTGTTTAAATTACGGCAAAAAGTTTTGTTAAAGAAGGAATCTTCAAAGTTTTTTTGTTTTATACCTTATTACTCAGTTTCCTGTACACATGGCAATTTGGCAACAAGAGTTAGTTCCTTCATGATTTAGCTGCACAGTAGTAAACTCTTTGACATTACATCTATGGAAGCTTTCCTTCTTTACATACACATTCTTTGGTATGGCTGTCCTTATAGTGCAGCGGTTTGCAATCCATCTGGCAACTGAAAGGGCTCAAGTGCTATTTCTTGTGAGGACATAGTTAATATTTCAAGATTTTCTGCTTTCTAATGAATTTTTCAAGATTTTCTTCTTCCTCAAATCTAATGCTTGTATTGTGATTCCTCAAACCTAATGCTTGTACGGTGATGCCTGAAATAAATTGCAGTGGGTGATAGCACAACAACCTTTATATGGCTGACAAATCTCACCTTCCTTTTCCAGTAACCTTTTAAATTGGATAATTGTAAGAGTTGATAGTTTTTCTTCCATGTGTCCTTGTCATGTAGTGGTCAGTACTTCTGCTAAGAGTTAGACAATCCTGTGTTTATTTCCTAGAAGCAAAGTTGATTTTTTAACATTTCTTGCTGGGGGGAAAAAAAACACCTAATGATTCTCCTATTAGTTTCAACTTTATGATTCAGTTACAGGGGTTGGACAGAAATATGGAAACACCTGTAAAAAAACATATTTCTTTGCTTAATATGGGTGTAGGAAACCCGTTGGCATCCAAAACAGCTTGCAGTCTTCTCGGAATGAATAAATACAGTTCCTGTATGTTTGCCAAGGGAATATTATACCATTCTTCCTGCAAAACGGTGGCAAGTTCAGATAATGATGTTGGCGGTGGATAAAGAGAACGCACTTTCCGTTCCAATGTAGACCACAAAGGTTCGATAATATTCAGGTCTGGTGATTGTGGTGGCCAGGGGAGATGGGACAACTCATCCTCGTTGCTCAGAAAACCAGTCCTGGACAATGTGAGCTGTGTGAACAGGGGCTTTGTCATCTTGGAAGACACCATCACCATCGGGGAACAAAGTTTGTACCATGGGATGAACTTGATCGGCCAAAATGTTCACATAAGTCTTGGCAGTCATGTGCCCTGACACTGTTATCATGGGGCTAGCAGAGAACCACGATATGGCTGCCCAAACCATAACAGAACCCCCGCCATGTTTCACTCTTGGCAACAAGCAGTCTGTATTATAGGCTTGAGATGGCGTTCTCCAGACGTAAACTCGGCCAGAAGTGGGAAACAATGTGAAAGAAGACTCGTCAGACCATATTACTCGCTTCCACTGCTCTATAGTCCAGGCTTTATGACTTAAACACCACCTTTTCCTGTTACGGAAAAGGTGTTTGAGTGGCTTCTCAATTGCAGCACGGCCAGCAATTCCCTGTTTATGAAGCTCCCTTCTAATTGTTTTGGTACTCACAGGGTTTGATAACACAACATTAATTTCAGCAGTAACTTTTCCAGCTGTGGTCTTCTTATTTTTCGTCACAAATGCCCTTAATGATCGTCTGTCACGATCACTCAGGACACACTTTCGTCCGCTCTGTGATTTAGCAGATGATGTTTTTCCGCTTTTCAAATATGCGGAATAAATCTTCGATACAGTACCTCTTGAAACACTAAACACCTCGGCTACCTTGCTTACGGAAGCACCTACCATACGTGCTCCAACAATTTGCCCATGTTCGAAGTCTGTTAACTCTGACATAATGCAATGACAACCTCACATAACAGTACTCCGACAACAACTGAACTGTTTAGCACATTTACGAAGTTGTATAGGTGGCGTCAGTAGTCAAAAACGCAAGCGCCAACTACATATTTCATTAAAATCAATCAATCTTTTCAAACATGCATTTCACAAGGTGTTTCCATATTTTTGTCCATCCACTGTATTTCAACTTTCAGCTTTTCTTCAACAAAAAAATATATGATTAGCCATATCCATAATCCGGACCTCAAAGCTACAAACTTTATGCGCATGCGTAAATGCATAATGCGTTTATGAATGCGTGTTTAATGTATAACAGACAGTATAAGCTAGGCTAAAATTCTCTGAGGCATTTCAGTTAATGTTGCAGATTGCACTATTCCTTAATCTTCTAATTGGATCAGGCTTATTATTTTTTGCAGACAGTTAGAACAATTTTATAAAAATTAAGCTTGAACTTTTGATTATGTCGAAAAGAGTTTCCAATTCTGGAGCTGCCAAAGGATCTACAAAGCGAGAGCATGTTTCGATGTCCATTAAACAAAAAGTGGAATTGCTGCAAAAAATGGATAAAGGCCTATCCGTCTCAAAATTATGCGAGAAGTGTGGCATTGGAAAGTCCACTATATGTGACACAAGAAAAAGGAACTTTTTGAATTTTTTGTGGAAGCATCTGAAACAACTTACATTGAAAGAAATGTTTAATAAAGTAAACAAATAAATATTAAGCTTTTTTTTTTTTTTTTTTTTTTTTGTAAATTTTGTTACCCTTTAGATCATAATCGTTCTTTATTTCATAAATTACGATTTCATACTTTTAATTTTATAATTTCTGCATGCTATCTTTCTGCATCCCAGATTTAAACTGTTGATCTATAATCCAGAAAAACCCCTAATCTGGATCGCCAAAGTCCCGACAAATCCGGTTTACGGGCTTTGTACTGTATAAGAATTTCAAATCAGAGGATTCTTTCTGAAACACTCTGTACATTATTTGATTTATTTGATAGCAAGATTTGTTGCCGTACTACATATTTAATAATCTTATCTGAGTTAAGGATTTGTCGTTTTAGATAATACTGTTATAATTATCAGTACAGGTATTTGTTTATGCTCTCAGAAGTGCAGCTCTTTTTTAGAGATATTCATTTCTGGGAAAGATTTATCAGGATGGGATCACTGTGTGTTGTTTGAAAAATTACATACTTTATTGTACATAGTACTATTTTTCAACACCCTGAAGTGGTGCTGTTTTCACTTTGAAATAAAAATATGCCTACAAGAAATTAATGTTGTTAAAGTGTATTGCTTAATGCAGCACAATTTAATCTTTAAAAAAAAAAAAAAAAAAAGAGCTTTAGCATGAATTTTTTTAATATGTTCTTAACTTCCTATGATAGGTTAGTTGCAATATTTCTATTCTACTTTTTGTGTATGCTGTCATCTGCATCCAGAATAATATTTAATGGTAATTAAATTAAATTTAGTTACATATTGATAGCAAACTTCTTTATGCATTTGCTCCCACCTCTTTCTTTCTTTTCCCTCTGCCCTCAAATAGTACTGTGCTTTTTAAATGCTTTAATGTTTGTTTTATCATTTTATGTCAATAAAAGGGCAAAATGTAAAAACAAATGCTGAATTTTAAAATTTGGATTTTTTTATTGATTTATGTTAATTAAGAGCAGAGATTTAGTTTTATGAATCGGCAGGAGTAAATTTTATTTTTATTTAAAAAAAGAAGTAAAATATTTGTATGATCTTTAAGCTCAAACTTTCTTATATACCCTTTACCTGGCTTAAAAGTGCTTAGGCCTTTATTTTCGCATTAAGCTCAAACTTTCTTATATACCCTTTACCTGGCTTAAAAGTGCTTAGGCCTTTATTTTGCAATCGTTGGTTGTATTCATATATTTTCAATTACAGAAGTATTTTAAATGATGAAAATATTCATGTTTTTGCAGTGTCAAATTTAAAAAAAAATTCTACAAATAATGATATCTAACTATACATATCAGTTTCTATATGTAGTTAGTTTAACAATATTTAATATTAGTTTATTGTTTTTAATATCTAACAATATTTAATATAAGTTTACTGTTGAAACAAAAAATGTATATAATTTAATAGGCTGTGTAAGGAAATTGTGTGCTGTCCACATCAGATTTTTTAAAATTACTTTCATAATATGAATGTGTTGTACATTTTACAATAAAGTATGTAATGAAAGATTTTTTTTTTTTAATTTTGTAAAATCTGTTCATTATTTAATGATGTTATTTTATTTTTATTGTTTTTCCAGTTATGTGATGTAATTACTGCTGTAGTGCTGTCATTCACTTCTAAAATTTATCTGGATGAATCTGTAAGTAACAAAAATATTTTGGTTTTTATGTGTATCTTTCTATTTGTTAATATGTTTTAATGTAATAAGTGTATTAGAGATTTGTAAAGGTTTAAAAAAATTTTTTTAGAGTATAAAAGAGAAAGAATTATCAAGCGTTCCACCAAGTGCTAAGTCGCTTCTTTTAACACCTGAGGATGTGAAATGGGTGCCTTTTTATGTAGCATTTGTGTAAGTTCGTATTGATTGATACATTTCTGTAATATAACTTTTAAAGATTTAGTAATAAATTTAAGTCTTTATTAAAATTTCCTTATATAATTAAGGAAATTGTATTGTCAGTTCCATTGTTCACTAGTGTTGGAATGTTAATCAGGGTAACAGTTTTATCAAAGGATAAAATTTATACAGTAGTCATGGAAGAAAGCATGAGATATTGTTGCCTAGGATATACACTATATATGCTCACTGATTTACTAACATCATTTGATACACAGTTACTAAAAAATACAGATACACTGAAGCCCTGTATCCAAAGTGATGCTTTCCAAGATAGTGAATTTGCAGATACATGAATTTGTAGATAATAGAAAATGCTACATAATATAGAATATTCATGTAACATATGTAGCTGCAGTTAAGTTTAATTGATAAATAATTCAATTGAAACATTTCTCACATTAAACAAAGGAAATAAAAATTTTCTGTCTATTATAATATGTAACATATGTAGCTGCAGTTAAGTTTAATTGATAAATCATTCAATTGAAACATTTCTCACATTAAACAAAGGAAATAAAATTTTCTGTCTATTATAATATGTTATATACTTCAATATTAAATGAAAAATTCTAAATAACTTTTACATTAGAGTATACTCTCTCTCTCTGATATTTTAGCTCAATCCAGAAAAAATTACTGGAAAGATAAAGAAATGCTGTTCTTTTACTGTAAAGCATAATATACAGTCAAAAGTCTTTGATCCGGACTCGTCGGGACTTCAGCGATTCCGGATTATCGATTTTTCCGGATTATAGATCAACAGTTTAAATCTGAGATGCAGAAAGATGGCATGCAGAAATTATAAAATTTAAAGTATGAAACCGTAATTTATGAAATAAAGAGCAGTTATGATCTAAAGGGTATCAAAAGTTACAAAAAAAAAAAAAAAGCTTTATATTTATTTGTTTACTTTATTAAACATTTCTTTCAACGCGTGCATGCGTAAATCATACATTACGCATAGTCAAAATTAGAAAATTGCAACCAGAAAACTATTTAATGTGTACACGTGATATTTATAATGACGAGGAATTTTATTTAAATCATATCATAGATGGAATACATCGAGATGAAGTAGTACTACATTTAGTAAGGAATTATTAGCTGAATAAAATAAAAACATCTGCCCTGAAGATAAGGCTAGTGCTGAAAGATCAACTTCCAGTTCATTGCGTGCCGCGACGTCCCCCCCCCCCCCGCAGAGCAGCGTGAAATTGATAAACAGATTTCTTGCAGCAATTCCACTTTTTGTTTGATGGACATCGAAAGATGCTTTCGCTTTGTAGATCCTTTGGCAGCTCCAGAATCAAAAATTCTTTTTGACGTAATCGAAAGTTCAAGCTTACTTTTATAAAATTGCTCTAACAGTCTGCAAAAAATAATAAGCCAGATCCATTTCAAAGATTAAAGAACAACACAATCTGCAACATTAACTGAAATAGATAATTAGATAATTTTAGCTTAGCTTTTACTGTCCATTATACATTAACCGTGCATGCGTCAACGTATTATGTGCATGCGCACACGCATATGCGCATGCGTGAACGCTTTATGTGTTGACGCATGCGCGGAAAGTTTGTAGCTTTGAGGTCCAAATTATAGATCATTCTGGATTATGGATGTCCGGATTAAAGACTTTTGACTGTATTACACTTATGGAGAAAAATTTAAAAAAATGCCATCTAAAAATTCATTTGACTTGAACAATTTTGCAACTAAGAAAAATGGAACTTGAACAAGTTGTTTATTTTGCAAATAATATATCTTCAGAAACCAGAATTGTGTGTTTCTGCAATAATTATATTAAAATAGAAACATAGGAAACGTAATAAGTAAAGTGGGATTAGAAAAAAGTCACTTGAACATTTAAAAAATACATAGGAAAAAGTAATAAGATTATGATCACCTCTAAATAAAATTAAAATGCAAGTTTTATAGTGGTTTTCTATGCTGTTTATTAGATTATCTAAGAGATCCTACTGTAATAAAGCATAAAACATATTGAAACACGATGATTTATACTTTGAAACTCTCGAAGAATGTTAAGATCTGTAATGATGCTAGTCAGTGCCTTTTGCAGGCCATTCCTTCTATGAGTGCAGCACGATGGAGATGACCATTATCACCCTACTAGGAAAAAGTAATTTCCAGTTGCTTCCCTAAACAACATGCTATAAGGATCAAGAACTCCATCTTTGTCTATTTCAGCATTTGTACTTGCACTGGCCACTACCTTTGCATCATTATCTTTCACAAATGTTTTCAGGTTTTGCTTCCTTCAGATTGTAACACATCTGAAATCACTCCCCCTCCCCCCCCCCAAAAAAAAGAAACTTCTCAGTAAAAAGAATTCAGTATTTACATATTAGCACGACCACATAGGCACAATTTGGTAATTTTTTACTGAAGAAAGTAATGACATCTTATACATATTACACACACACACACACACACACACACACACACACATATATATATATATACATATGTTATTGTTACAGTTTTTGTATTGATTTATTTAGTTTGCTATTTTTAATAAAATTGTTATTAAATTGTTTCGTTTCCCCATGCACTGCTGCATGTGACTTATTTGAAGAGAAAGCTGCGCTGGAAAAATTAAAAATACAGGAGCACGAACATTTAATAAATAGATATCTCAAAATTGTACGCTTTTGCTTTTCAGGGAAAATCGAGAAAGTACCAGACTAGGCTCATGCTGAGTAAAAAGCTTATAAAAGCAGGATCAAATTGAAGTTGTTTTATGAGTTTGTTTAGGAAACTGCTGTTGTTTACTGTAGTGAATTCGCGAGACTAGGGTAGTGCCGCCGACCTGAGAAGACATGATTTTAACGTGCTTTGTCAAAATCTGCTTCAATCCATAGAAATACAGCAATTAAAATGGAAGTGTGTGTGCGCAAAAGTCTAACCTACAAGAGAATATAAAATTTTTGTGTCTAGTGCCAAAACTGGTATTTTTGTGTGCATTTGTGTGAAATTACCACATTCCGCAAAAAGGACATACTTAGTGTTCACCTAGCTGCTGACCCCTTGACGGCAAGCCAGCTGCCAACTGCCACATCATGCCCTAGTAGAGTTACGGCTTGGAAAGAAATAATCAAAGTTCGAAATTGTGCATTCCTTGTAAAAATCAATATCTTAGATTGCACTAATGCTACAGTCTACCAACTAAGAGGACTAAGGAAGAATTTTTGTATTCTACCATTTAAACAGCGTGATTAACCTCTAGCAGCAATATTTAAGTTTTTCAGCATTTAACTTTTTTTTTGGACTTTGTCATTATTATTATTATTATTATTATTATTATTATTATTATTATTATTTACTTTGTTATTATTTCTCTTTTTTTTTCCTCAACTGCTTGGCATAGTGTTAGCCATTACCATATTTTGAAGTCCACTTCTTAGCAAAGTTTGTTTAGCTACACAGGGTCAGTCCCTTGGGCAAGAATATTATAGTAATATGTAATGATAGTCTCGTAGAATTGTAATACCATAACGCATGCGTTAACAAGGCAGTGCTATCTACCATATTTAAGATTAACTCTTGGTCTTCTGTTTACTGTTTGGTCTTTAACCTTTCAATAAACCCATGTTTCTTCACTTCGTTTAAGGTTTTTGATATTCAGCTTAATTCAGTAACTTTTGTTTTGCAAAATGTTTTATTTATGCCCACCATTTACTATGCTCTCTGATTAATTATGTAATTTAATGTTAATTTGAATTACCTTGTTTAATTGCTAATTGATTTATTTGTTTATCTGATTCCTAATTATTTTTTTCTGTAACTTTTCATTTTATGTGTTTAATTGTTTGTAATTATTTGGACCAAATTTCTTTAAATTATTTTTACAACCATTTGTTTATTTAATGTGTTTAACCTCTGTTGGATATACTTAAGTGGCAAAGTGTTATATACAGTGTGTTAAGTAAAACGTGACTAGTTTTACCCAAAGAAATAGTGATCCAGTGTTTTAACTACATAGTTATTTCTTCAACAAATTAACAGTGGCATACATGTCATATGTTGCGCCAGTCAAATATAGCGGCTGATGAAGACAATTCCCTTTTCGACTGTAACATAGATCGAATAGCACTAATAGATTCCGATACAGCAGCACAAAAAGAGAAAGTTGTGGTTCTCTATGAGAGTAATCAAAAAAGTGTCCACAACACAAAGGGAAGGCAAATATCTACTGCCGACCAATTTAAGGGAGGATATACTTAAATCGCTAGAAGCGCTAAAACATCTAGCATTAGAAGGCCCAACATATATTGCAAAACCACCAAAAGAGGACGTAAGAGTTAAAACCTCTAGTGTACTCTCCTGTGAACTCTCTCACATGCACATGCAACCGTCTCCAACACAGCGCACAACTTTCAAACAATTGTCATATGCACAAGTGGAAAATCCCTCTGTGTCTCATACCCTAATTCTATATTCAGCAGCGGAAGATAAGTCAACAGAGAACAAAGAGCTAAAAGCTGCACTGAGCGAGCAATTTCCTCTTCCCAACCTTGGTGTAAAGATTACTCAAGTGAGGAATCTTCAGAAATGAGGTTTAGCAGTCGACTGTTTCTCCAAGGAGGACATAGATAAACTTGCTACCACATTACAAAAGTGCAAGAGGCCTGACATTAGTCAAAACAAAGCTGCTAATGACTAGACCTTCCCAACTGGCAGTATACAACATATCTTCAAAAATTCAACAAGAGGTAATTGAAAAAGCACTGAGTTGTGAATATAATCTCATGAAATCCAAAGTATCACATAGAATTAAAGAAGGTAACAATGGAGTCAAATGGATACTGGAGTGTCAGCCCACGGCATATCACCAACTCGTGGAATTGCCCAAACTCTTCCTTGAATGGAGAGGCCACAGAATCTCTGAGCATTTTAACACAAGAAGGTGCTGCCAATGCCAGGAGTTTGGCTCCACAAAGCACGAATGTACAAATACATTTTTAAATAGTTCTGTTGAATGTTTTAGTAGTTTAAAAGATAACAACTGTGAGATTTTGCAATATTGAACGAATATCTGAGGAAATTTAATCACTGTTTTATTTATTGTGGTAATAATAAATTTTATTTTCTTTTAATTGGACTTGTGCATTCAATTTATCACGAACTTGTACGCACGCAGCATTATGCTTCAGTAAGGTATTTATCCCTGATATGACAAGTGTGTTTTTGTTCTTTTTGTTCTTATGCAAATTTCATGGTGATCACTTTAAGAGTAGATAGATAGATGTTTCCTTTATGATTTTACAGGAAAATGCTATATTCTTGCAGAAATTTTATTGCAGTTTTTCACTGCAGGCATATTTCACGAGTATATATTTTAAAATAAGTTAAAGATGAAAAAAGTACCATAACTTTCATATAAAAAGTGCTAGAATGAGGGGAAAAAAGGAATGCATACAAAAATGTTGATGCTGTTTCCTAAATCAGCATTATGCATGGTTGCCAGAATTCAGTGCATTCTGAAAATCTGGCAACTTTTTCTAAGGTGGTTGCAATTCTGCATTATACCAAGAATTCAGCACCAATTTGTGATGCTCTAATTACAATGATCTCTGCATTATTGCATGCCAGTGCAATTTACAGTCTGAGTCAGTTAGATATAAATCATTTGTTGCATACAGCCTTCTTTTATGCAACCTGTCATTTCATGTACTATATCTGAATAGTTGAGTTCTTGTAGCAAAAGTCCTTGCAATCTGAAATGACATCAATGTACTGTTATAGCCACAGACGCTTGGGCTATATTATTAAATATAGGGAGATCAATGACTGCGTTGTAAGCACCCCATAATTTTGAACGTAATATCTTACTGCATATGTAGACAAGTCTTTTTGCACCATATTTCTGTACTAGATATGTAATGTAGCTGTATGGCTCATACAGACCAATGTGCAAAATGGGATTTGTGCATCATAATCGTTTTTAGTTTGCCATGTAGCTGTATTTATCCTTCCTGCATCATTTAGTTCCACATTCTCATAACAATGGTCAGATTTCAAGCCACATGAGCAGAAATTTGGATATTTCCTCCCTCATTTCAGCATACCTTCGTGGTGTAACGGTTAGCACACTTGGCATGTATTTTAGAGGTCCAGGTTCAATTCCTGGCGAGGACATTGCTTTTTTTTCATAATCTCCTGCTTCAACAAAAAATCCTAATGACTCTACAATATGATAATCAGTACTCACTTATTATTCTTTCTCCATCAAATTTGACAATATGTTCCATCTTTTTCTTGATGCTTACATTACACATCTACAAGTTTAGAAATAAGAAGGAAATCCAGTTCTCCTATAGAAAATCTCTTTTATGCTGATGCTTGGTTGCTTTATAAGTGCCTATTATTCGTATATATTTGCTGTACTGTGCTGTATCTATGATGCAAATTTCATAATGATCAGTTGCTTCCTTCATGGCACTGCAGTTTTAATGGCCAGCTGTGTAGGAACAATGTTGCCCAAAATTTTTAACCTTTTGATCCATATATTTTTAACCTTTTGATCCATATATGATATGCATGTAGATATGATTTATTGCAATTTACCTGCAGATATTTGTGATTATTCGTGACCAACATATGAAAATTGGAAAAAGGAGAATTTTAGAAGAAAATAATGTAATAATAAATAAACATGTAACTGGAAACAGTTAATTTATAATTTATAATTATAAATTAATTTATAGTGACAAAATGTATTTATAATTGTATAATTTTAAAAAGAAAAAGAGTCTTTTCATGATTCTGATCATTTTCAAAATTCATTTATGAGATAATTTTCAAAAACTGTCTCCCAATCTTCACTTTGAGGATCAATGATATAGAGCATCCATTTAATTTACATTTAAAAAATTGATATTTTAAAAATCAAATTAACGAACCAAAATTCAAGCTTTTACTTGAATTTTGGTTTGTTAATTCAAGCTTTTACTTGAACTTGGATAAGACTCAAAAATGTACTGTCGTATATTTTTGAGTAAAACTATCTTGATAATGCACTGTTATATGTTCATTTTATATGATACTGATGAAGGAATATTCTAATTTTTGGCAATTTGTATTTATGACAGCATGAAATATGTTTTGTATTATATTTTATAGGTACCTGCTATGTCCATATTCAGTAGTTTCTTGTGGTGGAAAGTCTACTGTGACCTTCTCAAATTTGATTTTAGCTTTCTTTATATTGTCTACGGTTGCTGGTTAGTATGGAGTTGAATATTTCTATCTGCAATTCAAATGGAATAGTTTTAAGAACCATTCCTTTAAATTAGAGAATATTTAAAATGATTGATTGCCAAAAAACATTTTTCCCTTCTTAATTTTTAAACTAAATATGGGTATGAAAAAATTGTAAATATATATATACAAAAAAACTTTTTTAATGGTAAATCTAGACTATGTTCCTTCATGGATATGGTTTCTTGATTTGTGACAAGCATGTCTTAAAAGTGTATGCAGGAAGTTTTGAACCACTGTTTTATGCTGTTCTAAGTTATAACATACTTTAACAAATCACACTCTGGGTGAATGAGATGATATGATTAAATAGTTATTTGTTATATATATATATATATATATATTTACATTCTGTATTTAAATTTACATTGTTAAATTTATATTCTGTAATTTAATGCCTGACAGTAACAATGCCTTGTTCAAGATGCCAGTTTTTTCAGTATTTTATTTTGATTTTTTTTTAATTTAAGCTACATTAGTAGGTAGCAAAACAAAATGAATATAGCATAGTGTTAAATTATAAATATAAACTGAAATATAAAAGCAAACAAAATAATTATGGCATAATGTTAATTATAAACTGAAATATAAAATGGGGTCTTAATAAGATTGATATCGTGATCTGTTCCTCTGAAACTAAATAATATGTTATTTTCTTTTCTTTAGGTAAATGGCTTTCTGCATCTCTCTTATTGTCTGTATTGTCTTACCATTCATTTTATCACATAAGTCTTCTAGTTCCATTAATTATGTACATACATCAGGTAATTTGCATTCTTTAAAATATATGTATATTTATTGAAAATTAAAATGCTTAAAAATAATTAAATGGACTAAAAAATTACACTTAATTTTATATTTTATTTTTCAGAAAAATTCTGGGAAAAAGAAAGTCCTTCATATTACAAAACTTCTAACTGTAGTAGTTGTATATTTTCTAGCTACAATTATATTAATTATGACATCACACAAATTAATAGGATCATGGCATTTCTTACAGTCAACTTATGGTTGCATGTGAGTAAATTTAGTACTTTTTATGTACGGGTAGTTTTTATATTTCATTACTTATTATTTTTAAAGCAATTATATATGCCAAGATTCTACTGAAGAATACTATTATTTTATTGAACATGTCTCATATATATGTAAGATAAAAAATACTTAAATCAAAATGAACCCTGTAATTTCCCTTCTCTATTTCTAAAAATCGTAACTTTTATGGACTGCATCGTTTCTAGATCAATCTGTATTGCAATGCCTTAGAAGTAAGCCTAATGATGTAACTAATTTGGAACCTAAACTCACAATTTCAAGAACTGAAACCTTTCTAACATAAACCAAAACCTCCTCTTGGTGAGCCTCCATGTTGGATAATTGTGCACTTTTTAGCTTGAGCTCTCCTGCAGTGAAGTGCAACTTCGCTCCATTTCATTAGTCATTCTACTAACTATGCCATTATCTAAAATGTGATGCTCTATATAAAATTGTGGGGTATGTATTGCACCCATGATTATGTGTGTTGAAGAATATGTTTTCGATAATTAATTCATAGCCAGCAATAAAAGTTATATTCAATTCGCCCACATCTGTCTACAAGTCTTTTCTTTGAGTGTCATCTTTTGAACTACACAGTAAAATCTACCCAGGATGTAACGCAGAGAATCATCCTCAGTCTGTTACAGCTTACTCCAAGTCATAATATTACATAGTGTTACGAAATATTCAGGCGGGTCAATGGCATTCACTCGCAAATCCCACTTCTTATGTTTAAAGTCCAACGTAAAGTCGTACTTCTGCAAAAGAAAATATAACTGTGTATGAAGAGCGGCATTCCTTCAGCTCACCAAGTAACAACAAAACAGATGTCACCATCCCTCTGGTGACAGAATTATTACTAGCCGGCTCCATAGAAAAGAATAGCTTCAGATTTGGATTAATTGAATACCCTGAAAATAGCCCAAGAGAGGTATTAGTGGCCTCCACATTAGTAGACCTTTCGAAAGATTTCATCCCTGTGAGAGTGGCAAATGTTAGTCACAGACCGAGAAACATCCAAAAGGGGGATGTGCTAGCAGCATGCACTCCAGTTACTTGCGTTTACAAAGCCCCACTTGAAATTCCGACTGAGGCAACTAGGAAATTAATGGAAAAACTTCTTCAGAGTTCAAATTTAACCTATGAACGAAGACATGCGGCAGAGAAAACAATTAAAGAATTTGAAGATTTATCTTCTAGGTCATCCAGAGATGTTGGCCACACAAAACTGACACAACATCGAATTGATACGGGGGATCACTCTTCAATAAAGCAGCATTCCAGACGTTTACCATTCGCAAAACAGGAAGAGGTTGGAAATCTTCTGAGGGAGATGCAAGAAAATGTTATCATCAAACCATCCACAAGTCCATGGGCATCACCTATAGTTCTCGTCTGGAAGAAAGATGGTTTGACAAGTTTTTGTGTTGACTACCGGAGACTAAAAAATTTTACTAAGAAAGACAGTTACCCTTTTCCCAGGATTGACGATACTCTAGACACCTTATCAAGACACAAGTGGTTTTCCACTCTGGACCTTAAGAGTGGATATTGGCAAGTGGAAATTCATCTCGACGATAGAGAGAAAACTGCGTTCACTACCGGTCAAGGACTCTGGCAGTTTAAAGTTATGCCTTTTGGACTCTGTAACGTCCCTGCAGCGTTTGAACGTCTGATGGGGACAGTGCTTCGGGGTCTATCTTACAAATCCTGTCTGGTCCTACTTAGACGACATCATTATAATGGGCTGTACTTTCGAGGAACATTTAGAAAATATCAGGAAGGTGTTCCAGAAATTGAGAGATGCCAACCTTAAACTGAGTCCTTAGAAATGCAAGTTGTTCCACAGTGAAGTTACCTATCTCAGGCACGTCATCTCTGCCGAAGGTGTCCATACAGATCCAGAAAAGGTGTCGGCAGTTCAAGACTGGGAACGTCCTGTGGATATTCATCAACTACGGAGCTTCCTGGGACTCTGTACTTATTACAGAAGATTCGTGAAGGGGTTCTCCAACATTGCAAGGCCTCTTCATAAATTAACAGAAAGTAAACAAAAATTCGTGTGGACTGAGGAATGCGAGAAATCCTTTAATCAGTTGAAGATGGCATTAACATCTACGCCCGTGCTCGCATATCCCTAGACAGACAAAAAATTTATATTAGACCCAGATGCAAGCAACGAAAGTGTGGGAGCTGTCCTTTCTCAAATGATTAATGGTCAAGAGCGAGTAACAGCCTATTGGAGTAAGTGCTTGTCCAAACCAGAAAGGAATTATTGCGTCACCCGTAAAGAATTGCTTGCTATCATCAAGGCCATAAAACATTTCCATCATTATCTCTATGGCAGAAAATTCTTATTGCGGACCGACCATGCTTCTCTAACTTTACTACTGAATTTCAAAAATTCCGAAGGACAAATAGCCAGATGGATTCAAAGACTGCAGGAATATGACTTTGAGATAAAACATCGTAAAGGCTCCTCCCACAGAAATGTGGATGCTTTACTCAAGAAGCCTTGTCCTGCACACTGCAGCCATTGTTCAAGAGCCGAGGCTAAGTACGGGTTGGCGAATCTGAGTATCCAGCAAGTAACATCTTCAACATCAACTGATCCAGATCCGTGAAGTGATGAAAATGTTAGAGAAGACCAATCAGCGGATCCTGACATTAGGCCAATAATAGAACTGAAGGAATCATCCAGTACAAAACCCAAGCAGCGGGACATTTCCATTTTCAGTCCTGCAAAGGTACTATGTTCTCTGGGATTCACTCCACTTTCGAAATGGAGTCTTATATCGACTATGGGAAAGCGACGATGGAACTAATAAGAGATGGCAGCCGCTGCTTCCTCGAAACCAAATACCTGATGTTCTGAAGGAAATACACAGCAGCTCAACAGGAGGGCATTTCGGCTGCATGAAGACACTAAACAAGGTCCAAGAGCGCTTCTTCTGGAGTTCCGTGAGAAACTGGTGTCAGAAGTGGGATTTGCAAGTGAATGCCAGTGACCCGCCTGCAGAGGAAAGCCATGGAGGAGGAAATGAAGACTTTGATGGACTTCCTAGCCGAGATGAAAGCTGAAATGAAAGCCGGACAGGAAGAGATGAAAGTCCAACTGGAAGAGATGAAAGCTGGACAGGAGGAGATAAAGGCTGAGATCAAGAGCGAAATAAAAGCCATGCAAGAGAAATTCGAACAGATGGAAGTGGAACAAGAAAAGATTAAATATGAGATCGTGGAGCTTAAAGAGGATACCGGAGCAAAAATAGCAGCTGTGGAAGAATGATTTGAAGAAAAATTGAGAAAATTTCAGAAAGAAGTAGATGTTTCGAAAGAAAACCGGACTGAGCTTAAAAACGAAGCTGAAGATTTCAAGGTTCCCCCAGTGTGTCTCGTCTAGCGAGCTGATAGTCAGTCATTGAGCGAGTGTCTCGAAGTCTAGCGCTGAGTTGGTCATTGAGTGCATCGAGAGAGCCTTTTAGTGCATTGCAAATTAGTGCATCGTCGAGTTTTGTCTTAGACTGTGTCGAGTCGAGAGCTATACTCTTGCGTATCGTCGAGTGCATCGTGTGGAGAGTCTCGAAAGAGCGTGTGGAGTTCCGGGAACGACCAAGCAGAGTTGGGAGCTGTACTCGGGTGCTTTGCAGTGAAGCTGTCTCTACCGTTATTAGCCTGACAGTGTGAAGGCTGTGTCGCTGTTTATAACAGTTCGACGACTGTAAAATGTGTTTTCGAGCTGTCCTTACGATACTGGCTAATAAAGTGTGTTTTGATACTTCACCAAGTGTTGTCGTTATTCACTCCAAATCTACGAACGTGAAGGAAGAGAAAAACACAACAATATTAATATATCTATAATGGAGAGGTTATCATTGCGGGGGAAAAAGTGTGAAAGTCCATTGTAATGAAGGAATTATTATAATACACTGAAGATACTGGTCAGTTAAAAATATAATATGAAAATGTATTAAATTAATTATTGCTGATTCCATGAAAAAACACTGACCTTTTTCAATTAGCTTTTTCCAATACAGTCCTCACAAATTAAGGAAATCTGAATTGTGTTTTGTCTTTCCAGTCTGCTTGAGGGAAAATTCAATTTGATAGAATATATATATACACACACATGTAAACAAATTCTACATGGTACATCTGCACGGTAATCAAATTCTTCCCATACTCAGTGTAGTACGTACACCATGATGATCTGCGGTGCATGCTTTATCCAACCACAGACTTCCTCAAGGGACATGGGCATTAGTAGCACATAAACTCTTTCTTTAATAAACCTGGCAAAGAAAGAAATCATATGGTGTTAAATCTGGCGAACAGTATGGCCAGGGGAGAAGGTTGTTGTCTATTGTTGCAGTATGTCCACCATTAATGAAGAACACAAATCAAGAAGATCTTACACATTCCTGTGAAAATGGGGCAGAGCACTGTCCAGTTGAAAAATGTAATCATCATAATTGTCTTTTAGCTAGGGTAACAACAAGATTTCCAACATGTCTAGAAATGAGTCACTGATCACAGTTTCTTGTTCGAAGAAAAATGGGCTGTGCACTTTCTTGTGGGACATCATACAGAAACATGCACAAAACTCATGCTGCACTGAATCCATAGATCTGGACTCTCAAAACGCAGTGCACAGAAAGCCTTTCCCTGTTGTGTATTTTGGAAACTGATGCTGCGTCTGCTCAGTAAGCATGACAAGCAAACAGCAGGTAGCACATGAAAAACATGCATAGTTGCCAATGCTTACGGTGTAGGTTTTACAGGGATAAGGAAGGTAATACATCAATTTATTATTCATTTTTAAAACTGCCCATTCATTTATAAGCACCCTGTGTGTATATATATATATATATATATATATATATATATATATATATAATAAGAAAACTTTCTATCTGCCATCTTTAAGGTACAAAAATTCAATTTAAATCCATGAAAAAAGATTACTTTATTTTGAATATATATATGCTTAATATTTTTTACAATATATAGTAATAAAATGCTTTTACCTTTTCTCTCTTCAGACTGTCAGTTCCAGACCTGACACCAAACATAGGTTTATTTTGGTACTTTTTCACTGAAATGTTTGAACATTTTAGAATTTTTTTCTTATGGACATTCCAGTTGAATGTTTTTGTTTATACTGCACCATTAGCCATTCGCTTAAGGTTAGTAAAATTTTTATACTTTCTCCTTTTATGTAGAGAATGGTTAATTTTTCTAGTTGTTAAATTTGAAAAAAAAAATTCTCTTAATTTTTTATAAAGTAAATCACTTAAAGTAATTTAATTGAATAGTTTTGAAAATTGCTTCTCTCTAAAGACCTAAACCAGTATCCTTATTTTTTATTGAAAGAGAGAATTTTTGTTTTGTTTTAGATATAATAAATGAGTACATGCTACCTTTTGATTTTTTTAGGTGGGTAACAGCTGTTATATGAATCTGATTAATAAATTTTATATTTTGCAATCTTTCTCAGTATAAAACTTTTTCCAGAAATGATGAATTAAAATATTATTGTATGTATTTTGCATCTCACTTGAGTAATTATTTTTCTTTTGCATTTAGGAAGGAACCAATTTTCTTGTTATTTATTCAACTCATTATCATTACTATTTTCAAATCATATCCATGTATTGGGGATGTTGCATTCTATTTCTCTTTATTGCCTATGTGGAGTCATCTCTTTCATTGTAAGTATTTAAGTGATTTAGAATTTATATTTTTTCATCAAGTATGCTTTGATGTTTGCTGTATTTTAAATTAAAAAATTATAATTTATCTACAAATTTTTTAAATATGAAACTGATAAATTTCTTCCATATGGGAAATTAGACTTGCATGTTAAGTTTCAATACAGATTTTTGCTAAAATGGGAAGCTAATAAAAGAAGAGAAAGCATACCTAATGGTTGTTTAATGATTCATTGAGCACCATGATAGAAATTTTTAATATTTTCCCATTGGTCTGCTACTGTGTTTTACAAACCTGTCTAGAAGGTCTTAGAATCAATTTAAACTCTGTTTAAAATTGGAAAATTTATTTTATTTATTGCTAAGCTACTGAAAATTTTAGTTTTTAGACATAATATAAGGATATTAATGTTCTATTAATTAAAGTCCTTTTCTACTATTCTGCATATTATTATTCAAGTAATGTGCCTGATTTGATCTTTCTAGTTCTTTCAAAGCTAATCAACTGACTAGCTGGGAAAAGCAATAACCTCCGGTAAATAGAACGCCCATCTAGATTGAGATTCAACCTGAAAATTTTTCATTACAACAAACAGTTTTGGTGTAGACTACTGGATCTGGAATTATCATGTTGTTGACATCAGATTTGCTGTTTATTTGATCGTTATTAAAATATTTCAATATTTCAATGTCAAAAAATTGCAATTTCAATGTGAATAGCTGCTGGGTTTCATAAAAGCTGTGTATTGTTACTTTTTTATCACTACCTCCTGATTCTGCAAATAACTAATTTGTTCATTTCTTGCCTGACTTTGATGTGATAGTTATTACAGAGCCTTTTTATGAGAGAGCCAGTTCTGATTCTCCATCACTTGTTATGATCAGGATAAGCATGTAATTTGCTACAGACAGTTGATAAGCAGACACCAAAAAAATTTTTTTTTGGATCTTATTTTTTTTTTTTTTTTTTTTTTTTTTTTTTTTGTTGCTGGAATTAGCTTGTGCAACCAGCTCAAAATTCCAAGTTACTACAAAGAATTACAATGAGGTATGATGGTCTGATAAAAATGCTCATCTTTGAAGATCAGACTTCCGTGTCATGTATTAGTTCTAGAATTGCCGTATGTCTTTGAGTAGGCAGATACAATCCAAGGATAAGTTCACAATAGTTAACTTATTGTGACTATCAAAATTAAATATGGAAATCTATGTACAAAATATAATATTAAGATACATTGGATTAAGGCACATGTGGGTTTCCATGGTAATAAGAAGGCTGATGCACTGGCAAAAGAAGCCACACTTGGCAACTCTAAAGAAATTAAACTGCAGGGCTCTAGAGGAAAGACTGATGGAATTTTATACTATAGTATATATGAAAAATGGAAAAATCTTTGGGAATCCTTGGAGAAAAATGATATGTGTACTATACATTTTTATAAAAGGAAGAAAGTGCTGTACTGATATAGATCTGAATCAGGTTTTGACGGGACATGGATGTTTTCCCATGTATTTGAATAGATTTGCATTCCAAGAAAACAATCTTTGTCGGCTATGCAGAGTAAGAGATGATAATGCTCATTTCGTTGAAATGTGTGTCTGACTGCTATTATGAGCAATAAAATGAAAATTGAATTTCCAAGAGATCTTAAGGCCTATAGTAAAATGCTGCTTTATTCAGAGAAATAATGAATATTATTAACACACAGAGATATTGGGCTGGAGTAGATGTGTGAATGATATGTATCTATTTTCTTTCCTTTATGTGTTGTTTTATTACATGTTTAACTGTTTATTCTTTTTTTTTTCCCAGTTTGTTTTTGTTTTGTCGGGCTGGCCTCTAAAGACTTTCTGGCTGAATCATCAGCTGGGGGCTTTGTCCTTGTAGTAACATGGTAGTGACAATCTAAGGAATCATAATTTATGTATTGAAATATTTATGGTTTTTACCCCAACAGTGTATGTTTTTACACTTCTATGGCCTAAATCTTTGAGATAAGCATATGGCTATCATCAATCACAAGAACTATTCTTGCTAGTATGTCTAACTAGAGATGTGTACTATAGTAGCGGTTGTTTACATTTCAGGTAGGAGGTAAGTTAAGTGAAAGATTTGTGATTATTTTGTTTTCTGCTAATGCTGGCTATGGAAAAGACAAAGCAATGTTATAATGAGTATTAAGGCAAAATACATGTAGAACTATTCTTGCTAGCATGTCTAATTAGAGATGTGTACTATAGTAGCAGGTTGTATACATTTCAGGTTCATTGTATTAAGGCAAAAAGCATATACCAAGATGTAAAAACTTAAGTGATTTTTCCCCCCCCCCAAGATATCCCTATGCAAAATGAGCTTGAGCTCATTCCTCTAACAGTAGATGGCTGTAAACATTCTGTTATGAGTTTTCTGGTAGTAGACAGACAGTACTGCTAGTATTAAATAAGTAATGTTTCTATATTCTTGGAACACCTTAAATGCATGCACCTGGAATTTTTTAATGCAGTAATATGGAATTGTGTATTTTGCCCTTTTGGTAGCAATCCTGTAAGGATCCTAAGTTTTACTAACATTTATTTTATTTTAAAACTGTACTATCACTTCTTATTTTCTACTTCTGGCCATAATTAAATGCTTTAACTTGTTTATGCAAATTGTCTTGCTAACACCCAAGTATTTAAGTTGTGGCTTTTTGCCAAGAGGGAGAGAGAAGGAGTTTTAGTAAGCAAGCCGCTTGCCACTGCAGTTTTACGAGTTTTTACTCTGTTGCTGGTTGCCTTTAAGGCCAGAGGTTTAGCCCTCTTGAAATTTGCAAACGTATTGTAGTAAACTTACCTTAGCAGCTCGGCGTACTACATACATACTCTTTTAAATAAAGGCCAGTCTTAGTGCTAGGCATTTGTATACTAATTCAAAGCTTTTAATAAGAAAGCTTTTAGTTAGAGTTTTTGTTATTAGTTTTATATTCTTACGTTCAGACCACAAGTGGTTGGTCTATGTATTCCGAAGTTTGGAAGTACCTGTAAAGTATTGAAAATAAAGGATTTCATATACCCTTCCTGCTTGTGTCGTCTGCTATACACAAATCTTGAACATAGCTTAAGTAAGCTCCCTGTTCTTATTCAGGACATACCATGTTTCCTAAGCAAATCAAGAGAAACACAAGTCCTGATAATTCAAAGCTCATTTTATCCTTTAGGACTTCAAGAGGTAATCTGTTTCAATTTTTTAAATGCTTCTGCTCAGCACATGGGGGTTGAGCTACATGCAGACGTACTGAGGAATTGTGTAAAATTCAGTTATCATGCTTATTAGTATAATTTTCAGTTTCATAATCTAGAAACAAGGGCAAGCAAGTGCCTTATTCCTAAAGCCTATAAGAAGGAACATCTGAGCCCATACATGAGAATGCAGCAGGGAAGTTGTGAACATGTCAAAGGTGACTCAGAGATGAAATTTTATTTCCGAGTTTATTCTTATAATTATAAATTTCCTTTAAAGTTTTTTTAAGCTGTAGGTATGCTATTAAAGTTACTGGATCTTTTTTATTGAATTTAATAGGCCCATTTCTTCAGGAAAAGCAAAAACACAGTGCAGATTGATTCATTTATAAAAAATGGTAGCCAAGCTGAAACTTTTATTATTTATAAAAATAAAAATCATATTATTAGCTATATTTATTTTTATGAATTAGGACACAGAGGATTATCCATTTGGAGTTAAATTTTACTGTATAACTGCTAATACTCTTAAAAATTAATTTTAATAAGATACCTTATTTGCTGTTTTATATTTGCAGTTATGCGACAAAGGTTTATTGTTTCTTGCGTTTTGGCTAGTTGCACTCTATTAGCACCAACTTTATGGCATTTGTGGATTTATTCTGGAAGTGCTAATGCAAATTTTTATTTTGCAATAACCTTAGCTTTTAATACTGGTCAAGTAAGTACATTTTGTATTTCTAAGTCTTGCACTTTACCTGTGAAAAACAAAACAATAACAAAAAACAAACAAACAAACAAACAAAAACTTATTTTTATATTTAATTTGTCCAATATTTTATTAATCCAATATTTTATTTATACTAGTTTGTTGTAAAAAGTACCATTTCTTTCCCCACAGATTTTTAGGGAAATACATCTGTTTACACAAAATTTGTTTATGTTAATTTTTTACTAATATTACAAATATAGAAGAAAAAATTTTGAAGTTTTCTTGTAAAATTGACAAAAAAATAAAAACATTTAGCCATAAGAACATGATAAAGAATAATAACATAAGAATAATAAACATAAGAATAATATATAAACATAAGAATATTGTATATAAAAAACTGAGACATGCAGATATTTTTAATTAGTATCTGCCATTTCCTTATTAAAATCTGATAAATATTCTGCCTATTGTCTACTTTCTGACATGTCTTTCTGTATAGCTATTCTTACTTTGTAATCCATTCATTTTATCTGATTTATTCTGGAGGCTTTATTAGTGTAACAAAATTTAATTACAAAGCAATTTTCAATATTATATCTGAGCTCAAAGAAGTAAAACATCTTTCCTCCCCCTTTTTTTTTTATAGCAGCCATTAAAAAAATTGTAGTCTATTTAGTTTTTAACATCCATTACATCAAAAATCTCATAAGGTATATTGTGAAATTTTCAAATTTAAATATGTTTGTAAATTAGAATATACAAAGTCTTTATACAAAAACAGAAATTTTACTTCCATTTTCAATATTGTGCTTATGCAAATTAGTAGAAAATAGAAATATCTTCACAAAGAAACAAGCTGATGCAATCAGAAGAGGATTTATGAAATGATCTGTCCATAAAATTATGTCTTGAAGCCACTGGTGTTAGATTGGTTTGTTAGTAGAAAAAAGGGCTAGGAATAGGTGGCTGCATCAATCTATAGTTCATATTACCTTACTTCATTCCATAACATTAACTCTTTGAGGGCCATAACATTAACCATAACATTAACTCGTTGAGGATGGGATGGCCACTATAGTGGCTATAGCATCCCCTGTTTGAAATGATGTGGTTGTCCCCTTTAGTGGCCATGTCTTTTCCCCCATTTTCCAGGCTGAAAGAGTGGGACGAAATGCCAAATTTGACGTCTCTGGGGTTTTATTCACTTATCTCTTTCTGTTTTGTGTTAAGGATCCGGTTTTTCCCAATCCTTTTCTTTTCGTTCTTGTAGCTGCATAACTACAGAATTCGCAATAATTGTGTTTGTAAAATGTAAACAGAGCCTTGCTTTAGAATATTGCATATTTTCATAGTTTTCTAGGAATTTACATTTTTCTAGCAATATGCCAAAAAGGAGAAGAGGGCTGTCTGAGGAATAAATACGAAAACTTCTTCAAGAGCGTGATGATGAAATATATATATATATATATGTTTATAAATCCACGTGCAATTACATGTATATAAGTGCATATGTGTGCCTGTGTGTGTACATGTACGTGGGTTTATAAACTTTATTCTCATTTAAGGGTATGCATGCTTTCTGTTTTATGTACATATCTGCACTTATACCATATTATTTAAATGCAGACATACGTACTACATGGGTATGTAGGTATACGTTCCAATAAACAAATATAAATTCCCATGTACTTGTATACAAGTACAAGCAGTTTTTTCTTACATAATTAACAGTTCTGTTCTGCCATTTCCATATACAGTCAAAGGTCTTTAATCCAGACTCGTCGGGACTTCGGCAATTCCGGATTATTGGTTTTTCCGGATTATAGATCATCAGTTTAAATGGGGTAAGATAGCATGCAGAATTTATAAAATTAAAAATAAGAAACCGTAATTTATGAAATAAAGAGCAATTATGATCTAAAGGGTATCAAAAGTTACAAAAAAAAAAAAGCTTTATATTTATTTGTTTACTTTATTAAACATTTCTTTCAACGCGTGCATGCGTAAAGCATACATTACGCATAGTCAAAATTAGAAAATTGCAACCAGAAAACTATTTGATGTGTAATTGTGATATTTATAATGACGAGGAATTTGATTTAAATCATATCAAAGACAGAGTACATCGAGATGAAATGCTACATTAAGTAAGGAATTATAAGCTGAATAAAATTAAAACATCTGCCCTGAAGATAAGGAGTGTGCTGACAGATCAACTTCCAGTTCATTATGCACCGCGACGTACCCCCCTCAGCAGAGCAGCATGAAATTGATAAACATATTTCGGAATGATTAGAGAATCAAAGGATATGCCTTAATCCATTTTTTGCAGCAATTCCACTTTTTGTTTGATGGACATCGAAACATGCTTTCGCTTTGTAGATCCTTTGGTAGCTTTAGAATCAGAAATTCTTTTTGACATAATCGAAAGTTCAAGCTTACTTTTGTAAAATTGCTCTAACAGACAGCAAAAAATAACAAGCCAGATCCAATTAGAAGATTAAGGAACAAAGCAATCTGCAACATTAACTGAAATAGATAATTAGATAATTTTAGCTTAGCTTATGCTGTCCGTTATGCATTAAACGCGCATGCGTAAACGTATTATGCGCATGCGTAGACGCATATGTGCATGCATAAAGGTATTATGTGCATGCGTTAATGCATTATGTGTTGACGCATGTGCATAAAGTTTGTAGCTTATAGGACGGAATTATAGATCATTCCGGATTATGGACGTCCGGATTAAAGACTTTTGACTGTATATCTGTTTATGCTGAAGTGACCTTTATACACAGAAGTTTACTGTGATGGTTTTGTTGTTCAAACAAATCACAACAACATAAATATAAATTTTGTGTCAAAGAAACAAAAATAGTTTTACAATTTCAGTCTGAAACCTGGCAATCGTACATACACTAAAACTAGTCAATCACTTTGAAAGGTTTTGCCTTTGTAGAAGAGAAGAATTTCATCACTGTGTTTCTCCATACGGCACGTCTCTAGCCATTAGATTCCAGATGTACTGATAGCACATTTTAAAAAGTACACTGTGCAAAATATTAAGAGGACAGTTTTGTATCTCCCATTCTACTGGGCCAATTGAAAAAATTCAAATTGCATTTTTCATGTCTCGAAAGCACGACTTAGGATATATATTAAATTTATATACAGTCAAAAGTCATTAATCCGGACTCGCCGGGACTTCAGCGATTCCGGATTATCGATTTTTCTGGATTATAGAGTTTAAATCTGGTTTATAGAGTTAAACGCACATTCGTAACACGCATTCGTAAACGCGCATTCATTAAACGCGCATTCGTAAACGTATTTTGCGCACGCGCACATGCAACGCGCAGAAAGTTTGTAGCTTTGAGGTCCGGATTATAGATCGTTCCGGATTATGGGTGTCCGAATTAACGACTTTTGACTGTATAGTATTGTTCTAACATAGGTATTTTGATACAAAATCAGACTTTTCCTGAAATAACATATCAATTTTTTTCCATATTTCGATTCTACGACTCAAATTATCCCTAGATGTTAAATTTTGTAAAATTTGGTTCAAAATTTACAGAGAAATTCAAAAATATATCTTGGTGCAATTTTTTCAGTTGCGCCAAGAATAATGCACATGGTCAACTTCTTAATATATAGGAACCTATTTTCCTTACCCTTCTGAAAAAGGCACCTCTTTCCTATCTGTTTACATCGTAGATGAGCAGAAAAAAAAAGAGTCACATTGTTCTTACTTTCAAATAATTTTAACAGAGTGCGTAAACCACATTTTCGTTATTATTGCGTTCAACAAACCACATTTTCGTTATTATTGCTTTCAACAACTATGCCAAATTTCAAAATGCACCAATATATAAATTCACGTATATCTTTGAAAATTTTGAATAAAAAGCTCTAATTTTTGGCAGGTATGCTTAAAAATACATCTACTTTAAGATGATTGTAAAAATTTTATAGGTTATAATTCAAATTTTTTTTCGAAAAATTTAGAAAAAGCGAATTTTGTTTGGAATGAAGCTAAATTTCCAACTGTGTAAGAAGGAATCAAATAAGTTTAATAAAAAAAAAAAGAGATTTATGAATACATACCAAATTGAATTAACATTGAGGAGCTAAAATTTTGAGAGCTAATTATTTAAAAACTACTTGTGCAATTTTTACAAAACTTGGTAGTTTAGCATAATTTGAGTCATAGAATCGAAATATGGAAAAATAATTGGCATGTCTTTTCAGAAAAAGTCTGATTTAGTGTCAAAATACCTGTGTTAGAACAGTGCTATATATAAATCTAATACATATCCCAAGTCAAGCTTTCGAGACATAAGAAACTCAAGTTGAATTTCGTCAATCAGCCCAGTACAACGGGAGATACAGAACTGTTCCCCCCCTTTTTTTTTGTACCTCCATATCAGGTCCCGATTTCATGGTAAAATAATTTTGAAGTAAGATGTTCAGAATGGATTAGAGTAGATTTGTGAAAAGTCATTGTCCGTTGAGCTCCAAGCAGAGTCGTAGCTAGGGTTTTTAGCGCCCAGGGACAACTGAAGATTTCGCGCCCCCTACTGCTTGCCAAGGATGGAAACATTTAATTCTAAAATGTCGTAACATCAGTTTGGCGCCCCTTGGATTCTGCGCCCGGGGACAGATGCCCCCCTTGCCCCCCTCTAGCTACGCCCCTGACTCCAAGAATACAAACAGGATGTAAAAGCTCTCAAATAATGTGCAAATCATTGTTCTAAGACAGTACATGTTTCCCATCTGTATTTCTGAATCTTGACCTTTTAACTGATTGAATGGCTTTACCATTCCTCTATTGTCTGAAGACAACAAACTAATTATCGTGTAACTTTCGTCTCGCAGTTTTTCAGCCACTATGGATAACAAACAATTTTCCCTTCAATTTGGAAAACTCTTTGCACTGAGAAATTACCTTAATTTTAATATCCAAGTGAACACGTTCCCTTAGTGAGGCTGGGAATTTAGTATAAAAAGACAAATGGAATTGACATTTTGAATTATGGTTTTGCATACTAAATAATTTGACTTTTTTAATGACTTAAATTCATTCTATTATTAATACCTGAAATATATCACTCACTAATTTTCAATAAACAGTATAAAATGGTGCATGATTAAATAATACTAATTTTTAAAATTAAAATATGTTATTCTAAAAAACAGTTTTGAGTTTCTGTTTTATTCTGCATATATTTTGGAAAAGAACTGAATTTAAATTAGGAGCACATATGTACTTGAACATTGCAATACTAACAGTCTACAATAAAATAAAATGACTTTTAATTAAACCAGATATAATCTAATTTTCTGAATGTTTCCTCCTTAAATAGTACGTTATCAGGCATAATTTTAACAGTTCCACTGAATTTTCATTTTTAATCATTTCTATAGCATTAAGTGTTTATTTTTTTAATTAGTCGTTGTATGGAAGAAAGTTCAAAGATATAGCTATATTTGATAATATATACCAAAACAAATTTAAAATTATAAGGACATTTAACAGTAAAAAAGAAAAGAAAAAAGACTGAGATGAGGGCTAGTTAAGTTTAAATTGTCTATAAAGTAATCAAATAGTGTGAAGTAACATTAATATAAAGATATGACACATATAATTGTTGTAAGCACTTAGTAAAGACACATAATTTTGCAGTGTAATTTAAAATTCAAGCAAAATTTTGAAAAACTATAGTAATGTATTATAATATAAAGAATGACATTTTCTTCAACGGAAGTTTATACATTTCCTTCTACATAATGTGCAGTAGTTTCAATCTGGAACAACTGTAATATCAAATTTTCCATCTGTGACAAAAAGTATCTTGAAGTCTGGTCACTAATCCCTACACTTCCCTTCCTTTTGTGACACAGATGCATCCCCTCTGAAAATCCATTAAACAGCACACAAGGATCTTTGTTGCAAATAGGAGGTGATTTCTTAAAGGAGAGAAAGCATTTGGTTCATGATACCCCATCCTTTCAAGGCTTTTACAGCTGCCAAAGTCCTGTCCTCAAAATGTTAATTATACTGTTCCACATACTAATTGGTAACTTCAAAATTATGCACAGTTGTGGCTGTACTATTTATGGTATTGAGTTCAAAATTGGCACCACTTTTGTGCTTTCAACTATATTTTTACAGTAATAGCATAGTCACCTTTTTCAGTTGATCTGAATATGAGGACAGTTTGAACGACTGTCTAGAGAATGTTGAAAATTATTATTAAATCAAAGAATCATCTTATTTAAGTAAGGTATTTATTATGAAATACTAAAAACGTTTTTTTTATTTGATTATTCAGTTCTTTTGGGTTTTAAAAAAGCACATAGCACAAAATATCACATTTAAAAAAAAAAAAAAACCAATGATTTTTAATTGGTTTTATGTTGTAGGCTAGATTAATTAAAGCATTCATTAAGTGAGGTATCACTAAATTAAGTTTTTGTTGTGTATAAATTTTTTGTTTTGATGGTAAAAAATGCACATTAATATTAAAACAAACCTATGTCACGATTTATTGTAATATAACAGCAAAGAAATATAATTTAAATAAACTAAAACTTTTATACATTTAACCCTTTCACGACGGCACACCTTTGTTTAAGATGTTCATGGGAGTCGAAAACAGTCACCATACAGGACGGAGGTTTTGCATCGCTAAGCCTAATTTTATAAAAAAATCAGGAAAAAAAAAAGTTTTGCTTCTAGCATTGTAATTTTTATTATCATTCTAGATTCTTACTTGAGCTCATATATATGTTAAAATTAGCACTTAATAACATTTTTTTTTTTTTTTTTTTTTATTTTATATGAAAATATACTTAAAAAATTGCTTATCTTGTAAAATAATTTTCAGGAAGCGCTATTCAAATTATTCCAAAGTTTTAATTGATAAAATCCAACAATAAAGTTTAAAATTAATAAAAAAAAGTCAATAAAGACTATTTACAGTAAGAAGTAACAAAATTTTAAATGAGGACTGAATGTGGTAAATCTTGAAGCATGGAGAAGTAGCACTTTCTAACTCTTAGAAAAAGTATCACTTTCTAACTCTTTAGAAAATGAATCATCACTCTCATTTGCATTAGTAAATGGTTCACTAACCATATGAGGGTATTCTTCCTCTGATAAATAGCACCTTCCTGCCATAATAGACTGGAGGTGAGGCTTTCCTAAATAAAAAGAAAAGAAACGAAAATATATCTGGAGGCAATGCAAAACATAAAAGAACTCCACAAGAAAACTGTTGGCACCCTAAAAGACCGTACATAGTAGAGGGGGGAAAAAAAAGGAATTGGATATAAATCAGACATATGAATGTTTTCATTAGCACGCAGCGATTTAAAGAGCCCACCTCTTTTTACGCTCCCCCCCCTAACCCTCGCAACAGCTGATGAGTAAAATACCAAAGTCAAACAGAATATATCTAACTCAAGGTCAGAAACCTAAAACTGTGTTCATTTCAAAAGTAATGAACATAGGATGCTATCTAGTAGCCTTCAGAAAAACGTTCCACCTTAAAATGCGTGTACGCATCAACTGTCCTCTGAATGCAATCTCTAGTGATGCGTGGATGGGATGCCCAGCTGTAAAAGATGTTCTTAGGGAATGCGTATATAGGACGCCCGTCCTGAAAGGGTTAATCAAACTCAAGGGTACTTTAAACTGAACATTTATTTATATACCTTGAATTACACAACATTATGTAGTTACATGTTACCTTGAATGCACAACATTAGTTGTTATATTACTAAATATCTTGAATTACGCAACATTAGTTGTTATATTACTAAAACTAAATATGTTGTGTATCAAAGTATAGTATCCATATTACATCCAAGCTTGAAAGCATAAACTTCAAGGGTGGAGGGAATGTATATCGCAGAGGCACCCATCTGATCAATGGTAGTTTGAGAACCTGATCCATAAACACTGCAGTTTCATGTATAGCAAATCATATTGGAGAGTTGGTGCTTCAGAGCCAAGAAGTCAGATGTCATCATTGAAACGCTTGAATGCAAGTACACATTTAATCACTGTAGTTTCTTCTAGTTTGTTGTTTAACTTCTTAGGGACAGTTCATATCGCTGAGGGAAGCCATCTGCTTAGTGTTTTGATGCTTTGAATTCGTCTGGGTATGTCTAGCTGTGGTGCCATTTGCAAGGGCAAATGCTTGAATATTAGCCCTGCAGACAGTCAAACACTTTGCTCTTCTGTCAGCAATCCATTCTTAGATGATGTGTTCTAATTCAGGAAATAATGATTGCTGACCTGACCCGCACTTATGACATTTCCCTCATCATCCTGTTGACTGAGGTTATTGAAACCTAACTGCCATTTTCAGATCATTTGTGGATCCAAATTCTTCTCTTTGCAGAAAGCTGTTAGAGTTTTTTATGTGGATTCTTCCACAATTTCTTTCGTGCACTCGATGTAATAGCACTTACGTTTTATCTCAGTATCAAAATTTATTATTAAATCAAGTTGCTAAACATCCGTTGCTAATGCTAGTAATTGAATACTGAAGATTCTAATATGGGGCATTTCTAACATAAGCCTGTTTCATTGGCATTAAACACATTTTAGATGAAAAAACTGAAAACTGAATCAGCTAACTTTTTGATGAGTTCATTGCTTATATAACTGTGTACATTAGCTGTTATACTATGCAGTTTTGTCTGCAATCTATACTATTAAAATCTGTTTGTATGTCTGTTTGTTTATACCATCATCTTCTCCGGAGCTGCAGGGAATTGATATTCGAGAGAGGTATCTCCGGATTCCAAAAATTCATGGGAATCCATTTTAACCATTCTCATATTCATATGATTTTAACCAGCTGAGATATTAATTTAAAACTCTGAAAATACTATATTGGAAACAAAAATGTAATTTACGAATTGGTTGTAGCAGGTTGTGGGAGATATTAATTATTGATTGCTACAGGTTTTTGCAAAAATGCATAAGATAATAATTAAAACTCTGAAAATGCTAATTTGGCAACAAAAAATTTATTTACGAATTAGTTGTTTGCTTGAAAATCCCACTCATCTGGCAGGCTTGCCCGCTAGTTTTTATAATAAAACTTGAAATGAGTAAGACATCCATTACTATATTTGAAATCATGTGCCTGAGGGTTCATTTGTATTAGCTGCTAATTACTTCTTCATTCCATATTCATTTGCTATTTCTGATTTAAAATGGCAGTTGGTTTGTGTTAGAAATGTCTTAAGTGAAGTGTTTCTAGATTTTTTGTGTTGCTACATTACTTTATGCTTATGTCAGTAAGGCAAGTGCAGTTGCTATATAAGACATAATAGTATTTTTAATTTATCTTCCATGCAGCCAGGCACATAGCCAGTTTTCAGATTTTTGCCATTCAGTATGATATGAAACCTTTTATATATCTTTTAATTATATTTATGTATTAGTCTGAGCAGTTAAAAAATAGTAAGAGCACTTTTCAAAAATAAAAATCTTTCTTTTATTTCTTAATAATATATATATGATATAATTAAAATGCATTTAATTTATTGTGTATCTAATTGACAGTTATAAACATATTGCCTGGATGTTTGCTGCTGTTGTCACTGCGAGTTTGTTTTTAGACCTTAGAAATATTTAATAATTGTAATGTTAAAGTAAGTTCATAAGTAAAAATGTAATGTTAACAAAGAATTTCAAAAATGGATTTCAAAGTTTTCTCCATAGAGGAGTTTGAACTTTAATTAGTTAAATACATATATGAATTAATTAAATGCTTATGTAAATTAAGATTTCTTCTCTTTTTGTACTTTATCAAAATAAAAAATCTGATAGTTATTTTACATTAAATGTGTATAAATTCAAGCATTTTTATGATTTAATGATGTTTTACTCATTGTATATTTTTGTAACCAAATGAAAACATAAGAAAGCTGTTTTGTTCTGCATTATAGAAAAAAAAATTAATGAATTTCATGATTGATAATTTTTTGTATACTTTCATTTTTTTAGGAAATATCGTAGAAACTTATCATTTTTCTATTAATAAATATTAATATAAGAGCACATGTAAAATCCTATTACAAGCATTGAAGTTTTCTTTAATTAGGCATTTTTCATAGTGTTATTAGCAAGAATACAAATTTTCATGTCATAAGAAGAAAATTATCTTTTACAAAATGTTCTAGACTTTTATTATATCAGGTAGAGTGTTTTTTAGTGTTTTTTTATCAGGTACATAATATTTTAAGTTTATATATTGTATGTTTAATATTTGCCTCTTTTTTTTTTTTTTTTTTTTTTTAGGTTTTTCTACTTACAGACATACTGTCAGCATTCATAAAACGGGAATATTATTTAGAAAATGGGGTCAAATATGAAGATGGAACCTTAGTATTATTAAGATTGCAATGATGTTACGGAATATCTAGTAGACAACAAAGACAGATGAACAAAGCTATTTAATTATAAGATAATTGAAGTCATTAAAATTTTTTCATGAAATATCAGTTATTTCAGAAGTGTAAAATGCATTGAGTATGACTTCAAATTATAAAAACGATAATTTGTAATATATTTTAATTATTATTGTTTAGATTTGTATTCAAGTAAAATTTCTTTTCATCAGCAAACTAATTGTTGTAGTATTTATTTTGTATTGAGGCATATTTTTAAAGTAAAATGTTTAGGGAAGCCTTCTTTATATTATTTCAGTTAAGTACTTTGAGTAAATTAAATAGAAAAGAAGCATATATTTCTCAGGTTAATAATAATAAAATTCACCAAGAATATAAATAAATACTTGCATGTTGTTAGTTATAACTGTATTCATGAGTACATGGAACATAGTGGGAGAGCACGATATAAACCCGCGAGCATGCGCGCTAAAATTACGAACATGAGAAGGCGCGCTGGGTATGTCATACCCGAAAGCAATTAGCGCGTTTTAAATTACATTAATAATATAAATATTAGTATAAATGTGGATTAACATAAAAAACAATGAACTTTAGAATATTTTAAAGAATATAATAAATGAAGTACTTAACATACAATTATTTTGCACATCTCTGGCAGACTGAATACATATGCTCTATACAAATACTGATATTGCATTTCTTGCACAGAAACCGTGTCTTTGTGTCCTTGTTTTTAGGTCACTCA
This sequence comes from Stegodyphus dumicola, assembly GCF_044657685.1. Lineage (NCBI taxonomy): Eukaryota > Metazoa > Arthropoda > Arachnida > Araneae > Eresidae > Stegodyphus > Stegodyphus dumicola. The sequence goes on along the minus strand of NC_140779.1, from coordinate 120,827,858 downwards.
GCACATCTTCTGCAAACGTTTTTCATCTTTTTAGATGGTGGTTCCATGTTGCAATTTCCTGAAATTATTTTTTTCTTTTAGTTTCAAAGGGATCATGATTTGCTGCCGCTGTTGATTTGAGTAATCTTCCACTTTCGAGTAACCAGTATTTCCTAGAATTTTAAAGATAATGTTTTTAGAACTATTCCTAACATTCATTCGGAATTTGTTTTTCTTCCATACCAAGCCATTTTTACCAACATAATTTTTATCATTTCATTGGTTTTCTAATTCACTATCTAATTCAGTGTTTGTACGACTGTCTGCTGATGAATTATAATTGCTCTTGTGTTCTTCATATATTAATTCTTCTTCCTCTTCTCTAAACGTTTCATCATCTGTTGAAAGGTTTCTAGCATATTTCTTAACCTTTTCCATTTCTTTATAACTTAGATGCCGCGCCATGCTGACTAACTTAGAAAATGAGGGTGAAAATCTGAGAGACGCGAGAAGGTACGCGGGTGTCACGTACCCAAATGGTACAATTCCTAGAAAAGTATTAAGAATCACTCCACGGATTTCCCAGCTTCATGAATGTGACCTTGAATTCAACTATGAAAGGTTTTGTCCATTTCCAGGAAAGGGGTTTTGAGATAATTGATAAAGAATATGCCCCCGGGTTAAAAATTGCTTGGTGTATGGATTAAAATTGTCACATAAAATTTACTACATCTGATAATTAATCACAAATTATCTCTTATTTTTTCCAGTAAGACCATCCTCTAGCATGTTCAAGTAAAAAGATATTTTATTGATTTAGTTATTGTTTATTAGGTTTCCTTTGATGTGATTATTGTTTCTACTTGTTGGATATGATAAATTTGAAAAATGCAAAATATTTTCACTTGTGAGAAATATTTATTGTAAGCCTCATTTACAAATGATCCCATGAAAAAATGTACAGTTACACCTTTTATGGAATAAGTGAATATGAATCTGCTGATGTTAATTTATGATGCAATAGTATCATAGCAAGATTTTCTCCTACCATCTGATATTGCTGTTTTGAACAGTTTATTCTAAATATATGATTTTTTTATTCTATATCTTAAATTTTTAAGGGGTGAATTCTTAAAATTGTTTCAAATGTTAAAACTAGAATTTGCAAAGCAAGATGAGATTATGATGTATACAATTTTTGATTTTCTTCCCCTTTTTGAAATATTAATGGCAAACTCTTTGAATCATGAGGCTGCACTTAAGTTTTCAGGCTGCTGTTTATTGTTACTACTATTAATTATCAAATTCTTTATTCAAATTTCATTTGCAAGATCTCATTGTTAATAACAAAAATCTGATTGAACAATTAATTACAGAACACTTTTTACTTTTTTATGAGGTCATTGAAAAAGTTAACATTATTTAATTAGAGCATATTACAGCATGCCAAGCTAAAAATAGGTTTTGTTTAGTGTAAAAAAAAAACAATGAATTTTAAAATCAAGTATCCCTGAACGACCTTTCTGTTATGAACAAAAATCATGACTATATTGAATAAAAGCAATATAATATAGATCAGAATTGCTAACAAGCAATAATTTCAAATAGGTAGGTCTTTTCAGAGTTGTGAATGAAGCAGTGAACAATTTGTATTTAAAACATATGATGTAGACTTTTAAGAGCTGTGAAGTTAGGAATATATAAATATGATACGTTGATACAGAGGTTTATACAGGGGTTCTACTGCATTCACAGTATATAAATATGCTTACTGATTGTAAATTAATATATTCTGTAAGCTGACTTTAAAAATTTGGTCAACTCATCATGATTATTAAAACTGAATTGTGAAAGGACTGTAAATTTCAAATATAGCCAATTAAATTATATTAATCTTGTAAAAGATAACAATTTGACATTTTACCTGTGATTTAAGGCACAAGACACAGTGGAACTTCGAATCATAAATGTCTGTATGTTACACATGGGCAAAACCATGAAAACCAGCCATGCAGCAGCCCATTCATGTGGGTTTGAACATGAGCCAGGTTGAACTACTAGTATACAACGGTCTTAAACTCTCGGCCACTGGTGGGTCTGAAATCCCAGAGAAAGGATGGATTTTTGTAAGCGTAATGTATCTGTGTGGAAAGGAGGGACTCAAAATACATGGTGAACCAAAAGTCCTTTCAAGAGGTTCATGGTAGAGGAAGAGGGTGGAGACCCTTGGATCGTGCTGCAGGAGTTCTTTCTAAAAATTGGGGTGGAAGCATAATGGTTAGCTAGTTTCAGCAATACCTTAATCACCTGTAGTATTACAGAGAAGCTGGCCTAGCTTCTGCCTGTTCTTATATTGCCACCCAGATGATATAGTAGTTAGTAACACTGATTGCTGCACTAATGTGCTTGGGTTTTAATCTTGAAGAAGGCATGAATGTTTGTAAGGGTATCATGTCTGTGTAGCAGTGGGGACACTCAAAATACAAAGTTAGCTGAAACTCCTCGAGAGGTTGGTGATAGAGAAAGAGTGGTGGGAGACACTCAGACCACACCCTGGGGGTTCTCCCTTTGAATTCTGTTCAGGGCAGAGGCATAGAATTAGCAAGGCCTAGCAATATCTAATGGATGCACATGTTCGACCTTACTTTAACCTGTACCTGTAAAGACATTAATTCAAGTCATACTCTAATTTTTTTCAAAACTGATCAAAGCAGAATTTTTAGGGAGTAAAAAACTCTGAACTCATCTCACCATGAACAAGTCAACTCAGGAGCAAAATATCTGATCTGTGGTCCATAAATATTAATAGAACAAGAAAGAACTGGAACAATTTAAGAAGCAGCCACAAAAGTGATTTGCTAAGAATTGTCTTCAGAGGATGAGGAAAGAAGAAATGATGATCCTTATTCCCTGAACTGCAAAATTTGTATGAAATGGGATAAGGTGCAAAGTTTCATGGAACAGTGTCATCCTGGTAAAACAGTAATGAGCTACAGCATAAACATTATGAGTGAAAATCCAATGTCTCACTTTAAAACCACCTTAAAATGTTGACACAACAAATCACATTGGACTAATTTTGAGTGAAATAGAGGTACAGTGTGTGTTAAGCAGTGTTGAAGGATGCTAAAAGAAAGACAAAGAAAAGATAAAAGAAAATGCATCAGAAAGACAGCTACCTGATATTTTTATGGAAGGGTACTCCTTATCTGTACAATACAATAACATCACTTCCCTTTTACTCCCTCGCCACTTTCCTTTGTAGAGATGTGGTATAATTAAATGAAGTTTTTGTCTGTTTAATATTGTTCTCATTTTTGTTTTTATACATTTAGTGACTTTATTGGTTTTTGTGTCATGAGCATGTGCACAAAGTACCATTGTAAAGTTAAAATTAGCCTTCATCTATGGCTTCAGGAGTGGATTAATATTCTTAAATATGTTGGTTTATGAATACTATGGGTAATGAACCGGCTTCAGGAACAAACTGCATCTATGAACTGAAGTTTTGCTGATCTAAATTTGTAATCTAAATGTGATATATAATGCCTGCTCTTTGTTCACATTTACAGAACATTATTTTCTAAATTACAACATATGTTAAATTTTCAAAATTATTATTTCCTTTATTTTTAATGATCTAATTACTGAGTTATTCTTGGGGCTAGTTGTACAATTTTATAATAATATAAACAAAACCCTTCTTGCTAAATAACATTATTTCAATTATATTATACAGCATTAAAATGGAATATCCAGTCCTCACCTCTCAGAGTAGAGGTATCGCCTGAGCCATGGGCTAATTATCGGGTCTTATCTTTCCAGCTATACATTAAATAGATTCTAATTTTGTGAGTTTTAATACCCTAGCATTAAGTATTGATGTCTTCTGACTAGAAGATGTGTTGGCCTCACCAACATCTTTATTAAGTGCTATTTACATTATTTACAGTGATCCATATCTTGCAAACATTGACAATATATTTTACAATGATCCATAACATTCAAATATTGATTAAATAAAAGAAAAGATATTCAAAATTATGTATGATTCATTATGCAGTTGTTAAGATTTTCAAACATAATATATACAGCAATCAAATATTTTCACAATGACATTTCAAACGTAAGTTCAGTTATACAATTGAGAGTTTATACATATAGCATTTCTTCGTTGATATAGATAAATTCCATTATTTTTGACAAAATTTTCCGACCTTTATCATTTGTGACGAATTTACATAAAAAGTTGAATGTTAGAGTTTGAGGAAGAAGTTCTTTATGTTTTGAAGCCATGTTTGGGCATTCCACTATCATATGAATAGCATCTGCTGTTATTAAGCCACATTGGCACTTGCATGTTGAGTCTTTCAACTTAATTCTGTTTATATAGGAGGAGAATGCACCATGGTTAGTAAGAACTTGGTTGAGGAAGAAGTCACAAAAATGCCTCTTTTCTGTTGCTTTTGGTAGAATTCTGTAGGTGTTTCTACCAGTTTCCTTCTCCTGCCATCTTTTTTGCCAGATCTCAACGGCTTTCACCTTAGCTATTCTTGCTAGATAACTTAGCAGTTGTTTACACTCCACTTTTTCCAGAGCATATATACCCTTCTTTGCCAATTCATTGGCCTTTCTCATTTCCTATGGAGCCTTGATGGCCCCTAATCCAATGTAGCCTTAGTGTCAGATACAAGCTTTTTAACATCAATTATGTATTTGTTGTAAATATCCGATTTTAAGACAGCTTGACTGTCTGTATAAATATTTACCGTCATTTTGTTTAACTTAGCCAAGATAAAGCTGTTTTCAGTGCTTGAATTTCGGCTTGATATACCGATCAATTTTTATCCAGTTGGAATGAATAGCCTTCTTTAAATTCACCATTCCAAAATGTGCAGAATCCTGCCACCCGTACCATCATCATTCTTTGGCCCATCCGTGCATATTTCCAGTTCCTTATTTATTGGAGGTTTATCATCCCAGTGAAATACTTTAATCTTTGCTGGGTGTTGATACCATCTATTAAATTGGAACTCTATTTCGTCTCTTTGAATGTTAATTTCTTCGAATTTGAAATCCGTCCGGCCTCGCTTAGTTCTTTGTATTGCACATTCCAAGTCTAATTTAATATCTAATGGGATTAATCCCGCTATTATTTGGAGTGACGATGTTGACGCTGTTTTGTAACTTTTGGTCATAGCTAATAAGGCAATATGTTGCATTGTATTGGCTCTGTTTCTCATTTCTCATTCTGACGGTGGGTGGGTACCACCAGGCTGAGCTAGCATAAACTGCTACTCGCTCTATAGCTCACATACATAATTCCTCCACTTCGTTGCCGATACTCCGAAGAGCCAGTTTCTTTTAACCGTTTTACAAGCTTCAGTATTCCAGAACACGATATGGGGCCATTATTCGTCTTCAATCCTTTCGCTGTGCGAAATTTTCATAATCAACAGTTGTGTCATAGTGGTCTCACAGAGGTTTGCAAAATTAATTTGCATAATTCTGCTGAATCTCTCGCATGCCAGTGCCATCTACAGGTGACATTTTTAACTAAATTTTTTTTGCTGCTAAAAAAATCCGACGTCCTTGTGAGCCCTTGCTTGCAAACCGCACTTCTTTATCATAATTTCTTCCTTTTTTATGAATTTTTAAAGTTTTAACAAACTTTTGCCTCGCCCTGTACTTACAGTAAACAAAAATATCTCTTATTTACTCCTTCCAAGAAAATATTACTCGTTCCAATTCTGTAATTATAAAAAGCCAGAAATATGTGAAAAAAAAATGACAGAAAAAGAGGTGTAAAATTTATTTAATAGAGAAAACTAATGCATATTCTGAGACAATTACTTGGAAAAAAATTTTTCCATGAAAAAATTAAAAGGAAGGTATTTTTAATTAATTGCATAGCTATTAGTGGTTTAGAAAGTCCAGGCATTCTCATTGTTTACTATTTTACACACCTTAGACTTTATGTAGTCCAGGTGCGGTAGCCATGTTAGGCATTCGTATATTATTACGCCAAGATATTTAATTTGTTTTTGCCCTTTTATGGTCACATCACCCAATTTAATCGAAGGGGCTGAATATGCCGATCCTCGTTTCTTAGTAGTTACAAACATTGAGCTTGATTTCTCTGATGAGAATTGTAATTTACATCTGCTTGCTCAGTCAGATAATTTTTGTAATGCTGTTTTAGCTTTATTTTGGATTTGCATATGTGTTGATCCTGTTAGTGTTCTGCGTAAGATTGTATTTGAATGCCTTCTCCATAATCAATCTGTAGAGCCGTATTCATTACAATGTTCCTGAAGAGAGGTCCAGAGTTATACAACAATGCTTTAATGATATCTTAATCTTTATTTTGAAAGTTACAGCAGCAGCAAGTTCCTTGTTGTTCTTTTCATTACTGTGCAATGGAAATAGTGTTTTTCCTCTTGAGAATTGAGCGTAAATATAAGTAAATGGTGCAATTAGTAGACAAATCAAGAAGTTACAACCCAGTTTTCTTATGTTTAACTCTTTCAGGAGAAATTCAAAGAATGATTAGAAAGGAGTATTGGTTGTAAGTTAGGATATGAAGCCTTTTTTTTTTTTTTTTTAAAGGAGTAAATATGAGATATTTTTGTTTATTGGAAGTACAGGGTGAGACAAAAGTTTGTTAAAACTTTAAAAATTCATAAAGAAGTGCGGTTTGCAAGAAAGGGCTCGCAAGGGAGTCGGATTTTTTTAGCAGCAAAAAATTTTAGTTAAAAATGTCACCTGTAGATGGCACTAACATGCGAGAGATTCAGCAGAATTATGCTATGACATAACTGTTGATTATGAAAATTTCGCACGGCCAAAGGATTGAAGACGAAGAATGGCTCCATAACGTGTTCTGGAATACTGAAGCTTGTAAAACGGTTAAAAGAAACTGGCTCTTTGGAGTAACGGCCGCGAAGAGGAAGACCCTCGTTAATGAAGGGCCGAATAACTATGGTGAAACCACTATGAATGCTATATTCACTCATCGATTCGACGTATCCTCCACAGGATATTGCATCTCTGTCGCTACAAATTGCAGTCACTTCATGAGTTAAACCACACAGGTATGAGGGAATCATTTGCAGAGTGGGCTATGGCAAGAATTGAAAGCAACCCTCAGTGATTGTCCAACGTTTTCTGGACGGATGAGGCGCATTTCACATTACACGGGAATGTCAACATCCAGAACACTCATATATGGGCGTCGTCGAATCCTGCATCCAGCCAAGTTGACAGTCTGGTGTAGCTTCTCCTCATCTTTCATTGTCGGACTATTCTTCTTTGAAGAACTGTGTCCCATATCAGGCTGGAAAACGTGCACGTTATATCACTCATTTGCGTGTCAAAGTCGTGCCTGTATTAAATCAAAGAGGTGTATTATCTGTAATAAACTTAATGGAAGCTGGCGTACCACCACACTACGTCAATCCAGTAAAACGATTCCTATTGAGTACTTGTGGTGAAAACAGAGTGATCATTCGAAGTTGCAAGATCGCATGGCCTCATTATTACTCGACCTCCCTCCGGTTACTTTTTGGTTGTGGAGCTATTTGAAATTATTTGTGTACCATTCATCCCCTACAACATCGGCCGAACTCAAAGATTATGTCGTGAGGAGTCTGCAATTCATTCCGGTATGTTGCATTTAGCTGTAACGGGCGTTGTAGGCCTTAGTTGTGTCGGGCAATGTTCTGCAAGTCACGTTAAAAAATTGTTATTGCAAGAATAAATGAATGGAACGTGCTGTTGTCCTATTCATTGTGTTTCACCTCTACCGGTAACATTTTAACTAAACATTTTTTGCTGCTAAAAAAATCTGATTAAATTTGCTTCCTTCTGAACCCTTTTTTGCCAACCGCACTTAACAATACCTACATTTTTTTTTATTGAAAACTCTGGCTCTCATCTTTTTGTAATGCTAACCATTTTGCTCCAGGACAAGCAACTTTTTTCCATACAATTCACAGCACAATCAAGCAAGTCCCGACCAGTGGTTCTGTCTTTCAGTGATTCTAGGCCAAGTAATTCCTCTGTGGTAACGAAATTTTCATTAATTCCACGACTAAAGATGAGTAATTGTGCAGTGTCTTTGTTATCTGTGCTGTCATCTAGTGATGCCAGCTAGTTGCTGTTGAAAGTTTACAAGGTCTTCCGTTCTTCTTTTGAAACTTAACCTGAATGATTTTTCCACTTAGTTTATAGGAAATGAAATGCTACATGGTAGCCATGATAAGTCATGACATCACATTGTTGCCATTTCTTGGCTTCACTTTTGTTATGCCATGCTTACTGCTTTTATTCTAACCTCCGAAGTGTGATATTTTATTTTATTTTTACAAGTTTTGAATGAAGAAAAAATTTCTTTTAAGTTCCTCATAACATATCTTGTAACAGTGTAACAGGTAAATACAGTTTTGATTCCAAAAAATTATGTAGTTTTGTATTATTGTAGTCTGACAGACAAAATGTTAGCAATCCTATAGAAGCTCCAGGTTAGCGATTTAGGCTTGTAATCGTTATAGACTTGCACCTTTTACTAAGCTGAAGAAATGGGAAAATGGGTTCTGCATTATCAAACAGATTAAGAAATTCTGTTTAATAATAAGGTGTTTAGAACTAATAAAATGTAAATACAAGAATATATCTTTTTCTCTGCAACAGAAAAAAATTCAATTTTGACTACCTGGGTTGGGTATTGCATGAAGAAGACTAAAAAGGTTTGTTGTGAGTTTGCTATATTTATTGTACTTTAGATCAGCATATTAAATCAGCAAAAAAATATTGTTCTTCTAACTCCATATATTTCATATAGGAAAATTAATCATCCTGTAAATAGAAGCGTTGATTTCTGTATTACATCATTAAAAGGTTACTTTGTAAAGACCTTATTTCAGTTTTCTGACAGAATGTATATTTTAATGATGTACTATGTGTGAAGTGAGTTCGGAGACAGTATTTAAGCAGCGGTTTAAGAGTTTGTAGCAGGAGAGTTAGTTTCGAATTTATGCCACATCTTTGAAGTGGCTTTGTACGTGAATAGTTGGTGCTTAGCCACTCTCTTTAGATTATATTGGTAATTTAAGTTCGGCTTTGCTGTGTGCAGGCGATTTAGCGGTTTAGATAAATAAGCAACCAATTTTGTAGCCCATCTTACTTTATTGTGATTTTACATCTTATTTTTCTGTTAAATTACTTAGCCACAAGTGGTGGTAGATTGTGAGCACTGAGCGAGTGCATTTTCTGCTATTTTTTTTAAACCACCTTCTGCAGTCATATGTTCCTCCAAGACCTTTTAATTTTTACAACTAACATTGATATGCTAATATTTTATTAAAATAATTAGTGCAAAAGATGAAATTCAGTGAACACTTGTGAGATGAGATTAATTTGAAGGAGATCATTCAGAAGTATTCTAGATTATTTAAGTAGTGTCCTCCTTTCCCTAATTCATCATAGAAGATGCTTAACCTTCAACAATTTTTTTCTTATGGGAAATATTGAAATCCAGCTGCAGTGAGAATTCTGTACTTTTTTAATAAGGGTTACTCAATATGGAATTCATAGAAGTTGCTTAGACCGTTTCGTTCCTGATACGGAAAGGCAAAATTAATATTTTACTGACATTATATTGTGAAAATGATGATGAAAAATTTTGTTCGTCATAATTGTGAAATCAAAATGAATTAAGAATTATATTTAATTATTTTTTTCAAATAATTTTAAAAACTTGCTGACCTAAAGATTAACAGCTTGTTTGTTAATACTGAAGTATAATTTAAAAATTTTCTTTTGCTACCTTTTGAAAGAGATATCTATATTCTAACCATAAAAGAAGCTCTAGAACCGTGTTTCCCAACGTGGGAGCCCACGCCCCACAAGGGGGCAATGCGACTGTTAAGGGGAGCGATTCGAAAATGGACTCGTCCAGAGTTTAAAGGGACAAAGGACGTTCTAAATATGTTTCATGAAGTCAAAATTTTTCGAAATTTCATTTTTTATTCCCCAAAATAAAGAAAAATGTAAGTGATGTATACGTAAAAAAGTTTTTAAATTCCGGTGGATTTTAAATATTTTATAAAGAATTCGCTGTAGACATGGACATTTAAATGCTTTTAAAGGCATTTAAATAACTGATACATTATGTTTTCCAGACGTTTCTCGCACATTTCAGCCAACGAATTTATTTTATTTTTTACTGTAGGAATGGCAACCGGTATATTATTCTTCCATTGAATGGCAACAGCAGCCTGCTTTCAGCTTTGTTTATATTTATCTTATATTTGTTTCTTTCAGCCCTTAGTGTAATGAGGGGTGCAAGCAAGAAAAAACCGTTCGACGGTATTCGGAGGCATATTTAAAATTTGGTTTCGTACCCGGTCCATAAACGGTCAACTTTTGTCTTTTATGCCAATAATGCCTGGCCAACGAATCAATGAAACTAGGTCGTCTTGAGGCACATTTGAAGGCGAAGCATAAGCTGATATTAATTCAGATTTGAATTATTTTCACACTTTAAGGAAAATTTTTGAAAAAAGAGTAATATTAAAGTCTCTATTTGCTGCTCATAATGCATTTGTTAATCATGCTCTTGAGGCTATTTATCAAATTTCATTAAAAGCCGTACTACAGGGAAGAATTGAATCAAACCATCAATATAAGCATTTAAAACTGTTCTAGAAAAAGATGACAATGACGTTAAAGCTATGCCACTAAATAACAATACTGTTTGCAGAAGAAAGATTAAATGAGGATATTGAAATAAAACTTGTGGAAAAGCTAAAAAAAAAAAAATTTCGGTGCAAATGGATGAACCAACTTTGAAAGACAGTGGAGCCGTACTTGTAACTTATGTAAGATATATTCATTAAGGGGATTTTGCCGAAGAAATGTTCTTCTGTAAATCATTAGAAAGCACCACTGCCTCCAAAGATATTTATGCTAAGCTACAAAATTACTTAGATATAAAAAATATAATACATCTTGTACTGCAGATGGTGCTCCTAATATGATGGTTGAAAAATAAAATAAAGCAGGGAATAAAAAAAAGGGTTGCTTAAAATTGATAAAAGATGAGAATCCAGAAATGCTTCTTGTGCATTGTGATATTCATAGAGAAAACCTGGTAGCTAAAAACAATTCGCCTGTTCTAAATGAAGTACTAAATTCAGTTATAAAGTGTATCAATGCTATTAAAGCTAGGGCCAAATGTGAACGTCTTTTCGAGTTATTTTATGAAGAACAAAATGAAGTCTATATGAGACTTGTACTTCACACTGAAGTAAGAAGGCTGTCGAAAGGGAACTGCTTGGAAATATTTATGGAACTATTTGATACTCTTAGTTATTTTATAAGCTGCAAACCTGAGATGAAAAATCCGTTAGCGGATGATAACAAGGCATTTGTGGGTTATTTAGCCGATATCTTTGAAAAATTAAATATATTAAATAAACAACTTCAAGGAGCAAATAAAACTTATGTCGATGCAAAAGGAAGATATTTGGTTTCATTATCTTTGTTGAATTATGTCAGGCATATACTATTTACCACGAAAATTTTGAAAAGTATCATTGGCTCCAAAAATGTGACGTGACTACCGCTATACTTGTTATTGTCGATCATCTGAAAATTTTATCGGCTGATTTAAGAGATTTTATAACTTAAAACAAATTGATTTCCCAACTTGGATGATGCAGCCAATGCTAGTGGATATGGCTGATTTTTCAAATATGCAGTAAAAAGAACTCGCAGAAATGCAAAACGATGAGTCAATTAACACTTTATTTAATATAAAAGGAGCGATGACATAGCTTTGTGAGGAAACCAGAATCAGATATCCAAATGCAGCAAAATTTGCAATAGAACTATTGTTACCGTTTCCATCTTCATATTTTGTTGAATGCGGATTTAGTGCCATAAATGATTTGCTGCTAAAAAAAAAAAAAAAAAAAAATCTGAAATGTTTCAGATTTTAAATTACTTCCAGAGGGCAGTTTTTTAACGTTTTGTGTGTTACCTTTCTTTATTAAATATCATGTTCCTCGCACTTAAACCATAAGATCCAGTGCAACAGCAATATCGCAAAATAGTTTTAAAACGAGCATATCTTTAGAATTTCCGATACAGAGACTCACGCGCTGGAGATAAAAATGTTTTTTCTGCACAACGTTGCCATTGCTCGCTTTGAAATCCTTGAGTTTGTTAATCAAAAATTCGTCAAAGTTTTAAAAAATAGGAAATCGATCATAAAACAAATTTCAAATTTCAAATTTGGTCTTCCACATGCTCATATTGGTTGGAGGATTACGTTATTCAAAATTCGATGACTCTATGTACCGTTATTTTATGACAATGTGAGAAATATACATACATTTACGCAGATTTTTATTATTTAATTTCTTCAAATATAATGCAGGACTCTAACATTTTATGGCAACAGTTTGAAAAGTGAACCGACATTTATCCGTCCGACGCAAAATGCCAAAACGAAACTAATAGTCCTTCGGGATTCAAATCCCTTTGGACTAAAAAAAAAAAAAAAAAAAGAATGAAAGAAAGAAATCGGTTGGATATAATGAAACCGGGAGACTTGAGACTCAAGTTATCTAAATTGGAACCTGACATAAAATTTCTTTGCAGCAAGTATCAAGCGCAAGGAACTCGCTAAATTTAAATAATAAAAATTACTAATACTTAAAATGAAAAACTTTCACTAAAATGAGTTTTTTCTTGAATTTCAGTTCTCCACGTTTTAAAGTTCACTTACTGTGTTTGCTCACAAAATTTCGTAGTAATTTCTTCCTTAAAGCTATCATTCAAGTTTCTTTCGTGAACATTTCAATTTTTAAATATTAAGAATTATGTATATGCTAGGGGGAGCTTAAAAATTTTAGAGAGGTATAGGTGGGGCATAGCACGAAAAAGGTTGGGAAACACTGCTCTAGAACTATTCTATTTCGAACAATCATATCTGCAAATCAGAAATTTCAACGCCTGTCAGCTCATTTTTTATAATTTTCGATTGTAATAGCGCTTTTGAGTTTATTTATTTTACTATTTCATTTACTTTTACACGATTTTTCACATGTTTAACTTTCCTAAACATATTGATATTTTTCAGTTAAAGCATTTCATTTTATAACCGTTAACTATTATTCATAAGCAGTTCATTGAATACTCCTTTATTTAATCTATATTTTATAGTTCTATTTTAATTTACATCTTCTAAAATTTTTCATTCTGTATTAGCATTACCGTTACTAATTCTACGTTTTATTTCATTATTAACTTCACTCTCATTCCCAACCTTAATGACTTCCTGCCTATTGAGGTATTTCCTTATAATTTTTACTATCATTTCTATCTGAATGCATGTTTTTAAGCTCTTTCATGTTACCAATATTTAGTTTCGAACCTCGATTATAACAAACACTATATATTCTGAATTTTTAGAATGAAATTTGAACTTTTATCCATAATTTTAAAAACATATTCTATGATCATGTACTCATGCAGAAATCTTCCTATTATTTTTTACGTTTAATCCCATTTAATTTAATATTTTTTTCTAATTTATTACATGCATATGTATGACTTTTGCATCATAGGAACTTTCTACGCTAGGGGCGGGCAATAGTTTTGGCTCGAGAGCTACATTGAAGCGGAGGGATACCAGAGGGCCGCACCTTTTTATAACGATTACATTCATTAGTTAACTTTATATCTCAGAAAATAAGTTAAATAAAATAGTGGCAGTTTTATTCAGTTTATTTATTGTACTAATTTCATATCATCTGTAACTGCAAGCACATTTAATTTTAGAATCAGCTTAATGAGACAAACGTACCCTATAACACTTTTGAACAATTTTTTTGAAATCAGGAGTGAGATTACTTTTTGAAATTCTCATCCCAGCGAGTTAATGTCAGCCAATTTACATTTGTTGATCTTTAAGCAAGAATATCTTTGCTCGCAAATATATGTCGACCTAAATATAGAGAACATTTTCCCAGCAAATTTTTTTATACATAGAAATTTTTCAGTAAACAAAGATTTGTAAAAGTCATTGCCATAGCATTAAACATTTCCTTCACGCTGTGATATTGTAAGGATCTTAAGTTTTACTAACGTTTATTTTATTTTAAATCTTTACTATCACTTCTTATTTTCTACTTCCGGTCAGAATTAAAAGCTTTAACTTATTTATGCAAATTTGTCTTGCGAACGCCAAGTACTTAAGTTGTGGCTTTTTGCCAAGCAAGAGAGAGGAAGGAGTGATTAGAAGCAGGCCGCTTGCCATAGCAGTTTTACTCGGTTGCTGGTTACCTTCAAGGCCAGAGGTTTAATCCTCTTGATAATTTTAAACGTATCGTAGTGTTAACAGTTCTCTGTACTACATATGGCCTTTCTGTTAATATACGGCCAATCTTCAAGTAGGCACTTGTTTATTAATCCAAAGTTAGTTTAGTTAGAGTTTAGTTAATATTTTTATATTCTTACGTTCAGACCACAAGTGGTTGGTCTCTGTATTCCGAAGTCCGGAAATCATTGTAAAGAGAGAAAAATAAAGGGTTTCGTATACCCTTCCTGTGTATCTTGTCTACTTCCCACATTTATTGAACATAGCTTTAGTAAGCTCCCTGTTCCGAGTCAGGTCATTTAATGTTCCCAAAGCAAGTAAGGAGGAACACTGAACCTGATAGTGGCGCCCGACGAAGAAGAATAAACATGGCCGAGTTTCAAGAAGAACCTGTGCTGCCTGCAGAAGCGGCTCAGAATCCAGAAATGCCAGCTGCCGCCCTGGAAGGATTTGGTTACATCGTCCAGACCATGCGCGCATCGATGAAACCAGAAGCAACATTTAATGGAAACTCACCGGTAACCAGTTTTTTGGGAAAATTGGATGACCACTTCATGCTGTATCCCGTTCGTGAGTTCCAGAAAGTCACCTTAGCTACCAGCGCTTTGAGGAGCCAAGCGCTTAATTGGTTCAAATGGATAGGCAGAAGCCTCTTGGGTCAAGCGGAAAGTCCCACCTATACTTACGAAAATTTCAAGACTACCTTAGTAAAAGCCTTCCCTGTCGTAAGGGATCGTGCAAAATTAGAAACGGAACTTTTCAGCATATATCAGCAACGAATCGAAAATCTTTCCACCTTTATTTTAAGAAAAATTCACGTCTTCAAACTCTTGTATGGAAACCGTCCGGATCCTGAGATAATTCAAGTGATTTTGCCGAGGTTACTTCCCCAAGTACAAGACTTTATTGAATTAAGGAATCCGACTACACTGGAAAAGTTATTTGAGCTAGCAATCCAGTTTGAAAGTAGAAGAACGGCGGACGTTGAAAGAAGACGCCAGTATGAGCAACGAAACCAATTTGGTGCGCCAAGACCACAGCAAAGTCAAGAACACGGCTACGGAAGCAAAGCGAATCAGTAGGCAAGGAAACCTGAGTATCCAAAAACAATCGGCGAACGTCGTCAGTTCAATAGTAATCCAGGAAAAAAGTCTGAAGGCCAGTGGAAAAAGAAGGAAAGCATGGAAAGGAAAAAACAAGATTTAAACTAAAACGGATTTCTGCTGACGGGAGGGTGCGGAAATCCGAAGGCCAAGAAAACCCCTCTTCCTTCAAGTTAAATACAGTGATGGTGAAAAATTTGACTCTTCCAAAGATTGAAGTGTTGATGAGTAACATCCCAGCCACCGCACTCCTGGATACAGGCGCGCAGTGTTCCTGTGTGGCAGAAGATTTTTTTAGGAAGTATTTTCGTAAATACCGCATATATAATTCGGATAATATGACAGTGTTAGCTGCGCAGGGAGAAAGATGCAAGTGCATAGGTAAATTACCGCTATACGTTCGTATCAAGGACGAACAAGTAAAGATTATGTTTTTTATAGTAAAGAATTTGCAAGGACATATCATCTTAGGGATAGATTTTCTTTCAGAGGCAGAAGCAACGCTGGATTTTAACGAAGCGTCCCTTAAGCTGACGATGAAACCAGTTCGAGAAGAAAAAACAGAACCACCAATGTTAAACCTTGACCACCTGCCTAAGGAAGAGCAACAAAAAATCCGACAAGTGGTAACTGAATTTGCTTCGTTATTTAGTGATATTCCAGGATTTACTAACCATAGTATCGACACCGGAGATTCACTGCCAGTTCGCCACAAACCATACCGATATGATAAGAATAAAGAAAAAAATATAGAGTGGCACATTAGAGATATGTTACGTAAAAAGATCATAACGCCCATCTCAAGTAGTTATGCTAGCCCGGTTGTTTTATGTAAGAAAAACAATGACTATCCAGTAACATATCCAAAAAGGTGGCGTTTTGCGATTGACTATCGTAAATTAAACTCCATGACTAAATATCCGGTATATCCGTTACCTGTTATTGAAGAAATTCTAAGGAACATAACCTCTACCAAATACATGACTACTTTAGACTTAACGACTGGTTATTTTCAAATAGGGGTTAGACCGGAAGATGTGCCTAAGACTGCTTTTATAACCAAGTCTGGCAGTTATGCATTCCTGCGTATGCCGTTTGGCCTTTCAGGGGCACCGGCAACATTTCAGCGATGTATGGACATTGTGCTAAGGCCTGTTCTTGGAAAGTCCACATTTATCTATTTAGACGATATCATTATTACTAGTGATAATCTGGACCAACATGTACAGGATTTAAGACAGGTATTTTCATTATTAAATGAGGCCGGTCTAAACGTTAATGTCGAAAAGTGCAAATTTGCAGCCTCTGAATTAAAATACTTAGGTTACAAAATATCTCAGAAAGGAATCGAGACAGACGAATCAAAAATAATCGCTGTGCAAAAGTATCCGCCGCCAAATACGGCGAAGAAGCTCTCTTCTTTTCTAGGACTTTGTTCATATTATAGGTCCTTTATAAAAGATTTTGCAGCTATTGCTGAACCATTGTTAAAATTAAAAAGGAAAAAGGCAAGATTCTCGGGGACGGCCGAAGCCAATAGTGCTCTCGAAAAATTAAAGCAAGCATTAACGCAAGTCCCGGTTTTGAAATTTCCTGAAAAGGATGAGAATTTAGAAATTTCAGCGGATGCTTCGGATTATGCGGTAGGAGCGGTACTTTCGCAAAATCAGCAGCCCGTGGCATTTTTTAGTCGAACTTTAAATCAAACACAAAGAAATTATTCCGCGACCGAGAGAGAGGCACTTGCAGTTCTGTTAGCAGTGCAAAAGTTCCGAGTCTATTTTGGAAGGGCGCCAATAACAGTGTATTCTGATCATGCGGCGGTAACTAGATTGTACTCAGGGAAAAACTTATCCCCAAGGTTAATGAGATGGGCACTCAAGTTACAAGAGTATAATCTGGTAATCAAGCACACCCCCGGAAAGGAAAATATCGTAGCAGATGCCCTATCCAGAATAAAAATAGATGAAGAAGGTAATACTGTAAAGGTGGCAATGCTCACAGCATGTACAATAAATTCCCGAGAAACTGTAATAACCGAACTGGGTAAGGATCCTGAATTTAGAAACATTTATGAGTATTTAAAGGATCTTGAAAATTTTAGCCACCAAGATATTGTGGCGATAAGAAATAGGGCGGCCCATTACGAACTAATAGATGGTCTATTATTTTATACAAAAACTACAAAGTCCAACAACGAATTTCGACCTGTTATCCCAGCTAGTCTTAGATTAAATATCCTGCAGGAGTTACACGACTGTCCTTTAGCTTCTCATGCTGGTATTCGAAAAAAATGAAACACTATCCAACGCGTACGCGAAGCAGTCTATTTTCCTGAACTTCAAAAGTTAACAAGGGCGTATGTCCAGTCCTGCCCAACATGTCAAGCAGTTAGTTATATTAATTTCTGCCCGGCCGGGTTTCTAAATAGCATTAAATCCGAATTTCCAAATGAAATAATTGGCATCGATTTATTGGGCCCTTTCCCAAAAAGTCAGTTAAATAAAAGTCAGTATCTCCTTGTTATGGTTGATCATTTTAGTAAGTGGACCGAAATTGTTCCCTTAAAACGAGCCTCCGCGAAATTAGTTACTGATTCTATTTTAAATAAATATATTTTAAAATACGGGGCGCCCCTAAAAGTTATATCGGATAATGGTCCTCAATTTGTAAGTAATATATTTGAAGACATGTGCCAAAAACTGGGCATACGTCATTTAAAAATGGTCCCGTATCGGCCGCAATCAAATATAGCGGAGCGGGTCAATAGAAATATAGTGAAAATTATCCGTAGTTATGTTAAAAATTTTCATAAAAGCTGGGATAACTATGTCAATGAATTAGCTTTCGCCCTTAGGACCGCAAAACATGATACAACGGGCAAAACTCCTGCTGAGTTATTTTTAGGCAGAAAGATTATAACGCCGTTAGATAAATTATTTTATGTTCAAGAAAGAGCCCCAGAATTTAAGATGGGTGATATAGAAAAATTAATTAAAGAAGCAAAAAAGAACACTGAAGTAGCACAGAGAAAACAGAAACTTTATTACGATATGAAACGACGGGGAGTAACTTATAAAATAGGAGATGAAGTGTTACAAATTAAGCATTCACTTTCTTCAGCACCAGAAGATAAAACTGCCAAATTTTTTCTATGATTTGAAGGACCATATGTCATAGAAAAAATAACTCAGGCTGTAGTGGTGTTAAAAGCCAGGAATGGTGAAACATGCTCCGCAAACATTGACCAGATAAAACCATTGTATAACCGTAATAAAATGCGGATATTTAAAGATCTTTTGCAGGATCCGGCACGGCAGGCACAAGCTCCAGAGGTGGAACAACGACAATCACAAGGGCAAGCCATTAGGAGGCAGGAGCAATTGAAAAGAAAGTTTCCCCGTTGGAAAATTGAAGGTAACAAGAAAAAGAAGCCGTTCCACCGACCAGGAAAGAGAGAGCACGACCACCCCCAGAATGAAGAAGGGAAAAGTACGACGAATGCAAAGAGAGCCAGGAGAAATAACTGCAACTATAACCCGGCTCCCAAACGAAAGATCTACCCATCGGACAGGAGTCTACGCAGCAAATGTCGACGAATTGCTGAAGGAACACCAGCTGCGGAGGCAAAGTTACAAGGAAAATTTGAACAGCCAGCAACGAGATCCAAGCAGGAACGAGAGAGAAGTGTCCCGGTTCCGCCAAGACCAGCTGCCATCAAACGGCCAAGACCACAGGCAGAGGCTAAAAAGAAGGTCTTCAAGGGTGACCGAACTGGAAGGAAAAGAAAGCTCATAGAGGAAGGAACTGAAGGGCGAACCCGCACAAGAAGGCAGATAAACCAAATGCTAGTCTTCGCTACCTTCCAGGACTGGGCAGAAAAAAGGATGTCCGAATATCACAAAGATAAGTAAAACTTTATGTTACTTTGCATCCTTAAGTTAATCTTTCATTCTTACTGCAAGTGGCAGAATTCAAGACGTTTTACCTCATGTGAGGTCTACCTTTATCGCCAAAAAGGCGAGAAATGAGTTGTTACCTATTTTGGTATTATGTTTTTCAATTACTCGTGAGTAAAACTAAAATTAATGTATAATAGGAATGTGTAAATACTTGAATATTGTAAAAGTTATTGTATAAAATTTTATTTAAAAGATTCTGGCAAGAAAGAAGTTTTAGTCTGAAAGACTTTTGAAATGTAGTATTTCAATGTAGAAGAATTGGCACTTGCTTGGAAAAGAATAGAAGTTAACAATGTACTACTAATGTATGTTTTAAAATGCGTAAAATTAACAGCATGTTAATATGTCCTTATATACAATGTGAACTGTTATTTTAAACGTTAAGAAATACTGTGATATGTTAAAAGTGAAAGTAATGCCAAAAATTGTAACTTATTCGTGTGACTGTAAAAAGAGAAAATTATTGTGAATATGTGTTAAAGGTTGAATGAATGTAGTTAGGCTCTCTGACGCTACACTTCAGAATTAGCCACTTTCAGAATAGTACCTCAGGGTTTAGAGATGAATATAAGGTGTGTTATGAGGTCTTGTTATGTTGAATTTTAACACGTTAGTGTTTTGATTGCAGGCGGTAGTGTTGAACACTTGTACATAAACACGTTCGTGTTTGGTGTTTTCTTTTACAACACATATCAGAGAGCACGGGGAAAGAATTAAATAACGTCATGAATGAAATAAGAATGTTAAGAGAAATATAAGTATTCATGTTACTTGCCATTTAATTGTGTAACATTTCATTAAACTAGTTTTCCTTCCAGATCTCTGGAAGGAACCAGATTTCAACTAAGAGCTCCTGTTTAGATGCAGTACAGATGAAAAGTAATTGTCCGTGGAATTGATTATGTAAAAACGACTTTTTTTTTAAATTTCTAGTTTCTAGTGAGAAATGTTTGTAAAAGATTAGCCTCGCGTTAGATTCTAGAGCTAAAAGTTTTCAACAAGGTCGTTTTAGACCTCAGTTTCAAACTAATTAACTCTGGCGGGAAGTATGTAAGGATCTTAAGTTTTACTAACGTTTATTTTATTTTAAATCTTTACTATCACTTCTTATTTTCTACTTCCGGCCAGAATTAAAAGCTTTAACTTATTTATGCAAATTTGTCTTGCGAACGCCAAGTACTTAAGTTGTGGCTTTTTGCCAAGCAAGAGAGAGGAAGGAGTGATTAGAAGCAGGCCGCTCGCCATAGCAGTTTTACTCGGTTGCTGGTTGCCTTCAAGGCCAGAGGTTTAATCCTCTTGATAATTTTAAACGTATCGTAGTGTTAACAGTTCTCTGTACTACATACGGCCTTTCTGTTAATATACGGCCAATCTTCAAGTAGGCACTTGTTTATTAATCCAAAGTTAGTTTAGTTAATATTTTTATATTCTTACTTTCAGACCACAAGTGGTTGGTCTCTGTATTCCGAAGTCCGGAAATCATTGTAAAGAGAGAAAAATAAAGGGTTTCGTATACCCTTCCTGTGTATCTTGTCTACTTCCCACATTTATTGAACATAGCTTTAGTAAGCTCCCTGTTCCGAGTCAGGTCATTTAATGTTCCCAAAGCAAGTAAGGAGGAACACTGAACCTGATAATATGACAGCAAATCAGTAAGTTAAAGCTACAGCTCCTTAGGTGCTGTATCGATATCAAGCAGCAATGGGGTAAGAGAGCAAATTGAATTTGGGCTTAGTTTTCTTAAAATCCTGAAATCTTCTTGTGACCTCGTCTTCCAAACTCTGCAGATGATCTCTGATCTTAGCAGACACACTTTCAGATACTTTTTGTTTTTCTAATAAAGGTAAACCAAAAACGAAATTTTCATTAATTCCACGGCTAAAGATGAGTAATTGTGCAGTGTCTTTGTTATCTGTGCTGTCATCTAGTGCCAAAGAATTCCAAACTTTCTGCTCGCAGTCTTCAGTTGTTCTACGAGTTCGTCACTGCTTGAGTCGATGCGCCGCACTGTAGTCCTTCTTGACAATGCAATGCTTTCTAAATATACGTTTCTCACATCAGA
Source organism: Stegodyphus dumicola (assembly GCF_044657685.1). NCBI lineage: Eukaryota > Metazoa > Arthropoda > Arachnida > Araneae > Eresidae > Stegodyphus > Stegodyphus dumicola. The sequence continues at coordinate 120,806,366 of NC_140779.1, read as the reverse complement.
GCAGCAAACACGGACACCATGCACTGCTCAATATACTCGCCATCCGAAAAAGGCTTGTTAAAATATAGCCAAGGTTGTAAGTTACCATGAAACTTCCTTCTGTAGCACTATTTTGAAGTGTTGGTTGCTTAGTAAATAATATTTTTTGCTTCTTCAGCCTTTTCAAACACTTCGCAGCTTTTATTTTGCGTTTATTGTGGGAAAGTTTGCATCCAAATTCACCATGTTTTGTTTTGTGGTGTCGTTTCATATACTCGCACTCTTTAAATACGGATATCATTTCATGACGCAATAAACACACTACTTTATCCCCTTTGTTACCTAAGAAATATTGCTTGTCCCTTCTTCATTATACACTCGACATTCATACCTGATTTTACGCTTTTTCGGAGGATTCATTGTTCCACTAAAGTTAGAAATTAATCAGATCAACCGGAGAAGCATTGCGCATACGTATCTGATGGAATTATTTTAATACTTCCGTTCTTATCCTTTCGAAATAGACGTGGAAAAAGGTAATCCCGTGAGCACAGAGAAACGATGTTTTGTTTTCATATGATTTCCAGGTTCGGTGTGACGAGTGACGTAACCTTTGCATATTATTCTGATAGACCAGTTTTAATTACATTGTAAAATATGGCAACATGTATTCAATTAAAAATAGATCGCCGACTGTGTTTGGCGGAAATGTTATATAATATATTTTTTGCTTTGCACTTGTTAGCATGTTAGCCGGTAGTTACTTTTCTTGTTTTTATTTAATTTGCTTATTATAAAGGTTTCTTTTGCGCATGCTTGTTGACGTGGCTGTCCTAGTGGAAAACACCGAGACGAATCTTTGTCTCTCACGGGAAAGAAATCTCCGTTCGAGGTGGATTTTTTGACTGTCTTGGCCGCTGCACAAAACTCTTTGCAGCCCACATGTGGCACGCGGACCGCTATTTGCTCACCCCTGTTCTACGCATTTTCGAGAACTGTAACATAATTAATGTTGCTATACATTACCTTTTTCCGAGACGAAAGCTCCAAAGACTATCTAATTCATTCAAATTTTTCTACATTGCATACTACCTTAGTAGCGAATTCCCATCTTAAAACTATTTTCTTAACATAATATTAAGAACTAAATACGAAATAAGCACATCCAACTGTAGAATATTTACTATTTTACCCAAAAAAGGATAGAACCTTTACCGAAGTTTAAGTAATTTAACCAGAACTTCCGAAAGCAATAAAAATGAGTCTTAAACTCTTATCGACTTCAGATTTACTATGAGTGGGAAAACATGGAGTTTTCTTTATTTAGACTTATCAGTATGCACAGAAAACCGTGAATCATTTTGTAGTACAGTCAGCATTTTAGATACATTTACAACTGATTCAACTAACTCTGATTAACTTTCAGTTAGGATTTTTAAAAGATAAGCATATTTATGCCGCATATTATTAGATTAGTACCAAACATTTTTGTGAAAAAAATGCAAGAAGATATTGAACTCACATAGTCCCTCGGAAAAGCCCATTCTTTGAGAATAAGTAAAACTTTGCTTATTTTCGATATAATGGAAAATCTTGTAATACGTTATTATTAAACCTGAGTATCATATCATTTTCTATAAACAGTATATGGTGTAAAAAATGCATTCTTATGATAACTTATGAAAGCTTAGGAAATAAGAGCAAGGTAATGAGCCAGTGTTTTTAGAAATTTTCCTGTACTTTATAAATCTAATTTTCATATTAAAGCGAAAATTCAGTGAAACCCTCATTTTTCCTATATGAAGACACGCACATTTTCCCTACCAGACGAAAATCGGAATATTTCACCTTTCCATTGATTTATTTAACTTTAGACATATACTTTCATTGCAAAAGAAAACATTTTTTTATTTAAAAAATAAAATATGTCCTACTAAAAAAAACCTTGAAATAATAACGGTCAGGTACATACTCATCCCTGAATAGTTCAGTTTCAAACCCAACTTTGATCATTTTTAACGTTATATGCATCGATTTTCATCTCCGTAATATTAGCGTTCTTAGTATTATAATAAAAAAATTCTAAGATGGATATCCTGTTTTAACCACTTGCGCTGAAAAAGACATGCCACGCACGTCGAGATGCTTTTGTCTCCAACCGCGAGCGACGTAAACACCACGTCGATAGGCATTTGTCGCAAACATGAAAATAACGTGGTGCACACTTCGCCTAACAACGAGATTGTTTATTTCTTGAGTTACAGCTCTGGATTGCACTCGCAGACGCGGAGCGGCGTAAATGAGACACTTTACCGCTTGTTATATTGTAGCGCACGGCACCGCAACCGTGAAGTTTAGTCGTAGCGCAAGTGGTTAAGGTAGTATGAAATGTAAAATAATAATAATAATAATAATAATAATAATAATAATAATTGAATGAATTAGGTAGTCTTCGGAGTTTTCATCTTGGAAAATGTAACATTTAGCAGTGTTAATTGAATTGTAATTCTCCAAAATGCGTAGAAGGTTCCTATAATGCAAACATATACGTACAATTCTAAGAAAATGGAACATTATTTGCGCGTAATTTTGTATGGAAAACGAGTTATTTCTCATTAAAAAGATATTAGTAAGGAATATTAGATTATATGATGCGGATTTTATGAAGAAATTTCCGTATTCGGGATGTATGAAAATTAATGTTTGAAAATATAACCTGTAGATCTCGGTAAAATATCTCTTACTGTTTCTTTCCTTGATTCCTTCTGAAAATATATGTATGTGAGAAAAATAAAGAATATGCAAATTATAATTTAATTTCCCTTTTTTATTCTAAAAATTAGTAATCTCCTTGAACTGCGTCTTTTCGAGACTAATCCGTGTCATACGACTCTTACATAACTCTATGATGTAAATGGAACTAAAAATAATTTTATAACAATAAATAATAATTTTACAGCAGTATTACTTATCCAATCAAAATGCACTGGGAATCAAAACTAACTCAGTCTGAAGTAAGATATCAACCTGAACATAACCATAACACTTACTCGCTACTCTTTAGACTAACTGGTCTGCTGTTTCCTTCTCAGTGCAAAGTTATCAAAAATGTGAACGTCTTGAAAATAATCACAAATAATGTGCCAAGTTTTTTGCGGCCACAAAATGTGAATTTAATAAAAATGAAATTTAATCCGGCTCGATCTCTTCCTCTTCAATATAGATTGACGCTCTAAGCATCAAGGATCTATGCCAAACAACATTGCTACAATTCTACCTCTCAGTTTTACTACATCAGTACTTCTAAATTTTGCTTTCATTACATGTATATTGGTTACGATATGTTGTGTAAACAGGGGCGTAGCTAGAGTTTCCATCGCCCGGGGACAACTGAAGAATTTGCGCCCCTTTCTGTGTGCCAAAAGTAGAAAACATTTCATTAAAAAATTTTGTAGCATGAATTTGGCACCTTTTGGATGCTGCGCTGGGGGACAGATGTCCCCCCTTGCCCCACCCTATCTACGCCACTGTGTGTAAAGATATAGTAGTTTAGATAGATGAGTTTAATTTCGCTAGACTTAGATGGTAAACTAACTGACTGAGTCGAGCCGGCAAAGCTTGCTTATACACTGGTGTGCAAAAATTAAGGACGAGACGGTTTTTTCAATATAACTTTGTACAAAAGCTTTCCAAATCAACACATTTAATACCGTAAGATCTCCAATACGTAAGGACATGAGTAATGTAAGCAACACTTACTAAAAGAGAAATCAGAGGGATAAATAGAAGCTTTATTGAAAAAGTAGCAGGGAGCGCAATGCGACTGAAGGCCGAAACATCCCTGTGGTGGGTGTCCAGCAAGAAACATCCGGTCTTTAATAGGGAATATGATCTCCCCTCACTGCTAGGCAGGTTTCACAGCGTCTGCCCATGCTGAGAATGAGGGTGTCAATGAAATGTTGAGGCATTGCTGCCCATTCGTCTTGCAGCGCCAATCGAAGCTCCGGAATCGTTACTGGTGGTAAGGTACGAGCTGCCAAGCGTCTGCCTAGAAAATCCCATACATGTTCGATGGGATTGAGATCCGGAGATCGTGCCGGCCAATCCATACGTTCAATATCCTCACTCTCTAAGAGCTGTTCGGCAGCTACTGTTCGATGACATGGTGCATTGTCGTCCATGAAAAGGAACTGCGGACCCATAGCGCCTCTAAAAAGACGCACATATGGAAGAAGAATCTCGTTACAATAACGGGTCCCGTTGACTGAACCTGCGTCGAAGATGTGAAGGTCTGTACGACTACCAAGCATGATGCCTTCCCAAACGAGAACACCACCACCTCCATACCTTTCAATGATGTTCGAGGGATGACAGCGGCTTCCCCGCTCTCTCCAGATGAGTATGCGATGAGAATCGCTACTCAGACTGAATCTGCTCTCATTTGTAAAGAGTACTCGTCCCCATTCATTGTCTCTCCAATTCCGGTGTTCCCGGCACCACAGAGAACGCCTTCTCCGATGGGCAGGCGTTAGAGGTACACCCCGTACAGGGCGTCGTGCAAACAGACCACCACCCTGCAGTCTTCTGGCCACGGTAAAACGCGATATCGGTCGTCCAGTCGCCTGTGCGTATGTCTAGCGATTTCTCCCGCTGTCTGCCGCCTGTTTCTTCTGGCCTGTAAGGCAATATACCGGTCATCTGCGGGTGTGGTTCCTCGTGGACGACCACTACTAAACCCCCGGATAGCTGCTCCTGTAGTTTGAAATTGTCTCCAAAGTCGTGAAACGATGCTGTGAGCAATTCCGAACTCTGCAGCCACACTTGTCACACTGCGGCCTTCCTCCAACTTCCCAATGATTCGACCTCGGGTAAAAGCATCCAGATGTCGTCTAACAGATTGATTATTCGCCATTTCTCGCTGAAGCAGCAACTCGGTGTGATTTTAACTGCTATACGGCGTGCAATCTCTTTGCCAGAAATACTGATCTTACACCGACAACATGCTTTATACTACTCAGACACTCCCCCATTACGTCTACCTGCATATCTGCGCATGTGCTACCGTACATCACCTTACTTAATCTCCTGATTGGTCTTTCTGTTTGCTCTGCCTCTTCGTTCAGCTGATATGTTAATTTTTCGACTTCGTCCTTAATTTTTGGACACCGGTGTATGCTTTCCGCAATTTCTTCCACAAGCGTCTAAATCGGTTGCGAAGGGTCAAAACACCTCGACTTGTCTACAATACCGGTCAAGCTAAATTGAGAAAAATGGATATAATAGAAAGTTTCCTCCATGTAATATAGTTCTAACATTTCGAGACGTCATATTGTAAAAATTACGCAATGAAATATAATTATTGTTGAACAAAGAGAACGGAATGAAAAATTGTGTGAAATCATAGATAACCATTTAGCATTTTATTTAAAAATTTGCTGTTATCATGTCAGTCATTCGATGACCAATATGGGACATTTCCTTTCTTGACATTATTGGCGAAGCTGCAAATTCCAGCTACCCCGACCTTACCCACTCTCAATGAAAAAAAGCAATTAAAGCATTCATTCACTCACTGACCGGGAGGAGAAGAGAGCAACTGCTAAGGCATTTACTTCCTCTTTGATAGATGTGTATAATTTTAAAGCTTCACGAGGCTGGAAAACCACTACGCAGTTCCGGTAAGATTATCGTTATGAATATGTTTGTCAATTAACTGGAGTATTTTCTTATTAAATCAGGTAACGAAACTGTTACTTTTGTTGCTGATTTGACTTACGTTTCTATGACAAGCATAAATCGCATGAAATCCGACCTAAAAGAAAATGGTGGATTTTCGACTGCGGGGTGAAAAACGACCTCTGAAAGTCGGTGCACACAAACTCGAATCAAACGGCATGATGAGCTAACTTTAGCAACAATACCAAAAAAAGTTCACAGGTTTTTTTTTTTTTTTTTTTTTTTTTTTTTTTTTTTTACAGAATAAGCCTTGTAAATGCGTTCAGGGTTAGATTGTCGTGAGGTATAGCACGATTATATGGCGATATTGAGAAGGCACAACTTTGTCGACTTCCGTTCGTTCGCAACAATATTCTGTGCCGATGACTTTACTTTGATACAGGATCAAGTAAAAATAGACTACACACAGGAAATGTAGATATTTTTATTTTCTCGCTAGTTAATTTTTTTTGTTTTGTCATGTAAAATGTTTTGTTCAATTTATTATGAAGCTTAAACAATATTTCGCGGTGGCTCCTTGGAGTATGACTGTTTGGGAACCACTAATAAGTTTGCTGTATTCAATCCGATGTTGTAAATTATTTGAGAGAAGATTATGGAAATGCATTCCAAGGACATTTTTAAAAAAATATTGCCAACATAGGATAATGAACTAAAAGTCACTATATAACGGCACATTCAAATGGCAACAGTAAACTGGTGTCACGTAATCAAAACTTATAGTCTGAAAGTCTACCGTTGATTTATTTCTTAAACTGGAACCATAAGTCTAAGACCAATCCTTCATGAGACCACTTAGCTGCATGGTTAGTTTTGTGGTTTTCTTTATGTATGACGCGAATAGGAGCCAATTTCCGTTAGAAAGTCCTCTGTAAAGGCCTTCCTTCCCTTAGGCATATAGTTCTCGTGTGCTTTGCCATATCTGAATAATCTAACCTAACTTGTTATAAGGGACAAACGGTTAGGAATAGAAAAGTCAAAGGGAAAACGACTGACAGAGGACACTGCCACAGCCAGCGCTTTCAGTTTTAATCCTGAATACGAATCATCCATAAAATAAAATATGGTAATGAATACAATACTGCTACAACGAAGTTTAGTGAAAATTATTTGCAATGTGATTTTTTTGAACGAGGAGGAAAACTATCCAAGACCGAAATGTTTTATTTGTATGCTCTAATTGCTTAAACTTCCCAAATTCTAGACATGGAAGAATTTTTTATTTTTTTATTTTTTATTTTACTCCTGAAGAAGAGGGAATCTGTGTGTGATCACCCTCAAACCCGGTAGAGTTTCGTTTGAAATCTGGGCAAAAACAAGGTTGTTATTCTGCCTAATTTTAGATCTGATATGTATCTATTAAACCATAATAAAATTTATCATTCAAGTGCGTCTGTTAGAAATTCCACTGAATTTTGATGATGAAGTTCAAGAAATGATACGTACCTAACTTAACGCATCAGGTATTATTGTAAAAATTATAGTTAAAATAATAGTGAATTTCTTGCGTCTACAAAATAGATATATGCCGAAATTTCTTAGAGGAAATATTTATTGCAAGCTTCATATGCAAGCGATCCATTTGGAAAGAAATATCTGTAGCAGGTACGTAATGTATGTCGTTAAAGCATTTTTTATTAATTATAATAATATATTTTAATTTATTTCAATTAGGTATATTATTAACAGTAAAATAAGTTTTTTTTTTTTTTTTTTTTTTTTTTTTTTTTTTTTTTAAGAAATGCATTTGTTGGTTTTTAATCTCCCAGTTTCTGATTAATTTCGAAATGTAAATTAAAAATGCGTTTTTCCGAACGGCAGAAATGTTGAGAACTAGCTACGCAAGGCAAACGCCTCATATTCCGCGCCGTGTATTAATGCAGCGTATTTAACAAAACGAGTGGATGATACTATAAGGTACTTTTCCCGCCTTCGTGGTGTGGTCGTTTGCACGCTGGGCGCGTATTGCAGAGCTCCGCGGTTCGATTCCCGGCGAAGGCGTTGCCTATTTTTCATCTTTCCGGCCTCGGAATAACTCCATGTCTCTACAGTGGTGCCCGAACTAAAAGGGTTGTTGATGATAATTCTCCACACCCAGCATTTGGAGATTGGGTCCCTTAAAAACCCCATTCGTCTTTTAAAAGGGGGAGTATATAAGGTATTTCTCCCGCCTACTTGGAATGTCTTCGTGGTGTGGTGGTCTGCACGCTGGGCGCGTATTCCAGAGGTCCATGATTAGATTCCCGGCGAAGGTGTTGCATATTTTTCACCGTTCCAGCCTCGAAATAACCTAATGTCTCTACAATACATAAACGGAAGCATATAAAACACAACGGTCCAGATATTTGTGAAACACTCCGCTACGGATTTTCTGAAATAAAAAATGCACAATTACATCTTGAGTAAGTCTTTTTTGCTTATTAATAAGGGGGAACTTTTCACGTGACTTTAATTTATGACGAAACAACATTATTAGTTCAAAGAGGCTTTGTCCCTGAAGGACTATTGTTTTTGCTTTGCGATTTTGCGTCGGAACTCTATAAACGGCGTATCACTTTTAAAATCGTTTCTACCAAATACTGTCACCTTGTATTATATTCGAAGAAATTAAATAATGAAGAATCTGCATAAATGTATGTTTCTCGCATTGTGATAAAACAACGGTACCTAGAGCCATCCAATTTTGAATGACGTAATCCTACTGCGGATATGAAAAAGCCCAAATTTGAAATTTGGAATTTGATTTATTATCAATTTCATATTTTGTAAAACTTTAACAAATTTTTGATTAAATTATTTTGCGACATTGCTGTTTAACTGAATTTTATTGTTTACGTTAAAGGAACATGATATTTAATAAATAAAGGTAACACACAAGACGCTAAAAAAAAAAAACTTCCCTTTGGGCATAATTTAAAATCTGAAACCTTTCAGATTTTTTTCTATTTTTTTTTTTTTTTTTTATCCTAACATGTGGTTGTAATATACTGAGCAGCATAATTTTGTATTCTTCTATCGAATTCCTAAGGAATTAATTCCTAAACAGGTCTATTGTAACTACTTAGCTGAGAGCTTAAAATTGTCCCAGATGTTAAACTGGAACCTGAATACTAATCGTTTTTCTTTTTTAATATTTAAGAAATTCTTCATTCTCCCTCTCTCTATCTTTTTCTTTTACCTTCCTCTCCTTGCAGATAAAATTATATTATAGTGAGAAGTCGAAGCCTATGGATAAATTGTGGGAAAAGAAAAACAAACAGATGAGTTCTATTCTTCAAATTATTTTATTAAATGCTTTCAAACTTTGAAAAACTTTGCATTTTACATAAAGACTGACAAATTACATGAGAAATTTGCCAATCAAGCAACCGATTGTTAAATTACAAAGCAATCAAAATTTTCACTTTCTACACGCCTACCAATTTAAATAAATATTTGCTTACAACAGAATGTTTTGCTCTAATTAAATTCGCTAGCGCATTTAGAATTTTTGTTATTCAGTTGTCTGCATACTTTTAGTGTTATATAGCCTGCATCACCAAACACAAAAACTGTGCGAAAGCTTTCAAGTTAGCTTATCTTTATAGCATTTCATGTTCGTTTTAGACAAATGATTTATGTTTCTAATAATCTTTTCCTTGACTAAAACAACAAAACTTAAATATTGAATTCCTTATCTAAATAGCAATGAAATTTCCGAAATTAGAATTTTGATTGAAATATTTTCGACTATTGCTGTATCTAATTTGAATACTTTTGCTTTACGTTCATACGCATATAGATCTAATGTATGTGGAATAGTTCGAAAACGGATAACTAAAAGCTCACTCACATACACATATGCATTGATCAGACGAATTAAGAGGTATTAGATGCTGGAAATGACATGAAAAGTTACAGTGGGAATAATGGAAACATATAATACCCTTTTTAGATCGTAAATGAAAATTTTCAATCGTTCTAAAATATCAGCTTTCAAAACTGAAAGTAAAATGGGTTCGTTTCTTCAGGAAAAGTAAACCAAAAGCCAAAATTAATCATTACATTAGCAAATGATAAACTGCTTAATAAATGAGACTATATGAGAGAGATAAAAGAGTATAAGAGAATAATTAAGACTATACATGAGAAAGTTTAAGAAATAAGCATGGACATCGAAATACTTTTTAGTTCAGAGGGGCTTTGTCCCTGAGGAAATACTGTTTTCGTTTTGCGTCGAATCACTCTGAATGTCCGTTTCACTTTTCAAAGTGTTGCCACCAAATATTATCGCCCTGTATTATATTTGACGAAATCAAATAATGAAGAATCTGCATAAATGTACATATATTTCTAGCATTATGATAAAACAATGGTACCTAGAATCATCCAATTTCGAATGACGTAATCCTACTGCGAATATGGGCATCTGGAAACCCAAATTTGAAATTTGGAATTTGTTTTGTTATCGATTTCCTATTTTGTAAAACTTTAACGAATTTTGGATTAACAAACTTAAGGATTTAAAAGCGAGTAATGGCAACGTTCTACAGGAAAAACATTTTTATCTCCAGCGCGTGAGAGTGTGTATCGGAAATTTTAAAGATATGCTCAACTTTAAAACTATTTTGCGATATTGCTTTTGAACTGAATTTTATAGTTTAAGTGCGAAAAACGTGCTAGTTAATAAATAAATGTAACATACAAAATGTTAAAAAAAAACGTCCCTTTGGTTGTAATTTAAAATCTGAAACCTTACAGTTTTTATTAGTCCAAAGGGATTTGAATCCCGAAGGACTATTAGTTTGGTTTTGGCATTTTGCGTCGGACTCATAAATGTCGGTTCACTTTTCAAACTGTTGCCACAAAATGTTAGAGTCCTGCATTATATTTGAAGAAATTAAATAATGAAAAATCTGCATAAATGTATGTATATTTCTCGTATTGTGATAAAACGACGGTACATAGAGTCATCGAATTTTGAATAACGTAATCCTCCAACGAATATGAGCATGTGGAAGACCAAATTTGAAATTTGAAATTTGTTTTATGATCGATTTCCTATTTTTTAAAACTTTGACGAATTTTTGATTAACAAACTCAAGGATTTCAAAGCGAGCAAATGGCAACGTTGTGCAGAAAAAACATTTTTATCTCCAGCGCGTGAGTCTCTGTATCGGAAATTCTAAAGATATGCTCGTTTTAAAACTATTTTGCGATATTGCTGTTGCACTGGATCTTATGGTTTAAGTGCGAGGAACATGATATTTAATAAAGAAAGGTAACACACAAAATGTTAAAAAACGCCCCTTCGGGCGTAATTTAAAATCTGAAACATTTCAGATTTTGTTTTTTTTTTTTTTTACTTATTTATTTATTTATTTTAACATTTCTAACGGCACGCTACAAGACAACTGGACATCAAATAAAATGGAAAACAAAGACGAGAAGATTGACATAAGTATATCTATAAACGCAAGACGTTCCTCGCCAACTACTAGCTCTGGCAAATCGAAGTACGAGGAAGAGTATGGCATTTGCGGAGATGTGGCGAGTTCAAGTCTTCCTTAGGAGGCTATGACACATGGTTATAGTCCCTGATAAACAGGACTTTTCTGAGAAACAAGATTCTGGTAACACTGGTTTAAACGGGAGGATTCCTAGAAAAAAGAGCCTCGCCTGAAGCGAAGTCCCGCCTAGCTACGGAAACAATGTTGCGGCTACGCGGGATTTTTTCAAACCTCACCGAAAATGTCTCAGCTGGACCTCTGTTCCGGGTAGAGAGAACCAATCAGACGAAAGTTCTGCTTCTGAAGCATCACGTGATCCCAATCTGAGTGATAATCTATTAGTATTTGGCGTTCAAGTCTTTGTTGAAAGACTTTTGTGAAAATGGTAACCTAGCTACATGGGTTTCCTGGAATTGTCCCTTTCGACTTCCCGCGTAGCCGAAACATAATGTGATTGGGACCTTTAGGGCCTTATCACTTCTATCGAAGCGCGCGGCTAGGTGGGACATTTCCGAGAAAAGAGATTCTAGTAGCACTGCTTAAAGCGGGAGGCTTCCGAGAAATGTTTCGTTTAGCTAGGCGAAACATTTTGAAATTTTTCCGAAAATGTTCCGTCTGGAGAGAGTTCCGCGTACGTTCAACCAATCAGACGAAAGTTCTGCTTCCGAAGGATCACGAGTAATTTTCAATATGGTGATGGCTCTCGTTGTGAAATCATTCATTCAATCATGGGCAGTGGAAATAGATGCCGATTTAATTGAAGAAATATCGAAAAAACCGTATATATATTGCTCTTTTGTTGTAGTATAACCAAGTCATTTTTAAATGTTTATAACAATTCATTAAATTTATAATCGTGGAAATTTCAGAGTAGACAATAATATTTTATGACGTGCTCGGTGATAACGTGCTATTTCTGATCATTTGTTTACAAATTATTCGTCGCCAAAAGTTCGCCAAATTTGTCGTATTTTGTGCTGATCGTGTGAAAAGAATGTTATTGTTATATAATAGAATTTCTTTCATTAAGGGCAATAATTTTTTTTAATATGTTTGTATATGCTATCTAACTGATGCTGCGGCTGCGCAGTAAGCATGACAAGCAAACAGCAGGTAGCACATAAAAAACGTGCACAGTTGCCAGTGCTTACGGTGTAGGTTTTATAGGGGTAAGGAAGGTAATACATCAATTGATTATTCATTTTTAAAACTGCACCATTCATTTATAAGCACCCTTTTGCAGCAGTTGTGGCACATAAACGATGAAGCTTGGCATTGCTGTGGCTGAGTGTCAACGCGACATCAAATAACGACACAATAGGATTAGCTCCATGCTTTATTTCAATTCAAGAAGCAGATCAATATTCGTCACTAAATAAGATTATTTTAAATTTAATGCGTCATACTTTAAACAAAGAAAGGCAGAAAAGCAGCAGCGAGGTTTTGTAGTGCAGGAGGAGAGGAGTTTCTGTTGTGTCGCTAAATGGCGCGCATTCGTTATTTATAGTAGCGGTTACGTAATAAGCTAGCATATTCTAGAAGGTACTGGTCTAGGGGGAAGATCCTGAATGCAGAAAGTTAATTAAAGGTTGCTGCTTCGCAAAGAGCAAAGCCGTCCTATTTTTGTATATTTTACATCTTCAAGATGTTTCTAGGGGCAGAGAGAGTCAGGAGCGACACTGATGTGTTGGAGATGCTTACGAAATCAGTCATGGCTAGATATAAGCCGGAACAATGCAACAGATTTCTTTTTAGGCCATTCAGTGACTTCAAGGATCTTGGAAAAACGAGTTCCTGAGGGCTTTTCTAATAATTGATTTGATGGAATTCTAAGGGAGACCAGGTATGATGCTTGAAGGACAGAAGCTCATTTCTTAGCCGAGAAATTAAGCTATGCTTCATTACCCTGAGCTCGACAATGGGCAGGAAGCCATTGAAATACAACTTCTTTGTCATTGCTAGAGCGCCAGTTAAGGAGGGGGAAACAGTAGTCGACAACTGAAATCGGGAATCAGTCTGTAAATCAATAGCTTAAAGAGCGGCTCTGGAATCTGATAAGAAGACACCTTTGAAAAATGCCCCAGACGAGTCTGTAGCTGTAGCACAGCTTCGTGGGCGGCCGCAGTCTCACCGTGAACAGCAGTTACACATGGGCCAATGGGTGCGTATAAAGAAAATAAAGTTAAATTTCAGAAATACACCTGCACCTTCACAATAAACACCTGCACCAGCATTAGTGAGATCACCCATTCTGGAACCATCAGTACACACTACTATCAGTATACCATTCTTTTTCCGGGTATCAAGAATTTATAGGTTTGTATTGTCAAAGCTTTGAGCACATTTTCATTAGTGTGGATTTTAAAAACTTCTCGTTCAAGTCTGAGGTGGATGGAGAAATCCTTGTTTTCAATAGAACAACGAACGAAGTAGCAAGAAATGTTCAACTTAGAATTTAAATTCAAATTTGAAATTACTTCAGAAACTCCCTAGACAAAACCACATTGTTTCTTCAGATTCCGCTCTGCCCAAAGGAAACCTAATCTCAAAAGACAGGCATCCTTGGTTTCTGATAATTTTCTCCTAAAGAAAACTTTCTCGGATAATCACACTAATAGGTCTGTTATTAGTACATAACTGCATGCAATCAATATGAGTTGTTTTCACAGCACCTGTAAACGCAATGCCTGATTTTTCAAAGTCTCCAGATTACTAAGAATTTGTTTAGAAGACGTGACTAACGATTATTAATATTTTAATGACAATAATGTGTCATTAAAATATTAATTAACACACTAAATATTAAAAGAATTATTATGACATTAAAATATTAATAAAATTAACATGAAATATTGAACCGTGAAACGAAACTTTCTCACGAAATTAAATAAAATAAGAGCAAAGTAAAAGAATTCAAACAATGTTTACGAAATGAATAATTATCTTGGAAAATAAAAGAAATATTTTAAAAATGAAAAAACTAAGATGCATATTATAAATCAACCGTGTTTAAAATAGATAAGATCTTAGAAATTGCCCAAAAATCAGTTCTTACGTAAGGAACGAATTTAGAACGATTACGAATGAGACGAATCATTACAGAAGGGAAATAGAATAAGAAATAAAATGTCTTAGAACCAGAAAATATACACTAAATAAGGTGACTGATTAGGGAATAGACAAAAAGCAACCAAAAATATCTGAAAGATTTCAGATTTTATATTGCGCCCAAAGAGACTTTTTTTAATGTTTTGAGTGATTTCTTTCTTTATTTAATATCATGTTCTTCGCCCTTAAACCACATAAAATCCAATTCAACAGCAATATCTCAAAATATTTAAATACAGCATATTTTTAGAATGTCCGGTAGACAGTCTCGCGCGCTAGAGATAAAAATGTTATTTTTCGTACAGTTTTGCCATTGCTCGCCCTGAAATCGTTGAGTTTATTAATCAAAAATTCGTGAAAGTTTTACAAAATATGAAATAGATAATAAAACAAATTCGAAGTTCGAGCGTCAGGTGCCCGTGTTTGGTTGGAGGATTACGTTATTCAAAATTTGATAGTTCTATAGAGCCATCAAATTTTACTATATAGGTACCGCCGTTTTTTTCACAATGCGAGAAAAATAGATACATTCCTGCAGATTCTTCATTATTTAATTTCTTTAAATATAACACAGGGTGATAATATATTTGGTGGCAACAATTTAAAAAGTGAAACGGACATTTATAGCGAAACAACGCAAAATGCCGTTTCGAAATTAATATTCGCTCTGGGCTACCGGCCCTTTGGACTAATGACTGGCGTAAAATGCGCGAAAATTCTTGGAAGGATTATAAATTTTCTTTTAAAAATTATTTGTATTTCTCTCTCTCCCTATATATATAAAATTTGAATTTTGTTCGATTTGGGTTAGGGCCCCGCCCTCGAGCAGCCTGTTGCTAAGCGCTGTTCAAACAAAGAATGTATATTGTGAGATTGTACATAAATGTTCCAAGTATCCATGTACAATCTAACAATACATATTCTTTGTTTATTCATAGATGTTCCTTGGTTCAACTACATATATACTGCGATTCTGCTTGAGTTCGTCTGAGTATTTATTGCCGGGCCAATACTTCCCAGAATTCATAGCATGAGAATGAAGCATGAGCATGTAGTTTAGCTGAGTAATCTCTACAGAAGATATAACTAGATACTATAGATATAACACAGGAGATATAGTAACTATAGAAAAAAACTAGAACAACTATAGAAAAATACGAAAATTAAGAAAAAATGGCGCACGGAGCCCGTGAAAAATAGCAGCACGAATTGAGTTGAGAGGCTAGAAAGCTTGAACTAACCGTGCAGGGAGGTGACGTCAACCAATGAGGACCAATCGGCGCTGCTGGTGTTGAAATCAGTTCACAAAATAATTGTTGTTAGGATGTTGAATGATAAGTAATTATTCATTAGTGGTATATTACCTACTAAAATACTCAGAAAATTTAAGGCAATATCAGGGTGATATCGAGTAGACGGTCAAAGCACTCAGTTCTCAAATAATGTTTTTAATGGTGGTCATTAATTATCCTTTAATTAATGAAAAGGGTGGCCAGAAGTGATGATCATTTTGTTATGGAGGCACCTAATAGGAGCTCATCGAACCTCCTATGGTTTGGCTTTATGAGATTACGGCAAAACCTCGAGGGCTATCCGCCTGATATATGCCTTCGTGGAGGACTTTCTAAGGGAAACTGGCTCGTATACACGTTACACGTGTGGGAAAACACGAAAATACCCATGCAGCCAGTCCGTTCGCGGGATTCGAATCTCGAACCGAACTACCAGTGTTCAACGACTTTACAGCTCGGCCGTTGGCGGGCCCCGTTACCTGCTATGCAGGGACAGACAATTTACATTCATAGGCGGCCTCGAATAAATATAAAAATACAGAGATTAATCCTCAACTACAGAGAAGTGAATTTTCATTTTATGTGGGTGCTGAACTCTACATAAAGGCGCTTCTTATCCAAAGGCAATACTCACTGTATACATTTGACATTTTGAAGATAGGTAGTTGAAAGGACAAAGGAAATCCTTTCAGTTATCCGTTTATCTTCTTATCTTAAGATTAACAAAATCAAATATTAAGGGACAGTGTTTCAAATGCTTTCCCCGGAAATATCCTGTGGTAATACAGCAACTGGAAGCGTAGAGGAAATGCAATTTCTAATTCTGCCGTTATTAACTTTTAAATAGTTTAGACGGAAACAAACTAAAATATTATATTTGACAATTTTTTATATTTCCGATTTAGTCGAAGTATATACTAATTGTTTACCTTCAGACGTGTTACAGAAAACTGAAAATTTCTGTGTGTTGTTTTGGCAACATAAAATACAATGTGCCGGGAATGGACATTCTTTTTTAAGTGAATTCAATAATTTCAAAGGGGTAATTCTACCCCTTTGTGCCTGTGTTATTCAGAGACACGTGGTTTGCATTTCCCAGACTGTTGCAATAGGCGAGCAGAGCGGTAATTGGTGCGCTCTCGTATCAGATATCATACAATCGAAAGTATTTGGCTTCGGTGCGTGTACTGAGGTTGTAACTGTGGTGTAATTAATCACTGGTTTATATTTATTATTACGAGATTGTTTTACCATGTTTAACAAGGTGTTTCCTACATTTTGCATTGTCATATTTTTAACAACGACCATTTCTTCTTCACTGAAAGAATCTGTGTCTTACGATGGGTGAGTTTAGTTTTTTTTCTTTCGTTCGTTCCCACATGCTGTTCTTTTATTGAAACTAAGGTATAAATAAGTTTTATTAAAAATCTCGTATTCTTTTGAAATCCAAATATAAATAATTGAGAAATCATTAACACACCAATGAAAAGTCATCTCGAATTGGATCATATGGTTATAATTATGCTAATGATAGCTATTTGAGATCTTTCATACAATTCACGATGCCTTATTGCCTTATATACAATTCACGATGGCTTATATTTCATACAATTCACGATTCTACAGGAAAAAACGTCATAACGAATGGTCGCTACAACGAAAACGAAGTTAATATATTTTTATCAGTTAGAGACTTTTTGAATTAATTTTTAAAATAGGAAACACTATCAAATATTATCGGTATCCTGCTAAACTTTAATTTAAGCAAACACACATTGTATTTTATTTTGGTTTGGTTTATTTCGTTATTGCAAAGCACACGAATGTTATGTGCCTAAGAAGAAGGATGGTATCATGGAGAATTTTCTAAGGGAAACTGTCTGGTAACCACGTTACGAATGGTGATAATTTGTATTTTGTTCTAGTTAAACTTTAATCATTACTAAATGATTTATTCTCTGTCTCCATAAAGTTTTGGCTTGATTCATTAGTATTAATCCAGTTAACTTCGGAAATGTATTTTAAATTCACCGAATTTTAAACTAATATTCTTTTAGTACCTGTTGAACAAGAAAGAAAGTTAATTCTAAGACTATTTTTCATGAAAAAAATTATTTCCGAAATTGGGACGTTTCCTTTTTATTTTTTATGTGTTTCGTTTTCCGGTGTCACTCTGTATTGCTCTTACTTCTTTCTCAGCATGAGATCCAAAATTCAACGAAAACCGCAATTGGATTGAAGCCAATTGCGGAATATTATGAACAAAGAAGTTCTGAATATTAAAACAAAGAAAAATACTAATCACGTGGTCAGATGCGAATATTGTGATATCTGATGTATCATATCGTTTCATTGTTATTTAACTCTAGAATGCTAACACTTTTGTTTTAACATGCATGTTGAATTAAAATAATTGTCATTCTTTCTGCTTACTTTTTCTCTTCCTGTATTTCGGAACTTGAATGAAAACACGTGTACATTTGAGTTCGAATCTTGAGATCACTTTTCTACAGGTCAGTATTATAGCAAACTCTGCAAGGTTCAGAAAATTCACTCCGCCAAGGTGCCTGAAACTTGTAAACTTGTTGATTTTTCGGGATTTTATTGCTATTCGCCCTTACAAGAACAAGAAGGCATTTCCGAAAACATTTTGGCTGTCAGAAAGTACATTCATTCCCATAAAAATTTATTCACTAAGAAGAATTGTCAAAATCGAACGAAATTTCATGTATGCGATTAGAAAATCAAAACCGAGGGATCATTTATTACAGGAAAAACTACTGATTATTGGAGGTTCTAGTACCCTACTGAACCACCTGTAGCGTTAATGCATGATGTAATACGGCTGGGCTCCGGAGCATATCGGTCTCCCTTGTATCCAGTGCGACATCATTCTATACCAGTTGCTGTAAACTTGCCTCTACTTCGACCAAATTTCTAGACTGCCCAAATCATGGAGGTAAGACCGGAGAATCTTACCTCCATGGGTTGGGTAGATCCATGGACCATGGAGATTCTTACCTTCCTGGTCCAACCGATGATGAACAGGGGCTCATAGAACAAACTCTCATAGACACAATGTAAACCAGTTCGGTCGCCCTCATGCGAATCTAAGCCAGTATGCGGCGAAATAAATGCGCAGTGTAGTGACGAAATTATTTCGCGAATAATCATTTCTACTTTAAATGCTTTATAAATTTCAACGCTGGCCATTTTTCAGGTGAAAGTTGCGGGAATTCTGGGAAAAATGTGAAAAATACAAAGGTGAAATAAAATAAAAATGAAAATTAGTCGAACAGAACCTTAAAACTCGTTATATCCGACTTTTACGCATTTGGAAGCTAGCCGTACTTTGCTTTTTAGCGGGTTGGGGGAGGGACGTAGTTTGACACCTTAAAAAGTAATTTGTGTTAATAAATGGCTAGAATAGTACTTAGTTGTACTATGATGTGATTATAAAAATTCAAAAATGCTGAATAATCTGAAATTTCTGTTCGGCTACGACTTTGAATTCGTCCCCCTCCCCGCTATCTATTTCCTACACATAAATAAATATTTTAAGTTACTTATTATGACAAAGCATTCGAGGGCTGTCTAACTTAAGAGCAGGCATTCTTGAAGCTACAGCGAAGGAAACAAGCTTAAATTGATAATTCATTTCAAGAAAGCGTACAAAGTCCCTCATTCAATTCTCGAGCAGAATTCATGAGATGGGTTACTAATTTCAATATTCTTACTCACTGTAAGTAAATATTTTTAATCTGATAAACGTTAAATATATTTCATAGTGTAATTGTTCTGTAAAGTAAATTTTTGTGAATTTGAATAAACAAGATATAGTTTCTTAACCACAGACACAGAAATGAAGGACATGCACATTCTCTCTGTTGCTATATGCGAACATTTATGAAACAATCCTTGGTTTCCTTCATAGTTACGTTCTCAAGGAATTTATTATTTTACTTAATATTATTTTTTAAGTGCTCTATTCTTAGTTTCTTATAAATAAAGATAGTTTATTAGAAATTTTGTTCATTTTTCTTTAAGCTCTAACAATGACACAGAAAAATGATACGTCTATGCAGAGGGTGTAGTGCTAACAGTGCGCTCCAGTAAACCTGGAAAAGTTCCATTAAGGAGTCTAAATTTAAGAAATCTTGCCATAAGGTCCTAAACAAAATGGCAAAGGGTGATGGGATAAGATGAGACACTTTACCTTCGAGATGCTTCGGCAACCAGGGCCTGATTACTACCTAGGGCCCATGAGCAAGAAAATTTGCTATTGTACTTTCTCCCTTCCTTCTTCCTATGAGCGAGGAAGTTCCTGAGAGAGTCTTGTGTCCAGTGCTCAGCCGGTATAGTGAAATGGTAAACATTAGTGGTAGGCAGTGGCGTAGCTAGGGTGGGGCAAGGCGGGGCATCTGTCCCCGGGCCCAGCATCCAAGGGGCGCCAAATTAATGCTACGAAATTTTTTAATGAAATATTTTCCATTTCTGGCATACTGAAAGGGGCGCAAATTCTTCAGTTGTTCCCGGGCGCTAGAAACTCTAGCTACGCCCCTGGTGGTAGGTGGAGAGGGGTGGAAGAGTCTTGGACGTCCCTCCCCGAGTGTTCTCATATTTAGCAATATCTAAATCACAGTAGTAATGCGGAAGTGTTGGCCTAGTTTCAAGTGTATCTGCCTTATACTCTAGACTGCTTTAATCGGACTGTCCTAGCAACCGCACCGACACAGAGATAATGTCTTAATAGTGCATCGCTTTTCTAGTGGAGCAGCTTATATTGTTAAGTTAATAAATGAAAAGTTCCAGCTCACCCAAGCTTCCGTAAAAGCCTGTTCAATGATTTTTTGTTCCGTCTGGCTTCTTAGCCAAAAGTATCACGACCAAAATAAAATATCCAAAATGAAAAATATTTATTAAGACGTCGACCACAAACTGCATCCGCTATACAAACTGAAATTAACAGAAACAAAATTTCCACTAGCTTGCAGACTAAATAACAACTTCTTAGCAGAGATCTAAATTAAAGTGCAGGTAATTCATAACATCAGCTAATTACTAGCGAAGAATCGCAGCAAGCAACTCTTTGCCGGCAAGCTAATGCAACAACAGAAATACACATTAAAAGAAAACAGTTCAGTTTAAGCTGCCGAAAACTTTGGAACTCGAAGCTGGTGTATACGTTAGACTGTTTATTTACATTCTGATGGAAAGTGGCGAAAATAAGATAACCGTCATAAATTAATAAGCTAAATGGTTAGTTAAAATAAAACCTCATGAGTTCTTTCTAAAAGAGCTGTTCTAGGATGAATGCAATGGCTCTTTAGGTTTAGAGGCTATGGCGGGATGGTTCCCGGTGAATGAAAATCTTCACTGAAGTACTTAAAAAAAAAAGGGGGGGGAGGGGGTAAGTAGAACTTGGTGTGGGTTTTGAAGTTAGTAAGAATTTCTTAAATTCACCGTTAAATAGATTCTTAAATAAAAACAGAATTAAATTAATTCAGTTTCTTAATTAAACACAGTTTGGAATTCACGGGATATCATTTATTTAGGTTTATGGTCGAGGGAAGAGATGAAATTTGTTACTTATAGGTATATTATTTCCAGTATTTTTGCAAAGACCAGAGAATAAACGAAATTTCCTAATTTAATTCAAAAATTTTCAACTGTGTTTTTTCCCTTTTTATCCTTTTCAGGTATGCTTTACTTCGCATCACACCTACTACAGAACACCAGCTTCAATATTTACTCAAGCTGAACGCAAACGCATCCAATGGAGTAAGTAAAGTTTTCCGTGCTCTTCAAGTTTGCTCCTCTAAACTAGCCCTTGATGAAGAACTAAATTATTTAAAAGCAATAGCTATTGACAGGGGCTTTCCACCCAACATTATTAATCAAGCAGTTAAAAAAATTCTCATCTCAACACACTAAAAGGCACACTCTTGTTTTAGGAGATTATAAAAATTCTGTTGTTATTCCCTTCTTTCCATCAATTACCTATAAAGTTGCAAATATTTTGCAGAAATTTAACTTTCGGGTCGTTTATTCTCCCATCAATAAAATTCCGAGTTCTATACTCAAGGACCCCATTCCGGATATGAATTCCTGGGGTATTTATAGGATTCCTTGCCAGTGTGGTTTAATTTACATTGGCCAAACTAAGAGAGCCTTAAAATTTCGCGTCAAGGAACATGAGGCATATGTTAGAAAAAAGGAAACACAGAAGTCTTCTGTTGCTCAACATTGTTGGTCCGAAAACCACACTTTCAATTTTTCTGCTGCCAAAATTATTCAAAAAACATCTTCCATTGGAGAACTGGATTTTCTAGAGGCATTTCACATTCAAAAAAATCTTTCTGTTCTAGTTAACGATCCTAATTCCAATCCATCTTAGCCTTCGGCCTTTAATGAAATTGTGTTTTAGTTCTGGTTTCACCAACAGATAGCGCCACTTGCTTATTCTTGTCTAGGCTTTCTTATCTTATCTAATCATTATTTCCTATCTTGTTCATTTGCGGTTTTGCAGCTGAGGATGGTGGTTCGGTAAAACCATCGAAACTAGTCCTGTGAAAATTTTGTAAATATAACGCTGATTTTTGTTGTTTAACTTCTGAATTAAGTAAAGACTATTTAAAAGTTCATTCGAATAATAATAATCATAATTAGTTTTTATCTGTATCTAGAAAAACATTTTGCATACATCTTTCCAAAATCCTGTTGATGTAAATGGGCTAAAAATAAAAATTTTAGTTTGCTCCAAATAGTCCTTTTAGTGTCCAGGAGCTATATTTTTAGTGAATGTTGTGTTTAGACGTTATAAATATTCAATGGAAATCAAAATTATTCGTGCAGCATCGAATCTTCACGGAAACGCATGCAGATTTTAGATAGTCAATAGGTATTCAAATTATGCTCAAAACCCATTCATGTTTTTCAGATTTTAGATATCCCGACGAAAACCAGATATTAGATTTCAGTTTGATATCATGATAAAGGGTTAAAC
Source organism: Stegodyphus dumicola (assembly GCF_044657685.1). NCBI lineage: Eukaryota > Metazoa > Arthropoda > Arachnida > Araneae > Eresidae > Stegodyphus > Stegodyphus dumicola. The sequence goes on along the minus strand of NC_140779.1, from coordinate 120,783,756 downwards.
AGATTCGCTTGTGCTATCTTCTGGATGCTCTTTACCTATCTAATAATTGATTTTTAACATATGCATGCAATACTTCGCAAATATTCGAGCCAAAATAGCAGTAGTGCATAAAGCTTTTGTACTGAATTTCACAATTCCGAAAAAAGTTGAGAAGATTTAATTTTCGTAGAATTTTCTATTCTTTCATGTGAAAGGATCAAATAGGATTCTCAAGCATAAGAAAAGTACAAAGTCAATAAAAACATTGAAATCTTAAGATTTCTATTAGAGGGGAAAATTTTATAAAGTAATTTGATTGGTGTTAAAATTTAGCAAAGAAAACATTGAACAATTCATTTTTACTTTTTGCCGTTATAGGAGCTTCAGTAGCGTTATATAAACACTATGTAAAAAAAACATTGATTTGTTTCACCATCTGAAATACTATGTTATTTAATTAAATTTTAAATATTAGGTACATAAATCGCTAAAATTCTTTGAAATTTTAATATATAAATATTATGCTCTAGCTGTAAAAAGGTGGAAAGGCAACTTTTATTTAAATCTGTATAATCATAGATTTAATTAAAAGAATCTGTATAATTATAGATTTAATTAAAAGATTGTAAAGTAAATAATTCGAAGAAACAAGGTAAATAATTTTAGAAAAATATCTTGCAAATATTAGCTATATGAATCGCTAAAATTCTTTGAAAATTTTAATATATAAACATTACGCTGTAGCTGTAAAATGTTAGAAAATCGCATGAATTATGAGTCGAATTATTTGAAGATTTAGGAATTTATCTAGTGACATATATGTATATCATCTAAAGACGTTTTCCCTCTTGATGAAATCAGTCTTTTCTTTCATCTCATGCTTTCAAAATGCCTAGTCTCTAAAGACTGATAAAGGCTCTGACCAAATACTGATGAAGTTGATTGAATTGGATTGTTAAGTTACGGCAAATCAGGGCTATCTGCCTAAAAAAGTAGAGATGCCTTCGTGAAAAACTTTCTAAGGGAAACCAGCTCGTATACACGTTACACATGAGAAAAACCACGAAAAGTCCCTGCAATCAGCCCGTTCGCCGGGATTCGAGCCCCAGAGCGAACTACCAGTGTTCATCGACTTTACCGCTCGGCCGTTTGTGGGCTCTTTTGAAATGGAAGGCGATAACTTTAACTAAAATTAATGTCAGAAATACCAAGATGTTTCGAAAAGTTGGATGCTTTTTAATATAATTGCAGAATGCCTAAAAAAGAAAGAATAAATAGAAGAAAATAAGGAAGAAAAAATTAATTTTTGCATAAAATTTAGCATTTTTTAAAATGTTATGATATTTGTTTCTTGCGTTTCCAAAAATAAAATATTTGACTAAAATATGAATAACATTTTAAGAAATTATTAAATGTAGGATGATAAAATTGTGTAAAGCAATGGGTGCAATGATAAAGCTCTTTAAAGCAATGTACGCAAGTCATCCTAAATTAAAATGTCGAATATACATTTCTCTATATATTTCTTCAGAACGGAACATTAAAAGGCGTGTTAACTGTGCTTCACTGTATTTTCTCTTTTAATATATGGAGTTTTCGAACGTATCGTAGTCTGAGTCACAAAGTAGTCTTCCGAAAGAAACGCGATTCAAATAAATAAAATCAAATTCTGGAAAATTTATGTTAATGAATATATTTAAAATGCGCAGTTCGAATCAATAAATAGAAAATTTTAAAACAATTATCTGAAAAGACAACGCAACACAAAAAATTAAAATAAAAGTCTAAAAATTCAATAATTACCTAAAATAATAACTATGACTAAGAAATATAGTATAACGAAAACTATTTGAAAAATAATAATAAACGATACACCTTTTATGTAAACTACGCAGTTCGAATGAGTAAATAGAAATTTTTAAAACAGTTATTTGAAAGAAACCATGCAACTTAAATAATTAAAATGAAATTCGAAAAGAAAAAATATTTAAAATAATAAGATAAAATTATAATATAAAGAACGTTATTTGAAAGAAAGAACGAAGTGTCTTTTTTTTTCGTCTCACGCACAATGTAGAAAGAAAAATAGGTTTCCATATATTAAGAAGTTCGCCAAGTGAAGTATTCTTGGCGCAAACTGAAAAAAAAAAGCACAAATATAAATTTCTGAATTTCTTCGTAAATTTCGCACCAAATTTTACAAACTTTAGTATGTAAGCATAATTTGAGTCGTAGAATCAAAATATGGAAAATAATTGGTACGTTATTTCAGAAAAAGTCCGATTTTGTGTCAAAATATCTATGTTAGAATAGTGCTATATATAAATCTAATATATATCCTAAGTCGCGCTTTCGAGACATGAAAAACGCAATTTGAATTTTATCAATCGGTCCAGTAGAACGGGAGATATAAAAACTGCCTTTCCCCTCTCCCCCCTCCCGCACAGTGTACCTCAAATAAGAAGGTATTAGCCCCTTACACTACAGAATTTCATTATGAAAGTTTTGATTTCATGCGCACCGGTTCAGTTTTCTTACAATTTACATTTGAATAAAGTGTGTATAGCGGATCTAGAGATTTTTAAAGCAAATTATGTCTGGCCATGTAATATTAATGGTTCCCAGATGGGTAGAGGTGCAAATTCTTGTCACGTTCGTGTCATCAATGAAGCAATTCCTGGCAGTGGCATGTTTGCCACAGTCCTGTAGCTCCATCTGTTACGAAAGTCGGGAAGTGCGGAGCTTAGTGTTACCACCGAAAACGGTTGTAACGGCTTTCAGTTGAAAGAGTCTTGGTGTCCTTGAAGATGATAGATGTTCTTGGAGGTCAAACTGCGGTCTGCTGTGCGGAAATCAAACATGGTACCGCAGAGCCAAAAACGCGCTACGACTTATGCTACCGATATTACGATATCTTTCCTGATGCGAGTGCTGATTAGCTATCAAAGTCACGGCATTCATCATCATGGACGTAATACGAACACGCATCTCTGTCCGCCTATAGAAAAATGGCATCACAAGCATCAAGGCGTCGCGTCCCGCAATGCAAAAAAAGAGCCCTACTAGGTAGAGAAATACATTGAGACTGCAATATATCAACGCACAGGGCTTGCAAACCATGCCCACTGCAGCGTTCGCAAGCCCTATCACGTTAAAAGTGGTGTTAAGGGACTGTTTAGGCATTTTGAATAGCTAGTCAACACTCGCCCCAGAAAACAGATGCCTATATCGACAACTTAAGCCGAAGCCCGCTTTTGTTTTGTATGATAATTTGTTTCTACACAGCAGACTTCAGTTCTACCCTAGAAAAAACATTTACCCTCTTCAGGGACGCTTAGCCACTCGCGGCGACGTATTTCCCATTCTTGCTTAGAGATAATACCAAGAGACAGAGACAGCTAAGCTAAGTAACGCTGGCATCCACCACAGCGTAAGTAGCGTTTAGCCCTAGCATTGTTTATGCTTCACGCATACGCAACAGGCATATTTTCAGCATGGTAACCTTCGTCGCTTGGCCAAAGAACATCTATGCACGTTTGGCTTGGCGATGAATTTACAATTCAGACTTCAGCGATGCGTAAGTGAAGTGACGCGGAATGTGTGAAATTTGTTTACTTTGTGCCCAATTATGCGAGCAGTTATTTACTGGGGACTTAGAAAACGCGTATGGGGAAATAGACTTTATTCTTTTTTCACTCGTGTTGATGTTTATGAACTGCTTAAATTAATGCTGTAGGTTTTTGTAACGTGTAATAATCAATTAACTTAACCGTATTTTACATTTATTTCCAAATGTATTTTTGTTTGATATTTCATCTTATATTTACTGTTATCATAAAATTTCTTGGGCCCACCAGCGGCCGAGCGGTAAAGTCGCTGAACACTGGTAGTTCGGTCCGAGGTTCGAATCCCGCGAACGGGCTGGCTGCATGGGTGTTTTCGTGGTTTTCCCCATGTGTAACGTGTATACGAGCCAGTTTCCCTTAGAAAGTCCTCCACGAAGGCGTCCCTCCCATTAGGCAGATAGCCCCAGTGTGCTTTGCCATAATTAAATACACACACATAAAATTTCTTTTCAAATTCAAGCTTTCTACAAAGGCATGTCACATCCTAGGCAAATCATTCTTGAGAGCTTAACATAATCACTTAATTTAACTCATTTTACAAATTCGTTTTTTTATTTCATATTTATAGTCATCATAAAAGTTCATCTTTTAACAGGCATTCAGCAAAACAACATACTTTGATTCTTTCTTTTCGTATTCTTGATTACATTACCTTACCTTAGTGGTAATCCAAAAGATAATCGAAAATAAGTCTTCAAACATTTCAAACATACAAAATTACCTTTTATACTAATCACGCTAAATATAAAAAATCAGTAACTGCTTAACTTCTTCAACGCTTCAAGATTCTTATTCAAGCTTAACTTCTGCAACGTGAGAAAATTTAGCAGAATAACAACATGTCTTTAACTGCCAATCTCATGATACATCGTCAGTTCTGTATAACGCCAACGAAACTTGTCATTGCGCATGCGTGAAGCATAAACCATACTAGGGCTAGACGCTACACCACAGCGTATGTGTTAGACACTGTACTTAAAACCACTAGTAACATTCAGAAAGAGAGGGCCCATGAATTTTCCATGATGTAACTTCGAGTTTCTGAAAATAGGGTAGAGAGTTTTATGAAAACGGCTTCAGGTCTCTGGGTGAGAATATTCTGCAAATTAAAAGTATAACTTTTTACAAGGTCATTGTGCCTAAAAAAATTTGAGTAAAATTCATGATATTTAAATTTAGAACTGAGGTGAATTATTCTGTATTTTAGGTTTATTATCAATCTAAATTAAAAGCACTTTTTGAATAAATATGGGGAGCAAGCACGAAACAGAAGTTGCTAGTTTAGAGAATAGTGGCTGCGAATTAAGTAAATTAAGCTTTAAGTAAATCTGTTAATATAGTTATTCATTTCATAGCTGACAGCGGCCGAACGGTAAAGTCGCTGAACACTGGTAGTTCGGTCCGAGGTTCGAATCCCGCGAACGGGCTGGCTGCATGGGTGTTTTCGTAGTTTTCCCCATGTGTAACGTATATGCGAGCCAGTTTCCCGTAGAAAGTCCTCCACGAAGGCATCCCTCCCCTTAGGCAGATAGCCTAGTGTGCTTTGCCATAATTAAATACACCACTACACCACCATCTCATAACTGAACCCTTGAAAATATTAACTGAGTATATCTCTGCAGATTGTGGTAAGGATCATGTAATCTTTTGAAGCTTACAACAAATTTTCATTAGCTGGTTTTTGGTGCATTGCGGATCTTATAAAAGTTATGTTTAATTATTTAAAAAAACAAACCAGGGACAATGATAAAGCTGTTTTCATCAAATTTTCGACTGCATTTTGAAAACTGTTGTTAGTGAAGGTATTTTCTACGATACGTTGTTATTGAAGGTTACTACCTGTTTGAAGCCATATTTTCGAACTCTGTTTAAGGATAGGGAAAAGCTTTTAATACCTGATTGAAATTATCTAAACGCCACGTTCACAAACAAGTTCCATATCAATTGTATAAGATGATTGTGTAAGACATAGACTACTGCAGATAATTTGCTTTAAATGCTTATTTACTTTTTTTCCCCCTCTGGCAACAGCTGGACTTTTGGTTGCGATCTACGGCAGTCAACAACTCAGCGGATGTTATGGTAACACCTGAAGCCAAGAGAAGACTGTGCCGGAGCTTAAACAATATTCGAATACCTTACAAAGTCCTCATACAAGATTTGGGAAGGTTAGAATTTTCATTTTAGCGTTTCAATCTTCACCATTTTTGTTTTATGAAAGATCATGTTTTACAAAGAGCTCATAAGACATCACATAGCCCAGATTCTACATAATTGTAGTTTGTATGTAATTGGTTAAAATAAATGCTCGTAGGAACTAAAAGCGCAAACCTCTCTCTCAAAAAAAAAAAAAAAAATTATTAAGATTTTGACCTACACACATTTTGTGACGCTGTGTCTTCACTCATACATTTACTTTACAATAGACGTGCTATTCGTTCTCAAACTCATTCAAAGAAAGGATTCACTTTTCCGAGTGACTGAACGCTAATTTCTCAGAAAAGAGAGATAATTTTTGGTACTTACGAAAAATCCCGTCGACCACAAGAGACGGCGCCAATCGCGCCAAACCAAAAAAAAAAAAAAAAAAATTACTAAATACAAGAAAAAAACGTTCTATTCTTACTTTTCTTTCAAACTGATTATATTATCATTTATTTATATTTAATTTTTCATTAAAAATTTCCATCTTTTTTATTAAGGAGATATACTGTAAAAGCAATTATTTTCGCTAGGTTTTAATTTTCGCGAGAAAACATAAGTCTCGCGAAATATTTTTTTTTTTTTCGCTATTCAACAGCATGCTCTTCTGTAGTAGGCAGGTCCTAAATTTTAATCTTTTTTTTTTTTTTTTTTTTTTCGAAAATGCGTGATGGAAGAGGAGGGAAGGAGTCTTTACTCAAGAATAATAACTAACACGTGTAACCAACCCCAGCATGTTTGAAGACTTTTCCATTTTTGGCGAAAAATCGCGTAGTTTGGCGTCTTTACTTTAATAGGCAAGAATGGTCGGCGGGATTTTCTGCAAGTACCGAATTTTTTTCAGTTCACCCACCGAGAGATTTTGTTGAAACAGTACCAGGTTCCTACTTTAGGAGTTCGATTCCTATTTTAGGAGAGAAGAGAATTTAATTTTATTCATTTCCGCAATTTTTTAACATTCTTTTATACTAGAATTTTACTGTTAGTTCTATGTAGTTTGTGTAGTAGTATGTAATTTGCATGTAGTTTGAGTTCCAGTAGTATGTTCTACGATGTTTTAAAGAATCTCAAAAGTACAATTGAAAGAAATGAGTTCAGGGAATTAACGATTCGAGCCAGTCGATTCTCCCGATTCCACTACTCAATCGATTTTTCCGCTCTTCACTCCTTGATCACCGATCTTTGTTCACTTACGATGTTATTCATTAAGTTTACTGTTAGTGAGCGGTGACTCATAAAAAGAAGCGATTCAGTTCAGTGAGAAAACGTTTCTAATTTCATCCCATAAAAGAGCTGTTTTGCCAACTTCTATTTTACGGAACTTTGTTGCTGAGAGAAATCGGTGAGGTAACGAAATTTTAAACTTCTTGTAAAAAATTGTGTGCTTCTTCCAAAATTTAAAACTTCTAATAAAAAATTGCGTGTTTCTTCAAAAATTTAAAACTTGTAAAAAATTGCGTGTTTCTTCAAAATTTTCAAACTTCTTGTAAAAAATTGCTTGTTTCTTCGAAAATTTAAAATTTCTTGTAAAAAATTGTGTGTTTCTTCAAAAATTTAAAACTTCTTGTTCACTGAATGTTGTTTCATACGGCTATACGGAAACTTTAGTTCGGATGTAACAAATGAAGGTATGAAAATTAAATGTAACAAAGTCTACGGATATCATCGATTAAAATTTGGCTTTTTGTTTTTCATATTTTTTCTGAAATTTCTGTAAGCTTTAATGAAAAAATTGCTGACTTTTAAACTTAACATAATTTTAACTTTTAACCATAAACAAGGATTAAGAATATTAAATACAAAACTGTAACCTTTCAAAATTAAGTCCTGAATGTGTTATTTTGAAACTGTGTCATAAACTTTAATGGTTTTCAGAGTTCAATAGACACGAGAACAAAACAATTAAATACAATTCAGTATTAGAATCTTAGTATAGATAATCACCGATCGTTATTTATCTGAATCACTAATCAATGGAACGCATATCCTTACTAACCCTTAGCTAATATTTTGATATGAGGCGTGTATTTGGTCACTTTCAGCTTCCCTTCGGCTTCTGAATACACTGAGTGCCGCCTGAGATAATCACTGACCTGACTTTGTCGTAAAAGTCTTAGTGTTAATGTAGTCATCCTGGCAGAAGGGAATATTTCTTCGGTATAAAAATATAAATATAAATATTACATGGGCATACAAAAGGTCTGTGTATAAGCATTGATATGGTAATTACAAACATTGTCTTGTACAAGTTACATGTGATAGTTACATAAAATCATGACAGCTATGTGTACATTTAAACATTATCTGAATTCATATTTACAATACTTTTACTGAGATAATCAAAGTAAACTTGTAATTCATTTACACATTGACTGGATTTTCAATGTCATTTTAAACAGCTTTACAATATTATTTTTATCAAGTACATACAAACTGGATAGTAAAGATGCTTACATTACAATAGTTTTGCTCTTACAGGTTTGTTACTATTCTACGGGGTGAGCTATTTTTCTAGTCTTAATTTTCTAGTCTTAATGCTATTAAAATTATGCTGCAAAGATGCAATTCTCAAGCGAGGGGGAGAATTTCTTAGTACCTTGCTGAGCATAGCCTGATCACCTCCTCTATCTTAGAATTCGTCTGCTTGTTGCCGCAGGTATTCTCCGCCCATTGCGGCCAGTATTCACTGCTTGGCATTTTTAAATGCAGTTTATCGTTTTGTTGATAGTTGAAGAGGTAGAGATCTGCATCACCTACCGCACCACTTTCACACAATTCTGATGCTCGTTTGCAAATCTCTTAAGATAATGTGAGAAGGGACCATGGCCAGTGTATAGTTGAGTTTGTGCTCCACTGTACGTATGTATAAATTGAGCATGTAACTTTCAGAAACAACTTGTAGGTTCTCCTCCCTGTGCTTTCCATTTTCCATCTTTTCTGCCATTCTTGTAAAAGGCTATAGAGCGTGATTTTTTTAAATAGGACTGCGGAACACGTACTGCGTTTTCCAATCTACTGAAGTCATTGGCTGCAGATTTCTCAAGCACGTCTGCCGCTTCGTTGCCAGTAATACCCACATGAGCTGAAACCCAGATCAGGATGAGTCTGTTATCTGGTGGGATACTTAGAATTTTCTGAATACACTAGTATACTTACACCGGTGCGTCGGTGAATATTTTTTTTTTTTTTTTTTTTTTTTTTTTTTTAGCATTGAGTTTAATGAATAAAAAAAATGTTGTTATGTGCAATTTGACTAAAGAAATCAAAAGCAGAGAAAACGCAAACCTCTCCACTTAACAAACTGAGGTATGATTAAAATTTTGTTTTCATAAATGTGTGAGTTTTCTACCCACAGCCTTTCATCACCTCACATGCTAACATTATGAGCAGCCATAAAAATGTGCTAATTCGCACAATACTTTTAGACGAAGTTCCTGCCTCGGCCATTGCCGGAAAAGTTTTCCAAAATAAAATCATCCGTACTACAGTTAACTCTTCCTGGTACGTGAGAAAATTCCAGATACATACCGAACCAAAAATTCGAATTCTTCCGGATCGCATTCTCACTATAGCGTACGACTTCTTCAGTAAAATGAAGAACTTCCAATACTCTGCAATTACAAGATTTATTGACTATGATCTTACAATCGAAAATACGGTCAAAAAAGACTGACAAATATTCACCATAATGCTCATTAGGAATGTTTTACATACCCTATTTTTCATTCTACTCATCAACCAATTTATTCTAGATAGCATTTTTTCAACATTTCTCATACTATTATGTACACGAGATCTTCACGCGGACTTAACAGCACAGTAGAAGAGCAGTTCTCTGGAAACTTCAAGTTAAGGAGTTCTACTTGATTCCAAAAACTCTGAGTTTTAGCTATTGTTTTGTAAATATTTTAAAATTATATCTATGTGATGTTGTAAACATTTTTGCATTGAAATGCATCCTCAAGTGAGTACCACCAAAATTCACTTTCATGCCAACAGAAAGCGGCACTAGCAATCTCAAAATCTCATCCTGTGCATTACATTCCGTGACTTTGACACTCTTACGACATTCTCTTGTCGTCCATTTCGAAGACTGTGCGATTATACCTAATTTCTTTAAATACCGTAAAAGACCCTAGGGTAGCATTATGATGAACTGGTAAATACATCCTAATGCACAGTCTGTCTATCATAAGAAAAGCTCTCGCCAGTTAGTCTGCAGCTGTCTGTTGCTGTAGAAACGACCCTTGACCCATTTTCCGAAGGGGTGTCTTCAAAATTTACTTTTCAGTTTGCCATCTTGGCGCATTTAAATATGAGCTGGCAACCCTTGGTTCGTCCCTATTTAAAATATACTAGCCCTGTTGCTATTGCAACCCCCACCTGCGAGACACAATAGCAGGAGCTGTTCCAAAGAACGTCTATGTAAAGAAGGAAAGGCTCCATAGACGTAATGTAAACCAGTTTGTCTGCTACGCCGCTAAAAAGAAGAGAGAAATTCGCCAAGGGATTTGGCGACGGAACCTGTTGGCGAGAATTTCCCCCTTTGTGATGTACTGGACCTGGCCGAGATTTTCCTCCTCCGTCACGTGTACAGGAAATTGAGGAACACGGATTAAGATGAATAAGAAAATTAAGTGAAGTTTCACTTTCACTGGCTGTTGAACTTCCATTATCCATATTGCAGTTTGATGTCTGATTTTATATCCGTCAATATGGAGGGGAAAAATGGAGTCACAGAGCTTTAAACTCTTGATAAACGTGACCGTCGAACTTGTTCGAACTTCGACATCAGCTTCGAGCTTTGGCGCTTTTTGGCGACAGATATTTTACGCATGCGCACTTGTTTCCCCTTTTCGTTCGAAGGGAGCCACTCCTGCTGCTTGAAGCTTTCCTTCTTAACAATACATATTCTTTGGCTGTTCTTCTCGTAGACAGACAGTTGAAGCCAGTACGAGAAAGAGGTTGCAGTTTAAACTATATTCATAGGGGGGAAAGTTTTATTTAATTTATAACATCAATTCCTACAGCTTTTTAATTGCACTAACAGTATTATTCTTCAGAATGCTATGAACAGTATCTTGTTTTTAAATAATTATTCATCTTTTATGGTTAACAATTTAAAACAAAATGTGCTTCATTTCTACAATAGATTAATCGCAGAAGATCAAGCGGACACTGTAATAGTTCCTCCTGGTCTTGAATTTTTTGCCGATTACAATCCTGTAGATGAAGTAAGTAAACATGTTCTCAGACATACATTTCTTTTTTGTTTACATTTATAAGTTACTGGTAAATTACTTCAAAAATCACCTGCTTCCTAAATGCCTCTGAAGCCAACCTGTATTCCTAATGTGATACCGTTTAATCTTTAAAAATTGCAATGCGATTAGCTGCATTGTGGCTGAAAAGAAAAAAGTTTTTCTGCGTGAAGCATAAATTTTATCGGAGGTGTTAAAGCAACAAGAATCGGCGTAAAACTCGTCTAAGTTGCAGGACTAGTTTCGAAGGTTTAAATACAAGAACTTTTTCTGCAACTGCAGAGCTACAAATTATTTAAGAGAAGCCTGTGCTCAGGCGATAACAATGACAGGGAGGAAGGTCAAACCACTTGCGCCATCTGTTAAAGAAAGATTAAAACAACTACGAAATAATATCCTTAAAACCTGAGGGTAAAGACAGAGTAGAACTGGGATCGTAATTCGCCAATGGAAGACGTTTTTTGACTAATTTTACTTGCTGAAAAATGGAAATATAACTTTATAGCCAGCAGTGTTGAACAACATAAGATTTATGTGTTTTTATATTCCTAACATGTTTCATGCCCCTTAGCGTGAAATTTTTACGCTCTCTTAGTTTGACTAATGTAAATTAAACTCCAAGGAGTTCTGTATAAACCCCAGAAGTTCATATCCGGAATGAGGTTTTTAAGCATAAAACTGCGAATTTTATTGAGGGAAAAAAAAAAAAAAAAGGAAAGCAAAATCTCTGTCAAATACGTGCAATTTTACAGCTAATCGATGAAAAGAAAAGAATGATATCAGAATTCTTATAATCTACAGTCTGGCAAGAAAGTCTCTTTACACCTGAATTAAATGCATGTAACAGTGTAAGATGGTAAGATATTTAAGATTTGAATCTCACACCCTGGTCACTGATACAGCAATAGTGCGTATCACGTGAATTTCCGTGTAATTACCGCGTCCAACAAGTCATCAGACTTAGATCATGTGGGAGAAGAAAGCTTTCGGGCAAGGATGATTGAAGAACACACCTTTGGTTCATACTTCTTTTGAGGGTTTCGGGATCTAGGTTACTTATTTGGAAATGCTGAAGGTCTGGCTCCTTCCACAGCTGCAGAATTTTGGGCATAAACTACACGATTACTAATTCAGAAGTCAAACAACAAAAATCAGCGTTAATTTACAAAATTTTCACAGGACTAGTTTCGATGGTTTTACCGAACCATCATCTTCAGCTGCAAAACCGCAAATGAACAAGATAGGAAATAATTTTTATATAAGATAAGAAAGCCTGGACAAGAATAAGCAAGTGGCGCCATCTGTTGGCGAAACCAGAACTAAAACATAATTTCTCTAAAAGCCGAAGGCAAATTTGGATTGGAATTAGGATCGTTAACTAGAACAGAAAGATTTTTATGAATGTGAAATGCCTCTAGAAAATCCAGTTCTCCAATGGAAGATGTTTTTTGAATAATTTTGGCAGCAGAAAAATTGAAAGTGTGATTTTCGGACCAACAATGTTGAGCAACAGAAGACTTCTGTGTTTCCTTTTTTCTAACATATGCCTCATGTTCTTTGACGCGAAATTTTAAGGCTCTCTTAGTTTGGCCAATGTAAATTAAACCGCACTGGCAAGGAATCCTATAAATACCCCAGGAATTCATATCCGGAATGGGGTCCTTGAGTATAGAAGTTGGAATTTTATTGATGGGAGAGTAAACAACCCGAAAGTTAAATTTCTGCAAAATATGTGCAACTTTATAGCTAATTGATGGAAAGAAGGGAATGACAACAGAATTTTTATAATCTCCTAAAATAAGAGTGTGGCTTTTAGTGTGTTGATATGAGAATTTTTTAACTGCTTGATTAATAATGTTGGGTGAAAAGCCCCTGTCAATAGCTATTGCTTTTAAATAATTTAGTTCTTCATCAAGGGCTAGTTTGGAGGAGCAAACTTGAAGAGCACGGAAAACATAGGAATAAAATGAAGCTAACTTTTGTTTAGTCGGATGACATGATTTAAAGTGTGGTGGAAGGCAAACCGATGAAGGTTTACGGTAAACTGTAGTACTGAAGTTGGATGTGTTACGTGTGACCAGAATGTCGAGAAACGGAAGAGAATTGCAAGTCTCAAGTTCAAAAGTGAACTGAATAGCAGGATCAATAGAATTCATTGTTGAAAGAACTCTATTTAAATCATCTTTATTACCTTCAAACAGGGTAAAAGTATCGTCTACGTAGCGGAACCATGCCGGGAAGTTTAAAGTTTCAAACAATTTTGATTCATAATAATGCATGTAGATATCAGCCAGGATGGGACTGAGGGGGCTTCCCATGGCTAATCCCTCAGTTTGCTTGTAATATTTATTTTGGAAAACAAAATGTGTTTGTTTCAAACAGAGTTGAGTGAGAGAAATTAGCTCATCAATTTCGATGCAAGAGAAATGAAATTCGCGAAGTCTGGTTTCTAGACATCTTAATGCACCCTCCACTGGGACATTGGTGAATAATGATTTTACATCAAAAGAAACCATGAGTAAATTACGAGGAGAAATGTTTTTAACCTTTTTTACAAACTCTATCGAATTTTTTATGGTGTAAATGTTATTGTCTAATAGAGTGGAAAATCTAGAAACTAAATATTTAGCTAATGGATACGAGGATGTACCTAAATTTGATACAATAGGGCGGAAAGGAATACCACTTTTATGAATTTTGGGAAGAGCATATAATCTGGCACAATTCGCAACAGATGGGATAAGCGAATGTTTTAAGTTGCTTGAAATGATTTGCGAAGATTTGATCGCAGTTTTTATTTTGGATAAGTCCGAAGGTGAAGGATCTTTAGGGATCGGATTATATGGTCCTTCGTTTAAGAGTTTAGTGACACCATCGATGTAAGTGTTTTTATCCATGACGACTATCTGGCCACCTTTGTCGGCCTTTGAAATGACAATATCCGGGTTAGAATGAATCTCGCGCATTGTAGCTCTTTCTCTCGCAGTTAGATTTGGTTTCAAAGGTTTATTATTGAATTTCACATTATGAGCGATAAGATGCCTAATCATTTCTTTCTGTGAATCTGAAACTTTACTGAACTTGAAAGCTTTTTCGATAGGAGCCAAAATCTTTGGAATCGAGGGTTTACAGGTTTGTGAGAAGTTAAAATTATATTTTAGAATTCTCTCTTGTTCTTCTGAAAGACTAACATTAGAAATATTAACTATTGGCTTGATGTTTACAATGGGAAGATTTTTTGAACTACTTGAACTGGAAGACTGTAAAAGAAGTTTTTCGAATTTAACTGCAAGGGTGTTTTTATGACGGTTAACTGCATTCTCCGTTCTAGACCAAGACTTTTGTTCAAGGGCAGTGAATTTTGGATATGTTTTAGCGAGTTCCAGATGAAGCTTATAGAGTTCATGTTCAATTTTGGACAATTGTTGACGTGTATCTCTTATCACGGACCGAAGTAAGGCAAGTTTGCAATTTAACAGAATTCTTGAAACGCGACTCGAAGGTTTTTGATTAGATTTGATTTGAATAAAATTGGGGATCAATTTTTTACATTTAAGTAAAAAGTCAAGATGATTCAGGAATTTTTGCCGTTTCAGGCGTAATTTAGTGAAACGATTAACGGATGAAGGCATGATAAACAATGCAGAAATTCAAACTAAATTAACTGAGCAATAATAAAGTACACACAAAATAGCAGAAAAATATCTCACTGAAATGAATAGAAAACAAAATGTTTGTAAGCAAAATGCATTTTTGTTGTTTGACTTCTGAATTAGTATTTATTCGGCGTGTTATTGTGTCTTAACTACACGATTGTTTAGCAACGCGATGAAGCTTCCACTTCGCACTTGCGGTTCGTAAATGCCTGAATGAACTATTCCTTGGCCGGTGGATAGGACGTACGTACGTCCCTTAATTAACCCAAACAAAATTTTAACTTTTAAATTAATATCTTTTTAAGCATAAAGAATTCTTTTGAAGAAAATTTCTCAAATATTTCGAAGTGAATCGATCTTATAGATAATGTATTCTAGGAGGAAAGAGAAGGACTTTTAGATGGAATTCAGGTAGACACTTTCCTTTCGAGTTTATCATTCAGAATTATTAAAATATATTGTTATGAATTTTGTATCTAAGTAAATAATTTTAGTATTTGTTTGGACAATGTAACATGAAAATCTAAAGAGGGGATTCTTTGCCGGAAAAGCAAGAATACAGGGTTAAGTCTATTTAACATTGAGTAAATTTCTGTCTTGCTAGATTGGCAAAATATTGCCAAGCTGGCGGCTGTTTTGATGACTAATTTTTGTGCAAATTTGGCAAGAAATCGCCAAACATGGCGAAAATCTGGCGAT
The DNA here is from genome assembly GCF_044657685.1 of Stegodyphus dumicola. Classification (NCBI taxonomy): domain Eukaryota; kingdom Metazoa; phylum Arthropoda; class Arachnida; order Araneae; family Eresidae; genus Stegodyphus; species Stegodyphus dumicola. The sequence goes on along the minus strand of NC_140779.1, from coordinate 120,768,333 downwards.
ATTTGGGTAAGGCCCCTGTATCACTGAAGTCTAAAGATTTCTCGGCGGCCGGGAGAAGACTATAATAAGACAGAGGAGAACTTTAGTTTTTGAGGAGTAGTAGTTAGTTCAGAAGTGAATTCGGAGTATTGACATATCCGTGTTAGGTTCGCTTTTTAGATGCGCTTTGCATTGTGTTGTGTTTAACATTCTTAGTAATTTGAAGTAGTAAGTCCTGATTGTGCTCTGTGATAGTGAGAAGATTCGTATTGCCGCTCAAACGGTACAGTGGTTAGGGGAGCCTACTGCGATATCGAAGGGATCGAGTTCGAATCCCGGAGAAGGCATGGCTGTTTGTGAATGCATAATATTTTTTCGGCATGAGAGCGCTCTAAATACATGACGAACCGAAAATCTTCTTGAGAGGGTGCTAGTAGGGAAAAAGGGATGGGAGACCTTCGAACTCACCCCCCCCCGGGATGCTGTCCATCAAAATTGGGGCGGAACTGAACGAAGTCGTACTGTCGAATCTCTAGCCAACAACACAACTGGCGCAATCTTGCTGTTCTTACCACGATGGATTTCGTGGACTTGTTCTGATGTTACTGCCGGACAAGTGAGATAAATCACAACAACAACACAGAGCTGTACTAGTATTTTTGTGAAAAGCTAAAGAACTGTGAAGTGTTTCTTTCGATAAAATAAATTTTATCAAGCTTTCATCTGTTCTGTGTAAACACACGCAACAATAGGATTTCTAAGTGTAATCAATTTTAAATAAGATGTGGAACACGAATTATATATGATATTTGTTGCTCTTTTTAATCCAAAAGGACTATTGTTTTCGTTTTGCGATTTTGCGTTTAATCACTATAAATGTTTGTTTCACTTTTCAAACTGTTGCCACCAATGTTAGAGTCCTGCATTATATCTGAAGAAATTAAACAATGAAACATCTGCATAAATGTATGTATATTTCTCGCATTGTGATAAAACAACGGTACCAAGTAGAGCGAGCCATCGAATTTTGAATGACGTAATCCTCCTACGAATATGGGCATGTGGAAGACCAAATTTGAAATTTGGAATTTGTTTTTATGATCGATTTCATATTTTCTAAAACTTTAACGAATTTTTGAGTAAAAACTCAACGATTTAAAAGCGAGCAATGGCAACGCTCTGCGGTGAAAAAAAGACCTTTTTATCTCCAGCGCGCGGAACTGTGTATCGGAAATTCTAAAGATAGGCTCATTTTAAAATTATTTTGGGACATTGCTATTGAACTGAATTTTATGGTTTAAGTGCAAAGAACATGATATTTAATAAATAAAGGTAACACACAAAACGTTAAAAAACTGCCCTCTGGACGTAATTTAAAATCTGAAACCTTTCAGATTTATTTTTTTAAAATTACTAGTGTGTCATATCATTTGTAAGAAAAACGCATGCAGTCTTTAAAATTTTCTAACATGGTATTGTTTCATTTCTTTCTAACATTTAAAATTTTCTAACATTAAAAATATTAGCATTAAATTCTTATTTTAATAATCAAGTAACATAAGTAAAAATAAGAATTTAATGCTAAAAATTAAATACAGTTCTTAGTTAGCTATTACGCGGAAATTATGTGTAAAAATGTTCAATTTAAGTTTAAAATGACCTACAGTACTGCCAAATAATTTTGCATTTTAATGGTTTAAGAATATTTATTATTCATTAACAAAATATATATTTAAAAAAATGCATTATAAATAAAAATATTTTTAGCATTAAACTCTTATTTTTATTTACGTATTTTTATTCATTCATTAATTTAGATTAATATATATATGAGAGATTTGGCTTTGAAGTATCCAGACGTCGTTTCTCTCATCGAAATAGGTACATCTTTTGAAGGGAGACCATTGTTCATCTTGCGAGTAAGTTCAATCATTTTAGTTTTATCCGAATTGTTGCATTATTAGTACAGAAATAAAATGCCCCAACCTTTCTGAGTGTGATAATCAATTACGAGTAATAATTAATTAAATACAACAATTACGTAAAATGGGTTAAGAGCTGTGTAGTTACAAACCAAAGCAATGTAACATAAAGTGAATGGTACATTTAGAATAATAACCAAAATATAGTTATAATTTTTCGTTACTAAAATTACCCACGCGGAAGGTGGTGGATAATGTAATAGCTGAAGAAGAGCGCTGCCCAAATTTCTCATCCAAATTCAAAATAAAACTGAGCACGTTGTCATTTTAAGGAACTTCCTCTGTGTGCTTCAGGCTTCCGAGAAGTAGGGTGTATGTAAATTCTTGGAGCGTCGAAAGTCAGACGTGTAACACCTGAGCTAAGTCGCCTTGACATTTAATTAGCTAATTGTATTTGATGCTTAAAAACGGCTGTGCGAATCAATAGCTCTTGAACAGAGAAGAACCATAAATCTGATTTAAGAAATGAATCAAATGAGATCGGCTTTCGCATTGCAACAGTTTTGGGTATATAAAAACTTTGTTAAAATTACGTGAAGTTTACATTTTTATACAAACTTCCCATAAGGCCCACCAGCGGCCGAGCGGTAAAGTCGCTGAACACTGGTAGTTCGGTCCGAGGTTCGAATCCCGCGAACGGGCTGGCTGCATGGGTGTTTTCGTGGTTTTCCCCATGTGTAATGTGTATACGAGCCAGTTTCCCTTAGAAAGTCTTCCACGAAGGCATCCCTCCCCTTAGGCAGATAGCCCTAATGTGCTTTGCCATAATTAAATACACACACACACACACACAAACTTCCCATAAAGAAAGCTCATAATTAATAAGTTGTTCTTTAACCTACTAAAGGTTTTTAAAGAAGCAAATCTCTTCGGACTTTGAAAAATATCGGCCAAAAAACTGTCAAAATTAAAAACATTTCTTTAAAACATTGCCATCATTTAAAAAGAATCGATTTTTACGGGCATATGAAATGGAATTTAACTAAATAATTACGAATTTTAGTTTTCTTTTAATTAGTAATTCAAAAATCAATACTTCTAAATTATTTCCCCCTTGGATGGTATGTTGATTAACGGAAAATAATTAGATACTCCGTTCGACCTGGTTAAAATCCTGGACAAAGCATTAATATTCATGACTGTAATGCTTTTGTAGAATAGTAGCACTTAAAATCTATCGCCTCTAAAGTCCTTTCGAGAAGTGAATGGTAAAAGAAGATCTTACCATTATCTTCTCGAAAAAGGGAGATCTCTGTTAAAACTGGGAAGAAGCTTAGATAGATGTGTTTTACCTAAATTAAATAATTCAGTCAGATCCAAATTAATTTTTTTTTCCTGGTGTAAGAAATATCTTTTAGAAATCTGCAATCAAAAACTTGGTATGCCTAGCTGTTATTAGCAGTGTTTGTTTCCGGTCCCCAAAGACTTTATATAATAACTCGGATAATTTTCATCGGATGAGTTTTCTTATTTTAATTTTCAGCTAGGAAAAACATTTTACTTACGGATATTTTTACCATATTTATCGCGTATAAAAATTTAGGTTTTGAACATTTTTACCAGGCGGTGCAATAAAACTAAAATTTGAACTTCTGAAAGTCTAATTTATTTGTTCCATTTCTGGAGCTGAAACCACGAGACTGTGATCAATTATTCGAGATATTCAGCTGGGTAGTGTTTTTGAAACTTTCGTTTTATACCGCCAGGCCACATCTTTCTTTAATCTCAGGTTTATTTTATAGTGACTGCTGCATTTAAGTGTTTATGTAATTTGATATGAGAAGGGATAAAACAGTCATATTAAAAAACTTAACGTTACAATTTCTAGTTTTATCATATCGTATTGAGCAATATTTGTCATTTTGTTATCGGTTTATTTTAAAGATAATAGCGTCGAAATTTTTGCCCTCGCAAGCTATGCAAGATTCATTTCTGCTCTCGTATTTTCTCCCTTCTTTCGGCATGCCTTCGTGGTGTAATGGTTAGCACACTCGGTACGTATTCTAGAGGTCCAGGTTCGAGTCCGGCGAGGGCATTGCTCATTTTTCATGATTTCTGCTTCCAAATAACCTAATGTCACTACAAAGTCACTGCTTCCAATTTTGCCATAATCTCAGTCGGAGAATATAATCTTAAGTTTTCTCAATTATCTGGAGCCTGTACTTAAAGACGTCAGTTTTTTAGGTATCTGCACAGAACATAACCTCAGATGGAGAAATTAGGATATGCAATGTCACCACATTGAGAAATGAAACATCTTAGAACAATCCTTTCTCGCAAAGATTGATTTGTCTTTTACACTGCAGCTTTATTTTGTTGGACTCACAAAAGCGCATTTCCAATATCATTCATTCTAAGTTATAGAAAGTCTTTACGCACAACCATTAACACGTCACTATGATTACATATTCATTCTTCTAAAAAGTAGTCTATGTCATGGTTGCAATAGAAATTGTCCCTTGAGGTGTTTAAATATTGTATAAATATGTCAGAAAGATCATTCTGTCGGACCCTGTGGCATAATTCCAATGATTGTTTATATAAAACAATATTTATATAGCTTGAAAAAGAGCCAAAATGAGTGACAACACATTATTAGAGACAATGAATTTAAAAAAAAAGTCAGATGATCGTGCTTTAATTTTGCTCTAAAATCTATCTTCTAAAAAATCTTATCTTCTAAAAGTATTTCTTGATGTCCAGGTTTATCACAAGGGAACACTGAATGACAGCAAATAATTAAAAGAAAAAAAAAAATTCAGATGATAAAATGCTTTAGTTTTGCTCAAAAGTATTGTTTTCATTTCCAGGTTTATCACAAGGGAACACTAGGTGTACTATGACCTTCTCATAGATATCTTTAGCTTGTTCCTAGAATCACATCCAAACTGTTGCCTTTATTTCACCTTCTGTCTCATTCCGAGAAAAGAATTTTTTTTTCACAAATTCATCGAAAATATAAAGGGTTTGTGTTACAATTATGAACTGTAAAAGGAACGGATGAGGACTCCCAGTTTCCAAAGGCCTCTGATGGCATCCACTATATAAAAAGAGGCATTATCATAAAGCAACATACCGCATATATAACGCACACCGGCGTATAATGCCCACCTATAATTTCAAACCACATTTTTTAATCTTTAGATAAATTTCTTTAAGATATATTACGAATATATCATAAATATATCTACATTTTTAGATATACACCCTTTCTTTAAGAAGAATTTCGAGAGATACATGTGCGACGCTCTGTATTTTAAAGTCCTTCATTCGAAGATTTTTTCCAGACTTTGGAACCATGGTGTACTGAATTGACAAGTGATAAGCGAAACAATTTGTGTGGGGGGGAGGAGGGTGGAAATGCTTGAGGGAGTAAAGAATTCTGCAAAGTTGGTGGCTGGTATTCAATACAGGTGTGCACAAGAACATTCTTCGACAGCTTCAAGAAAAGGCAGACGTAATTTCGGGTAAGAACGCACTTATGACCCGAATGAATTCACGGAATTAGATGTCAGATGCTTTCTCTGAATAAATTAAAGCACAATAATTAATATGCTTTACCTAAAGGAACTTATCAGATAATTAAAAATTATCCGATATTGAAAATTTTTAAGTTCATAAGCTGTGTCATTTCTTTTAAACAAACAGCAATTTGGCACATGTAGAAATCTAATATCTGTATGCTCTTCTTTTCCTTATTTTTAAATGTATAATTTTGATTATCCGGCGTATAACACGCATCCGTTAATTTCAGTCTTAATTTTTGTATTAAAAGTAAGCTTTATACACGGGAATATACGCTAATTCTGCGAGAATAATATACATGTCATTTGAACTTCATCACCTATCGCAAGGTGCACGATGTTATCCCGTAGGTTTACTCATTTACTCCATTTCATTGCTCCGGGAAATTGATAATTCTGGTATTTAATGACTATCTAAACAACTAATTCGATAAATGCCTGGCATTTGGATTAACTCATGCAATGTCCGTCTCCTCTAGCACTATATGAGGGTGCTTATCATTTTCCATGAGGTCATTGAAGTCATAGCTTTTTTCAGCAGTCGACGTTATTGTCTCTCTGTCAATAGCACTGATTCGTATTTTATTGCTTGTACTTTAGAGATAGAGACACATTATGTCATTATTGTTAACTATGATTCTAATTTTCTTAGATTTCTACGCCTTTTTCCGAACCGAAACCTTCCATTTGGATTCAAGGAGGAGCGCATGCGCGAGAACAGATAGGTCCTGCAGTCCTTCTTTTTATCGCATTACAGGTAATTAAAAATTGGCATTATTAACATGAAGTTTAAAATTATTAGAAATATGCATTATTTTACAAATATTTTACAATATGCATCGATAATTTTATTGCTAAAATTTCTTCAAAAATACCTTCATTCTTCTATATAAATTAATAATAATGACTGGAAAATAATCAATTCTTTTCATAGCATACAAGAACTGCACGAAAAGTAACGAGAGTAATGGAGATTTAGAAGTAGATGGAGGGAGACCCAAATTATATAGTTAAATTTTCTGCAAGTTGAGTCCGCAGATTAGGAGTAATTTTCAGTTTAGCGTCTTAATATGAAATTTAAAATGATTGGCAATATACATTATTTTCCAAACATTTTACAATATGCGTCGATAATTTTATTACTAAAATTTCTTCTAAAATGTTTTCATTCTTCTATATAAATTAATAATAATGACTCTTTCATGGTATACAAGAACTGCACTAGAAGTAACGAGAGTAATGGAGATTTAGAAGCAGATGGAGGGAGACTCGAGTTATGTAGTTTAATTTTTCCACGAGTTGAGTCCACCCGTTTGGAGTAATTGTTCATTTTAGCAAAGTCCGTTATTTACCAACGATCACTTTAACAAAGTGTTAGTGTCTTGTCATGACGGTAAAAATTGAAAAATCTCGAGTGGCGTTACGTCATAACTTGGAAAATCTGATTCTGTGAGCTTTCAGATTATGAGGATGCTGTTTTCGTCTTCATCTTACGTCTTTAAAGATTCACTTACGCTAGCGGAGCTTTGAGCCCAAGCATGAACGTGATGGCTTCGCTTGACGGCTTTATAATGGAATCAGCTTCATGAGTTGACTCAGTATTTTATTCTTGACATTTTCCATGACATTATTTCGTAAACCGTTTATCTGCTTCATGCAATAAATACATAGGTACTCAGGCTTATGTCAAAAAGATTAAGTGACTTTTATTTACTTTATTCGAGACGTCAAATCCAAACGCATTTCTTAGGGCCAAAGATCTGTTAGTAGATATGTTCTGCTAGTAATGTTGCGCGAGGCGTCTTTCAAGATCAGAAAACAAGCGACTGAAACCGGTATAGGTACTCGAAGAAAAGAACTGCCATCGTGAAACTGCAGACACATGGTTTCTTGATCATGACAATGTCCCAAGGTACTGACTTGGCTATGTGCGCTTTCTTATATTATCCAAACTCAAAAACCTACCTCAAAAGACATCATTTTGGGCCAAATGATAACTTCCAGGCAACTGCGAAGAGAACAGCATCTGCAATGAAGAACTCTTCCACTGCATCAACGCTAGAATTGCTGTTTTCGATCACAAAAGAACCTATCTGAAGAGGCAGACTTTGGAAACGTATATATTCAATATGACATTTTAAAAATCATTCTGATAATTTTTGGACAGATCGTGCATATATAATATAATTAATGTCGTTGATATTAACCGCCACTCAACGCATATAGAAATAGTTATAAAATTCACAATTAACAATTTTCATTTTCATTTTTATTCTTTACACATCTTTTCTTAAATTATATACAGAGACTTCTCTCAGTAATTAAACGATCTTAATAACAAAAGAATGCAATCTTAGTTTTCTTCATTTCTAATTTTCTTCATTCATTTTCTTCAAGCATTAAGTTGCTATACTTTTTCTATTAAGTTTTATGAATATCTGAAAACTCTTCCATTTCGCTCAAATCGTATGTGAACATATAAAATAACATCTAAACCTGGAAATTAAGACGAAAAAACGGAGCTCTTGCTAGTCCACGCCGTATAAGATCTTTCATTTCTTTTTCATAGTTTTAAGGAGCTTTGCTTCTCATTATATCTAAGTGAATGTAACACAATAAAAACAATCTCTAGTTTTTAATTGTGTTTTGCAAGAAGGTTTATTAACATTTAGATTACTAATGCACTAAAAATATTTTTTGATGTCATGCAATATATATTTGTCTTCTAGAACTTTTCTGTAACTTTCTGAAAGTACATTATTGTCTACATCAAAAGTAAAACTTTACGAGATTAAATTCTATAGGAATAGCAGCGCAATCATTTATAAATATAGCTGAGGACAATGATACAAAATTCTACGCAAATTATACTGCATTCATTCATCAGAATTTTTCTTCCGTTTTCTAATTAACACTCTGCAATAAATCTTTTCTAGGTGTTTTTTGTTTTCAGTTCGTAGACTTTACGTCTTGGTAAAGTAGTTCCATTTCAATTTGGAATATTTGCAAGTGATCTAGTGAAATGAACGCAAAGCTATGTCTTAAATAATTAAGTCTTTATTTTTTATCAAACAAATGCACAAATCCCCATCAGGCGTTAATTTACTCAGATGGAGAAATGATATGATAGCAAGTTTCTTCCTTACCGTTTGACTTTGCTATTTTTAACAGCTCTCTCTTTTTGTTTTTCCTTTTCTTTTTTAATTTATATTTTTGAATACAATTATTAAGATATTATTCTAACATTATTGAAAAAAACAAAATCCATATACCATATCTAGGTTAAATTTCTACAAAATTATAGTAATATATTTTATTTTCAATGAGTGAATTTTACTATTATGCTGACGATTAATATTCAGCAGGAAAAACCGTTCCATCAGTTAATGAATGGCAGAATGCATTTCTGAAATTTTAACTATAAGGTTTCTTAACCTCTTATTAATAGAGGTTAAGGAATTTTTTTTAAAGAAAATTTTATAAAGGGAAAGAAACTGTATAATTTATTTGGAGAAACTAAGAAACTACATCTGTGTGTTATTATCACCTGCTAGAAATTAAACGAAACTGTCTCTCGTGTTAGACAGGCATTTAAAATATCAGATTTCAAGTCTTTTGTAATGCTATTTTTATTTTTAAAATTCTAATTTTTTCCTTCTTATTTTTAGCTGAGCAGTTCATGCAACCGAAATGCTGAAATTTTCACGCTTGTGAATACGTTTGAATGGTATATTGATCCCATAGTTAATCCTGATGGCTACGAATATTGTCAGATTGTAAGTGATATGGTTATTAAAATGTAAATACATTTCTTATAATTTTGTATCATGTTTCACTAAGTAATCCCTCCATGATGAAAAAAAAAAAAATTTTTTTTTCCTCCCATTCTAAATTGATACGCCCTATTTTCATTTCTCTTCCCACCCCCAAGTTACTTTGAACATGGTAAAATATGAAATATTCACAATAAGGTGATCACTCAGCGTGATATGTCAAATGTTTCATAAGAATATGAATGTTTTTCTTTCCTTCCTCCCCCTGTTTTTTTTTTCTTTCGGATCGTGTAGTCTTCAACACTACAGGTGACTTCATTTATCTGATTTGAGTACGCCTTCCCTTTGTTCTAGGCCCATCAGCGGCCGAGTGGTAAAGTTGTAAGAGTTTTAATTTTTACTAACGTTTATTTTAAAACTTTACTGTCCCCTCTTGTTTTCCACTTCCGGCCAGAATAAGCACGGTTAGTTTTAGCATGCAAATTGAGCTTGCAAATTGTTAAGTGTTTAGCTTGTGGCTTTTAGCCAAGAAAGAGTCAGAGAGACTTCTCGCCACTATTTCACGCTCGCTTTTCAATTAGTAGCTGTTCTCCTTTAAGGCCAGAAACTTAGTCCTCTTGATACTGAAGACGTACTATTGTAGTTTTCCTGCATTCTGGTAATTACATATGTAAAGATTAAAAGGCCAATCATAGCGTTACTAGTCTTTGTAAAGTATTTGAGTTTAGCTCTTATTATTTAGTTATTATTTTTTACGTTTCAGACCATAAGTACTGGTCTCTGTATCCCGAAGTGCGGTAGCAGCTGTAAACTGTGAAGAATAAAGGGTAGTTAAACCCTTTCCACTTGTGTTGTATCTTCTCCACTTTTAGGAACATAGTTTCTAGTAAACTCTCTGTTCTTACTCAGGACTCCAATATTTTTGCCACAAAGCAATTACAAGAAATAGTTGCTGAACACTGGTAGTTCGGTCCACGGTTGTAATTCCGTGAAGGGGCTAGCTGAATGGACATTTTCGTGGTTTTTTCCATGCTTAGCTTGTATATGAGCCAACTCGCTTAAAAAGTACTCTACGAAGGCATACCTCCCCTTAGGCAGATAACCCTCGAGTGCTTTGCCATTATCAAAACAAACCAAACTTTTTTTTTTCTTATAAGACTGCATGAAATGTTTTACTTGAAAAAAATTATCCTAAGGTGATTTAGAATGGAACAGTAAAATATTCCTGTCTTTTGTGTGAATAAGTGCTGTGGAAAACCCTTGATAATGTCACATTCGAGTATATCTGGAGAAAATATTTCAGCAGCTTTCATGAACAGTATCATGTACATTCGAAGCACATATCCTGCTTCTAAATAAATTGTTACTACTTCCGAGGGAAAATACGCAGTGAAATACTTTGTGCTTTTAATTACGAATAAATTTATAAAATTCATAAAAATATTTGTCTTAGTTCTCTATGAAACACTAGAAGATTGCTTTTACATCTTTGTAAATATTTTAAAAAGTTTTTAATAGTAACATGTAATTGTTTTATATTAGAAATGTTTAAACTATTTCTTTTATTTTAATTTTAATTATTGCAGAAAATTTCCTTTAATTTTTTAAAAAACTTTTCAAAGATATTCAGTAATATTACATGTCTTAACAATTTTTATATTTATCTTTGCAAAGGATAAAAAATTCAGAATAAAAAGGTTCTATATGTACACGACCCGCCAGTTAATCGCGAATTTTTAAATGTCAATGAAATCACGAAAATACAACAGGCACACAGTCTTTTATTAAAAAATATTCCCAATCGCGTTCGCTGAACATAACATGAAATACCATATCGTTGATAGTGTTAATGTTGAAAAATGGCGTTTTCAAGATGCCTTCCATTTCACTGAACGCACTCGGTCAACCGATCGTGAAAATTTCCTCCAGCACGATGTAATATGTATACCGGAACTTCTGAAACCTCCTTCTGTATCCACATCTTCAGTTCTTCAGATATTAGATTAGTATGAAATTTTAATGTAACTAGCAATTTTACTGTTTACCAGATTGTAATCATCATTTGTCTTACTGTAATTCCAAAAGTATTGTTGCGTGTACGTGTTCGTAATGCACATAGAGCAGATGATAGTTTGATAAATTTATTTTCACAAAAGAAACACTTTACTGTTCTGGAACTTTCCAAAAAAGCACTCTTCAGCTCTTCTCAGTATCACAGAGCTCAATCAGTAGTTACACCTCAAATTACTGAGAACGTTAAGCACAGTGCAATGCAAAGTGTATCCAAAAGGCGAAGCTCTCACGGCGATCTCAATACTTCGATGTCAGCTCTGAACTAAACAACTGAGATTCATGTTCATCATTCGCGAATTGGTCTCAACTTCTGAGAGTTTTTGTCAATAGATCTTGGTGGCCGTAGGCAAATCACTGTTATTTTAACTTAAGAAGATGTACTACATGTGTACATCGGTCACCTGGAGGTGTGAAAATTTACAAGACCGAAGTCTGTCGATCATGGCCGTGGCAGTGGCAAAAGTCCTGCGTTCATTTATAAAGTTCATGCAAGCAAATAAACTAAAATGGTCGTATTCAGTCAAAATGAAATCAGATCAGTTAAATGAGTTAGGATTTTCATACAGTTCGTAGCAGAGAGCATTTTTTGGTCACATGATCATGTTTAACACAAGTTAAGTATTCTTTCATTAGTAAAAAACAATAAATTTTCCTTGACATTAAGACAGTTCTTTCACACTAGCTTCAGTAATTAACACACAAAGTCCAGCAAAGTAATAAAATTGATTAAAATCTATCTGTAAATTACGAAAATAACTAAGTTTTCAGTTACACTCCTAGTGTTGGATTGGTTAAAATGAATTCAGGAGACGTGGCCTGATGAATTATGCTAATTTGTAGGCGACTTTTTGTTTCTATGCCATTTTTCATTCACAGTACTTCTTAGTGAGATATTTATGAAAAACATTTAATCCTTGAATAAATAAGTAAATAAATTAATAAAATAAGAATACGAAGAACATAAAAATGAGCCAGCAAAGTCCTTTTCCTGCTTTGCCAGGAGAAACAAAGCCTATGAACCTGCTTTGTAAGATAAATGAGAAAACATAAATCTTGAAAAACCTATATACATATTTACAGTTACCAAGAAGCATTGTGGTGAATTGTACGCAGTCTTTTGACTACGCTTTCAATCGTTGTGTCATAATCACTCGGATTTCTATTGAGGTACAAACCAAAGAGCATTCACAATAATTCTCACATCTCTCAGGTCTTGCATAGTTTTCATCCGGCTGCCGAGAAATCTCAGCTTGGCGATATCTCGCCAATTTGGCAAGATAGTTCAATATCTATCTCAATGTTAAATAGACTTGCCCCTGTAACTTATTTTTCGCGCAGATATTTGCCCTTCTTCTCAATTGCATAAGCTTAAGTACTATATTTTCTCTCTCCTTTTCGCATTCCTTCGCTTCGAAGCACATTCGGCGCTTATTCGGAAGGCTCGAAGTTAGAATTCTGGCGAAGGAAAAGCGGGTTTCTTCAAATTCTAAATTTCGAAAAATTCTAAATAACTCTACGACTGTTTACCAACAGATATTTATTTATTTATTGTTACTTAACTGTGGTGGCATTGGTTTGAGTTTATCACGCTTGGCCGTACTTTAGGCCCTTGATAGCTTCGCAGTCTATTAACGTTAAGGTGCCAACCCTGTTAGAATTTTGATAGCTTCGGCTATATCTCTTTAGTTAAGATTAGTTTAGTATTATTCTTAGTTTCTTAAGTTCAAGCCGAAGTGTCGGCTTTATTGTACACTCCAAGACGGAGTTTTGTTAAACAAACTTTAATTAATTGGAATAATAAAGGGTTATTTTACCCTTCTATCTTGTTGTTTCCTGTCACACGAACTCAAGCGATTATTCGCTTATCAGTTCTTAAGATTCTTCACTTCCAACAGTAACTTATAAATTACAAAGGAACTCTACACTTTTATAAGAAAAACCTGGCTCGTATTCAATTTACTTGTGGCGAAAACAGATTTGAACTCTGATTACTTCCAGTGTTTAAGCGTCTTAATCCTTTGGAGAAATCTTTTCTGATGCACAGATGAACTACGAGTAGTATAGCAAAAATTAAGAGGCTAAATCTCGTAACTGTTTTCGCAGTGTTTTAACGACTTGGCAAATATTGTTACTGCAGTAAAACCTTGACAAATTATATTATTTTATTATGATAGTTAAACAAAAGTCATTTATATTTTGACTCTGAAATAAGAGCTGTATTATTCTGATCTTTTGTTTTTAAATTTTAAATTGCCCTTTAAAGAAAAATATCCTTTAAAATCAAAGGAAAATTCTAGTTATATTACTTACTATAAAATTAAAGTACTTTATGATAATTCATAAACTATAAATAGTCAGAACCAACAATTCGGTAAAAAGTTATGAAAAATACAGTTTCAAGTAATTTAGCTATATTATATCAGAAAGATTCAAGAAAAAGCAGTTTGAGCCATATTTCCGTGAGGTTTAGTTTTCGTTTTTAATTAAGTTATTAAATATTGTACTATATTGTATTGTGTATATAAAGTTATTAAATATTGTACTATATTGTACATTTCAGGATCGCTTGTGGAGAAAGACCCGATCTCGTTGCCCAAGTTCAAAGTGTGTCGGTGTAGATGCTAACAGGAACTGGGATTTCAAATGGAATGGTAAATTATATTTACTACTATCATAATGCAACAAATTTTAACACCTTTCTTATTTCGCTACAGTCTTTTTATAACTAAAATTAATTATTACTATGCACTATAACTTATTTCCTCTTCCTATTCAGCCGGGGCAGTGGTTAGCGATGCTGACTGTCGTACCGAAGGGCCCAGGTTCGAATCCCAGAGAAGGCATGTTAGTTTGTAAATATATAGTATCTGTGCGGTATGAGGGCACTCTAAATATGCCGTGAGCCGAAAGTCCTTTCGAGAGGTTGGTGGTAGGCAAGAGGGTGGGGAGACCCTCGCACCTATCTCCCAGTGTGTTCTCTCTTGTGTTTAATTGATTGAACTTCCTGTACCGCCATTACAGGCTTAAAAGGGCTTAGTGGTGCTATTTCAATATAGAAACGTTGAAATCTAAAGCAAGGCCTAAATCAGGCCCATAAGCAGCAGAATAACCACCATACTACCTGAAATAACTTTAAATAGAATTCATAACTAAAATATGATCTTAACGTCTAGAAACTGGTGAGATTTACCAGCTACGCAAACAAATAACACATTATTACATACTTTGTAAAACAAAATATAACACATTTTACTTACATGCATAAAAATATGTTACTGACAGAATATCATAAACGCCATAATTTTTCTTACAACAGACCAAGAAATGTTTAAACACAATCAATATATAAATTCGTTTCATGTACAGATACATATTTTACGAAATTTGACAATTTCAATTTAGTCACTGTACTTTTACATAGATCCTTTAGAGTCTTAAAGTTAGCAATATCTGGAATAAATCTTAGAACAACATATTTCATAGAAGAACATCTAAATAACAAGTGCTCATGATCGACATAACTCATGCCACAAGGAAATGCACAATTTTTAATCGAAAACCTATTATAATAAAATGGGAAATGTCCATGATTAGTTAAAGCTTGGTTAAGATACTTGTCACTTAGGCATTTTCTCTCACTTATAGTTGAGATTAAGTTTTATATGTGAATCTTTCTTTAGATACTGGGTCGTTCAACTTTGCTTGCCAAAGAGTCAAACTTTTTCTTTTCAACAAGGATTTCAAACTGTCTTTACTTCAAAATCAATAATTAGATTTTCAGTGGCAGCCTTTGTCAATCTATCTGCTAATGCGTTACCAATAGTCCCAATATGACCCTTCGTCCAAAAGAATTTAATATATCTGAAAGCGCTAAGAAAAATGAGCATATCTTTTATCTGTTTAATTAAACCGTTACTTGGACAAACATCCGTGATTGAAACAAAAAAATTCTACAGGATCTAACGTAGATGTAGAAATAAGCCAATATAAGGCTTCTCGCAGAGCCACTAACTCTTGCCTGGTAGACAGAGACATTGTCAGAATGTCTATATTTCCTTTGTATGCTTATTTTCTCGTGTGAGAACGCACAAAAGGCTGCCTCTACATGACTATTTAATTTAGATCCACCTGTAAAAACAGTGTAGGGTGTCATATTAGGGAGGCCTTTATGCTAATTCAACCGTTTGAATAAAGCTGGATGAATGCCCAATCTTTCTTCAAAGTCAAAATCTCTAGCTGAGAAGACCTCACTGAAGCAATCGACAGTTTTATTACCAGCTTTTAGTTTAAAGATAGAATATTCTTTTTCTGCTAAAATATCGATCGGAAGACATCCAGACAAAATCTGAAGAGCTACTGTGGAAACAGTTCTAAAACACTTAGTAATCCCCAATAAAGCGATTCTTTTGAATTTGCAAAATTTTGTAACGCATTCGGATCGATCCAGTCCACCATGCGCCAAATGCATACAAGATCTTTCTCTCCATAGCTCTTTTATATAAACTCTTAAGAACTTTACCTTGGGAATTCATTTTACTAAGTCTATTAAGAATATGAGTGCATTCAAACTTTATTTGATCTATAGGTGAAGTATAAAAGTGAACTTTTCATCGATCGTAATGCCCAAATATTTGATTGTCTTAGAAACTCTAATTGGTTGTCCTTAGAGTTTGATCCTAGGACGTATTGATCTAGTATTAGTTTTGGCAATACCCAAAAGAAAGCTCTTCTTTGGATCAAATTTAAGTTTAACATGGAAAGACCACTTTTCCAATTCTTGCGTGGCGAAACTTAAAGCTTTATCAGTAAGCAGGACGACCACTCCCGTGGCCAATAAAACAAAATCATTAGCATAAGCTTGCATACTAACATTTTGTATACAAGCTTATGCTTATTTTTGTGGTAAAGTTATGTTTAGGGCTATAGTAGCAATAATATTTCACAAAAGTGGACCAGATATTGAGCCTGGGGGACAACTCCTTTGGTAATTTCTGTGGTACCCCTTATTACCATCATATAAGGAAACTTTTCTTTCCTTCAGAAAATCACGTATCAATAAGAAGATGTTTGTTTGTTTCTTGGACATTTCATATCTTTTAATTAATTTAATAAAATTGGTCACCAAACGTTGTTAAAAGCGCTCTTTACATCTAAGGCTAAAATGGCAGTAAGTTTACCATTCCTTCTATTTCGATGGATGTCAGAAATTAAATTATCTATAGCCTGGGTAGTGCTTTTACCCGGCATAAAACCAAATTAATTTTATTTAAAAAATTATTTGATAATATATAATATTGTAACCGTTGTGTCATGAGTTTATCCAGCACCTTACCCCAGGAAGGCAGTAAACGAATAGGGCGAAAAGAGGAAGGAACTTCTTTATCCTTTCTTTGTTGAACAAAACTAAATCAGCCTCTTTCCAACATTCAGGAAATATTCTTCTCCGAAGACATTCATTCAGAATAGCTAAAAGGAACTTTTTATTACATTCAAAGATTTCTAAAATAATTTTCATTGCCAAGCCATCTTTACCAGGAGCTTTACCTTTATTTAACTTTTTAAGAGTATAAGTCTCTTGTGTACGAAGTCCCAATCACATATGTTTCCACTACGAGGGACGTTTTGTCGAAAGGGATAATTCTCAGAACCCGCACATTTCCACGAAACCTACGTAGCTAGGTTACCATTTTCACTTACTAAGAAGACTTGAACGCCAAACAGTAATCGATTATAACTCAGATTGAAATCACATGATCCTCCAGAAACAGAACGTTGGTCTGATTGGTTGATCTCTACTCGGGACAGAGCTGCAACCGAAACATTTTCGGCGAGGTTTCGGAAAACCTCACGTAGCCGGCACATCGTTCCGTAACTAGACGGGACTTCGCTTTCAGCGAAGCTGTTTTTTCTAGGAATCCTTGCGTTTAAACCAGTGCTACCAGAACCTCGTTTCTGATGTTTTTCAAAGAACACTTAAATTTCCTACTCTACACACTGATTTGTCTTTCTTAGCGTCACCTTCGGTTATCGGGCAAATTACACGTAAGTGAATTATGAACGAATCGTAAATAAGTGAATAACACAAATGACTACTATGAATATGACAAGCAAATATTACACAGGAACTCTGCAAACATAAGAACAGCACACATGATGTACATTAATATACCCAGTTAATATTGTTCAGTATAATGCATCTGAACAACTTCTTATATACAAGTTACCACTGACTACTAGAGTAAATATTTTCTGTAAACTCAGAATGAAAATGCATAAAACATTGCTAAAATCCTCATTCAGTACAGTCAAAGTCTTGACAGGGTTTCTTTAATGCCATAAATACCCATCTTCCGAAGTAACTTTATAAATTCCGCTGCAAATTTTTAATATTCCGTAAAGATCTTTGAGTGGGATTAGCGACAATAGAATGCTCCACCAGTTGAGTACAAATACTGATAGTCATATAACAGGCGATACAGCAGCTCAGCTGGTGGTAAGTAAGTGTGTTCTTTCTCAAAATTGGGGGCGGAACTGAGTTAAAGTCGGCTGTCACCTATATGGTTCTTAAGGCTCTTGCCAACCACAGGCGTATTTTACTCCTTGCCACGATGAATGTCGCGGGCTTGCGCTGACTTCTGTCAGACAAGTGAATATCCTCTTTCTACCCTAAAAATAACAGCATGCTTATAATACCTAAATAAGCTTTCTAAACATATAATAGAATATTATATACTTTGCTTATAATATCTAAGTTAAGGGGTGGCCAATCTTTTTGGGAAGAGTGCCACTATCTGGAAAAAAAAAAAAAAGTTACGTGTGCCACTTCCAATTTTTCCAACATACAAAAAAATATAAAAAAGTGAAAAAAAAAGCGTTTGTATGCTGATTATGGGATTTTTACGCAAATACCCCTTTTTTATGTAAGTCTGAGTAATGGATATTTAAAAAATAATGTAATAAATAAAACAAATATATAAACCAGGGATTTATTGTTAATAAACATTTTTAAAGGTTTAGTCAGTTACGTTATGTGTTAAATAAAAATTAATAATTTGAAACATTTAATTCTAAATAACTGTTAAACAGTCCGTACTTCACAAATATGGTTTTTGAATATGTAGTTTTTTTTTTAACTATGTCATCTATTAGGATTAGTTCTTGAAGATGCTAACAGAATTAGGCGTTTTAGGTGCATATCAGTTAATCTTGAGCGATATTTTGATTTTATTATGTTCATAATAGGAAACATTCGTTCGCAAACATAATGCTGATTCAAACGTACAACAATATCTGATAGCCAAATCGTGTGAATTTGGAAAATTGCTTGTTGTTGGTACAAATTTCCAAAATTCAATATAATTTGGAGCACTTGCAGTTGAAATAAATTCCTTATGTTTGCTTTTCAGTCTAGTATGCTGCTGTAGGTCAATAATTTCGATTTGGATTTCAGTCGAGTAAGAATTAACGTTTTGCAGAGAAAACGGATTATTATAATTCTTCTAATGCTTCATATCTATCGATATTATCGACGATTATATCGTTATCTATCGACGGAGTTGATACAGATGATATGATTATTTTTTTCAAATCCTATAATTTTAGACTAGTCTTTGCGTGCCACTGTTAAAACTCTACTTGGGACACTGTGGCACCCGGGCTACTCTACCCGGGTTGGCCATCCCTGATCTACGTAATCGTCCTAAACTGCGTCATTTCAAAATTATTCCATGATTTTTATATAATGAACGACGAAGGTCATTCCATTTACTGTACACGACGCTTCAGCCAATAATAATCCAGTCCATGTTAAAATTTGGATCAAGGATCAAGGAAGTGCAGTTTACGGAGTTCATAGGCAATTACGCCTTTACCTCCACATCTTCAAAGGAAATTAAATCATCCGAAAGAGGGGATTGTCAAATAGGGTAAAATTTTGATAAGCCGAATGACTTGGAGTAAGTGCCTTCACACTGAGTCAAAAAAAAGGCAAAAAACTCAGAAGGTCTTAATTTTGCGCCGAAAAAGGGCCAGAATAATTTAGATAGGGGCAGCCATAAAAATTTTGACTAGAAAAATAAAAGGTGATGTTTCCTTGAACCTTGATAATCATTTTCTTTGCATACGACAGATGAAGAATACGCAGGGGAATTCCGATGCGCGTTCTTCGCATGGAGATAGGAAAGGGAGGAGCGGCCATTCCGCGCTAGAAGTGAAGCACTGCTTTGAAGCTTGGGTCACCAGACGGGGTGTTCTTTGTTTACATTCAGAAGCTCGCTTGACAAGATTCTGATAGTATTTCGACGCACGACAGTTCCATAGAAATCCAAAAAGGGACACTCTCGCATGAAAGAAACATTCATAGTGTGATGAATAATAGCAATTTGTATAGTTTACTGACATTTATGCAAAAATCACATCTTGGTTATTTTTCGATAACTAACAACAGCGATTTTGATTATGAATTTGTTTTATAAAATTCTAAGCTGTTGCACTACAAAAATATAGATTTTAAGAAAATTGCTAAAAGAGATCTGCCAAAATTTATTTTCTAGAAGATTTGAAAAGTTTGAAACTTGATGGCTAAATGTAAATATAAAATTATGTATGTTAAAATATTTGTAATTAGGCACATAGGTCAGATTAAGTTTTTATTAAATAGAGTAACGCATGCAAGGGCTATCTGCCTAAAGAGAGAGATGCCATCGTGGAGGAATTTTGAAGAAAAACTGACCTTTGAGTGGGTATTAAAAATAATACTTATAATTTTCATTCAAATTATATTCATATATATATTTTTATGTAAAACTTTCGGATGTATGCTAAATTAGTGTAAATTACTTTACACGAAAAATATAGTGAATGCACAGAAATTAAAGATTTGCACATGCCGGAAATGATAAATAGGAAATATGTATGGGTATTTATGCATGTGCTTGCAAAAAGCATGTATCTGCCTTTGACAAAATATTTAAATATTCATTAAATTATTTATAAATGTATTTGAAATGAAGAATTTATTCACTTATAAACAACTGTGAAAGTACTGTGAAGAAATCTAATGATTAAATGTATCTAATTTATAATGATTATAAATGTTATCTAAATATATAATAACCTTAATATTAAATTGTAAACATAAATTTAAATCCTGTTGACAAATACGTTATAAAACTATTTAAGCAAGAATTGTTCGTATTGGAAAGCAATCTGTTAAAAGGTATTGTAAAGCAAATGCTATGAGATGCGCACTTAAGAACGTAATAAAGAGTTTTGGAATATGTATTGTTGAAATGAAGGGTAAAAAAAAAAAAAAAAAAAAAAATCTGATAAGTATAATTAAAAGAATTATTCCCTTTACATTTTATAATAACTCAGTTACAAGTTTTAAATAATACTTTAAAAAAAAACTTATTTTATTCCCTTTCAGAAATGTTCAGAGAAAGTCAAATACTATTTAATACCTATTTAATTATTAGGAATTAGCGAAATACTTATTTAAAGTATTTCGCTAATTCCTAATAATTCTCTAATTTAAAATGAACCGAATAGAGCATTAATTATAAATTGACTTACATTTGTCGATTTAAAAGAAGCCAAAAAATCATGTCATGTTTCAGAAAGTATTTTAGGAAGAAGCTCTATAAATAGAAAAGAAATAATGCATAATTTTAATATTAATAATAAAATAAACTTTGGTCTTAATTTTTGTACCTTAACCGAATAAAATCGAATTACCTTAATTTTTTTTTCTAATGTAATTAACGAAAACTTGTGAAAATATTTCATTCAAATTAAACCATTCTGAGAAAACTGTCCTGTGAAAAGTATAGCATTTAATTCCGTTCAGAATGAAATGTTGTTTAAAAATATGTTGTTTTCACATACTTGGGACTCTGAGGTGTTATAGAAAAAGAAAATATATACATTTATATGTATATTTGCGACGTAATTACAAAATATTTACACCTGAACGCGTCAAATCCCATAGAACTGAATGGTAAATGACCCAATGTTTTGGTCACCACGTAAGGATCGCCGGTGCTTCAGAGCAGGGTACGGAGAAACTTGTTTAGGGCGACCCCATCTTACTTCCTACCTCCATGGTTCTTCGAGGTGGGAGGGAGGGGGGAACCTGTTTACAGGTCGAAAAAGTAGTTCTGCCAGTGATCAGCTGGGAGGGAGAAGTTTCATTTTTGACCGCTGTTCAATGCGGTTTTTAAAGGCCAAAAAGGACGCTGTTAAGCGCCTAAGAAATTTCCTTTTTAAAGGAAGAGAGAAGCTATAATTTAACAATCTTTTTGAGTTTTATTTCATTTGATAGGTTAAAGTATTTTAAATCAGTCCTATTTGACTGTGATGTTTCTTATTAAAGAAACGTTAAAGGAGGTTTCTCGAGTTAATGCCGTGTGCATTAAAGAACTTTAGAGGTGGGGGGGTTAAGGAACGAGAGGTTCACGTGGCTATCAGTGTGCTCATATCTAGCCCGTTTAAATGGCAGAGCTGAATATTCCCTGTTAAGAACCGCTCTGGGTCTCTTCCGGGAAGAAGCAACAGCAGGATCGTATACGGGTAGCATATGAAGCACAGGATTTGCAACACGTTGAATATTTTTGAAAAATTTTTCCGAAAGTCGCTGTATATAGCGATTAATGGGCATAATTTTGAGGTCGTTATGAATCTCTTCGTTCCGTACAAACCACGGAGCTTTTAGAATTTGCCGAAGCATTTTAGATTGAAAAATTTGGACATGTTTTCTGTTAGTCAGTGCACATGGGCCCCATACGGGATACGCATACGTAAGAACCGGCCTAATCATTGATTTGTAGAGCAAGATTTTGTTATCAGTTGACAGGTCGCTATGACTAGCTAAAAGGGGGCGTAGGGCGGTTTTGACAGCTGTCGCACCCGCTATGATTTTGCGGATGTGAGGCTGCCAAGTTAATTTTGAGTCTAGTAAAACACCTAGATATTTGTAAGAAGAGACCCAGGGAATGGGTTCACCGAAGAGCATTAAATTAGGTAAACTTGGGATGTTTCTTCGGATGAACATAGTGGCAGCACATTTTGCGACATTAATTTTGATTTTATACAGACCGAGCCAGAGTTCTAAGGTCGAAAGGTAACTCTGCAATTGTGAGATTACCTGGAGGGTGTTGGAGTGTGGTGAAATGATGGCTGTATCGTCTGCGTATAACGCAAGATCGATATTTGGGGCCTTAGGAATATCATTTACATAAAGGTTAAAGATTGCAGGGGCGAGGAGGCTACCTTGAGCCACCCCAGCATAGATTGGGCGGGGAGAGGAGAATTCGTGGTTAACTCGCACGCGGAAACTGCGTCCGGTCAAGTACGAGTTAATAATTTTAATGAGATGGGCCTAAAAACCAAGCCGCATGAACTTGTAAATAATCCCGTCATGCCAAGCCCTGTCAAAGGCTTTGGCAACGTCCAGATAGACAATTCCAGTTTTCTCTCGCTTACGAAAGCCTTCATGAATGAATTCCACTACACGGAGT
Organism: Stegodyphus dumicola; assembly: GCF_044657685.1. NCBI lineage: Eukaryota > Metazoa > Arthropoda > Arachnida > Araneae > Eresidae > Stegodyphus > Stegodyphus dumicola. The sequence continues at coordinate 120,745,486 of NC_140779.1, read as the reverse complement.
AACTGGTGTACCGTGGAGTGTTTAGGTCGGAAGCCGAATTGTTCCGGGATTAGTAAATTTTGATCCCGACAGAATTCATTCAGGCGATTAAGTAAGACAAATTTATAGATCTTAGAGAGAGAAGATAACAGACTTATGGGTCTGTAATTGACGGGCAGGTTTAAATTTTGTCCCGGTTTTGGAATGGGGACGACTGCTGCAATTTTCCAGCAGTCGGGGAAATAGCTTCTCCTGAGCATTAAATTTATGAGTACCGTGATCCATACGATAAACATAGGGGGGAAGTTTTTGATCAATATTAAAATATATTATAAAAGGCAGCCAGATCAAGAACTGCAGGGGACCTTCTAACAGGGTAAAAAGTCGGGAGGGTAGGAGCTATGATCTGTACATGGTTACTCTGGCACCATGAATTTAGACTAATACCATACCTGTTCCTATTAGAACAAAACCATGCGGTATGGCGTGAATTTAGATCACCAGCAATTATTAGGTGATTTGAAATATTCAAAAGTTTATCAAAATCACTGACAGGAAAAGCTGGCCTTCCACGTGCTCTAGACAGTGGAGGTAGATAAGCTGAGACTATTGTCAGCGGGGAGGAATTTTGAAGGAAAATTTTGATGATTGTCTCTTCCAAAAAATTTAAATCAGGGGACGGTATCATGTGGTGCTTTAACGAACGCTTCACATAGATACAAGTGCCACCACAGGGATTTCTGCCCTGTGACACCCTGTCAGTACAATAAATGTCATAATTCCCAATTTTGGGAGTATTCCCTGGGGTAAGGTGAGTCTCTTGGACTAAAAACACGTCAATATCGTGCTCTACTATAAAATCACGAACTTCGTGAATTTTCGATGTTAATCCATTGGCATTCCACGTGCAAATGGTCAGTTCTCTGGTGGTGTTTGAACTGTTATTCATAAAATTGAATTTTAAGCCGTTATTAGAGGTTCATCACTGAAAAACAGAGGACATGGGTCTAAAAAAGCCGAATTAGGTTGAAAGCTCAACATAGCTTTCATAAATATAAAATGCCCTCATTAAAGCATCTGCTTGCCTGAATGTTAAAATTTGCGATCTGAAATCTTTGGCAACCAGTCATAATGAATTCGAGCCGAAGGCAAAAAAAATTCTTAACCATTAGCTCCGTATTGGACGCTTCGTGTGTTTCCTCGGCTTCTCTATTGTGATGACTTGCAAACTGCTGTTGCTCTTTCTCTCTTCAAACATATTACGAAAGTGTTACACTATAACAATGCAACTATGCAAGACAAGGCACTAATTTTTCGCCCAATTTAGCGCTCCTTCTGTTTCAAAAACGTGAAATCAAAAATAGAGTATTCAATCGACTGTGCTATGTATTTAAAATAATTATAGTCAGCTAACATAAATACGAATTCTTGAGTAAATGTTATCACTAAAGTTTTTAGAATGAGTGGAGAATACAAATCGTCTTCATATATTAGCACTCAAATGTAGTCCCATGTCATATTTCTTTACATTATCCAAATTAACAGTGTTCAATTTCAACAAGTCCTAGTGAAAGTGACCACCTCGCGTTTCTAGGTACGTACTTCTGTTTTCTTTGAGTAGATTAAGAGGTGGGTCAATACATGTACTCTGAGTAACACTTTCACCCCCCCCCCAAAAAAGGGACAGTTATCTATCTCCCGTTCTACTGGAACGATTGACTAAATTTAACTTTCGGTTTTTCATGTTTCGAAAGCGCGACTTAAGATATATATTAGATTTATATATATAGCATTGTTCTGATGTAGGTATTCTGACACAAAATCGGACTTTTTCTGAAATAGCATACTTAATTTTTTCCATTCTATGACTCAAATTATGCCAAAGTCCCAAGTTTTGTAAATGTCGAACGAGTAGATTTTAAGAAATTAGCTTTTGAAATTTTAGCTCTTCGATGTTAATTCAATTTGGTATATATTTATCAATATATATATCTGTTTTTTTTTAAATTAAACTTGATTCCTTTTTTCACAGTTCGAAATCTAGGTTCAATCCAAATAAGTTTCGCAGCTATTTTCTGATTTGTTTTTTAAATTTGTACTTTTTAGTAATTTTTATAAATTTTCGAAAAAAATTTTAAATTTAAGTTTGGCCATCATCTTAAAGTAGATATAGTTCTAAGCATATCTACAATACATCAGAGTTTTTCATTCAAAATTTCTCAAGATTTTATATATTGGCACATTTTGAAATGTGGTCTATTTGTTATAAGCGATAATAACACCAAGTGTGGAGTTATCTTTCTTTATGAAATTTATCGGAAATGAAAATAGGTTACTATAAATTACGAATTTCGCCAAGTGAATTATTCTTGGCGAAAGCTAAGAAAAGTGCGCCAAGTAAAATTTTTAAATTTCTTGGTAAGTTTATCAGCAAATTTTACAAAATTTAATACTTAGGCATAATTATTTGAATCGTAAAATCGAAATAGGAAAAATATAGTATTTCTAAAACCGTCCAATTTTGTGTCGAAATACATACGTTAGAACAAAGCTATATATACAGCTAATATATATCTTAAGTTTCGCGCTTTCAAAACATGAAAATCACAAATTAAATTCCTCAGTTAGTTCAGTAGAACGAAAGTTATAGAACTGTCTAACTTTATTTTATTTTATTTTTATTTGTGTATGTGTACAGAGTGTACGTTTATTCTCCAAATCACTTCGTTTTATTTTTCGATACGATTCACGTGATCTTTGTTCTGTGATTGCATAGAAAATTGCGGAAAAAAATAAGTTTCAATTTGCAGGAGTAAAAAAAGGGGTGTTTGTTCCCAAACCTTTTTCAGTAGTTAGGCTCTGTGGAATTCTTTTCACTCAATGACCTTCTTTATCTGATATCGGGCGAACGATGAAAGCATCGTTCCTTGATGTTTGATAAGTCATGGAGCTCTAAAGTAACTGATTCTGTATCTACAGTTTTGTTAAATTGTTTTATTATGCTTAGTCTGATGCGCAAATGATGCCATCAGCGTGTTTTGCAGATGCAACAAAAACTTCTTTTGAAAACTGGGAATCCCTGCATAGAACTACAGAGTTAATTAACTAATTAGTTTATAAGGTATTGGACTACGTTCGACTCCCACGTTTTGAAAAAAAGTAAAATTAATCTATTATTAGTGTTTTTTTAGTAGAATACTACTTAAAATGGCAATAGGTGATAAAATATTAAAGCAAAATTTTTACTTGCATTTTGCTTTACAAATATGTTAAAATTTCAGGATTACTAAACATAATCCCACAAAAATATTGAACAATATTTAAATTTTATTTTTTCTTTTACATTTATTAAGGTATAAGGAATTAAATGGGCTAAAATTTAAGGGACAAAATAAAATGCCCATCAAGTATAACTGCTTGTGTGCATACACCAGCTATTTTCGAGAAATTTTGCTCTTTTCATTCACAGATTTTTAAATAACAAAATTTTAAATATGTACACAAATCTAAGCTTTTACTCCTTTTAATTCACAATATTGTATAGAATATTTTTCGAAAGTTTCATAAATTTACTATAGTAATATTTTTAATTATGCAAATTTGTAACAAAAACTAAAAATAAAATTTTTTAAAAAGTACGTTTACGTAAACACAAACAGAATGAAATGAAAATGTTGTTAAATGCGAAACTGAAGTTGAGAAGCTAATCTTGTTCCCAAACACTTAATAATAAATAGAAAGTATTAAAAACCTCTTTTCAACATCACAGAAAGCGATGAAATGAAAAATTCCCAGTTTAAAAGTATTTAGAATAGTTTGTGCCCCCTTCAAAATGAGCTTCCTGCCTTTTTTAACAACTTCCGGTTCACGATGTAGAACAAGAACAACCACAACTTTCTTTCTCACCGGAGAGACCAAACAAAAGTAGTTTGGGGAAGCTAAAACTCTAAGCTTCAAAATAAAGTAATAAGAAATATTTGGAAAATTTCATCAAAATTGACGATTAGAACTTAAACAGATACTTTAAAGAAGAAAAGCAGCACTGTAGTTTATATGACACAATTACAACACATACGTGTGTGTGTGTGTTGTAAATATAATAGTGTTGCATTCTACGGATTCGTAGATTTGGAGTGATTGACGGCAACAGTTGACGAAGAATCAAAACACAATTTTTTCGTCAGTATTACACAGGAAATTCCAAAAGACGCGTTACAATCGTTGAAAAACTACGATAAACACGCTGAAACAATTAGCAACACAGCCTTCAGGCTATCAGGGTATAACGGTGAAGACAAGCTTCACGGCAAAGCACTAAAGTACAGCTCCCGACTGGTAGATCGCTCTCCAGTTAATCTCTGAACTCAAAGCACTACGACTGAACTCAACACACTCAAGATACTCTTCATGATAAACTGCTACTCCGCGTACAGGCAGGGAATTTATAGTTTTTGATCTGCCTTCGAGAACATTCTCGGGAATGAAAAACCGGTAAGAATTGTTCTAGAATGTTCTCGCTTGGTCTAGGCGATATTGCCAACTTTGTCACCAAATAAGCGATTTCTCGCCAAATCTGGCAACCCTGCTGTTCTTTGTCACTTTCTGGCAACCTCAGGCCCCTTTGTGGAGAAGCTGTCTTAGCGCAGCTGGTTATTTCGTAACAATATTGATGCGTGCGTACGGATTCGTAATAGACTGAATGCACACAGAACCGATGATAGCTTAATAAAATTTACTCGTATTTTACCAAAAGGAGAGCTTTACAGTTCTGGAACCTTGCACAAAAATACTTTTAAGTTCTTCTCAGTATCTCACAATCAGTAGTTACACCTCAAGCTATTAAGAACGTTAAACACGGTGCAATGCAAACGCATCTAAAGAGCTAAATTCACATCAAGACATCTCAACGCCCCTTAGTCGACTCTGAATTGAGAAACTGATGCTCTCTCCTATCTTATATAGTTTTCTTCCGGCCGTCGAGAGGTCTCTAGTGCCTTCCACTTCTCGAAATTATTGGAAGGCTTATAAAGGCCAGATACGGTTACAGTTACATATATAGGTTAGTTTCATTTATTCAGTCATATTACCAATTACAGTTATACATGGACCGAAGCAAAATGTTGCCAAAATCGTCGGCAAAATTCGCGAAAAGTTTGGTGACTTTTCACGACAAAAATTTGTCGCCAGAACCATCACCAGCTTGACGATGTCTCGCCAGTTTAGCGAGATAGCCATTTACCTCAATGTTCAAAAAGACTTGCCCTTGTAATCTTATTTTTCTGGCAAAGCTTTGCTTTCTCAAGGCCGTTCCTGTTGCATTATACAAAATTCATAACAATACAATATCGTAGTTTTTGTAATAGGAGTGACATGTAGAAGCCACACAAGACCTTTTTAAATCCATTTATAAATTATATCAAACTTTCGTTTTGTGTTGGATATACTAAATATGATAATATTTTTGGTTCAAAACAGATGCAGCGGGATCCAGTACCAATCCGTGTTCCCACAACTATGCTGGACCTGAACCTTTTTCGGAACCTGAGACAAGAGCTATCGCGGAATTCATGTTGGACAACCTCAAGGGTCGACTTGAGCTATTCATTGACATCCACAGTTACTCGCAGAGGTGGATGACGCCATGGGGGTACACTACAAAGTTGCCGCCAAATTACCGAGAGCAGGTGAGTAAAAATATTCTGAGACATTAAACAGATTGGGTTTTGTATCGGAAAATTTATACAGCTCAAAACGAATTGATATCAGATCATTTCGTAATAACACGAATTTTACTATTTAAAAAAATTTTTAATTTTGGGGTTCAGATCGTCTAAATAAAGGCACTTTCAGCTGGAATGCATACTAGCTGTCATAAATGAAAATTTTGGATTTTCGAAGTACATTAATTTTTTATATTACATAATTAGAGTTGTAAAACATAAATTTCCAGCTCTTTATAAAGTCAGTAATAATAACCTTAATAGTAAAGCATTTATTTTAGAATATTTAAGAAGTATCATGATGTGCATCAAACTGAGAAAACAGTGATGAAAAAAGATGAGTACCTTCTTGATGTCAGTGATTAAAACATTAGTCTATTTTATTTTTCAAAACCTCTGGCGGTATGTTCCAATAATGAACACAAGGTCACACATATACAAGATCTTTTACATAAACCCACAGAAAGAAATCGCAGAGTGACAAGTGTGTTGTGCATGTGCTTCCTTTGCCGAAAACAATCCAGCACTCAAAATGGTTGCGTTGGTGACGGGAGGTGAGGTTCAGAATGTGTCTTGAAATAGACTACCGCTTAGATGTTGTCCATGTTACCAAAAAGAATCCTATAGAACATTTCTAAAGTATGTAAACAAAATTTTTTACTTCCTTCTACATATCTACATTCTGTATAATTCTTATCGATAAATTTTTTTTTCAATTAAATAGTTATAGCCTTTTATAATCGCTATATTCGTTTTGAATCTCCCTCTATATAAATCATCACAAGTAATTTGTATAACTATTGCGCTTGCTTACAGTTGCGACTTCGCAAGTACGTATAATGCCACCTGAGAATAGAAATAGTAGAAATAATGACATACAATTCTGTTTCCTGAAATCTTAAAATCTATTCTCAAAGTGTTCTTAAAAGAAGGACATCATGGCAACAAATTTTCCACTTATTGCTCTTCATGTAGAAGTGCTGCAATTTCAATTTAATTTAAGATACAGTTATTCTTTGATGAAATTGTCTACCAGCGGCCGAGCGATAAAATCACTGAACACTGCTAGTTACGATCTGAGTCAGATTTCATGCGAAGGGGCTGGGTGTTTTCGTGTTTTTCCCCATGTGTAAAGTGTATGCGAGCCAGTTTTCCTCAGAATGTCCTCTACGAAGGCATCCCTTCCCTTAGCCTAGATAGCCGTAGTGTGCTTTGCCATAATCTACTAAACGAAACTTTGATGGAGTTATTTTAGTCTGTGAAGTTGCATTTTTCAGTGTAGTTTAGCAGACAACCATTTTTAATGGCATGAACTTAAAACATAAATAAAATTACTTTCGTATACTCTGCAGAGGAGCAATTAAAATATTATGCATATTATGCAAGTATCATTTATGCCTAGTTAAAAAAAAAAAAAAAAGAAAGAAATTGAGCACTTTGAATTAGCTTACTTACATGCCTAGAAATAATTTAATTTAAAAGCAAGAAAAATTGAATTTATTATATTTTCTAAGTTTATATGTATTATCTGTGCTAAATACGACACATTACCGAGATTTGTTTCGATAACGATTGAAAACATTTTCCTTTTATTCCTACAGAAGCTATTAGCTGAAGTTGCTACTAAAGCATTGGAAACAGTATACGGTACAAAATATACTGTGGGTTCTTCTGGTAGTATCTTATGTAAGTATATTTTATTTATTTATTTTTCGATATCCATTTTTAAAAATTAATATAGTTATCAAATATTAGTTATATTTTGAAAATATCTGAATTTTTATTTTAGTTTAATTAATTAGTAATACAAGATTCATGTCTCTAAGGATGTATTGATTAAATAAGATTACTAAAGTGTAGAATCTATTAGGTTTTCGAAGCAAGAAAAACGAGGGTTGCCCTCTCTGTGATTCGAAATCAGGACCTTTCAATTGCTAACCGAACGTGCTTCGAATTACAACATGAAGGCACATGCTAAAGAAAGAGAAAATTCCTTGCATTCGTCTAGCAGTCCCAAAGTTTGGTACCCAACAGTCATCCATGACGATTCGTACTTATTTGCATACGCTTTATTAGAAGGGAAGTTGCAGAGCAAAAGATAGATCAACATTCGATATAACCTATTACATAACGCTTCACTGTAGAGGTGGATAATCTGCTTCAGAATCGATCCATTTTACTGAACGATTGATCAGCGTTTCGGCGAAAACGGAACGGTAAATCTTTAACAGTTCACCGAGAGCTGCTGTTGAGAAGCCTAACGAAAAATTTGATTACTCTGACACTAGCATTCTTTCCTTTATTATTTACCGAAAGCCTCTGACCTGTTTTCTATGTGTGTTATGTATATATATATATATATATACGTCGGTTCGGGCAAAAGTCATGGCAACTATTTTTTTTTTCTTGAAGATACCGGTTAGAAAATGTGACATATACAGATGAAAGGACAAGGTCTTAAGTACATGTGTGGACAATGAATAGCACTGAAATATCGTAACACGTGAATTTATTACGGTAGTATACAGGGCAATATGGCCTTCACCGTGCAAAAGAATGATAACACAATACACATAAAGTTGACATGAGTCAATGTAGTACCGTGCGGTCACTGTTCTGCCATGAGGAACAAAGTGGCAAACAATGACACCCCTGACGTCATACGCGACGATCACCATCAATTTAACCGGGAAAGGATTCTGACGGACCTTCTGCTGCCTTGGTGATCCAAGATGTCGCCACTCTGCGGATTGACATTTCAGTTTTGGTTTATATGCCCTGGCCCAAAATTCATCGATGGCGATTATTCGTGACAAGAATTAATCGCCGTCCTGTTGCCAGCGTGCAAAGTGGTCGGAGCATATTGCATAGCACACCCACCTTTGAACTTCCGTCAGTGCATGCAGTACCCATCGCGAAGCGATTTTGCGTAGCTGTAGCTCGTTACGCAATATCCTGTGGACGGTGCGTTACTCGATGCCACTTGACCTCTCTAACTCCAGTAACGTCCATTGTCTGTCTTTATCCATGAGGTGCTCGATAACGCCACACTCACCGGTCGTCCGGAATGTTGCTCATCACTGGTTGACGCACGTCCTTTCTGAAACTTTCTTACCCACCGTGCTACTGTACGATATGGTAGGGCATTATTCCCAAGGGCTTCTACTAATTCACTGTGACATTCCAACGCATTTGTCCCATAAATGCCATGGCTATTTTGATGTAAGCGCGCTGCTCAACACTGGTTATTTCCATCTCGCACAACACTCACCAACTGACAGATTTCAGAGCTCACCACAGAGCCATCTGTTGTTCTGCATACACACTATGCCTGCAGAACTTCCACATGACACATATATGTTTTGTGATCCGTTCACGAATGGACAAGAAAAAAATAGTTGCCATGACTTTTGCCCCAACCCTCGTATATACACTGGTGTGCAAAAATTAAGGTGCAAAAAGGTGTGCAAAAAATAGCATATCAGCTGAACGAAGAGGCAGAGAGGACAGAAAGACCAATCAGGAGATTAAGTAAGGTGATGTACGGTAGCACATGCGCAGATATGCAGGTAGACGTAATGGGGGAGTGTCTGAGTAGTATAAAGCATGTTGTCGGTGTAAGATCAGCATTTCTGGCAAAGAGATTGCACGCCGTATAGCAGTTAAAATCACACCGAGTTGCTGCTTCAGCGAGAAATGGCGAATAATCAATCTGTTAGACGACATCTGGATGCTTTTACCCAAGGTCGAATCATTGGGAAGTTGGAGGAAGGCCGCAGTGTGACAAGTGTAGCTGCAGAGTTCGGAATTGCTCACAGCATCGTTTCACGACTTTGGAGACAATTTCAAACTACAGGAACAGCTATCCTGGGGTTTAGTAGTGGTCGTCCACGAGGAACCACACCCGCAGATGACCGGTATATTGCCTTACAGGCCAGAAGAAACAGGCGGCAGACAGCGGTAGAAATCGCTAGACACACGACACAGGCGACTGGACGACCGATATCGCGTTTTACCGTGGCCAGAAGACTGCAAGGTGGTGGTCTGTTTGTACTACGCCCTGTGCGGTGTGTACCTCTAACGCCTGCCCATCGGAGAAGGCGTTCTCTGTGGTGCCGGGAACACCGGAAATGGAGAGACAATGAATGGGGACGAGTACTCTTTACAGATGAGAGCAGATTCAGTCTGAGTAGCGATTCTCATCGCATACTCATCTGGAGAGAGCGGGGAAGCCGCAATCATCCCTCGAACATCATTGAAAGGGACAGGTATGGAGGTGGCGGTGTTCTCGTTTGGGGAGGCATCATGCTTGGTAGTCGTACAGACCTTCACATCTTCGACGCAGGTTCAGTCAACAGGACCCGTTATTGTAACGAGATTCTTCTTCCATATGTGCATCTTTTTAGAGGCGCTATGGGTCCGCAGTTCCTTTTCATGGACGACAGTGCACCATGTCAGCGCACAGTAGCTGCCGAACAGCTCTTAGAGAGTGAGGATATTGAACGTATGGATTGGCCGGCACGATCTCCGGATCTCAATCCCATCGAACATGTATGGGATTTTCTAGGCAGACGCTTGGCAGCTCGTACCTTACCACCAGTAACAATTCCGGAGCTTCGATTGGTGCTGCAAGACGAATGGGCAGCAATGCCTCAACAACTCTTTGACACCCTCATTCTCAGCATGGGCAAACGCTGAGAAACCTGCCTAGCAGTCAAGGGAGATCATATCCCCTATTAAAGACCGGATGTTTCTTGATGGACACCCATCACAGGGATGTTTCGGCCTTCAGTCGCATTGCGCTCCATGCTACTTTTTCAATAAAGCTTCTTTTTATCCCTCTGATTTCTCTTTTAGTAAGTGTTGTTTACATTACTCATGTCCTTACGTATTGGGGATCTTACGGTATTAAATGTGTTGATTTGGAAAGCTTTTGTACAAAGTTATATTGAAAAAACCGTCTCGTCCTTAATTTTTGCACACCAGTGTATATGTATATATATGTATATGTATATATATATATGTATATATATGTGTATATATATATATATATGTGTGTATATATATATATATATGTGTGTATATATATGTGTGTGTGTGTGTATAATATATATATATATATATATATATGTGTGTGTGTGTGTGTGTGTATGTAGAATTCTCTTTTAAATCAGATTTCGACGTATTATTTTTTAAATATGCTTTTATTTAACGATAAGAAATAAAAATAAGAAAAAATAAATTAAGTAAAGATGAAGTTAACGGTATGCAGGATTAATATAATGATGCATAGACAGTCCTTTACACAAACATTCGTGCGTAGCTTTAAATAGTGTGATGATCTAGAGTCATCACAGCTAAAGGCATAACAGCAAAAGAATCTAAATTCATAAACTCTTGAAGACGAGTGAGCCGTCAGCTTACCTCTACGTCTGCCGGCTATCTCTCGCTGTCTGGAATGATTCTCGCTGAGCGATGCTGATGACGTCATTACTGGCAATTCTAATTCAGCATCGGGCGCTGATGATTCCCACATGTGTGTGTGAGCTTTTGGTATTCTGATGTTTCATACAGCATTCAAAAAACAAAACATTAAATAAAACGATGCATCTCAGCGAAACTGACCACCCATGTTTGTAAATAGAGGAAGTTTTCCTTTTCCATCTGGCTAATTCTTACGGAGTCTTCATTATTCGCACTTTTCATCGCTCCTGCTACAGCCGCAAATCTGGCTCCTGCGGAATCTTGATTATTGCCCTTTTCGCTTCCTTAGAGATGTTCCTTTGAGTTTTATTTCGGTTCTTTGAATACAATGTCATAGTATAGCTATGTATATCAGGTATTAACTAATTACACAACATTACGGTAATATTATGTTAAATAATAACTGAGGAACTCTCAGTGAAGTAGAGAAGGGCAATGACGATGTTTGCCGACTGGAATGCTTAAATTAAACACGCATTTCATTGGCAAATTCCTTGTCCTCCTGTATTGTTTAATACAGTGTTTCCCCGAAGATGGACGTTCTTGATAATTTGGCAGCCTACCCACCCCATCGCTAAATAGCACTATGTAACTCTACTAGATACTTTTGTTTGTGAGGTTACTTCTCTATTTTGAAACAGATTTATATATAGTATTGTTCTAACATAGGTATTCTGACACAAAATCCTACTTTTTCGGAAATTACATACCGACATTTTTCTATATTTCGATTATACGACTCAAATTATGCCAGAGTCCCAAGTTTTTGTAAAAATCGCACGAGTGGTTTTTAAAAAATTAGCTCTCAAAATTTTAGCTCCTCAATCTTCAATGAATTTGGTATACATTCATTAATATAGCCTTTTTTTTTAAATTAAACTTACTTCATTCCTTCTTCACAATTCGAAATTTAAGTACAATCCATGTAAAATTGACAGCTATTTTCTGATTACTTTTAAAATTTGTATTTTTTAGCAATTTTTATAAATTTAAAAAAAATTAAAGGCCTATGAAATTTTTATCATCACCTTAAAGTAGATATAATGCATACCTGCAAAAAATCAGAAATTTTGATTCAAAGTTTTCAAAGATATACGTGAATTTATACATTGGCCCGTTTTGAAGTTTGTCATAAGAGATAGCGCCAAATATGCTTTACGCACTTTGTTAAAATTGCTTGAAAGAATGTTCCGCTCGTGCACAGTGGAAAAAAAAGAAAAGGAAAATAGGCTAATATAAATTCAGAATTACGTAAAGATAAGTTTCTCACCAAAATTTATAAAATTTAATATCTGGGCATATGAATCGAAATATGGATAAAACTGGTATATCATTTCAGAAAAAGTCCGATTTTTTGTTAAAATAACTATGTTAGAACAATGCTTTATATAAATCTAATATATATGCTAAATCGCGCTTTCGAGACATGAAAAATGCAAATTAAATTTCGTCTATCAGCCGAATAGAACGGAAGATCCGACACACGCGTGAGTGTAACTGTACCTTTTTTTGCGGGTGTACCTGCATAGTAAATTGGCCATCGCCGGTACATAAATTGTATACTTCAGGTTAAAATCATTCATACCCCTATACAGGATTCATCGCAGTCTTTTAATTCTTTCTCCTGGGTTACTGTAAACAGTTTCCCAGTATTTGACTGTTAAGCTAATCATCTTGAAAATCGCTTTTCAGGCCAGCTTTCATTACAACAGTCTCTTAATGAAACCAATGAAAATGCAACATCTAATCACAATTGAGATTCAGGTCACAGATTAAGAAAAATTACAGTAATTTTATTGAGCATTTGATTTACATAATTTTACTTGCGTCATAACTGTAATTTTCTTGCGCAAATTTTTGTTTTTCTTTCAGATACAGTCAGTGGCGGTGCAAGAGACTGGGTGTATGGCACTCTGGGAGCAAAGTATAGTTACGTGGTAGAAGTAAGAGACAAGGGAGATTTTGGTTTTCTACTGTCTAGGAAGCAGATATTGCCGACTGTTGTGGAAACATGGACTGGTGTGAAAGCAATGGCGTGTGCCCTCTCAAAGTGGGTGTGACTGAACATAACTGAAAAAGAGTTGATTTTTCCAGATAACCTAGGACTGATGCGATTATCTTTTCATGTTAGAAGAATTTACTAGAATAAAAAATGGAACGGCGTAACATTTATATTTAGTTGCATTCATGTTTTCATATTCTATTGAATTTAAGGGACTTTGGAAAAATTAATTTATTTCTATGAGAATGATACTAACATTAATTTAGATATATTAATTCTTTAATATGCAGTTTTAAGATAGAAATTTTAGATATGCAATTTTAACTATTTCGTGATTTTAACTATTTTGAAATTTAATTTTATGGGGTGTAAGTGCGAAGAATGATATTTAATAAATAAAGTTAATTTCTAAAACGTTAATAATGAGAAGACAAAAGAAAAAAATGCAGATCTTCTTTCTAAGAAAACTGAACATCGATACGATGAACTGAGTAAAGACGGAAAAAATAGTAAGAAGTGTGCCAACACTTAACACTGCATAGGATATTCTAAATATATGCTGCTTTTAAAATTTTTGTAATTTTTCTGCTGAATTGCATACTGCGTTAAGTGCGATGAAAATGGTCCTTAATAATAAAGCTATAGAACAAAAAGAAATGCGTTAGCAAGAATGAATGTAATAGCAGATTGGTAACCTGCGAATTCAGCGAGAGAGTAATAAACATTAACAAATCCCATCGACCGATTTTTAAAATCTGAACCCTTTCAGATTTCTTAATACTAATTTCTCCCCCCCCCCCTCCTGATTTAAATGCACATGGGGCAAAATATCAATCATTTATAGCAGGGTTTCTTAAACTTTTTTCTGTCGCGACCCCTTTTTACCACTGAAAATTTTTCGCGACCCCCAGAACCCCATAATAATTACAAAAATTTTGTGGGTTTCCATAAATATTGCGCAAATCCGACACAAGCGTGAGTGAAACTGTCAATTTTTTCACTTGTACTATAATATACTATTGCAGTTTTAGGTCATTAACTGTAATTTCTAATTTTAAGACATAGAACAATGTGAAAATTTTAAATAAGTAAGAGATGAAATGACAATGTCACGTGCAAAGCAAGGAAAATGAACGTTTATAGTATAAAAAGAATGCGTCAAAACGTTTTTTTTTTTTTTTTTTTTTTTTTTCTTTGTCTATATTGTCTCATCTTTATTTATTTTCAGATACACTGGATAAAAATATTTGGTAATTGTAAAATAATTATGATAAGTTAAAGAAATATCAAAACTGCTAAAATTTTTGGCGACCCTCTGCTGGCCCGACGACCCCTTGGGGATCGCAACCCACAGTTTAAGAAACCTGATTTATAACAACGAAATTTGCTTCTGGTTCATATCTTCTAAAATATCTCATTCAACACTGTTGCTAAGATCACAATACTGTTATGAATAACATCGGGAAACAACGATTAATGTTTCGTTCTAGATGCTCTAACACACAGTTTATTTGCATACCGAATCACGCACAATGACAATGAAGGAAAATTTATTCTTATTTAGGTTTTGTAAAATATCTCGTGTGATACTCTGTTGCTACCATCCCAGCACTGTTATAAATAACATTTGGAAACAGCCTGTATAAAACTTGTACGTTATGATCACGAATTCACGATTCTATTTTTCACGAGTTGTTACATTCTTTCTCTGCTGTCAGTCACGTGACCTAATCGGCGACAGACGATAAATAATAAAAGACGAATTGGCTCCATCGGAGGGAAAAGAAATAATTTCAACAAACTCGCCCCCGATGAACAATAGGTTCATCACAAATTTAACTAACCTCTACAATATTACTATAAATATAAGAAACAAATAAAAATTACTTACATATACAGGTCACATTATATCAATAATTTCTTAATACCAAGAAAATTTTTTCTCAAACTATATAGAAAACAAAAAACATTTAAATTAACATTTCTCATGATCACCACAAATCCTTAAACCAAGGGAAATAATAAAATGAATAAATGAAAATAAGAAATGAAAATAGGAAAGAATATTTTGTTTTGTCTATCATTAGTTTATCAGTCATTCAGTCTATTTTTTGACCAGTCACTGATTATTGCAATTACTGATATCATCAATTTCTAAATTGTACAATAGCTGCACTGGACGTTTGATTACCGAATTACCAGTTTTCACTTCACACGATCTGATCGTTCCATCTCTACCAATAAAGGTTTTGGTTATTCTTCCTAATTTCCACCAGCGTCTAGGTAAGTTTTCATCATGAAGAAGCACTATATCATTTACGTTGAATGCAGATGGTTTCTTCTGAACGGTATAATAAGCAGATCTCAAGCACAGGAGATATTCTTTTTTCCATCTGTTCCAAAAGTGATTTATTAGATTTTCTCGTGTACGGAAACGTTTTAACATTACTTCTCTGGAACCTGGTAAATTCAAGTCATTCCTCCTTACAGCTGGCAAACTCAAGAGTCGTTTACCAATCAACAGGTGGGCTGGAGTAAGTGCGGAGGGCTCTTCAAGATCAGAAAAGACATATGTTAATGGACGCGAGTTTATCATCGCTTCTATTTCAAGCAAAAGCGTTTCTAATTCACTTTGAGTCAAAGATGATTTCCCAATGTTCTTTCTTAAACTAGTTTTTACACTGCGAACTAAACGTTCATAAAAACCGCCCCACCAGGCAGCACGTTCCACAATGTATTTCCATGCGATTCCATGCGAAGCATAAAACTTTTTTAACTTCAGGGTGGTTAATCACTTTCCACATTTGCTTTAATTCAAGTTCGGCTCTTTTAAATGTTCTAGCATTGTCCGAGTACACAGTGGAACACAGACCTCTTCGGGATACGAACCTGCGGAACGCAAGTAAAAATTCTTCAGTGCACATGCCTTTTACGAGCTCCAGGTGAATAGCTCTTGTAGTGGCGCAAGTAAACAATAATATGTAATATTTGTTGTCATTTTCTTTTACATACAAAGGACCTGCAAAATCGAGTCCACAAATTGCGAAAGGCGGAGATTCATTAACCCTATCCGCTAGTGACTTGTTTCCAAGACGTACATTATATTTTTTGCATATTATGCATTTACTCAGGATTGATTTTACATATTGTTTTCCTCTTAAGAGCCAGAATTTTTCACTTATATGCTCTAGAGTATCAGATACTCCCGCATGATAAACCTTTTTATGAGCGTCTCGTACTACTAATTCACTTAATTTATGTTTTGAAGGGATTACTATTGGATGTGTGTTGTTAAATAGTAGGTTTGAGTTTTGTAACCGACCTCGTACCAAAAGTAGACTTTCATCTGATAATATGGGATTTAATTCAAACAATTTTGAATCCTTTGTAATATGCTTGTTTTCTCTTAGGGACTCTATAACTTCAGGGAAACTATCTTCTTGAGCTTGTTTTAACCAAAAGGTTTCAGATTTACTGATTTCTTTCACTGAAATTTCCACAAAATTTCTATTTTCCCTTTTTACCTTTAAATTTGATATAAATCTGAAAATCCAAGCAGTCACACGATAAAGTTTTTTCAAGGAACTAAATTTTGTCAAATTCATGAGTGGAACTTTTTCAGTTTTGTCTGTTTTGATCAAACACGCTAGGATAGCTTCCGATTTTCGAGATTCTTCTGATACATCATGTAATTTTGACGTTGATAGTTTGGGTTTTGGCCATTGACTTTCAGGTAACAAAAGAAATGCAGGGCCATGCCACCATTTCGAAGAATTTATCAGTTCTTTTGCAGAACAACCTTTTGTTATTAGATCTGCAGGGTTGAGTTTTCCTTCGCAATGTCTCTATGAACAAGGATCTGAAATTTCATGTATTTCTGAAATTCTATTAGCAATGAAAGGTTTCCATTTTTTAGCTATACTTTTAGTCCAATGTAGAACTATTTCCGAATCTGACCATAAAATGACATTTGAAATATGTAGAACATTTTTCAGGTAGTTGGCAACCGTAGCACCCACCAGTGCTCCCATCAATTCAAGGCGTGGAAGCATTAATTTCTTTAATGGTGCAACACGTGATTTTGCCAAAACAAATGTAGTTTCAAATTTATCTTCATCAGTTCTGTATCTCAAGTATGCGACTGAGCCATACGCATTCGGATTAGCGTCACTAAAAATGTGTAACTGAACAATGTCCCTGTCTAAATTTAGTACATGAAAATAATATCTGGGAATTTTCAACATTTTAAGCTCTTTTATTTCGGAGAGCCATATTTTCCAGCCATTTTCAAGTTCTTCAGAAAAGGCCTCATCCCAAGGTACCCCTTGAAGCCATAGCTGTTGCAATGAACATTTAATTCGAATTACAAAGGGTGCGATAAATCCAGATGGGTCAAAAATTTTGGCTGCTATTTTTAATATATTACGTTTGGTATAGTCAGTGTTTATAGAGGACAGTAAGGATGCTAATTCTAGTCCTAAGACATCTTCATCATTATTCCATATTAAACCTAGTACCTTTAAGGATGTATATGGAGTGTCACTATTGAGAGAGATTAACTTTTCCTCAAGCCATTTCTGCTTAAGCTCTAGGGAATTGGTTTCGAATTTTCTTAGATTTAGACCTCCTTCAGCAAGAGTTTTAACAGATTCATTTGATAGATTAAGCGCTTCGTCAACAGTTGTCGCTCCAGAAAATAGGTCATCCACGTAAAGATTTGAGTTAAGCATTTCAAAAGTCTTAAAGTTAGAATTCTTGTACTTATCAATGTGATGTTTTATTGTGCAGGCAAGGATGAAAGGACTACAAGTTACACCAAAGGTTGCTCTTGTCATTTTGTAAGAAATTACACTCTCTTTTCTATCAAGGTTTTTAAAATAAAGAAGTCTCAGATAATCTCTGTCTTCTTCTGCGATTGATATTTGAAGGAATGCCTTTTCGATATCTGCCGAAAAGACAATCGTATTTTCGCGGAATTTAAAAATAACGTCCAAAACATTTGTATTTTTGGCTTTGTGTGAAGACGGTCATTGAGAGAAAGAGCATTATTTGATTTTGAAGAAGCATCGTAAACGATACGTACTATTGTTGTTGTTTTGTCGTCTCTAATTATAGGATGGTGAGGCATATAATAAGAATTAAGTGTCGAGCTGTTTTCAGGGCATACTTCTACAATTCCTAAATGTTCTTGTTCCCTGAGAATATTGTTGTATTCTTCAAATAACATTTCATTACACTTAAATTTAGTTTTTAGACTAGCAAATCTTCTTTTAGCCACTTCAAGATTGTTTCTCAATAAATCGCGAGATTTGCTCCATAGTAACTTTGCTTCATGACGACCATTTTTTAATTTCAAATTATTTTGAAAGTCATTTATGATTTCTAAATCAGTAGAATTCTTTTCGTTATTCTCAACAATACCCATGACTTCTAAATCCCAAAATTTCTTCATTTCATCATTTTCACTCTCAACTGATACACTACAACAATTTATTTTTCCATTTTTTGATTCTATCTGCCCCTGAATAGTATGTCCGAAAATAGTTTCTGCAATGTATAAATGTTTTCCAATTTTTCCTACAATACCTAATTGAATTTGCCATAAAAAGTCTGACCCTAGTAAAATAGTTATTTTCCGTTCATGCCCTGTATCAGCAGGATTAAATCCTCTCATTTTCAAGCGTTGAATCAAACCTTTGTCTGGAATTTTGACTGTAGCACCAGTTATTTTTTCAACTACCAAGGCTTCAATATTTATGGTATTGCTTGATTGCGAAACATTTTGTAATTCAAGAGAAACTACGTCAAATGATGATTCTTGTGGTTTTCGTCCGCTAAATGAATATACTAATAAATTTTCTTTTCTAATAGGCTTTAAATTCAGTTTTCTTACTAAATTTTCTTTTATAAAGCATTTTTCTGAACCACTATCACACAAAACCCTTACATGGATTCTGTTTTCCCCACCAGAGACACATACAATACAAGTTTGGAGTAATGTAGAAATAGTTTTATTTTTTTGTTCAGAAACGAAAGATACTAAGGTTGTGGATTTATCTGCGTTAATATTTTCAGGTTTTTCATGTTTTTCTGATTTGTTACAGAACAGCTCATTGTGAAATTTATTACCACATTTCGAACATGGGGTTAATTAGAAGACAGGTGTGATTTTAAGAACACTCGTAACAGCGTCCTCCCTTCTTTAATTTAAAACGTTTCTCTTGGTCTGTATACCTTTTACAACCCAAGCTTGTATGATCTGAAGAATCACAAAATACACAATATATTTTTATAGAAGTGTTCAAGGCAGCAGCCGAAGGAACACTTTTCTTAGAAGAAACTTTCTGATTATATTTTTGTTTGGAATTAAAATTAGTGTAAGTGTCATGTATTTTATTATTAGAAGAATTATTTACTAATAATGTGGCCTCACGGGCACGTAAATCTTCTCTTATAAATTCCAACAGGTCATTGACCTTATACTCATTTTCTGTATTCTTTTTCTTATGAAATTCTAGAACCATGTTTTCTGGTAACAATTTTAACAGTATAGGCAAAAGTAGATGCCCGTATGAACTGTCGTTACCCCCATTGACTTGAGATTTCTGATATGTATTTCACATTTATCATACAGATTTCTAAGTCCCCTTATATTATTTGATGATTTTACTGTGTCTAAGTTCAAAATTTTATTTATATGACAGTTTATGATTGTATCCCGCTTACCATATCTTTCGCTTAACAATTTTAGGCATTCATCATAATTTTCATCAGTGATATCAAACCCTGATACAACATTATATGCAGTACCTGTCAAAAGAGATTTCAGGTATTGAAATTTACTTATTTTTGACAAAGAATCATTGTTATCCACAGCATTCTTGAAACAGTTAATAAATTCTAAATAAGTGCTGGGATCACCAGAGAACTTTTCAATATTTAATTTCGGCAACTTAACCGCCGCAATAAATTCATTTTCGATTACAGGACTTACAGGTACATTTTGAACTACGTTAACTTCAGTATCTGCTTTACATTTTCTTAACCTATTCTTAATTTCGGATTTCATACTCAAAATTTTATGAGAGTATTCTTCAACCGATTTTAATTCTTTTTCATATTCAGCTTTATCTTCAATCAATTTATCTATCTCTTTATCAATTTCATTTAAAGAATTTTCTTTTTCTGACAAAATATCCTAACACTCTAACAAGGAATCTGTGTCGGTTCTTTCAATCGCTGCTACCAGCAAATCTTCTGCTTTATTTATTTGTTTAGTGATTGCAGATCTGATAGCAGCTCTTTTCGACTTTAACTTGTCTATATTTTCCATATTTCAAGTAATGGAATATAACCTTATAAAATTCAACAAATAATTGTAATAAGAATTAAAGTACAGTATTTCAATATTTAAAGCACTTCCTTTAAAAAACAATATATTTATAGTCCACAAATTTCCTTCGATTAAGACCAATTATTTTTTCAAGCATCAATGAAGTATTATTCTTTCAAGTAATATTTCAATAAATCAACATAAATATTCGATACTTTTATTTAACTCGATCATTATTTTTCAAGGTTGAATACTTCAAGAATGAAAGAAAATGGCTTACCTGATATTTTCAGGTATCCTTCCATTATTCCAGCATACGACGAATCAAGAATTCTATTCACTTTCGATTTGGTAATATCTAAAGGTCCAGGAATTTCGGCACCAAAAAATGTATAAAACTTGTACGTTATGATCACGAATTCACGATTCTATTTTTCACGAGTTGTTACATTCTTTCTCTGCCGCCAATCACGTGACCTAGTCGGCGACAGACGATAAATAATAAGACAAATTGGCTCCATCCATGGAGATAGGAAAGGAAGGAGGGGCCAGTCGGCACTAGAAGTGAAGCACTACTTTGAAACTTGGGTCACCAGATGGGGTGTTCTTTGTTTACATTCAGAAGCTCGCTTGACACGGTTCTGATAGTATTTCGACATACAATAGTTCCATACAAATCGAAAAAGGGACACTTTCGCATGAAAGAAACATTCATAGTGTGATGGATAATAGCAATTTGTATAGTTTAGTGACATTTACGCAAAAATCACATCTTGGTTATTTTTCGGTAACTAACAACAGTGCGATTTTGATTATGAATTTGTTTTATAAAATTCTAAGCTGTTGAACTACAAAAATATAGATTTTAAGAAAAATGTTATGCTTAAAGAATGAAAAATACCTAACGGTACATTTAAAATTGTATACGTCTTTCGATACCCTTGATAGGGTATTCGCTACTTTTATTTTATTTTCCAAACGCCAAAATGTTTTAAATAAAACAAATTTTTTTCACATCATTATATTATTGTTGCATATTATTGCAAAAAGCATGTATCTGCCTTTGACAAAATACATAAATATTCATTAAATTATTTATAAATGTATTTGAAATGAAGAATTTATTCACTTATAAACAACTGTAAAAGTACTGTGAAGAAATTTAATTATTAAATGTATAATTTATAATGATTATAAATGTTATCTAAATATATAATCACCTTAATATTGAATTGTAAACATAAATTGAAATCCTGTTACAAATACGTTATAAAACTATTTAAGCAAGAATTGTTCGTATTGGAAAGCAATCTGTTAAAAGGTACTGTAAAGCAAATGCTATGAGATGCGCACTTAAGAAAGTAATAAAGAGTTTTGGAATATGTACTGTTGAAATGAAGGGTAAAAAAAAAAATCTGATAAGTATAATTAAAAGAATTATTCCCCTTACATTTTATAATAACTCAGTTACAAGTTTTAAATAATACTTTAAAAAAAAACTTAATTTATTCCCTTTCAGAAATGTTCAGAGAAAGTCAAGTACTATTTAAAGTATTTCGCTAATTCCTAATAATTATCTAATTTAAAATGAACTGAATAGAGCATTAATTATAAATTGACTTACATTTTTCGATTTAAAAGATGCCTCAGAAGCCAAAAAATCATGTCATATTTAAGAAAGTATTTTAGGAAGAAGCTCTATTTATAGAAAAGAAATAGTGCATAATTTTAATATTAATAATACAATAAACTTTGATCTTAATTTTTGTACCTTAAACGATTAAATTAAATTACCTTAATTTTTTTTCTAATGTAATTAACGAAAACTTGTGAAAATATTTCATTCAAATTAAACCATTCTGAGAAAACTGTCCTGTGAAAAGTATAGCATTTAATTCCGTTCAGAATGAAATGTTGTTTAAAAATATGTTGTTTTCATATACTTAGAACTCTGAAGTGTTGAAGAAAAAGAAAATATATACATTTATATGTATATTTACGAGGTAATTACAAAATATTTACGTCCGAACGCGTCGAATCCCATTGAACTCAATGGTAAATGAGCCAATGTTTTGGTCACCACGTAGGGATCGCCGGTACTTCAGAGCAGGGTACGGGAGAAACTTGTTTAGGGCAACTCCATCTTACTTCCTACCTCCATGGCTCCATCGGAGAGAAAAGAAATAATTTCAACACAGCCATCTGTAGTTCGTTTTAGATGAAAAATCAAGCTAAGTTTACTACATACAGAATCACGTACAATGACGATGGAAAAATATAATCGAGGCCTTTATTAATCGTACTATAATTGAGGTTGAAATGAAGATAACTTTTACACCATAAAACAACATCACAGTGCGCTTAAAACTGACCCATCGGAGAGACACTTCCCGTTTATCTTGGTAAATCATTGGTGCATCTTTCTTCGCAAATGAGATAGATAACCCAAAGATTATATACCTGGTTGAAACGAGAGTTTTTTGCCAAGTTAATAAATTAAAAAAAAAAAAAAAAAAAAAACATGAAGGCAGTAACTTTAGTGCGGTAGATAATCACCACCCAAATCTATGATCTTCTGCCAACGTTTTGGTAATTTTTCAAAGCCTTCGAAACTTAGTGGCCGAAAGTCCAAAAACATGTCAACCTCATTTCGAACGTCTTGTGCAGAATGGAAGATAGCACCAGGAAGACGTAGCTACAAGTTTGAAAAAAGGTAGAAGTCCGAAGGAGCTATGTAGTGGGTGTGGCACAAGATCCCATTCGAGTCCGTACAGAGTCCAGCCAGTGAATGCAGACACACGTAGTCTTGCATTATCTTGATAGAACATTACCTTTTTGTGCCGGAACTCAGTTCGATGTTTTTACTCGATAGCAGTGTCAACAAGGACGAGCATCTCGCTGTACACCTTACTGTCGAGGGTTTTACCTTTTTCCAGATACTCTTTACAGATGATATCACGGAAATTCCACTAGATACAAAGCATGATCTCTTTGTTAGTGAAATTTCGCTTTGCGACGCTGCCGACGGGCTCACCGGGAGAAGACCAACCCGTTTTGCGACCTGTGTTGTTGAAGTAAATCCATTTTTCATCACAAGTAACGATCCGGTCCAGAATTTGGACCTTGCATTGATATTCGAGCAGATTAGTGCAGGCCTTATCTGCTTGAGTCAGCTCAAGCGGCACCCAGCGATTGAGCTTGTACCTCAAGTTTATGCAATGCATAGCGCGACTAATGAACATGGCACTAATATTTAATTCCTTAGCAAGCTTCCCAGATTCTACGCTACTAGAGTCGACAGCAAGTTGTGGGCCGCCAGATGTCGCTGCTAGTAAAAAACAGGTCTGCCCGACATCCTATATTCTCTGAGTACGGAAGTTGTCGAAAGCGCGTGAAAAAGTGTTGCCGCGTCGTCAATCAGGGTTGCGCAGTTGACGTACCAAGTAGACATTGGCTTTGTATGTGTTTTCGCCGCTGATTTTTCTCATATTTAAACGAAGCGAATTTATAGAAAATATATTGATGCTTTTGCTCTGCCAAAAGATGTTTTTATTGCGTATTTCAGATCGCCAAAATTTATAGTTATTTTAATTTGCAATGAACTGAGAAAGTATTTGGAGCCACATTCAGGAAACAAGAACGCAATTTCTATTGAAAGAAAGGTTATACTATTCCTGAAATTATAGATATAAATTGTAATTGTGTGCTTTAAAAATGTAGAAGCTAATAAGTTTATCAGGCGCATAAACCTTCTTCATTTAATACAAATATAGACATCCGATAAGCTTCTACTCGATTTATGTGCAGCAAGAATTACGTTTACTTTAAAATCTAACAGTTGAATACCCTACGAATAATACTGTGAACACAAAAAGGAATGTCGTTCATTATTACGCGAAATTCACACTACTGTAAAATAAAAATAAAAAATTATAAAACTATAAAATAGCTGTATAATATTTTTCTCAGTAGCTGTACTACTACTAGTGTGATACATTTAAAAATAAGTTTTAGCACAGAGGGCCTATTAATTTCGTTTTTGCAATTTTGTGACGTTTCACAATAAATGGCGTTTCACTTTTCAAATCGTTGCCACCAAGTATTATCGCACTCTATTATATTTAAACAAATTAAATAATGAGGAATCTGCAGAATGTATGAATGTTTCTCGCACTGTGATAAAACAACAGTACCTAGAGCCATGAAATTCTGAATAACGTAATCCTCCATCCTAATATAGGCATCTGGAGGCCCAAATTTGGAACTGGGAATTTGTTTTATTATCTATTTCATATTTTGTAAAGCATTTATGAGTTTTTGATTAAGAAACCCAACGATTTTAAAGCGAGCAATGACAACATTGTACGAGGAAGAAAACATTTTCATCTCTAGCGCGCGAGACTATGCATCGGAAATTCTAAAGCTATGCTTTTTTAAATTATATGATATTGCTTTTGAATTGAATTTTATGGTTTAAGGGCGAAAAACATGACATTGAATAAATAAAGGTAACACGCAAAACGTTAAAAAAAGGCCCTTCGGGAGTAATAAAAAATCTGAAGGCTTTCTTTTTTTTTTTTTTTTTTTTTTTGTGTGTGTGTGTGTGTGTGTGTATGTATGTAATTTTATTACATTTTAAAACTGGTTTCTAAGTGAGGACTGCCCATCAGCGGCCGAGCGGTAAAGTCGCTGAACACTGGTAGTTCGGTCCGAGGTTCGATTCCCGCGAACGGGCTGGCTGCTTGGGCGTTTTCGTGGTTTTTCCCCATGTGTAACGTGTATACGATCCAGTTTCCCTTAGAAAGTTCTCCACGAAGGCATCCCTTCCCTTAGACAGATAGCCCTCGTGTGCTTTGCCATAATTAAACACACACACACACAAAGTGAGGACTTTCTAGGGGAAACTGGCTCGAAAACGCCGGCCAGCTCGTTCGCGGGATTCGAACCTCGGACCAAACTACCTGCGTTCAGTGACTCTACCGCTCAGCGGCTGGTGGACGTGTTAGCAGAATTATACTGCATTATTACTGTATTATGCTATAAAGTAACAATGCTATAAGACTGAGGGTTTGTTCATCGAATAGTACTTTTGTAACCTACCTAGAATAGTACTTTTGTACTAAAAAAAATCATAGTTTCTTTGCAAACTTAAATTAAAAAAAATTACTGTTCACAGCATTCTCATTTTTATAATGTAAAAGAGATATTGATTATTATTAGTTTTCTATTTAAAATGTGTCGAAAGGCTGGTTTGACAAAAACTTCAACTGCAGGAGACCTACACTGATTATTTTTACTTTAGTACTTGCATTGTGAAAATACCTTTTAATTATTTTCACAGAATAAAATCTTTTGAGAAAGAAGAATTTTATATATATAAAATTAAAATAACAGCAATGTAATATTAAAAAAAGGTATTAGTAATTTTGTGACAAAAATTGCAAAACGAATTAATCACACATACAGGATAGATTAGTTTAATTTTGGTTATATATTTTATATTGAAAAAATATTTTCTATCATGTTAATTATAGAATAAATTATTTAAAATATAACATTTTGATGCGTGTGTGATAGTTGAATGCAGCAGCAATCGGCCATAGCGAATGAATTTTTCTATGAAAATTATTTCTTTCGGAAAAGAAATAATTTTCATAGAAAAAGAAAATAAAAAAAGGGAAGAAATATTAAGAAAGAAATATTTTCTTTCTAATTTCTTATTTAAAGAAATATTTTTCCAATAGTAACTGTAAATTGCGGGGAAACAGTTTTAATGTAAGCATGGAATAAAATAATAATAATAATAATAATAATAAACTTAGTTTGCTATTAGATTGTAATGCAAATTAATCATATTATAAATTTAAATGATTAAAATTGTTTATTTCTAAAAGGATTTGAAGTAAGCTTAATTCATCTACTCTTATCTATTTACCATTGCTTTCGTGGTATCCCATATCACTCTTTATTTCTTAGCTCTAAATTCCTGCATTAACTTTCACTTTATAAAACGGGATTTTCCTTCACATAACACAGCAGCATGTTCTGCTGCGTGTTGGTCATAATACTGTTTTGTGCAATTTTTTTCGAATTACAAATGCAGCGTATGAGTTAGTGAAATAATGGGAGAATATTAATAGAACTTCAGTCAGCGCGCGCTTTTAACTTTCAGTGTCATATGGTATAATACTAGTATCTAAAGCTGTATACATGATTGACATTCTGTAGGTGACGTTTTGAAACAGAACTAATGGTTCTAATCTGGTAGCGTGATAGTTACATTTCAGACATGTTGTACTTAATGATAACGATACTTTTGAAAATTTCACAGCAGCGTTCTAAAATAAATATCTTTTTTTCAAATGCCAAAAATCGTTTGACAAAATATGATTAAACACACCAACTCGAACTGTGCGCAGATGATATTTGCAGTGGCGGAAAATTTTCTTACAACCCAATATAACTTGGATATAGTGTCAATAACAGTAACAATACATAGTCTAAAGTAAAATTTGATGCTGAAAGTCACTTTGCGAAAATTCTGGGAAAGACACGCGCATTCTTGGAAGTTACAGTTGTGGGAGGGGGAAAATGTGCATGTAACCGTATGAATAAATAAAACTTTATTCAATGGCAATTAATAAGTGCAATAAAAGGCAAATTTATATCTTCTTTTCAAGGAATCAAACAATGCTCATCTGATATTTTATGTAACTGAAAATAAAAATATTGTTTTCGCACTTGGATTAGAAATTACACTATTAGGCTTTCCAAAACAGATAGCACGAAAATTCAAAGATGATCTCATCGAGATTTGAACTTCAGATCTTCTGATTACAAACCGGTCGTGCTACCCATCACACTGCAATGTCACGCTGCGAGTGAGGAAGAAATGCCTTATAGTATCCCCCACTTAAAGAACGACTGGGGGAACGGCACCTAGTTGCCTCTGTTAGTTCGGGCGCCACTGGTAAAGCCTATTAGGCTTTCTGAAGTGGGAGACCTGAAAAATTGGCAATGCCTAGTCAGGAGATGACAACCTAATATGGACAGATACAGAAAAAATGGCAAGATAACTTAAGATTTATTTCATCACTAACCTCTACGGATAACTATGTAGGGTGGAGTTTTCAATCATTGCTATCAGAAATAAATTTTACTGTTTTATAGTGCTTGTTTAATGTCAGTATTACTACTTGTATCACTGATGTTACTTTTACAAGAAAAACTAAAGCTGCTGCTGGCATTAGACATAAAGCATTAAGAAATTTCTCCCTTGGGGAAAAAAAAGAAAGAAAAACTTTCACCATTACTTCTGGATTTCCCAGATCCATCATTTCCATATATGCTTCACTTTATTTTTCTGCTACTGCAAGCTCTCAGTTTCCTGCAATCATCCAATCACTTTACAAATATTAGAAGGTAGCTTTAAAGGAGTAATTTAGCCAGTATAAGGAGCAGCAACACAGATGTTAGGCTCGCCGGCACTACTGTTATATTCAAATTGGAAGATAAACAAGCCAATTTAACATTTAATGTAAATTTAACATTAGGCCAAAAACAAGTAGTTTGGCTAATATTTTGAACAAAAAAACTGTATCAATTTCTTTCGAGGGTGATCCGACACAGGTCCCTCTTCTTCATGACAGATTTCTTTTTCTTTTTTTTTTTTTTTTTTTTTTTTTTTTTAATCTATTCTAAATTTTGTTTTCTCAGGCCAATGTTAGATCTTAATGCACCCATTCTAAGCAAGAATACATGTACGCTATGTACTAGAAAGTAAAGTAGCTTTTGGCTCTTTTTAACGTTTTAATACAACGAACAGTTTCCACGATTAGCGATAACAATGTTAGTTCTTAGTGCACCATCCTAAGCAAATATACATTATTTCTAAGCATTTATACTACGTAATTGAGAGTAAAGTCATTTTTGGCTTATTTGAATGTATTAACACAACCGTGGGTACCCACGATCAGCGAATACAGTGTTAGATCTTAATGCACCATCTTAAGCAAAAATACATTACTTCTGAGCATGTATGCTATGTAATTGAGGGTAAAATCACTTTTGATTCCTTTCAACGGTTCAACATAACGAACGGCTCCGAGATCAGCGATAATAGCCAACGTTACAGTTTATCTTTGCTTCTCTCTAACTCTCTCTAACCTTCTCTCTAAAGGTAGCCTTTTGTTGTTGCTGTTGTTAATGCTCACTTGTCTGACTTTAGTCAGATCTATTCCTCGTGGCAAGGAACGCATGTTTACACCTGTCGTTGGCACAGCCTTGAGCACCATACAGGTGACTGTGCGGTTTCCGCCCCCAATTTTGATGAAGGGGGACGGGTCTGAGGGTCTACCACCCTTCTTCCCCTACCACCAACCTTTCGAGAGGATTTTCGGCTCACCGCATATTTAGAGTGCCCCATGGCGCACGGACACTATACATTTACAAACATCCATGCCTTCTCCGGAATTCGAACCCGGAGCCTTCGGCACGGCAGTCAGCGACACTAACCACTATAGCGGTTAGGCGGCAGGTAGCCTTTTTGTGCAACCATACTGTGCACAAGCATATTCCCGGCTAATGGGATAGATTAAGATGATTCGATTCATTCTGTCCGTATGACACTTTATGTAATCCCTGAGTTCTGGATACGAATAATGTGCATGGAAAATTTCATGATTTCATCGTCTAACTGAAGAAGATACTGTGCAACTGTTGCCCAAATGCCGTTTCAGTAAACAATTCCTGCAATGAGGTTTCTTCCGCACTAAACCAACACCGTCTCGAAGACACTAGAAGTGCCTGGACAGGGATTCCCAACGGGATCGATACTGACATCTTGGGGGGGGGTCGATGAAATTTTGAAATTTTGATGAAATTTTGAATGATGAACAAGGATTCGCTAGCTGATATTTTTAACAGTGTAATAGAAATTTCCTTGAATTTTACAACCCTTTGGTGACACAATTAATGAAGTTCAAAAAGTGGATATGTTACTTGATTAATATATGTATATTCATTGTTTCAGTGCTAACAAAAACTGCAAGGAAGAGATATCAATCTCAATGAAGTTAGTATGATTATCTTCGGTTTTCGTTCTAAAATTGACTTGTTTATACCGACATTCAATCGAAAAGAAATCCATTACTTTAATAACTTACGTAATACGACTGTCAGTTATTGAAAAGGATTGTATTTTCTCATAAGATATAAGGTTATATACAAGCCTTTTCAAAATTCAGAAGAAAGTCATAATATTTGCTTCCAAGACAATAAAAATTTTAATGTGCCTAGCATGGTTCACAGAACTGCTGAACTGCGATTCTCAACTGCGAAAAGGATTCTCAAGAGCAAGTGTTATTCAAAACACACGAATACGCTAAGTTTTGTAATTAAAAGTCATCCGAAAAAAATATTTTGCAATAAAAGTTGTAATCGAATCAATATTATTGACTTTCCCTTTTCTCATCGAGTAGAAACAAGATTTTATGAAGTCAATAATTTACTATGAAAAGCAAGAAACAGACTGAATGTTTTTGAACGAGGTGACATAAGAATTCAATCAAACAATTTTAAGTCAAATATTTTAAAAAATTGCATCAGTTCTTCCAGCGCAGGCATCATAATGATTAAAATGGATCTTTGATGTAGTTAGAATCTGTGATTTTGTTTCTGAAACCTTGTTTATATTTGTAAAATTAAAAATGATAAAAATACAAATAAATAAATAAATAAAACATAAACCTAATAAACCACTTTTTTCAAAACTTTTATTCATATTCTTTGTCTAATATTGGGTTTTATGAAAACAAGCACAAATCATTCGTCCGATCAGTGACAATGAAAAGAGCTCGAAGAACAACGTGTGTGTGTGTGACATTTTGCTACAGACTTGGCAAAGCTTTCATAGAGACATTTCAGTTACTTCCTCAAGCATATGAGAAGGATTGTATGAATCTCACGTAGTGCCACGAGTAGTTTAAGCGTTTCGAACTCAGCTGAATGTCAGTCGGTGCCGATCCCAAGCTTGGGCGACATTCCATGTCAACAGATGATGATCATGTCGACAGGAATCATGCTGTGATTCGTTGAAAATCGTCATTTAACTGTTCGAGAAGTTGCTGACGAAGTGAGCATCAGTGTAGGACCATGACATCAAATTTTGAGTGACAAACTTGAGATGCGTCGTGTCAATGCAAAATTTGTGCCGCGGTTGCTGACTGACGATTAGAAACAGACTCGTTTTGAAATCAGCCAGGAACTCCTTGGCACTGATAATGACAACGAAAACGTTTTAAATAACATCATAACAAGCGATGAGACGTAGGTTTATGGCTATGGTATTGAAACGAACGTGCAGTCTTCGCAGTAAGTGTACTTTTCTTACTCATCCAAAAAAAGCACGGATGAGTCGATGAAAGATCAAAGTGATGTTTGCTGTGTTTTTGACTGCAAAGTCATTGTGCATCAGGAATTTATGCTACATGGTCATATTGTAAACAAGGAAATGTACCAGGGAATTCTAGAGCGTTTGAATGATGCTGTGCGCAGGAAGAGTCCCGAATTATGGACTTGGATGTTGCATCAAGACAATCCGCCGCCTCAACCCTCGCTCTTTGTCCTTAGCCTATCTAGCAAAACATCACACTCTAGTTGTGCCCCATCCACCGTGTTCTCTGGACCTAGCCCCAGCAAACATTTTCCTGTTCCTCAGACTAAAATCCAAATTGAAAGGACCTCGTTTTCAAACTATAGAGAAGATTCATGTCAATTCGAAAAGAGACCTGCACGCCATCGCAGAAAGTGCGTTGCAGCAGGCTTTACAAAGGTGAAAGAAACAATGGCAACGTTGTATTGCCAGTAGAGGGGAATATTTTCAAGGAGACAGTTTTTAAACTGTTGTACAATAAGCATTGAAGATGTTATAACAAAATTTCGATTTCTTTTTTAACACGCCCTTTTATTAAAGGCAGACGGGGCACGAAACCCAGATGTGTTGGAGAGCAGGGCGAGATGGATCGACGGCCTGCATGTTCGTCTCTACCACCACCATCGAGGTAGAACTAGCTTGATGAGTGGCCGCCTCTACAGTGCTTCATCGCCGTCGACTCTCGACTCCTAGTTAGACCAATATACATATGTATCCAATGTACCTATACCACCAATGTACCTGTGTATGAAACTTTTTATTAATTGTATACTGAAGCATATATATGCACATGCCCTTGTTTGGCCACGTCAATACCTCATATTCTCCATTAATATATTCCCGATGCAGCCCTCTCAGGAAGTCGCCAGGGTTGTGTTGTT
Organism: Stegodyphus dumicola; assembly: GCF_044657685.1. Lineage (NCBI taxonomy): Eukaryota > Metazoa > Arthropoda > Arachnida > Araneae > Eresidae > Stegodyphus > Stegodyphus dumicola. Next base: position 120,713,655 of record NC_140779.1, on the reverse strand, counting down.
CTAAATAGGTGTGGGTGCCGGACGACACCCAATTTGTCATATTAAGCCGTCCGGGTGTCCGGGCCCTGCATTCACCTGTCACCTGTACTGGATGAGCAGTACAACTGAACTGTTCGTGGGGTTACACTGCATAGCTATTCTGGGATGTTTAGCCGAGACAAAGTATATATGTTTGGAATCAACAAGAGTCTTCTAACTAACCATCGTGCCAAATCCTGTGGACTTATTTTCTTGTGTTACATTCTGTGTACGTAAATATATATTATATATATAATTTTCACTTATTTTGTTATTTTCATGAACGCATTATGCAAAAATATTAAAATTCTATAAAGGTTAGAAATGTCGTGAATGTATAAAATGAATGCAGACAATAGCCCATCACATTGCTTTTTACATTTAAGTAAATGCAAACCTGTCTTAAAAAATCAAAACTTGCCAATACATGTCCCAAGCACACATCTCACAAATATGGACATTGCATATACTACTTTTTACGTATTTTGTAAATATGTTTATTTTCATTATTTTTGCATTGCCTGCACCTTCCATCTGCAAATTTTATCAAACAGTTTGTTTGTATTTAGATAACATATATTCTCCTCCCGTCGCTATGCTGTAACTTCCACGACTAACTAGTTCAGCTTCTCAGAATAGCTCGAGTTGGCTCGACAGAAATTTGACTTCTCCCAATTTGTAGTTTCCTCGTTAGTTACTCACCAGCTCGAAACAGCCCCATTCCATCGCTGTCAGCGCATCACCATGACTTTTATGTAAAATAAACGAAAAGTATACTTCTTAAAAGTAATATACGAAAACTGAAATTAGTACCGTTTTGTTTTAATCATAATTTTAATGCACAGAAAAATTCTCTCTTCGCCGGAAAGAGGGAATTTATTACCGAAGAATTCCCGTGTCATCGAGTAATCCTGTCGTCAGTTGTCTTTCAGCCCTTTGTTTCCTATTCGCAGGAATAACCGAATCGATTTGCAACCCTAAAAACCAGAAATGTTGAAATTTTTATTTTTTCATAACATATGAAGTTTCCTTGAATAGTGCATATTTCATTGTTTTACTTTAAAAAATAAGATGACTAAAAGTAATGAAGCTATGTTTGCTAGCCAAAGTATTCTTTCTGTAGTTAAAAAAAAAAAAAAAAAAAATTGTCAACAAGTTTCAGCTCTATATGAGCGGAATTTTCCTTGATCGCAGTTGATTTATTGTGCCAATATTATGATATTTTATGCAAGAATTCTTTTCGCTCTCTTTTTCTAAAATAGAATTTTTCGCCCATATCTAAATATGTTTAATAATGTACATAGATTTTAGCTGAAAAATAAAAAAATAACAATTACTTATTATAAAATTATTATAATTAATTAAATAACTGTAATATTCATTATAATTGTAAAACTAATATAGTTAAATTATAACGAAATTTTGTTTCAGTGGTTTTAATGTGCATATGTTTTAACTCAAAAATAAGCTATAAATATTAATTACAGTATAATTATAATAATTATTTGTTATTGTAAAGCTATTATAATTAATTATAATATTTATCATATTCGATTTCATTGTAATGATAATATAATAATTAAAATTATGCAAGAAAATATAATAATCAAGTAATTATGATAATAATTATTTTACAATAATAGCTATTTATTACACTTTATCATAAAATTATATACACATTGCAAAATTAGGTTTTGAAAACTATATCATGCTAAAATGTGATAATTAATTTATTTATTCAGTAGCCGGCATTACCATATTCTAATGCAAATGAAAGACAAGTAAAATATTTGAAAGTTCAAAAACTTAATGCGTATGTCCAGGTTTTATGTTTTCCATTGTATTTTTCTCGTATTCTCAGACTAATGATTTACTCGCAAACCTTCAGCAGCATCAAAATGTTTCCTTGTACGATTATGAGAGATAGAGACAGGGATGAAACATGTTTGTTCTCAATCGCTGCGAAGGTCAGATTCCTGTTATGTTGGCGATAAAGATTATAGGTTTGGCGACACTCATGGCGCTCTGTAATCATTGATGTGTATGCAGTTCCCCGTTCAGGCATGGAGTCGGAAGACTTAGTACGTCTGTACGAAAATGTTTTAAAGCGAGAAAGGAGCATTTTCAGAGTTAACGAAAATAACATCAGAACAGCCATCCAGGTATTTTAATATTTCAAAAAATTACTGTCTTAGTTAATTAAAAACTCAACAAAAAACATTGTTGAATCGCTTAACTTCTAATTGCCACTCCTTTTTCGGCTTTTCCTCTCTTGCGGCATTAAGCGGACTCGGTATCTTTTGAATGATTTTTTTATTTAAGAACTTTCATCCACTTTTTATGAATAATATTAAGTGGTTTAATGAGACAAAATGGTTTTAAAATGGTTGAAAAAAAAGTTTTTTTTTGCTATTAATTTTTGTTGAATTTTAATTTTAAAAAAAATCAACAATTAAAAATTCCTTCTTCCACAATTTTCAATATTTTTGCTTCAAAATTTTTTATTGTTTTTATAACTTTACGAATGGATTTTGCAATTAATGAATTAGTTTCTGAAAAAAAAAATAAAAACCACATTTTTATATAAAAACTTAAACAAATATGATTTCAGTGGCATTTTCACTTCCAATAATTTTTCTTTTCACTATTTTTCAAAACCCATCCTTGATTATATTTAGTATATTATTTTAAATAAGCAGCAAAATTATTAAATAGTTTGGTCCGTATCTTAACAAGTTTTAGAATTTTAAGTAAAAGGATATATCGAAAAATTGCAAACGGACAAACGCAGTTTAAAAAATGTAAACTGTCTGAATAGTCATTAAATCATTTCAAATTTCTTAAAAATTTTATTACTGAATTTCAATACATATATATGTAAAATAAAATTTAGTACTGCTCAATTGATTAATATGAACATAAATTACAAGCTTTTGTCTAAAACCTTATCTGGCTAGAAATATTGCCAAAAAATCATAAAATGCAAGTAGAATTTTTCGTTACCTGTTTTTGTTTTTTAAAACACGCTCAAAACAATTTTAATACATGAATTAATTATAATATATTTTCTAAAACGCTTATAATCATTATTAATAATATTAATTTGCCGTTTTATTCATAAAAAATGAATAAAACGACAAATTAATAAAAAAAAAAACAAAGTTTGAAATTTTAACAGACATAAAACATTTTATTTAAAACTACTGAGCAGCTTATGTGATTTCTTCTCTTATTTTAGCCATTTTATTCTCGTATGTAAATTGCATTTTAAATTAATTTATGTGCGTTTTAATTAATTAAAGAGTTTAATGTTTGTTCCAGCACTATTTCAATAATGCTACAGTCAGAAACTTGATCACTTTCATTACACCACCTCTTTCTGTTCGTGTCTAATCACAGATAATTTCCATTTTTGAATAAGCATAGCGAAGTTGACTGATAATACACATAAAATTATTTGCTGAGCTCAGTATAAATATATAAACTTGCCAGTTTAAAGGTGAAAAAATTTTTTTTTTAACTTTTAATTTGCATTTCAATAAATCAGTATATACACATAAACAGAGTTTTTGATAGTTGGAGTCATAATTAATTACACTCTTTTTTGCATTTACACTGATTTTTAGTAAGTTACTGAAAAAAAATTAAGAAGTAAAAAAAAAAAAAAAAAAAAAAGCACTGAGGGTGTGTGGCATTTAAAGGGATGTCAAAATTTTTAAATACCTTTTTATAGCATTTATTATCGTCAAATCATTTTAAAATTTCTCTTCAGTGTAGTAAGGTATTAAGGTACTTTTCCAACAAAAAATCGGTAATTTCATTGATTTCGGGGTACCGAATTCCCTTAAATCTTTTTCATTACGCGTATAGGACCATCTCTAGATTTCCTGAAGCGAAACTTTAAAAGAGTCGTTTTAAAAAATGAGAGAAAGAAATTTCTGTATTTCATTATTTCCTTTTGTGAATAAGTTTGTCTGGAATGGTAAGAAAAGGATGAGTATATAATGAAAATGATTGATTTTGTTTTGGTACTGAAAAACGTTGCTTTTTAGCAAAAGTTTTTTGTTTACATTTTCCATATAATTAGCAGAAAATTGCGTGTAGTAATCACTAAAATAGTATTAATCAAAATGTCGAGGGGAAAAAATCGTTATTTTGATAGTTAGGTAAACTGAAAAGCAGCAGAACTCCAAATATCTTGATTTCACGTATCTGGAACTTCATTTATTCGGAATGCTGCTTCTTCATTTAGAGTCAAATAAAATAAAAGTCTCTCGTTTTTTTATTAATATGTTTTATCTTTTTTTTCGGGGGGGACTTAAATATATAAAAATAATGCTGTACAGAACATATTTTTACAAAAAGCTACAAATTTCAGTATTTTATTTCGATTTTTTTTTTTTTTTTTTTTTTTTAATTTAGTGGAAAAATTGTATTTTTCATTCAGGTTTATGGAAATATGTTTATTTAATTGTGTTTTTGAGAAAAAATACGATAGCCAAAAATAAATAAAATAAATAAATAAAAATTATCTGACTTCCTTTACAAAAAATGTGTACTTGACTCACAAGAACAAAGGCAATATCCGAATTGTTCTAATATCCGTATGGGTTATGGTCACAGTGAATCTAATATTTGTAGTTCCTTAAAGCAGAACCACAATTATCCTACGAAATTTATATTGGCCGTATCTCTAATAAATTTGGATGAGAAAGAATATAACGTTATATGAAAATTATATTAGCTCGCATTTTTGTACCATACTATTTATTATGCAACTGATACTTTATAGAGAAGATAGACGTCTCTTCTTCTTCTTCTTTTTTTTTTTTTTTTTTTTTTTTATCTAGCGAAGAGTAAAAATATCTGCTGTTCTTATATTTTAAATATGAATTTTCATCTTACACAAAAGTTTAAATAAATAACAATAGAAAATAATTTTGCAAAAGTTTGTCATTTTGAACTTAGCTTAAAAATATTCTTTGAGATGTTTCTATTTTGAAACTGTTCCCCGTTCTTTTATTTTTTCCACTCGGCCGCCTTGGACAAATACTGATTAAGATCATCTAGCACTTCTTCATATCAGTTGTATCCTATGTGTATCAGTTGAAAAAAAGCGAGATTATGAGTGATAAGTCAGTTTGTGGACGTCAAAAAATCCGGAATTTTGCCCTCCGGCCTTGTGGGCCCAAACTATAATCAGGCTCTAATTTGAACGTTAGAATGTGGGAAGATGCCTTTTCCTGCTGTTCAGTGTGTTTGTTTAAATCATACATATAATAAATGCTTTGTTTATTTTACGTATGCTAGGAACAGTGCCCACGATAAAGATTATGCAGAATGATTAAAAAATATCTCCCAATAAAATAAGATTAAAAAGTCTTCGTATAAAACAGGGCTTCTTAAACTTTTTTTAGTCTTGACACCTTTTCATCATTAAGATTTTTTTCGCGACCCCTAGACCTCATAATATTTGCGAAAATTTTGTAGGACCCCAAAAGCGTTGCGCAAATCCAACACACGCGTGAGTGAAACTGTCAATTTTTTCACTTGTGCTGTAATATACTATTTCAGTTTAGATCATTAACTTTATTTTCTAATTTTAAGATACATAACAATCTGAAAATTTTAAAAAAGTAACAAACGAAATGACAGCGTCGTGTGAAAAGCATGTAAAATGAACGTCTCTGTTATAAAAAGAATAAATCGAAACGTTTTCGTTTTTTCTTTGTTTGTATTGATTTTATCTATTTTCAGATATGTGTAAAAATACTTGGTAATTGTAAAATTATTCTAATAAGTTAAAGAAATATCAAAACTGCTAAAATTTTTGGCGACCCCCAGGGGGATCACGACCCACAGTTTAAGAAACGCTGCTATAAAATAAACTCTTATTTAAAAGGGATTAAATAATTCTCTTTACGAAATTCATCTACAATTTTATATCACGAAGAATAAAAGGGTGGGAAGCATCTCTGATAAATTTATAAAGATAATAGTTTATACTTTTGACAATGCAATTCAATTAATAAATATTCATCTGCGCTGCCATTGTAAGAAGATGTCACATGGTCTATTGTATTCGCAATTTAATGTTTTATTATCTATAATTTGTGTCATCCTCTTAATCATAATATAACAATCTGTTACGATATTTGATACCCTCCCGGAAAAATATCGAATATCCACAGGGAGCAGGGTTCCGAAGGTTCGCAGATGAGTGGTACATGACCAGTATGTGCGCAGAAATCTACTGGAGATGGAAAATTCTGTCGCATGTCTTCAAACTGAGTATCTAAAACTAGTTCCGCTGCCAGTTGAAGAATAAAAAAATTAAAGAAGCCCGCCAGGTAAGTAATTCATGCTCACCTTGGTGCAGAGTGGCACACATAATGTACTATTCCATCCTTGAGAATTTTCGTATCGACGACTAGCATTGACGTACGGATATCAATTTATACTTTTTATTGTATAGTAAGGATAGCAACTGTATTTAATTTCTAATGTAACTAAACAACCCTCCTTCCTTACTCTTCAGCTTAAATAAACCGTAAGAAAGTTTTCCATACCTACAGCCACGCACTCTTTCAAAACATTTCTTGCTGTTAGAAATTTTGCGTTGTTATTGTTTATCTGATTTCTGTGTTGTGGTCATTTTTGCATTGTTATTCCAACTGTACGATCCTGTGCTGATGAAAGTAATGCAAGACGGCGATAGTGTACTATGTTTCCTAGACAGCGATAATGTACTATGTTTCCTAGACGGCGATTAATGTACTATGTTTCCTAGACGGCGATAATGTATTATGTTTCCTAGACGGCGATAATGTACTATGTTTCCTAGGCGGCGATAATGTACTATGTTTCCTAGACGGCGAATTCCAAAATTTGAGCCCCCTTTGCGGATTCAAGTTCTGGCAAATGGGATGGCTGCATGGGAGTTTTCATAGTTTTGCTCATGTGTAATGTGAATACGAGCCAGTTCTACTTAGAAATTTCTTGAAAGGCGTCCCTTCCTTTAGGCAAATAGCGCTGATGTGCTTTGCCGCAATTCAATCGGTGAATTGGGGAAACAATTAGTAATTCCCTCCCCCCTCCGAATGGATGAATGCATATGTCCGACGGCTATCGTAAAGGAAAATAAACAAAAAGGATTCTGGAAATCCTTTCCACAGTGCATTTAAATACGCAATCATTTGCGCAAAATCGCCAGTCGACAGTGCAAGCATTGTTGGAGACCGGTTATATCTAATTATAAACAAAAAATTATTTTCCTCACTTCTGAAAACTCAGTATTCCAACGTAAACGGTATGAGCTGAGGCTGAATCCCAGCGCGAAACCTAGACCCTGGTATCAGTCGTCTCATAACGTGCTTCCCGGACAAATTCTCGAGTGATAGCAGATTCTTATTAATGACCAATAGGTTCGACAGGAATTCCCTATTAAAGCATTAATAAAATGCTATAATCCGTTATGCTTTAACAATATAATGGATCCATCTGCAAGAACAGCATGGATTGCTGCTCAAATGCTCTTCTGTTTATTCCATTTTCCCCTTTAATATTTGCTGTTTTTAAGAACTTTTCCTTATTTGGAGTGTCGCTACAGCTCTTGTATTATTAATAGTTGTTCTTCATAAACGAGCCTTGTTCACGTTACGCGTGATAAATTATTGAAGAGAAAGCGAAATTGTTCAATATGTATTATGCTAGTTTAAAAAGGAATGAGTAAATATAACAGAATGTTTTCACCTGCTGTGGGTCACGTAATACATAATAAATAATCGTGACTCACCAATAGAACTTTAGCATCTGCAATGGGCCACTTAATCGGATGTAAAATTCGGTTCGATAAATTACGCGAAAGATGTAACAGCGAGATAATTGCTGTCTGCATTTTATGGTACTTTTAATGAAATCAAGATGTTTGTCATGCCTTGTATCTTCATTATGATGCCGCTATGTCTTTTCCTTAATTTTATGACAAAGAATTTTTATTAAAATCTTTTTTTAAAAATGAAAGTTTTCAGATTTTAACGGTCGCCCAGAAGTGGTTTTAAGGTTTTTTTACGCGATTGCTGAGCTGGCAGTCTACCAATCTGCTGTTACACTTATTACTACCAGCACCCCCCGCCGCCTTTTTTTGGGGGGGGGTCTTTTAAGCATCAGTTTCTTGGCATTTATGCCATATACAGTTCAACAGAAAAATTACGAAAATTTTAAAAGCAGCATATCAGTTATATGTTTAGAATTTCAGATGCAGCACTGTTTAGGATGGCACGCACTTTTTTTTTTTTTTCCAGATTTTTTTTAGTTTATCATATCACTATTCAGTTTACTTGGCGCATAAAATTCGATTCAACAGCAAAATCACAAATTTTTTAAAAATAACATACCTTTACATTTCCGATGGAAAGTCTCGCGAGCTGCAGATAAAAATTTTTATTTTGTGCGCTGTTGCCACAGCTCGCTTTCATATCGTTGAAATCTTAACTAAAAATTAGTTAAAGTTTTACGAAATAGGAAAGAGATAATAAAGCAAATTCAAAATTCGAGCTTCGAGGTGCCTGTGTTCGAATGGAGGACCATGTTATTCAAAATTTAATGGATCTAGGTACGCTGTTTTTCCCACTGCAAGGAACATACATACATTTGTGCAGATTCTTCATTATTTAATTTCTTTCAATATAAAACAGGGCGATAACATTTTGTGGCAATGATTTGAAAAGTGATACAATACATTTACGTGTTTTGACGCAAAATGCCGCTTCGATACTAATACCCCATTCGGAGGTAACGTCCCTTTAGAATTAATAAGAATTTTTACTAAAATTATTTATTACAATTATGAATGTTAGTTCTTCAGATATTTAAAATTCCGAATTTAGATATTTGAACTAACTTTAAATTTGTTTCGCGGGAATCGCGTTGCTGACCCCTGTCTTAATTAATGTTGCATACCAATAGGCCACGAAAGAAAAATCACTGAATGATATTTAAATTGGGCAGGGGATTTGACTTCAAATTATATTAATTTATTTTTCAACCGACACCTCAAAGAAATATATAAATTTGGCTTTAAGTTTAAAAGTACGATAGTATGAATAATTGCTTTGTTTAAGACATCTTTTTAACTGGAAGTAAATGTCTAAGACGAAAGTTGCAAAAATAAAAGTTGCATAACTACACACTGATAACTGACAGTTGCTGTTACAACCACTCTTTGGTAGCGACTGTTCCACTACAACGACTCCAAAGTTGAGAGAAAAAAAATCTCCCTAGCAGAGGAGATTATCTTACATCCATGTTCGTTATCGATAATATTTATTATAATAATTGCAAATAACTTTTTACTTCCTTGTACAAAGTAAAGGAAGTATTGTAATCACGAAAAATTCCGGGTATCATATTTCAACGCCATTTTGACCGCTATCGAGTGCACTTTAGCGATGATTTTGCGTGACATCTGAACGTAAGGACAGAATAAAGGACTTTTTTTCTCCAAACGGATTATAAAATTGATTTAAAATGGATTCAAAAGAGATTTTTTTTGTGACGTCCGTACGTACGTTACGTATGTATGTATCTCGCATAACTCAAAAAAGAATAGCCTCAGAAAAAAATTTAAAATTAAAAATAAATTTTAAAAAAATTTAAATTTTTTCTTAAATTTTGAAGAGAAAAAAAAAAAAGAAAAAGAAAAAAAAAAAAAAAGAAACTGGTATAACATGTAGTTCTGCACCTTCCTTTTTTAGTTGCAATCGGCCGCCTCAGTCATATATTTTGGTTCGTCAGTTTTGGTTCTGAATGCATTTTGATTGGATGGTTAATATTGCTGTAAAATTACTATTGGCTGTTTGAGTTTTAGCTTCATTTACATCATCAGAATTATGTATGAGTCATATGACATAGATTTTTCTCGAAATGACGCAGTGCAAATAGAGGTTACTATTTTTAGAATGCAGAAGGGAATTAATTTTCTCCGCTAATTTAATCTTTTACATATTCTTCATTTTTCTTACATGTATAGATATATATATATGGGTGGGGAGTTTAAGAGGATATCCTTAAGTAAATAACACTTCCACACCACAAAACATTTGATGAATAATAATAGAAAAGCTACAGATTTGAATTAAATAACAGTACCGTTACGCGTTCTCGCGCTTGTTAGATACTGGATGACTTTAAGTATTTAAATAGCTACTCAGCGCTTACTCGCGCTCGCTATTTTAACAGAGTTCTTTTGTTACCACCTTCACGTGGAATCAACATCTATCATCATCGTCTTTCGCCTCGCTCTCGCTTGATGCCCTATGGTGGCTTTGTTGAACTAACGGATACCGCACCTCGGCGATCCTAACTCTGTTTTCGCCCTCGAAAACACGGATCAGTGACACTGGTATATCAAGACAGCATTTGAAAATAAATTTGAAAAAAAAAAAAAAAAAAAAAAAGGTGGGGTTAGATAGAAGTGCGGAAGAACCGCACACAGTCCTAAATAGGAACAGTCCAAGGCTTCATATGATCAGCTCCTGTACTGGTACAGTCAAGACCTTCATGGTGTCTTACTTTTTCCACCTGGTACCGATCTTTGCCTTTCCTTGCTGTTACTCGGTACGGACCGAAGGACTTTAGCCTTAACTTTAGACCACCTTCATACTGTGTTCTTTGTATAGCAACTAAGTCGTTTACATTGTATACCTGTGCCTCTTTTCTCTTCTTGTTGTATGTTTTTCTATTCTCTTCCTGAATTTTTAGAATGTTTTTCCTTCCTCATATCTTCTCGATCTTTCATCATGATATTTTTCTTCTTCCTCAAGAATTTCCATAATCTTTAAGTCCTCTCGACTTCTCATTTTAACACCAGTGAGGAGCTCAAATGGAGAACTATTTGTGCTTCTGCTCTTAGTGCTGTTCAAGATCCGTTGTGCACCTCCAAAGTACACTAGTGTGCAAAAATTAAGGACGAAATGGTTTTTTCAATATCACTTTGTACAAAGGCTTTCCAAATCAACACATTTAATACCGTAAGATCCCCAATACGTAAGGACATGAGTAATGTAAACAACACTTACTAAAAGAGAAATCAGAGGGATAAAAAGAAGCTTTATTGAAAAAGTAGCATGGAGCGCAATGCGACTAAAGGCCGAAACATCCCTGTGATGGGTGTCCATCAAGAAACATCCGGTCTTTAATAGGGGATATGATCTCCCTTGACTGCTAGGCAGGTTTCTCAGCGTCTGCCCATGCTAAGAATGAGGGTGTCAAGGAGTTGTTGAGGCATTGCTGCCCATTCGTCTTGCAGCGCCAATCGAAGCTCCGGAATTGTTACTGGTGGTAAGGTACGAGCTGCCAAGCGTCTGCCTAGAAAATCCCATACGTGCTCGATGGGATTGAGATCCGGAGATCGTGCCGGCCAATCCATACGTTCAATATCCTCACTCTCTAAGAGCTATTCGGCAGCTGCTGTGCGCTGACATGGTGCACTGTCGTCCATGAAAAGGAACTGCGGACCCATAGCGCCTCTAAAAAGATGCACATATGGAAGAAGAATCTCGTTACAATAACGGGTCCCGTTGACTGAACCTGCGTCGAAGATGTGAAGGTCTGTACGACTACCAAGCATGATGCCTCCCCAAACGAGAACACCGCCACCTCCATACCTGTCCCTTTCAATGATGTTCGAGGGATGATTGCGGCTTCCCCGCTTTCTCCAGATGAGTATGCGATGAGAATCGCTACTCAGACTGAATCTGCTCTCATCTGTAAAGAGTACTCGTCCCCATTCATTGTCTCTCCATTTCCGGTGTTCCCGGCACCACAGAGAACGCCTTCTCCGATGGGCAGGCGTTAGAGGTACACACCGCACAGGGCGTCGTGCAAACAGACCACCACCCTGCAGTCTTCTGGCCACGGTAAAACGCGATATCGGTCGTCCAGTCGCCTGTGTCGTGTGTCTAGCGATTTCTACCGCTGTCTGCCGCCTGTTTCTTCTGGCCTGTAAGGCAATATACCGGTCATCTGCGGGTGTGGTTCCTCGTGGACGACCACTACTAAACCCCTGGATAGCTGTTCCTGTAGTTTGAAATTGTCTCCAAAGTCAGCAAAAGGAATTTCCTCCTCGAACGCTGAGAAACTGGAATTTCATCTTTTAATATTACTTTCATTTTTAAGTCTGTACTGCGCGACTTTTCTAGTGGTTTATACTCTTTAATAAGAGTGGAAACCACAGCCAACTCTATAATGGCCTTGAAGCGCAAAAGTCACGTGATCAAGATGGTCGATGTATTTTTGTGGTAGTGTGTGGTTGTGAACTCGTGGTCGTGGATTTTTTGGATATATATTTTGCTATTAAGTGATTTTAAATCACTTATGCTAAGGTAAATAATATTTTTATCTATACTTCGTTTTATACTTTTTTAATTTTTAGATTTATTTGGGAAAATTTGTAGCTGTTCTCAATCCTATTCAAGTATTTCGTTTTAACATAACATCGAATACATTAGTTTGGACGTTTCGCGTAGTGTTGTTTTGAATATTTGTTTGGAATAGTAAATTAGGAATTCCTTGTTTTGATTATTTCTTTCTAATAGTATATTTGACATTCTGTTCCAATAAAAGAAACTTTATCACCACAAACTTTTCAGTCATTAATAACAACTAGCGGGCAAGCCCGCCAGCTGAGCGGGCTGAAGCCCGCTTTTCATTGTTCAATGTTCATGAGTTCCCATGTTAAATTTAGCCTATTTTCGAAAGTTCGACCGAATTACCACTGTAGAGCGATTTTACCTGGGCTGCATCCGCTTTTTTCTCGTATGCATCCAGAAGATACTGCGTGCACGATACACATGCATAAAATCACGAAAACACCCATGCAGACAGCCCTTTCGCGGGTGTTCGAAAGTTGGTCTGAATTACCAAATAACAATTACAGATGCGTTCAATTGATTCCATGTTTGTTTCAAAAGTATGAAGCTGAATACATATTGTTAGGAAAATTTCAATGCTCCTGAATCACGTTTTGAAATGTATCGGCAAATGTCAGGTTCAGATTATCAAATAAATGACCTACAATTATTAGAAAATGAGAAGAAGCTTCGTTTTAAAAACAATATTATAATTTCAATCAAATATGAATGTCCCTTTTACCAGATTATGATAAGGATTCTATCTTTACTTTTGCGAATATTAATTGATTATTCAAATTTACTTATTAATGATTTTTTTATAGAAAATGTTTCTTCTAATATTTTAGCAGTGCTAGTTTATGTTTCAGGTTATGATGCCATGAAAAATTAAGGGTGATAAAATGCAATATTTGACAGGACTGGTTGCAAAGTATTCATTCAGTAGATACAGCAGATGATATTTTTTGGTTTTCTTAAAGAATTAGATAAGGGGGAAATTAAAAATTTTCCATCTGAAGTTACTCTATTAAAATCTTCAATTGTATATTTCTTGTTTGGTGAAATTCTTAAAAACATGGAAAATACATTTCTTATGCCAGGAAAGCAAATGGATATTTTATATAAGTTATCTTGGATACGGTTAGTACACCATACAGTTACTTTAATTTAACAGATTCTTGCACTTGTGGAATGACTTTACAAACTCGGTTAGAAAATATGTTTGATAACTTGTAAAATAATGTTAAATAATTATGCAAAATATAAAAATGACAAAATCAATATAAAATGTTCATATAAAAATGTTAAAAAATTTAATTAATTTCAGTTAATAACTCAATTGTTTATTTTGATTTATGCTTTGTTTCTGCATAGATTATGTATAATATGTAGCATGTATGTATATGGTACAGCTTCAAGTTTTATGAATTTATTTTTAATAGTGGAATAGACCTGTAATTTGGAGAAATCACTTTAAAAAAAACCAAGCCTAATCACTTACCTCTTGTATGGTTTGGAAAAAGTGATTTTGATTGGAATTTGATTTAAATTGGAACTAGTACAAATAGATGGCTGTCCTTTTTTATGAATGCAATTAGCATTTAGTTCTTTGATATTATCTTGAAAGATTTATTTATAGTACAACATGCATGTAAGTTCATCTTTATATTCAAATTTTCTAGCATTTAAGGAATTTTAATTCATTTTCCTGTTTTGATAAAATTGAGATATGCAGATTTTATTAGTGAATGGAGTGAAGAGAGATGACTATGGGTATTTGTCTTCTAAAAATTTATATAACTGATGCGATGGTAGCGGCATGGAGTTTTACAAAATAATTCTTCCCTTAATATTTATTTTACTAGTATGAAAATCTAAAATTTACATTCATAAATCTATTGAATTTCCTCCCTATGTGGATTTTATATTATTTTGACAATAAATTTGATTCAGATTACGTAAATGGATTTCATTTTTATCAAAATTACATAAATGAAGTTCGCATGTGGTGATTCTCAATGATATTTTTAGTTACATAAACGAAGTACAAATTGTTTTAAAAATTATTGAAGATATACATTTTTACCGCCTTTAAAAATATTGCAGTATGAAAAATTTAATGTAAATCATACGACCTACTCACGTTTATTAATTTATATTTATTTTAAGACTTAAACTATTATTTCGGTAAACTTTAACTCCGGGATTATGGCAAAGAGAAAGAGATCGACTATTTCGATCACGTGACCTTCCGAAACTGATTTGGCTTCAAGGCCATGATACAGTCAGCTGTGGTGGAAACAGTATTTCGTAATTCTTCATGCGCGATAAATCTATTTCGGTGTCTCCCTCAATGCCTGAAGAAATAAAAGACAAAAAATTCCTTTCCGAAGATATGGAATCATTTTCATATTGCGTAATCCTCACCCGATGACAGCAGCTGTCCGCTAAACATGAGAGGGGCAAGATACAGTCTGATATCAGCTTATAAACCATCGCTGCCTCTAGTTCAATTTGTTTTTTGCTTTCGCAAAAAGAAAAAATAAACTTAGCCATTTCCGCTTTAATCACGTTACCAAAGGAACTTTTCAGTTCTATTAATCCAGGTGGTATTTTATCCGGAAAAAGAGATTTCTTTACAACTATCAATTCACTCCTCAGAATCTATTAAACATTTTATTTCCTTACCATCAATCAACGATTCAATAAATGCTAATTGAAGCTATTTCTAGCTTCATTATCCGACGCAATCTTTAACCCGGATACCTTTTTTTGAGATGAATTTTCCTCTTTTTCCAAATGTTTGGCGCAATTTCTCGCAAAATGAAACAATTCACCTTTTCTCCCACATACATAGCAAATACGTTCTTGTTTAATGTTATTCTGATTTACGACTTTCCACCCTGAATCCTTTGCATTGCTCTGTACTTTTCTAAGGTTATTTTTGGAAAAATTAAGCTTTTTATTTTCTGGAGTTTCGATTCGCGTGTTACTAGTATCAGCTAATGATTTAGCCCTGGATGTATAAAATAAATCACATTCTCTTCCCAATTGATTAGGTGGGAACCAACTTTGGCCCTCCCGAACAATAACATGTTCCTTTATTTTAGAATCAAGCGTTCATATAGCTTATCAGATGCAATGAGATTACACAATTTCTTAAAATCATCTACTTCTCTTAACCTACAATAATAATCGAAAGTTGCACTGAGTCGAGACGCGAACTGAACACGCGATTCAGATGAATGTCTCTGCGCATTTTTAAAATTATTCAAACATTCACGCGGTGTCGGCTGAAATTCTTTCAAAATTAGTGCTTTTAATTTATCATAATCCGCGATTTCTGCTTCATAATCTGCATTTATTGCTTTCAAAATGATTGAATTCTGTTATCTTCCGGGTAAGGTTTTCGTGCCTTTAGTTAATCTGCATGCAATAGTTGTAGAATTATCAACAATTCAAAAGTTGTTTAAGTGCGGCTAAGCCTAATTATCTCTTAACGATAGCAACCATATTTGCTTACTTTTGAACTTAGCAGAATAGTGAATTAAGTCAGTATCTACACAGTCAGTGTCTTTTTGCCGAGTGGGACCAAAAGTAAACTTTCAGTTTTGTGCACAGAAAAATCTGGAAAACTTGCCTGCTGGCCGAATTCCTTGTTTGTGCGTAGAAACTAATTTTAATCGTATTTGTAAAATTGTTTTAACTGTAATTGGTGTTTTATGTTTTTCTATATTTTTCAATTTTTAATAAAAATATTTTGAGTTTTTATGTATTTTTGCCATGTCCTGAAGTGAGAACTGAATTCATTGAATGAGATACCTATTTCTAATGAAGTTCAAGAAAATAGGTTTAAATGAAATGCAGCAAAAAATGCGCATAATTTAATATTCCGTACAAGGAAGTCCTGTGTTGTCCGCATCAGACCTTTTTAAGTTATAGAAATCGTTATAGTAAGCTGTAATTGTATTAATATAAATGTATGTTTCATGCATTACTTTAAATGTTCAATAATCGTGTCTTGCAGGATATGAAGGATGTTTATATGCCTGAAGGAGAATGGCATTCCTCTACCGATTTGACCATTGCCAATTATGACAATGCTGCGCACAGGTGTGCGTATATACACAAATATGCCTCTTGTCACACCGGCCTTCTCATCGAAATGTTACAAAGAGCTATTGCAGACGATCCTTCCGTATTTCTTGATCTTTTTGATGGAACTTCTTTCCTCAATCTCTGCTGTATAGGAGGTGGCCCAGGAACAGATATAATTGGTTTCTTGACTGTGTTCAGCTGGTACTTCGGGAAATTTAAATGTGAAGCTACTGTCTTAGACTACTCACTGGGGTGGAAAAAAACATTTAATTGTATCGTAAAAGAACTTCGGAATGGAAAGAGTTACGGCGATCTCTCATATTCTGTCTTACCCGGCCGCTTTCACTATGATTACATCGGCACAGATTTACTCTCTTCTATGACACCAGACGTTAATAAAGCAATTGGTTCTGCAGATTTTCTGACCATGATTAAGTTCATCTCTGCAGCTGCTCGGCATGACACAAATGTGATGGTTAAGGTGAGTACTTGCTTTTAATTCTATATTTAATCAGCTAATCAGTGAATACACGTCACATCAATGCATGTTTACACGGATTGAAATTTCTAAGGAACTGTGTGACATTGATTATTTCTTTCTGATGAATTTTAGAATTTTTCTTATATATTCCAGTTACAAACAGCACTGTCTTAACAGCATTATGGACCCCTGGCCAAACCAGTGTACTGGGGCCCTTTCGACAACCACTCACAGAAATGAAATGCAGAAAGATGTAAATGGATGAGCGTGGAATCCGCAAGTGGCCAGAGGGCCTTGAAGACAGCCCTGATTATAAGCAGAAAATATAATAAATATGTTCAGTTTGTTTTTTTTAATCGTTGAATTACAGGTTATAAGTCCTTTTGTAATATTTTCCCACATTCACGTCATTTTATATGTAAGCCTTTAAGGTATTTACTCCGTTGTTACTACGTGCCTTCGTGGTGTTATTAGAAAGCACACCTGGCTTGCATCGGGAGGCCCAGAGTTCGAACCCCGGCGAAGGCAATACACAGTTTTCACATCTTCTGCTCCGAAATAAAATTCATTATGGTATCCACACTGTAGGCTTAAAATGAGATACATGATAGTTCGCCACTGTTTAGGACTTGGTGACCGGGTCTCTTAATTCCTAGCCACCCTTTAAATAGGGGAGAATGTCTCCGTCTTTAACGCCTTCTTTGTAGGTGCAATTTAAAAGCACGTCCGGCTAGCATCGGCAGATCCAGAGTCGAATTCCGGGGAGGGCATGGCTTATTTTTTACGTCTCCGAATAAGATGCCAAATGATCTCTACAAACCTAGAAAATGAATTATTTTAATGCATTCGATAGCTTGATTAATTATGGCAATGCATGATTGATTGATTTGTGTTAAGAAGGTAAGGCAAGCAGTACGAGAGCTCATACATATTTTAGTTTTGTCAGTTCACCAGATGCCAAGCAGATGAGATTACTAAAATCTGGTAGTTGAATTTGGGTTCAGATCCTGGGAACTGGCTGGAAGCATGAGTGTTCTCGTGATTTTCCTCATGTGTAATGTGAGCCAATTTCCTTGTCCTTGTCGAAAGCGTCCATTCCTCATAGGGAGATAGACCTGGCGGGTTTTTGACTATTCTTCATAAACTAATAAAGTGTGAAAAGGGATACCTTTGCAGATACCTTTGCAGAAGATCTTACAATTATAAACTGTTCAAAATCACCTTATAAATGAGGAAAATTACAAAAATTCTATTCAATGAGCTCGTTTCCAGGATCCGAACTTAAGACGAATACCCAGGGTTTGGTAATTTCATCTATTTCCTTCGCTAACTCTCATTAGAAATACGTGTAATCTAAATTTTAAAATAATATGTCTTTCACATTAAAATGCGTGCCTGTCTAGATTTACTTACACAGTGTAGAAAAATGAGATAGAGGGCGCTGCGCCGCCCGTATGTTTAGCTAATTAAGAGTTTCGGCAGAGAGGGTTGAGAGGTTGATGAGAGTCGTTGAGAGTGACATAAACTAGATACTCTGTAATCTGTATATAATATTTGTACATAGTCTTCTCTTCATTAAATAGATTTAGTTAAAGGAAAGTATCTTTGTTTGGCCAATAGAACACAAGAACCACCGATAAAGAAGATGTAAGTAAGTTATTACATACATCAAGTTTTTTGGTGCATCGGCCGGGAAGGTGAGTCATTTCATTTATCTGCATGCAATTTATCTTTGATAATGAGTTTTGAAGAAACCGTCGAGAGAAATAGAAAAATTAGAGGTTCGGTTCGTACCAGTGTAACAAAATTAATAAGGAAATTGGATGAGGAATTGCAAAGCGAGAATCCGAACCTAGAAGTGTTGCAGGAATCGCTTTCAGTGTTAATCGAGAGAGAAACTAGCTTGTTAAAATATGATGAAGTTATTAATGCTCAAAGCACTGTTCAGGAATTAGAGACAGAAGTAGAACATTGTTTAGAATACAGCGAATCCATCATTAGATGTAAATCTAAAGTCAATAGATATATTCAAAATGTGGGTAAAACCGGAACAACTTCACAAGTTTCGGAAATCAAAACTAATTATAATACTAAATTGCCTCGCATTACCTTAGAAACTTTCAGCGGCGATTTATGTAAATTTACTGAATTTTGGGCTCAGTATAAAGCTGCCATTCACGAAAACAATACGCTTCAAGATGTTGAGAAGTTTAACTATTTAAGATCTTTACTCACCGGTTCAGCTTCAAAAGCTATAAGCGGATTGCCATTAATAGGAGAAAACTATATAAAGGCCATCGAAATCTTAACTGACAGATTTGGGAAAAAAGAAATATTAGTTAGCGCGCATATGAACGTTCTCCTAGCTTTAGAGTCAGTACGCCGTTCAAGTGATGTATCCAGTTTAAGAAAACTATATGATGGAATAACAGTTCAAACAAGAAGTTTAGAGACATTAGATATTAATTTTAATTCTTATGGCAATCTATTACTTCCTATTTTATATAAGTGTATACCGCAAGATTTAGTGTTACAGTTTAGTAGGGAGCAAAAGGTCGACACAGAGTCAACAGTGTCAGATTTATTGTTGTTTCTAAAGAGAGAAGTAGAAGCGCGCGAAAAGTCACTAACTCTGGGTCTTAAACAACAAACACTTTCGATAACCAGTGAAAGAAATACCGACAACTATCGTAAGAGTGTTGCTCCAATTAAAAAGAAAATGGTGTCAGCGACGACGCTTAATACATCAGTCGAAAATTATATGTGCGACTTTTGTCTTAAATCTCACCTTTCTAAAGACTGCGACTTAAGTATTTCAGAGAAACACAAAGCACTATACGATCAATTTAAGTGCAAGCGCTGTTTAAAAAAGGGTCACAAAAAACCATTTTGTAAGGCAAAGTGGGTTAAATGTAATATTTGCAAATCTTTGTCGCATTTAAAGAGCGTGTGTGATGCAGAAGGGCAAGAAAATAAATCCATTAAAAATACTGCGAGCGCAGCAAAAGAGACAAACGTTAGTTCACTATTCCTCGAAACACTGAGCAAGCAAATTCCTAATGACGTGATTTATTATCAAACATTGAGAGGTCAACTGGTAGGAAATAATTCCACGTTTAACGTTAGGTTGTTATGCGATTCTGCTTCCGAAAAATCTTATGTTTGTCAGTCTATTTCCAGAAAAGCAAGTTTACCAACTATTGGTAAAGAAAGATTAAGAATTCATACATTTGCATCTTCGAATCCGCCAGTGCAAGAATTTAAAAGAAAAAGACTTTCTCTAAAAAATAAGACAGGGTCACTCTAATCATCGAAGCACTCGAAGTAAAAACCATATGTTCCAATGCATTACCCAAGCCATCTGCAGAAATTATAAACAATCTTCGCCAACAAGGATTTCACTTATCTGACAGCTGCGATAGTGAAGTGGCAGAGGTACAGATTTTAATTGGGAATGATTACTTGAACTGCATCTTAACGGGGAAAACACATCGGTTAACAGAATATTTAGTACTACATGAAAGCATATTCGGTTGGACGTTGAGTGGTAGAGTGGGGGGAGAGAGTAAGAAGTTAAGTTCAGGGTCAGACTCAGCCGGCTTGTTTATACACATCGATTCGGAAGAGGAATTAAAAATATCGGATCAGATTCGTCAGCTTTGGGAGATTGAAAGTCTAGGAATCTCTGAGTGCGCGTCGGAAAGTTCTGGCGATGAGCGAATAATTAAACAATTTGAAGAGGATTTGAAATATGTAGACGGGAGGTATGAGGCTCGCTTGTTGTGGAATAGGAGTCCAGAGCATTTGGAAAATAATTTTGGTTTAGCGAAAAGGCAGTTCGAAAGTTTGCAGCGAGAGTTAAAAGGTAACAGCTTTGTGAGGGAACAGTTTATGGAAGTAATTAAATTTCAGACACAAAACAACATTATTCCAGAGTGTGAGGATACGAGAGAGGTGTACTTTATGCCATTCCGAGCAGTGGTCCGTAAAGATAAAAAAAGCACTCAAGTTCGAATGGTATTTAATTGCAGCAGTAGCGAAAGAGGAAGGCTATCGTTAAACGATTGCTTAGAAAAGGGCCCAAACCTAAATCCGAATATTTTGGATATCATTCTTTCTTTTCGAAAATTTAAAATTGGATTCTGCGGTGACATAGAAAAGGCGTTTTTGATGATTGGGATAGCAAGGGAAGATAGGCAATATTTAAAATTTCTCTGGTATCCTGATAATGACAGTGAGGACTTTAAAATTATGCAAATGAACAGAGTATTATTTGGATGTAATTGTTCACCGTTTTTATTGAGTGCAACGATCAAACATCATTTAAAGAAATATGCGGAAACAAACAAAAACTGTGTCGAGATGCTAAATAGCTCACTGTATGCAGACAATTTGTGTTATGGAGGGGAAAGTGTAGAATCAGCTTTCAGTCTTTCATCAGAGGCGGTATCTATTTTGAGAGACGCGAGTTTTAATTTGAGAAAGCTAAACACTAATTCTAAAGAGCTGTATGACTTGTGGGTTCAGGAAGGGTTGTGTGAAGAAAGTAGGTCTGAGAGAGATAGTAAGTTGAAAGTGTTAGGCTTGGTGTGAAACTTAGAAGAGGATGGTTTGAAAGTAGACGTTACATCATTGTTGAGTAGTTTAGAATCGTTGAGAAATAGTAAAAGATCGGTGTTAAGCACAGCAGTTAAGGTGTTTGACCCAGTCGGATTTATTTCTCCATTTGTGGTGCGAGTTAAGAGACTGATGCAGGAAATATGGGAGAGAGGTTTGGAGTGGGATGCAGAGTTGCCAAAGGAGTTACGGTGCAAATGGATAAAGTGGTGCGCTGAAATTGAGGAATTAAACGCGTTGAAAATAGAGAGGTACTACTTTACAGAAGTTCTAAGTAAAGGTCAGTCGGTTGAAATTCATATTTTCAGTGATGCGTCAGTAGTGGCATATGGAGCGGTGGCATATTTTAGATATAAGAATGAGAGAGGAGAGGTATGTACGTCGTTTATAATGTCGA
The DNA here is from genome assembly GCF_044657685.1 of Stegodyphus dumicola. NCBI lineage: Eukaryota > Metazoa > Arthropoda > Arachnida > Araneae > Eresidae > Stegodyphus > Stegodyphus dumicola. Next base: position 120,691,634 of record NC_140779.1, on the reverse strand, counting down.
AGAGTAGGATAGCTCCGTTAAAAAAGTTGTCCCTCCCTAGGTTGGAATTGATGGGGGCTGTAGTTGCAGCTAGGTTAGGAAAATATTTATTGAAAATGTTTCAGGATTTGGTAGGTAGATTAGTTCTGTGGACGGACTCCGAAATTTGCTTGTGGTGGATAAAGGGGTCAGCGCGTGAGTGGAAACAGTTCGTGTCGAATAGAGTTGCAGAAATACAAGACTGTACCTCGTCTGATAAGTGGAAATATTGTCCAGGGTCGGGAAACCCAGCAGATAAATTAACTCGTGGTGAAACAGCAAATGCATTGGTGAAAGATAATAACTGGTGGCATGGTCCATCATGGTTGAAAGATTCTGAAGATCAATGGCCTGAGCAGAAGTTTAAAGTAGGAACTGATACTCAAAATTTGGAACGTTTAAGCACTTATGTTCAAGTGACTATTGCAGAAGAAGAAAATGCGTTAGACATTACCAAATTCAGCAGTATCGAAAAATTGTTGAGAGTTACAGCTTGGGTAAAGCGGTTTGTCGCCAAGCTAAGAAAACGTGCCTGTGAAGAAGGTCCTCTTACTGTATTGGAGATCCAAGAAGCTGAGGAGTACTGGATAAAACAAGTACAGAGAGCGAATTACTTTTCGGATATTCAACAACTAGAGAGGAATAATCTAATAACACCAGATTCTAAGCTTTACAGTTTAGCACCATATCTGGACAGTAGAGGTATTTTGCGTGTCAGAGGTCGTTTGGAACAATCAGAATTAATAGATGACGAAAAACATCCCATTATTCTGCCCAAAACGAAGTTCACCGAACTAGTGATATTTAGTGAACACATAAAAGTATTCAATTCAGGAGTCATGGCAACATTGTCCAAAGTCAGGAATAAATTTTGGATACCTAAAGGAAGACAAGTAGTAAAGAAAGTTATTAACGCTTGCCTGGTGTGTAAAAAGTTTGCAGTGAAGCCCGCCAAACAGTTAACGGGTCAGTTACCCAGAGATCGTGTAGTCCAAAGTAATCCTTTCACAGTTGTAGGCATCGACTTAACGGGAGCAGTTACCATTAGAGAAAAAGCGGGTAACCACAAAAAGGTGTACATAGCCTTATTTACATGCGCCGTCACTCGTGCTGTACACATTGAAGTGGTTTCAGATATGTCAGCAAAAGGTTTCATTTTTTCATTACGACGTTTTTTAGCAAGAAGAGGGAGCTGCAAAGTGATTTATTCAGATAATGCCAAGAATTTCCGCAACACATGTGAAATAATTAAAGGATTTAAAAGAATCAAAGCAGATCCAAGTGTGAGTGATTTCTTGACATCCAAAGAGGTAACATGGAAATTCATACCTGAGCGTTCCCCATGGTGGGGAGGGTTCTGGGAGCGTTTGATGAGAAGCATCAAGGAACCTCTGAAGAAAATCTTAGGGAGAGCATTACTGACTTTCGAAGAGCTCTCTACAATATTAACTGAACTCGAGTGTGTGCTAAATAATAGACCTCTAACATACGAGAGCAACGAGCTGGGTGAACCTCGCCCGCTCACACCTTCACAGTTTTTATTGCCAGGACGTGGTACATTTAACTTTCCCGAGCATTTCTTGGAAATTTTTAACAAGGTATCCGACAAAGAGACTTTAACCAGAAGGAAGCTTTACCAATCTAAGCTCTTAAAATTAACATGGATCAAGTGGAAAGAGCAATATTTACTCCATCTTAGAAATGCGCATAACTTTGCTAATCCTAAAACTGAGCGGAACATTAAGACTGGAGACATTGTGTTGGTAGAAGGACCAAAACAATCCAAACTACTTTGGGACATGGGTGTAATTGAAAACGTGATTATAGGAAGAGATGGACATGTTCGAGCGTGCCTTGTTCGCACGCCCAAAGGACAATTCAGAAGATCGATCCAGATGTTATATCCTTTCGAGATTTAATTTAGAACTTTTGATATTATTGAGTTTTATTATATTATTAATTATTATGCTCATTTGTGGCTTTGATATACTAGTATAGATTATTCTTTTATATTATTCATTTATATATGTCATACCATTTAGTATTAATCCATTATTGATTAATGTTGATATTGTTATGTAAGTAAGTTTGTGTACTCTTATTAAAGAGTACAGGTGGGGAGTGATGTAGAAAAAAGAGATAGAGGGCGCTGCGCCGCCCGTATGTTTAGCTAATTAAGAGTTTCGGCAGAGAGGGTTGAGAGGTTGATGAGAGTGGTTGAGAGTGACATAGACTAGATACTCTGTAATCTGTATATAATATTTGTACATAGTCTTCTCTTCATTAAATAGATTTAGTTAAAGGAAAGTGTCTTTGTTTGGCCAATAGAACACAAGAACCACCGATAAAGAAGATGTAAGTAAGTTATTACACACAGTGATGCGACATGACATGTAGTGAATCCAACTCGTGTCAAGCCACTGAAAAAGTTAATTTATATATTTGGTACGTCATCTGTGCATATAGTACCAATTAATACAATATATTACAATATATTAAAATTGGAAAAAATAAACTGTGTAACCTTACATATTTTTCCGCAAACATATCACGACTTATATTTCTCTTATAAGCGTGAAAGGGTTAATTGTGAATTATGATTCAACTTTATTCGCCAATTAAGAGATTAGCATATGTCTGTACTATTGTTTCCCAGCTTTACACTATTGTTTCCCAGTCTGTGAATCTCTGGGTATTTCTGCATGGCCAACAGCTGCGTAATGAATTTAGTACTATGATTTTTTTTTTTTTCTGATCCTTAACCCCTTATGAATTGAGCGACGATTTTGTATGTCACAGATTTTTTGATGGGACTGTAGGCACATAAAATGAGAAATCAAAAGGGTTGTTGCCAATTAAATTAGTAATTTATTAGTAATTTTCTTTCATAGTTTATAGCTTACATATATGTAAAATATAAAATGTGAAACAAAATTGTTAAACTTAATCGCAATCAATTGCTCATATATCTTCGGATTAATACATTTTAATTAAACACGTCCCCTCTTCAAAGCAACATCTTCAATGTCATCATGAAGTGACAATACTTTCCGAGGGAAGGGAAAAGAGTAACAATTGCTCCTCTGCTAAAGTCGAATAAGCCAACGACAGATCCTGGATGTTATCGACCGATGAACCTTCTTCCTTACCTTAGCAAGCTGATGGAAGCAGTGAGCCTGACTAGAATAAGGAAGCATCTAGATGAAAAACAACATCCTCATCCCGCAGCAGTTTGGTTTCCTTAGGAATTTATCTACATCCTATAAGTTGTATAAGGTTGTTGAACATATTTCTGAAGGCTTGCAAAACAAGAAATTCACAGGAGACCTACTTATCGACGTGGCCAAAGCCTTCGATCGCGTTTGGATGGATGCCTTAATTTGTAAAATACACAATGAGGGCTTCCCAGATTACATTACACACATAATTAAGTCCTACCTTTCAGGTAGACACTTTGTCGTTCACATTTCAAACACATATTCTACGAGACGAGCTATTTTAACAGGCGTCCCAAAAGAGCCTATTGGGCCCCACATTATTTAACATTTATATGAACGACATTCCTTGCACACCCAACAGTACACTTGCAATGTACGCTGATGACATAGCGATCATTGCAAAAACTGCATTGCAAAGTAAAGTCATTCAGGACCTTCAAAATCGCATTAGATACCTGTCGGAAATAATGTAAATTCCCAGTAAGCGTTGATAAAACCATTGCAGTAATGTTTATGAGGAAGAAAATCATAGACGAACATCTTCAGTTTTCTGGAAATACTCTGCATTGAGCTAAGCAAGTCATTTCTCTTGGGGTGAGCATCACAAATTTTCTCACATGGCTCCCACACATATATGCTCTTATTCAGAATTTCGAGTACGTAAAGCTAAACTATACCCCTTAATTGCTCAAAACGAGAATTCTATCGGTAGATAACAAGTTATTTCATTTACAACTCCATTCTCCGTCCAATGCTATATTCTGTCTATCCAGTCTGGACTTGCTGTTGTCGAACAAAGAGAAAACAATTACAAATGGCGCAGAACTGTTTCACGTCAAATTACCAATGCATCTTGGTATGTGCGAAACAGTGTTATCCATGAAGTACTGAAAACTCCAGCATTGTGATGGAAAAGTAATGTATTATATGTTCTCCCTGAATGTATTAATTTTTTGTTGTATTTACATTAATGTAGTATTTCAATTTGTATTTGTATTTATTATATCTTTTGTGTAATCTTTTGTTTATTACTTACTGGCACTGGGTGATTGGCATTTACCTAATGCATTATGCACCAGTTCAGTAGCTTTCGTTTACCCCTTCTCTCATTTTTAGGAGTAATTCTTCGCCCATTCCTGTAGTAATGCAAGTTGAAGCTCGTGGAGGATACCTGACGGAACCCTGCCACCTGCTATCCGTCGTCCCAACATGCCCCACACATGTTCTATAACATTCTTGAACTGTGGGTCCCAACCCCAGTTGGGGTAGCGGGAGCTGCAGTAGAGGGTCGCCGAAAATTTTAGCAATTTTGATACTTCTTTAACTTATTATAATAATTTTACAATTACCAAATATTTTTCCACAATGTATTTGGAAATCAATACATACAAAGGAAAAACGAAAACGTTTCGACGCATTTTTTATAATAGAAACGTTCATTTTACTTTTAAAATTAATGACCTAAAACTACAATAATATATTACATTACAAGTGAAGAAACTTACACTTTCAATCACGCGTGCGTCGCATTTAAGCAATGTTATGTCCCACAAAATTGTCGTAAATATTATGGCGTTCCCACACCAAAATGTTTAAGGCTACGGCAGATGTGGAATGGTTTCACTCTCTAGATAACTCCGCAGCCCTCCGGCTCTACGCAAGCGGACGTTATCGTTCATGAGTATCGCGTCGGTACCCACTGCATTTATAAAAGGAGCTACAAGAAGATGTAGAATTTAGTCGCGATATCGGACGGCTGTGACGGAGTCGCTAAGAATCAGAGGTTCGGTGCTATCCCAGCACATGAAAATAAGCATGCTCCTCTGTAATGGTCTCTTTCGACGATGTTTGGCGTGTTCCTCGCTCTCTCCATATCATTGCCTTTCAGGAATCGTTCTGGATGTCAAATCTAGACTCATCTGCAAAGAGGGCATGGCCCCATTGCTCTAGTGTCCACCATCGACGTTCGCCAGCACAATTCAACCACGCTTTGACATGCGATGAGGAGAAGGAAATACAAACCACAGGTCGTCGGGCGCGCAGTCCACCTTCATGCAGTCGAAGCAGAGACGTAGTTAGAGTTTCCAGCCCTCGCGGACAACTGAAGAATTTGCGCCTCTTCTGTGTGCCAAGAATGGAAAACATCTCATTAAAAAATTTCGTAGCATCAATTTGGATGCTGCGCCCGGAGACAGATATCCACCCTAGCTATGCCACTGAGTCGACGCAACACAGGTTGGCGGGATATGGGATATCCTGGAACAGCAGAGAGATGTGTCACGCAAATTATCGTGCTGTTAGTGATCTACGGCGCCTTGCCTTCGGCTGCTGCACGAAACTATATCTGCTTGTAAACACATGAATAGGTCCAGCATGCCCCTTCTTAAGGCGTTCTGGTGTGACTGCGGAATTGCGTTTTATGCTAATTTGAGTTGTCTATTTGCATTCGGCGATGCAACCTCTACCTCATATGTAAACTGTATGTTTTAAACATGTGTACCTTTTTTTTAGCGTTTGTTTCTTATTTTTTGAGCACTAGTGTCTAAGAATGGAGTTGTACTGAACTTTTTTCTGTAAATGATACCACTGCTGTTGAAGTAATTAGCTTTAACTTCAGCAACAAGAGTAATTAATGCTACAATAATTATCTTTTACTTCAGCAGCAAAAGTAATTAATGGTAATTATCTTTTATTTCAGCAACAAGTATAATTTATGGTAATTATCTTTTACTTCTTTGAAATAGAAGGAATTGTACCGAATTGTTTTCTGTAAATGATTCCATTGCTGCTGAAGTAATTGTCTTTTACGTTAGTTATTTTGTGCTTTATTTATAGTGATTTGCTGTAACTTATAATGATGCATGACTCATGTACTTTTTTCTTTCATCCAGAAAATCTTCAACAGTATGAAACCAGGTGCAGTGTTGCTTTTTATCGACAATGCTGGTGGTGGTTTTCATCAGCTGGTGATGGATGTGGCCCAAGGTTGCAATCTGGAAACTGTTTTTGGTCCTTTTCGTCATGAATTGTACCAGAACGATGTTTTTCGGGTGAAGCGGTTTGGCTATATGAGCCAAAGCGAAACAAAAGTTACCGTTCATATGTGGAGGAAATTGCGATCGGGGAAAATAACCTTACGCAGCAACGTCAGAAAAGGAATGGCCTCCAATCGACCTGCACAACCAGACAGGCTATTGTGGGGCGATATCTTAAATACTGAAGCAGGCATTTACTTTGCAGATAGGCAAGAATATACAGAAGCGAGAAATTCGTATCGCTATGTAATGGATGACAGCGAAAATCTGGTGGAAGATGATTCTGATGAAAACACCGACTGCTGCGTGATAGCCTGAATGAATGAAGAAATGTTATCATGAATAATACCTATAATTGTGCCACAATCGACGAGGTAAAAAAGCATACATTTTTTGCAGTCCATGTTATGCTTCTGATTATTTGGGTGTAAGCACGTTTTCGTACGTGTGAAGGTAGTCATGGGTAAATTCTTCATCTGCCGATGAACGTAATTATTGATATCATTTTTGTATGTGTGATTTAAACTGTAAGCAACGCGCAAATTGTGAATTATATTCCTTAATGTTTTTGTATATGAATATAGCCGCAATTTTTAATTGAATCGATAAGATTATCACATACTTAAATGTAATTAACAGCTTAAATTTCATTTGCTTAGTAACATAAAAATACACTATTAAACATTAAAAAATTATGAATACTAACTCCCCCAAAACGGGAGTTAATTCCAGAAATTTGTACAACTTATTTTATTTTCTTTATTTTATACGTACAACGATCCGAGGCACGTGTCAACCAAACTAAGAAACCTAAAGCTTTCTCAGGATCTCAACAAATCACAAAAGTATGAGAAGACAGTTATTGACGAGTGCAAAAAGAGTAATTGGGAAAGCTTATATTTTTGTGGTGTTAATTAAACTGATAATACTTAATGCATTTCAAGAGAAGAAATGGCAGACTTTTTTAATGTTATATCTCTAAGTACCATAGACATGTAAAAGATACTACTATCCCTACATTTTTCATAATTTATATAGTATAAGTGGAAACGAACAAGAAGATAAAATAATTGTTTAAGTTACTGGATTATCTTTGTCTGAGCAGAAACAGTGAGAAAGCGAACATTGTGAAAGAAATTTTATCTTATGCATACATTAAAGAGATTTTAAAGGAGGAAAACAACAACAAAAAAAAAAAAAAAAAAAAACGTGCATTATTCTAGTATTAATGCTAAGTGTATTTGTTTGAAATGTGTTTAAAAAAATTATTCTATCTAATTAATAAACAACAAATTTTATAAGGTATTGTTGCTTATTAATAATTCAGTTTCATATTATTAATTAAATTTAAAGTTAGGTTAGGTTAGGTTATCTAATTACGGCAAAGCCTCGAGGGCTATCTGCCTAAGGAAAGAGATGCCTTCGTGGAGGATTTTCTAAGGGAAACTGGTTCGTATACACGTTACACATGGAAAAAACCACGAAAACACCCGTGCAGCCAGCCCGTTCGCGGGATTCGAACCTTGGACCGAACTACCAGTGTTCAGCGACGTTACCGCTCGGCCGCTGGTGGGCCTAATTAAATTTAAAGCTTATCATTTAATGATTAATGCTGTTTATAATTATCGACTATTAAAAAGTCTAAACACGAACTGATCAGAATGCATATCATTAAACATAGAATGCGTCATGAAATCATTGTTATAAGATCATTAATTAATTATGAAACATAAGAGCCGCCCAACTGGTATAGCGGTTACCGACGCGACTGCCTTGACGAAGGGCCCGGGTTCGAATTCCGGAGAAGGCATGGATGTTTGTAAATGTATAGTGTCGGTGCGGTATGGTGGCACTCTAAATATGCGGTGAGCCTAAAGTCCTCTCATGTGGTTTGGTGGAAGTAGTGGGAGTGCAAACCCGTCTCTTAAGGGATGCTCTCCACCAAAATTGGGAGCGGAACTGAGCTAAATCGCACTGTCACCTGTTGCCAACGACAGGCCTAATCTTGCTCTCCTTGCCACGAGGAATTTCGTGGGCTTGGGCTGACTACGTCAGACAAGTGAGCATAAGTAACAACAACAAACATAAGGACATTCATTTATTTAGTTTTCCTTTGATTTCTGTAGTTTTTTATAAATTTCTTACAATAGGTACACAGTATTTTTAACTATGTAAGAGCTCTTTTGTTAAACTCACCTGTTATTACGATTTTGATCTTTAGTTTAGTTTCTTCTTTCAGTGTTCCTCCCCAGAATGCAAATTAGTACTTGGTGTACTTAAGCTGAAGGCTTTTATATCCTAATCCGAGAGAGAGGGTTTATGGTACTTATGCTGCGCTTTTGGATTTTTGACAGCTCTTCTTGTCTAAATGCCATTATCTCGGTTTTGCATTTCTTCGCAATCAATACTTTAAACTTAGGCTACGGTAAATCATTTGAGCCGGCTTGTAACTTAGTATTTTACTGTCTAGTCTTAGACAACGTAACGTTTAAATTTAAGCACATCCGCTTTAAGTGGTGGTTTATCTCTAACACAATTCGTGCCCTTTATGTTAAAAGTTCAGCTTAATAAAAAGATTATTTAAACCTTTATAAGTCTTTATTGCACTGCTTCAGACATAACGATAACACGCTAGTTATCTTGTAGGGTTGCAGGACTAAAGTTCAAGTATCAGACCAAATACAACCTTAGAAGTGGCACCTGAATTGATTACGAACCATGTCGACAACGTCACTTTTAGCCTGCCTCTAACCGAGATTTCAAGTTCCTTCCGCCCCAGGAAGTTGGATGGAAGGCTTCGGTTTTTTAATAGGCCCCATACGAGCTTCCATTAAACCGAGCATCGCATTCGATGAAATAAGTTCGTTAATGGTCTTCCTGGAACAACAAGCGCATTTTCAGTACATGCTGTTACAGCGTTACAGAAGATCCGTGGTGACCGCTGCACTTCGAACGCTGGCCCACAGCTGGCACAAATACATCGGTAAATTTCTATTGGGAGAACCAGGCAGCGAGAATTGTAAGCTCGAAGTGTTTAAAATTACCCTTTTGAAAGTATTCTGTGTGGTGAAAGGCAGGACCAAATTAGAAGTTGAACATTTTGGTAAAAATATCAGGCTAAGACAGAAAAAATTGTCGGATTTTATTTTGCGGAAAGAACAGGTGGTGAACTTATTGTATGGGATAAAAACCTGATGCGGAAGTTATCCAAATTAAATTGCCTAAAATTCAGGAATTTTTCGTTCCCTCCCCTTTCTTTTCGGTCAACCCGTGTGTGTGTGTGTGTTAAGAAACCCTGGTGTGCAGTGGAATATGAGCAAAGTTTTCGCGAACTTGTAGCAGAAGGAAGGCCAAAATTTAAACAGAACTGATGATTTGATAACCAGAAAAAATTTTCGTCCGCTAAAGGCCATCGCCAAAGTAAATTTCAAAAAAGGAAACTGGGAGAAGATAAGAAACCTTTAAACTACACAGGGATGCTGCAATAAAGCAGTTGCAGTCAATCCATAGAAAAAAATCCCTTTCATATTCAATTAAATACAGTGTTAATTTCAAATTTATCCCTCCCAGTGATTCAAATTGTTTTAAATACTATCAGCAGAAGCAGTATTGAACACCGGGCGCAAAGTAGTTTTTGGTAGAAAGATTTTTTAAGGAATATTTTAAACGTTACAGATTATTCGGCGTGGCAGGAACGACGGTCAGCCGCCGGCTTTGTACCTGAAGGATTTAAAACCGACAGAGAAAACTAATCTCAAGCAGTTGGTAAGGAATGTTTCAGACTTCAGGTGGCCCGTCACTAGATAAAAACAAGAAATCCCCTCCCCGGTCTGTAGAGCAAAATCGTACCACTAACACAACGTCAAAAGGAGATCATAAAAGTGTATATTTCCGAACTGCTGAAATATAAACTTATAATTTCCATAAGAAGTCCCTACGCCCACTCTGTAGTGCTATATGCCGAAAGAAAAGTAATTTCGCACTCACTGATTTTAATGCATATCGTTTCGCGACAGACTGCAGAAAACTAAACAGCATAACAAAATATCAACCTTAGCCCTTACGAATAATTCAGGAAATAATAAAGAATATTAAATCCACAAAACGCATGAAGACGTTAGATCTCAGTTCCGGATATTTTCAGATATGTGTAAAATCACAAGACGCACAAAAAACCGCATTTATCATGAAATTAGGGGTTTACACCTTCCTTAAATACCTTTTGGTCTATGCGGAGCACCCGCGACGTTTCAAAGAGCTATAATCCTTTAAGACCTGTGCACGGGGGGAAGGCGAAATCAACTTTCATCTATTTAAATGATATAATAGTCACAAGCGAGTCAATTGACGAATACATTCGGGACCTGTACAAAGATTTTTCGCTTCCAAAAGGTTTAAAAGTGAATGCGGCAAAATGTAAATTCGCAGCCAAAAACTTCGTTACCTGAGTTATGAGGTGTCTAAGAGGGTACTGAAACGGAAGATTTTATCCACCACCTGACATGGCAAAGAAACTGACATCGTTTTTAGGCTTGTGCGTTTGTCATAGAGCTCTCATTAAAGTTCACCATTCACTCATTTCATTCAACTTTCATTAACGTGCGGCCATTGCACGAGTATATTCTGGGAAGAATTCATCACCCAGACTCATAAAGTGGGCTCTTAAACTGCAAGAATACTACTTAATAAACACACTCACGGGAGAGAAAATGTTTTAGCAGATGCCCTATCACGAATTAAACTATACCATGAGGAGAAAGAAGTGAAATGCGCCATGTTAAACTTCTAAAATTTTAGCTTCACGAGAAACAATTGTTACAAGAAATCCCAGAACACCAGAAATTTAAAAATATTTACGCCTATTTAATGGGTTCCGATCATTTTGAGCACCATGATATAACGGGAATTAAGAACAGGACTGCAAATTACGAAATAATTTATAATCTTTTGGCTACACTAAGACATAATTACATATTTACAGAATTATATATTTAAATTCTCTTGCATAGATAATTGTTAGCCAAAAGGGGCGGTAGCGGGAAGGACTATTAGTTTCGAAACGGTATTTTGCCTTGTTTCAATATAAATGTCCGTTTCACTTTTTAAATTGTTGCCACCAAGCATTATAGCCCTGTGTTATATTTAAAAATTAAATAAAGAATCTGCATGGATATAGGTATGTTTTCGCATTGTCAAAAAACAACGGTACCTAGAGCCATTAAATTTTGAAAAACGTAATCCTCCACCCGAACATGGGCACCTGAAGCCCCGAATTTCAAATTTGTTTTATTATCTATTTTATTTTTTGTAAAACGTTAATGAAATTTTTATTAACAAACTCAACGATTTCAATAGCAACACTGTGCAGGGAAAAATATATATATATATCTACAGCGCGTCAGACTGTCTATCGGAAATTCTAAAGATATGCTATTTTAAAATATTTTGTGATATTGCTGTTGAATTGAATTTTATGTGGTTTAAGTCCGAAGAACATGATATTTAATAAATAAAGGTCACACACAAAACGTTAAAAAAACGCCCCTTCGGCCGTAATATAAAATTTAAAAGCTTTCAGATTTTATTTTTATTTTATTTTTTGTCATTTGAATTGAAACAATAAAAGTTTGAGGAGTTGAAATTTTCAAATGATTTGAATTAACTATAGTTGTAAAAGTTTTTTTACACAATTAATAAAAATTTCTTGAAATTTTAATCAGCTATTTAATTGCATTCTTGAAATTAATAAATATGTAGATAGATATGATAATGAGTTAACTGTCCTATCATGCTTAACTACATATTTGTATAAAACTGTACATGTAAACATTTTGTGTGTAATGCAGGGGATTTAATACAAGGTGTTCCATCCCATCCTATTGTTGTAACATTCATCTGACTAGAGGGGGCGTCAATGCAGAAGAATCTCTGTAGACCGCGAGCAGAACGGTTGTTCCTTTGCGTTCCTACGCCATCTTTTGTAATAGCCATCAGTGCTAGCAAGAGCGTACAGCTGTGATCCTTAAGGCCCCTATTGATGCCTTTAAGGCCCCTATTGCCTTTCTATTGATCAATAAACTTTTATAATTGATTACAGTCCATCATTCTTTCGACGGATCTCACTCTCTAACACAAGGTATTTGTTCAAATGCAAATGTAAACAAATCTAATTAGATTAGATAAAATAAATCTAATTAGCCTTTTAGATGGGAAAAGTTTTAAAATACTATTTTTTTATCGTAACTTTGAATTTAGAAGGAATTTTTACATGAAGTTTCTTTGAAAATATTTGTAAAAAAAATCGAGTTTTACTTTAAAAGTGTAGGGGGAAAAAAAAAAAAAAAAAAAAATAGAACAAGAAAAGTATTAAGGAAGTATTGTAATCACAAAAAATTCCGGGTATCATATTTCAACAAAAATATCCATCTTGATCGCTATCGAATGCTATTTAACGATGTTTTTGCATTACATCTGTATGTAAAAACAGAATAAAGGGCTCTTTTTTCCGAAACGGTTTGCAAAGAGATTTTTTTTCGTGACGCCTGTACGTACGTACGTATGTATGTATGCATGTATCTCACATAACTCAAACACGATTAGTTTCCGAACGTTGAAATTTTGTATATATGACTGTTATAACACATAGTTGTGCACCTCTCTTTTTAGTTGCAGTTAAGTCAGTTTCTGCACATTCAGTGTCTTTTTGCCGAGTGGGACCAAAAGTAAACATTCAGTTTTGTGCCCCGAAAAATCTGCCTTCTTTCCCGCTGGCCGAATTGCTTGTTTTTGAGTAAAAACTCTTAATTTTAATTGTTTTAATTGTATTTGGTGTTTTATATTTTCTATATTTTTCAATTTTTAATAAAGATATTTTGAGGCTTTATGTATTATTGCCTTGCCGCGAAGTGAGAACTGAGTTAATTGAATCAGAAATACATCTCTAAGGAATTTCGGGGAAACACGTTTTAATAAAGTGCAGCAAAAAAATGCGCATAATTTAATATCCCTTCGCATCAGTGTTTTCCCCTTTTCATGATACTCGAAATGCAAATATAGTATACACATATATGTAATGAGAATGAGCATGATTAGTGGTGATGGAATGAACCTTTTGGGCGAAGGGAGATTTCTGCCAGTCGTTGTAGTAGCTGAGATATTTAGAACACATACACAAGGCCGATCCTAGCAGGGAGCAAAGATGATGCTTAGCACGTGGCCAACCAAATTTAAGGGTGGCGAAATGATTATAAACATTTAAAGCATAAGATTTTTTAAAAGATGGCGGCCACCTTTAATTTTCAAGTTGGCGCGCGATGGTCTAGGATCGGCACTGCTCACAGAGTTGACATCTTTGACCGATGACCGGGTGGTGATGGCGTAACTGCATAGCAGAAGAATGACTGATATGTAGACGTACGTGCCGTGAGTTAACAAATAATTTATTTTTGAACATTCTTGAAAGATATTTTTTCCACGCGACTACATTACGGCGGGAAATAAGCATACCAGGATTTATCTATCACGTATCAATCACATTTCTGAAACAACGGAGGAGGCGAAAAAGGGCGACCGAAGAAAAGCAATCAAAAAGAGAGCGAGATTGCGCAGCACAGACCTTTTATACCAAGGCATGAATCCATTACACAGATTACATTTGGCATCACATTACAAGAATAAATTTCAAGATAACAGATTAATATTCAGATTCCGGGTTAAGATTTCATCGCATTCCAGGGATAATTGCGGAATCGAGATCAGAAGACAGATGATCACAGGAAGTAAAGATTATATTAGAAAAGTTAGCGCTTTGCTGTTTTTAGAATGGAGACGGGAGCATGCTCAAATTTAAAAGAGGAATTAAAAGGTTATTGTTGTTCTTATTACTGCAAATGCAGTCTCTAACAATAACACTAAACGCAGAATTTTAATTAAGATAAATTTTCTCCATCCGCATTTGACAAATTCTGCTTCTCTGGAATTTTCAACAAATGTAAAGTTTTCTTTCCGGCTATACACACCAGACCTGTTGTTGCATTTAAATACTAAATACAGTTAAACAGCTTGCTCACTAATCACCATGAAATAAAAGAGTCGGCAGAATGGCATTGCAAATTGCCACAATTCAGTCCATACGTAGGTGATCACCACCAACACATAATTACTGGAAACTTGGATATCACTCAAAAACCCGCAACTTTAAAAACTCGTGAGTTATGAAGTAAAATATAGACCAGTCAGATACATCAACAAAAATTATTGTTACAAAAATTTAGAAAATACCATCAACGAATCTATTGTTAAAGCTAGTTATCAGCTCAATTTGCCTAATAATGCCTTTTTAAAATGAAAAAATGAAATCCTTCAGCAAATTAAAACTAAACTTAAACTTGCAAAGTTTAAGAGTCATTTTAATTGGTCTCTTCAGATATTAAAAATTTAAAACAACAATTTACCGTCACCAAAATTGATAAAGCTAATAATAATTTTAGCATTATATGAAAAATTTTCTACAACACAATTATTAGCAAAGAACTTTATAACGCCAATACTTTCCAGCTCGTAAACACTACAGAAACTTCTATAATTAACAGAATTAAAGCCTTTCATAAAATACTCAATCCCTATAAATACAAGGTACAACATATTTACTAACCTTTTATGGCCTTCCCCAATTCCATAAAATACCACTTAAATTCAGATTCATTGCAAATGGCACCAATAATTACAAAACAAATCTAGACTATTATTTTTTACTTAAAAAAATGTAAATTGATCTTCAATACTTGTAACACAGAACAATTATTAGGAACAATTATTTTTGTTGTACTGAATTTCCCTTGATCACTGGTAAGTAATTAATGTATTTATATATTATTTATCCTCATACTGTAATTTAGATGGGTACAATGAACCTAGATATATCGATCCCCATTTGGGGATCATAGCTGATACTGAATAAAATTGTAAAAAAAAACTGTTTTTCTTTTTTTCCAGGAAATGCCGCGTAAAAGATATCTTTCTTTAAAATAAATTGTAAATTCTGATGATTTTTTTTTTTTGCATCTGACTATAATAGCCCCATAGATATTGTTGAAATTCCACCAGAGCAGGCTGATGAGATTTCAAATAATGAGGACATGGATGACAACGTAATTGATGATGAAGAACCACTTGATGTTCCCGGGTGTGTTGAAATTCACCGTGTGGCAGGATTTGAGGAAAATGTTTTAGTGAATGCAACTGAATCTTCAGCAAATGAAGTAACAAAAGGTACCGGCTTACCACCTGCTAAAAAGAGAAAAGAAGTATCCAATTGGAAAAAGAAGCAACCTAAGTACTCGAAACTATATGAAAATTCTGAACGTTATAGAGACAAGGCGAAATGATGTCATTAGAAAACTCAGGGAAAATCCCCGGTAGAGTGTTTTGAAATACGTTTTGATAATGAAACTGTCACCTATATTGTCCAGCAGTCTGTAATATACGCCAGACAGAAAAACAATCATCAGTTTCAGCTTTCTGATAACTGCCTAAAAAATTATTGGAATACTTCTTTTCACTGGCTATCATTCATTTCCGAAGACATGAACATTCTGTGTGTGAAGACATGAACATTCTGTGTGTTAGAGCATGCATGAGTCGGAATAGGTATCTGGAAATTAAACGGTACCTACATATCAGTGACAACTCCGATTTAGAAAAGATTCCACTAGGTGAACGTGATAACCTCTTCAAGATTCGGCCATTGATTGACAAGCTGAATGACAAATTTCAACAATTTGGGGTGTTTTCCGAAAGTTTGAGCATTGACGAACAAATGGTTCGTTACTATGGACATCACTACCTCAAACAATTTATACGTGGTAAGCCAGTGCGGTTTGGGTTCAAACAATGGGATATCTGTTGTTCACAAACTGGATATTGTTATCAGACTCAAGTGTATGAAGGCAAATCAAAGAAATTAGAAGATGATAAAGCATTAGTGGGCTTGGGACATATGTTGTCCTTCAGATGGTATCTATTCTTCAGACACCAGATGCTCATAAAGTTTACTTCGACAATTTTTTCACAGGATTTTCTCTGACGAAAAATTTGCAAGACATTGAAGTTAGAGCAACAGAAACTGTTCGATTCAAGAGAATGAACAAATGCCCTATTGCAACAGACAAAGAGATAAGAAAAAACGAACGCGGGCATATGACTACAGATTTGATTCCCGTAATGAAATTTTAGCTATCACGTGGAATGACAACAGTTGTGTAAGGCTTCTGTCTAATCATGAAACTATCGAACCAATATCAGAGGTGAAGCGATGGAGTAGAACAGAGAAGAAAGATATCCAAGTACCACAACCCAAACTGATATTAGAATATAACGAATATATGGGTGGAGTAGACAAGATGGATTGGAATGTTCAAAAATACAGAATCAGAATAAGGGGGGGAAATGGTATTTTCCTTTGCTTACTAATGCCATCGACGTAACACTGGTTAACGCCCACGCACTATATTGTATTTCAAATGATAAAATTCCGTTGCTAGATTTTAGGAGGATGGTTGCTAGAGGCTATCCTGCTTTATCTTCAGAACTCTGATATGCAAAAAAAGATGGAAGGAATTCTTTCACTAAAGCATCAATTAATCGTGTTCCTACTGTTATCAGAACATCTGGTAATCATTATATTGAACGGACCGAAAATGGTACACAAAGAAAATGTGCAGTGTGCAAAACAAATGCAAGAAAACAATGTGGAAAATGTAATGTTGGATTACACGTAGACTGTTTTGAACGCTGGCATTAAAAGTAGATAGTATCAGCCATGATCCCCATTTGAGGATCGGACTTAAATTTAAAATTTCTGAAAAAAAAATGACGCATTTATGAGAAAAACATGTTTTTCTTATTATTTAGATGTAAACTAACAGAAATAAAATACAAATTGATGAAATAAAAATTTGGCAGTTAATGGGTTAAAGACGACATATTGCAACGTTTTTGCAACGACATGCGGCGACCAGTTTGCATCGTCCTTACGATGTTGCCGTGCTACTTGGAACCGCGCGTATTCATATCATTGTCTGCTCTACTATCATTCGAAAAACATGAGACTTTGCGTCTCAGCCTAGATGTTAAAACAGAATGATTGTAAATTGGATCTAGTTTTGGGAAAATCTAGTCAATCATTACAAGTGCCTCTCGCACAAAGTTAGCTAATACTGTTACAGTTCTTAAATATAAATGGAAAAGAAAGAAAAATTAAGGATATTATATTATCATTACAATAAAATATTATTACAAAAAAATGTATTAGAATAAATCATTACAATAAAATGGCGCAGCTGATTTTCGACCCTACAGGCGTGGAACTCCCATTGCAATTTATTTCCACTAATCTTACATCGTTTAATAAATGGATGAAATAAAAGAGGAAACCCTTCATCTGAATTCCCTATCAGGGCAAGGTCACTATAACATCAAAATATGATATGTCGAGTATGAAAGTGATTTAACGGCGTCATCAAAAATGGTATTGAAGTGTGATTAGTTTCTTCGGTTCTAAATTTATTCTTCAAAGTTGTTTTCATTCAGAAAATTAAGTGCCCATATCCCGAAAATATGTTTTGATGCTACGTGATGATAAAGTTTTTTTTGAGTTTTTTCTCCAACAACAACATTATAAATAACTTGCTCAATACTGAAAGTGTGATGCTTTCTTACAAAATGATTTTAATTCGATGAATATATTAAAAAAAAAAATTCACTGCTTTAGCAAAATACAGTACAAAGTCCGCAATTCGGACTCGTCGGGACTTCGGCGATTCCGATTTAGGGGTTTTTCCGGATTATAGATCATCAATTTAAATCTAGTAAGATGGCATGCAGAAATTATACAATTAAAAATATGAAATCGTAATTTATGAAATAAAGAACAATTATGATCTAAAGGGTATCAAAATTTACAAAAAAAAAAAAAAAAAAAAAAAAAGCTGAATATTTATTTGTTTACTTTATTGAACATTTCTTTCAATGTAAGTTGTTTAAGATACTTCCACAAAAAATTCAAAAAGTTCCTTTTTCTTGTGTCATATATAATGGACTCTCCAATGCCATACTTCTCGCATAATTTTGAGACGGATAGGCCTTTATCCATTTTTTGCAGCAATTCTACTTTTCGTTTAATGGACATCGAAACATGCTTTCGCTTTGTAGATCCTTTGGCAGCTCCAGAATTGGAAACTCTTTTTGACATAATCGAAAGTTCAAGCTTAATTTTTATAAAATAATAAGCCGGATTGAATTAGAAGATTAAGGAACAGCGCAATCTACAACATTAACTGAAATGCCTTAGATAATTTTAGCCTAGCTTATGCCGTCCGTTATATATTAAACGCGCATGTGTAAACGCATTATGCGCATGCGTAATAGTTTGTAGCTTTGAGGTCCGTATTATAGATCATTCCGGATTATAGACGTCCGGATTACAGACTTTGTACTGTATCAAATTAAAATGTCATAAGTATTCTAAGATTTTATTCAGGGAAGATTTTTTAAATTTTATTGTTATTAGTAATTATAAGTTTTGTCAAAAATTTTGAATTAATATTAAGAATTTTGGAATTATTTTGTAAAAGGCGTGTTTAAAATTTTCAGTTTTAAGAACTTTCTAATTATTTTTAGATTATTTTATTTATTTATGTTTGTGAAATATAAATGAAATAATTATTAAATGGGAGAATGTTACATGTTGTTAAAATTAATATACAAATACCAAAGATTTAAGAAATTGAATAATCGTATTAAAATTTATATCAGAATTTAATTAAGATTACAGTATATTAAAATTTGCTTGGAATTATGGTAAATGAATGTTATAATTATCAATAATTGTATATGTAGTATAAACTATGATGAGGGAGTACTGGTTCAGAAACAGAGGCATGTTTTATCTATGTATAATTGTTCCTCTTACTCTCCTCATGTCCTATAAACTTTGAAGGCTCCCACATTATTTAATTTTTTATATAAGATTTTTATTTTTTCATATGATGGAGTGTGATTTTTTTTTAATATAATGGAATGTTGTAGCGCAGTTCACTAACTTCTTGTGAAAATTTAATACATGAGTTTGTTTTAAAGTGGATTTGCCCAAATAGCTCGATGTATGTACTAGGAGAAAGCTTTGGGGTCTTCTAGTTTGTGTAAAATAAGAAAATTGTAAAATGTAGTAATAAAAGTAAAACCATAATTTCAATCTTGAAAGGGGAGAATGTGTAAGATAAAAATATGAAAGCAAATTTCTAAATTTAATTCACTATAACCTCTTTTATTTCATTTGAGAACTTCATCTATCTGTCCAAAAAATAGCGCTGTAAGTCTAAACTGCGTCATTAAAATTAATCATGCGATCTTACATAACCCTTAATGTAGATGCCTATTGACCAATCACCAAATTGTTAAACCAAAACTTTTCTCTTCGCGTGCTTCCATCTTTCATAACTACGCACTTCAGCTTCTGTCTGTGCTGTGCTTGGACGCAATTTCGCTATGCTGCTTCCTATTGCAAATGTCAATAACGTAAATGTTCGTGAACAGGCACGACTAGGGTGCCAGGTGATCTGTGGTCACATATGTCAATTGGAAATAAAAATGTCTGGCCACAAAATGAGAATTTAAATAAAAAAGGAATTTAATCCGGCTCGACTGTTTCTTCTTCAAAATGGATGGACGCTCTAAGCATCAAGTATAGTTCGACCGTCTATAGCGCAACCCTGGTTGGCATTCTGCCAAAATACATAGACTCGTCCAAAAGAGGCGGTATTACTTGCTGCGACGCGAAAGGCCTTTTCTCCTCCGGAAACAGCTATGCTGAAGGGAAAGAAAGTCCTCATCCTTCCACCCTATTTTGAGAATAATTCGGTCCGAATGGCGCATGCGTGTTTATGCTCATGGTCGCGGATGAGGCGGTCGAACTATATCTGCGCAATTAGTATTTCTACGCATCTACGTCTCAGTGTTCTTATTTCAGTGCTTATAACTTTCGGGGCTGCCGATTGCAACCAAAAGGGGAGGTGCACAACTACATGTTATAGCAATCCTATATACAAAATTTCAATATTCGGAAGCTACTCGTTTATGCAAGATACATACGTACATACAGACGTCACGAATAAAATCTCCTCTGAATTCATTTTAAATAGTGGTCAAAATGGATATTTTCTTTTAAATATGATACCCGAAAATTTTCGCTATTACAATACTTCCTTTACTTATTTAAAAAGAATAGTTAATATTTAAAATTTTGTTAAAAAGCATAAGCATAACCATTATTTTCATAAGAAAGGCAACTTTTAATTATATAATATTAGTTAAAACATTTTTGTATTTTTTAATCTCTTGACGAAAGGAAAACATTAATATCTCCTGAATTAACTGTCGTGGAAATAAAAATGTGTTAAATATTTAATTATAAAGAAATAAGAGGACTACTGTTTTTTCTGTTGTTTGTACCTTCATTTTATAAAGCAGTGATTTCATAATCGTTTATTGAAATGCACAAATACAGCTACTAAATCAAATTTATCATCAAACCAGACTGCCGTTTCAGACACTAAACCAAACGGAAATCCGCGGATATTTTTCTTTTATGTTTTACAATAACCGCTTGCAAAGCCGATTTCACGTTTGGTTATAACGTGACCTTCGAGTTATAACTTGACTGTTCTCGAAGGCCACGGTTATAATCGCTTTTTTGGCGTATGAATGAAGTAGATCGTTGCTGTTTGCTCACAAGGAAAAATCCACAGTTCTCTCAGTTTAAAATGCCTCTTTGATCTTTGCATTCTAAACAAAAGACAACAAACAACAAAAGGGACTTTCCCGTCTCTTTCTCATTTCGTGGTTGTCATAGCAACAACGATAAAATTTCAAAGTTCCCCTATTTGGCTAGTATTCGCTTGTTGGCGTACAAACATGTTGTTACATATGGCTCTATTAGAAATACTAAACCAAACATATAAACCAGCTCAAGTATCGCACATGAGCAATGATAAATAATGAAAAAGAACCAACATTTATAAAGTAAGAGTCAAGGAAAATGGGAGCAAAAGTAAAAAGTTAAAAATTTAACACTGTCTGGCAGTTTAATCAAAGATTCAAATTCTTTGCCACAGTTATTCAATGATTCTTTGTTTCAATACCTGACGTAATAGGATCTCATAAGGTATGCTTAGAGTATGCTCCGTTTTTCCAAGAGTTTGGTGATATATTATCCTCGTATACCCTTTATTTAGAACACAAATGAAGGTCGGGGTCGCGATAAAAGAAGAGTAACTTAAAGCATTTTTCGTTATCCCAATAGTCTATATATATGGATGAATTTAAGGATTAATAATGTTCCAACTGAAAATTGCAGGACTCTAGATAAATATTTGCAAAATACAAACAAATTTCAACCGAAAAAATCCGTTTTGAGTCAGTTACATCCAATTTTGAAACGTTTACAGATTCCGTATAACTGCATGAAATAACATTAATTGTATAGTAAACTGGACGCAATTAAAAATTCGTTCTTTCATATCGTTGAAGCAAGAACAGAATCAGTACCAGCACGGCAGCTGTAATCAGCAACAGAATAAGAAAGCAAACGTGGTACATTCGAGACGAAATCCTAGTTCAGAGTGATTTAATTTCGATTTCGATATCATTGAATTGGCTAATTAATAATTTTCTATTATTATTATTGGCTGCTTGTGTTACAGTTCATAAAACCATACTCGTAACCGACGTTCGTAAACGTCATATAATGTCTATTAATTTTGCAGTGATGCAGTTTAGAGAGATTTATTATCAGCATTTACTGTTTTTAGAACAGGAAAGGGAAATACCAAAATTAAAATTGAGAGGTAAATGCTTTTTGTAAATTAAAGTTAGTATTTTGCTATAACTTTTATCTTACATAACAATAAAAAGGTTCTGTATTAAGATTCAAAAATATTTCAGTATAAGAAATTATGCCCTTGAAATATCATTTGGATAGAAATAGCAAATTCCACTTGAATATTTCGAGTTGATGCTGCTGCTAATGCTCACTTGTCTGACATATAAGTCAGCCCAAGCCCAAGAAATTTCTCATGGCAAGGAGCGCAAGTTTACGCCTGCCGTTGGCAACAACCTTGAGCACCTTACAAGTGACAATGCAATTTAGCTCAGTTTCGCTCCCAATTTTGATGAAGAGCATCCCGGGATGGGGCACGAGTCCGAGAGTACCCCCTCCCTCTTCCCCTACAATCAGCTTCTCGAGAGAACATTCGGCTAGCCGCATATTTAGAGTGCCCCCATGCCGCATGGACACTATACATTGACAAACATTCATGACTTCTCCGGGATTCGGACCCGAGGCCTGCGGCACGGCAGTCAGCGACGTTAACCACTATACCGGTTGGGCTGCATATTTAAAGTGTATACACAAAATTACAAAATAAGTAAATTATTTTCTTTGCAGTGAATCTGAATCACAAACAGGACTTAATTTCTAAATTTAGATGTATAGGAGCTCTACAAAGGGTCAACAATAAATTAAGGAATAATTAATAAATAATTAAAACGAAGCAAAGAGATAAAAATTAATACATTAATGGCAAATAGTGAAATTGTAAACAAAAACACCTGAGCTCATTTTATCTGGGATAATTATCTGACTTGAATTATGTTTTGTTCAAGAAGTGCTAGAGCTGGACTATGGCTGAATTTAAGCCATGATCACAAAATAATATGTTATTAGATAACAGTTTGACCTTCGGAAGTTTCCAGATTCGGCTTCTCTGTTATGCGCTAGTTAACTAGGTTATGTTAATTATAAACTTTAAGCGACAATAAATAAAAGTTTTAACTCATATGACGTGACATTACTATTAAAAGAGAGTATTTATTATACAAATTTTGCCTGTACCAGAAATATTATATTCCAGTATTTGTCCCGATTAAAAGTTAAATAATGTTCGAGCTGAATGATTGCGTAGTCATACCGACAGATGGAAATTGCCTGATGACAGCACATTTTCGCCAAGCTGTCAACAAGTTGATAATGGAAATCGCCAACATCGCGAGGTTGCTGCAATACGAGGTATGGTTTCGATTTGAACGGAACCTTTCAGCCGCGAATATTTTAAAATTATATTTATGGAACATTTTGAGTAATCATGATTAGTCCATCGTTTTAATTCCAAGTCATCTTCCTGCACCTTATATCGTCGTTTTTTTCTCTTAATTCTTTAAACCAGTGTTTACGGAATAATTCACGATGTTTGATAACAGTGCTATTGTTCGCTTATATGAAAGTGTTCTTCATGAAGATATTCTTAAATATAAATTGAACATAAACGATATCAGAGGAGGAATAGGAAATATGAAACAAATTTACTTACCAAATCCTACTAGTTTAACGTCGGAAACAGTTGATGTTGCCAATTATAATGATGCCGCACATAGGTGTGCCTATTTACATAAATACGCTCCTTTGCATACTGTAATGGTTTATCATATGATTAATAGAGCATTAATACAGAACTTTTCTGTGTTTCAAAATACTTTAAGAAATGGTTGCTTAAAATTATGCAGCTTAGGCGGAGGACCAGGCTCTGATGTATTGGGTGTACTAGCTGCAATGCACGAAAATTTCGGTTTTAATCAAATTTCTGTTACCATTGTAGATTGTATGGTTAACTGGAGTATAACTTTTAGCTCCATTGTTCAGGAACTGCGGTTTGGAAATTACGGAACTTTGGGAGGGAATTTCAGCCCTCAGTATTTTAATTGGACGTACATAGGTGATAATTTGCTGGGCAAGATGTCCAACAAAGTTAACCAAGCAATTGCTGCGGCAGAAATAATTACTATGGTAAAATTTGTGTCAGCAGCTGCTTGTAAAGACACATACCAGATGATTAAGGTACTATAACAGAGTCTCACTTTATATTAAATTTTAGTGTTTCGTTTTGTGTTTTCTCATTTCAGTGTATTAATTTATAAAATTTCGTTTTTAGTGTTAGGTAATGTGAAAAATTAAATGTCAAATGTATTTGCCACTGAAAATTTTGAATAGAGATATATTTTCTTTTCATGCTTTGATTTGCTTGCAATGGCCATTGGTTGTATAAGCTTTATTATTATTTGCTATATTTCCCAGTAAATTTTACTGATGTGAGATAATATTAGTTACAGCCAAAACAGCTGTAATTTTTTATTATATAGTATATACAAATAGTCCTCTCGGGAAAATTGGAATAATAAAAATTTAAATTCTTCAGTGGAATTTATAACTAATGCAGCAGTAGTTATATATCCATGGCTAATTTATTAAAAGAATTCAGATTGTAGTAGCTTTTTTATGTGAAAATATTTTCTGTAATCTGTATAATTTTCTTAATTTGAGGATTATTATGAATTCTAAAACATAGTATTTTTTAGAAACTGTGTAACTGCAAATAGCTGGGCACGAATACTTGTTATTAACTATAGGTCTGTAATATATTTTACAATAGAAAATATTGAGTAATTTCACTTCTCCCTAATTTAAGAGCATTAATACAGTGTGGAATGTTTAGCAAAAATTATAGATATTATAAACTTCATTATTGCATGATTTACTGTTGGAGAAATTTTTCCAAAGTATTCACAACTTTTATTATGTTAGGTCCTTATTTCTGTTTATAGTGGTAGGAGCAGAACATATTTTATTATATAAATTAAATTTCTGAAGTATTTTATAAGGCATATAAATATGTGTATTTCCTAAAGATTCATTCCTTTCAGTCCGGTAAAAACTTTATAAGTAATTATTACTGATTCTGTAATATTGAAATTATAAATTATTTTTAATACTGTACATTTTGCAAATAGTATGTACCGTAATTATTCGATTTGTTTGTAATTTTAAATGATATAGGTGAAATTTAATTTATAAATTACAGAAATTTTCATTAATAAATTTGCTTTATGCACATTGTAGTTTATATAGTATTTGTAATTATGGTATATATGGAAAATAGTTTTTCTTTTGTGCCGATTATCAGGAAAATTAATGATTTTAATTATTGGGTCCAGCATGAGTTTTCTTTTATTTATACACCTTTTTAAGTTACTGCGTTATAAAATCGATTTGTTAAGAATTTGCCTTTATAAAACCGATTTGTTAAGAATTTGCCTTCAATAACCAAAACATCAATTTTCATTTCTTGTGAAAGAAATAAACTCATTTATACAATTTTTGCAGTTACTGTTAGAAAAATAGAAGTAGTGTACTAGTAAGTTAAAACTATTGATTAAAAATTAACACAAGCTGATTTATTAGAGATTAACACAAGCAGCAATTAACAAGCATTCAGAAGTGCAGTTCAGAGTGGAATAGATCAATAACAGTTCATATACATAATATTAATTAATTATACAAGGTGTGGCTATTAATTTCGAGGACTGCTCTAATAACACCAGAACAGATGATGTGAAAAACGTAACCTTTTAATAGGTTTCAAAGTAATCCCCATCTGCCGTAATACACTTCTGTGCTCGGCTGTATAAGTTGTGGAAAAACTTTTAAAGTCCTCTTTCGGAAGGCTCTTCAATGTGGACGTCACGTTCTTCTTGATGTCATCAACATCCACAAAGCGTGTTCCTTTGATCACAGTTTTTAGTTTGGGAAACTAAAAGAAGTCTTGGGGGACCAAGTAAGGAGAGTATGGCGGATGATGCAGCTCCACGATCTCATGCTTGGCCAAAAACCTCTTCACTGGGAACGCAATGTGAGGGTGGGCGTTATCATGCAATGCGACATCAACATTGACGAGCCTTCTGAAAGAGGACTTTAAAAGTCGTTTTCACAACGTCTACAGCAGAGCACAGATGTGTATTATGACAGATGGGGATTACTTCGAAACATATTAAAAGCTTACGTTTCAGAGGTTTAAATGATGTTTTAATCAGTGAAATATTTAAAAAAAGAAAATTTAAAACTTCTGGCAGAAGATATTGGTGAAGTACTGCCACTATCAGCAAAAATCTCCAATTTAAAAAATATTGTTCTGCATAGTAATGAGTATAAAAGTGACTCGGAAGTTGTTCGTGAAGGGGGAGATATCCGTACTTAGTGCAGCAGATAGATAATAAAGTGAAAATTTGCATAGTCGGGTCATTTAAAGTGATGTAGATGCATTCAGTTAGTACGAATTACTGAATTAAAAGGTGCTGAGCATTGGAAATAATCAGAAAGAATTTTGGTTGATCTTTACATTATGGTAACTTGGCGATTTTTTGGCGAAAATTTGGCAACCAACTCTCCTACAGCAACCCAGTAAAGACATGTTTCTTTTCTTTTTATCTACTGAACACTTCTTCCAACAATCTACTAGCCGAATCACACTTATGCTAGAAATTTTATCAAACAAAACTGCTTAATCATGACAAATATTCACTGCAAAATTGGAAAAAAGTGCACAATACCATACTCCTTACGCAACACATACACATAAACCATGTACACGCCGACTTATTTTTACTTAAAAAAACATCCCAGAATTGCACAAAAATGGCATTGCGCACACTTTTCACTATATCCATGTACACTGCTTTTTTCTCATAAATTAGAAAAATTTCACAAAAATACATGACAATTTTCTCAATCTTTAAACCCGGTAAAAAGAACATATATGAAATTACCTGATCGGGAAAAAGTATTTACCCTTTCCAAATATGAACATTTCCACATATAAAATAAATAAAATATCCAAAAACTTTTACCTCTAAATCATCTATTACATTATACACGTCACCAATGAATTCATACCACAAGCATTACAAATACTTAGCATCAAATATTTAAATTATTTCCATGCACGTTTACTTCAACTTAAACGTATACCAAATTCCTACAAACATAAAATTCACAAAATAACTATCATTTAATTAAAATATCACTAAACCATGTACACGTCGACTTATTTTTACTTAAAAAAACATCCCAGAATTGCACAAAAATGGCATTGCGCACACTCTTCACTATATCCATGTACACTGCTTTTTTCTCATAAATTAGAAAAATTTCACGAAAATACATGACAATTTTCTCAATCTTTAAACCCGGTAAAAAGAACATATATGAAATTACCTGATCGCGAAAAAGTATTTACCCTTTCCAAAAATAAACATTTCCACATATAAAATAAATAAAATATCCAAAAACTTTTACCTCTAAATCATCTATTATATTATAAACGTCACCAACGAATTCATATTGCAAGCATTACAAATACTTAGTGTCAGATATTTAAATTATTTCTATGCACGTTTACTTCAACTAAAACGTATACCAAATTCCTACAAACATAAAATTCACAAAATAACTATCATTTCATTAAAATATAATTAAATTCAAAAACACTACTTAAAATATAAATGAGCACATACACTAAATTAATAAAAATGAGCTTACAATCATAATTACTTTAAACTAAATCATTGCTAATAACAATTTTCCCAATAATACCAAATTCCTTTCCACGTTACATTTAGAACAATGCATAAAAATAATATCCTCAATTAATTAAAAATACTAACTTACCTAATCTTCTTCAGAATCTTGATGACGTGTCCGATAAACTTTTCTTCTTTCTGTTTCAGGATCTTTCAAATCATACTTATATTTCACAGCAAAGTACCAGGTAAAATAAATAACTTAATAAAACATCTTTATGTCTATCTCGCACAACCTTAAACAAACATTTATTACTACCCTTTTCAATACCACTAAATACCCATTTCGAATTCACTTTAGTTACGGCCATGGGATCCAAAAATTAACCAAGACTGTTTCACACAACACAGAATAAAGCCAAATACAAAATTTCCAGATTTTTTCCCGATTTCCCCCCTTTTCCGATTAAAGAACCGTAATTCGTCCTTTAATATCACATGACATATCCCATGATCTCTCAGTTCCCTCACACAAAATAATGCGTAATCGGAACTGAGTACTGCTCACATTATTACCAAAGTCCCAGGTAGTAACCTTTATCGCCTCCAAAATGTCGCCAAACTACCAGTTACCATATTGTAAAGATCAACTAGAATTTTATATGAGCACATGAAAGAATGAATACGGTTCTAAAAGAAGTCTTTATGTGGCATTAATTTACAATGTATAGTACAGTCAAAAGTCTTTAATCAGGACTCGTTGGGACTCCGGCGATTTTGAATTATCCGTTTTTCCAGATTATAGATCATCAGTTTAAATCTCGTAAGATGGCATGCAGAAATTATAAAATTAAAAATATGAAACCGTAATTTATGAAGTAAAGAGCAATTATGATCTAAAGGGTATCAGAATTTACGAAAAAGTTTAATATTTATTTGTATACTTTATTAAACATTTCTTTCAACGTGCACATGTGTAAAACATACATTACGCATAGTTGAAATTAGAAAATTGCAACCAGAAAACTATTTGATGTGTATTCGTGATATTTATAATAATGAGGAATTTGATTTAAATCATATCAAAGACAAAGTACATTGAGATGAAATACTGCATTTAGTAAGGAATTATAAGCTGAATAAAATAAAAACATCTGCCCTGAAGATAAGGATAGTGCTGACAAATCAACTTCCAGTTCATTGCGAGCCGCGACGTCCCCCCCGCCCCCGCAGAGCAGCGTGAAATTGATAAACAGATTTCGGAATAGTTAGAGATTAAGGAGCAACGCAATCTGCAACATTAACTGAAATAGATAATTTTTGCTTAGCTTATACCGTCCGTTATACATTAAATGTGCATGCATAAATGTATTATGCACAGAATGTTTGTAGCTTTGAGGTCTGGATTATAGATCATTCCAGATTATGGACGTCCAGATTAAAGACTTTTGACTGTAGTTTCAGAATAAATCCCCCCCCTACTATTCCAGCCATTTTGAACATCTCGTTTGGATATTAGACTTTGTGTTTTATTATAAGTTGTGAGATGTTACGCACACTTTACGTTTAGTTAGTGATTATAATTTTGGTTATTAGTAAGAAACTTGTTATAAAGTGTTAAGAAAGGCTTTCCTGGGTACTGCCTTCTTGTCTGCTGGCTGAATTGCTTGTTTTTGCGTAGAAACTAATTTTAACCCCTTCGAGCCGGGTAGCGAAAGCGCGCGCTTATCGTGGAGGCCGGCAGTGTCTTCCGCGAGCGTCTCTCCAGGGCCAGGGCTTTTTTGCTACTAAGCCTTAATCCATGAAATTTCCAAAGTATCAACGCATTGTTTAATAATGCTCTATAGAGTATTTAAACGGCTTATGCTTTATAGATATTTTTATATATATACTTTAATTACCTTATTTCTTGTTTAAATGCATATTTTACACATTTTATTTTAATTACTCACCATTTTATAACTTTTATTATTATACATCTGGAAACTAAATATATTACTTAAAATTCTCTTTTCGTATGAAAAATTTTAAAACAGGGATCTACACACAGTCCTACGTGACATTCCTTGAACTCGTAATAACTCATTCGCCGTTTTGGAGGATTTTTCCGGGAATGTGAACAAACGAAGCATCGTCGTCTCATTTTCTTATCAGTCTCTTCTGAACAAAGTTTTGGAAAATGTCTTTCAGTTAATCTTTCAGAATCAATATCGGAATTTCAGAATTAATATCTGAAATATTTTGCATTATTTCTGCTATTTCATGCTCGGTTAAACATTTTCGACGCTTCAACATTGAAACGGTAAAAACAGAAAGAATTCATGTCTAACAAGATCTAATTATTTTCTAAAAACTGAACTGTAAACCAAAATACTCAACGCTTTAGCGCATATAAAACTTCTACTTACAATAAACAACTACCACGTGTGAATAAAGTGGGATTTAAGAGACGTCATAAATCACGCCATTCGGAAACATTTAGTTCCCCGTTTGTTTATATAATCAAAAACACGTGTATGTGAGTCATGCTTCTCTCATTTAGAGTAGAAGGTCTAATGTACATGTATCTGAAACCATATGGGCATACAGTGCCATCTTGTGGCAGAAATTATAGTTTGAAAAACATTCCAAGGTACTGGCACAAATATGTGACAGTCGGTAGAAAACGCAACAATGCTCTGGCACGCCTGCGTGTCGGCCGGTAGATAAGTGTGTTCGTTGCTGGCACGTATACGTGACAGTCGGCGCGAAGGTGTTAATTGTAAAAATTGTTTTAACTAGATTTGGTGTTTTATGTTTTCTATTTTTAATGATGATATTTTATGTATTTTTGCCTTTCATAAAAGGAATTTTCGAGAATATTGTACATGATAGAATTAAGAATTCCTGTAAGAGGAAGTTGAAGCTGAAATTCAGAACCAATGTATGATTCCTCAACCAGTTTTAAAAAACAACAAAAAACCCTTACATTAATACATTTTTTTAATTCTCTCTCTCTCTCTTTCTTTCTTTCTTTTTTTTTTTTTTTTTTTATATAAAGAATAAATAGACTTTTGTCCCTGAGAGCTGATAAACTGTATTATTCCATTAATTGTCAAAGCTTCTCGTATTTTTTAACCCAATTTTTTGTAATGCCATGGGGTAAAGCAAAGATGTTTAACAGACTTGCACATCATTACATTGCCTGTCTTCAAAATAATATATTTTTAGAAGTAAAACATACTATGTGAACATCATTTCCCAAATAACAACATCAGGGCATCACAAGTGAAAGTGTTATAAGACTGATGGATAATGATTTTCATTATTTGAATTCGAGGAACTTGGTAACATCCCTAAATAAATGCCTTTAACAAAATAACTTATCAAGAACATTCACTAGCTGCAATTATCTCTGCTTCAGTTGTTCAAGTTGCAACAATTGACTGTCTTTAGCTAATCCATGGTACAGCTACACCACTTTATAATATCATTACTCCACTTTAAATTTATATTCCTTGACATCCTCTGAAATCTGCATCACTATAGCACTCCAGTATGCCGGGTTTGTGTTTATTTTTGTATGTAACACCTTTAGTAAGAGAATCTGGTATGTATTTGAATATACGTTTCACTTTGATCCAGATGTATTTCGATGGACTTTCAAGGTAACGAGACAGAATACTGATGCAGTAAGCTAAATCTGGTCTCATACTTAACATAAGATATATTAAAGCTCCTACAGCTTCTCTATAAGGAAAAATTTCTGTGTTTGACATCTCATCCTTTTTTCTTTTCAATTAAACTTTCTTTCAGGATAGGAGTTGACATTGGTTTGCAATCTTCCATCTCAAATTTTTGAAGAAATTTTTTTGTATAAGCTTGCAGACTAATTTTGACAGTTCTGTTTTCTAATTTCAAGTCCCAGAAAGTGTGCTTTTGGTTTAGGTGGGATTCTGAATCTCAACTTCAATTCTGTGAGAAATTTTTCAGATTCTTGTAGATCTGTTGATATTATTGAACCATCATCTACATATAAGCATACAATTAGCTACTTGCCATTTTTGTGTCTTATATATTAGCATGGATCTTCTTCACTTTTCTTAAAACCAAGTTGTGACACACTCCAAAATATTTTTTCCAGCAGTGTAAAGCTTTTTTAGTCCATATAAACTGCATTTGAGTTTACAGACGTTATCAGAACTGTCACTATATCCTTATATGTCAGAACTATATACAGTGGTGGCCAAAATTGTGGCCACTTTTGGAAATTTTTATGTTTTTGAACTTTGTATGCTTATAGAAAATGTTACGTTTTGCAAAATACAAACTTGTATATATCATTTTAAAGAGAATTTATTACTGAATTCAATACAAAACACAAAATTCAATTATTTGCAATACAAAAAAGTTATATGTACTTTAATATAAATAAAAAATACAGTTATGAAGTGGTTTGTAATGTCTAGCTTTCCTGGCCAATCACTGTTCTTGTTCTGAGAACCAATCAAATGTTAGTAACTGCCAGTAGAAGCTGACATCATATTTACACTTGAAACAATTCATTATTTTGCTTTGGTCTGTAGAAGGAGGACCTGTTTCTTATACACTGTAATTACAAGTAGGAATTTTTGTAAAAATTTTTAATATTTAGTCAAGAAGCAATGACATCAAATAAAAGAGTAGATTGGACACCTAGAAAGAGATTACGGCAGGTTGCGTTCTGAATATTCACAAATAAAGCACTTATTAAATCAATCACATTTATTTACAATTTACGTAGCGAAGGAAAAAAAAAAAAAAAGAACATTCTACAAAACATATCACGCCGCGTTTATATCGCTAGCGATAACAGCACAAGCACGAGGAAGAACTAACTACAACAAATCAGTTCACTTCACTTGAGAGAAAAGTACATAGTTGCAGCACTGCTATACATGAAAAAAAAAAAGTTGACATTTAATTTAAAAGTTCGTTGCATGGTTGCTGCATACTCCCCTCCCAGTGTCAACGATATCGTACAGGGAAATGAACATGATGCCCAGAACGTGTAGTCTTAGGTTGCACCTTTGTTGCAGGCTGTGCTGAAGTGGTGATATCAGATGGACACTCATTTGATGGGGTATCTGGGTTAAGTGGCAAATCATGTACCACAGTGCCCTGCAAACGGTGAGGTGAAGTTGGTGGTGGAGCGATTGGTTTATCCCTGTTCAGAACATAAGCTGGCTTTACACAATCAATGGATACAGGTATAGTTTTGCCATTTATGTCTAGGTAAAAGACCTTCTCTGTTCTACGAACAACTAAAAATCGTCCATCATAAGGAGGTTGAAGTGGGCGTCTCACCATATCTTGACGAAGAAAAACATGGGTAGCTGTGGCTAAATCACAGTGTATAAAGGTTTTGCTATCACCATGTCTCTTGGGTGGTATGGGGCGAAGTGTTTGCATATGTGCACGTAAGTGGCTGACAAAATCTGTGGTGTCAACAGGTTGTTGAGCAGGAACCAGGAACTCCCCAGGCAGACGAATGGTGGTGCTGAAAACCAAATCTGCTGGTGTGCAACCCAAATCTTCTTCCAAAGCAGCTCGAAAACCAAGAAGAATCACAGGAAGGACTTCCGTCCACCGCTCAGTGGTTGGCACTTGATAGCAGTCTTAAGAAGTCGATGCAATTC
Source organism: Stegodyphus dumicola (assembly GCF_044657685.1). NCBI lineage: Eukaryota > Metazoa > Arthropoda > Arachnida > Araneae > Eresidae > Stegodyphus > Stegodyphus dumicola. The sequence continues at coordinate 120,658,244 of NC_140779.1, read as the reverse complement.
CTCTATTAACCCATTCGACTGGGGGTGGTAACTAGTCGTCCTGGATATCTGAATTCCCAGGTGATGAGTGAGAGAGTGAAAAAGTGAAGCTTCAAACTAGCGTCCTTGGTCAGTTGTCACAGTAGAGGGCACTCCATACCTGGAGACCCAGCCTGTGAAAAATGCTTCTGCAACAGTTTCAGAAGAGATATCCTTGAGTGGTTGAGCTTTTGGCCATCGAGAGAAACGATCAATTAAAGTCAAGCAGTAAGAATAATCATTTGAGGGAGGGAGGGGGCTATAAGGTCCAAATGAACATGGTCAAATCTTTGGGAAGGCTCCTTAAAACTTGCCAAAGGTGCTTTTGTATGGCGATGAATTTTAGCCTTTTGACATGGGATGCAACACTTGGTCCATTCAGCTATATCCGATAACATTTTAGGCCAAACAAATCGTGACCTCGCAATGCGTTGTGTTCTGCGTACACCAGGGTGAGCCATGTTGTGTAATGAGGTAAAAACATCCTGGCGAAACTGTGTTGGGACATAGGGATGAACTATGCCAGTCGATACATCACAGAATAGATCAATGTTTGATTCCGGGAGAGTAATTTGATGTGTTTGATGACAGTAAGGACTTCAACTCATCATCCAATGTTTGTGCTTTAGCCATTTCAGGATAATCAACTGATGCAGGAAGAGTTAAGGCAGCTATATGGGACATGACATCTGCAGGAATATTCTCAGGCCCTGGAATGTGCTATATGTTAGTTGTGAATTGCGAGATGAAATCTAAATGTCTCGCCTGGCGTGGAGAGCACTTGTCATTCTTTTAACGGAAAGCATATATCAGAGACTTATGATCAGTAAAGAGGACAAACTCTCTAGCCTCCAACATATGTCTGAAATGGCGAATGGATGCATAAGCAGCAAGGAGCTCCCGGTCATAAGCACTGTACTGAGCTTCTTCGAGAAAAAACCTAAGGGCTGCAATTTGGAGTCCACAACCTGATGCAATGCACCACCAATAGCATGATCAGATGCATCTACAAGCAAAGCAAGTGGGGCAGTTGGAGAAGGATGGGCAAGTAACGTGGCATTAGCTAGTGCTTGTTTGCATTTTTCAAAAGCCTCGGTTGCAAGCAAAGTCCAAATAATTGGTTTCTTCGAATTCTTCTTACCAGAAGACCCCTTTAAAATGTCACTTAACAAAGCCTGCTTATCTGCTGCATGAGGCAAAAACCTACGAGAGAAATTCATTAGGCCTAGAAACTTACGCAAATTACTAATAGTTTCAGGCAACTTAAAATCTAGGACTGCTTGGACTTTATTTTGCAAGGGTTTAACCCTGTCTGGGCTTATATGGTGACCAAGAAACTCCAGCTCAGTGACATCAAACACACATTTTAAAACATTTAACTTGAGACCATAAGTACTCAGTCTTTGAAATATAGCATGAAAGTGCTTCTTATGCTCCACTGCATCATTTGAAAAACATAGTATATCATCAAGATAAACATAACAAAACGGGAGACCCCTTAGGACCTCGTGTATAAAGCACATGAAGGTTTGGGGTGCATTCACTAAACCAAAACACAGATGAGTATACTCGTAGAGACCCCATGGGGTTGTCACTGCTGTTTTAGGAATGTCAGCGTCTGCAATAGGAATTTGGTGAAATGCTTTAAAGATGTCTACTTTTGAGAAAATGGATTTACCGTAGAGTGCATGAGCAAAGTCTTGAAGGTACGGAATAGGATAACTATCAAATTCAGTCACAGAATTCAGCTTGCGGTAATCTCCAACCGGACGAACTGCAGAATCCTGCTTAGGGACGACATGCAATGGTGAACTCCATGGACTCTTGGAAGGACGGATTATCCCTTGATCCAGGAGGAATTCGAACTCAGATTTCACTTGAAGTCACAGGTGGTCCACGGGTCAAGATATGATGCACTGTATTATGAGGAACAGTCTGCTTAACTAGAGTAGAATTTGTTATATCTGGAAACTCAGAGAGCAAGGAGTCATAATCTGAATTAACAGAAACAGTGACAATAGAAGGTTGGCTTTTGTGAGCAACATTGCCATAAGTAAACAGTGAAGTTTCAGGATTTATAAGACACTGCCGTTTCAAATCAACAAGAAGATTAAAATGTTTCAAAAAATCTGCACCGATGATAGGAGAAGTTACATCAGCAAGCACAAATGTCCATGAGACGGGTTTCCGGAGACCCAAGTCGACCTGTCTGCGCACGAATCCATATGCAGGAATTTTAGAATTGTTGGCAGCAAAAAGGGCAAATGTTTCACAACAATTTCTCTTATCTTTAGGAGAAGGAGGTAACACTGAGATCTCACTACCCGAATCAATCAAAAATTTTTGGCCATTCTTCCTGTCATGAAGAAATAATCGACTGGGCTTTTTGGATACTTCCGTTATCCCAGCTATGACGGGAGTTACAGGTTTTTTTTTTGCTGCTGGTACGCGCAAGGCTTAGCACATTTGCGTGCCTTATCACCAAAACAGTTATGATAGAAGCACACATTACTGGAAGTATTACCTTTTCTGGAGCGAGAGGTTGAGTGACTCCGGAACCTAGTTGTCCTCCGATCATGGGAAAGTTCAGAAACTTGGCGTGTAAGTTCTTCGATCTGCCTGGCTAAGGTTTCAGTTGTGATGGCATTGGGATCCAAGGACGTTCCAGCTCCAGAAGTAGCACAGATTGCACTAGGTTGAACAACCTCAGCGACTTTATCAGCTATAATTGCTAGCTGATCAAGTGTTTCAGAAGAAGCAGACAGAACTGTTTGGATATGGGCTGGCATCCGTTGCATCCATAAATTTTGCAAAAAGTCATCATTAAGCTGTTTCCCAGAAAGCTCTTTCATTTTCCGTAGGAGATGACTAGGCCGTTCATCCCCCAACTGAAGTTCAGGTGAATTCACTGATGAGCCTCTCACACAGTTTTTTATACTTGTCCGAGTCCGGAGGGTTTAGTACGATATCCGAGACGTGCGATAGAGTTTCTGCATCTATATTCGCTATAAGAGCAGAAAATTTCGTTTCATCACTTGTAATTCCGCTGTAAATGAAGGCATTGTCACATTATGCGATCCACAACCGCACATTAGACTTCCAGAAAGGTGGAATGCGAAGTGCAACTTTCGCTACTTGGCTCTGCTGATCGGGTGGAGGCATTGCTAGTATGTGGAAATAGTTCCGGGGAGCAGAAACAAAATAATCGTAATTATCCAGAAAGCGAAGTCGCCACAGTGGGATAGGCTTACCACAGCAAGGCTTAGCGAAGCATGTGACCAATTAACGTAACTTATTTTTTGTCCATAGGTCACCAATTACGGCAGGCTGCATTCTGAATATTCACAAATAAATTACTTATTAAATCAATCACATTCATTTATAATTTACGTAGCGAAGAAAAAAAAAAAGAACATTCTACAAAACATATCACGCCGCATTTATATCGCTAGCGATAACAGCACAAGCACGAGGAAGAACTAACTACAACAAATCAGTTCACTTCACTTGAGAGAAAAGTACATAGTTGCAGCACTGCTATACATGAAAAAACAAACAGTTAACATTTAATTTAAAAGTTCATTGCATGGTTGCTGCAAGATGAAATATTATTGTGTTATGAGAAAGTGGTCTTTCCTATGCTGAAATTGCAAGACGGATGGGTGGTTCACTGACTATATCTGGAGTCCGAAAGTTTTGTTTACGATATCAGGAGACAAATTCAATAAAAAAACAAAGAAGGAAAAGGCAGAAACAGGTGCATCACATCTATTGATGACAGAAGAATAAAAAGACTCTCCAAGATAGAAAAATGTCATCAGCGGCCATCAGAAGTGATCTGAATGATGCTGGTGTTTCTGTCAGTTCAAGAACAATTAGGAGAAGATTAACAGATGTTGGACTGAGAGGTAGAATTCCACGAAAAAAGGCTTATCTTAATTTTCAGCAACGAAAAAAAAGACTACAGTGGGCAAAGGAACACATTAATTGGACAGACGATCAGTGGTCACAAGTTATATGGAGTGATGAAACTAAGATATCGTTATTCGGTAGTGATGGGCGAAAATATGTAAGACGTAGAATAGGAGAAGAGCTACATCCTGACTGCATTCATGCAACTGTGAAGAACCCACTTAGTGCTATGATTTGGTCATGCATGTCAGCAGATGGTATTGGTCACCTTCATGTCATCGATGGGACACTGAATGCCAGAAAATACATTGACACTATTCTAGAACCAAAACTTCTACCTTCTATCAGAGATCTCTTTCCCAACAATTAGAAAGAGCATTAAATTGTTGTCATGGCCAGGAAACAGTCCTGACCTCAATCCTATCGAAAATTTGTGGCACCATTTGAAAACTCTTGTCCGAATGAGGAGCACATCAAATAAAAGGGAACTAACTGAAGCTATAATTGTTTCCTGGCATCATGTAATAACGAAAGAAGAGCTTAAAACTCTTGTCAGCTCAATGAAACGTCGATGTGAAGCTGTAATAAAAAATAAAGGGTACTCTACTAAGTACTGATAACTCACTGCAATCATCACTATCTAATGTATATCGATAACTATTATTGTTTAACTTTTTTTGTATTGCAAATAATTGAATTTTGTGTTTTGTATTGAATTCAGTAATAAATTCTATTTAAAATTATATATACAAGTTTGCATTTTGTGAAACGTAACGTTTTCTATAAGCATACAAAGTTCAAAAACAAAAAAATTTCCAAAAGTGTCCACAATTTTGGCCACCACTGTATGTCATTACTATATATGTCGAGAACCATCACTATATTCATGTATATAAATTTTTCAAGTGTTCTGTATAAGAATGCTAAACAGACAGCACACAGAGACAGATGCATTTTCTTGTTGGTTGTAATGCATTTTCTTGTTGGCTGTAATACTGAGAATTTAACAAACATTTCCTAACTCTGTTACTGGACTAAATAATTTATGGTAATCAACTCCACAACACTGAGTAAATCATTTGACAACTAATTCCTTGAATTTATCAACAAATCCATTGGGGTTCTTTTTGGTCTTATCCACTTTCATGGTATAGCTCGAGCATTTTTTGGTAATTTAAGTCCATGTTTCACTTTCCACCAGCGATGTCATCTGAGAATCTGGGCTCTTCAGTGTCAGCAATAAAAATTTCACCTATATTAATATAATCTTCAGAACGCTTTGGCTTTCTCAATTTAGCTTTATTTCTTAGGTAGCTTGACTGTGCATTATATTGCAAATTAGTATCTTTACATTCTTTTTCTTCAAAATCCTCCTCTAATATATTTCAAGATATTTGTTTGTTGTGTTCTGTTTCTGAATTATTTTTCCACTAAGAAACTTTCCTGACTTACTCTTTTTCTGAATCTCTTTGATTGATACTTATAGTCAGAAATTAGTCTGTCTTGATCACGACTAGGCAACTGCACCATTTCTTCACAATTTGTAAGCTTCTCATTGAATATAACATCACATGAACAGATAACTATTGGCTTCTTTGATCTGTAGGTGGTATCTTCCGTCTCCATCATAGCCATTTAAATAAGCCTTTATAGCTAGGCTTGTCAGATTTTGGAAATGTTCAACCAGGATACTGGAATGCCCCCCGCCGTCACGGGTATTCAAGGATATACTACCTTGGTAGATTTTTAGAGGGTCGTTTATTCTCAATGTTATGAATAAATGGTTACTTAATAGGAACCTAAACCATGAGTAATAATAAATGACACAAGCATATAAATTTAAACATTTTATTTCTTACATGCTAATGCTTATAAGTTACTTAAGTAAGAAGAAACACTTTAAATGAGGAATAAAAATTTGAACAACATTTACATGTACTTTTCATTGGCTAGGACTTTTTTTAGAAAGTCTTCTTTGGTTTTAATCTTCTTGTAAAAATCTTCGTGATTCTTTTTGAAGTGATCAAACAGCCTGAGAGATTTTTCTTCACTCAAAGTAATCACATCTGTGGTAGACTCTTCTTGCTTCCTCTGTTCCCAATTTGATTGCAAGTACTCCTTAGCAAGCACAACTTTGTCAAACAGCTGATCAGTGTTTATTTGCTTAGCGGGTACATCAAGAAGACTGCTTTAATCATTTCAGCAGATGTTTCGGCATTTTCCCAATTAACAGCATTTGTTTTGGTCAGATTGACCCAAGAAAACTCTTCAGCATTTCCAAAACTATTCTCCCAGAGGTCTAAGTATGCAATGCATTTTTCATAAAAGCCATCAAATTTTTCTTTCACACTGTTACGGAATTGCTCGTCTAGATTCCTGTAGATGTTCTTTGCGCCCATAGGGATAAAGTTTGAAGCCTTTCTTTCTGTCAGGTTTCTTTTGAGAGCTTTATGAGCTTCAGCAACTTTAAAAGTTGTAGCGTTATCTTTTGCCATTACCAGGATGGCCTTGTTAAAGAGTGCAAGCTGTCTATGGACAAACCACTAGTACAGCTCGCCCGTTAAATCGGTAAACAAGTTTTTTATTGTTGATGGGCACAGTTCTTTATCTAAAAAAAAAAAAATGCTTTCAGACCTTCAAAAATCTATAAAATTCTTTCCAGCGCGGGCATCATTGATAGAAACTGGGTGTTTCCATATTGAATGGGTTTATGGTACTGTATCTCGGCATCTTCACAAAATTCTCTTAGCTTAAATATACGGACTATGTATATGTGCAAGTATTTATAAATCTTCACCAGTAAGGCCTCAATATCGATTGGGAGACTATATACTGCAGTTTTCACACAGTTGTGCACAATGTGTGCTCCACATCCGATTCCACTAATTTCCCATCCTAGGCTATTCTTGAGTCGATAGAAAACATTATTTTGCCCTGCTCTCTTCACACCACCGAAGTTAGTGTTGCAGTTATCTCCACAAAAGCCTACTACTGTTTAAATCATTTTGCAGCAGGACAGAGCATAGGTAATTTGTAACAATTTCAGATATTTCATTGCCACAGATTTGAAATCTAACAGCTTTATTTGCATACCTGAATTAGGATTAAAGTAGTGCACAACAATTGGCACAAGTTTTGTATCCTTTCTGTTTAATGTATCCATACTTACAGATACGTAGTTTGACTTGGTCAAGTCTTCTTTAAGCTCTTCTTGATCGGAAAGGAAAGGTGCTATGGCATTTAAAACTATCACCTCACACTTAGTTTTTCTGAGTGAGAATTTAGGTTAAAAAAACTTAGAAATCAACTTTGATGAACAAGAATTCAAATTGAAACTTAGGCTATGGTTTGCTGTGTGATAAGCAAAGGTCGCCTCTTTCGCTGTTACATTTTTATCATTAGAACTCACAGTCTTGAGCTAGCAGCACATGTTAAACTCATTTTGTGTTTACTCGACTGCAAATGATCTTTTATATCAGATCGACCAACATGAGCAACAGAAAACTCAGAATTACAATATGAACATCTAATTCTATCGTTCTGATCTTGATTGGCAGTACATACCTTCTTCAAAAAGGGAATTCATTCTGTAAATCCCTGGTGAATTTACATGACCATTTTGGCATTTTAACAAAGAATGCATAAATTTTAACTTAGAGTATAAAGAAAACAGCGCTAGCTCGCTAACGTAACAGACACCACTGACAGGGACTGACAAGTGACTCATGCAAGCGGCTAGCACCAAGATGGGCGAGTCCAATGTTATTGCACACAATGGGGTGTAGCATGCAGGGAAATCTCTTCTGACATTAATGCTGCACCCCTTAGTGCCCAATATTGGACTCGCCCTGAAAGCCTCTCGCATCGCGCATGGTCACGATTGGCGGGACAAGACAGTATGATGACAATATTATTTATTCGCAGATCATCACCCTTCTGTAGTTTTCACCTTTCATTCAGTACAGAGATAACTGACAAAGTAATTATCCTAAATAATACTTCGTACTTAATTATTTTAAAACTTTTTTGGTCATCTATAGAATCAAATTTAATTTTTACCAAGACAAGAATAAACCGCCCAGGACATCGGGATTTTGTCTGAAAACAGGGACTTCTGGCAAGCCTATTTATAGCTTTATTATCGATTTTCCTCCTTCTTTGCTTAGGAATAGGAGCATATGCATAGATGTTTAATTTGAGGTTTGTTTTTAGTCCATAACTCACAAGGAAGTCTTCTACTGATGATTTGCCAATTCTGTTTAGTACATATATTGCAGTGTTAACTAGTTCAGCCCACACTGCTGCAGGAAAATGAGCTTCAGAATTTGAATATTTAAATGTTCTTGCTATTTCAATTATTATATGCATATCTCAGTGATTGCAGCCATTATGCTTGGGAATATAAAGTTCTTCAAGAAGCAAAAAACTTCTAGTTAACACCATGATGTTCTTTTCCTTGTGAATTAGAAGAAAATTTTGTGGGAGAAGTACATTAACTACCACTTAAAAATATTAAATGCAGTAATAATGAAACTTTTGCTATAATGCTAATAGTATGCAGGTCTTAATTTTCATATTGTGTTTAATACAAAGCTAAATCTTAACCAGTAATAGATTACTTTCAACATTAGAATTATGTTGTTTCCATTATATTTGCTAAAATTCTTTTCATTGTCCAACATCCATTTTTCAACTAAACAGATTATCCAAGTAAGACTGATGAAAAATAATTCAGGTGCTTGTGTCCATCAACCAAGAAAGCTGGTTACCATTGTATAATGAAAGTTAGCAAAGACCCTGTCATAATTGCACCAATCATTCTTGCAGAGTTCTAAAGAAGCTTATGTCCCACTATTTGATAAACTGCAAATATTAAACCAGCCTCATTTTTGTGCTTTGTAAAAATAAATGCTTTCAAGAGTTTTCTATTTTCTTTGCCTCATTCTGATTTTACATGAATCTCGCTTTAGAATGCTATGAGTATAAACTTCTTGTAGGTAATTGTTCCAATGTATTATTGTTTTGTCACCCATCCTCATCTGACTATAATGTATCCATTAATACACTTTTTTTTTTATGGTAGGACCCTATGACTTTGAAAATAATTCATTGCTTCTCATTCTGTGGGAAACAAAGTTCTCTACTCTCAATTTATAATAACTTTTTTTTCAATTTACCCTTGTTCATAAAACAAATTCATGTATTGCCAGCAGTCACATTAAGTGCTTCTTTTTCAGGGAGGGCATGAAAATCTTTTCCACATGCACCAAGTGCTGAGAACATAGGCTCTTGATGAACATATTTTGGTCTGTTTGGACCTTTCTATGGAGGATATCTATACCAATCCTGTCCTTGTGCTCGATTTTCTTAGAGTTAACGGTCTTTTGGACCTTATCGGACTTCGTCAGAATCCGGAGGAAAAGCAGCAACAATAACATGAAAACAAAACATGCCATATCGAGAACCAGGTAGGGTTACATCAAACAAAACTGCAGATGCATGAGCATGTTCTCATATCATGCTCATCCATTAATTGGTCCTAAATTGCTCTTTCACAGCAGTTTCCAAATAGATAGGATAATACACAAATACCATATTTCATTTACAATATTATACGATCAATACAGCATTGCTATGATTAAGTATACTGAAAAAAAGTTAAGAAAATCCAAAGCTGGTGTAAAAAAGAGATTGCACTGAGCAGTAAAACGTTTAGGCCTGCCCTAAGTATATCTCAGCACTTAAAATAATGTTTTTATAAATTTTCAAACCAGTCAAATTTGGAAATGGCACTGATTTTATGCATTTTCTGTTTAAAATGGAAGTGGAAAACAAAAGCTTCACTGTTTGTATAATTTTTACATCCTAAATGCTGGATAAGCTATAATTTATTAGACTAAAAGTATTAAGTGAAAACAAAAAAATACAACAGTACTATTTTTCACGGGTTATTTTTATGCAATGCTCAAAGAAAAAAATTTTAATTATGAACAATCTGAATATTTTTTGTTTGTGAGGTAATCTAAAAATTTACCGATCAGTCTTTTATGAGGGAATTTTCATTTGGGTGAATGTTTCTTAGATGCATGTAATAATGTTTAAGAAATTCTTTTTTAACTGAATTCTTTCCTCAGAATAAAGTAAATAATATATAAACCTTATTCTTAGCTTTTAAAATAGTTGAGAAAATACATAATTACTTGTTTAATATCATTATTATTAACTGTTAAAAATATACTCAAGAAGCCATATTAGCGTGCTCATTTGCATTTTACACATAAGTTCATATTTTATTATGTACTTTGTATCTGAAAATTTTCTTCTAACTTCTACTTTTTTCCCCTCTGTCTATAGAACATTTTCAATACAATGAAGCCAGGAGCCATAGTTTTATATATTGATAATGCTGGAGGTGGATTTCATCAACTAATGGGGCAAGTTGCTACTGAATGCAGGTTCATCACTGTATTTGGGCCACTGAAACATGAGCATTATGTGAATGAAAATATGAACATTAAAAGATTTGGGTATACATCTTGTTATGCAACGAAAATTAGTGTTCATATATGGCGAAAACCAATCCATAATCAGAATTTGAATCAGATTATCAAACACTATTCACATGATTTAGTGTTAAATCAAAACGAACAAAATGCAGATGGTAGAAGAAGTATAGCTACTAGTCACAGCTCACATATAAATAACCATCAGTCACAGTCATCTAGTATGCAAAGAAATAACTCAAAGGAAAATGTTTATTCTGAGACAACTGATAAGTGGCCAGCATCATCTGCTACTATGCAAAAGAATGCATCTAGCATTTCACCAGACAATAATAAAAGTTCTCAGAATATGAAATCTGCACAAAACATTTCACAAATCATTATAGAACAGCCAAAATTCATGACTTATAAACCTTCTTCTTCTGTAAATCGTAATGCATCTAATTTTTCAAAAGCTGGAAGTGCTTCAGGCATTGATAGAAGTTCCCAGCAGAGTAAATCTGTACAAAACCGTCCACAAATCATTGAAGAGCAGCCAACTTGGCACGAACCTTCTGTGGATAACTGTTGCTCGTGTTGTGTAATATCATAAAATTTTAAGTAAACTTTTTTAATATTGCACTGATGTTTAAAAACTTATTTCAGTTTTATCGTTTTCATTATTTCCTGGTTTTATTCCAAAAATAATTAATATTGTTGCTGTTAAAGAAAGTAATAATTTTATCAGCTCTTTAATTCTTAGTGCTTACAAAATAAATATACATTGTTGCATTTAATGTTTGTGAATATAGTCAGGTTTAGATTTTTTGAGGCAGTCTGCTGCTATATCTTCATTCAGTTTCTGACTCATTATTATTATTCATTATATATTGGTGGAGAATGATATTGAAGGGGGAAAACGTTTCCTTATTTTTTAATGAAGTTTGTATTCATTTCTAATTTTTTTTAACAATAATCAAGAAATTTCAGTAATTTTGTACAATTGATTGAAAATGGAAAAATGCATATTGCTATTGTATTTTTATACTGTAATGAGATTTATATTATCATCAATATAATATTCTTATTTGTATTTTATTTGATTATGAAGGACATCATTGTGCATTTTCTATGATTGAAATCATAGTGTAATAAAGGTTTATTATTTTTATATGATTGAAATCATAGTGCAATAAAGGTTTATTATTTTTTATATGATTGAAATCACAATACAATAAAGGTGTATTATTTTTTATAGGATGCATATTGTTGTTTTGTCTACCACGTTGTAAAATGTTTTTTTTTTTCATTCTAAACAAATGGCTTTTAAAATATTACAGAATGATTTCCTGCATTTGCAGTAGCTTTAGATGCAAACATTCTTCACCTACGCACGGATCTTGTATTATTACTTGGCAGTTGCTTAATCCCTCCTTCCCAAAGTTCTTTTCAAGTATAAGCTTTGATGATAAAAACATACATAAATAGTGATAAATAACATGTATAAAAAGGTTTTCCTGAAAAATATGGAAATTTCATAATGCTTTTGAAGAAAAGGCGAGAAATCACATTAATGCAAGAAAAATGTTTTGATTTATTTTTATTGGTTGATTGGGATATTTTTATAATCAATTTAAGATATTTAACTTTTATTTTAGATTTTGAATTTGTGGTATAGATTAAGATATCTGTAAAAGGAACTCGCTAATGCTTGGAGAAGGCAATCAACAATTTTAAGAAAAGATCAAGGCTTTAAAATAAAGGAATTTGAACTTTATGATGATTAACAGAGATATATATGAAGGCAGTTCTGTTTTGATCACCAAAACTAACTTAATAATGCAAAACATAATTCTAAAATACGATATAGAAATGCCTGGGGTGACTTAACCCTCCAACAAGCCAAGGACTTCACTAAGAATTTGCCATGTGAAAGAAGGATTTTCTTGATTTTAACGCCAGACTGCCTCGAGTACTTTATTCCTGGATTTATGTACTTTTAATATATTGCCTTAATTCCTTGGCTATATTTATAGATATATATAGTTACAAAAAATATTTTATCTAATAATGGCGTGGCCAGTCAAAGATAAAGTATAAACTTTTTTTTTAATTTTTAAAAATATTTGCCATTTACAATTACAAAATTCTAAATGATTTATTTTATTTATATTTATTTCATACTTACGTATTATCACAACCACCTTCATAGAAGTTGCCGAACTTTGACAGCCATGCGCATAACAGTTCTTTAAGTAACCATATCCAGTATAAATTGCAGCCTGAAAGTTCACCGAATCACCTATTTCTTCTGTAAAAAATCACCAAACTGCTCCAAGGTGCTTGTGCTACTACGTAAGTATCGTTTATTTATTTATTTTTGAGAGCCAAGAGTTCCAAATATTTAGCCAGTTTTTTAAAATCCATTCCACTTTTAGTTTCTTATTCACTTCTGAGTTAGCGAATTTCAGTAGTTGATCATCTGAACCAATTTGCGAGTCCCAAGGTGAATAAAAAACTGTAAATAAATGTAATTTAATGCAAATACATCGTTGCAAATTTTTTGAGAAAAAAATGTTAGTTCGACGACTTCAAACACACACTCATATTTCTTTGAAGTAATTGTTCTATAATCTAGTTTGGTCCGGATATGCATTGGGCAATATCTGGGTCACAAGAACAGCTCTTGACAGATTGTCAGTTGCTGTAGAAACTGCTATAAATGAATTTTGTGATTATATTTTTGCCGCCTGTGTGGCAACACAGTTTTTTTATTTTTCCTTTCTGACAACGGTTTCAGTTGTCGCTATAATTCCTTTGCCATGTTTTTTCTGTGTGCTTAATAAATATATGGTAATATAGATGATGTTTTCACTTCTGTCTCCATTCATAACATTAGTCTCATAACAGGTTACGGATCCAGGATGCTCTTAATTGCGGAGAAAAAATTTAGAAGCAAAGTGGAGATAAAAGTTGGCGCCAGTTCGTAAACTTAATATGGCAGACCGTAAGCCAAACACGGCATTTTTTAGTCATCGAGTAAGTCCGCAAAGTAGTTCACAAAAATAGAAACTGCAAAGATATCAGTTAAGCCATTATGCGGAAAAAGTGGCTGGCTTCTTTTAAAATATTGAATTTAGTTATCAAGAAGACGCTTTAAAAAGTCGTAGAAGGAAAATTGGAAAAGCCAGTGGAACCTGATCAAGCCGCTGTCGAAGAGATTCGAAGAAGATAGAGATTTTTAATAAAGCCAATAATTATGCTATGATGGTTCTTACGAATTCCATGACCCGAGGTACTTTACAAAAGGTAATGAGATTTGACATTGCAATAGAACCGATAACCACTTTACAACATATGTTTACAGTTCTTCAAATTCAGTTGGTCAAATAATATGGCAGTTCATTTATCAAAATTGAAAAATTAGTGGAAGGAACTGAACAACTTGAAAATAAGGAAGAAAACAGACAGACTCCCAGAGATGCTGTTAATTTGTAAAATATAAGGTACTCTTCCTCCCAGTTATTATACTTTCAAATTGAGTTGGTTACTTCTTAGTGATGAAAAGAGAACTCTAGACCAGGGGTTTCTCTTACGTACCACTCAACTAGTGGTACACAAGAGAAAAATAGGTGGTAAGCAAAATACTTTTAACTATTAAATTCAAAAATTAAAACCCCAACATCCTAATTGAGTTTTTCCTCTAACACTCGTAAATGCATGCGATCTGAGCTTTGTTCAAGAGTGGTGGTGTAGTAGTATTTTGTAGTGGTGGTACTAAAGGTTTGAATTTTTTTTGTTTAGATGCTACACGTTAATCAAAAGGTTCAGAAACGCTGCTTTAGATAAATTAACCATACAACTGTGCAAAGCGCAGCTCCAATGCTCCTGATAGAGCTTCGAAGTCTAGTCTCTGGCTTTCTGGAAGAGTTTGAAGAACATTCACAGCATTTGTTCTCAGAGAAGTGGCGAGATGACAGAAGGTCTTTCCATGATATGTGGATAGCTTCGGAGGGAACGAGCACTCATAGGTAAAAATTTAAAACCATCAGTGTTGCTCCCTGCCATCACTACGAATTTCTTCAAGGTGAAAACATCTTTGGCGACCACAAAAATGCACCGGTCCATAGGTTAATAACATGTATTTTTATCAAAAGAAATATATGAGAACTCTGGAATTTTCCTCAGATATATTTGTACAAGTGTTCACAATATCACATAGTATAATCCGTACTTCAAATATTAAAGGGCCTGGGTTCAAATCCCGGAGAAGGTATGGTTGTAACTGTCTGTCCCTTCATAGGAGGCAATGGTGGCCCACCTATACCTATAGGAGGCAATGGGCAATGGTGACATAATAAGGAGACCACCACATCTGGCCGTAGTGTAGATTAATGGACTCTGTTACAAAATTGTAATTGTTCACAATCTGTCATTCGAAAAAAAAAAAAAACTTCAAGTATTAAAAACGTTAAATACAACGCATTGCATAGCACATCTAAAGAGAAATCTAACTCGGCTATCTCAGTTCATGCAGAGCTTAACAACTGAAACAATAACTAAGCAACTTTCTCCCCAGCCTTTCATATTTTTCAACCAGTCGCGAGATATTTCTAGTACTTTTTGTTTTTCGAAATTCCTGGAAAGCAATACGAAGGTGGAATTACTATTACAGCTAACACAGTTGTCATTTACATTTATTCAATTTCAAAACAAATTACCAATATAACAATTTCCTCAATGTTAAGTGCATGTGGCCCTGTATTCTTACTTTTCTGGCATAGCTTTCTCTTAAAATTTGCTTCGCGCTACCTTATGCAAAACTGTACAACAATTTTAATTGTAATTCTACTAAAATTTATCTAAGATACGTTAACAAGAAGGTTTCAAAAATTAAAGCTTGAATAAGAAACTTTAATTTTCATTTTAATTCAAAGATTAACACAAATGCTAGAACTAAACACGGAATTTCTCAAGGGACTTCATTTTAGTTATGAAGGTGTCTGCTTTTTCAAGGATCAAAAACAGCAGAAAATATCACTTAAATTGCAAATACAACCCGTCTCTTTAGTATTTTTACTCATTTCCCTCATAAATCTGGTAGCAATTAATAAAATATGCTTCATTTTGATAATTTGCAAAAGGAAAAAGTAGGATTTTCGAGATAAAACTAGAATTTTGTTGTTAGAATATTTGTTATTGTAATTCCGTACAATTAAAAAAAAAATATCCGTACGAAAAACTATTACATTTCTTTCATTATTTAAAATGCTTCAGTAGTCTGATAGATTTTCTTTTCTTAATAATAAAAATAATAAGCAATTATTTTGTTAAAATATTAATAATATTAAGTATTTAATTGTGTATTTAATATTTTCTACATGTGAATACTAATTACGTTTCAAGTATATAGGTATGCAAACACTATATTGAAGACTCCGTTGTTGCGACTTTTGTGAGCTTATCTTTTTTATATTAACAATGTACTACTCTAAGGATTTGCTGTCCAGATTTTTAACAATGAGATTGAAATCATTAACGACACCAGGAGAAGTCAAAACAAAATTTATCAATAACTTTTTGTCCTTAGTATCATTTTTAATAGTTGTAAAGAGTTTGAGATGATCAACAACAATTTTAGCCCTTATATGATAGGGGTAGCAATGTAACTAGTATTAGTGCAATCTTTAACAATTATTATCATTATTTAATACTGGACGCATAGTTATTATTATCTATATTAGTTGAATTATTATCATAAAATGCAGCAAATGTATGGCTTGTAAAAATTCCACAAAGTTTTAGGTTTCAATCTGGTATTTTTAAGAATTATAGTTTATAAAAAAAAATCTTTTTTGGTGTTGCCAAATTTACCTGAATGAAAGTTTCCATATGTATTGTTTTGAACGGGACAGTACCTTTTTTTTGGACATTTCCCGGAAATCCCATGGTTTGATAAAAATGCTTATTGTATTCAGTTATAAGTAAAAGCTGCACATGCTTACTTATTAATGAGTCACAAACTATTGCTCATAACCTGAAACTGTATTTCAGAAGTTTAAACATGCTTAATTGGCTCCGAAGAATATCTTGGCTTTGTATTATTTGTAAGAAATAGTTGAAATTATGATAGTGTTTTGCAAGAGATCAATTGTCTGCCTATCAAGGATATAAAGAAAAAAACCAAAACGTGTAGAGACATTAGGTTAACTGGAAGCAGGCAAGATGAAAAATTAGCAGCCCCTTCGCCGGGAATCGAACCATGGACCTCTGGAATACAGGCCCAGCGTGCAGAACCACTACACTACGAAGACACGCTAGGAAGACGGGAGAAATGTATACTCCCACTTTTTAAAGCGCGACTGGGGTTTTTAGGGGACCCAATCGCCAAATCCTGGGTGAGGAGAATTATCGTCCAGCACCCTTTTAGTTCGGGCACCACTCTAGAGACATTAGGTAAATTGGAAGCAGGCAAGATGAAAAATTAACAACACCTTCACCGGGAATCGAACCACGGACCTCTAGAATACCGCCCCAGCGTGCAGAACCACTACACCACGAAGGCACGCTAGGAAGACGGGAGAAAAAGCTTATAAACATTATTTCTAAAATTAGGAGT
Source organism: Stegodyphus dumicola (assembly GCF_044657685.1). Lineage (NCBI taxonomy): Eukaryota > Metazoa > Arthropoda > Arachnida > Araneae > Eresidae > Stegodyphus > Stegodyphus dumicola. The sequence continues at coordinate 120,641,213 of NC_140779.1, read as the reverse complement.
ATTGGAGTTTTACTGGGGGCATCAAGAAAGATGAACAAAACTAATTAAAAGAAGGAGTAATAATTAATATTAAATCAAATATAAGAGATAAATAAAAAATTAATAAATGAAGTTAATCAAAAATAATTAAAGATTAATAATTATTAATAATTAAGATTAATAATTAAACATATTCGATGCTATTTCATTTGATGTTGTCTGTTGGGGCTAGAATTATGTTTTTATTGAAAAACTGAGAAGTAATGGAGCTGAGTTCCGCTGGAATTTCGCTGAATTATATGCCCTGAGTATGCAGTATAATGAATTTTTTAAGGAGATGATAGAAATAGAAATCATTTTTCGTCCAATACAGAATACCGCTGAGGAGGCGTCCGACCTAAGGTTCAACCAAAGGATTTGTAAGGAAAATTCTTTGATTCAATCGAGCGGATTTTTGCTTGATCAGCGGGAAAATCTACTAACTGCAGCTACCCCAGCCAAGGGGAGAGCTTGTTTGTGATTTAATTTTGATATTGAGATTGGTCAGTTGCTGATTTTAAGAGTCAGATTAAGGAGCTTGAAGCTGCGAAGGTTCTAGAATAACGTTACGTAATTAACAAAATTTTTGGAAGTGAAACTAAGATGTTACTAATTACAGTGATATGAATACATAATTTAAATGTGCAGTGCAACTGCTTGATTAAAAAGTGCAAAATACTGAATACAGAGGGGAAAACAGAAAAATAAATAAAAGTGCATAATACGACTGTTGCAAGTGCCAAAATTATGGATGATACAGTAATTAATTACTCATAACACAGTGCAGGTATAAACTAATCAGCGACATGTTTGGTTCGAAATTCTAAATAATTACTTATAACAGTGATGCCAATGCTAAGAATTACACATTACGGAGTGCCTATGGTTCAAAACCATGTACCTCCACATCAGAAAAATATCTAAGTAGTGAGCAGAAATAGTAAAATTGCCTAATTGGTTATCATGATGCACACTAGAGGGAGCTTTAGGGATAGGAAAAATCAAGTTTTGATTTTTTTGGAAGTTTTATGATTTTAAACCTTTTTTGTATTTTTTAATTTTATATATTTTTGATATTATTTTTATTTTATTTTATTTTATAACACATAAATACGACACTAAAGCAAAAAGCGGAAAGGAAAGATTTTACAGATTAATAGGCTCATTGGCATTTGGCACTAATCATAGTGAAGTAAAGATTAAATTTTCGAGACGAAATATCCATGTCAGCGGGCATGATGTGATTAAATAGTGAACAGATTGATAAGAATGCAGAGGTGGCCATTTTTCAGTAGTACTGGAGTAGGAGAATGGTAGATTCTACAGACCGTTTCTTCCGATTGGTTAAAACAGGAAACGTAGGGTTACAGAATCTTGTACTTGGCGACATTTGCTTCATCGCCTTTACTATTTGTATATGAGTATAGTGTACCGAAAAGCGTGCGAAATTCAACGTAGAAACCGTAACTCAGTGGTACGGCACACGGAAAAAATTTATAGACTTCCTAGATTGTAGTTTGTATTCCCGCTCGAGACTTTTACAAACTCTAACCTGCGCGGACTTGTTTCTTTTTTATCCTCATTTCGTTGAATGACTTTGTCGTTTATTGGTCTTTTTGCCTTCGGATGCGGTGTTAAAAATTTAACACCTTTATTTTCTCTATTTTTGTTTATTGCTATTTTTTTTTATTTTTGTAGTAGGTACCAGTGGCAAAATTACGATCCAAGATCCCGAAAAGCGTTACAATAGAAATAACGCATAATGTAATAAAACATAATTTTAGTTATACTTACTCATAATTTAATAGGTATCCGACGTAAACGGTAAACACTTTTTCTTGCAAAATAATTATCGTACTTTTGACAGTTTAAATTCATTCTTTAACCAAATACAAATAAACTACTGATAAGATCAAGTAGGCTACTTAAAATATATTCCACACAAGCCCCTTAGCTTGCATTCATAAAATAAAAAAATTTTCGAAGGAAATAAACGCTGTTTCTCCTCGGTTTACTGAAAGCCCACAAAACATGTTTGACGTTAATTACTAAGCCTGCAAGGCGATAACTCACCTTTCCAAGTATGACCGCCAAGTAACTGTTTCATCCAATGAGAGCAGACCGTAACAGTAATGGTCTGTAGGCTTTGTGAATATGCCAGTGACAAGAATACGTATACATAGTGGGTTACAGAGAAAAAGAAATAAAAAAATCCCATGTGGGCTGGTGGATGAGGTGAGGAAACCCCCAGACCCCCTGCAGTGTAGGAATGGGAAAACATGGACACGGAAAACAAAAAGGAGTCACATTCTTTGTCCACGAACCCAGTGCCGATATAAGTATAACAGTCACGAAGAATGTGTGGCAGGGGGGACAAAACTGCCCCTGAATCCGAGCATTGATCTGTAAGCTCAGGTGTAATATTCTATGCGAACATAAGATTCTGTCTAAGGGACCACTTTTGTAGTCCATATTTGGTTCAAAAGTGTTCCACAGAAAATTACTAGTGTTAGACGTTTTTGAGTCATTTCACTATGTGAAGCTAATTTGGGTGCATTTAGGAACAGAAAAGGTCTTTCCTCTTCCCGGTTTTGTTATAAATTGTGGGTATCTGAAACAACTGACACCGAAGTTCTGTTGAAAACTTGAGAAATCTGCTTAAATTATAGGTGGAATTATAAGTGGTAGGTGCAAAAAGTGCAAATTATGAATCCTCTGTAATTTATTTATTTTCACCAAAAATTAATAACTTTTCTTCCCAATTATTTAATTTTGAAGCAGATTTCGCAAATTATAAATATATACGATATATTTAATAACTTTAAATGAAAGATTATTTTATAAGTAGTATTAGTATTCAGTATTATTTAACTACGGTTTGGCATCAATTGGAATACGCATGGTTTCGGATAGAGCGAAATTCAATTTTTTTGGTGTTTCAACAAAGGGGCGAATAATCTGTGTTGTTAATTATTTTATCAATAGTGCATTGCGTTATTTATAATGTTCGACAATGGTTTTATCGATTATCTATATACTCGTGTTCTTCATGAAGACATTATGAAATCCGGAGTAAATACGCAAGACATAATAATCGGTATTGAAAACATGAAAAAAGTTTATACCCGCAATTCTGCATGGTTAACATCAGAATCAGCTCCTCTAGCTGATTTTAATAAAGTTGCCTATCGTTGCGCCTATATACATAAATATGCTCCTTTGCATACAGCTATCGTATATGATGTAATTAAGAGGGCATTAAATAATAATTATATGCCTTTCAAAAATATGGTACTAAGATCAGCTTGCTTAAGAATATGCAGCTTAGGTGGCGGACCAGGTTGTGATGTATTGGGTGCGCTAGCTGCAATGCATGAAATTTTCGGTTTTTTGCGAGTTTCTGTTTCAATTATAGATATTATGATAAATTGGAATTTTACATTTCGGTCCATAATACATGAATTGGAGTTACCGACTTATGGAACATTAGGCCAGAGTTTTAATCCTCAGTATTTTGATTGGGACTATATCAGCTCGAATTTGACGGGTGAAATGAATGAACAAGTTTATGAATCAATTGCTGCAGCAGACTTAATCACTATGGTAAAATTTGTATCAGCAACTGCTTGTGAGACTACATCTGACATGATTAAGGTATCATGAATATTTATATAATATTTAAAATTATGTATTATGTGCTTATTTGTTATACATGAAATTAAAAAATTAGCATTAATTGCTTGAAAATCTGCAGATTTTTAAAAATTTCATAATTTTCAGTAACATTATGAGTTATTTGCTTGGAGAAGAAAATGTTCATAAATTTTCTTTCATTATCAATGCATGTATAGATTACATAGTTTTTAGTTTGCAATGTTATTTTGTGGGACAATGACTGTGAGATGTCTGATGGATTTTTTTTTACTTAAAATTGCTAATTTAATACAGCTGATATGTTTGCTTGCTGTGATATATATGTTGTATTTCCTTCATAAATGGAAATGCTACATTACTGATCTAAGAATGTGGTTCCTTATAAGCATTTTTATTTATTAAATACATTCCTTCAATGCACTTATTGGAAAGCTAGTTTGTCATGCTAGTTTAAAATTTATTCATTCTCTAATAACTTGAAATATTTGCACATCAGAGAAGTTCTGTGTATATGTAATTTACAACACATATCTGAGTCAATTAAAATTTATGACATGAATATGAAACAGTTTTCCACATAATGTTCTCCATGAAATCCTCTCTACCCTTAAGCTACTAGCTCTTCAGTATATTGCTATAATTTAACATAATATAAATTGAACTAAGACCACAGGCCATCTTTCCTTCTTCTGGGTAATACATATTTACTGTCAAATATGGGTTTTCATCCGCAGAGAACCCGTTGGCGCTTCGGGAAAGAACCCGTTTGTGCCGTCGCATTTTTACTCGCCAAGCGATGAACCGAGCCGTAAACGTAATATTTTGTAAACGTGATTTTTAGTGCAAGTTAGCAGGCAAAACAATATATTAACATTTTGAGGTCGGGGCTTTGGTAGCAGTAAAAGCTACCAAAGGACGAGGAATCTTGAACCGAATGCTTTCCCCCCTTTAAAAAATCACCTCCTATTTGCAACAAAGATTCTTATGTGTAGTTTAATGTATTCTCAGAGGAGTGCATCTATGTCGCAAAAGGAAGACTATTGAAAGAGATAAGTGGCTAAAACCCCAGGGACGTCAAATTTGACATTTCACCCCACTTTTCAGTCTGGAAAATGGGGGAAAAAGACATGGCCACTAAAGTGGACAACCCCGTCTTTTCAAAGAGAGGACTCTATGGCCACTATAATGGCCATCCCGTCTTTAAAAGGTTAAGCACATGGTAGTAAAAATTCACAGATAATACGCATGTAGATGTAAAACTAACCGGTTAAACGTGATATATGAAAATAAATTTGTATTAAATTCAAGTTAGCACAGAAGCATTTATTATGGAAATAAAAATTCATTTAAAAAATATAAATTAGTTTAATATACTGAAATTAACTGGTTAAACGTGATATATGAAAAAAATTTGTCTTAAATTACAGTGAACTCAGAAAACAATATATTCCTTACACCAGCAGTGGTTTGCTAGTTTTGATGACTATGGTGATGCATCAAACTATTCTGTCATCTTATATAATCAGTAATATTTTTTGTTTCAATTTAATCATCTATTTATGTCACACCTGCCATCCTCTGAAAGGTTATTGTTAGAAAAGCATTAACAATATATTATCTTGTTAAAATTTTACGCCGTAAAAATTGATTTATTCTCATAATTTTACATGACAATAATAAAAATAAAAGCATTACTTAATTATTTAAAATGCACATGCACATTTTTGCGGCCTAAGAAAACAAATTATTTTAGAGGTTGGAAACCTCATGGTTCTGCTAATGGTTCTTAGAGCTGTTAATAATTAAGAACACAACATGAACAGCCGTGTTACAAATTAGCATTCACCCCTCCCGCCGTATTTTCTTCCTTTCATCCCGAACCGAGAACCGGCACCTATCTATGAAAATATTTCTATCTATTCGTTGTTAAAAAATTCAGAAAAATAATAAATAAGAGAAGAATAAAATAAATTTGCAAATGCAAACAACGACGGTGATATTTCAACAAAATTTAAACGCAAGAGGAATAGTTGCAAACTTCGAACAAGAGAATAGGATAAATACTCTGGGTTACCAGGTTTGAACTATTATCGCCAAAGTTGGCGATGTTTACATTTACTGGGTTCTCTCTCTCTAGTATATGAATGTATTTATAATTAGTTATAGCTGGATAAATTTATCGAAGTATAAAACTGACTTTGATTTCTGCTAAATTGATGTAACAATATTTACTCTTATTGGTATCGACTCTAATGCTGATATCTCATTGCACTAAAGTTAAAGAAATTAATTTTGTATATTAATCTTAAATGGTTCGGTTTATTTAATAATGGCAAAATACCTGAGGGCTACCTCTCTCCTGTAAAATCAGAAATGAACCACTATTTACATTCAATTAAAATAAAACTATGATTTTTTAATTATTTATGTAAACTAATAAAATTAACAACTTGATGCCTATTATTAAATTAAAAACTAAAATCTCTAAAATAAATTGGTAATAAGTTTAATTTTACTTGACCAAGATAACAGAATGAACAATTTAGGCAGTTGGTAATGTGTCCAGACATTTCATTATATTTAAAATCAGGGGGGAAAATGCAGCCTTAATTTAGTATAGACTTTTAAAAGGATTTATCAGTTTTGAGGGAAGTTTGGCATAGTCAGTCTGCTTCAGGAGCAAAAATAATTTTGTTATTTTTGTTTCCTTACCGCTGTCTAAAAAAAGGGGAATAAAGGTTTAAACATATGTTTAAAAAGTATCATTTAAACATTTTATTTTGTTTGTTGGTATATCATTTATTTTCAATTATCTGACTTATCTCTTGCTGGCTGACTGATATATCATATATTATGATGTGATTAGCTTTTACTCACTCAACTGGAAGATGAAAGTTTTGGAATATGTGTTTTGTGTGATTTTCAGTTGATATAGCATATCGGTTCTCATCGCTGTTAATGCTGTTCCTCTTTTCTCATCATCTGTCAGAATGTCATTCTTCCTTTTATTGTTTTTTCTTTTATATACATTCCATATAATGTATTAAATTAAATTTATATACTATTTGGAAAATGCTGTTTGATATGTTATTTGAAAATATTTCTATCTATTCGTTGTTAAAAAATTAATTAATTGAAAGTTTGATAATAAAACAATATGACATATGTTATAATGTGATTAGCTTCTCACTTGACTGAAAGGTGGTAAAAGTATATTTAAGGGTTCCCCTTGGCGATTTTTGTCGGCACACGGATACTGAGTTTGTGCAATTCTTTGACTTGTTATTTTGGCTTTGTGTAGCGGCGATTTTAGCGCCAAAAATCGGCGCTACACAAAGACAAAATAATAATTCAAAGAATTGCACAAACTCGGTATCCATGTACACATTGACCTATTTTCACTTAAAAGAACATCACAGAATTGCACAAACTAGGCATTGCACACTCCCTTGACTTTGTCCCTGTACACATCAATATAGTTTCACTTAAAAAGTCAAAGGAGCACCCAATTCTAAAGTGGAGGCAAACAAAAAGTACGTAATCGCAATAAACTACATTTTAAACCAAACAATAAGATAAAATAAAAAAGAAAAAAACCTGTTATGCATCTAAGCACTATACAAAGCAAATATCCACTTACCTTATTTAGAAATTTCTTCATCTTCAGTCTGTGGCACACAAAATTCCTTAACAGCTATCGAAGGTTTGCTGTCGAAAGTTCAAAAACAAGGACTGTGACATTCAAGTTGCAGAGCACTCTGGCCAGCCTATTGAGGTTGATGAAACCCGCCTCCGAGAACTTGTGGATAGAGATCAGTATGCAACCACTCGAGAGCTTGCTGATGAGTTAGATGTTAGTGGCATGTCCATTAGTCGTGCTGTACATTGTATAAACTTGATGTCTGGGTACCGCATGATTTGTTTCAAGCATATAAGGACAGACGTGCTTGGCCCTGCACTAATCTGCTCGAATATCAACGCAAAGACAAATTTCTGGACCGTAGAGTTTTTTTTTTTTTTTTTTTTTTTTCTGATGAAAAGTGGATTTACTTCAACTACAAAGGCCGGAAAGGGGTTGGTCTGCGCCCGGTGAGCCCATTGGCAGCATCACAAAGCGTAATTTGACTAACAAAAAGATAATGGTGTATCTGGTGGAATTGCTGTGGTATTATTCAGGTAAAACTCACTATGCTAAGGAGTACAGCAAGATGCTAGTCCATTTTCATGCTGCTATCAAGGAAAAACGTCGAACTGAGTTCTGAAGCAAAGAGGTAATGTTCCATCAAAATAATGAAACACCGCGTGTGTCCGCATTCACCGGCTGGTCTCTACAGACTAGAGTGAGATCTTTTTCTACACTCACTATATAGCCCGTACATCGCTCCTTCAGACTTCTACCTTTTTTTACACCTGCAGCTACATCTTGCTGGTTAAATTTTCCATTCTGCACAGGACATCCAAAATGAGATTGATCTGTTTTTGGACTTGTGGTTACCAAGTTTTGGGGCCGAAGGCTTTGAAAATCATGGATTTGGGTGGTTATTACTACCTGCACTAAGGGTACTGCTTTCGTGTTTTTCCCCCTAGCTTTATTAAGAGTGTTTTTTTTTTTTTTTTTTGCAGAAATCTTTCATTATAATCAGATATACATATTATATTCAGATCTTTAAATCTTCACTGATTTTGAAAAGCTAAGTAACAAATTGAAAAATCATGCTAATTCAGCTAAATGTAATTTAATATTCTTGAAATTTGGATAAATTACAAATAAAAGCAAGGTCCATTGATGCAAAAGAGTGTACAGCGATCACTTTATGGATATGAGATACAGCTTAAAAATACCTGTTTAGGAGGGAATCAGTATTCAGTGAATGACAGTATTAAAAAATTTCAAGATAGCTAAAGTGTAAGGTAGAAATATATTTATGGGTGCCCCCTGGCGATAATTAATGTTACATGGACACCAAGTTTGTGCAATTCTCTGACCTGTTATTTTGGCATTGTCGCTGTGACAATAATCCAAAGTAACAAATCAAAGAATTGCACAAACTCTGTATCCATGTACACATCGACTTATTTCCACTTAAAAAAAAAAAAAAAAATCAGAGACTTGCACAAGCTAGGCATTGCGCACTCACTTGACTTTGTCCACGTACACATTGATCTGTATTCACTTAAAAAGTCAAAGGAGCTGCTAACAAAAAATATATAATCTCAATAAACTACATTTAAATCAAACAATGAAATAACATAAAAAAGGAAATTCATCTTAGCACTACACAAAAAAATATCCACTTACCTTATTTACAAATTTACAAGTCTTCAGTCAAACAAAATTCCTTAATAGCATCCAAAAACTTCCTAAAATTATCTGAACTAGAATCTGTACATTGGCGTCACCGCATAAATTCACGAAAGTATCCTCTGTAGTGCCGGTATCGTCCGACGTTCAACCATACACATTTGCTTCCTACAAATAGGACACTTAATAATGGCTACTAAGTAAAACTTCATTTATACACCAGTCAAATTATGCTTTTTTTCCTTTCGTTCCAAATAGTGCAGAAACTTCAAATTAATCTTACCACATTCAGCCATTTTACCGTGTAAACCACAAAATAACAACGTACTTCTTATCCAAAATCTGACGCACACTTTCCAAATGTTTTCCCATCATTCAAATTGACCACAATCACGCAACCAATTACATGTCATAATAGGATCTCCATAACATTCAATGGTAAGAGTAGACTTAAAGGTACCCTTGTATTATGGTGAAGTTGTCGTTTCATTTATCGCCAAGTTGTTGTTTCATTTATGGTAGCCTGAATAGTTTAATGTTATGGAAACCCTATTGTCATGTAATCGGGGGCATGATTCTGGGAAATTTTTAATCATGGGATGTTTTGTAAGCACTTTTGTGGTGTGTGTTGATTTTATTGTTTAGACGGTAGAATGGCTGAATGTAGTAAGATTAATTTGAAGTTTCTGTACAATTTGGAATGAAAGGGAAAAAGAGTGTTAATTGACTGGTGTGTAAATGAAGGTTTACTTGGTAGCCATGATAAGTGTCCTGTATGTAGGAAGAATATGCGTCTAGTCGAACGTAAAACTTTTTAGATGGATTTGAATAAGTATGTAGGAAGAAAGGTTCAGATGTGGGGAGGCCGATATACGGATTCGAGTTCAGATAATTTTAGGAAGTTTTTAGATGCTGTTAAGGAACTTTGTGTGCCACAGACTAAAGACGAAGGAACTTCTAAATAGGGTAAGTGGATATTTGCTTTTTGTAGTGCTTAAATGTATAACATGTTTTCCCTTTTTTATGCTATTTTATTGTTTGGTTTAAAATGTAGTTTACTGAGATTATGTATTCTTTGTTTGCCTCTGTTGTAGAATTGGGTGCTCCTTTGACTTTTTAAGTGAAATATATGTATACATGGACAAAGTGAAGGGAGTGCACAATGCAAGTTTGAGCAATTCTTTGTCTTGTTATTTTGGCTTTGTGTATAACGGCAATTTTTGTGCAAGCCAAAATAATAAGTCAATGAATTGCACAGACTTGGTGTCCACGTACCGCCAAAAATCGCCAAGGGGTACCCTGAAATATACTTTTACCCATCCAACTACTCAGGTTACCATAAATCAAACAACAACTTAGCGATAATCCAAGGGATACCCTTAAATCTACTCTAATCAAGTGAGTTTGAGGTGACTTTTACTATCAGAATTGTATTATAGACAGTCTGATGTTGCAAGCTTATAAATGTCGACTATTTTGTGGTGAGCTAGTAGTAGAATCAATTTCTAAATACTGGTTCAGCCAGCTACAATAGTATGCAGAAGCTAGCATGAAAGAGATTTGTATGCTAGGCAACTGGCATTGTGTGTTTCACTTACCTCACACCACTAGTTTGAATTGGGCACATAATGATGTAAACTAGACTGAAAATTGGTGAAGGTATGTTCTGTTCACTGATGAGTCTTGCTTTGCATTACAGAGTGATTCTCAATGTGTTTGTATATGGAGACAAGTAGACATTCAATATCTTCGATTAAATATGCTTGAAAGAGATACCTATGCAGGAGACCGTGTTCTTGCATGGGGAGGAGTATCTTTAGGTGGGTGCACAGGCTTGTATATGCTACCACATGGAACTGAGAATGCTCAGAAGTATAGAGCATACTGGATGTTGCAATGTTGTTCAAATGCTGTTGTAATTGACTTTCATATGCTACATTTTGCAAATAGGTAATGGTGTTCTTATATTGCCTGCTGCATGCACTAATTTCTTGGTGAAGAAACTAGAACCTAAATGGAATGGCAATCATGCTCTTTTGACCTCAATCCCACTGAATATGTGTAGGATGCCCTCAAGCGGTGTGTAACTGGCTCCTAAATCCTAGATGGACTTAGAACTGCTGTATGTGATTCATGACATTGCTACCCATGCAACTTACTCACATCGTAAATGATATGAAGTATTCCTATTTGGGGTGATCGTATTTACTGTTGAAAATTTTTGTATTTTATTTGTGTGTTTTAATTTAGGAGATATTATGTTTATATTGATATTGCAAAATGTAGATAACATTTTCTTGTGTTTTTAAGTTACAAGTAGTATTAATAAACATTACGTTTTGTCAAATTTACTTGCATACTTTTTGAGTTATCAATAGTTTTTCTGTTGTTACTTATCTTTTAAAATCCAGTGTATATAAGTGCTGTATTTGCAACAAATACATAATTAAAATGTATTAGTGGGCCACATAAAATTGCTTTGGGGGCTGTACCCACTCCATGGACAGTACAAATAATGCATAGTTAAATGGCAAGGTGATAGTGAAATATACTGTTGTACAGAATCTCAAAATCTCTTTGTCTGGGCAATATTATTTCTATGTTCCTTAATTTTAATAACTGTATTCAACTGTAGACTCAATTATACTATTTTTACCAGTAATTTGTAGTAATGTTAAATATATACAATCCAAAATTATTAAATTAAATTCTGTATTAGAGTAATAATGGATTTATTAATAATGTTATGTATGTAATCAGTGTAAGTCAGACAAAGTTATCTTTTCATGGATCTTTATATGTATATATATATTCATAGTAAAGTGAAAAGGTCAGAATGTAAATTAAATATAAATTTAGTTCCAAAAATATAAAGGCTACCCTATTTTTATCTCCGGGAAATTGTTACATAAACAGAGTAAATGTTAATAAAGGACACAAAGTAAAAAAAAAACGGAAATTATTAAAGAATATATATATATATATATATATATATATATATATATGGGTGTGTGTAAATTCTTAATTAAGAAATGCTGTATTTTTTGATAAAACAATATAAATTTTTGATTAAAAAGTTCAATTCTTTAATGAATCCAATTCTTTTATTTCATTTTTGTTTGCACATGCTGAAATTTCACAGTGTATACTTGTAGCGATATAAAAGTATCAGAGACAAACTTTATTTTCAATGATAATTACAAAGAGTTATTTGAGGAAGTTGAAGGAATAACAGATTCAAGCTAATGCATTTAACATGCAAAGTTTAGAATTAGATAGTTTAAAAAACAATGGAAGGAAGTAAGTTTTTAAAAATCAAATTAAGATGAACAAATGAGCATGGCATATGTGCAGCTTAATTCACCCCCTCCCAAATCATGTGCACAGGTTTATTGTCAGCACAATAATCAAAAACTTGTGATAAGTGTTATTCATAAAATTCTTTCAAAGTAGAATATTTTGTTGCTGTATTTTATATATATTGTAACTGAGTATTTTCTATACTGAAGTTATCTTTGATAAACATCTTTTCTGTCTTCCAGGAGATTTTCAGATCAATGAAGCCTGGTGCAATAGTTTTATATGTCGATAATGATGTGGGGAAATTTCATGAATTAATAAACCAGGCAGCTCTTTCCTGCAGTTTTGTTGCCGTGTTTGGCCCCTTCAAGCGTAAGCATTATTGTATTGAAGATTTTAAGAAAAAAAGGTTTGGATATACTTCTTGCTTTGATATTAAAGTAACTATTCACATGTGGCAAAAGCCAATGAGACATCCTCTGCCTCCAACCTCAAGATCAACATTAATTTCTAATATGCAATGTGGTAAATCTCATAACTTCTCATCCTTTACTGATGTGTTTTCTTCAGAGTCCAGTTCTCTGTCTAATGAATATCCATTCATCAGCTTGCCAATGAATTATGAAGCATGCTTATTTTCTGAGGAACAAAACAATAATTATAAGAACCCCTCATTCTTTGCTAATAACACACCTTCAATAAGGAGTTATGAAACTAATGGTTACCTGTCACAGCATCTGTCAAAAAAGAAAAATGAACAAAATGGATCTTGCAATAAGAAAAAGAGAACTAAAACTTCATTTGCATCTAAAACACTTAAGTCATTTTCTAGTAGAAGTAACTCCAGGACAGTGCAATCTAATTTAAAACATTCATTATGTAGAAAAATGTTTAAAAATTCTTCAACACGAAGTTTGTCAAGAAATTCATCTTCTCAGCAGGATGAATTATCATCTAAGAAGAAAAATACCTCAAAATTACGGCGATGGTTAGCTAATTTTTCAAATAGGATAACTAACTTTCGCTCGTTTTCTTATAAATGCCATCCACAAGTACATCATACAACATCCTCTCCCCATTTATTGAGATACAGAAGCTTTAATGATAGTTTAGATAGAAGAGTAATCGTAACTCAAAGTTTAAATGAGACAGTCAGAAGAGTCAATAGTACTGAAAGATTTGAAGAGAGGCCATACAGAAATGTCATTAATGACATATCAGATAGAAGAGTCGTATTGTATAACTGAAAATTCATATTTTTCGCCCCATTTGAAATTTACTGTTAGTTAATTATTGCTTTATATTGTTAATTACTAATTGCTCTATTTTTAAAAGGCAGATCTTTTTTTTTATCTTTGAACTTCATATTAGACTGGAAAAATAAAGCTAATTTTGTGCATTTGAAAGAAAATAGCATTTTTAATTAGCTGGTATACTTCTGTACATAATCTAAAAGAAAAAAATATTAAATGCTAAGATTTTGAACAGCAAGTGCAACCGTTTTGCAAAAATGTGGTCGCATTTTGAAATTTTAAAAGTTGCAAAATATCTATGCATCACTAAACACTGTTATGTTTACTTACTATTTAACTACTATATATTTATGTCAGTTTTGCACTGTTTTTTTCTATTATTTTTTTTAATTTTTTTATTTATTTATTTTAAGTCTTGTATTGCAAAATGAGCAGAATCATTTGCAATGTTTGGCACATTGATTTATTAAATCCCTTGCTGAATGTTTTACAAAATTTGACATCTGTTCTTTCATCTTTCATACAAAGTTATAAAATTGTTAAAATTTTAGTAAAGTTAGTGATTACTTATAGATATTTGCATAATAGCAAACAGTTGTCACAATTATATTTGCATCTAGTAAATAAAATACCATTATTTGGTACTCTAAGATCTGTTCTATTAGTTCAGTAAGTTTTGCTGCTGCAACTTTTTTTTTTTAATCATCTGTTTACTGCATATCATGTATATTATATATAATGAAAAATTAATAAAAAATAAAGTAAAAGCAGTTCAAAACCTAATCCATTTGCACGCTGATCGGAGCAATAAGTGGTGGCAATAATGCAAAATAATAAATACGTAAGATAGAAAATATTAAAGCAAACTGCTAATTTTACTTGTCTGTAACCTCTTTTTTTTATTTATTTAATTTGGTGATTTCCTCTTTCTAGCTTAAAAATAGCACTATAAGTCTAAACTGCGTCATTCAGATTCATCAGTTCCTATGTAACGCATAATGCAGATTCTTGACCAATCACCAAACTCTCACAAACATTTTAACTCAAACTGAAACTTTTTGACTCCCTCTGAATTGGTGATGTTTTTATTTTATTCGGGCTTATAATTCCTTACTAAATGTAGTATTTCATCTCGATGTGTCGGTATTCTCGATACAGAATTATAGGACTTGAAAAGTGGAACTTTGTAACTGAACAAGAAATTATGTTTGTTTATAAAATTAAAGAGAAAGCATTATCACATAAAACGAAGCAACTTAAACTACTTACATTGAAAGAACTGTTTAATAAAGTAAACAAATAAATATTAAACTTTTTTTCTTTCTTTCTTTTTCTTTTTTTTTTTTTTTGGTAAATTTTGATACCCTTTGGATCATAATTGTTCTTTATTTTATAAATTTTGATACCCTTTGGATCATAATTGTTCTTTATTTTATAAATTACAGTTTCATATTTTTAATTTTATAATATCTGCATGTCATCTTACCAGATTTAAACTGATGATCTGTAATCCAGAAAAATTGATAATCCGGAATCGCCGAAGTCCCGATGAGTCCAGATTAACGACTTTTGACTGTATATATACATGCATAACACACATGTACATACATACATATACTGAAGTGCAATTACATTATCACCACCCAATTTATATGAAGTAGGACCACCCTTTGCCCTCAAATTTGCCAACACCTGACAAAGCATTGACTCAAGAAGGTGCTGATAAGTAGTTTGAAGTATCTGGTACCAGGCACTCACCAAATGGTCCTGCAATTCCTGCACATTATGAGGTGGTAGCATGGCAGCACAATTTAGTTTTCCAATTCTAACCACAAATGTTCGATTGGATTTATGTCAAGTGAATTCAGAGGCCAAGAAATGACTTGGAATTCACCAGAATGTTCCTCAAACCACCCCCTGACGATTTGGCCTTTATGATGAGGTGCATTATCTTGCTGGTAAATGCCATCACCCACTGGAAAGACTGTGCCATAAAGAGGTGCACCTGGTCTGCAATGATGTTCACATAGTGCACAGATGTTAAAGATTGTTCTAGTGAAGATGGGTCTTAATGTTTCCCATGAAAACATGGTCCATGCCATAATGCCACAGCCACTGCTTTTTATCTGGCCAACTGGGCACCCAGGTGCTAGAATTTCCATTGGAAATCAGCTTATATGCACTCGTCCGTCTATGTGATTGACCAGAAAATGTGATTCATTGGACCAAGCAACTTTCTTCCATTCTTCTACTGTCAATGTTCATCTTCCTTGGTCTATTGCAGGCGCTGCTGGCGATGACGTGCTATCAGTACAGGGATGCGATCTGGGCACCTGGGGCTATGTAGGCCTATACACAGCAGTGTCCAATGCACTGTGTGTTCAGACATGCCATCTGGGTCACCACTGTTGTTGCTGGTGATTTCAGCCATTGTAGCCCTTCAGTCATGGCGAACAATGGTAGCAATCTCTGCTCTTCTTTGGATCAATGCGCTATGGCCGACAAACTGCTGGCTGGCAACTTGTTTCACCATCCATACACCACTTTTAGTAAGTACTCACAATGGCTGCATGTGAGCAGCCCACCAAACGCACTGTTTCTTAAATCAATGTTCTCAGGCACCAAGCCATAACAATTTGACTTTAATCAAAATCTAATTAATTAGCTTCTTTTCCCATTATGTTGCTAAACATTCTACATGTGGAAAATCTGTGCATGGGCACTTTACTTCAGCATCAGCCACATGTGTGGCAAGCTCATTGTTCTAGGTGAGGGATGGTCACAATGTAATGACTCTTCAGTGTGCATATACATATATATATAATAATTTAGATGTTACTTATGAAGAATAATTTTCATATATATATATATATAATAATTTAGAGAGAAAATTCTGATACTTGCAGTTATGATCCATTAAAAGTTTTTTTGTTTTGTTTTTAAGGAGCACATTTTTAATATAAATTATATATCATAATAGGCAGAATCTGTACCTTCATTCTTCACTCCATTTGTTTATTTGTACAGTGTCATAATTTTTTTTCCTTATCTTCTAATTGCTGTTAATAAGAAGTTTCAGTTTCAAATGAAATCTTATTCAGTGACCTAATTAAGTAAGTGTCAGCATTATTAACATTATGTAAGCATCAAATGACATGGATTAATTTAGAAATGTTTTAGTTTAGATATAAGTAGTCATTTTTTAGGAAAGAAGGGGAATTAGCCAAATTAAAATAGAAAGTAAGCGACTCCTTGTGAATTAAAGTTAGTTTGAATTACATATTTTAATTTTACATATACAGTCAAAAGTCGTTAATTCGGACACCCATAATCCGGAATGATCTATAATCCGGACCTCAAAGCTAAAAACTTTCTGCGCATGCGCCGCGTTGGCACATGCGCACAGGCGTTTTACGCGTGCGCCTAAGACCTTGACTACTGCGCATATGCGTGTGCGCAAGTGCAGAACACGTTTTCGCCTGCACGTTTAATGTATAACGGATGGTGTAAGCTAAAATTATCTAATTATATATTTCAGTTAATGTTAATGATTGCATTGTTCCTTAAACTTCAAATTGGATCCCGCTTATTATTTTTTGCAGACTGTAAGAGCAATTTTATAAAAGTAAACTTGAACTTTCGATTATGTCAAATAGAATTTCCGATGCTGGAACTTCCAAAGGATCTACAAAACGAAATTATGTTTCGATGTCCAACAAACAAAAAGTGGAATTGCTGCAAAAAATGGATAAAGACATGAAGAATGTGACAGAGAGGTTAGTGAAAACGAAAAAATTTCGATTGACAAGTTAGTCGGTATTCTCGGCACAGCAATTAACGGGACTTGAACAGCGGAACTTTGTAACTGAACAAGAAATTATGTCTGTTTATAGAATTAAAGAGAAAGTATTATCACATAAAACGAAGCAACTTAAACAACTTACATTGAAAGAAATGTTTAATAAAATAAACAAATAAATATTAAGCTTTTTTTTTTTTTTTTTTTTGTAAATTTTGATACCCTTTAGATCATAATTATTCTTTATTTCATAAATTATGGTTTCATATTTTTAACTTTAGAATTTCTGCATGCCATCTTACGCGATTTAAACTGATGATCTATAATCCGGAAAAATCGATAATCCGGAATCGCCGAAGTCCCGACGAGTCCGGATTAATGACTTTGGACTGTATAGATATTAATGACACAAAATTTTCATATCAAACATAAATAATTTGATTGCATGAAATGAAGACAGCATTAGCCTTTTGAAGGCCAAAATGCTGGAGACAGCCTTTCATTCAAATGACCACAACTGTTCGAAACACAGGAGATTATGATGTTGTTTTCATCCCTCCCCCCCTAATGTGTACAGGAGCAGGTGCAATTTTCCAAAATGCATTGTTTATTGCAGACAGCTTACCCTAAAAGGTTACTGGAAGTTTCTTTGTTAGGAAGTAGAAAGGATGTAATTTGAAATCTTCACACCTCTTTGTGCATTAATGAATGGGGAGGGGAGGAAACGTGCGGGTATTAGATGGGAATGAGCATTTTGGTGTTTAAGCATGCAGCTTAGCGAAGGCTTTGGTTTTCTAAAGATTAAGCATCTTCCTGTAGTAATGTAATTTGACTAGCATTCCTTTTTTCAAATGTTAAATTTCTTCTTTTCTGTTTAGCTTTACTAGTTAGCATGTATTGACAAAATGATTGCGTGTTTATCTACTTGCATATCTGTTGTAAAAGTATGAGTAAACATTGACTAATAAATGTGTTAATAATCAAAATTAATAAATACAGGATAAATGAATGAGACTTGTAAATGAATCAACTTATAATACAAATTAAGATTCTACAAATATTTATCCATTTACTATATTTTATTTCTTTGCAAAGATCCATAATCCGGAGTTTCAGGAAACAGGAATTTTTGAAAGCTGCAGAATATTACAAATAATATTGTTTCTTTTTTTCTTTTTTTAATTTTGCCTATCTTTTTTAGTAGTTAATTAATTATTTACCTTTATGCAATTTTAAATGAATACATTCATATATGCTTTTATCTCAAGTATTGAGAATTTAAAGTTAGATTGCCAGTTAAAAGAATTTCCGTATTAATATCTTATATAAATACAGTTGTTGAAATCTGTCACATAATTTCATACTTGTATTGATGTATTTTTATACTTGTATATTTTTCCTCTGTTCTGAATGTTACATACATGTTACCAAACTATCTATACTAGATAACTAAAAGTTTTGTAAATAAATTACATTTTTTTTTTTTTTTTTTTTTTTTTTTTTTTTTTTTTTTTTGAAATTTTTTCAGTTTTTGATAAAAGTGATGATCAGTTAGTTGGGCTTACAGAGATTTTAAAGCATTCAATTTAATTTTATGCTGATCTTTTTTTAAATTACTAATCCATCTATATGTGTTACTTGAATTTTTTGAAGATAGTGAAATATGTGGTTTTGAAAGCAGTAACATGATGAAAATCTAGAATTATTGTGAAATGATGAAAAATATTGCTTCATTTTTAAGCATTGTACTCAAGATATGTAACTGGATATTTCAAACAAATAGTGAAAATAAAAGCAATATACAGTTAATCAAAGCAATATATATTGAAATGTGATAATCTGTATTTTACATCTATCCTTTCATTTCATTTCATTTTTTTATATATCTTAATTTTACCTGCCTAATTTGGTTGTAATTAAAATAAAAGGAAATGAAAATTTTCAGTACTGTTCTGTTATCAGGACCGTATTCAGAAATGTATGTATGTATTCATGCATGCATTTAGATATATACACATACACATATATGCATCCATACATATATTTCTGAATCTGGCCCTGATAACAGAACAGCACCAAATTTTCTATTATCATTACAGAACACTTTTTACTTAGTAGTATTACTTTTAAAAGTTTTAACATTTCACTGTTTCAGATTTGTAATTTGTACTCTAGGTATATTTTTACAGGTTTTAGATAAACAAACATGAATATTAACTTTTTTAATGTTTAATTGAAAATGAAAATTTACAATTCAAAATTATCAATTTAATGTTTTTTTTTTTTTTTTTTTTTTTTTTTTTTTTTTTTTTTTTTTAAGTTAGATTCTAGTGGTACTTGTCTGATGCCATCTGTGATAAACATACAGACCAAAAATTAATTGACTAGGAACGGGTGTTTGAATTGAAAGTATTGAAAAAATAAATGGATTGCATGTGATATATAAATGTATATTAGATATGTTATGTACTGAAAATGAAAGCTGTATTAATTTTCTGTTGTTATTGTTTCATCTATTGGATAGTGTATAAAACAGTGTACCTTCGTTAATTATGTTTTGGGAGATGATATATTGATTTTCAACCAAATGTTTAAAGTTTACAAAAAGCAAAATACATAAAGTAGCAAGCATAAAATAAAAAGAATAGATATTTCTCGAATAAAAATCTAGAACAATTTTTTTTAGATATCTGAACTAAGTTCTTTAAAAACAAATAATTTTTCCTCTACGTTCAATTTGTGTTTTATTCCCTATATAAGTTAGAGATTCCAGTTAATTTTACGTTTAATGAGCTTTAAAGTTGCTGGCAGAATATCTGTGGAAAAAACACCAGTTTTTAAACTTAACAATCTTCTTATAGTATGTTTGGATTAAGATTTCATAAGTAAGCTCAAAACAGTGTTCCCAGATCGCGCGATTTTGCGACTTTTGATGGACTAGTGCTACTAAAATTTTAGTATTTGCGAAATTTTTGCGATATCCATCAATTTCTTATGCTACTTTTTGCGACTTCAAAGATTTTTTGTAATGTATCGTAAAATGCTTTCATTTTAAAATTAATTTATCAATTAAATATAATTTATATTAAAAAATAGTTTATTTAGGCTTAAATAGAAGTTGACATCTGGCAATCTTATTTAGATGTGGGCTTTTTCTTACAGCCTGATGACGGTATAACGAGAAAGAGGTAAGAAAAGTGAAAAAGTAAAAAGAAAGCAAAAAAATGCTTCGGGACCTCTCACCACCCTCCCTCGTCCCTCGTACATTTTGTTTTTAAGTAAGTTCCCCCCCCCCAATTCTATAGTGACAATGAATCGAACGAAAGAACGTGCAGCTAGCACGCCATATATTGGGTACCCAAACAGAGAAATAAGTTAAATTCATAGTCCTGATTATAATATTGCTAAGAACTAAGCAATGGAAATGACTTGAAAATCAAAGCAACGGCATTTTTCTAAATACAACAAAAATAAATTTAACAGTGAAAGACAAGGCTTTCTTAAGTAATCAGAATCTAAAACAGATCTACCACACAGAATGGAAAACTCACTGAAAAGCATTCCTCAGTTAAAATGTTCACAATTGAACGGAGGGGGGGGGGGAGTGGATTAAGAAAATTAACTGCCAACTAAAAAAATTTAATACAAAAGAGCTAACAGTCTAAACGTGAGGAATCTCTTAAAAATGGATATCTGCAAATTAATTAAAAAATTAACTAAATTAAATGAGAATTAATTAAAAAAGAAATGGATATTTAAACAATTGAAAATGAGCAATATAGTTTTAAAATTTTCGTTAAATCTAAGATATGTAATTAAAAAGACTAAGAATTGAATACAGTCTGTAACTTACAGAACCAATAGATGGTAAATTTGTGAAAACGTCAGAGGTCATGTGAGCCTGCGTAACTATGACGTCTCAAAAATTACGTAATCTTTGACGTCATTTGCGACTTTTTTAGTCTACTTTTGCTACTTTAGTCGAAAATTTTCTGGGAACACTGGCTCAAAATATTATTTTGCAAGATGCTTGTGGATTATATTAAAATTTATATCCTTAAAACATTTTATAGTTTTCTTAAATACATGCCCGTGCATGTATTTAAGCACTATTGAACTAAATTGTCAATCTTAATCACAGCAGATTGTTATTAAAATCAATATCTCTGGCATATTTAGTTATTTATTTAAATATATGTTTGCATATTCAGTTGTCTTATGTCAGGAAAATCTAAATTCAAAAAATTAAATTCTGTGTATATACTGAGTTGAATCAGTCTAATTTAGTGCATCAAAATTTTTGCTTGAGAATCTTAGTTTTAAAAAACTGATTTGTTATAATTAATAAATGATGTTTTGATTTCATTGTTTCATTGAAAGTTCCAACTGAGAGAACTATAATTCCTTAAGGGTAATTTTAGCATTTATTTTCGATCTTGCGGTTCACGAATTTATATATGTGTATAAGAACTGTACCTTATATTTTTTCTACTGTATAAATGTGATTTTGTATCAAAATATATCTTTGCATAATGTTATAAATTTTTACTGTTATACAATTGTATTCCAGATGAACAATAAAGAAGTATTGTTTTACAATGCATGAAATTTTATTTTAATATAATAGTTTGGTATGCCAAAATTACAGCTGTGCAAGTATATTTTTAGACTTATGTCTGATCATCATTTAAAATCTACATATTTTGACCAACTTTGTATGCTGCCTCTAAAACATAAAAGCATTTCTTGCACACAAAATAAATTCAAGATTTGGTTTTTCCTGTAAAATTTACAACTAATTGACCATCTTTTCTTATGTGTAGAAAAAAGGAGCACTTGGGTATGAGGCATGGATTTTAACAGTAATCTTCAAACTTTGTTGATTCAAGAAAACCATAAAGCTATAATATTTGTTTTTATGGAACTCTTTCTATTCTTTTTACAAATACAGTACAACTCCAATTATCCGAACTCCGGCTAACCGAATCGCTTTCAGAATTTAAGAAAAAGAGAGAGGGAAGAGACAGTAAAAGATAAGGATGACGTGTCACTTGTAGAATTAAGAAACATTCTTTTGAAAATTCCTGGATGTTCAGAAGTTAGTGCTGAAGATACAGCAGAATGGATGGTGTGTGATTCGTCAGACTTTGGGTTTCAAATTCTAAATGATGATGAACATACTGAAAGTGTGAGAAAAGAAAGTGTCGAAGCTGAAGCAGACACGGGACCATCAGCTAGTGAAGCGTTTGCCGCCCTTTAAACTTGCGTTGAAGTGGAGCCAAAGAATATGTATTGACATTCTTTGGTGGAGCGTCAGCCCGAGTGTGACCAGACGCAACTTCTCATTGCCAAGCGGATGTGCGACTTGACTGCTCGAAAACGGATGAAGACAGTCAAACAGCCTACTTGATCGAGATGTTCAGGCAAGCAATGGCTTTCAGCATTTGTACGTAGAAGTGCTGCCTTTCATTTTAATTAATTAAAAACTTTTTCTTTAAAAATATATTTTTTCTCCCATTTTCAACTTATTAGTACGTACAGTAATTAATTGTGCACGTAGACCTTTTCTTCGGAAAAAATCCATTTACCCGAATGGGGTCCGATCCCAGCTGATTCAGATAATTGGAGTTCAAATCTTACTACATCAGGGATTTTTATGAAGTTATTTCCGTCGCATTAGTTAATCAGAGTATTACCTCACTTACGGAAACGCTAGAGCTGATGGAAAAATAGCTTTACCGGAAAGAAGAAAATTAGAGCCTCAAGAGAAATTAAATGGACAGGGAGAGGGAAAATTTAAGCGAATACTTTTATAAATATATATATATATATATATGCTTCGACAATTTTATTTATGAAATTTTCAATATTTTAATGTTACGAAATACATACTTAGAAGAACATAGAAGGGACACTCATATTTATTCATGTATTTGATAATTTTTATGATAATTCATATTTGTGAGCTACTATTTTGTATATTTACCTGTTATGCTGTCCGTAATTTTGTCAGTCATTTATTCATTCTTAAAAATAGAAAATAATGAGCATTATAATATAGAAACCTTAGATTGGGGAAAATTTCATATAAAATTGAAAATAAAATTTTATACAAAATCTACTAATCTAGGGCCTCTTTGTTTAACCCTGTACTTTGCATGCTTCTACTTAATGCTGCATTTTACACAGTCAGATTTTTTTTTTTTTTTTTTTTTTTCATTAGACCCGAGCGCTCTACTTAACGTCGCTGTGCGTTGTTACAACTTTCACGTATGGCAGCTCATACGAGAGTTGTCTTCGAAACGTGATTTCAACTTGCTTTTATTATTTACAAAGAATGTGCATGTAATGAAGGAAACCTTGCCTAGATGAAATGTAAACCAGTTGACTACCCTGCCGCTAAATCATGGAGAGCACTGGTGAGCATGGAGAATACGGTACCATACCAAAGGATTTACAGGAATTTTGCCTAGACCAGTGTTTCCCAACCTTTTTTGTGCTATGCCCCACCTAATCCTCTCTAAAAATTTTAAGCTCTCCTTAGCATATACATAATTTTTAATATTTAAAAATTGAAATGTTCACGAAAGAAACTTGAATGATAGCTTTTAGGAAGAAATGACTACGAAATTTTGTGAGCAAACACAGTAAGTGAACTTTAAAAACATGGAGAACTGAAATTCAAGAAAAAAACTCATTTTAGTGAAAGTTTTTCATTCTAAGTATTAGTAATTTTTATTATTTAAATTTAGCGAGTTCCTTGCGCTTGATACTTGCTGCAAAGAAATTTTATGTCAGGTTCCAATTTGCAATTTAGATAACTTAAGAGTCTCAAATCTCCCGGTTTCATTATATTCATGTATTGCATTATATTCATGTATTCATATAAAACACAAAAGTGCATCAATAATGTATTTTTCAGTATTATTTAACTTCCTTCTTAAGAATTTTCTGCAGTCTAGTTTGCGTTATTTTATTCATAAGTCTCAAATAAAAACAACTATTGTTTATATGTCATTAGAAAATTAACCAAAAAGCAGCGACCACAATGTAATTGAGAAATAGTCCTTAGCCGTGAAAAGGTTGAAAGCCATTCGGTTATGACTATTATCTCACATACTCAGCTACTTCGCATACATGGAACATAGCATTCGAAATGAAAAACTCAATATTTACTACAAATTCATTCGTGTAACAAATATCTGTCTTTCTACACCTATGGCTTTAAAAAAAGATGTTATTTATCTTACAGTTTATCATTAAGTAATACATTTTCATTGTACAAAATTGCATTCATTCGAAGAATTCAATTTGTATTTTCCTCTGTATAAAACTGAATGTAGAGAAGTTAGATGTTTAAACGACCCCCAAGACCACAAGCAAGATTATTCCCTACTTTTCAGCCCCCCCGTGAAAACAGGGGTTCTAAATTTACGACCTGACCGCATATAAGGGTATTTCCATAAAAACAGCAGATAAGCTTACAATGACCTGAGAAAGAAAGGAAGCTTCACCCAAGCAGGAGTGGCTCCAATAGATCGAAGAAAGGATAATATACATGACATTTATTTTATAAGGCCTGTCCATCCAGCCTTAATAGCTGTCGAAGGTCAAAGGTTAAGTTTGTCAAACGTTCAAACATGTATTACAACCTTTTTATCCCTTCTCGTATCGACGTAAATCAAATCATTTATTTACGCAAGTAGATTAACTAATGGATTGCTTGTTTTGATTAAAAAATTTACAATAATCAGAGTTTAAATTATCAAGAGAAGTTTTGTCTAGGCCCGTGTTTCTCAACGTACGGCCCACGTCCCACAAGGGGGCAATTCAAAAATGGACTCATCCAGAGTTTAAGGGGACAAAGAACGTTCTAAATATCTTTCACGAAGTCAACATTTTTTTCGAAATTTCATTTTGTATTCCCCAAAATAAAGAAAAATGTAAATGATGTATACGTAAAAAAGGTTTTAAATTGCGGTGCATTTTAAATATTTTATAAAGAATTCTCGCTGTAGACATGGACATTTAAATGCTTTTAAATGTATTTAAATAACTGACACATTATGCTTTCCAGACGTTTCTCGCACATTTCAGCCAACAAATTTATTTTATTTTTTACTGTAGGAATGGCAACCGGTATATTATTCTTTCCTTGAATGGCAACAGCAGCTGCTTTCAGCTTTGTTTATATTGATCTTATATTTATTTCTTTCAGCCCTTAGTGAAATGAGGGGTGCAAGCAAGAAAAAAACATTCGTCGGTGTTCCGAGGCATATTTAAAATTTGGTTTCATACCCGGTCCATTAAACGGTCAACTTGTCTTTTATGCCAATAATGCCTGACCAACGAATCAATGAAACTAGGTCGTCTTGAGGCACATTTGAAGGCGAAACGTAATGCTGATATTAATTAGGGGAGAATTGAATCAAACCATCAATATCAGCATTTAAAACTGTTCTAGAAAAAGATGACAAAGACGTTAAAGCTATGCCACTAAATAACAATACTGGGTGCTACTTTGGTAGACGGTTGCACGGATTTTTGGCGATTTACGTTGGCGCGATTTTTACAATCATCAGCCATCTTGAAAAACGCTGTTTCTACGCATAGTAAAGTATTCGAAACTTGGAAAAAAAAAAAAAAAAAATATTAATATCGTTAAAAGTAATGGATTAATTTTTTGTTGAAAATGTTGTTTTTTAAGATGGCAGGCAAGTGTAAATAAATACATTTACTATGAGTATAAAATACTAAAGTAAGGCTATTATTACTTTCATATAGCGAAACAAAGAATAAAAACACCGCTATAAAAACATTGTGCCAACGTTTAATTACATTAAAATATTACTGAAATTGAATATCGAATTAAAAACCATCCTACCAACATTTAAAAGAATTAGAATATTATTAAATTCAAATACTTTAAAATACATTATATAAAATATAATTAACATTAAAACATATGTGACAATAATTATCTCAGCAATTTTTTAAAATAGTGTATTAATTTTTTTAACAAAAATTGAAGTATACAATTATAAAATAAAAGGAAAATATGTACTTATGGTATGCTTACGTTTTCTTTATGGTATGCTTACGTTATATACTATGTATGTATTATGCATTGCTCATACTCGTCAATTGCAGCTTTTAATATTTTTTCGATAAAAATCAATATGAGAATCCAGAAAATGATTCTTAGCGACGCTAAAACTATTATTACTAGGCACTCTCATGCCACAGTGTTTAAAAAAAAAAAAAAAAAAAAAAAAAAAAAAAAAAAAAAAATCGCATTGTTTAAAGGTAGATTCTATGCACATATTTTAGTCTAAAATTAAAAGCTGAAAGTCAAAATTAAGGGGGTTGCTCTTAGAAAGCCTCAATTAGAAGTAGTTATAGGAAATGTTAATTAATACTTATAATCTTACGGATTAAACACTTATTCCCTATTTGATCACGTGTATGGCAAACAGATATTCGTCATTCATAAAGAAAAGAAAGGTGAATCAAAATGAGTTATATTCTTGTTTTTCCAACTGCGAAAACATCTTAAGATACTATCGGATTTAATCTTTAAATTATTCCAGTAATAATCAGAACAATGGGGGCCATTATTCTTAATTATAATTTACTAATGCAAATCCTATTTTGGTTTCAAATGGCTTTCATTAATTACGTTAATGATATACTGATACTGAATGAGACCTAAAAACACCTTTTTTTTTAAATATATCTCCCCTTATGATCCCCGACACAGCCGTTTACTTTCCCCTTCCGTAATTAACGTCAGTCTCCTGCTGTTGACCGCATTTGCCAAGCCACCTTTTTATGTGTTCGAAATTCCGTGTCCTTTGTTGACTTCCTGCTCTTTCCCTCTTTGCTATATTCTTCATAGTAACTGTGGTCAAGACTCATTCATTTGAGGTACTCCTGGTGCTTTACAAGGTCAGTGAGTCAAACACATCCCACTCTGGGCGATATTCCCGACTCACAGATAATCGTTTGTATTCCAAGTTCTTTGACTGAAAAATTCAGGATGATAACGCGTCATTCTAAGTATGACGAAAGAACGTCTATGTATATTCTTTGGTATGACCACAAGAAACTGTTTCATCCAATCACAGCAAACCACAGAAAGAACGGTCTGTGAGCATGCATACTGCGACGTTTGGAATACTTAAATGTAAGGTGTTAAACTGAAGGTTTTTATTCTTCGAATTTCTTAAATAAAATTTAAAGGACGAATTTTAGAAGATCATATATTACTGAGCGAAGAAAAAGCGGAATTCCCAAACATGGTTGCTCTTTGGCTCATTGACGGTAGTTCGGTGGAATATTTAGATTTGTGTGCTCCGGAATTTCATGAAAAACGAAATACAACGTTAATTTATGCTCTGGATTTGCGTGTAGCTCCTCGACGATACCTTGTGAACGATATTCCTATTAATCGCGAGCAAATGATGAGACATCAATTAGAAAGTTTTGAAAATGTCAGTTTTTTCCCTAGCACAAAACTGATTGCAGTATTTACAAAACCATGGGTACTGCAAGTGAGCAATACCATTGCGTCATGCTTTTTCTTTAACGATTATAGCGAAATTATGCTACAAAGACTATCTACGAAATGGGAGCTAAAAACAGCTAGACACTTTTTAAAACATGTCCAGGCTTACTGCGAGCGACTATGTAGAAAAATCGTTGTTTCATGCTTTTTTATTGTTTAATCCCGATTGCATTATCATAACATTTGAAAAACCCCCTATAATTTACCGCAGGAATACCAGCTTAACATTCATAACTTGCGCACAGGAGGAAAAAACTAGCAAGATAATGAAGATTCTATTCGAAAATCTTTGTACAGATTCCAAACTTGTTGCGGAATTTTTTCATACAATGTGCATGCGCGGGTTGCCTAGATTAGTGATTTTATTTACATACGAAACAAAAGTTCTGGACTATATTTTAGAACATTTGACAAGAGCAAAGCATGATATGTTACATATTTTTGACATTATTAAAAGGGAAAACCGTAGCGAAATACGAAACAATCCAGAACATTTACTTGTACTTTTGAAATACGGACTGAAGTTTATATTTGAGCCTAATACGTCAGATTTTATCGCATTTTCTCAGTTTTATCCATCAAGGTATCAGAGGATAATTTGGTAAGTATTTGTTTCTTTTTTGCTACATATTTTATCTCTAAACTTTCCGGAATTCAGAAAAAAAAAAAAAATCTGAAAGATTTCAGGTTTTAAATAACGTCCAAAGGGGCGTTTTTTTAACGCTTAGTGTGTTACCTTTATTTATTAAATATCATGTTCTTTGAACTTAATCCATAAAATTGAGTTCAGTAGCGATGTCACAAAATAATTTTAAAATGAGCATATCTTTAGAATTTCCGATACACAGTTTCGCGCCCGGAGATAAAAAGTTCCCCCCTCCCGGCCGTAGAGCATTGCCATTACTCGCTTTTAAATC
This sequence comes from Stegodyphus dumicola, assembly GCF_044657685.1. Classification (NCBI taxonomy): domain Eukaryota; kingdom Metazoa; phylum Arthropoda; class Arachnida; order Araneae; family Eresidae; genus Stegodyphus; species Stegodyphus dumicola. Next base: position 120,612,403 of record NC_140779.1, on the reverse strand, counting down.
GTTGAGTTTGTTACTCAAAAATTCGTTAAAGTTTTACAAAATATGAAATTGATAATAAAAAATTTCAAATTTTATCTTCCACATGCCCATATTCGTAGGAGGATTACGTCATTCAAAATTCGATGGCTCTAGGTACCGTTGTTTTATCACAATACGAGAAATCTACATACATTTATGCAGATTTTTCATTACTTAATTTCTTCAAACATAATGCAGGACTCTAACATTGGGTGGCAACAATTTGAAAAGTGAAACGGTCATTTATAGATATTCAACGCAAAATCGCAAAACGAAAACAATAGTCCTTCATGGACAAAGCCCCTTTGGACTAAAAAAAAAAAAACTAAAATTGTAATATTTGCCGAAGCGTACTTTAACAGTTGTAGAAAGAGTGTAGCTAAGCATATCATGCATCTAAAGACATTCCTTACAATTTTAGCCTGAAATTAAAAAATAAATAAATGTTTCAGATTTTAAATTACGTCCAAAGGAGCGTTTTTTTAACATTTTGTGTGCTACATTTATTTATTAACTATCACGTTTTCCGCACTTAAACCATAAAATTCAGTTCAACAGCAATATCGCAAAATAGTTTTAAAATGAGCATATCCTTTAGAATTTCTGATACAGACACTTGCGCGCTGGAGATAAAAAATTTTTTTTCTGTACAACGTTGCCATTACTCGCTTTGAAATCCTTGAGTTTGTTAATCAACAATTCGTTAAAGTTTCACAAAATATGAAATCGATAATAAAACAAATTTCAAATTTGGTCTTCCACATGCCCATATTCGTAGGAGGATTACGTCATTCAAAATTCGATGGCTCTATGTACCGTTGTTTTATAACAATACGAGAAATATACATACATTTATGCAGATTGTTCATTATTTAATTTCTTCAAATGTAATGCAGGACTCTAACATTTGGTGGCAACAGTTTGAAAAGTAAAACGGACATTTATAGTGAACCATCGCAAAACGAAAACAATAGTTCTTTTCAGGGACAAAGCCCTTTTGGACTAAAAAAACAATTTTTTTTTTTAGTCATCACAATATTTTTTGTAAGGTGTAGTTTAAAATAAAATTTTGGAATTACCGTATAATAATCACTGGATTATTTCCTTATGACAGAGTCCATCACAGGTATTTTAGAAGTGGAATAATGCCGCCTGAAAATTTAAAAAAGAAGTTCCACTTGCTTGGAAAGCAAAGATAAATTTATTTGCGGTATTCTGTTCTTTTTTGATTTTCTGAGCTATTGTTGATACATTACGTAAGAATTTGAAGACTTTCGGAGCCTTGAAAATTGAAAAGATATCCGTGAAAACTTCTGAAGGAGGTAGATTAGATTTTAGTTTTCCGCTATAAGTTTGTTTATTAGGTTATAAGGTATTTCTCCTGCCTTCTTGGCATGCCTTCGTGGTGTGGTGGTCTGCACGCTCAGCGTGTATTTGAGAGGTCCGTGGTTCGATTCCGGTCGAAGGTGTTTGCTAATTTTTCATCACTTCTACTTCCAATTAACCTAATGTCTGTAAAAGATGATGTTTCTTTCTTGGATTGCTGCTTGATAAATGCATGAAATTCTTTAATTCTACGAGAGACTGGATTGGGAGTAGGTTTTTCTGATTTATTAAACTCATATCTTGCAACCACTGTAGGAGCTAACGATGATTCTCGAAACAAAATATTCATTTAGTATTTTTCTCTGGCTTTAATTGACAGGTGTTAGAATCGATGATTTTGTGTACTCAGGGGCGTAGCTAGAGGGGGGCATCTGTCCCCGGGCGCAGAATCCAAGGGGCGCCAAACTGATGTTACGACATTTTAGAATTAAATGCTTTCCATCCTTGGCAAGCAGTAGGGGGCGCGAAATCTTCAGTTGTCCCTGGGCGCTGAAAACCCTAGCTACGACTCTGGGTGTACTTTTCTATTAATATGTTGAAACTGAAAATCTTATTTACTTGGTGGATGGATTCGACTACAGGGTTTCTTTCCTGCTTGAGGAAAAAAGATGGGAAGTCAAATAATTTTATCTTCTTGTTTCCTTGTGAACTGTTTTACCCTGAGGATAAAAAATTTGCAGTTTTCTAAACCCTGAAAATAGCTTGTTCTGTGATTTTGAGGAATTTCAATGGGTGTGGAGGTTCGCTGTGTTTTGCAAGTCTTAGTGAAATCCATGGTGTCTGAGAAGAAGCTTCTGTTAAGTTTGGAATGAGGTCTGATATCTGTAATTCTAAATCAACTTTATGTAGATAAGTTGCTGTGGGTTCAAAATAGTTATCAGGATCGATTTGTTTTTTAGATATGGGAGAGCTTGGAGTTGGCCTTCAAACCTGGAACAGCTTCTTTTTTTAGGTCCAAGATTCATAGGTATGGTAAGTGAAAGAAGGGATAAGATGAGGGAAGAAAAAGGACGAGGCTATGTCATTTTCCAGCGCGTAAATATCGATGTGTAGCTGCAGTCTGTCTTAATGGGAAATTTTTCGAAAGTTTGCTTTTTCATTAATAAATTTGATTGTAATTTCTATTAGACTGTTCTATTAGCACTGCCTCAGATGGCAATAAAATTTGTAGAATTAGTTGACAGCAGCGATGGGGTAAGATATATGTCAGCCAAACTAAATTAAAATAATCACTAAGCTACCATCTCCTAAGAGATTTTTTAGCCCAAAGGTTTATTAATTTCAAAACGGCATTGTGCGTGATTCACTTTTCAAACTATTGCCACCAAATATTATCGCCATGTAGTATTATATTTAAAAAAACTAAATAATAAAGAATCTGCATGAATGTTTTTCGCATTGTGAAAAAACAACGGTGCCATGAATAACGTAGTCTTCCAACCGCATATGAGCACTTGGAAGCCCGAAATTCGAATTTGTCTTATTATCTATTTCAAATTTTGTAAAACTTGAACGAATTTTTGATTAACAGACTCAATGATTTCAAAGCGAGCAATGGCAACACCGTACGGATAAAAAGAAAAAAAGCATTTTTATCTCCAGCACGCAATCAATGTGTATCAGAAATTCTAAAAATAGGCTGTTTTGATGTTTTTAATAATTTTGATAGTGCTGTTGAATTGAATTTTATATGTTTCAAGTGCTAAGACCATGATATTTAATCAATAAAGGTAACACACAAAACGTTTAAAAAAATGTCCTTTTGGGAGTAAAACAAAATCTGAAAGCTTTCAAATTTTTCAAATTTTTTTTATTTACTTTTAGCCCAAAATAAATAAAAAATTTTAATAAAGAAAATAATAATTTCGTTTTGGCATTTTGCGTTGAAAACTTTAGATGTCTGTTTCACTTTTCAAATTGTTGCCATCAAATATTATCACCCTGTGTTATATTTAAAGATATTAAAAGTAAAGAATCTGCGTAAATGTTTGTACGTTTCTCATATTGTGATAAAACAACGGTACCTAGAGCCATCCAATTTTGAATAACGTGCGTTTCCACCCGAATATGGGCATCTGGAAGCCCAAATTTGAAATTTGGAACTTGGTTTTATTATCAATTTCATATTTTGTAAAACTTTAACGAATTTTTGATTAACAAACTGAACGATTTCAAAGCGAGAAACGGCAACACTGTGCGCCAGAGAAAATTTTTATCTCCAGCGCGCGAGACTGTGTATCGGAAATTTTAAAGATATGAGCTTTTTTTACATTATTTTGCAATATTGCTGTTGAATTGAATTTTATGGTTTTCATGAGGTATGAAACTAATACTACGTTCTTTTTGCATTTCATTTCTAAGAGAACTACAACATTTATTCGATATTATCTGCTATTTCCAAGTGCGAAGAACAAAATATCTCTACATATAATAAAACAAAGAGTCTGTGTGTGTGTGTGTTTGTTCTGCAGAGTAAAATTCTGCGCGAAATTTTTTGTTTTTTGAGTTTCATGTTATTTTTTGCTTATTTCACTATTTGAAAGATATTGAAAAGTTTTGCATGATTTTTTTTTCTTCAACGGAAAGTTGGTTAATTTTTTTATTAGGATAATTAATATTTGTATTAAGGGATATAGCTTATTTCATTGTAATTTTTTTCTTTTGAAAATATAAGATAAAATATCATTAATTATACTTTGATTTTCAGAATTTTTAGTTTTTTGTATTCTTTTATGTTATTTATTGTTTATTTCAGTGTTTTTAAGATATTGAAAAGTTTTGAGAGATTTTTTTAAGAAACTAAGTTCTTAACCTTCTTTATACCATTTGAGTTCTTAAGATTTTGCAAAGGGAAGTTTGTTAATTTATTTATTAGGATAATTAATATTTGTATTAAGGGATATTGCTTATTTCATTGTAATTTTGTTATACGTAATAACTCTTTTTTTATGAAGTTGTTCTGCAGAGTAAAATTCTACGCAGTTTTTAAATTTAACGTTTGGTGTTTCCTTCAGCCATTTTTCCTGGTACTTTTAAAAGCCAGACGAAGGCTGGTAACGAAGCTGCTAGTTTAATAAATAAAAGTAACATAGAAAATGTTAAGAAAGAAAGAAAGAAAGAAAAAAAAAAAAAAAAAAAAAAAAACCTTTTCGGCGTAGTATAAAATCTGAAAACTTTCAGATATTATTTATTTATTTATTTATTGGTCTCTTTAAGTTTATTATTAAGTATCGTCCGCACTTACACGTAGTATACGTTTAGAATTCTGGATGCAGTGTTAAGTGTTGGTAAACATTTTTAGTTTTATTTCTTTAGTCGTTTCTCAGTTCGTCATATCAGTGTTCAGCTTTTTAATAAGAGAGGGCTTATCAAACTTTTTTGTTCTTTAGTTGTTAACTTTTTGTGTGTTAGGTTTATTATATACCACGTTCTTCGGTCTTACACCACATAAAATCAATTCAACGGCAAAATCGCAAAGTATTTAAAAACAACATATCTTCAGAATTTCTGTCAAGACTGTCTCGCAAAACTGGAGAGAAAAATGTTTTATTCCGTACAGTGTTACTAATGCTAGCTTTGAAATCTTCGATTTTGTTAATCAAAAGTTCATGAAAGTTTCAAAAATTGTCAAATAGATAGATAATAAAACAAATTTGAAATTCAAAATTCTAGCTTCCAGGTTCCCATGTTCGGGTGGAGGACTAAGTTATACAGAATTTGATGGCTCTATGTACCGTTGCTTTCCACAAAGCAAGAAATATGCATTCATGTAAATTCTTCATTATTTTAATTTCTTTAAATATAATACAGGGCGATAACATTTGGTGGCAACAATTTAAAAATTGAAACTGGCATTTATAGTGAACCGACTCAAACTGCCTTTTCAAAACTAATAAGGCTTCTGTGCTAACGCCCCTTTGAGCTAAAAAAAATTCATAACTATTACTTTATGGTTATGAAAATTTACTAAACGATTTTCCAGTCGTAGAAATATAAACAATATAATGCTGAAATTTAAATATGCTCCAAAGAAGAAGTTTACTGTCAGCCGGAAAGGAGTGATGGCGCCTTCTATTCTTCAAGATTGATTCTAATCGAAACAATAATAGTAAATATTTGGGAAATATTCATAATTAATGTGATATAGTACGTTTTTCCTTTTTAATATTTATCTTTTATTTATAAATTATTGTGAAGTTTGATGATATATATTTTTTTTTTGACGAACTGTTTCCGATATTCATTGCGTTTTTTGAATATGTGTCATTTAATTTGCCTACGTTAAAAGAATAGGCAGGCATTTGTCAATAAATTACCTTAAAGAGTAATGGAAGCGAAATACTACGCACTTAGCAGCACGCGCGAGCGTTGTTTTATAATAATTCATTATGAAAAAGTTTGTTGTAAATCATTGAAATAAAAAAAAAATAATAACATAAATCAGATGTTGAAGTTTTTGATAAAATAATCAGGATACAGTTTTACGAGGGAACACATTATTGCCTTGAATGCTGCAGATCCTGTTGGACCTCTATTTAGAATTTTGTTCTCTGATTTAGATGTTGCAAAATATAATCATGTGCTAGATAACGGAGTATCCAGAGCTTTTCTGCATTTTCGAACCATCCAAAAGGGAAAAACATTCGGAGCCCCCTCTATAGTTTCAAACATTCCAAGTAAAAAGAAAAATTATCTCAGAAAGCAACTTTATAAAAAATGATGATTTTTTTAGACTTAATTCTGGATTAATTATTTAATAATATAAGTACGTGCGCAAGGCACAAAGAGGCAGAATATTCTAGTTGGAAGGATGTTTCAAACGTCAGTTTCACTTTTTTACCCCCTTTTTGTATGTTTAAGTCAGTAAGATTAAGAAGGCTGCAAATTTGGGACTGTACTTAGCGGACAAATATGAATTTTTCTAACATTTGCAAGAAGTAGCCTTTCTTGGGACATAAATAATATATTATGTGATCTTAAAAAGTGCGTTTCTATCTGGAAAGTTATAAATAAAATCATCTCAAAGTATAATTTTTATAAAAGGTATGTATGTTAAACATAGCACTCCTCTCTTCTTGTTGTTACCAATGCCCACTTGTCTGAGCTTTAGTCAGCCCGAGCCCACGAAATTCCTCGGGCAAGGAGTGCAAAATATGCCTGTCGTCAGCAACAGCCTTGACCACCTTACAGGTCATTGTTATGCTGTCACTGGCAACAGCTTTGACCATCTTACAGGAGACATTTCGATTTAGCTCAGTTCCGCCCCAAATTTTGATGGACAGCACCCCGGAGGGGCAGGTGCGAGGGAAATTCTGAGAAAAGGTAACGTTAGTGAATTTTGTATTTTCAGCATCATCCAGATATATTCCAGACGAAAATATATCTAAAGGAATCCCTGTGTAGGGCTAAAGAAAGAGAACCTTGTTTTGATTGTCAGACATGGAGGAAAGACGTTATGTCTCTTTGGAAGAGGAAATAGTGGACTTGGTGATATGGACTCAACGATGAATGAAATTGATTACCTGAACATACTGAAGTGAAATCTCAGGGTAAGCGTCGAGAAGCTTGGAATTTTTTCTTTCAGCAGGACAATTACTCCGAGCATACGCGGTGCATTTTGAAGCTAGGGCTGCAATACCATAAGTCAAATCAACTTCATACACAGCTCCAATCCCTATCTTTAAACCCAAAAGTGCATTTGGGGCATTCGATCGAAAATAAAATCAGGAAAGAGAGTGGAACAAAATACCACAGGAGTGACATCTAAGATAGTTGAATCCAGTGTCGAATAGATGTGCTGTAACTTATCTCACTTGTTTGCTTTTAACCTCAGAACACTCTCACGAACTTCATCGTGCCAAGTAGAGCAAGACTGCGCCTGTCTTTGGCAAGAGCTTTGAGCACCACACAGGTGACAGTACGATATCGCTAAGTTCCGCCCACAATGTTGATGGACAGCACCCCGGGGGGGGACGATTCCGAGGGTCTCCCACCCCTCTTTCCCTACCACTAGCCTCTCTAGACTTTCGGCTCGCCTCATATTTAGAATGCCCCTATGCCGGACAGACACTATATATTTAAAAACATCAATACCTTCTCCGGTATTTTAACTTGAGCCCTTCGGCACGGCAGTCAGCGAGGCTAACTACTATATCAGCTGCTCGGCCCTCTCTTCTTTGAATTTCCTTGCATTTCTTTGAATTTCCTTTGAATATCACTCTTCTTCTTAACTTTAATTTTTAATAATTTCCTAATTTTTTAAGAACTAGATAATGAAATTACTAAAACTAATGGCCAAAGATGCCTAGTAGCCAATAGTTGAGCGAGTAAAATGCTGACAATTTGTTACGTGCTAGGTTCGATACTGGGCGTCAGAAATATACATGTTTCAGACAAGCATTATTCAAAAGCAGCTTCTGGATTTAAGCAAGACTAGATTTAGAATTGCTGCATGATGCTCAAATTCTAATTTGTTGTTCAGAAAACAAAAGGCTAAATAAAATCATGATATAAATATGAGGTTCCAATAACTGACACCCTGTATACTGTTGTATTGAATATATTATATATATATTCAATTCAGCATTTGTTAAATTCAAATTTCATTTGTTAACAATTTGTTAAATTCAAATTATTCAACAATTTGTTAAATTCAGATTTCATTCCTTGCAGCAATGGCGCAAGAGAATTTATCTGACAGACGAGCTTGCCACTCACATGCGATCGCGCACGTGCGTGGAGCTTTCACGTCACCGAGAATTTCGCTATTGTTGACGCTTTAGTATGCGTGTACCTTTGTCCAGTTTTATAAAAAATTTTGTTTGTGTGTTTACTAATGGACTCTTTTTCCTTCTATCTAATGATGTATTTAGTTTGAATGTAGGATTTGTAGTTTCAAAAATATAAGCATTCGCGCGCATCTCAAACAGCGTCGCTTTCGCATTAAAGACTGTTATGAAGGAACGTAATCCTATGTTAAAAGGTTATTTTCATTTGAATTACATTCCAGGAACTTCTCTTTAAATAACTTTTGTTAACTTATGAAAATAAGATACTTTATTGCTTTCCTTAGGCATTTCAATTATTAAGAATGGTATTAGACACTAACAGTGGCGAAATGTTGCATAACTTCACTCCCCTTTTTTATTTTTTAGGCAATTTTCTTTTTTGTAAATAAATAGCTTTAAAATGTCATTTTGGAAATGCTTATCTTTCGACTATAATTATTTTCAGGATTACTCATAGGGTGTTGGAAACAACACGAACTGATCTAAAAGCAAGGGAAGCTGCTATTATTGAAATTTTGGTTCACTTCTTAAACTCCAGCGTTCCACACTTAGCTGTTTATTTGGAGTGTCTGCGGTACATATGGAGATCTGTTCCCGATGCTTTCATTTCGTACGAGGAAATGAGAAATTTGCTGCTCGAAAACGCTAACGCCACATATCTAGAAGACAAGTTAGAAGAACTCCAGAAATGTGAGTTTGAGAGTTTTGACTTGATCCTTCAGCCGAGAAGCCTGTTGCATTATTCCCGGTGTGTGATCAGACACGCACTAATGTGTAACTCCCAGCTAGCAGGCGGGATTTCACTTCTGGGTTTGCCTAAGAGATTTCAAGCCTACTTAAAATTAGAATTTTAGTTTCTATATGCATGAAATATTCTTGTTTCTGTAATGCTAAAGCAATTGCATACGACTAAAATATTTTTATAGCAATGAATAAAATCTACATGGAAATCTATACTTGAAAATATTTCGTTAATGTAGATATTTTAAATACACAGCTCCTTTTCGCAATTTTTTAATTTTAGGTTAGGATAATTTCTACGATATGCTATTCCCACGTTAATTCTTTAATTGATGTTGATTAAAAGTTGTTATATTACATTAAATTTAAATTGGTTTATCCCATTGATAAGTGAATTAAACTGCAACCAATGACAATAGCTACATTTTTTTTCAACATTTAGAATTTACTTTTGATTTTTTTTTTTTTTTTTTTTTTTTTAAAAGATTAAAGATTTTCTATTCCGATATGTAAACAAGAAGTTGAAATTACAATTTAAAATATTAATTTAAATTTTGATTACACATTTTTTTTTCGTTTAAGGTTTTAAATTGAATATGTGATCCTTGCACATGGTATATGGAAAGTTTTCTTATTATAAATAATTATGAATTATTAATTACATTAATAACATAAATACTGATACGATTTTGTGTGTGATTATGTTGAAATTTATAAAAAAATGGAATTTTAATAACGAATCTATTGTTTGAATAACAAATCCGAATACTTTTTGCGATTACTCTTTCTACAACGCCCCATCAGCGTAAAAGTTGAAAGACTGAGTTGTAAAGACACTGAACACTGGTAGTTCGGTCCAACTTTCGAATCCAGGCGAGCAGGCAGGCTATACGGGTGTTTTTGTGATTTTACGCATGTGTATCGTGTATGCAGTGTCTTCTCGATGCATAAATGAATAAAGCGGGCGCAGCCCGCTCAAGAAAGTTGAACACTGGTAGTTCGCTCCAACTTACGAGTCCTGGCGAGAAGGCTGTCTGCATGGGTGTTTCCGCGATTTTCCGCATGTGTATCGTGTATGCAGTGTCTTCTGGATGCATATGTGAGTAAAGCGGACGCAGCCCGCGCAAAACCGATTAACACCGGTAGTTCGGTCCAACTATCAATCTCGGCGTACGGGCTGGCTCCATAGGTGTCTTCTTGATCTTACGCATGTTATCGTTTATGCAGGATCTCCTCCATGAATATGTTAACAAAGCGGGCTCAGCCCACGCAAGAAAGCTGAACACTGGTAGTTCGGTCCAACTTACAAGTCCTGGCGAGCAGGCTGACTGCAGGGGTGTTGTTGTCATTTGTATCATGTATGCAGTGTCTTCTGGATGTATATGTAAATAAAGCGAGCGCAGCCCTCTCAAGACCGATGAGCACTGGTAATTCGGTCCAACTTTCGATACCGGGGAACGGGCTGACTGAATGTTGGTTTACATGATTTTCCGCATGTGTAAGGTGTATGCAGTACCGTATGGATGCATACGGGAATAAACCGGTTAAAATGGCCGGAAAGTGATAGTTCGGTCCACTTTCGAATGTAGGCGAATTTTAACATGGAAATTCTTTTAAAAACGAACAATGATAAGCGGGCTTCAGCCCGCTCAGCTGGCGGGCTTGCCCGCTAGTCATTATTAATTTATGTGTTCCGAATAAGTGAATACATCCATTAAAATAATAGGCCTAATAAAATATTTTTGCCTAATAAAATATTTTTGCTTAGTCTTTGATGATAAAAACCAGCCGTCTGAATATTAAAAAATTAATCAAGATTTTTAAAATAGAATCTTTGCCACAACTCATAAAAAAAAAGAAAAAAAATTTGAAACACCTGATGAATGCAAAAAATAAAATAAAATGAACATATTCGTTTCTTTCACAAATGGCAATAGTGCCATCAATAATATTTTCTTCAATAACTTTAAGCAAAATTCAGAAACTAACAACAGTACAGAAACTAAACAACTTTCTTTTGTTTCTCGGCAGAGCGGTACAGAAACTAAACAACTTTCTTTTGTTTCTCGGCAGAGCGGTACAGAAACTAAACAACTTTCTTTTGTTTCTCGGCAAATGCCGTCGCACACCCACTGAGGTGAAAGGATTCCACAAAGGTTGTTTTTTAGACGCGAAAGCAGACTTTCGTCAACCTCGACAGTATTAACAATGCCACCTATTTTATTGACAATGTAGACATTTAATGCATGGCCACAGACTTCCCTTATATAACTGTTTCAAGCAACAACAACGCAGTGATTCATATCAAGCTGATACTGATAAAATTCAGTGGAAGTTTTGCATAAATGAAACGAACTGCCGTTAAGAAACCGTTTCTCCGTCTTCGAACCAATTTCTCATCACATTCATATCTTGACGTCTCCATTTCAGTGCTTCCTTCGAATTGAAGTAGAGCTTCATTTTATGATTTTTCGCGCACTTTCATTAACATTGAATAATTCCACTTCTTGATGGAATTGTATGTAAGCTGTTTCATCATTTGATAAGTACCAAATTTTCATATCCATCGTAAATACAGTACTAATATAAACCCAGATAACCAGTGCATACTTAGAGTTTTCCTTCTCTTTGCCATTTTTGAAAAGGCATTCTTTTACTTTTTCCAATAAAGTAAACCTTGTAACTGTTTTTAAACAAAAACAGCAACATTGTAACTATTTTAGAAGTAACACTGGCGATTTCATATGAATCAGCCTCTTGGTGAGTTTAGCAAAACATCTGGTGATCCTGTCTCGACGCCAGAAGAGTATCATAGTTGCGGATTTTTTTCGTATTTCGTATCCGTCTTCGAACCAATTTCTCATCACATTCATATCTTGACGTCTCCATTTCAGTGCTTCCTTCGAATTGAAGTAGAGCTTCATTTTATGATTTTTCGCGCACTTTCATTAACATTGAATAATTCCACTTCTTGATGGAATTGTATGTAAGCTGTTTCATCATTTGATAAGTACCAAATTTTCATATCCATCGTAAATACAGTACTAATATAAACCCAGATAACCAGTGCATACTTAGAGTTTTCCTTCTCTTTGCCATTTTTGAAAAGGCATTCTTTTACTTTTTCCAATAAAGTAAACCTTGTAACTGTTTTTAAACAAAAACAGCAACATTGTAACTATTTTAGAAGTAACACTGGCGATTTCATATGAATCAGCCTCTTGGTGAGTTTAGCAAAACATCTGGTGATCCTGTCTCGACGCCAGAAGAGTATCATAGTTGCGGATTTTTTTCGTATTTCGTATTTTTCAGAAAAAAAAAGTAGCGTATTTCATTACTTGCAAATATTTCTGCTTTATATTTCACAGGAAACTTTAATTTAAACACATATAAAAACAAAACAAATCATACGTTTATCGTAGATCGTTAAAGTCGTAGTTAAGATTGGAAAAATATTCAACGGTAGCCATGCCTACTTCAAAATTTGTCCATAATATTTTTAGCAGCTTTAAACTTCGCAAAGATTTCTTTGATTTTAAGTAATTGAGTTTTAAAAGCCAGTCGTCGAATGATACTTCTTTTTCTTTAGGAGGTTCTCAAGTTAAGTTTTTTTTTTCCTGTTCCAATGGATCTTTTGTTCTTTAGCTCCCTGGTAAGATCAGGAGGTCTTTCTTATTTTTCGCTAGCTCTATGGGTTTTAGAGTATTTTTAGGATGTTTGACATAGCCTTTATACTATGAGACGTGGTCTCCACCGCATAAGACACAGAAGGCAAGCATTTGATCTTTTTTTTTTTTTTTTTTTGAGTACATAGATAAGTTTCGTGATTTTTTGCGCATTTAAGGCATTTCGCAGAATAATGGTACGGATCATGTGTGTAGCCCGTACCTTTGGCACTTAAAAAAAATCATTTTTCCTTTTTGAACTTTCATTTTTCCTTTTATTTTTAACAACTGCCCCGGTAACGCAAAACATATTTTCATACACTACATTGCGGCTGCGCATGTGCAACTCTCCCAGCGTGTGAGGGTACAGCGCAATATAAATACATAAATTTTAAATTATATTATGCCTTTCTTCTTCTTAGAATTTTATTTTCATTGTTATACACGTATGTTATCATATAATTGACCCTATTGAATTATTGTGTCTTTAAATAACTATTTTAGAAATTTAATCTGTTAATTTGGATAACGTATTTCAAATACATTTACTGATATAAATATTTTGAGAAACAATGAAACATTAAAACCATCTTTAGCTGTTAGCCATATACGTTTTAGAAAAGTGTGAGACATTTTACAATATTCTTCGCGAATGATATGGTATTATGCTGTACGATGCAATTTAAATTTATACAACTGTTTATTTGAAAATAATTGCTTTTTACACTTAACTGTTATGTTACTTTTTGTTTTTTCAAAGGCACAGGCCCATTTGTTGGAATACTTGATGCACTGCAGTAAGTGAAAATTTTTAGTAAAATATGGTTTGAACACGCAACTTCTGTGAAGTGTATTTACCGTAAACAATTATTCTTACTTCTAATTCCTTCTGTCAGGAGTTTCTGCTTCTTAGTGCTGACAATATTAGTTTTTTCAGTACTCTTCCGTTACAGCGGCGTCAGTTAAAAATGCGCCTTTCCCCCCCCATCAATTCTCGCCAAATATAAAATTATAAAATAATAATAGAGTTCAAAAGACTAAATAAAAAGCATGAGTTCTGTAAAAAGTATTTTTTTAAAATTTTTTAACCTAGAATAAATAAAAAATAACAAAACAAAACGACATTCAATCTAAACAGGTCGCATAAAATTACAAATATTTTTCAATACTGCAGGAAAAATGTTTGAATTAATGGTGAATGTTTGAACGGCTTCAAGTGTTACTTGCTCCTTAACCTTGAGTTGTTCGTCTAAGCTATACACCTAGATATGCAGTGGAACTGACCGTTGGCAGCGTTTGATTTACAAATTTTCGGTTTGGATTCACTTGTTAATTTTTGCGATATCTCCTAAAGAGAGTATCGCAACCTTTCGACGCGTTTGGCTTAATCTTCCAAATCGTACACTAGATGATACTGAGACTAAATTACAGCTTGTTTATTTCAAGTTACGGTTTGAAGGATCCTATTATAACATGTTTTTGTCTGTATTTTTTGATACCTTGCAGTTAAGAGACTCGGGAATGTTATTGATAGAGATCTTACACAGGATGGGCACAGTAACCGATTTTTGATGAACATCTGTTCTAATTATTTCCACGCATGAGAAGGTATCTCCTGCTGTAACTTATAAGGTGTGAAATAATAGGTAAGATCATAGTAAGTGGACAAAAGCTGAATCGTGTTAAAATCGTAAATCAAACCTTGCTACCAGACGCAGCGCCGGATTTAGCATTTTTCCTAGGCAGGGCAAAAACTTAAAACTGCCGCCCTCACCTATCTTTCTTTAAGTTTCTCTAACAAATTTCATTTTTTTTAATAAACATAGAAATAGGTAGGGTTTGAGATAAAATGTAAAATCCATTTTATAGAAAGAAATTCTTTATGTGCCATTTTTGTTACAAAAGAAATATACATAACAAATTGTTTAGTTTCTTTACTTAGGGCAAAGTATAAGAGGGCTATCTGCCTAAGAGGAGAGATGCCTTCGCTGAGGGCTTTCGAAGAGTAATTGGCTTGTATACAAATTACGCATGAGTGAAACAACGGAAACGCCGATGTAGCCAGCAAATTCGCCGGGATTCTAAACCCTGACCGAACTACCAGTGTTCAGAGTTTACCGCTCAGCCCTGGAGGCCCGACATATTGTATTTAATTATGGCAAAGCACACTAGGGCTATCTGCTTAAGGGGAGGGATGCCTTCGTGGAGGACTTTCTAAGGGAAACTGGCTCGTATACACGTTACACATGGGGAAAACTACGAAAACACCCATGCAGCCATCCCGTTCGCGGGGTTCGAACCTCGGACCGAACTACCAGTGTTTGGCGACTTTACCGCTCGGCCGCTGGTGGACGGAGGCTCGACATACATATCAAAAGTTACACGGATAAAAACCGTGCGAACCCTCCTAATGCAGCTGTCTCTCCGGTGCAATGAACTAATCAAATTTACATTTTCCCTGAAATAGGCATTTTTTCAATATTTGCAGCAATAGTTTCTCATACTAATAAATGATACTAATAGAAAACGATTCAATACATAGTAAAAAAAATAGGAATGACACATTACTAATTAATATCTGAAACAAATATATACAAGTTACAAATAACGAATGCAATGGATTCATTAATTAACACACCAATTTTCGAAATTAACAGTGATTTTAACTTAGCACTTTAAAATTTGATTTCACTATAACGCCTTTATGTAGACTACTCAAGAACTCTACTATCGTCCTCACACAACCCGATAATAGCATAAATATTTACATATTCACACAAAAGAAAGAGCTCTTGTTTTGTATGTTATGGCAAAGTATACCCGAAGGATATCTGCCTCAGCCAACTTGTTCGCCTGCGATTGAACCTAGCGTACAGCGGTTTTCAATTCGGTCACTAGTAGGAGAAGTTTTTAAGATAAACTGGCTCGTACTCACGTTATATATGAGGAAAAGCCACGAAAACTGTCATGCAGCCAAATCATTCTCTTGAATTTGAAACTTCGGTCAAATTACCAATGTTTAATGACTTTACCGCTTGACCGCTGGTGAACGCACAGCTCTTGAAATTAGTATTATGAGATGCTTTGTGTTGAACAATATATTAAAGAAGATAGAAGGTACAATATTAGTAAACACAAAAGTGCGCTGAATATAGATTTACATATCTGGTAAATGAATTATATTTATATCTCTATGCAATCATGAAACATTATATCACAAAAATATAAAGGAAGAAGAAAATGTAATCAAAATATTAGGAGCATTTGCTATTATTTCCGGTATGACTGAAAATTTTTATAAAAATTGTAAATGAGCTATACTATTAATCATATTAACTTGTATTATAAATAGCGACAGTTAGAGATATTATTAGCATAACTCAGTGTCATCTCTCTTTAAAAATAGTTTTATTGAAACCTAAACTAAACTGAAAAATAAGATGCATACTAACGATTCATCAACACGAAGACGTTAGAAACATCTTCTGTTAACTAGAGTTTATAATGCAGAACTTTCTAAAAATTATCATTTAAATACAAATTGGATGAATACAATACAACAATATACAAATTCTAATGTATGGCAAAAAAGAAATATATAATGCAAGTTTAAAAAGAAATGGGTAAACTGGAAATTTAAAATTTTAAACGATGAATATAAGGAAGTTAGAAATTTTGTGTTTAATTACGAACATGTGTCATGTGTTCATAAATATTAATTAAACGTGCATTATAAATTAAATGTGTTTCATTGCATATCGGTGAGAGAAGTATTGGGAAACAAAATAAATTTTTTAACATTTCTTATATTTCTTAAAATGTGGAGTCTGTAAGAAAGTTAAGTAACTTCAAGTTGTGACTAAAAATTGGAGTAAATAACGGTAAATAAAAAGTAAATAACTGCTTAATATGACATATATTACAACAATATTTGTATGAATTTAGAACCGTTTAACAAGCCGAATTTTGGGATTCAATGAAAAGAATTTTAAAATTAGATTAAAAATATTTACCTAAAATGCTGAATTTGAAATTTAAGATCTAAGAAAATTCATAAATATTTATCTAGACAAAAATAATTAAAAAAAAAAAAAATTACTGCGCTACAAATTAATATTAGTATCGTAGTATCTTCTCTTAAATCCGATATTTGATAGGTTGATTTAATATATATAGTAGATATATATATCAATTTCTTGTAGGTTCATTAATTTATCTGGTTTACATACGTCAAAACTGATATATTAAACATTGAAATTAAAAGTGGACAAGTAATGTTAAAACTAAATAGGAGAAAATTCAAATTAAACTCGTTTATTACACTTCTTAAAATTACATCAGTAAATATGGATGGTAATTTTAAGAAACACGATAACTCAGTTTAATTTCAATTTTTTCCTATTTAGTTTTTGACATTAATTGACCACTTTTAATTTCAAGAATTGGAAGATAATATTTTAGTACATTAACTATCGCTTTGCAAGTTTTTAACTACTTAAATCCCAATTTCTTCTTTATATAATAATTGTCAACAATAACATATAGCAGCTAAAAGTTGAAACTTGAAAATTTTTTAATTCCTGTGGAGCATAAACAAGTTCTGATTCATTATTCTTTATTAGAAAAATATAATAGGAGTATAAAAGAAAGTAATTCGTTCATAATTCATAGTTTCTTCTTTGTGTGTCACCCTTTGTACATTAAAGTGGGGGACTGAACAATACATATCTGGTAAAGTTGACCATTGTTAGTTGTGGAGGAGAATTGCATGGAGGTAGGAAGTAACCTCCTTTCTTACCTCCATGGAGAATTGAGGAGGGCCTCAATTAATTCCGCGAAGTTGGTATACGGAAATACCCTCATATGCCGTCAGGTCGTAAATTTACAATCCCTTTTTTCAGGGGGAGAGCAGACAAGGAGCGGACAATCTCGCTCGGGATCTTAAGAAAGTGTGGGGGTTGTTTAAACATCTAACTTCTCTACATTCAGTTTTATACAGAGGAAAATACAAATTGAATTCTTCGAATGAATGCAATTTTGTACAATGAAAATGTATTACTTAACGATAAACTGTAAGATAAATAACATCTTTTTTTAAAGCCATAGGTGTAGAAAGACAGATATTTGTTACACGAATGAATTTGTAGCAAATATTGAGTTTTTCATTTCGAATGCTATGTTCCATGTATGCGAAGTAGCTGAGTATGTGAGAGATAATAGTCATAACCGAGTGGCTTTCAACCTTTTCACGGCTAAGGACTGTTTCTCAATTACATTGTGGTCGCTGCTTTTTGGTTAATTTTCTAATGGCATATAAACAATAATTGTTTTTATTTGAGACTTATGAATAAAATAACGCAAACTAGACTGCAGAAAATTCCTAAGAATGAAGTTAAATAATACTGAGAAATACGTTATTGATGCACTTTTGTGTTTTATATGTAGTAGTATTAACTACTACTATAATTCTTAAAAGGAATCCTTAAATTATATATATATCTATGTATAGGTATATATAAATGGAACCAAATATAGAACAAGGTATAAAATATCTTTATTATACAATGTTCATTACCATACGTACATTTACGTAATATCAATATAAATAGTTAGTTAGGTTTCATACATATATAATTCATTTTTATATTTTGTATTAGATTCAGTATTGTATACGTATCTGAAGTTTAATTTGTTCTCTTTTTGGGTTACGACTTTAAGTGAGAAAGAATTGTTACGGCCTTCATAGGGATTACATTATATACAATCAGTTAGGATCCGACTTTTCCTTTCTTTTAATCATTATATATATTGAAATACTACTTGATAAGTATACATAAAATATAGCAGTTTTTTAAGCTACTTATTTATATATTTATTGTTTGGTCTGGTTTGTTTGATTATAGCAAAGCATTCGACGGTTATTTGCCTAAGGGTAAGGGCGCCTCGTGGAGAACTTTCTAAGCAAAACTGACTCTTATGCACGTTACACGTGGGGAAAACCTCGAAAACGCCAATACAGCCATCCCCGTCGATCCGGATTCGAACCCGGATCGACCTGCCAGAGTTCAACGACTTTACAGCTCAGCCGCTAGTAAGCCACGCACACACACACATCCACACATATACATTAAATAGTATTTACATGTCGTTTATAAAGTATAATTGAGTGCAATTTAATCATAAAGAGTTAGAAAATATTCTACGGAATTACTTCACTTCGTAGACTTTTTGTTAAGTTTCACCATATTTCTTAAAGAGAATCTCAATGCTAGTTCCATTTCCAAGTACCTTATTTTTCATGCTTTGAATTATATTTAGAAAATTATTTCACTTGGTTATAGCTGAAAATGCAGTTTTTTTATTGAAGAATTTAAGGGTAAGAAGAGAATTATGCCCTTTTCTAATTAATTATTCTTGAAGCATTTAAATTTTTTTTAAAAAAAGCGCACATTAATACGGATCACTGAACTAAAGGGGTCGACACAGGACAGATGAAAAAAATAAAAGAATTACAAAATATTCCAGAAATTACATAAAATATCGAATAAACTTATTCGGCACAAGCTCGCTAAATGTAAAACAGATTGTACAGTCAGAAAGCTCGCCTTGTCACAAAAATATACTGTTCATCGGGTTTAAAGGTTATTCAGACTAACGTGCGAAGTTCAGTGAGCAACTTGTATTTTCCTTTGAATGTATAAACTAGCCAAAAAAATTGAGCACTTCACAATTAGATGCAAATTTAACAGATGGGAGCACTTGACAATTAGATGCAAGTTTAACAGATTGAGATGGATTGAAGGAACCCTACTGCAACGTACCACTTTGTGTAAACATTTTCGTGGATTTCCTTAAGGTATGTAAATATGAGCCCATTTTCCGACCAACCCAAAATCATTCTTAAGATGATTAATTAATTAATTTTATGTTAGATAATACGAATCTTTTCAAAAACTAGGAGGCTTTCCGTAAACAATTAGTATTAATAAGCGCTGTTCAACTGGAATTGGGTTGGATTATTTGTTTATAGCAGTGCTTTTCAGCCGACTTACATGTACCTGTATGTATTGCTCGGTGTGCGGAAAAAATGTCACCCGGAAAAAAGGGAAACGGAAAGAATGTCCCTGGAAAATAAGGAACGGAAAAAATGTCACTCGGAAAATAAGGAACGGAAAAAAAGGAACTCTAAAATTTCGCCAAATAATGTCGCCGACTGGAGATGGGGAAACCTGCCAAACGGGCAGGGTTATAGCGGGCTCTCTTGAGGGAGGTTTTAAGGGTAAGACGTTGAGCTGGCTGCAGCTGAGCAAGGTCATTTCGATAGCAGGTTTTTCCAACTTGCCTGCGGGAAAATCGTATGTTCTCCCCCGTGGTTTGCTTCACCCGTTTCCTTAAAGAAACCGACCCACCTCACCCGGAAGGAAAGAATTCACGGGGAGCAAATGTTTCTCCTCTGTTAAATAATGATTGCCGGTCTTTAAACTAAATTTCATCCATCCCTAACTGGAAGCTAACAGCTTGTTCACATTAAAGTGTTGATAAATGACGAATTGTCAGTAAAGACGGCACACGAAAGCTGCTAAACAGAACTATTGGCGTAGTATAGTTTGTTATTTTTTATTACGGTTTAACGAATCTAGCAATAATATTATATTATGCATTCCGTTATTATTTAATCTATCCGTAATATGAAATATAATTTTCTAAACACTAACGGTTTATCATCAGTTAATTTATAAAACGACAGATATTTTATAGTGTCATTTTTTTTCCCCACTTTAACGGTTTATCATTAGGTGTAAGAGACTTTGATCCTGGAGGACCATTCTTTTCGTTTTGCGATTTTGCGTTGAATCACTATAAACGGCGAATCACTTTTCAAACTGTTGCCACCAAATGTTAGAGTCCTGCATTATATTCGAAGAAATTAAATAATGAAAAATGTGCATAAATATATGCATATTTCTCGCATTGCGATAAAACAACGGTACATAGAGCCGTCGAATTTTGAATGACGTAATCCTCCTGCGAATATGGGCATCTGGAAGCCCAAATTTGAAATTTGTTTTATTATCTATTTCATATTTTGTAAAACTTTAACGAATTTTTGATTAACAGACTCAACGATTTAAAAGCGAGGAATGGCAACACTATATGAAAAAAAAATTATCTCCAGCGCGCGGAACTGTGTATCGGAAATTCTTCTAAAGATATGCTTTTTTAAAATTCTTTTGCGACATTGCTATTTAAATGAATTTTATGGTTTAAGTGCAAAGAATATGATATTTAATAAATAAAGGTAGCACACAAAACGTTAAAAAAAAACGCCCTCTTTGGACGTAGTTTAAAACCTGAAACCTTTGAGATTTTTTTTTTTTTTATTAAGTTTTTTTTTTTTTTTAAATATGAATGATCGTCCTTCAGCCGACTTCGACTTGACCAGAAGCAGTTGTCACTTTATTATGCAGTCACTTAATAGGTGGGCCACCTTTGCCTCCTATGAAGGGACGGACCATTAGAACTATGCATTCCCCTGGATTCGAACCCAAGCCGTTAGGTATCGAAGTTGGCTCCCCTAACCACTATACCGTCTGAGCGGCATTTATCATTAGTTAGTTTATAGAATATTATATTCTATACTAATTAATATAGTTATTTTAAAATAATTAGCTAAACCGGCTTGGCTAGTTCCCCCCCCCCCCGCCAAATACTTACTTATTGGAGGAAATAATTATACGCTTTAACGGTAACATATATTTTACACTATATTTATTTTATATTAAAATTTTTCCTATATATAAATAGATACGGCCATACACGCACTCGAATCGGCTTAATGTACTTTCATTTATGGAATAATGCACTTCCGAATGTGAATAGTGAACTTTCTTCTGGTGATTATCTTCCTATGATGATCAGTATTTCTGAGAACTTGGACATCGGTGCTGAGAGCTATTTCTCTAATTCGCAAAAGCCCAAAATCTTATGAACCTGTGGTCATCTTAGAAAGGGTTTACTGTACTTTCTGTCTCTAACTGTGGCAATTTATTGGTATGAAAAAATTTCTTATAGTAGAATATAATCCATTCATGCAAGCCCTGTTATAAGAATAATTTAATAAAGAAGCAAAATTATTATTTTATTCAAAATTGCATTTTTCGAGCGAGATAGTAAAGAGTTCTGATTTTCTTATCGGTTAAATGTTGTTATTTCTGATTTTTAACTTGCTAATCTAACATTTATTTATTTATTTTTTTTTAAGCCCAAAGGGCTATTAGTCTCAAAACGACATTTTGCGTGGTTTCACTTTCTGCGTCGATTCACTTTTCAAACTGTTGCTACAAAATATTATTGCCATGCATTATATTTAAAGAAACTAAATAATGAAGATTGTGCATGAATGCATGAATGTTTCCGCATTTTCAAAAAACAACAGTACCTAGAGCCATCCAATTTTGAATAACGCAGTACTCCAACCAAACATGAGCACTTGAAATTCCGAATTTGGAATTTGTTTTATTAGCTATTCCCAATTTTGCAACACATTAACGAATTTTTTAATTAACAAACTCATCGATTTAAAAGCGTGCAACAGGAACACTGTACGAAAAAAGAAATGTATCTCCAGCGCCCGAAACTGTGTATTGGAAATTCTTAAATTTTGCGCTTTTTAAATATTTTGTGATATTGCTGTGGAATTGAATTTTATGGTAAAGCGCGAAGAACATTATATTTAATAAATAAAGGTACCACACAAAACGTTAAAAAAAATCCTTAAGGGCGCAATATGAAATATGAAAGCTTTCAGATTTTCCTTTAAATAATGAAAAATCTGCATAAATGTATGTATATTTCTCGCATTGTGATAAAACAACGGTACATAGAGCCATCGAATTTTGAATGACGTAATCCTCCTACGAATATGGGCATGTGGAAGACCAAATTTGAAATTTGGAATTTGATTTATTATCGATTTTATATTTTGCAAAACTTTAACGAATATTTGAGTAACAAACTCAGCGATTTAAAAGGGAGCAATGGCAACACTCTACGGCTGGGAAAAACCTTTTTGTCTCCAGCGCGCGGAAGTGTGTATAGGAAATTCTAAAGATATGCTGCGGCATTGCTATTAAATTGAATTTTATGGTTTAAGTGCAAAGAACATGATATTTAATAAATAAAGGTAATGCACAAAATGTTAAAAAAACGCCCTTTGGACGTAATTGAAAATCTGAAAACTCAGATATTTTTTTTTTTTCCCCAGTGGCGTGGTAAAATGAATCATTAAAAACGAAGCTGAGCTTCTTAATTACATTTTGCAGCTTTAGAATGATACCGCTAATTTGATTATCCAGAACTCGAAATATTGAATAAATTAGAGTTAAATAAAATTCAAAATTAATGCGAAAGAATTTGTTTTAGCAAATTTCATGAGATAGAAGATTATGTTCTGCTGTTCTGTAATTTTTAATTAGGACCGTAAAAGAAATGCATCTTGACGAAGAGGTGAAAACTGTTGAAAACAGTCAATTTCCTATTTATGAGAAAACTTTATTATGACTTTGGAGATTAAAAAGTACATATAAATATTATAGTTCTCATTTTTCATGTTTAAATAATTAGTACGAAATATGGATTCTAATGCAGCAATTGTAGTGTAATTCTAAATGAACTATTTATAACATTGTTATCAATGAAGCAACAATCGTATAATTAAAAAAATGAATGCAAAATTCTATTCTTATTGTTTTGAGCTCAAGTTCTATGTTTCAAGAGCTTTCAAGTCTGAATTAATTACTTTTCAGACTTAAAATTGCAGTATAACTTTTGTATTTAAAATTTTGTTAGCAGTTTGTTAGCAGTTCTAAAACAAATATCATGCAGAATTTTAGCTGTATTAGAAAAGGCCTCAAAAAGAGCTGACAAGGAAACTTCCTATCTTTTGGATTTTTTAATTGTTGAAGTGTATGGAGTCAAAATTAAAGCTACTAACAACCAGTTTTTAAGGTTGTTATTAATTAAAACATCTGTAATTTTTAATAAGCATCATGTTTATGAGGAAATGACAATTCAGATAATAAGTATTATCTGAAATATCGTTTCCTAGTCATTCCTAGTATCATCAGGGCCGCTGCCAGAGCATATGCAATCGGTGCGGCCGCACCGGCCTGCAGAATTGAGAGAACGCAAAATTTTTAGAACTTTGGAAAGAGCTGGGCGGCAGAATTTTGAAGTTGTAAAGCAGGCACCGTGCGGCAAAACGTCTAGCGCCGGCCTTGAGCATCATTCCAAGTCTTAGTAAATCAGCTTAGAATAATTAGAACTGATTTATAGGAATTTAGCAAAACTGCGCTACAGTAACATATCATTGATAAAAGTATATCCCAGGAGAAAATATTCTTATTATTATACTATAATGTTCCTTTAAAAAGAATGTAATATTTAGCAATCATACTTAGTATTGCCGATTTTTCAAGAAAAACAAAATTCACAAGGTTTTGCAAGCGAGTACACCATTCAATACTTTACAAATGAGTCGCACTTGATCAAACAAACCATAGGTTTATACACAACCGTCCAGGAGTAATTTAGTCAGGTATTTTTAAAATGTTAATATGCAAAATATAGAATTAATACTAAATATGCATAAATTTTAGACTTGAGCCTTCTTGACGTGCTTTCGTGGTGCAGTGGTCTGCACGCTGGGGGCGTATTCCAGAGATCCGCGGTTCGATTCCCGGAGAGGGGGTTGCTCATTTTTCAAGTCTCCCGCTTCCATAAAATATCGAATGTCTCTGCAATCTAAGTGAAGAAATATTCGACATAACAGACATTTAACTTTTTCTTATAATATAAATTTTGCGTGGGAACAGTTTTACATTGAGCTGAAAATAAGTTTATGTATTCCGCAGTAAAAATTTACATTCATTCAATTAATTATTTATATGTACTGAAAATTGTTCTTTCATTTTATGTAAAATTTATCTGGCGAAATTGAATTTAGAAATTTTCTGCATTGGCTATAATTTTCTTCCTTCTGCAAAGAATATATACGTATATATATATATATACGTAAACGAGACATATTTTGTCGAATGCCGTAACAGCATTGCCGTATCCTTTTGTGTTAATATATTCAAAAATTTTAAATGCTATTACGTAAACTGCATTATATGTTACATGAAGGGGATTAAATTGAATCCAAATTCAAAATATTTACATGTCTTTTCACTCATATTTCTAACAATTTTATTTTCATAGGGAAAGTTACCAAACACTGATGATATAATAAAATTGACAGTCTATATTCTTAAGCAGAATACATAATGCAGCTCATCAGCGCTCCAGCGGTCACCAGGGCCGTAGCTAGAAGGGGGCAAAGGGGGCATCTGTCCCCGGGCGCAGAATCCAAGGGTCGCCAAACTGATATTACGACATTGTAGAATTAATCTTCAGTTGTCCCTGGGCGCTGAAAACCCTAGCTACGACTCTGGCGGTCGCTTAACACTGACAGTTCGACAGGGGCTCAAATCCCAGCAAACAAGCTGGTTGCAAGATAATTTAGTTATTTCTTCCTGTGTAAGGTAAATACAATCAAGTTTCCCATTCTCATACTTCGTTAAGTCCTCCACGAAGGCATCCCTTCTCTTAGACAGACAGTTCCCGTGCTTTGCCATGATTCAAATAACCACCAAAGAAGAAATGAGGAGAAAATGCAGTAGATACTAGCTATTCAAGGGATAGAACAATTATTAATAGATGTAGAAGAGCATTTTTGAAATCATTTCTTGAGTACCAGTTCCGGGGAATTCTAAATCACCGAGAGTTCTTAAATGTTAAATAACTTCAGTGCCTTTAATTGAGTCTGAAAACTGGATTGATGGAGTTGAATTTTTTGAATTTTAAAATTTGCAATTTGCTAGAAAAGACGAATTTTCTGCTCAAGTGCATGCAACAATATTGAAAATTCAAAATTTGCGAATCTATGGGCGACGTACGTCATTAATTACATCAAATGCTTCTAATAATTATTCTAATAACTATTTTAGAGTTTAACATAAAACCTCTAAAATTGCAGGGACTGTAAATAATCTAAAGATATTTAGAAATACAACAAGATTTGACAGTTGAGGAAAATTGAAAAATACACTAATTATCATAAAAGATGAACTGAAAATAATTATAATGTAAGAAAGAAAAATTTTCCCCTTTCTTTTTGTTTATTTTCACAATTTAAAAAAAAAAAATGATATAAATCTAAAATTTGGTTACTTAGGGAAATTGCTATAAATTAAGCATAAAACAAATCAGTGCGAGAATGGTTTTGCATACGAACTGCGACTGCAACACATTTCAATCAGTTTTAACCAGCTCCAGATGTTAAAAAGTTCCATAATTAAGATCTTCTCATTGTAAATGCACAATGTTTAAATCTTGGCATAAAATTAAATAACTTGGGCATTTAAAGCCCGAATATTGGAAAATATCATAATTAAGAATTTTTAAATTTTTGCAATAGCATACGTACAAAATAATGATCAACAATTGATTCAATTCTTTGATACGAATACAATAATCCGAATGGAATGTAAAAGATTATTACTATTCTAATTTATATTGAAAGTTGTTACACGACCTTGAAAAATCAATATTATAGTTTATACGGCAGACATGTAACTGAAATTATTAAATGCCAAAAAACTGCAAATATAATGAGACTTTTCTAATGCGACCACTAACGGCGGCTTCAAGCGATTTTTAGGCCACTTATATAGTAGATGGTTGCATTAGAGAGGCAAATGTATAAAAGCCTGTTTATTTATGTTGTAGGAAACACTTTTAGAGTTCGTCGTCATGAGATTCTCTGTACTTATATGTAAAACAGTTACAAATAATACGTCTTACTAAAACGATCTGACATATTTAGGCTTCTAAAATGATGTGAAAAATTTCAAAAAGGAAATCTAACAGAAAAAAATTCTGATTTGGTTAATTTAAAGCAGTTAACACAGTTTATGATAAATAAAACATTAATTAAAGCATCACAGGATTCAGTATGAGAAAAAATTAGCATAATCATCAATTCAGATTATTTAGGTTATGGCAAAGTACCATAAGATTATCTGCCGAAGTGAATATGGATGCCTTCATGGAGGACTGTTTATAGCGAGTAGTTGACAAAAATTATTTCATACGTCTGATAGAAACTGCCTCGTATTTATGTTACACATGGAGAAAAACACGAAAATTTCCTGGTAAGCAGCACATCCGCCATGGTTTGAACGCCATGGTTTGAACCAGGAAATTATCGTGGCGTGGCAGTCGAACTACCAATATTTTTACCTCTCGGCTGCTAGTGGTCAAAGGTCATTTAAGTTATTCTCTGAATTTCAAAGTTATCTGTCTATGCTTTATTACACATTTATTCATGCACAGATTTTTGGAAACAAGAGATAAATTAAAAACTGGAATTCTAGATAACCAAGTTAAATAATTAAATTTATTTAATTTCCCCATTTTGATACGTTTTACGTTATAAATACGAAAAGCTCCCACGTATGACTTATTTGGATCTCAATTTGGAGAGTAGAATAAATAAGCTTCTTTAATTTGGTTTGGTTTACTTGACTATAACAAAGCGCACGAAAGGTATCTGCCTAAGAGAATGGTTGCCTTCGTGGAGGGCTTCCTAAGGAAAACTAGCTCGTAACCACGTTATATAGGGGAAAAACCACGAAAAGCTGCTTTGCTAGGAATCGTACCCAGATATAACAACCAGGGTATTCAGCAACTTAACCGCTCGGCCACTTTTAAGTTTCCATAAGCTCTACACGTAATTGTAATTAATATAACTACTATAAGTAAAAATCCTTTCTAAGATATCCATCAGCCATCCATCAGATTTCAGCCTATCAGCGGCCGAGCGGTAAAGACGCTGAGCACTGGTAGTTCGGTCCGAGATTCCAATCCCGCGAACGGGCTGGCTGCATGGGCACTTTCGTGGTTTTCCCCATGTGTAATATGTATACGAGCCAGTTTCCCTCCACGAAGGCATCCCTCCCTTTAGGTAGATAGCCCTCGTGCGCTTTGCCATAATTGAATAATCCTAATCCATCCATGTTTCTAGTTGATTTTTGATATCTGTGAAGATCACCACCCTAGAAAGATGATATTCAGTGCAAGTGTTTGTTTATACCTATAGAAATGCCGGTCACTTTTGGAAGTGATCGTCTTAAGGAGATGGTCGCCAATCGTTTATGGGCTACTAGATGGTCCGGCTCTGAGTAGGTTACGCATTGGTGCATTGTAAAATGCATTAAATCCTCTCTAATACGATCATCTACGTTTCTAATTATTTTGGTCTTTGGTGGAAGTGGTCATCTTAAAGAGATAATGCTCGGTACAAGTGTTAATTTCTACTCTGAGAAATTATTTTGGAAGAGGTCGCTATAAGAGGGTTCATTGCATATTAAATGTTTAAATCCAGATCGCGTGGTTATGGGATCCATTTTAATTAGATTTTAAAATTTTAGTAAAATAAAAAATCTGAAAGGTTTCAGATTTTAAATTACGTCCAAAGGGGCCTTTTTTTAACATTTTGTGTGTTATCTTTATTTATTAAATATCATATTCTTCGCACTTAAACCATAAAATTCAGTTCAAGAGCAGTATCGCAAAATAATTTTAAATTGAGCACATTTTTAGAATTTCCGATTCACAGTCTCACGCGCTGGAGATAAAAATGTTTTTTCTGTACAACATTGCCATGGCTCGCTTTGAAATTCTTGAGTTTGTTAATTAAAAATTCGTTACAAAATATAAAATCGATAATAAAACGAATTCCAAATTTCAAATTTGGGCTTCCAGTTGCCCATATTCGCAGTAGGATTACGTCATTCGAAACTCGATGGCTGTAGGTACGGTTGCTTTATCACAATATTTGGTGGCAACAGTTTGAAAAGTGAAACGGACATTCAGAGTGATTAGACGCAAAATGAAAACATTAGTCCCTCAGAGACTAATAATTTTGAAATAAACCTCTTAATTTTAATAACTGTGGTATTCTTGTTTTCAAACTTAAGTGCAAATTTAAACAAATGTTTTCTGTGCAGATGCGTTACTTTTAATTAAAATCAAATGAGAAAAAAAAAAAAAAAAAAAAAATATGCGAAAATTAATTAGGTAAAAAATTTAGTCCTATTCTTATCGCAAACCGTAACTTGAAATTGCATCTACAACTGTTTCTTATACCAAAGGTCAGGATGAATTAGTTTTCTGTTGTGCGTCAATAAATGTTTCACTAAACCGCAGCTTAAGGCTATAACTACATGCAGTGCGAGGAAAGTAATTACTAAAGACCTGACAATGACCGACGCTGGACAACCCGCCTTTTCCGCCTGGCGAAAGCTTCCTTCTCTAAACAACTCTCTATTTTTAACCTTAGAGAAGAAACTATGGAGGTAGGCTCCATGGAAGAAATAAGCAGCCAACACATCTTCTTGCTTCTACTCGCACATGTTTCCGGTCATCCGAAGTTACGGTTGTTGAGATAAAACTTTTATCACCCAGCTTGGCGATCTTTCTAAACATGCCTTATATTTCCCATTGCAAACGAAGGGGGACATTTTTTCCGTTCCTTATTTTCCGGGGATATTCTTTCCGTTTCCCTTTTTTCCGGGTGACATTTTTTCCTACAACCGTATTGCTCAGAGGGGGTGGAAGGAAATTCCTGAACGAAAACAATGTAATAATGAAATGTTAATAAACAAATAAATATAACTTTTCGTATCGTATGTAATTTGTCTCCATTCTGATACCATGTGCATCATTTATTTCTGATATACTGATACTGAATGAGACCTAAAAACACTTTTTTTACAAATATATCTCCCCATATGATCCCTGACACAGCCGTTTACTTTCCCCTTCCGTAATTAACGTCAGTCTCCTGCTCTTGATCGCATTTGCCAAGCCACCGGTATACGACCGGGCAAGGCATTTTGAAGTGAGCTTGCATAAAAGGGCCAATAATCCCTTTTGGGGAGGCAAGCAAATGGTAGTGAAAAATCAAATGAGGTTGGTCAACACCCTCCCTAGATCTATTATATTTGTCAACACCCTCCCTAGATCTATTATATTTAGGTGGGGTTGGGTTGGCAGAGGCGCGAGCCTCGAGGACAAGGTCGTCTGACCTTGTCAGTGACGCCTGGAGTTCCTCGATTGTCCTCTCTCTGATCTTATCGTTACAGTCGTATTCGGATGTACTTACTTTCTTTTAACTGTTTGTTTCATTAAAATGTTTCTTAGTAATTTATTATAAATATTCTTAAAAGTGGTCTTTAAAATTACTAATATTGTATCAAAAATTAGACAACATTCCAAATATGATCCAGTAACACGCTTGAATTTGCCGCCCGGGGCACAGACCCCGGCTTGCCCCCCTCTAGATCCGGGACTGACCAGACGCGATCGAGTACTCCTTCTATAGCAAAAGCCGAAATCCAGAAAGCATGGTGTGATTGACTCTTTCTTGGTAAAAGCTGCCGTAATTGTTTCTACAACTTTCAGTATTTTCACAGGTGCAAATTCCTTCTTCATGACGCCCAACTGATTCGCCTTCATAGTAATATATCGTTCGAGATAATCGTTCTGCCTCTCTTGTGTTAAACTTTCGAATATTTTACACATCCAGAGAAGCATGTTATTAAGGCGTATAATTACCTGGAGATTTTCGGAGTTTTTCTCGCTTTTAAAATCGTGATTAGGCTTGTATACCTCCACTGCTGATGGAAACAGTTTTACCTCAGACATGCAATGAAGATATTTGCAAAACGAACAATATATTTTCAGGGAAATTCCTTAATACATTTATTCGAAATAAGATTGTAGTCTTTGGATTTTTTTGAATCATTTGATGATTTTCTTGTCCTCATAAGGGATACTAAATTGAAGACTGTTGTTAACGTTGCAGTGCACGATTTGAGAGATGTTACTATAAGTTTCGCTTTCAAGCTGAATGCTGCATAGGGGCGAATAGCAGTCCGGTTCAGAGCAGTAGCTAGAGTTTCCAGAGCCCGGGGGCAACTGAAGATTTTGCGCCCCCTTTTATGCGCTAAGAATGGAAAATATTTCATTCTAAAATTTTGTAGCATCCATTTGCTGCCCCCGGACGCTGCGCCCGGGGCCAGTTGTCCCCCTTTGCCCCACCCTCGCTACGCCGCTGGTCCGGTTACTGTAATGCAATGGACCATTATTTAAGTTGGAGCATAAGGCGCCAAAGGGAAGCCAAGCTTCAAAAAGAAGAAGATGAACTATTATGATTAGATCTCTGTGATAAAAGTGAGGAAACTAGATTCCCTTATTCCCATTGTCATGCTATCGTAAAGCGTTTCTGAGTTGTTAGATATGTAGAGTATTTTAATTAAGTGGTTTAGTCTTGTCTTAGTGTCAGAGTCTCTGGTAGGACACCATAATTTGCGAACTCTGTTTTCGATTTTAATTTCTGTTCTAGAATAATACACAGAAGTGCATTTGAATTAATTTGTAAAAATTTCATAGAGGAATAATTGACATTCGCTTGATTTTTTTTGTTTAAATTCACGATAGCACTCTCAGTGTCAGATATTTATGAAGCGGAGTGTTATAGATGTTGTTTTCTAAATTTTCACAGAAATGATTCCAGTTAATCGTTTTTCTGTTTATGGAAATACACGGTTAAGTTCCATACAAGTCGAAGATAACAGGGTAAAAGTCAGTCACTTGGAAGAGACAATTCTGTCTCTTTCAGGTATGGTGTATCTTTTGTGATGAGAATATACCTCCACTGAGGTGTTTTGAATGATTTTGGTAGAGTCCGAGAGTCTCACAATATTTAGTCCGCTCAGAGCTCAAATTCATCTTTTAAGTCTTGATCAATTAATGTAGGGATGAGATTCTTGAACGCATTGTTCATAATAACATGATTCGATGGTCTGTATGCCTTTATAAAAAGTTACATATCATTAGTGGTACTCCACGGAAGTGCAGTTGTGGCCTCTATGTCATGGAACCTCCATGCTCTATGTAAAGGGGAGACAGTACTGACAAAGAAACTCTAGGGGATATGCTCACTATAGATTCTTTGGTACTGAGTACTCAGATAATTCGATGCGGTTTGAGGCCAATCACGAAGTCTGTCAGTCCTAATGACCTTGTAATCACGCAGCGTGAAGTGATCACAAGCGAGTCGCATTCAGTAAGAGAATGCCCATATAATATTTCTGGAAGTAATTACCACGTAAAGTTTTTTTTTTTTTTTTTTTTTTTTTTTTCCCTGTTGCTGTTAGTACTCAAATCTTTTTCAAAGATCTAAAAAACATATTGACAGTTCTTTGAGAAAGATTAGCCAAGTTTTACTGCATAGATAGAAAGAAAAAGAAGAAAAAAGGAATAAGCAGATCTCGATTTCATTCTGCTTATTTAATTGTTAAATAATAAGATGCTCTTATGCATTGAAAAATAACATACCTGAAATAAAATGCAGTTAAAAAAAGGTTTTTG
Source organism: Stegodyphus dumicola (assembly GCF_044657685.1). Classification (NCBI taxonomy): domain Eukaryota; kingdom Metazoa; phylum Arthropoda; class Arachnida; order Araneae; family Eresidae; genus Stegodyphus; species Stegodyphus dumicola. Next base: position 120,580,266 of record NC_140779.1, on the reverse strand, counting down.
CATAATGAGTCTTTATTTAAAATGAATAGGATAATTAATGCACTAAAAGGAGAAAAATAATATATCACACAGTTTAATTGGAATAAGAAATTAAAAAATTATATTTAATGAATTCATATGCTATCTTACATCACGAATAATAAAAGAGTGGGCGAATATAAAAAATTCAAAAAAGTTAATGACTTATACATTCGACAATGCAATTAAATTAATAGATTCGATATTTAAGCACTCCACGCTTTTTATTATTCGTGATATAAATTTGTGGGTGAATTCTGTAAATAGAATTATTTAATTTATTATTCTCATTAAGCAATATGATAAACTAGTCTCTTCTGTTTTTAGTCTTAATTATATGTTATCAGTGATGATATTTTCAGTCATTATTAAAACACGTAATAAATTATAAGAAAATTGTGAAACAAAGAAAAATAATAGAACGTCATTCCCGGAATGAAAAAAATCGCTTTGAATATTTGAATATTCATTTTAGGAAACTCGACATAAAGACAAAGTTACAATAAGCATTTTACTTGAAGCCAAAAATGGAAAAAAAAAAAAAAAAAAAAAACAATTCGTCATTCAGCCAAGATGGCAAATTCGAAGGAAAATTTCCGGCGAGAAACACTTTTTTCACCCATCTGCTTCAGACTTCACATATTTTTTTAAAAAATTGTAGAATCGCTTACTTAATATTCTTTTTAGAACTCTGTTATTGAGAGCGAAAAGTTTATTTTAAAATTTTTTAAGGTTTCATACCTTTATATCCGATACATTTTTAGAGGCTGAAATTTTAAAATCACAAAAGTGAAATAGTTTAACAGATTCAGCGATTTTTCAAAAATTCGCCAAAACATTCTGAAATTAAGTTATAATTGACCACACAGGTTTCATTTTAAAGATTTTTTCCGCTGTATTCGATGGTGCAAATGGTAAAATTCTAATATGCTTAGTTTGTCCGTTAAATGGAGATATATGCGAAAAATTGTTTAAACATTGCATGCAAATATACAAGTTGAAATTTGAAAAAAAAAAAAAAAAAAAAAAAAAAAAAGTTCAACCTATCGCATTGTCAGTATGTGTAGAAATTTGAACTCAATAGCTTATCAGGGAAGTAGGTTAAAATTTTAACTCACCGTGAAACACCATAAGAAAACTAAATAAAAGCTTATAATGACGTTTGTAAATTAATGAAAAAAAATTACAAAGGAAGTTTCTGTTTTACATACGAAAATCTACACAGATTTCTAGAGGTCTCAGCGTAACTTAGCTGAAAACACGACAACTTGATTCGTATCTGGCGGAATATATGTAGCAATTTCCAGCAGAATCAATCCAATACCGGCACGTTAATGCAAATATTCCTCAGCAAGGTCTCCGCAGAGTATTCTGCAAAATATGAAGGCTGTATGAAGTTTCATTTATTATTTTTTGATGCATAGTGTTACTGTGATTATAATCTATGTATTATTTCAGATCGGTAGTCCTTAATTTGTTTTTAACTGCCAGAAATTAGATTTTTACAAGACTCATGGATGGAATAAGTAATAAGTGTAAAAAGAATATAACGTCATTTAAGAATTTATTTAAGAAAAGATTAAGGGAAATGAAAGCTGTGTATTATGTTCCTTTGTTGTAAAAAAGAACCTGTTTTTCTTTTTTTTCTCAAAATAAAGCTTGTCTGCTTAAGAGTATGTGACAAAGAAATGTGACATTGTGTAGCGTTAATTATGAAAATGAGAGAACTGAAGTGGATGTGAATTCAGATTTAAAAATATATTACCTTATTTTTATTAATAGGAATGCTTAAAATCTTTTAAACTATTGAAGTTGCAAATAATAAATTAAACGTAACATAAAATGCGAGCATACACTGTTATATCACCAGTTTAAAACCTTTCATTTAAACAGATAATAAACGCCGTTGTTTAAGCAGTGTATTGCGAGTTTTTACCACAAAGGAAATTAATACACATTTTTCATACGAAAGACAAAAATTAAGACGAAAAATCTAATAGCAATGAAACACAACACGAATAAAGCAAAATAATATTAGGTATTTCTTGTTAAAGCGGCCATTGCGTAGGTTTTGAGAAATTAGATATTTGAATTTAATTTGGCAGAAAGCAGATAATACCATGGCAACATTCAAAAAAGGAATATCATAATGTGCTGAGGGAACATTTATTTATCTTTGTGGAGGCCATAACCTGGATATTGCTTCTGTTACAGAGTCAAATATCTTCTTTCGTTCTATGTAATGCCGTCGCATAAATTTTTCCTAATAAAAATCCAAGTGTTGATAAGCCATTTCTCTTTGTCTTTTGTTTCAACAACTGGCATTCTGTATATTTCCGCCAGGTGTAGGGTCTGTAAAGTTGTATTTATAATTCATTGTTAAATGTGTAAAAAACAGGCCTTTTCTAATACTTCGTCCCGATAAGTCCACCATAAAATATGAACATATTGTACTACCTCCATGTACATGTTGTCCGTTAAAGTTTTCATTATTATTTTATTAGCTATTCTTTATTAGATTTATATCATTTCCATTACACACCATCTTTGACGTTTGTGTTCGGCATTTTCATAAGGAAACGCGCATTTATTTCTCTGCGGGTTTTTCCTCAAACTCCGTTTCGGCACAATTCAGATTATATTGGCCTTTTGCTTGACGAATAGACTTTCGTCATTGTCAATGTTGACAATTTTTCAGGTGTACCAGTTTCAGCTTTCAAACGTTTAATCAAAAACAAGCAACAGACTTCTCTCATAGCGCTGTTCCAATCAATCGCTGTTTTTCAACCATATTTTGCTACTTAACATGTGATGGAAAAAAGAACTTCATATGAAGTGGAAAGAGATAATAAAAGGAATACTGAAACCACGAAACTAGCTATCGGCATGAGGCTGCTTTTACATTGCATCTCCAAATAACTTTGCTTCCCAATAAATAATTTCTTTTTTTGGCAATGTTTGCATTTTCAAAATCTGTTGTCTTGGTTGTATATTCAAGGAGAAAATATAATGAAGGGTAAGAATGAAAGAACGATGTCAGATACAGATGTAAATAAAGCTTATTGTTCTGGCCCATAAACAAAAGGTCGTTACCACTTCCTTCTGCTGCCGCTTCAAAGACTGGTCTAACTTTTGCAGCGGTACTGTCCTTCTTAATGACTGGCCGCCGATGCAAAAAATGTCCTGTGTCAATATTCTGTTACCTATTGAAATATATTAAATTTTTCTCATTATCGGAAACGCGCAGTATATTCTTCTAATGCATCTAATTGTGCATCATATCTAATTCTTTTATGCTGCTTCCAAGCTAAATTTCTATTTGTCGGCAAATCTATCACATGAGGTTGAAAAGGTAGACAAAGTTCCGATCTACCGTCGAAAAGAATTTTCACATTATTTTTAAACGCTTTCAAAACTCTAGAATATTCTACACTAGAAGAAAATAAAAAAATAAAAGAAAGCAATAAGTTTGCTCAAAATTTATTAGTCATTTTATAACAAAAATATAGAAAATAAATGATCAAAACATCTATCTACTATAAGTTTGAACTCGAAAATTCGTAATATATATTTCATATAAAATTCAAAAATAATTCGTGTCATTGACTGAAACAACGCCCTTTTCTGTAAATACCTAAATAGTAAATAGTCACTGTAATAATTCTTTTTTGATCGTTTAAATAATTCGCTTAAGTTGCAAGTTAGCTCAAGGGACTTGGATTCAAATATAAATCGATGATCTCCATGCACAGAGCAAACTGCAGTATATACAGATTGATATTTTGTATGGAAGTACAAAAGATAAGACAATATACAATAGTATACAAAATATTTTCGATTTTTTAACTATACAATTCATGAGCAATGATGAATCTGTCTTCAAGGGAAGATAGAGTATAAAAACAAGAGTCGTACGAGAGTTATTTTATCTTATCCATAAATAATCACTTTCAGCTGCACAACTTTTCGCACAGACTGCGTTTCAACCAAACACTTTTAGACGCCAGATGCATAAATGTTGATTCGAAGTATTTTTGCTTCACTACCCCAGTTTCATTCTTGAAAGTTTCTAGTCACACAAGTTAAGGTATAGTTCACTTAACCCTGAAGCTTTTGTTTTCTGACTAGATGATCCTCGTTTGTTTTCAAACTTCTTAGTCATATTTTTCTTCTGGCACGCTCAACAAAAGTTTCTGAACTATTTCTGTCACTTTACCTGGAAATAAAGAGCAACAAAATTTTAATTATTATGAGATTTATTATTTTTTAAGCATTTGGTGACTGGTAAATGATTACAGATCAACAAAAGTAAATTTTTTTTGGTACAATTGGCTCGAGGAGAAAAAAATGGGTTATTGTGTCGAACACACAGTTTGCAATTACCGATTACCCGAAATTTCGTACACCAAGTATTACAATTAACGATAAATTAAAAGGTTATTATTATTATTATTTGCTCCAATGGCGAGCTGTAGCTGTTTATAGGCATTGACCACTACTAAGGCAGGAAGCTGTGCTCACTTTATTATGGAGGCATGTAATAGTGAGCCACCGTCGCCTCCTATGAAGGGATGGACAAATTACATTCATACTTTCCCGGGTTTTGAATCCGGGCCCTTAGGTACGGCAGTCAGAGTCACTAATCACTTTCCCGTCTGGAAGACCCTAAAGCTTATTTTATAAGCACATCTAATGCTATATACCTAATTTGAGTTTATAATAAAGGAACACTCTTGTGAAGAGAACAAGAAAAATGTCTTCTCATGTTCCTGTACTGTTTGATATTTTGCCTCATATGTTTGATGTTTTGCACTGGCAAAAACATGAAAAAAGTACCAGGAAATGCAACAACTTTACAAAATTCAGCGAAAATAATGGATGGCCCTCGCTTATATGGACTTAAGTTTAAATAATGTTCTCGTAAATATTATACAGTAGATTCAAAGAGAAGAATAAAAAATTCCGAGAAAAATTAAAAATGAATTTTTTGACGTTTCGTGTGATCACGCCAACAAAAACCTAAAAATAAAATGCATATTTATTTTTTCGAGTGATGACAAACAAAAACTGACTGACTGAAAAGGTACTTTTCTATGAAACAAAAGATTTATGGATTTCACTTACCTATCGCTGTTTTGTAGAAGCGAGGTTTGTCTTGCCAGTAAATGGTCACCAGATACACTGGAATACCCGTCAGAGTGATGGCAATACCCATTCCCGTTTCCCAAGGACTCACATAGAATGGGAATGTGACCAAAAAAGCACAAACGACAAGGAATGTTATCGGTAGAAAGATATTTACCTGCGAAGAAGGAATAACTGTTTAAAGAACTTTATAAAAAAATATTTACTATAAATTATAATACGAGAATCATTACAGTTTTTACACTGAAATTAAGCCATTCCAACACGGTACTTTCATAGCATTACTGTATGTAAAGTCATCACTAATCATCAATCACTCTTTTACGTATTCATTATCTATAATATCTCATAGAATTAGGAAACTCATTATCATCTTTTTCATGAATATTTCAGCCACAATGGTCGCTAATACATAAAATGGCGAATGAATTAAATTTATAAACATATAGTTTAGTTTTAGAATGAAGCAATATTTTGAAAACTATTAACAATTCTAAACTAAGCCAAATATGTTCAAATATGAAGTATTTACACAAGAATGAAAGCTAACGTATATAATTCAGATCAACATATATAGTAATTTTGACATGAAGTAATTTTAATTCTCCGTATTACTTTTTAAAATTAAATAATGCATAAGCGCAGAGTTGCACTTTGATAGCAAAAGCAATTCACCATTTAAATTTCATAAGAACTGAATAGAATTCCAGTTTTTCTTTCATTAGTTCCCCCGCATTAACTGCATGGATGTTTTCATGGTTTTTCCCATGTGTAACGTGTATACGAAACAGTTTCCTTTAGAAAAACCTCCACAAAGGCATCCCTCCCCTTAGGCAGATAGCCATCGAGGCTTTGCCATTATTAAATAACCTAACCTTTCATTAGTTCCGTATCGACAAAGGCAGTAATTTTTATTTTTTCTACTTTTCTAATAACACACTTCAACCGCTTTGGTATTCCAAGTCGCTATTTTGACTTTCTTGTGCGAAGTAAAGTTACACGTTACATATGGGAAAAACCACGAAAACATCCATGCAGCTAGCCCGTTCGCGAGATTCGGACTTCGGACCGAACTACCAGTGTTCAGTGATTTTACCGCTCGGGCACTGGTGGGCCAAATAGCGCTGTAAGTCTAAACTGCGTCATTCAAATTAATCATGCGATCTTACGTAACCCTTATACAGATGCCTCTTGACTAATCACCAAATTGTAAACCAAAACTAAAAACTGAAACTTTTGACTCCCTCCCTTCTTTCTATGAACTGACGCGTCACTTTTGCTTGTGCTTTCCTCTTGGCCAGACGTCTTTCTGCAATCATGTGCGTGCTGATATATTCGCTTCTATGGCAATAATATCAAAATTGTAAATGTTCTTTAATAGGTACGAGTAGAGTGCAAAGTGAATTGTGGCCACAAAGTGAGAATTTAAATAAATAAATAATAATAATAATAATAATTAAAAAAAAAAACCTGAAATGTTTCAGATTTTAAATTACGTCCAAAGGGGCGTTTTTTTAACGTTTTGAGTGTTACCTTTATTTATTAAATATGTTCTTTGCACTTAAACCATAAAATTCAGTTCAAGAGCAATATCGCAAAATAATGTTAAATTAAGCATATCTTTAGAATTTCCGATATACACAGTCTCGCGAGCTGGAGATAAAAGTATTTTTTTTCTATATAACGTTGCCATTTCTCGCTTTTAAAGCATTGAGTTTGTAAATCAAAAATTCGTTAAAGTTTTACAAAATATAAAATCTATAATAAAACAAATTCCAAATTTGGGATTTCAGATGCCCATATTCGCAGTAGGATTTCGTCATTCAAAATTCGATGGCTCTATGTACCATTGTTTTATCACAATGCGAGAAATAAACAATCATTTATGCAGATTTTTCATTATTTAATTTCTTCAAATATAATGCAGGACTCTAACATTTTGTGGCAACAGTTTGAAAAGTGAACCGACGTTTACGAGTCCGACGCAAAATCGCAAAACGAAAACAACAGTCCTTCAGGGACAAAGCCCCTTTGGACTAAAAATGGGGGAAATTTAATCCGGCTTGACTACTGCTGCTTCTTCAAAATGGATGGACGCTCTAAGCATCAAGTATCTACGCAATTAGTATTTCTACGCATCTACGTCTCAGCGTTCGTATTTCAATGCCTCCAAAATTGTTTTGTCAATACATTCTTCGGCCAGTTCTAATTATGAAGAAATCTGCACGGGTTTGTTATTCTATGTTCACAGTGAATTATGGGAAAAGTCCTGTTTCACCGAAAATTTTCATGCAAGTTTGTGCCGCATCCATAATCAAATATTTCATCTCGTGTCATCGAACCTCAGTTTCATTATATATATAGCCCCTCTGTTACTCGGCTCCGTGAGCTGTTTTTTTATTCTTACATGTTGGTAAATTAGGCAGTTTTTGCTTTAAAAATGATTGAATTATGTTGTTCTTTTCTTCCGGTTAAGTTTTTTTATGCATTTAGTTAATCTGCATGCAATAGCTGTAGAATTATCAACAATTTAAAACTTGTTTAAGTGCAGCTAACCATAGCAGCCATATTTGTTTACATTTGAAACTTGGCAAACTAAAGTCAGTTTCTAGACCTTCAGCGTCTTTTTGCCAAATGGGACCAAAAGTAAACTTTCAGTTTTGTGCATCAAAAAAATCTGCCTTTTTGTCAGTTGGCCGAATTGGTTTTGAGTAGAAACTAATTTTAATTAAAAAAAATTTTTTTATTGATTTAACTGCATTTGGTGTTTTATATTTTTCCATTTTTAATAAAGATATTTTGAGGTTTTATGTATTTTTGCCTTGCCACGAAGTGAAAACTGAATTAATTGAATGAGAAATATTCGCATATCTCTAATGAAATTCGAGGAAATAAGTTTAAAAGGAAATTCAGTAAAAAATGCGTATAATTTAATATTCTGTACAGGGAAGTGATGTGGTGTACATATCAGACTTTTTTTAAATAAATTATTCCGTCTTCCTTATTAATTTTGACTTCTTGGCTTTCTCCTATAATGTTAAATTATTTTTGTAATTACATACCTAAATGTACCATATTTACGTTCATATTTTCATACGAGTTCGTAAAATGCTTTCATACGAGTCGCGACGAAATAAGTTATATCTGAACTGCTTTAAAAAGTTCTTAAACATTTTCCTTGAAGTTCTGCATAAATATATTCTCATTTCATTATTTATATTTTATATTTAAAAATTTTCATCTGATTATTTCCTTTTGCAATTTATTTAGAAACTTTGTTCTACTTACAATTCTTCTGGCTGCACCTTGACAAAGATTAAAGAATTATACATTATTATCTAATATTTATTATCGTTTTATTTCTGCATTAATTTTATTTCTGTGTTGTTTTACAAGTTTTTGCTTCAAAGTATTTTTAATCTGTGCCTTCCGTTTGGATAGTTTACCACTCTTGATTGATCATTTATTTAAAATTAATTTTATCAACTTTTAATAACCAATCATAAAATTGCAAACAAAACCCCTTCTCCTTGAAATATGCAGAAACATCATTTTTAAAGGCTTTAATGTTATACACATGCATTTAGATTTCGTACTATTTCTTAATAATTTTCTGGACACAGTATATGGATATCATTTTTATTACTTTAAAACAAAAATTTAACAATAGCGAAGCATTTAAATATAAATTTAACATATTTCTACTGGAAAATGCATGCACGGAACAGCTTAAAAACACGTACTTTTTACTGCCGTTATGCAAAGTATTGACAGAACAAACAGGAGCGCCACTTGTTAGTGTCTGTCTACGAGAACTGCTCCCGCCGCAGTGTCCGGCGGGCGCTGGTCGCTAGAGCAACAGGGCTAGTATATTTCAAATAGGGACGAATCAGGGTTTGCCAATTAAATTTGAATGCGCAAGATGGCAAACTGAAAAGTAAATCTTTAAGGCTCTCCTACGGAAAATGGGTCAATTCTCGTTTCTATGGCAACAGACAGCTGTAGACTAACTGGCGAGAGCTTTTCTTATGCTAGACACAGACTGGGATTCATTTCCCGATAGTGGAGGAAACTGCGAACCCTCCCTCTTTCTATTCCAACCTCCTTGAATTAAGTCGGTGGTTCCATCAACCTCAGTGTCTTTTTGCATAGTGTGACCAAAAGTTAACTTTCAGTTTTGTGCACAGAAAATTTTGTCTTCCTGCCCGCTGCCCGAATTGCTTGTTTTTACAAAGAAACTATAATTTTAAATGTAAAAATTTTTTTTTTTTAACTACTTTTAGCTGTATTTGTTATTTTAGATTTTTCTGTAGTTTACAATTTTTAATGAAGATCGACTTTTTATGCATTTTTGCATTACCGCAAAGTGAGAACTGAATTGATTGAATGAGAAATACAGCTGTAATGGAATTAGAGGGACTAAGTTAAAATGAAGTGAAGCAAAAAATGTGCATGATTAGGTTCGTGCAAGAAAGACATGTGGTGTCCACATCAATGATATTTTAAGTAAAGGTTTCTAATCGATTTTAGATAATTTTCAGTCCTAATAAAATGTTGTGAAGGAAGCAAATTATATCTCACGTGTCTTTTCAGGATTAAAAAAAAAAAAAAAAAAAAAAAAAAAAAAAAAAAAACTGAGTTTTACTTGCAACATCTTATTATCCCAGGATCTTATCATCCTTGATTATTTCGGATGTAATATTTTTATCCATACAGATAAAATGTGATATGCTTTTAATCAAAAGCCGGAACTAAAAGTGTTTAGATCAGGACACAGCGCGACTCAAAATAATTGCAGTTGAAGGTCACAAAATTTTAAGATATTTCGAGAAACGGATGAAGTAAAAATATTTCTTCAGCTGTTAAAAAAGTTTCATTTACATATTACAATAACGTGAACACTGCATGATTATGTGCAACACACTATGAAAGAACTGAGAAATAATGGGAATGATTATTTACCCTGCATGAGTTCTTATATCACCGATTTTTTTTCTTAAAATTTGCAGCTTTATTCTCCAGTTGGTTGTTTTTTTCCACCATCACAAATTATGAAATGAACTGCAACTTAACAGTTTAGTATTTCGAATTACTTAGAATTTCACTTAGAATTAGTGACTTCATACAGCCAGATTATTGTCTACGCAACCATTTCAACAATAGGGACGTAGCGAAAGGAAGAACAAAGCAAAAGAAGGTAAGAGTGTCTGTCTAGGTAGATATTTCTGTAATAAAACAGTTACCGTAAAATCTTCTCGGGTAGCTCTGTTTGCAAGGCAAACAATTGCTATTCAGTTACCTTCAAGTAAAATCAGTAGCGTCTTACTGTAGCATGGTTTATGCTGACCTTTGACACTTGGCCAAAGAACATCTAGTATGTATGTTTGGCTTGGCGATGAATTCACAATTCAGACTTCAGCGATGCGTAAGTAAAGTGCTGCGCGAATGTGCGAAATTTGTTCACCTTGTGCCCAATTATGTGAGCAATTATTTAATGGGGACATAAAAAAAGCGTATGGGGTGAGCTTTGTGCCCAAATAGGCGAGAATTTATTGACCGGGGACTTGAAAAAGCGTGTGGGGAAGTAGACTTTATTCTTTTTTCACTCGTGTTGATGTTTATGAACTGCTTAATTTAATGCTGTAGGTTTTTGTAACGTGCAACAGTCAATTAACTTAACCGTATTTTACATTTATTTCCAAATGTACTTTTGTTTGATATTTCATCTTATATTTACTGTTATCGTAAACTTTCTTTTCAAATTCATGCTTTCCACAAAGGCATGTCTCATCCTAGGCAAATCATTCTTGACAGCTTAACATAATCAATTAATATAAAACAGGCGTTCAACAATATAATATACTTTGATCCTTTTTTTCGTATTCTTTATTACATTATCTTACCTTTAGTGGTAATCCAAAAGGCAATCAGAAATTGGTCTTCGAACACCCCAAACATACAAAATTACCTTTCATACTAATCATGCTAAATATAAGAAATCAGTAACAGCTTAACTTCTTCAACGCTTATTCAGGCTTAACTTCTACAACGTGACAAAAATTAGTGGAATAACATTTCTTTAGTTGCCAATCTCATGATACAACGCCAATTTTGTATAACGGACGCCAGCCAATAACGCCAACGAAGCTTATCATTGCACATACGTGAAGCATAAACCATGCTAGGGCTAGACGCTACTTTTTTTTATAGTAAAATCCACCACACTCGCTCCTAACATACAAAGGAATTGGTAGAATGCTCCTTTTAGTATATCAGCCAAAGAATATGTGTTGTTCATTCTTTGTTTCAGCACCGAGTCCTTTGGATAACTTGAATGATCTGAAAAACGTTGAACTGCCTTGATTAAAAAAAAGATGGTGGAGTCAGAGGGTGAGAAATCAGGCAAATAAAACGGTTGGAGCTCAACAGAAATCTTTTTGATGAAAGAAACTCCAAATTTCTTTGTGCAAATGCGCTTCGCTTTCTCGTGAGAAGAGTGGTATAGTACTAGGGTTCCTAGGTACAAGTCCTTATTCCTAATCGAACAAAATCCTGTGCTTTCCTAATTAATACTACATTAACATGCATACGAAATAAATAACTTTTTCTACCGTCATTAACAAAATTAATTGTAATTTTGAAGAATTACGATTTTCAATAAAATTTACGGCATTGAAGATACCAACGAACATGGTACAGTCTATTTTCTAAATATTCAAAAGGATGCTTACACATTTTCAGAAGGATTTCGATTACCGTATATGTATTCATTTCCTGAATGAGTGGCTGCATGGTCTTCTATGATTGTAGTTCATAACAAAACTACGTGTTACTGGTAAATGAGCTTTCTGACGCTTTGTTGCTATTGCAATGAACCCTTAATATCTGCAAGATTTCAATTCGGTAGAAGAACAGAGAACGTTTACTCATTTTTAGAACGATTTCGATAAGAAATTATAAAACAACATATGTTTTGGAATAACAGTTGCTGTAAATAGCTTATTTAAAATGAGGAAAATCATCAGCTACTTTTATTCTTCTTTCAAAATATCTCACGTAAACTAGTCGTAGGTTGAAGAATATGTTTTGCCCTTCCGAAGAGAAATATTTCTATCCATGATTCAAAAACATTGTGAATGCATGGTATTAAAAATGTTAAGTAAAAAATAAGCAACATTATTAATCAGAAAGGGAAAAATCTTCAAATATTACCTCTACAAGTCTAAGGTCTCTAAACGAATACCCGAAGAAGGTATGTATTGTTTCTAATGTTTTCAAAGTTAAATCGTTGGTAACAAGAGAAAATCTGTCCACGCAGAAATACATTGCAATGTCTTTAAATAAATCGAGTGCAACAAAAAAATTAAAGTCTGACTTTAGCTTTCATCCTAAAGGATTTATTAAGGTTTCTTGACCCTCTCGCTATAAGCTCGCAATCCACCAATCTGCTGTTGAACTCACACCTGCCAACTCCTCTCTTTTTTTTTTTTTTTTTTTAGTCTTTTTAGCTTTATTATTAAGTACCATTTTCGTCGAGCTTATGCCATATGCAATTCAATAGCAAAATTACAAAACTTTTAAAAGCAGGATAGCAGCATATGTTTAGAATTTCCGATGCAGCGTTAAGCGTTTGCATATATTTTACTATTTTTTTTTCAGTCTTATCACTTCATCATATGAATATTTTGTTTCCTTAGTAAGATGGCTTGCAAAACTTATTTTTACCACGTTTTGTGTGTTAAATTTACTAATTAAGTATCACGTTCTTCTCCAGAAAAATCTAAATTCTTCAGCAAAATCACAAAATATTTAATCTTTAGAATTTCCGATAGACGCGCGCTGAATATAAAAATATTTTATTTCGAACAGTGTTGGCACTACTCGCTTTCGGATGTTGAGTTTGCTGATAAATTCATTAAAGTTTAACAAAATACAAAACATAAAATTCGAAATTCGGGCTTCCAGTTGCACATGTTAGGGAAGATGACTATTCAAAATTTGATGGCTTTTTCTCATAGTGCGAGAACCATACATACTTGCACATTTTTCATTACTTAATTTCTTCAAAATAATACAGTGATAATATCCGGCGGCAACAAGTTAAAAGTTGTACAGCTTTTTATAGCGATTCAAGGCAAAATCCCGTTTCTACAGTAATACACATTTGGGCTAATAAAATAATAAACCAAGGTTTACAACTTAGAAAAGCTAAAAAACATAATGTTCACCAGCTTTAGCCGAGGCATGGAGCTCAAAGCAGAACAGTTTGTAGAACTTCGTATGAAAGCTATTTAAGCAGTAGATAAATGAAAATACATTGTGACCCTTGATGAAGCATGAGTTTACTTAAGTGACTGCAACAAAAATTGGTCTATTTATTATGGAAAAAGAAGAAAACATTGACCATACCTTGTTCCATCAATTCAAAGAAAGTTCCCGACAGGGGTTTATGATTGTCGCAGGATTTTCTTTATAATGGGAAATTAAAAATAAGAGAGGGAAAAGTGTTAAAAGCAACTCAACGTATTAATCAAGAGAAAGTTTTACGTCCAATATATATACATAAGAAATTCCATTTCTTTCTTCCTATGACGTTCAAAGAGTGAAACTTCATTAAAAGAAAGCAGCGCAAGTCATATGAAAAGTACCATTTCATGCCATAAAAACGGCATACTGAAGTTATAGTTTCTCAACGCATTCCTGCGAAGTCCGTGCCATCTCACCTATGAATTATTGTACCTTTGGTCACTTGAGTTCTTTCAAGCGCAAACCCAGTAAGATTGATAAACTCTGAAAAATAGTGGAAGAAGTCTAGAAAAAAGGCTATCAGATCAAACATTTAGAAAAATACTCTTTGCCTTTTAAACATTAATAAAACGGCTCCGAAATCATTCTAAAAATGTGTAAAAACCCTCTGCACATGAGGATCAAGGGTAAGTTTCAGCAGGTTTTGAATTTTTCCTCGCCAGAAATTTTCTAACCAAATTCTTTTCATCATCAGAGTGATCTAGGCTAAGGCCTTTTGAACGTTACGTTGGTGGAAGCATGGACGGTGGAAGCTACCAACAATTATCAGGCAAAACGTAGTTTACGCCAGAACTGTTAATAATCTTATTAACTTCTGTGCTCGGATGATGGGGATAAAATCTAAATGAGGAGTGGATTGCTTTCGTAATTTGTGTTTCAGATTGAACACCACTTATACGACAATTCGCATGTTTCCAATATTGCCAATTTTTCTTCTTTATAGTCTTAATATTTTTCTTTTAATTTGAATACACAAAACCTTTACGAGTTCAATAAAATCAATGAAAACATCATGCAGAGCGTGAAAATGATTGACATTTTAAAGCTGCTAATCGTATTTTCACAAATTTACTCGGCAGCATTATTCAGGATCAGAATGATTTCGATTTTGAACACTTAAAATGAAAATTTTCCAGCGTATAAATAAAATAAAAAAAAATAGTTTGAATAGAAGATTGCAGTTAAAATCGGAATTGCAAACACTTATTGAAATTATCTTTTGTTAATTAGGTTATTTACGAACATACCCGGTCCTATTAAAGTTGATTCCAAAGTGCAAAGATTTATGATTACCCAAACTATTAAACAATATTATGCGAGTTGTTTATCGTTTATTAGCAATGACATATTTACTCACTTTTATTGGTCTTTCAAGGTCCGGTTTCGTATACCGCAGCCAAACCATTCCGGCTACAGATAAGGTCACAAACAAGGCTTCTACGAAGGCAGTGTAATTTATGAGGACGTACACTTCTGTTGTAGACAAATATGCCAAACTGAGTATACACTGGGGGGAAAAATGATAATTTTAAAATACATTTGTTTTGAAATCAAAACATATTGAAAATAAATTTTTTGTACACAGAGGTACGGATCAGAATTTTTAATTACAGAAAATGAAGTAGAAATGCATGCATGCTGCGCAGCTCTTTTTCACTAAAAAATTAACGATGTTGACTTTACTAACACTCAAGTGATTATTTCTTCATGAAGGTGTGTGTGTGTGTGTGTGATTATGGCAAAGCTTCGAGGGCTATCTGCCTAACGGGAGGGATGCCTTCGTGGAGGACTTTCTAAGGGAAACTGGCTCGTATACACGTTACACATGGGGAAAATCACGAAAACGCCCATGCAGCCAGCCCGTTCGCGGGATTCGAACCTCAGACCGAACCACTAGTGTTCAGC
This sequence comes from Stegodyphus dumicola, assembly GCF_044657685.1. Lineage (NCBI taxonomy): Eukaryota > Metazoa > Arthropoda > Arachnida > Araneae > Eresidae > Stegodyphus > Stegodyphus dumicola. Next base: position 120,564,891 of record NC_140779.1, on the reverse strand, counting down.
GACTTTACCGCCGCTGGTGGGCATTCTCTTCATGAAGGATGAATGTTAGATATATTTTGCTATAAATCGCATTATGTTGTGCGCGTATGCTACTACTCACTTATATTCATTAGAAAATAAGATAAAAATGAAAATAAATAACATGATATTTTACGTTACGGTACTTACGTATTATCGCAACCAGGTTGGCGCGATTTGTAAGTTTGAGTAAAAAAGTATGAATAGAAAGAAAATGTACATTTATTAATTACAGATAATTTTTAATACAGTTTTTTATATTATTTTGTTTTAAAATATAAAATAGCAATTAAACCCTTCCGGTTTCGAATTTGAATAAGTTGCAGAATTATTTTTTCGGCGGAAATCTTTTGGCTATTACTTTTAGCACTGATTGAAAACCGTCTTCGCCATTAACAGCTTGAGCTTAGCGCCATATAAATTCGATAAGGTATGAGTGAAGATGATGACGGGCTGGTCCTCTCTGTTTTTTGTTGCGCCAAATTTAATTGAGGTTAACTCTTTACACCAACAATAAAGGAAGCGCACCGCTGTCACAAATGAAATTCGGCTACCTTCAAACCAATTTCAGGTTCTCACATGCAAATGTTGATTGCACTCTTCGACGTTACATTTCCAGAAAATTTGCTTTCCAAAATACAGTTTCATTTTATGAGAATTTTTACAAGTAACGTTCGTTCGGTATAATTCCATAACCCTGCAACAATTCAACAGCATCTTTCTCACTCGCAGGCAGATCCCAAATACCCATAGTTAAAGTATTTCAGAGCATTCAATCTAACCAGTAAGAAAAATAATTTCTTTATGAAAAACTACGTATAACACGTAGGGTTGCCGTAAGTAGGGTCGCCAAATTTGGCGATTTATGCGAATTTCGGCCTGGTTGCGTTAATACGTAAGTACCTACGTTACTTATAGTTCATGCATGAAGAAAACTGCATCTCAGTTTAAGAGTGAAATATAATTAGTATTATTTTATAATTGAGATACTGAAATGTTTAAAATAACAGTTTTCGTCTATTCACAATTAAGCAATACATTTTGATAATTACTTTACATATTGCATACTGAAAAAGGTTGACGTTTTGCGTTATTAGAATGTCAAAGTTACACCCATTGGATTAGATTGTTAAACTACGGCAAAGCATACGAGGGCTAAGGAGTGCCTTCGTGAAGGACTTTTTAAGGCAAATTGGCTCGTATTTACGTATACGTGAGGAAACGTTATACGTGTAACTTACGTTATACGTATAAACTTACGTTATACGTGAGGAAAATCACAAAAACCTTCATGCATTCACCCCGTTCACCGGGATTTGAATCCGCATCGATTGGTTTCTTTGATTTATTGAATTATGGCAAGACACTCAAGAGCTACCTGCTTAAGGGCAAGGATGCCTTCCTGGAGAGCTTTCTAAGGGTACCTGGCTCGCACAAACGTTACACATGTGGAAAAAAACACGAAAAAGTCCATGAGTCAGCTCATTCGCCGGGATTCCAACCTCTGACCGAACTACGAGTGTTCAGCAATTTTATTGAATCCAGGTCGAATTAATAGTGTTCAGCGATTCTGCTGGGCCTAGATTATACTAGATGCTGCGTAGGTATAGCATTTTGATCAACTGACCATTATACAGAGATTTATCCAGTGTGGTGCAGACTAATCATTAATAACTTGGTGGTTAGATTTATGAGATACCTTCGATACTCTTTCCTGGTGTTCCGATAATACGAAATCCTGTTAAATATTAATAACAATAATCCAATCTAATAATTTCAGTAAGGCCTAGAATAGTTAACATTTCAAAGACCACATTTCCTACACATAAAGGATGAAACAGAAATATGGTTGCATGTTGAAATACTGTCTGTACAGTACATTCTACAGTAATGACGAATGATATGTTAAACCTAAAACTTCATTTTTTCATTTGCAATAAGAGTCACGTACCCGAGCTTACATCGCTGGTTAAGGCGGTGCTGAATAAAGAGCAGAAAATTACTACTTTTGCAACGTTGTGACACAGCGTTTTTGTCAATGACAGTCGGAGGGTGCAGATAACATCTGTTGACATCGGGAAGAACCCAGAAAGTAAACTTCATAGTTGCACTGATGCAGTAATGTTGATTTAATTATGGAAGCGTTCGTTAATATCCCAAGAAAAAGAAATGCGTTTGCTTGGTATTGAAGAGCACTATTTTTCAGTCCGAAGAATTGGTTTTCCAACGGTGCTATCTGACTTCTAGCCATAATGCAGTGTTTTTTGTAAGCCGAAAACATTTTAAAAATATGTATCGAATAAATAGTAACAAATTTTATTACACTGAATAGATATAATCTCATTAAGTTGTTTTCTTTAAATATATTTCTCGAACACTTAATGCGTCCATTCTTCTGGTACGGCAAAATTTCTGCATCTCTGCAACGAATTATTTGGACATATTGGAAAACTGGCTGAATCCACAGTTAAATGAAAACAGTTATGATATTCTCTCTCAATAAGAGACTCTATAACGCAGAAACCATTATTGAGACTACTGGCATACTGTCTCAGGGAAAATTTGTCGCAAAGTTTAGAGACCGTTTGCAGTAATAACTAAATCAATATTTGGCACGACGGTGGCTAGGATGCATAGAGCAAGGAGCTGACGCGCTAAAAGGAATGGCCATACCAATTTCCAGATTATTAATCCCATAGAACTTTTCTTGAAGAGATTTGTGAAAAGTATTGCCTTTGTCCGCTCTCTATTATACATTTGAATCCCTGAAAAAGTTTTACCAATACACTGCGAAAGTTAAATGGTTGTGGTGTTCGCGATAGGACAAAAAGGTTTATTGCATATATATTCACCGTATCAGAAGTGTGCACACACTGAGCTTTGAAATATGTAAAAACTTGAAGTTTGCCTCTCTATTACAGTGCAGTCAAATTTAGTATAGACTACATTGCTTATTTCGGACAAATTCTGTCATCGATCATGTTCTTAGAGTTATTGTACATATATGCATGTGCTGTATGGTATACTGGAATCACCAATTATTCTTGAAAACACTGTATATTTTTGCAATCATCGAAAAAGTTTTTAAAATTATCATCATATAGAATAAAATATCCTACTTAAAAAAAAAATGAATATTTGAGTTATATTTCACGGTATTAATTTCAATCTCAAAATCTTTAGATTCTCATGCTCATTCTTTACATACATTTTTGAAAATAAAAAAGTTTCGAAGTATGGCGCACACTGGTTTTCAGATTGCTCGGATTTCAGACTGTTACAGTACATCCAACGTCATTTTATAATTTGAAAAAAAAATTAAAAAATCTTCTTTCCATGACCATTAATTTGAGAAGAAAGAGCAGAAGTGGCAGCTCTCCAGTTCCATAAAGGAACCATGTTGTAGCAATGCAACTAAACGTAACGTAACTCGAATAATAGGTGAATAGGTAAGAACAGGTCCGGACATCTGGGCAGCTTACAGACTGATAGGGCGTTTTCCGGACCTCGCAACTGTCTAGAGTAGTATAGGGTGAGGCAACGTTCATAGTAGGATATTAAAAGCACACCATAAGGCAGTAACTGTAATTTATTTATTACCTCTTAGTCAATTAATAGTTAAAGGTATGCCATTTATGTAAGTCATTGTTCATTGCGTGGATTACTTTTTGAATATGATGCACCCTCTGCACAACACATTCATCTAGGCGGCGTTGGAAGCTTGCCATAACTCGGCGTAACGCATTCCCTGGGACATTGCCGACGGCAGTTCGGATGCGATCCTTCAACTCAGGAATGGTGGCACAACGTGTTCGGAAAACTTCTTGCTTCAGGTGCCCCCAAATTCGGCACATGAAAGATCAGGTGAGCGAGGCAGCCAGGAAATGTCACCAAAACGGGAAATTACTCTACCTGGAAATGTCTGTTGCAATGGTCCGTCCATCTGGAACTTACACATAACGTCCCAAGTTGAAATGTTGCCGAAATAGACGCTGGTAGCAATAACAGAGTAGTTGTTTTTGAAATAACTTTCAACAGCAAATGCACGATGTTGTGCACTCCACCGATCCATATCACTGTCACACTCGAAATGGCAGCTCATTAGTACACGAATGCGGAACGAGCTGGCGCGCATTCATGCAGCACGCCACTGTGCTAGGCAAGTCAAATTACGCTATGAACGCTGCCGCACCCTGTACTTCCCTGTGACATAAAGGTCCGCATCAGGAGTCTGTTACAATCTACGCAGCCACTGACATTAGCACTTAATAAATTCAAATGGACATCTAAGACACATAATACATTAATTACAGTAAAAACAAATTAAATACATAACACAGATTATATGAAACAGCTGAACACAATACAAAATTACTCAAATCACTTCATAACAAAAATTACTGTAACAATAAACATAGAATGCTATATTGATTGGGTACAATATGCTAAATTCAGTGTATATACTATTCATTAATTGACATTGCCCATCACACAATGTATTAAGGGCAGTAATTTTTTGAATATTATACCGTACTTGACTCGACGTGATGCATGATGACTCGACATTATACATGATGCAGATTATATTAAGAACAATACCATTTAGTACTCATTTAGGATTACTGTTGTACCCAATTAGGATTACAGTTTCCTGTTATTTTCCCATTAGTTATTGTGTGCCTTCATAACAGTCAGTACTGCTGTTGGTATTACAGCCACTGCGTACGAGTACTGCTACTACAGTTACTATGTTTCACTGTGGCAGCCAGTATTAATTATAGTTCTCCAGTGCTGATTCCAGTCAATACTACTGTCATTATTACTGTGTCATCAATACTGCACTCACTGTGTTTCTTTACAGTCATTGTGTGCAGCAATTTATATACAGTGCCATATACTATTCATTGTATGCCTTTTTCATTACACAGGAAAGCACTAACCAGCATGAAACAAGTTTCACAGTAGTGTCTAGTTTTTACATTGTATTTTTTAATTAAGGACGGATGACTGCTTGATGAAAAATCGCTTAAATGATGATGAATCGCTTAAAACGTACCACGTTTATGTGAGGGGATACGCTGTTATGTAACGTTCTGGGGGATCAAGCCTCATCACAAACACAGAGATTAAAGGAAACAAATCCCATTTTCCAGAAGAATTCCGGAATGGGACCATGGTCGCGATGAAGCGTTTATGAACGGTGCTGAAATTATGTGACGCGAATAATAGAAATACTCCAATACAGACATGTCTAACATCAAAACATAATGAAAAATGAAGAACTTCAATACGTACCAAAAATACCAGACTTGGCGCTGGCGTGAGGTAATTTAGATTGATCATTGACAAGAAATTAGGAAGGTGACCTTCACGAGCTCCAACAAAAAATAACCTAAAAATAAATTGTGCCTTAGGAATTTAGAATTTATGAAGTCTAAAAATGGATATATTAATTATTCTTAACTGAATAAATACATTAAAAATAGTGATTTTCAGGCAGCGAGCTATGTTTTATTATGTATTACAGGCTACATGATACAAGGCGCTAGAAACCGTTATTATGGTAATTTCATTTTTTAATTTCCTTTTTAATACGTACTCCGCATAATTTACAATAAATAATTGTTAATTTTTTTGAACACGTTATTAATGTTGTTCCTAAAAACCATTTTGGCGCTATATATTGCGCACCAGGCTACAAATGATAAATGTTTCCCGATTTTACCTTGTAATACCCCGAAATGATTTAATGTATAATATATTTAATTTGTGTAATTTATTCGTACAGTAACTGACAATTTTTACAGTCATCTACGCCATTGTTATAATTCATGAAAAACATCAAATATTACAGTAGATATTACATATCGGTATAAAATAACTGTTAGAGGCACCAGTTTCTTTTAATTATGTAATTCATAACCATTGTTACGAGTATCATCTATTTGATTATAATTCACTGCACTTTATTAATAAATACACTTTCTTCGAAATTTTTGTTTATTAATAAATGCACTTTCTTCAAAATTTTTGTTTATTAATAAATGCACTTTCTTTGAAAGGACAAATAAAGGCCAGTTTCCTAATATTACAAGTTCCTTTACCAAAGTTTGATTTCATTTCAACTTTGCCCGTTTTGAATAAAAAACAGAATCAAATTAATATTGCGACGGAGGTAAATCCAAAAGTCTAGTCGTAGACTGCGAAAATTCTGCACTCATTAAAAATAGAAATACCATCACAAAAAGTTTTCATTTAAACATGAAATTCAAATAGAGCTATTTATATAACAGACTAAAATAATGGTGTGGTGTTGTGTATTTAATTATGGCAAAGCACACTAGGGCTATCTGCCTAAGGGGAGGGAAGTCTTTCGTGGAGGCCTTTCTAAGGGAAACTGGCTCGTATACACGTTACACATGGGGAAAACCACGAAAACACCCATGCAGCCAGCCCGTTCGCGGGATTCGAACCTCGGACCGAACTACCAGTGTTCAGCGACATTACCGCTCGGCCGCTGGTGGGCCTAAAATAATGAATTTTAAGACATGAAACTGATCTTGTTTGTTTACGCTTGCTTGCAAAACTGAATCTTTGCACCGATGCCACTTTGAACAAACTTAAGTGACAACTTAAATAACTAACACAAACTTGCAGAAATTATTCTGAAGACGCTGTGTTTAATTTCTTAATTTTAACCAATTACGAAATTTTATTTTACTTTTTATTTACTTATTTTTCATAACGCATGTAAGCTGCATATGTGCCTTGGATCGTCTCAGGTATAAACACAATAAATATATTCGATTCCGAGACATGACGTGAATAAATATGATATCACGCATGAAAATATTTAGAAAGAACAATTTTTCTCTGCAACATTTGTGTTTTGTCCCATGGTAAAAAAAAATGCCAACCACTGCAAATCCGTAGGTTTAGCACGTAAAAGAAAACATACAAGGTAAAATAACCAGAGATGGATTTACATTCAAGACAGCTGATCGGTTGAAATATGAACAATCAAACTTTTCGTGAGTGGGAGAGGAAAATTCTCGTCTTTCTTTCAATAGCCAATTCGGTAGGAAATAGTTTGAAACAGGTTTAGTTTCTCAAAATAGGTAAGTGACAGCTCTTTAGCAGATTAAAATTAAACATCTCGAACTGAAAAACTGGCGTCTTACTTAATCAATAGTCAGGAGACAACATATGAAGTATTTAAGAAATTTTCTCCTGGATTGCACTGAATTGGCTTATAGAAAAGCATGGTGTGGCTATTTGCCCAAGAGCAAGGATGGCTTCATGAAGGAACTTCAGCAAAACTGGCTCATATTCGCATTATATATGTGATTTTGAGCCAGCTTTATTTACATTTAAGGAACTCTTTGAAGACCATATCGGCCCAGACGGCCTTTCATTCTAACGACCACAACCGCCCAAATTCCGATGTTGTTTTCCCTTCATTAAGGTATGCAGTAGCAGGTGCAGTTTCTCCAAATACATTGTATCAGTTTACTGCAGATAGCTTGTCCTAAAAGGATTTATTTGTGGTTTCTTATCTTTATTTGTTAGAAGTATAAAGAATTTCATTTGAAATCTTCACTCTTCTTTGTGAGTTAATGGATGGGGAGGGAAGAAATAGCTGTGACTCTTGAAAACCATTTCGGATGGTTCGGTATTTTAATAGCAAAGGCTTTGGCTTTCAAAGAGTTAAGGTTGGTGTGTTGGTGTATTTAATTATGGCAAAGCACACGAGGGCTATCTGCCTAAGGGGAGGAATGCCTTTCGTGGAGGACTTTCTAAGGGAAACTGGCTCGTATACACGTTACACATGTGGAAAACCACGAAAACGCCCATGCAGCCAGCCCGTTCGCGGGATTCGAACCTCGGACCGAACTACCAGTGTTCAGCGACTTTACCGCTCGGCCGCTGGTGGGCCCTCAAAGACTTAAGGAAAACTCTCATTTAACGACCCATTAGCCGAGTTTAAACAGGAAATTGGAGTAATACAGTGATTGTACCGACCGGCTATATTCCAGCTGGCTCACGAAATAAAGCTCAGTTAACAAATGGCTCATGAAAGATTATCAGAAATTTCTTTTGAACTCATTTCATTTTAGTTTGTTTCTGACAGGATTTTGAATAATGCCTTTTCAGCAAGATACGGAAATAAAAAGTATAGTATAAATACGATACGGAAATAAAAAGTACAGTATAAATAAGATACGGAAATAAAAAGTACAGTATAAATAAGATACGGAAATAAAAAGTACAGTATAAATAAGATACGGAACTAAAAAGTACAGTATAAATAAAATACGGAAATAAAAAGTACAGTATAAATAAGATACGGAAATAAAAAGTACAGTATAAATAAGATACGGAAATAAAAAGTACAGTATAAATAGGATACGGAAATAAAAAGTACAATATAAATAGGATACGGAAATAAAAAGTACAGTATAAATAAGATACGGAAATAAAAAGTACAGTATAAATAAGATACGGAAATAAAAAGTACAGTATAAATAAGATACGGAAATAAAAAGTACAATATAAATAAGATACGGAAATAAAAAGTACAGTATAAATAAGATACGGAACTAAAAAGTACAGTATAAATAAGATACGGAACTAAAAAGTACAGTATAAATAAAATACGGAAATAAAAAGTACAGTATAAATAAGATACGGAAATAAAAAGTACAGTATAAATAAGATACGGAAATAAAAAGTACAGTATAAATGTAACACTTTTATTGCACAAACAGAAAGAGCACAATGTGCGTGAATTCAGAACTATTACGTTCATATACTGTACGATGATGGCACACAGCAACAATTAACTGAACGGTTTCTAAGGAAATTATTTACGGTACTGCGTATTGTATATCTTGAATGGCATTTCATTTGATTTCACAGCTTGGAGTTTCTTCCTGCGGAGATGTCTAAGTTTTTAAACGAAATTCTTATCTAGTGAATTCCTTCAAGTAATCTCAGCGGAAATTGAAGTAATACTGTTGAAGCTCCCTCTGCAATGCGATGGGAACAGTCACGTGATAATGTTACATAGCCACAGAGACATTCTTTTGGTGTATGAGAGACCTTTGTTATTTTGCGTGCGTTTTGAGTTATGTAAAAATACCGAAGCCTTGAAAGGTTTCATGAGGATTTTGTTTATTAATAAATGTAGTTTATGCAGTCCATTTTGTTTTAGTAGTGTGAGCATATATTATCTGGTCCGTCATAAATATAATCGGCGTGCGAATTACAGTGTCTTCCAAAAGTTAAGGAACAGCAGGTTTTTTTTGTATCTAATTTGAGAATGAAGCAACATAGAAACAAGAAATTTCGAGGACATGTTCACTAAACACTTCTTTAATAAATGCGACAGATAATGTTTCTTTGTGAGTTAAGAAGAGTTAAAACATACTTAATTTCAAAACAAACATCAATTACAACAAAAAAACCTTACTGAGAATTCTCATATTAGTCATAAATAGCTCAAAACGTAGCTTAAGTATTTTTGTCGCATGTTAAAACAATGAAGTGTATTTTATGCCATGGGAATCACACCGAGCAAAAAGGCCTATCTTATTTAAAATGATGTATACACGAAAGACTAGAAGTTGTGAAATCTAAGTCTGTGTAATCTATAATCTAATTATATTTTAACTGAATTATGATACCATTACACGCCGAACAAGTACTAATTTAGAAGTCAAACAACAAAAATTAGCGTTATATTTTCAAATTTTCACAGGACTAGTTTCGATGGTTCGCTAAAATCATCGAAACTAGTCCTGTGAAAATTTGAAAATATAACACTGATTTTTATTGTTTAACTTCTAGATTATATTTTAACTGTTTTACATTTGCACTCAGTGTCAAATAGTCTACCGAAATATTCCTGTTTTTGTCAGAAACGTCACCGGAAGACAATTTTAGCAGGTCAAATATCGTGAAATCAAAGGAATGTACTTCATCAGAACAAAATAAAAATAAAACAAATATGTCTGACTGCAAGACCTTGGTGACTTTACAAGAACTCCAAGCTTGACGTTGAACGTCCAACCCTTGAAAAACTCCAAGCTCGACCTTTAACAAAATAAAAACAAGTGTAGTGTATCTGACTGCGAGACCTTTATGACTTTGCAAGAACTCCAATCTTGACCACCTTCTGGAAGGACTGCTCGGTTAGACAAGTAAGGAGACACACACACACACACACACACACACACACACAAAAAAAAAAAAAAAAAAAAAAAAAAAAACTCACAGTTAAATGCTTACTGGCTGGAGCAGTATGTCAAATTTTTTGACACGAAATTTTAATGAGCACTTGCAATTAGAGAAAAAAAAAAAAGATTTTGGTTTAAAAAATTAATGACTCAAGCTGAAGGAATTTCAAATTCCCTGTAACTAACACCCTTGTCTTCGGGCATCGATAATTTAGAGATACTAACATCAGGGAATTTTTTATTGGCAGTGCAATTAAGTCAAAACCCGTGGAATTTGGCTCATGAGTTAACATTAATAGGTTAAAATCATGCAGCAAATCCCAAGTTGGGTAAAAATTATCTGAAAAAAAAAATGGAATTAGTTATTTAAGACATTTACAAAATCGATCAGGCAAAGCTTTAATAATATAAATGTTGGAAACATGGTCTTAAGTAAAGGTAATTTGTCTTAAGGTAGATAATAGGTATAAGATAATAGGTAGAATAGTAAAAGTATTTTTCTGGTAATGATGTACATTTTTGTGTGTATAATGTGAAACGTTGAACTGGTACATTCAAACAGCGGGTTACATTACTATGTATTTTACCATTAGAAAATTGAATATAAATTTCGTTTAGTAATGTATATCTTCATACCATTAGTAATATTCTAGTCAACTATTGTATTATGAATGAGGAATATTGCACTGTTATATAACTGAATATCATCCTGTATTATAATATTTATAATTCTTCATACAGTAATTTTGTATACAGTTCAAATATTGATTGTAGTAATGGTGATTTATGTTAGTTTGTTATATGTGTTAATTCCAGTTGCTCGAATGCTACAGCAAACACTTAAGGAAATGATGAGCTTATTTAGAAGGAACTTGGGGGATTAGGCTTCAAGAGTACACAGTACGAAGACATTGGGTGGCATATTATTTAAAAAAAAAAAAAATGATACAATTCTTTCGCAGCCCGTAATTTACGATTGTACGTTATCATTCAAACACATTAGATAGTTCTGCATTCATGGCCACAAATGACACATTGTGCTTTTTCTGCTTGTATAATAAAAGTGTACATTATATGTTCAACGCTTTTCATAAAAATGAGGAGACTAATTTGCCAGACATTAAAATATGTACATTATCAGAAGTGTTGTAAAATTGGGCGTGCTTCTTTTTCATGAAAATATCATAAGCGTTACATAATTTTGCTTTTGCCTTACCTCGCAGAAGCGAAAATATTTCCATTCAAACCACCGAATGTGGATAAGGCAACAGAAAATGGCATCACCCAAGACATCACTCCAAGAACACGCTCACCAAACGTCTGAAACGAAAAAACAAAGGAAAGGAATCAGCATTCGTAATGTGTCAATAATTTGAATGGCATGAAGCTGAATATCAACAAAATTTGGAAATTTCACGACAAACTAACCACAGCGACTGCATTGGAAGCTAATATCTCATCTGGGCTAAGCACGGCAAAATATGCAACATTGGCAAGAACATAAATAATTGTGACCATTGGCAAAGAAATGTAAATGGCTCGGGGTAGATTCCTGAAATCGAAAAGAACAGTCATGAGTTCCAACAGTTAGGAACTATTTTTTTAAATTCAGAAATAAAAATATGAAACAATTAGTAACTGCATTTACAGAATTTTTTGCTAAAATATCACTTTCATTCATTTACCTGAAAGGATCTTTCAATTCTTCTGTGACAAAATTCAGAAAGTTCCTGCAAAATATTATATAAAAATATAGCAAGGTAAATGCACAAATTTATGCGCAAGGAAAGGAAATTATACGCTTATGATGTATATTGAGAGATGAATATTCTTAATTGAATATAATTAGTATAGTATTGAATATAATTAGGATTCTGAAGATCTATTTCAGTTTCATTTTTTTACACACTGTAAGAAATTGCAAATAGAAACTCGTAAAATTAAATTTTATGAGTAAGCAACTTTTGCACATCAAGCACTGATTGAATATTTTGAAACCGCAGCGTGATTCTTGAATAAAATAAGTATAAAGGAAATTCAGCAAAATTTTAAATGCTTAAATTAATTCAGATCTTAACTTACCGTGTATTCAGACCCCAAATAACTGGTTTTTTCTCTTTCTGAAGACCAAATGCATATTTACTGTACTGGAATACATATATCGTAATCGGCCAAGTTAGTATTGTTTTGTTTATTGTACTGTATTTCCAAAGATTTTACAAGCTTAAAAACCATGTATTCCAACAAAGTACATTTTATTCAACAAAATTAAGCATCGAAGTTTTGCTTATCTAAACACATAACTCATTTTTATATCAACTGATTATATAAAACAATGAATTTTTATTCATGTAGTCTTTAAAACTAAATATGTAACTTGCTTTAGTAAATACGAAAAATGGAAAAGGAAATCATTTCTTAACTTCTTTATTTAATAAAAATTAAAGTCAGATTTTTTTATTGATATCGTAAAATAAAAATAGCATTGTATTTAGATTCTCGAAATTACGTATGTATTATCTTGTATTCTATTTAAATCAACAAAAATTTAAACGACTATATAATAGTAAGTTTAATTTTATTTGGTGAGAAAGAAACGACTTAAGTGAATTTCGTGATATGTACTATCCAGATAATTGGAACTCTCGATAATTTGAGCTCCGCACTACCAGTGTTTTGTATTTTTTTTTTAAACATTCGGCTTTGTTATAAAAACGCACGCAACCAGCTTGTTCATCTACCAAGAATCGGTAAGGAACGAATTACTAGAATTGGCGGCTTTATTCAACCAATCATTAGTAAATTATTAATACATATTCACCAGTGAACTGTGTATGTTGCAGGACCAACACAAGAGAAAACTAACGGATATTCATAGGTGTTCTGCAAATCGGTCGTCAGATCCGTGGCTAGGGACAAAAGATCAGAGAAGCCATAATCTTACTAGATGTTTTAAGACTGTCTTCATCGAAATCGCAAGCATAATGGTTGGTCTGCTCCTTTTTCTAAACAATACCTTTTTATTATGAGAAACTTTCGGAAGAATATTGTTTTGCTCTACGGGTGCCTGGATTTAGACAGATTAATGACAACACTTGATGAAGAATCAAAGCTCAATTTATTTGTAAGGATTATATAGGACATTTCCAAAGACGCGTTACAGTCGTCGAAAAACTATGGTAAATACACTGATACAATCAGCAGCAAAGCTTTCAGATTATCAGGCTACAGCGATGAAGATAGCTTCACGGCAAAGCACTAAAGTATAGCCCTCCCCCCCTCCCCGACTTGGTCGATCGCTCTCAGAACTCAAGAGGCTATTACTAAACTCAAGATACTCTCAATCTGCGTACAGGCAGGGTATATATAGCTTTTGACCTGCCTTCGTTAACATTCTCGGGAAAACCGGTAAGAATTCGTTCTAGAATGTTCAGCAAGAACATTCTGGAACGAATTCTTTCATATCTTTGCATATCTCATATTTTATCGCCAAATGGGCGATTTCTCACCAAATCTGGCAATCCTGGTTTTCTGTCCCACTTTCTGGCAACCCTAAATCCGTTTTGCGGGGAAGCTGTCTTACCGCAGATGGGCTTTTCGTAACAATGTAATGTGAACAGACAAATATTCGAATATCAGCTGTGCCTTTGAAAAACTTTATATTAAAGATACACCCAGCCGAAAGGACTTCAATAGATTAATCAAACAAATATTCCTCAAGCTGGAGAACTCGATATGCATAGAGACGGGTCTAGTGTACCAGACTGTAGCCTTTACCGTGATTAACATATTATTACGCGGTGCTACTGATCGCAAAAAATATAAATTGAACTCAATTTTCCAAATAGAGGGAGCAGTTTACAAAACATGAATTAAACACACATAATTCATTTTTCTAAGCAGAGGCAGAAGCTCTCTTATAACACTGTAAAGGACAAAAACAAACAGGTCTTATTAATAGTCATAATATGAATATTAATAATAATAGCGTTTTTGTTTTGCAGACACCCTCTCAGTCAGAGAGGTTTAATCGACCAATTTCGGACATCAAGGAAAATTATTACCAGCTCTTCAACCGATTTTTAACACTGAACTAATTTGAAGGAATTTTAAACAAATAGAAAAATATTTCAAGAAAAATTACGGAACATACAAATTTCAATAGATTATTAGATTATCAGCGCGGCTCTCCCGATTCAGTGTGTGCATGTAATTTATTTTTTCTTCTCTGTTATGTTGGAACCGAAATGTCACAGGGCCGCTTGACGAACGGAGAAGAGGTCAGTTCCCTTAGTTAACTTACTGCGTTTTTAACTATTGTAGGTTTTATATTATGAAGAAATATATTTATTCGTATAATGTTTATAAATACTTTAAAATATAAAAATTATTAAATTAGTTTCTGCTAATTATGTTTCTGCTAATCGCAGGTAGGGAATTTTGAAACTAATTAAATAAGAAAGGAGATAGTATTCAAATTTACGCATCATATTCGTATTAGGAAACAGCAATTTACACAACTGGATCAAGAAAACAAATTTTTTTTCCCTTTCATAAACCAAGGCAATCGTGACCATGAGTATAAAATACTCATTTATGATCTGAACAATTACGTTTATCAAACAGGACGGCTGGGCGTGGTCCGTCTATACAGATATCGCAAAATGCTTTTCTATAGTTCATTGCGGCTAAGTAACAAAAAAGAAATTATTCGGAAATAAATAAATAGAGAATTGAAAGAAAGGTACTTAGAGGGCTTTATTTTCTTAAATATTCAACCTAGAAATAATTGTTACAAAGCTTCTGAAAATAATGTACGGAGTTGTTTGACAACAGTTCACCGCTGTCAGCGGAAGAATTTTGTAAATACGAAATCTAATTCTTACCTAGGTTCTTGCTGGGGGGTACAATTTTCTAAATATTCTTTATGCTTTAAAAAGCTACTTACAAGTGCAAAAATCTCAGAAATTTGAGTCAATAATTGTTTCGTGGCTGCAGAAATAACGCTTTTACCTAGCATTGGAGGCCTACACAGAATCAAAACGAACAACGTACATTTTTATTGTTTCACCTTAAGTTTGTCTGATAAATTTCAAATATTAATTAGAATACTCATAGAAAAATTATCTAATAAGTAAATAAATCAACTATTCTTCGAATAACACTACGAATTCTGCACCTAAAATTATTGGATTTAACTTAAAAAGCATAATGGAGCTTTTTACTGTATGTAATTTTTTTCTCTGCCGGGACAAATGTTAGGTTTTACGCTTACATTTCCATCCACAGTGTTAAAACTATTTTCATAAAATTGTATACTTTATTTTGAAAAATTCCGAAAGTAGAAATAAAGATTTAAGACCAATATTCCTATATTCTAAGCCATACTCGTTAATTTTAGTACGATGAACAGAACAAAATCGTTATAAATTTTATATTGTATAATATAACATGAAAAGTCTCGAAACTTTGGCGAAAAAAATAAGATTACAGGGGCATGTCTATAAGTAATCATTGAGTAAATGGCTATCTCGCTAAATTGGCGAGATATCGCCAAGCTGGAAATGGTTCTGGCGGCTAATTTTTGTCCCCAAATTTGGCGAGAAATCGCCAAAAATTGCCAAAAATTGCGACCATTTGGTGGATTTTGGTCCAGTCACATATAACTATAAAAACTGTAAATGAATAACTGTAATTGATCTCTATGTGTAACTAACAGTTTCCGATCCTTATATGTAACTTTAACCATATATGCTTTCTAGTAATTTCGAGAAATGGAAGGTACTAGAGATTTCTTGGCGGTCGGGATAAAATTTAAGACCGAAGAGAGCACTTGCTCTCAGTTTTCCAGTTCAGATTCCGCCTCGGAGTATTGAAATATCTTCGTGCGAGCTTCGTCGTTTATATGCGCTTTGCATTGCGTTCTGTTTAACGTCCCTAGGAGTTTGAAGTGTAACTCTGTGATACTGAGATGAGTGTATGAGTACTTTTGTGGAAAGTTCCAGAACTGTCAATTCTTTCTTATGGTGAAATACATTTTATCAAGCCGTTTATCGGTTCCTTGTGCATTCAATCCATTACCAGCCCGCATGCACGCAACAACATATTTGGATTTTAAAAGAGCAAATTAAATAAAAGCTAAAATTCATCTACTAAATATATTCGGTACTTTTCTGTTAATGGTGAGGCACAGCAGAAAATGTGGTAACCCTTTTATACCACGTCATGAACAGCCATGAAATGACAGCATGCGAAATGTTTAATGTGTGCAAATGCAGAATTTCTGTAATTCTGATAGTTTTTAAAATATCTGTGCACAAAGGAAGAACGAATTTTTTTTGTTTTCCTTATATACAAAACGTTCTGTTTTCGCTTAACCCCTTGCCTGTGGAACATGTTTGAGAAAAACGTGCAAAAAATGGAAAATTTTTTTATCCTTTAATTTCGTTCGTTATTGTCATTAAAATGCTAGAAATATATTATTTTTTTTAAAAAAATTTAAACGAAATAACTACTACATTCAATATTTTTACATATAGTCTATGAGGTGGGGTAAGTCCTTCCTGATTGCTCGTATATTAATAAATTTCAGGTCCGTATAATTGGGAAAATGGTAAATTACATATAACGCATTGGACGAACTGCGTTTGGGCTTCACGAAATTGAAACACGGAATTTTTCTCTTGCCCGGTCGGGCATTCCAAAATTGGCGTACTTGCGTGGCCCGAACTCAATTCGGAAGTCACAGGCAAGGGTTTAAGGAACATGACGGAAATACACGCATTCGGTATGGCGTACAGCCTTCGAATTGTGCATTCTTAACTTATACATATAGTTAGCTGTATATAAAATAGTTTTTTTTATGAAGATTTATGTCTGTTTAAGGTTGACGTCATATAACTGGATTTCATGCCATTTATGTTTGCACTAAGTGGCGCCTTGTTAACAGAACAGTACTTATTTTCCTAACAATTGACATCTATTTATATTAGCAACGATAGAATTTCTGTCTGAACTAAGGATTTTAAAAATTCTGATTGATTTGAAATAATAAAAACCTAACAGAAACATAAAGCGTTAAATTTCACAGAAACAAGAGTTTTAATATCATTGTTAAAACCCTTTCACGGTAAGAAGAATATATCCTGTAGATTGCATTGCTGAGTTACAAATGCTTTACGTGTGACCCTTTTGTAGCCCGACTGCTATCAATGAGATCGTGAGGTTCTCTCAAAATATGTCATCATGTCTATATCAATAAGTCACAGCAGCTGGTGCAATGCGTTATGTAAGATCGTTCAAACTTTTAGGAGGAACGAAAACTCGTCGTTGATATATCCTTCAAGGAGTTGTCACGTCGTGTTACAACTGAACTTCTTGGTGATCAAGGTGCCAGAATAATAATTCTTCTCAGTTGAACGGCTAAAGTGACGCAGAGTTTAGAACACGCACATTATGTTCTAAAATTACGCTGTACAGCAATAACAAAATTTGTTTTCCCATATTTAAGCTCCTTGAAAGCTTTTGTATCTGATAAGCGGACATGCTGTTCGACTTACGTTTCGGGCGCCCGAAAGCAAACGAGAGAAGGAACTGGTTGGGAAAATTGGAAGACATTTTCAAAAGGTATACTTCCTGAGTAAAATAAAATCTTTCCGATTTCTAAGCGTTTCTTCTATTGACTTCTAGGCCTACCAGCGGCCGAGCGGTAAAGTCGCTGAACACTGGTAGTTCGGTCCGAGGTTCGAATCCCGCGAACGGGCTGGCTGCATGGGTGTTTTCGTGGTTTTCCCCATGCGTAACGTGTATACGAGCCAGTTTCCCTTAGAAAGTCCTCCAAGAAGGCATCCCTCCCCTTAGGCAGATAGCCCTAGTGTGCTTTGCCATAATTAAATACACCACACCACCATCTATTGACTTCTTTTAGGTTAGCTCCTTAATTTTCAATTCGGAAAAAACTGCTTGTATAAGACGCTATCATATCTAAGATGCATTGTACCGTTAGCAACATCTGTAACGGAAATGTGGGTTTCAAGCCCAAAGAAATGCGGTATTTAAGGAAATAAAGCATAGCCATCATTATTGAGCATCAGTTTAAAAAGAAAGTACCACTGCATCAGTATCGTCTCTCGAAATGAACATTAAAACTGCTTTCTTGAATCTCCTCACAAGTTTTAAAAATGGTGTTCCTATTTGGGAAACTCCAGATGCTTTGGTAAATGCGAAACACAGTCGCGCTTCCTGTTTAGATGTACAAATTGAAAAACTAAGAAAGATTTTTCTTACTGTGACTTCTGTCATTGCAGCAGAAAAATTCTCAAATATCATTGATACAGAAATATAATCGGTGATCTAAAAACTATTTTGAAACGTTGTTTCTGCAACCATCTCTGTTCGTTTCAATTATTTATTGCAAAAACGCTTTACCCATTGCAAGAAAACTGTGTGCAAGGATGGTGTTCATGAATGTAGCTGATTTCCCGTCGCCCAGGTTCGTATGGTAGCTAGCGGAGGCCGGTTACCAAACAGGCCAGTTTCAAATTCTAGATTAAACACATGGAATTTTATGACAGTAATGTTTTCATTGAAGAAGTGAGGCACTTAAAATCCGTCGATACGAAAGTCTCTCGAAACAGTGACGCAGAAAGAAGTCAGGGAGTGAGATTATTCACGCAAAACCAAAGATGATTATAATGCGCCAAAAGGGAGGTAGCATGATCTAACTTTATGAAATCAAAACAAATTACTGCTAAATAAAATAGGAAGGTGGACACAGATCCAGAGGATGAAGGTCACAAAAAAACAAGACAAAATGACACCAGTGATAACCGTTAAAAGACAATTCGCAACCTTAAAATTACATTAGGTGATAAAAGCCAGTCTCTTTTAAATAATAAAATAAATTACAACTGACCTCTCTTCCGATTAAACGGTCGAGAAGTAAGTCACAGCTATTAAAATATTTCTCAAGAAGACTATTAAAACATGGAAATTCCATTAAAATGTGACGAACTGAGAAACAAACATTACAATTTAAGCAAACAGGCTTATTCTCAACTTTCAAAAGGTGTCACCTTAGTGTGACCAATTGAGGGCGAGTCAAAAGAACTTCCTCCTTACGATTTCTAGGAAAGTCCCAATGCTCAATTCTAGGCTTTACATTTCTCAATTTGCTATGATTTGTTATGAAGCTGAATGTCCCAAAGTTGCTGCTTTTTTTTTTTTTTTTTTAAATCTCCTCTTCGATGAAACAACAGATATCTCTAGAAGGAATAAGGCGCCTGGACAGTTCAACAGCAGATTTCGCTGTGATATCTGCCAGTACTCAGAAAGAGAAATATTAGACTTGGATTTCATATCCCATGGTCTTTATCAAAACTGGACTGAAATTGGCAAAAATACTGTTATGCCTGGCGCCGAAATTTAAATAGACATAAATGCACCCATAAATTATTATTCATAAGGCTGCCTACACCTTGGAACATGCATTCATAGCAATAACAATTGCTTTTATAGCTTCCCTCAGCTGTTTATTTCAAAATTGAATCTATTTTTATAGTGACAGTTATAAAAGTACGATACAAATCACACAAAATTACATCATAGAGAATTGCTGTAACTTCGCTTCTAAATACACTCCCCAGCTGTTGAGAAAATATGTTTTGCTTTTGGTAATTTCGACATGTGCTGAGATAAGAAAGGTTTGTTAGGTTAGGATGTTGATTAACTCAAAAGATTCGAAGTTACGAGGAAAGACTTTAATGCATGCAAATTATATTACGAAGGTCAAGACTACTTATTCTAAACTTTTTTAAATTCTAGGTACTGTCTGTCTACGGTAAGAACAGCTCCCGCCACGGTGTCTGGCGAGTGGCGGTCGCTATAGCAACAGGGCTAGTATATTTCAAATAGGGACGAACCAAGGGTTGCTTTATTGTTATTTTGTTTTTGGCGACTGTTGGCTTAAGGGAAGTTTATCATTCGTCTTCTCGGCTTCATTCCAGCTACACGCATCTTTTCTTAAGCCTTATATTATTACTATTAGCTCGTTTTATTCTCGTTGTTATATCTTTTGTGCTAGCATTTGCTCAAATTCGCTTCTATTTAGCTTGATTTTCGTAGTGCTTTGTTAATCGCCAATTTTTTAAAATGCCCTTCCAGTTTAAGAAAGGTCAACCTTTAAAGTCTCAGTCACATCAAATCGTGTATAGTGTCGCAGAATTTTGCGCTTCTGAAGCTTCGGCGAACTCTTTGGTAGTTCCTCTTCCTTAAGTTTTGAAGAGCGAAGTATCAACAATGGGTGAAAATAAACTTCTGAATACACTTGGAAAGAAATGTAAAAGCCCTGCTAATCATAAGTGTGAAATTGACGATTTTGACAAATGCGTTCTACGGCAGACAATACAAGACTTTTACATCAAAGAAAAGAAAGTCCATCTGTGCGGAAATTACTGCCTGTCTTGTGGCAAAAAATAGACTTCCCGTGGCAAAAAGACTCTTTGTGCAAAATTTTGTGTTCAATGAATTTTCGTTGGAATGCGTAGAAAAAAAAAATTCTTATCGAAAGACCTCACATTGTATTTTGGAGGAACAATTATTTACGCGAAATGAGAAAACTCAGAGCAAGTGAACGCCACATCGTTTACATCGATGAAACATGGATTGACAGCAATTTAACTTTTAAGAAATGTTGGCAACATGATACGGTTTTCGGCGCACAGCCAGTTTCCCTTAGCAAGCCCTCCATGAAGGCATCCCTCCTCTTAGGCATTTAACCCTGGAGGCTTTCCGTAATCATATAAACCAACCCAAACCACTGGTAATTAAGGAAAAAGCAGTTTTGATTTTAATTCACCTTCGCTTCCTTCCGCCATTAAATTAACCAGCTTTTGGTTTAGTTTAAAGGTATGAGAAAAGAAGAAATGTTCGCAAAAAGTATTTATTGAGAGCATGGGTATGTAAAAAAACGCTTTTACTTTCAAGATGATTCTATATACATTTAATGATGAAATTTTTAGTCATTATTAAAGCACAAGCAATAAATTAACAGAAAATTTTGAAATAAAAACATAGCAGAATGTCATTCAAAGACTGACGAAATTGCTTTGAATGTTCACGGTAGATCAGCTAGAGGGGAGAATTATAAAAATTAAATTTATTTTATATTTATGAAGTGCGTCTGTACTATATAAAGAGAATGGGGCAATCAAGTAGATTTCTAAGATGTCATCTATGATTTTGCAAGCAAACAAATAAACAAAAAAGAAGCAAAATAATAGCATGATTTTTTTAAATGTCGAAATTAAAATTTTTCTTCAAAAATAAACACGGATTTTTAAATTTATTTCCCTACAAGTTTATTTTTACTCATTGTACATCTAGAGGCATGGCAAATTCAGCGACTTGTACCTCACACGGCAAAATCAAAGACCGTTTCTTGACTGCAAAAGCTTTATCTACGCCATCGAATTTCATTTTTGGAAATTGGATGTCGGGGTCGACGCAAAGGGTCAACAAGCATTTTACTTGAAACTAAAACAAAATGTCAAAATGTGAATATCGCCAAATCATCTTTAAATGCGCCAAGGTGGCAAACTCAGAAGTAAGTCTTCAAGACACCCCTACGAAAAATGGGTTAGGGCTCGTTTCTACGGCAACAGACAGCTGCAGACAAACTGGCGAGAGCTGTTCTTACCATAGACAGACAGTAAGTGATTAAACTATTTTGAATCCAGTTAAGATAAGTGAAAAATATCTAGTATGGGATGTTTATCTAGCAGTAATTACTCACACCCCCTCCCAAAAAAATAATACTAAGAAATCTGGCATTATCCCAACATTCAGTCATATCTGTGTTTATTACGTATTTTTTATGTTAGTACTTAAACGAAGTAAATAAATCAAAATACCAAATATTTATCCGATAGGATATGCATCCAAAAATAATGAGAACGGAAAGACGCGAAGCTAAAAATTTTGCTGCTCCTCCACCTGTACTTTGTTTATATTACTAGTTCAGTATTAACTACATGATTAGTAACAAAGCAGTAACTTAAATTACTCTCGGTAGTCAAATGATTATTTACTACATCTCCCAATATTAAAACTCGTGTCACCTGAACTTCTATTCATTTTACACTTCACTACTGAAGAATTTAAACTTCTCTTTGAAAGACTCCATAACACACCACGTCTAAAATGAGTGTAGGCTTTGTTTTATGTGGGCAAAATATCACACTTATTTTAGCAAACTGAAATAATTAGGTACGAAATACGCTTAGAAGCCCGTATATGCTAATCAGCTTTTAAAAATAAATGAAAATCGTAATTTATATGCAATCTGTTTTCAACTTGGGAGCCTCTAAAAATATTTAAGCACAGTTTAAGTTAAAATAAAAGTTTTAAATTACCACTAAATAATCAAACTTCGGGCTAGGAATAATAAATTACGATAAAGATTTGAGAAAGATTATTGCATCTGTAGAAACATCGGTATTCAACTATTTAAAATGGACATTAAATTTTCAAAATGAGATCTCGAAAACAATACCGATATAGAAAAAAATCCGTTTTATGATCATTAAAAGCAGGAAAGTTTTCAAGAAGTTGCTTACTGATGACTGAATCCTTTCTGTCTCCGGGTAACAATTGGAAAGCATAGAAACGACGCACTGACTGAAAATAAAGATTAATCCGAGTGCTCTTAAGAAACTAAAACGAATGAAGTAAATCAAATCCAAAACTATGTACGACATCCTTTTGGAGAGTCTCTCTAGTTATACACAGCAGGGATATTTGTGCCCACACTGTTTGGAATGTATCCGAAATGCTGCTTGAGAAACACTTTTAAAAGCTTGCAAAGTAGAGCAAAATGTTTCGAGCTGAGGTTCCCAACCCTATGGCCATGGGCACCATGGCACCAGCCGATCGTTTAACGTGTGCCGGCCACTGAGAGATCACAATAAAAATGTTTTAATTTTCAATAAAATTCAATGTGAAAGTTCTCATTTTTAATTAAACAGAAATTGCGTCCACACAGATACCAGCACAAAGCGAAATGCGACCGATCTCTTTTTTTTTTTTTTTTTTTTTTTTATGTGCATGTACTATTAACTCTATTCAATTATGAATTCACCTTGGAAAAGTAAATGGTGCCCGTCCGCCAACAGATATTCTAGAATGCGCTCTTAAGGACAAAAAGTTTGGGGACCCCCTGGTTTAGAGGATATTCGGACCCACTTAAAGATCTAGAAATTCTAGGACAGCTATTTTTAGCCACAAGATCAAATTTAATATTCTTGGTAACCACGCACTTAGTTTTGATTTGAGAAAAACTAATTAAACTGTGGCTATAGAATATCCATGAAGTATAACTGCAGCATGAAATGTAACTGTTCCATGAAGATTTGGCACCTTAGCCGTAAAGCAGAGTGCTAAAGTTTTTCTTGTTTTGACTAATGGTATATAGTTTTATTTAGAATCATATATAGTTCATTTCGAGACTTTGAAAAATAGCTTAAAAAAAAAAAAAAAAAAAAAAAAAAAAAAGAGGACGAGACGCGAATTCATGAAATGAAAGGTCTGCTTCTTTTAAACTTTGGAGACACTTCGGAAAGCGAGGCCCGTCACGATTGCAGTTTGTACGATCCCATAAACATTCTTTTGGATTTGTTAGAAATTTCGTATTTAAAAAATGAACATACATTGCATAATGTAAAAATGTGATAACTACAGTGAGCAAAAACTAAACATTCTATCCAGTTCCAAGACATCAATAAGACTAAAAATTTATAATCTAGTACATGGAACTATAAAACTAGAAATAGCGAATATTCGAAGCATGAGTTGAGAGAATAATAAGGGTTTGGTTTGGTTTATGTGATTAAACTGGAAGGCTTTCTGACCAAGGGGAGAGATGACTTCGAGGAGGACTTTATAAGGAAAACTGGCTCGTATACACGTTACACATGGGGTAACAGCAGCCAGGCCGTTCGACCGATTCGAATTTTAGACCGAACTACCAGTGTTCAGCGACTTTACCGTTCGGCCGCAAGTGAGCCCTGAGAATAATAAGGGAAAATAACATCAGGTATAATAATGAATTGCTATAACCTTATAAGAGGTGAAAATCATGCAGTAGAATACTATAACTTCTTCGTATGAAGTAATGGAAAGAAATTTTGTAATGCCAAGCTTTTGAATAAAAATTCTGCAGTTCTTTCAATTAAAGTATTTCATTTATTTTTTAATTTCAAGCAGTTATTTTCACAGCTTTTCATAAAACAGTTAAAATGGCGTTTAAGTTTTAGGATTACTTCATAATCCTAAAAATTTTAGCATTATGAATAGATGTAAACTAGTTTACTTCATAATCCTAAAAATTTTAGGATTATGAAGTAAACTGATTACATCTATTAATTTAGAATTCAAACAACAAAAATCAGCGTTATATTTTCAGATTTTCACAGGTCTAGTTTCGATGGTTTTATCGAACCATCATCCTCAGCTGCAAAAGCACAAGTGAGCGAAATAAGATATAATGATTAGATAAGATAATAAAACTTGGGCTGGAGATAACCTACTGGCGCCATCTGTTGATGAAACCAGAACTAAAACATAATTTCTTTAAAGGCTGAAGGCAAAGATGAATTGGAATTAGGGTCGTTAACTAGAACAGAAAGATTTTTTTGAATGTGAAATGCCTCAAAAAATCCAGTTCAACAATGGAAGATTTTTTTGAATAATTTTGGCAGCAGAAAAATTGAAAGTGTGAATTTCGGACCAATAAATAGAGGACTTCTGTTTCCTTTTTTCTAACATATGCCTCATGTTCCTTAACGAGAAATTTTAAGGCTCTCTTAGTTTGGCCAATGCAAAATAAATCACACCGACAAGGAATTCTGTAAATACCCCAGGAATTCATATCCCGAATGGGGTCCTTGAGTATGGAGCTCTGAATTTTATTGATGGGAGAATAAACGACCCGAAAGTTAAATTTCTGCAAAATACGTGCAACTTTATAGCTAACTGATAGGAAAAAGGGGATGACAACAGAACTTTTATAATCTCCTAAAACAAGAGTGTGCCTTTCGGTGTGTTGAGATGAGAATTTTTTTAACTGCTTGATTAATAATGTTGGGTGAAAAGCCCCTGTCAATAGCTCTTGCTTTTAAATAATTTAGTTCTTCATCAAGGGATAGTTTGAAGGAGCAAACTTGAAGAGCACGGGAAACATAGGAATAAAATAGCTAACTTTTGTTTAGTCGGATAACATGATTTGAAGTGTGGTGGAAGGGAAACCGATGAAGGTTTACGGTAAACTATAGTACTGAAGTTGGATGTGTTACGTGTGACCAGAATGTCGAGAAACGGAAGAAAATTGCAAGTCTCAAGTTCAAAAGTGAACTGCATAGAAGGATCAATGGAATTCATTGTTGAAAGAACTTTGTTAAAATCATCTTTATTACCTTCAAACAGGGTAAAAGTATCGTCTACGTAGAGGAACCATACCGGGAAGTTTAAAGTTTCAAACAATTTTTATTCATAATAGATATCAGCCAGGATGGGACTGAGGGGGCTTCGCATGGCTAATCCCTAAGTTTACTTGTAATATTAATTTTGGAAAACAAAATGCGTTTGTTTCAAACAGAGTTGAGTGAGAGAAATTAACTCATCATTTTCGATGCAAGAGAAATGAAATTCGCGAAGTCTCTGGTTTCTAGACATCTTAAGCACCCTCCACTGGAACATTGGTGAATAATGATTATTTACCAATTCAATCCATCTTTGCCTTCAGCCTTTAAAGAAATTATGTTTTAGTTCTGGTTTCATCAACAGATGGCGCCAGTAGCTTATCTCATGTCCAGGCTTTCTTATCTTATCTAATTATTATATCTTATCTCGTTCATTTGCGCTTTTGCAGCTGAGGATGATGGTTCGGTAAAACCCTCGAAACTAATCTGTAAAAATTTGAAAATATAACGCTGATTTTTGTTGTTTGACTTCTAAATTAATATTTGTTCGGCGTGTTATTGTATCTTGATTGCATCTATTTGGAATATTTTCTTTAAAAACTGTATTTATACAGAAAATTGTAGGTTTATTTTTTGTTCTTCAAATTCCTCTCAAATATAACTATTATGCTATTTGTATAGTAAAATTTCGGTTACCGATTTACGGCCACAAATAAATTCCTTTACCCAAGATCAGGTTTGATTAATCGCAGCAAAATACCGAGAAGGTAATTTTTGTCTAACTGGAGCATGCTTTCGTGAAAGACATTTAAAACGAAAATTGATACATACATTATACATTTGAGTAACACATGAGGAAATCCACGAAAACAATCACGACACCAATTTTTACAGGCCGGAATTCAACCAGAGAGAATTATAGCGTTTCGCGTGTTTTGTCTATTTGAGCCAATGACCATAGACATTTACCATAATGATTCTTTCTTCGGAAATTATTCAGGATACACTTCATAATAATCAAAATACCTGGAACTCGCCTTTTTTTAGAGATACTTATACATTTTGTAATAGACATAGAAACTATTTCCGATCAGTATGATTTTTGGTCTAACAGCATTCTGGAATTTAACATGGCAATTATATGTAAACGTAAATTAACAAAGAGGTTTTCAAATTACCGTAATTAACATAATTAACGTAATTAACGAAGAATTCCGTCTACTTTTAACGTACAAGGAAAGCTACGAAAACTGCAAAGCTGCAAGCATTAT
The DNA here is from genome assembly GCF_044657685.1 of Stegodyphus dumicola. Lineage (NCBI taxonomy): Eukaryota > Metazoa > Arthropoda > Arachnida > Araneae > Eresidae > Stegodyphus > Stegodyphus dumicola. The sequence goes on along the minus strand of NC_140779.1, from coordinate 120,537,891 downwards.
TCGAGGATTAAGGTTCGCGAGAATTCGAGAACTGGTATGATATATATATATATTACTGCACAGTATTTGTGCTATCTGCCAAGGGAAGGTACGATTTTGTGGAGTTTTTTTAAGTAAAGACAGACCGTATTCACGTTATACATGGACGAAGTCAAGAAACTTTCATGCAACCAGCTCGTTCCCCAAGATTTTGACTCTGGATGGAATTCCTGCTTTTACCACTTAATCACTGGTGGGCTGACTCTGAGATTGAAAGCTGGGTCGAATAACAAGTGGTTTGGTTTGGTTTATTTTATTATATAAAAACACTAGAGGGCTAACTGTCTACGGGGAGGGATGCCCTCGTAGAGGACCTTCTTAGGGAAACTGGTTGTATACACGTTACACGTGGGGAAACCACAGAAAGGCTCATGCAGCCCGCCCGTTCATAAGTACTAGTGTTCAGCGAAACTATCGATTTGGTTTCAAAGTATGATAACAATTATCATGCCTTTGTAATAATGCACATTCAGAAGATCATATATTAGTAGATTTTCTGATTAATAAATTCAAAGTTTATGCAAAAAATATACTTACCATCCTGCGTAAGAGAAGAGGCCGGAATAAAAGGACAGAGCTATGTAGCCAGGTTCTGTTGTAGTTCCTTGAAAAGCATTATCGAAGTTTTGGCTCCGTCCTTGAAATTTAAAGGAATTAAAAATAAGTATATGATTTCCTTGATTGTTTTTTCTTTATATAAGTAAATTTTGGCCAGTTTTAAGCATTCTTGATGGTTAAATGAATGGTGTTAATACAAGCGAGCTAACAGTTTTGTTCTAATTTCTAATAATTCAAAAGAATTCCTTTCCATAAAAATCAGTAAGCCATGTTTTACAGCCGGTATTTACATTTTGTTATCAATAAATTATCTATACAAATGTAGTCAAGAGTTTCTCATCTAGTTTCGAAGCTTACTAATATGGGAACAAGATAAAGTTTTTATCTCCATTGCTGAAGTAATGCGCGGAAGTGCATTGAAACATTCTTAAACGTAGGGTGGAATTCGAATTACCGGCACATACTGGGACCACGGTCTATTCAAATATTTAAATAAATAATTTTTTTAAAAAAATGAATAAATGGGGTGTCTTTCTTCTGTGTAAGTAAACAGAAATTATCGCACGACTGTAATTCAATATCAATAACAGTCTGCGCGAAAGCATTTTCCGTCCCGTAATTAGAGAAAAAAATGTTTCTAGTTTTGCCTATATTTATAGTAGCGTTTGTAATCTGCAATTAATTATACATGTAATTTAAAATTTTTTATAAAATTATATATGTTATTTAGAATTTAGCAAATATTCTAGAAAATGCTAATCCATTGAACAAAATCTTTTCCATGACTAAATAAATTTTTAAAAACGTCAGAAAAAATAGCAGTTAAAATTAATAACAAAATAACAAGAATAAATCATCAATCATATCAATATTTTTAATGCACAGCATTTAGAAACAACTTAGTAAAGTACATATGAAAATTAAATAACGTGCAAGTTTCAGATGTGCAATGTCAAAAAACTAAAACTGGTAAATTTGAGAACAAATATCCTCAGAATGCTTTACAACGGAAGTCCTTCGGACACTGCAGTATGAATATCCTCAGGATGGGAAATTGGTGAAGTCCTCAGGACATCTGAGAATCTTCAGGACATCCTCGCATATCCCGGAACATCTCAGGGTGTTAAATTACAATGTCCTCAGGACATCTGAGAATCAACATACTCAGGACATCCTAAGTATGTCCCGAGATATTGCGACTTAAATAGGACATTCTGAGGATGTTCTGTGCTATGGGGGTATTTATTATAATTCAAGCAAGAAAATTTTATCTTCTGTTTATAGACTTTATGAAAAGATTATGAAGTGAAAAGTACTGAATCTAAACGGTAACCAAAACGCCTAGTAAAAAATGTCTCCAAGTTTATATGGGGCATATCTATGTTCCTGAAGGAGGAGGGAAAAAATAGTGTATTTAAAAAAACATCTTACTTAAATTGTAATTATATGTCAGGTGTAACTCTTCCTTTAAAAGGGAAGTCAGAACCCTCTATACCGACAATGTTAAATTGGTCATTTTCGATGTACCTTTTCTCACAATCTGCTTTAAATAAACTCTGAAACTTTTTGTGTGATTAAAATACACCTATCTGATTAAACTGATATGAGCTTTTGAAACATTTTGATTTTTAGAGTAATTTATAGAATATTTATTATAATAATTACACACAATAAAATTTAGCACTTTTGTTACAAAAAAATTTGTAGAATTATTTCTTAGTTTATCACAAAAATTTCATTTCAGGAAATTTTAGGAAACATATAAGCGTTAAAAATTTACATACCTGTGAGTAGTAGTTCCTGAGAAAAGCGATATCTAGTATAAAAATACATTTGGAGAAAAACGCCTTTTTAACTAAAAATCCTCATTTATCAAAGCATTCGATGATAAATTTAAACTGGGATTTTTACAGTTCTAATTTTCATAGAAATTAATGTATGGTGTTTTTAGAAAGCTAAAAGTGTAGAAAATTTGAAAGTCCGAAAATCTGCAATCAGAGTTTTTTGGCTTCCGATATATTACAATTATATATAATTTCATGATATACCTATTTTATTTGGATGAAGGGTAACACACCTCTTTCTCGACAGAATGATGTAGTTTCATTGTCATTTTATGGGAAATTAAATTACATTAAAACTATGCCGGTTGCGGGAGTTACCTCATTAAAACATTGCGCATGTGGCAAAATCCACTCCGCAAATTTAATTTTCTATGGATTTGGATTGGATTATTCAGTTATGGCAAAGCACACGAAGGCCATCTGCCTAAAGGGAGGGATGCCTTCGTGGAGGACTCTTTCTAAGTGAAACCGGCTCGTATACACGTTACACATGGGTAAAACCACGAAAACGCCCACGCAGCCAGCCCGTTCGCGGGATTCGAACCTCGGTCCGAACTACCAGTGTTTAGCGTCTTTACCACTCGGGCACTATGATTTGGGCACTATGGATTTGGCCTGGTTCATTTAATTATGGTAAAGCACGTAAAGGTCATCTGTCTAAGGGAAGGGATGCCTTTGTGAAGAACTTTCTAAGGGAAACTGGCTCGTGAACACGTTACACATGAGGAAAACCATGAAAACGTCTATGCAGTCAGCCCGTTCGTCTGAAATCGAGCCCTTATCGGAACTACCAGTGCTCAGTGACTTAACCGTTCGGCGGTAAACCTTTCTATGGAAAATATGTGTTAGATGTAGTTCAGATTAAGAAAGTATGCATATTTTAAACAAACGCAAATATCGTTATAATAAAAAAGAGAAACAAATGTTAATTGAAAAGATTTTATTATTGCTGCTTAAAAAATGCGAGATTTTTTTTTTTTTTTTTTTTTTTTTTTTTTTAATAGAAGCTGGTGGTTTGTGTTTCGAGACAACAATTAAAAAATTCTTTAGAAGTCTTGCGGCAAAGAGCCAATAATTTTTCAACGCCTTTCATGAAGTATTTCCCTCTTACGTAATTTCGGTCAATTTCCATTGCAAACTCCCAGTTCCTTTTCTTTTTTTTAACAACTCGCTTAACTTCTTGCAAATTAAAAGACGCTTTCTGACTAAGGTTAGGTAATTTAATTACGGCAAAGCCTCGAGGGCTATCTGCCTAAGGAGAGTGATGCCTTCGTGGAGGACTTTCTAAAAGAAACTGTCTCGTATACACGTTACCCACGGGGAAAAACCACGAAAGCAGCCATGCCAGCCCGTTCGCGGGATTCGGACCTCGGACCAAACTAACAGTGTTCAGCGACTTTACCGCTCGACCGCTGGTGGGCTTTCTGATTAAGAATAAATCTATAATTATAATGTAAATTGATGTAAAGTGTTAATAAACTATCCTTTTATATTGTATTTAAGTTAATGAAAAAATAAAACCAGGGAAATAATGTTACAATTAAATTACAAAAATGGTTAGACGGGCTATAAAACTACAAATTATTCAGATAATTTAAGGCTTACTCTAATTATTAGAATATTTATATAAAAATGACAACGAATTATTTATTATTGAACAAAGAAGAGATGTTCTGTTAGTCCTGAATATACATTTTAATATCTTCTAAAATGCGTTCTTTGAGCTTTTGTAACCTGTTCAATAATTTTCTTATGATTCAGATATAATGATTTAAAAGAAAGAAGACCTGGTATTTGTTTTCTTTAAAATCATATTATTCTTGCAATGTACTCTATTAAAATCACAGTTTTTTTATATATTAATAGCTTGTGTATCATTAGATTTATATGCTTTGTAAGAAATTGCTTATTTTCTGTAATTGTACTGGACTGGGTTATTCGATTACGGACAAATACAAAAGGGTTACCAGCCTGAGGGAAGGGATGCTTTTATTGAAGACTATCTAAAGGAAATAAATCCATAATCACATCATACACAGAGAAAACTACGCAAACACTCATAAAACTAACGCATTTGCTGGGCTTAGAGAACCCGGATTAAACTACTAGTACAGTGGAGTAGTTCATTGAGTCACTAATGTACTTTTTTTTTTAATAATATTTAAGTTATAAACCATGCATCTTTATATTACCAACACAATTGTGCATACACTGCCTTTCCCCCATCAATAATGCGTATAATTAACAGATATTTTGTTAGGTGTGTACGAGAACTGAAAGCTTATTTCTAACGAACTATTAAATTATAGATTCATGCTGAAAGTAATCTTTAAAACTTTTATTTGAAAACTTTTATTTCCCCCCCCCCTGATATGGCTGGGAGGACATGATTTTGTTAAAATAACTGATATGACAAATACATGTACAATAAATACTTAAATTTTATAACTCATGTTTTAAAAAAGTAATAATTTTTTTTTTTAAATTTCCAGTTTTATTACATTTGAAAGAATGTTTTGTAGCCTAAATCTCCATTACTTACTAGATATTGCAGTTGCAAATCACTCAACATAAAGGTATTCATATAATCTACATATGTACGCTTGGTTAAATATTTGTTGAATTAATGCTATTCACTAATTAAAAAACAAAAATTTGAAAACTTCATTACTCACCCATGAACATATGATATGCGCCAGCTAATATGATAACTATCAAAGCAAGGACCTTAGCGAACGTGAAAACATCTTGAACACGAGTTGCCCAACCCACATTGCGGCAATTAATGTAGGTTAACAAGCCTGAAAGAAAAAAGAAAATTTGAAAAAAGATTTTTAACATTTAGAATCACATAACTTGGATTTCAGATGCTATGCAATTTTTGCTGCGAAGATAGTGACAAGTTAAATCCTCCAATGGAACCTGTTTATTGTATAGTTAAAGAAACAAATACTTGAGAAAATTTCAGTAATTCTCCCCTCATAAATAAAGCAGACAGAACTTTCAAAATTTAGGCACAAGCATTTTTTACTTAATACAAGGCGTAATGTAAGTCGCAGACGCAGACAGGCCAGAAATCTGACTATTACCAACATAATATGTACACAGTGTAAGACAATACAGTGGTCTCAGCTAGGTCTGACATCAGATAGAATTTTAAAAGATATGTTCAAAGTAACCTTCCGTATATCTGACTATTACCAACATAATATATACACAGTGTAAAACAATACAGCGGTCTCAGCTAGGTCTGACATCAGATAGAATTCTAAAAGATATGTTCGAAGTAACATTCCGTATTTTTAATACACAGATTCAGTCAGCGTTATCACACTAATTAACACACGCTGGGTAATTACAAGGACCAATCTAGAGACAAGAACGATGGATCTTTTGTTCCTGGTCCTATAGATCAGTAGTAATCTTCATCGTATTACTGGATTTAAGAAGTAAATTGCAAGCGGTATCAGACTTCGGCTGAGAGCTATTCTCTTCGACAGTCTAGTGTTACCATCTTCAGAAATGGTGACGTCAAGCTCCAAACTTGTTCTGTCATTCTTTCCCTTTAGTCCATGATATATCCAACTTCACCAATATTCAGAGATTTGTGTAGAATTTCATAGAAGAATATAATTGTTTAAAATGCATATCGCCAATTAACAGTGACTGACACAGCCTAAATGAAAAGTATGTTGCTAGTCACTGGTGGTTGACGCGGTCTGAGCAGAAAATAAGAGTCTCTCACCTGACACTATACTTTCACTTTAATTACTGACGTGGCTTTTAATATAATAATATTCGCGATGCTGTGAAAGGCTTAAGTTAGCTTTTAGAAGACATGCTTGTAAGAAAGACTTGTAAACTTCAATTTCTGGTTATTGTTAACCCTTTGACTACTAACGGGACATATATGTCCCACTAAAAGTTTAAAAATGACTGCTGGGTTAAAAAGTACTTATGATCTCCTGAATGCTGGGGATCATCTTCCAATAGTTGGGAAATCAAGACGCCGCTGTGCGCGGTGTACACAAACGAACATACAGAAAAGAACAAATTCGAGTTGCCCAATATGTAATGTTGGGTTATGCAAAGAATGCTTTATCCTGTACCATACGATGTTAATCTGTTTCACATCATAAAGTTCTCTAGAATAATAGGTGTGCTTATCATAAGCCGATCGCAATATGTGAGACATATGTGTCCCAGTCTTTGGCTTGAAAACTATTTGTCAAAAAAATCCCAAATGATAAATTTACCTTATTTATGACGTTTTGTTCAATTGGATAGACAACGGGGTAATTTTTTTTAAAATTTGCAGTCAAAAGGTTAAAACAGCACAAATAAATCATTTAAATAAAACCTATTACGATTTAAAGTACCCTATGTGTTATATGTAGGGCGTTTAGTAATTACATATAGGTTGATTTTATTCTTAGACAATTATGTGAGGTGAGTTTAAATTACTTGGACTATGAGTAAACTTTTGCTATTGGAAAACATATTTTCTCTGTTCGGTAAGCGAGGAGCTACCGCCTTGTTTTTAGCAGCATAGACTTCTGTTGTTAGTCCCTGACTCATTGGTGAACTGCTTAAATTACTTCTTCATTGATATGAAACGTTTTGCTTAGAGATCGTAACGCGGATGCGACTGCACCTCTCAGTTCAATCGGCCAATAACTACCACAGTTATGATGGCCATATGGAATCTTGCACTGCCGTGTTAGAAAGTGACACCTGCACTGGATAATTCTAGTTCCCGAGAACGTCCTTTCATTTGATGGCCATATGGAATCTTAAACTGGCGTGTTACAAAGTGACACCTGCACTGGATAATTCTAATTCCCGAGAACGTCTTTTCGTTTGATGGCCATATGGAATCTTGCTCTGCCGTGTTACAAAGCGACACCTGCAACTGGATAATTCTAGTTCCCCAGAACGTCTTTTCAAATTTAGAGAAACTTAGAGAAAGCGTAATATTCCTCATCTGTATATACATCTGTAGTATACAACAGTATCCTTTTCGTCTCAAAATACTGTTAACCTTAATTTTACCAGAAAATGTACGGTGCCTAAGGTTTTGGAAAATAGCGAAATTTTTTTTTTCCCCGATATATTATCCTTGTTTCAGAATGTAGTCGATGTTTTTGTACTCGTAACTTAGTGATTGTAATGATGTGGAGCAGAAAATCGCCATTTTCACAAGCGTACACATGAAATTCTCGAAAATTCTGAACACGTACCACATTTTGCTCAAAACTGAATAACACGGGCAAACACAGACATAAAAATTTTTAAAAACTGAGAAGATTTCTAATGATAATTTGTACGAAACCTTTGCTTACAGCAGTAACGATCGAGATTTCGGCACTGTAACTGGTTAATCATTAAAAATGACCCGTTTGTCACTGTCATGAATTCACTCATGTTAACACATTTTGGCTCAACTTCACAAAGATCATCGTCGATAGATTAGGGTTATTTGGCTTATGGCAAAGCACATGAGTGCCTTCATGAGACCTTTTTAAGGAGAACTGGCTCGTAATTATGATAAACTTAAGGAAAATAAAACCACGAAAATTCCCACAACCAGCTCTTTCGCCGGGTTTTGAACAGTGAAAAACTTAAGGGCCTTAGGAAAGAGATGTCTTCGTGGAGCTCTTTCTGAGGGAAATCGCTTCGTATTCCCATTTCACCATCCTCAAAACACAAAAACACCCATTCGACAGGATTGAAATCCAAGTCGAACTACCAGTGTTCAGCGGTCTTATGAGCTAGACTCTACAGAGTGCTTAAAGTGCTTTAAGCACTGAAAAATAAACTTTTTACCTTTTGACAAAGTAAACTGAGATAGAATGGAATAACTTTTCAACCAAGAAGCGTTTTGAATTCAGAAATATTTCGAATCGGTTCCTGTTCTGGTTTAAATAAACTTCAATCCTGAGCACAAATTTCAGAAAAGAAAACTTCCCGATTTTCATAATTTTAAATGAAAATACTGAATGTATGTTAATTTTAAAAAGTTACTAATTCTCTTTATGATTAAACGATTACGTGCTGAGTGAATGAGCCTTACGTAACTGATCGCAAAAAACATAATTTTCTCAATGATTTTCAACCTTACCACTTACGGAAATACTTGTTACCATGCCAACTATAAAGTAAAATGCATATTAGGTTAATTTCTCTCATAGCATAAAAATTTGCACACACTCTTGAATACGCTCGAAAGTATTTGTCATCAGCATGGGAAGTTTAAATTAAACCTGAATTAGGTTAATTTTTAAAGTCATACAATTAACCATTGGTAATCCGGAAAAGTTAAGTAACCAGGAAATAACATATAACGGAATTAGAATGATATTTCTAAACAAAGCAAAAATATATCTCGTCTCTCGCTATATTTACATTTCCGGTTTACTTGACATATTTCTTAATCTTTCGATTTCTTGCTTTTATTAAAGGAATTGACGCAATCGATTGCTCAAGTCTTTGAGAGATAAAGAAAGAAACACTGTTATTGAATAAGTATTTATCTCTGTGCTTGCTACACGCACTTTCTGTGTCAGTTCATACAGTGAAAGATTTATTGACTGAGAGCTCTATGTTTCCTATCAAATCAAAAACGACACATTTGCTTTCAATTTTTACGGTTTCATTTCTTCTTGTTAATTTTTACGGCTTGATTTGTTAACCCTTTTGTTCCTCAGATCACTTTCAGTTACGGGTTTTATGTACAACAAGTGTCTCTAACTGCACCAGCTTAACAGGGGGCTTACCAATGCACCAGCTGCCCGAGAATATGGAAACATACATATTTTATGGATTCGTAGATTCGGAGGGATTGATGGCAACACTTTGCTCAAGAATTAAAACACGATTTATTCGTCAGTATTACACAGGACAGTTCCACAGACGCGTTACAATCGTCGAACAATTACGACAAACACGCTGAAATAATCAGCAACACAGCCTTCGGGCTATAACGGTGAAGACAGCTTCACGGCAAAGCACTAAAGTAGAGCCCCCGACTAGGTCAATTGCTTTGCAGCTAATCTCTGAATTCAAGACACTACTTCTGAACTCATCATAGTACTCTGCTACTCAAGATACTCCCTTACTCAGCATGCAAGTAGGGTATGCATAGTTTTCGACCCGCCAACGAGAACAATCTTGGGAAAACCGGTAAGAATTCGTTCTAGAATGTTCTCGCTCAGTCTATGGCATATCGCCGATTTTGTCGCCAAATGGGCGATTGCGCACCAAATCTGTCAACCTGCTCTTCCTTGAGACTTTCTGGCAACCATAACACCCCCCCCCCTTTGCAAGGAAGCTCTCTTACCGCAACAGGGCATTTCGCAACAACACATCTCTTCTTCCGCTACTGGTGGTCCAGTAACTATGGTCCAACTTGACCATAGTTTGCTAAGGATTTAATTCCCTGATATAAAGAAATTATTGGGTAGGCAAAGAAATAACTTCAATTTGCTCAAATATATAGCGTTATGTTCGTTTTTTTATTCTTCTGTCAATCTTATATATATTTTTTTCTTTTCAGGTTTGGCAGCTAACACTTTTAGATTACTATGGCAACACATTCCGTGTATTTTTGCTTAGAATTGTTAATTTAAGGTCAATTTTAACATGAGGTGCAAAAATAAACATTATCGACATACTTTATTTTTTTATTCTCATAAAGGCAAGGAAGCGACTGCGGCTCGCATAGAGAGATGTGAAGTTTATGGTGTTGATTGCTCAACGGAACGCATGAGTTAGAATTCGCTTAAAAATTTCATTCTGGAGATTTTTCGCTTGAAGATGATCAACGTTCTGGCCAATCTCTGAAATTAATGACGAAAGAATGAAAGCCATAACTAAATCGAATCTTCATATAACTGCGCCAGATGTTGCATAAAGGTTCAATGTATCAGACACAACAACTGAAAATCAAGTAAAATATCTTGGACTCGTTACGAAGCTCGATATTTGGGTTCTGAAATTCACTTAGAAACACAGTGAAAGAAATTCACTTAGCACAGATATGGAAAGCTGAACTGCATCAGAATAAGTTCATGCTGTCCGTTTGCCGGGATTATAAAGATGATATGCATTCTGAGCTGCTTCCAAGCAACTAAACTTTCAACTCCGATGTTTATATGCCGATAACGTATGAAACTGGAGGAAGCAATCAAAGAGGAAATGCCATAATTGGTAAATCGCAAAAGGAATCGTGTTCCACCACGACAATGCCAGACCTCACACATCTTTAGCAACTTGTACGAAATTACTGGAGCTTGTTTCGGAAATGATATCGCGTCCCTCATATCTTGCACTACCGGATTCGAAGTTTACAAAATTTCTTAAATCGCAGAAATTTCAGTTATAATGCGACCATCTCAAATCGCTTTCAGTTGAGTTTTCTGTTGATCAGAAGTTCTATGAGAGCGGAATCATGGAGTTCCAGAAACATGTGAAAAGGTCATCAAACAGAATGGAAGATATTTGACCGATTAAGTTTAATTTTTTGTGCAGAAAAAGTTGAGTTTCATTTCACGCTTAAAAACCGAAATTACTTTCTTGCCAACCCGATAGATCCGTGCAATATTTCATTTTCTAATCAATTTAAAAAACAATATGCATACTTATAAATAATTAAAAACTTCTTTTATTTTTTAAAACATGTCTAATATAATATATAACGCATTTAATTCCTGCGACTAATGATACACCTAACTAGTAATTCTTCACAGATTTGCACTTTTACTTTTATTAACTTTGTTAATTACTTAGATTAATTCCTCCTGACGAATTTTATAAATGATAAAGGATCAAACGCATTAAAACGATGGGAAATTATCTCGGATTAAAGATTTAAAAAAAAAAAAAAATTCTTTAGGTGTCCTTAAAGGATGAAAAGTTTGGATAGTTTTTAATTATAAACTATTTTTTTCTGATTTTTCTAATTTATACCATATTTAAATTTGAGTTAAGGCGAATCTAACTTTAACGATAACCCCGAAGATTTAAAAATCTTTACAAATATAAAATCTTAAAAAATTAACTACTTGTTAAGTAAAACTTAATGTATAAAAGTGAAAAGTCAGATTATTCGAATATCGCAAAACACACGGCGACTCTCTACCTAACAGGAGGATTTTCTAAAGGAAATTGGCTCGCGTTCACGTTGCACATCGGAAAACCTCCCAAAATCAATCACGCACCCAACCTGTTCGCTAGTTTTCAGACCTACGTCGAATTAAGAGTATTCAGCAGCCTTAAACACTCGACCAACTCGTAGAATACATAGTATGTGATTGAAACAATAATTATTGTTCACTTTAACTACAACTGGGCTTACAACAGTAGAGATTATTAGCACCGTCTCAGTCGCCGCTATTAGCACCGCCTCAAATGGCAATAAAATTTGTAGAAGTATTAACTTGATAGCAGCGAGGGGGGTAAGATATATGTCAGCCAAGCTAAATTAAAATAATCACTAAGTTTCCATTTCCAAACGGATTTTTTACCCCAAAGGGCTATTAATTTTGAAACGGCATTTTGCGTCGTTTCACTTTTCAGACTGTTGCCACCAAATATTAGCGCCATGTATTATATTTAAAGAAACTAAATAATCATAAATGTGCATAAATGTTTTTCGCATTGTGAAAAAAAACACGGTACCTAGAGCCATCCAATTTTGAATAACGTAGTCTTCCAACTGAATATGGATACTTGGAAGCCCGAATTTTGAATTTGTTTTACTCTCTATTTCAGATTTTGTAAAACTTCAACGAACTTTTGATTAACAAATTCAACGATTTCAAGGCGAGCAATGGCAACAATGTACAAAAAAAAAAAAAAAAAAAAAAAAAAAAAAAAAAAAATCTCCAGGACGCAAGATTGTGCATCGGAAATTCTAAAGATATGCTGTTTTTAAATATTTCGTGATATTGCCGGCCGGCCGGCCTTTTGGGCATAATATAAAATTTGAAAGCTTTCAGATTTTGTTTTCTTTTTTCTTTCTTTTTTTAAATATTATTTACTAAATTTTATTTTTTCCACATAACCTTCTGAAATTTCTTAGTGAAAATGCATAGCGGAACATTATTAACTAATAAACTTTTGAACATTCGAAAAATTCTTAAAACTTTAAATCATGAACTAACAGTTATACAGTACAGAATAACAATGCAGTCATCAGAAAGCAGCAATGTACTCTACTTTATTTAATTTTTTTTAATACTTCTTTGCCTGTATTCTTTTGTGTTGCATGTCTATGAACATGTTCTATATTATGTGTATACTGTAAGTTCATATTACATGCATATATCGCATGTTATGTTTAGTTCTATGGTACATGGATACATGTTACATTTCATAATTCTGAGCAAACCAAAAATGCCACCCTGTACCACATGTACCATTCTAACCAATGAGAAAAACATTAGCTATGCAGAACTTATGCTCAAAATACATGAAGTCCCGAAGCGGCAAGCTTGTTGCTCTGGATAAGGGGACATACATCTGTTTACCTACGTTAGGTATCAGGGGTCCCCCGATCTCCGTCACCAGCACTGTATCAGAATTTTGACGAGAGTAAGGAAAACATTTTTCATCCAGTTGGTTTGACAAGAAGAGACTATCATGCCATGTAGTTGGAACAACATCGATGCCACACAATCGAGATAGTGGTTAGTGACTCTGACTGCCGCACCAAAAGGCCCGGGTTCGAATCCAGGAGAAGGTATGGATGTTTGTAAATGTATAGTGTCTGTTCGGTATGGGAACACATAAATATGCAGCGAGGCTAAGGTCCTCTCGAGAGGTTGTTGGTAAGGGAAAGGAGACTGTAGACCCTCGGGCTCGTCTTTTCGGGGTGTTCTGTCCTAAAATTGGAGGCGGGACTGAGCTTAAAGTCGGGATGTCACCTATATGATCCTCAAGGCTGTTGGTAGCGACAGGCGTATATGATTCCTTACCGCAATGAATGGCGTGGGTTTGTGCTGACCTTTGTCAGATAAGTGAGACTAGTAATAACAACATCACAAGTACTTACTGAAAAAAAGTGTAAGGTCAAGCCAAATTACTTTCCATAAGCTATGTTTAAGAGATACTCCGGCACATCTTGATTACTGTAAGGAAAGATCTGTCGACTGAGAGAAATTCTTTGCCAATGAGCATTTGTGATATTTTAATATTTTTGCTTGCAATAACAATGGGAGCTCTAGAAGCAACTACCGAATTAGTCACCAAGTCAAGAAACGGTGACTTTAATTTGCGCCAGATAAGAAACAAATGAGATAATTAAAAACCGAAGTCCACTCAAAGGGAAGCCGAAGTCCACTTCATGAAGGCAAGTTATTTTTTTTCTAGAATGCTACCTAACGGATTTTGACCAACTTCCGATTATCGTTAAAACCCGGTTTCAAGTCGCTGTTGCCACTAGAGAGTTCTATTATCGTTTTTAGGCGTTTGTGAAAGACCTCAACGCAGATGTCACACAAATGAGATCTTCAGAGGAAAAGAGAAAATTTAAGATTTGAGGGACTGATATCTGGTAGAAAAGAAGGCATTTTTAAAAATGTGAAAGAGCTAGTGATAAACAAAAGAGTTACATAGATTCATATTGCTTACCAGAGATAATTTAACATTTATTTATTTATTTCTTCGGCGTCTTCGTTTTATTACAGTATGGAATGTCAAAATAGCTGTATCCAAAATTTGGTTTATTTGATCAGGGCAAAGCACAGGAAGGCTATCTGTCTAAGGGAAGTAATGCCGTCGTGGAGGACTTTGGCTTATATACACGTTACACAAGGTGAAAGCCACTGAAATAGCCATGCAATCAGCTCGTTCCCCGGGATTGGAACCTCGAACCGAACTATCAGTGTTCTTTTTTTTTTTTTTTTTTTTTTTTTTTTGCTTATTACGTACTCCGCCCTTAGGCACTACACGGAAAGGGAGGGATGCCCCGTGGAGGTCTTTCAAAGAAAAACTGGCTCGTATCCACGTTACACATGGGGATAACCACGAAAACGTCCATGCAGCCAGCCCGTTCGCAGGATTCGAACCTCGGACCGAACTACCAGTGTTCAGCGAGTTTACCGCTCAGAGTCTTGTATAAGTAAGGTCGCATCCGAAGATCGGAGATGAGACAACAGTTGTTCTCAGAATCCGTCTTTATGATTTGATGGAAAAGTTATGGTTTGGCATAAACCAAATAAGCACAAGTTGCAAAAATTTACATAGAACTGTGAAGCATAGCGATGTGGGCGTACGAACTTTACAGCTGCAGAAAATCTAAACTTCATTGCAAGGGAAGAGGAAAGAGCCACGTAATTTTTTAGCATTTTGAAAGAAAATGTGCGTAACAATAATAACAAATTACACCACTGCTGGTCATTTAGTTACTTTTGAGCTAATAATGATTGTTAAAAGATCACTGCGGCATAACGAGCTTAAACTGGTGAAATTGACGACTGGAATTGATGTTGATTTCAGATTGAAATTCTTAATTTTCAGCTAAATTTGAACTTTTGATAAGACTTGTTTTCATTTCATTAATTTGATTATAAAAATATATATAGTGTAACATAAATAAAGCGTAAATCATAAATAAAGTAATCAAACTAAGTCTAAATAATCAAATGAAACTTGATGTTTTGATTCGAAAGACATCAAGACTCCAAGGACAGATTGTGACGTTTTCAAGGCGAAAGTTGGTGCCAAGGTTCTTTGCATTCAAGGCTATCCGACGGAAAAAATGCTTAAAGCTCGGGAGATCTCTACAGAAAGTTTACCTTTGGCAGCTAAAAATATATATTTTTAAAAATTTTATTTAATCCGCTGGAATTTAGCTGTTAACATTAATTAAATAGTTTTCTTTTTCTCTAATCGGAGTTTGGTTTGGTTTGGTTTATTAGACTACGGCAAAGCACTCGAGGGCTATCTGCCTTAAGGGATAAATCCACGATGCCTTCGTGGAGGAATTTTTAAGGGAAACTGGCTCGTATACACGTTACACACGGGGAAAACCACGAAAACACCCATGCAGCCAGCCCGTTCGCGAGATTCGAACCTCGGACCGAACTACCAGTGTTTAGCGACGTTACCACTCGACCGCTGGTGGGCCCCTCTAATCGGAGTAAAGTTCATGTAAGTTCCGAACACAATTTTACCTAAGAAAGCGTTTTGGATACAGACAATCGAAATTATTGGAAATAAAGCAATGCAAAAAATAGCTGCGAATACTTTTTCTCATTTAAAAGTAAATAATGTTAAAAAAATCTGACTGGTAAATTCCATGTGAACAGGAAACTGGAAATGTACGTTCAACGATGCAGCGCTGTTTTGAAGATTTCAGCAAATTTCAAACTTTCATCGGAAAGTTCGCTATTGGTGATCACAAATCGCATATTTAATAATTTATTTTGGATTGTCTACAGCATATTGGTAAAATCCTATCATACGGTACAGTCTTGGCGCGATTTTGAAAATTGTTGCCAAACCTCATATTGGCATTTTTTAAAATTACGAATATCCTGGTATCTTTTTTATTCGAGAAACAACATATTTTTTTTTAATTGTAGCATTTGGTATGCTAATGGCTCACGAAGTAAACAGAACAAAAATATAAAAATAAAAAATAATAATGTACGGTCGCTAATCCAATAATGATTAGAAGCTGCATATTTTCCGAACGCTGCAGTTTTATCCATATTAATAACTTGCTTTAAGAATACATACTTTACTGTAGTACCTGTTATTTAAAACCATTCGGAGCCAAAAAATAGCTGAAAGCACATAAATTAGTAATTTTAATTCGCCTAGGAAAGCTAACTGTAGTTATGGATATTTGGAATCCGGATTAATAGCATTACATTCTTTTATAAAATACCCTATTAATTTCGTATAATTGACTGTATAGGATTTCATAACATCGTATTACTTAGAAATGCAATTAAGGACTGTGAAGTTTGGTTTGGTTTACGTGATTACGGCAAAGCCTGAAGGGCTATCTGCATAAGGGAAGACATACCTTCGTGGAGCACTTTCTAAGGGAAATTGGCTCGTATACACGTTACACATGGGGGAAACCACGAAAACGCCCCTGCGGGCAGCCCGTTTGCGAGATTTGAAACTCTGACCGAATTATGAGCGTTCATAGACTTTACAGCTCGGCGCTGATGGACTTAAAGGGCCATGAAGAGCTTAAAGGGCTGTACTAAACAAGATTTTGCATCATCATTGCGCATCTAAAAATTAAGTTAAAGCGAATACTTACAAATTTGGGGGTTCCCAAACGCCTTCCGACATGCTTTTATATCTATCTCACACATCGTGTTTATAAAAGAAAAAATGTCTTACACAAAACGAGTAAGATGCTAAGAATATTAAGTGAAAGATAACGAAAATAACACTCAACTTACTAAAGTTTAATTAATAATTCTTAGGTACATTAGCAAACTCAACTTACTAAAGTTTAATTAATAATTCTCATTATTAATTAATAATTAACTCAACTTACTAAAGTTCTACGTACTAAAGTACTAGTACTTTATTACTACGTACTAAAGTACTAGTTTAATTAATAATTAACTCAACTTACTAAAGTTTAATTAATAATTCTTAGGTACATTAGCATTCCGTTAATAAAGTACAACGACTTTATTAACGGAAATTTTATCAACTTTTGCGCAGTGTTTTGAAATTGTATGGTTATTTATTTTAAGTTTCATCAACCGAGCATTTTATAAATTTGCTAGTACTTAAAAGGCAACATAAGCAGAAAATTTTCGTAAAATTTAATTCTGCAGTTTTAATTTGAAGATGAAAAGTAAAAAAAGATGTAACTTAAAAAAATTCAGTTAAACTCAAGATCATTTTAGAGATAAGAAAATAAAACTCTTAAGCGAGAATTCAATCAAGTGCATTCCCTTTGCTTGCATTCATCAGGCTGTATAATACATCTTCACAAAATGAAAAATGTTTTAAACGTAAATGCGGTAAATTAATTAATTGGTTATTCCATTAAGGCAAAACTCTCACTATTTAAAGGAAAAGAATGGGATTACTAGGTTCGTGGTTTATTTATTGACAACAAAGCACTCGAGGGCTATCTGCTTAAAGGGAGGGATGTCTTCGGGCAGCACTTTCTAAAGGGAACTAGCTCGCATACATATCACACAAGGTGAAAACCATCATGCAGCCAGCCCATTCGCCGAGATCCGAACCCTGGACGAAACTTCCAGTGTTCAGAATCTTCGCCGCTCGGCCTCTAATGGGCCTTATTTGGATTATGACAAAAACAAGCTACGGCAAGGTTTCTCAGACTATGGTACTATTTATCGTACGAAACTATACCAATAATTGTATATGACATTATTACTGAGGCTACAATTTTTATAAAAATGATTTTAAATGTATGTTGGAAATGAATTTAAAATAGTGCCCTATTGAGTTCACAACGGTACACATATTTTTTATTTTTATTTATGTGGTACACAATTTTAAAAGTTTCAGAAACACTGCACTATGTTTATTTGTCTAAGTGGGATGCCCTTGCAGAGGATTTGTGAGGAGAAGCTGACCGGCATTTACATTATGGAGCCAGTTCTTACGCCATGGTTTGAGACTGGATAGAACTAGCAGTGTTTAGAAGGCTTATCGAGTGGTCACTAAAGGGCTTAAAAGGAGGATTTGCCTTCGTGGCGGGCTTTCTATGCGAAACTGGCTCGTATTCACATTATACAAAGTAAGCAACGTAGACGCAATCAGTCTACTTGCCGATATTCGAACACGGGTCAAATTACCAGCGTTCAGCGTCTTATCTGCTCGGTCACTGGCGGGCAAAATGCAGCAAGACAGATAAAAATAAAAAGAAGAATTTATATTATAAGTTCCTGCATAATGCAGCCATGAAATCTTATAACATGGCGAAATGTATACAGACATTTATTGCATTGCCATTTTAAATAAATACTTTATTAAAGAAAATACTTACACAGAACCAAGGCCGCTATGACTCTGACGACGTCCTGCGGAATAGCACTACAGGGGAAAAATGGCTCCAGCACATAATTTGCAAACGTCAGCGCAGCTATAGCATTACCGACGGGTGCAATAATCAGCATGAAGACCCAAAGAAAAAGAAAGGCCGGAAGTTCTCCAAAGCACATCTGCATGTACGTGAAATCACAGCCCGACTTCGGGAAAGTGGTGCCTAATTCTATGTAACACAGAGCTCCCATCATTGATAATATACCGGTGACACTCCAGACCACTAATGCCATGCCCATCGATCCAACTTCCTTCAGAACACCCTTCGGCGACACAAAAATACCGGTGCCCACTATGGCACCTATAATCATAGTGACTCCATTAAGAAGTCCTAGCCGTCTTTTAATGCATATGTTGTTGTTCAGAGAGTCTTGTGCGATTTTCGGTGGTAAAAGGTGAGTTTTTTCTGACAAATTGGTTATTAGAACCATTTTTGTGTCTCGAAATCTTTCGTACCTTCACAAATTGCAATACACGAAGATAAAAAGCGGGTGGTTTACAGAGAAATATTCGCTTTTTGGTCCTGTCGAAGAAATGAACTTGAAAACCGAACTCGATTTAAATTATAATGAGAAATAAATAATTGAAATGTAACAAAATGCTGCTTTAAAGAGACAAAACACAACATAACACTAACAGTTGAACAAAAAAAATATTAATATCTTCTAATCGACAAAATTCGTCAACGAAATTGTTCTGCCGCTGTAGTGAATTTGGCGTAAACCATGTCTGAAATGCCTAAATTCTACAATTAAACGTTCCGAAGTAATGAAACTGAAAACGTACGAAATGTCCCAAAGAATAGTTTTAGTAGCTTTTGTTAAGAATTTGTTACACATATAGTCGATGACTACACACTTAAATGATCTAAAAATACAAAATCATTACACTGCAACGGAAAATAGCAATCACTTGAAAATACAGCGAATATAACATTCGAGAGATTTAGGAATCTCAATAATAAAGTTCTGTTTGTTGTTCTGAACTGAACAGTCACGAATTATTCTATTATTCTGAAATACACGATCACAGCTGTAACCAATCACTCAAGATTTCTTTATAACACTTACTTTAAAAGGTAAAAACTAAATTTATCCAGAAATTTGAAAAAAATATCGTAGAATAAATTAAGAGGAAGACAGCAAAGATTTACCTCATGCAATTAAGATAGAGAAATCCAAAAGGAAAAAGATCTTATAAAATAAATCCTTACTTTAAATCCATGTATCTTACAATTCTTACCCCAAAACATAGATTTATACTAACAATGTTTTACTGACACCAGCAATACTGAACATAATAAATGCACCAAATAACGCTTGGACCAAGAAAATAAATTAAAACAAGACAGCGACGCTTGAATTTGATACCGATACTCACAGTAGCGACTCGAAACTGACTACTACAATGTGCGTGTCGCGATTTCTGAGCGTCCCTGAGAAGACATTTCATTTATAACACAATGCAGCGGGAACTTTTTTGATAGCTGCCGCAACCAGATGACCCGAAGAAGTCCGTTTAAAGTTCATTACGGAACTAGTCGAATAATGACGTCCACTTCGGATTTATCTGGAAAAATCCAGCTGAAGTTGGGAAGAAATGATTCAGCGGGGAGGGAGGGAAAGGAATAAAAAGGGGGTGAAACTAAATAAAACAGCAATCAGAAGCAGAGAAGGACTGCTAAGTCAGCGCTGATAATTCTTATAACTATAAATAGAAGCGCATGCGCAGATAAATTTTTACTGATATTTGATACATTGACAGGTATACTAATATTCAAGAAGAGATGACTTTTCCTGCTCTTACCAGTTCATTGAAGGGACCCCTTTTGAAGGAAACCTGAGGGAAATTTTCCATGTGAGAAGAAACTTAGTCGGAGAAAGAAGAAAGGAAAGAAAGCACTTTGCTTTCGGAGACACGAAATGAAAGAAAGTCTTTAGGCGAGTGGATAGATTCTGAGCTGCGAAGGAGGGGGGTTCCAAGAGGTCGTCAGTGCGTGATTGGGTTGCATCACGTGTGGTGTGCACGTTGCTTCATCATTCGTGGAGAAAGGGAAAGTTAATTTTCATCTGTATCAATACTGATATTTATTTCAGCTGGTAGCTTTTGTATAGATGTTTATACAGAACACACGCAATTTTCAGACCTCAGTGTCTTATTTGCGAATTATTTACAATTTTATTTACAATTATCAGTTACTAAATATTATCGGAAATATTTTATTTCCCCCTCACGTATACTATTAATCATCTTTTTTAAAACTGCTTTGTTTTGAAAAAAGTTATACAAATTGATTTCGGTAAAAAGCGGGAAAATGTGAAAGATCTGTAAATTCAGCCTCACAGAAGTACTCGTACACAACTCACAGAAGTACTCGAACCGTTCATATTTAATAAAAACATGAAAATAACGGGACACTCACTATTTGATTGGATATCTTTTAGCTAAAATTACACTTTTCATGCGCTTTGACATGGATTCAATGAATTTTTAATTTTGTGTAATTATTTTTTTTCATGCAATTTCCCCCCATTCTTCCGTATAATAATTGTTGTTAGCAGAGCTTTTGAAGAAATATCATGTTTTCTTATTCTTTTCTCCAAACCACTCCATAAGTGCTGAATAAGATTTAAGTCTGGAGAATATGAAGGAGTTTTAAAAAATTCAGTTGTATAATAAATACCACAAGCGAACATTTAGGACTGTATGGGTAGGATCTTTATTTTGATAGAACTCAATTGTAACTCTTCTTTCAAATGTTTTCAGGTTTTCAATAATAGTTATATATTTACACTGGCCCATATTCTTTTCTATAAAAATCAGAGGTAGATTCCCAAAATAGTTTGCCTTCAGTATCCCAGCTGAATAATAGGCAACAGGTTATTTTATTTATTTATTTAGTACGAACTCCTCCGTTAAGCCTTACACGGAAAGGGAGGGATGCCCCGTGGACGACTTTTTAAAGGAAACTGGCTCGCATCCACGGTCCACATGGGGAAAATCACGAAAACACCCATACAGCCAGCCAGTTCGCTGAGACTCGATTCCCAGACTGAATTACCAGGACTCAGTGGATTTGACCACTCGGCCACTCGTGGGCATAATCTAAATCTTCTCCACGAAGTAATATGTCCATCGGGTCTAGACATATTTAATTTTGTTCACTCATCTGCAAATACAGACTTAAAAATACAGTTACCAATAGGATAAATCATTGCCTACCTTGGATTTTGTGAACATCTTGTAGAGACATTAGATATTTTTTTGGAGGCAGGCAAGATGAAAAATTAGCAATGCCTTCTCCGGGAATCGAACCACGGACTTCTGGAATACCGGCCCAGCGTGCAGAACCACTACACCACGAAGGTACGCTAGGAAAGCGGGAGAAATACCTTATATACTTCCCTTTTTAAAGGGTGACTGGGGTTTTTAGGGGACCCAATCGACAAATCCTGGGTGTGAAGAGTCATCATCCACAACCCTTTTAGTTCGGGCGCCACTGTAGAGACATTGGGTACTTTTTTGGAGGCAGGCAAGATGAAAAATTAGCAACGCCTTCGCCGGGATTCGAACCATGGACCTCTGGATTACCGGCCCAGCGTGCAGAACCACTACACCACGAAGGTACGCTAGGAAAGTGGGAGAAATACCTTATAATGTGTCCAAATGACTCTTCTAACAATTTCAGGGTTTTTAGGCTCCAAAACTTTATTATTCGTGATATAAAATTGTAGATGAATTTTGTAAAGTGAATTATTTAATCTCTTGTTTCATTTTCTCCTATTACTTCATTAATTATTTCTATTATTTATTATGAAATTCTGTTATTATTTACAAAATTACGGAAAATTATATTTTTTCAAACTTTACACTGATATTTATGCATAGGATCTAAGCTAAAAAAAACTCTTGCATTTTACCTTAGACTATCTTGAAGGGTCTGCTCGCATTCTTTTCATTTCCCGGTGATACTTTAAGAAGCCCATTCCATGTGTTTGATCTCGCCTATGTGTGGTAATTTAATTTCTATTATTTTCCGATAGTTTTATTAACAAGTTTTTTTGCTAACACCTTCGTTCGCAGCATTATTTTAAGTCCTACAAAAATATTTCACGCCCTTGGACTTTTCCGTGGCATATACCAACTGATCTCGAGCTTCTATAATATTATTTTTATTGTTATTTCCATGTACGAAGTAAAGAAAGCATTTTAGTAAACGCGAAAAATTTCGGGCATCATATTTCAACTAAAATATATATTTTGACCGCTCTCGAATCTATTCGAACAACGTTTTTGCGTGCCACGGAGAGAATAAAGAGCAGTTAAAAAAACAAAACAAAAAAAAAAACAAAAACAAAAAAAAAAAAACCGTGAGTATTTGTTTGCGTTTGCAATGTTTATATTTGGCCGGGCCTTTATCGTAACGGAAGCTTGAACATTTGTTTATGTTTACAACGTGCATTTAATGACAGATTGATTGGACAGATTAATTTAAAGATAAAAGAGAGAGAGAGAGGAAATAGCTCTGAATTGAGGGAAAAAAAAAAAAAAAAAAAAGAGCGGTTTCTCCAACGGATAATTTTGTTACTTAATTATCTCTAATAAATATGAATGATAAAATATGAAGTGATAAAATATGAATGAGAAAATATGAATTAACAAATTCGAAATTCAAAATTCGGGCTTCCAGGTACATATGTTCGGATGGAGGACTATGTTATTCAAAATTTGATGAATTTCTTTAAAAATAATACAGGGCGATAATATTTCGTGGCAACAATTTGAAAAGTGACACGCCGTTTATAGTAATTCACAGTCAAAATCCCCTTTCGAGACTAATAGCCCATTAGGAATAAGCCCCTTGTGAAGTGAAAATTAATACATGCATTAAAATCCGCGATTCTTTTCCACAATTTGTGATGTGTAGCAACTTTTTATATTCTCTCTTGAAGCATTTAACGTTTAACGTTACACTACAGTCATTTTTAAAAAAGAATTATTATTCCTCTCACATTAATCGTGATTTAAAACTAACTATACGATTTGGATGATATGCTTTAAACCTCGTTAAATTAAAAATGCATATTTCAAAATATCCTTTAAAAGGAAGATACATGCATCTAAGTCAATAAGTTTTGGTTTTTTTTTTTATTTATTTATTTATTTTTTTTTTATTTTTTTTAGTTATGGCAAAGCACAAGAGGGCGAGCTGCCTAAGGAGGGATGCCTTCGTGGAGGAATTTCTAAGGGAAACATGTTCGTATACATATTACACATGGGAAAAATCAAGAAAACTCCCATCCAGCCAGCCTGTTCGACGAAATTTCGAACATCGGTCCGAGCTACCACTGTTCAGGACATTGCCACCGCTCGGCCGCTGGTGGGCCCTTAACCAATAAGAATTACAAGCCCATTTTCCCAAAGATATATCATTTAGTTGAACTTCCTATATATATTATTTTGTGATTTAATGTTCAGTTAATGATACCAGAGTGAACAGCACAAAGTTCTGATTGAGAACGATGATTTTTTCTTAAGGTAGGAAATTTCTTAGTTAAGGAAATTCTGTCCCTCTGATGTCCATTTCGGACAAGGAACTCTGAAAACAGAGTCTCACAGATACAGTGACCGGGGAGGGGACGTAGAAAATTTTCCGTCGAAACTCTGTAACTGAAGTATTACATACCAGAATGATAAAGCTACGGTCAACAATATCTCAAATGAATGAAAAGCTTTGATATATACAAGGTGGATATTCTGGCACTGAAGAATAAGTTTTTTTTGCCAGTCTGAGTCAATAAGCTACATAGATGAATTTAATAAACGGAGGTGTTTATATTAATTAGTAAGTATTTGTTTTGGTTTCTGAAAATTTCAACGTAATAAGCAGCTGAGTTTATTAACCACCGAGCTTAATAAGCGACGGGTGTTGCAAACTGATATAGTAGTTCAATAAGACATCTTATTTTCGATATTATTTAAGAATTCTTTTTTCAGAATATGCGAAAGATTTCACGTACTTTCTTTCTCTCGTAAATCATTGCCTTTAGCAAATTAATGAGATACATTACGCAGGAGAAGAGGAGGAAGAATGACCTTGCTTGTTTACATTAGTTGTACATAAGTCACGTGATTTCTGAGGTCATCTGCATTCTTTGCTTACAAAAGCTATGACTCACGTGATCTCCGAGGTCATCGGAATGTATCTCATTAAAAGTGCTACACTGTTCGCGTTTTGTTAATTTAAGCATTATATTGAATACCTAAACGTGAGATATATGTATAGAAACTCTTTATTTTTTCAGTAGAGGGCAATACCCATTAGAGAGGTTGGCCTCTACTAAGACCAGAAGCGGTGTTCACTTTATTATGAGGCACGTAACGGGTGGGCCAGCATTGCCTTCTGTGAAGAGACATTACATCCATGCCTTCTCAAGGATTCGAACCCGGGTCCTTTGGTACAGCAGTCAGAGTCACTAACTACTTTCGCATTTGGTCAGTGTGTGTAGAAAGTTCAAGGGAAAATTATAATGGTTAGATAAAATAGAATTTTGGAAATATAGAATATACAGATTTATTTAGCTGCTTAAAACGCGTCAGAAATAGAGGCAGTATGTGGGATGACTATAAGTCTAGCGTCTAAAACAAAATTGAACTTGCTAAGACCAGGGTATTATTGATTGAATATGAATGTGCCATTGGTGTGCCACCAAGTTTTCTTCTGATGAAAAAGACTGCAGCTGATATATCAACATTAACTGAAACTTCTTATACAGACAGGCAGACATGGAATAGTGTACGTAATTTTGTAACTATGTGATACCAGGGTAAAGTAAACAAATGATGAAAATGAAATTAATGTTACCGTAGCTATCAAATGTAAAATTGATTTTTTGAAAATTTCTTGTTCAAAAGGAAAGTAAAAAAATGTCTATACAGTGGAGACGAACTAAAGTATGTTAAATGATAACTCGTTGCCAGCTTGTCTTGAAAAGAATGAGTACCCCCTTTTTTACCCCCACGTGCTTTCTAGTTTGCGCATGGTACAGATTATTCGTTTCAATATGTATGCTCTTGTGATATAGCTGTCAACATATTCCGCTACCGCAAGATTCGGATTCAATTTCTGGTGAACATACAATTTATTTTTCAAGGTTTATTTTTTCCAAAAAGCATAAAGACCCTACAGTACAAAGTATTCAACAGAACTCCTGTTATTTATTCCGAAATAAATAATTATAATAGAAATAAGAATTTAAAAGTAACCTTGAAAATTTTTGTTCGTTATCAACAATGAACTCTACAGCATTCCCCATAGTCACTGTTTAAAATAACGTAAGCTTAAAGATGTTATCATTATGTTAATCTAATCTATAACATGTTTCCTAGGAAACTGCCTAGCTAAAAATCAAGTGTACAGATGTTAATTCCTAGATTCTTATGGATATAACTAAAAATTTATTGAAGCAGAACTATAGAATTTTACATATATAAAGCACTGCTTTCTCAGTTTTGAAGAGAGTATTTTCTCACACTGTTAGAGAATTTCCAAATTAGATTAACATTATTTTTGACTTAACATCTATAATTCCTTTCAACCGTATAATTTGTGAATATTTATTCTCTAAGATTAATAAAAACTTCAGTTTCAAACATGTTATACTAGAAAGCGAGTTCTCCCATGTTTCTAATTAAAAAAATCCCATCATATTTTTATTTTACGCATTTGTTAGCATCCAAATGTACTTTTATTGCCATGACATTTCATTCATAAAAGCTGCTTGTACATCTTCATTTGAAGATATTCAGAAAGTTTACAAAATTCTAAATTTATAACAAATCCTTTGGCAAAATCTGGGAAATTTCCTGTTTAGGTCTCCATTTTAGATTTGATTCCGATTTAAGTCTGAAACAGAAATTCTCTGAGACGATCTCTTAGTGGTTTGAATTCTAAATTCATACTTGAAAGGCTTTCAAGGAAATAATATTAGACAAACAGCCATAAATTTCTTCAAGATACATGAATGAAAGTAAAGAAATATAACTGAAAACAGAAACACTTCAAAATATCTAAGCCGTATTCTATAGCCGAATCTGTAAGCCGTACTCTATAGCCGAATTCGTAAGCCGTATTCTATTACAAGACGAATAGCTAGAGTAAGACTTTCTGCAGCTAAGTCTAAATCAGCGGTCCTCAACCTTTTGGCTAACGCATAACATCTAAGAAAAAATTGAAAAACTTTAGTACCATCACTACATTTTACAATGAATTTCTCAATAGAAATATTAAAATAAATAGATATATTGCCATTTACACAACATATTGGCTATTTGTATTAAAATGCACACGTAAAAAGTATTAATTTGAAAATATTAATTTTAATTATCAAAATTTAAATTATAATACTTTCATTCTAAAATTTGGAGTGAAATTTTGGCTTGTTTGAGAGATATCAATTTCCTTATGTCTGATTTTACTTTGTAGAGACATTAGGTATTTTTTTGGAGCCAGAGAGATGAAAAATAGCAAACGCCTTCGCCGGGAATCGAACCACGGACCTCTGGAATACCGGCCCAGCGTGCAGAACCACTACACTAGGAAGGACGCCAGGAAAGCGGGAGAAATACCTTATAACTTCACTTTAACTATAAATTAAGATAAACTTTAAAATTTTTTCGGTATTTAATTTTCAAATATAACTTGGAAGAAAATTATTGTTCACGCAAACGGTTCGCCAAAAAGGCATTGAAAATTTAATTACTTTATTTGAAATGCCTTTAAATTCTATCTTTTAGTCAAAAGTAACGAGCACATTATTTTTGAAATTTTCAGTTAGAGTTCCATCACAGGAAATTTCTGTCAATAGCTCCTTTTCTTCACGAGATAAAATTTCAGGCACAATTGAACAAAATGGATTTCAAATCCAATTTTCTTTTTCATAATCCTCGGGAAATTACATAATACAATGTTGAAATTACTTATCAATGAACAACAATGATTTTTAATATCGGATGCTAATTCTTATTTTATTTTCAAATTATTTTCGGTTAGAGAATTTTCTAAAAGTGAAAAAAAGCTTACAATATTATTATCCAATTCTTTGATTGTTAGGTCGAATTTATTTTATCTGTAATAGTTAACAAATTAACAATTTGTTCATGTAATGCTAAATTTATTTCATTTAACTTTCCAAAAGTATGCTAATGGCGCCAACAATAATTCACTAAGTAAACATTTTTGCAGGAAAATTTGAACTTCTGTTTGAAGTTTAAAAAGATGATTTAACACTTTGCTTTGGAATGTAACAAAAGCATTTCATATTCACTGCCCATCTTTTGGCATAAAATCGTAAATATTCTTGAATTTAAAGCTCAGCTTTTAAAAAAATTAATAATTTTCACAGCGTGATTAAAAACGATTTTTTAGGTTTTTGGGCATTGTTTTGGCTATTAAAGTTTCACGAATGGAGCAATGAGTAAATTTAGTTTCAGGTGCGACTTCTTTATTTGAGAAACAACATCGGAATGTTTCCCTGTAAAAGCCTGAGGTCCGTCACTGCATATCGCAAAGCACTTATTCCAAACAATGGATACTCGATAC
Source organism: Stegodyphus dumicola (assembly GCF_044657685.1). Classification (NCBI taxonomy): domain Eukaryota; kingdom Metazoa; phylum Arthropoda; class Arachnida; order Araneae; family Eresidae; genus Stegodyphus; species Stegodyphus dumicola. The sequence continues at coordinate 120,509,793 of NC_140779.1, read as the reverse complement.
GGGGAATGCCCTAATCTTCTTCTTCTTCTTCCCTTTAGGCAGATACCCCTCGTATGCTTTTATGCTTAATAATTTTATGCCATAATTGAATAATCCAATCCAATTGGTTGAATAGTGTTAAAACGATATCTTGAACTTGCTGGTAATATAAGGTTTTCTCCAATAGTGTAAGCCTGCCCAGTCTCAGCAATTCTTAGGCTTACTAGGTAACTAACTTCCAAAGCTTTCTCACGAAAAGTAATAAAAGCTTTCGTTACTCGTTTGCTATTTTTAAACTCCGATAATTCTTCTTAAAATATTCTTCAGATTTATCCTTCAAATTGGAATGTTTACATTCAAGATGTCTTTTAAGAAATGATGATTTTATATTTTGATTAGATAACAGTTCACCCCAAACAACTCATTGAGGTTGAAGCTCCATTTCATCTCCGAGCCCACCAGCGGCCGAGCGGTAAAGACGCTAAACACTGGTAGTTCGGTCCGAGGTTCGAATCCCACGAACGGGCTGGCTGCATTCGCGTTTTCGTGGATTTCCCCATGTGTAACGTGTATACGAGCCAGTTTCCCTTAGAAAGGCCTCCATGAAGGCATCCCTCCCTTTAGACACATAGCCCTCGTGTGCTTTGCCATAACTGAATAATCCAATCCATCCATTTCATCTCCATTTCAAATAAAACCCAACCGATACATAGCTCATTATATCTTCTACAAACAATTTTCCGTTTCTTTTCAATATTCTTACTGCTGGTAGATTGTCCTGAATCCATCACCTTTGAATCATCCCTTTTTCGCTTAGTCAATCTTAGCCATTTTTACATTTTGAAAATCTAGGTTTGTTTTATTATTTTTTCACAAACATTTAAATGCACAATATATCACCAGTTCTTCAATCACAAACGACGATATTCTCAAATCGCGTAGAAAAGTAAGGAATACAAAGCAACAATACTACAAAATACCTGGTGTTAGAGATAGCAAATCGACGTAAAAATTATTCTAATTGAAAGTAGAAGCAATATGAGCCCGGAAATGGTGGCAACACAAAGTGTCGATATGATAATAAATCGATCAACTCTAAAAGAATTAATAAGATACTCTCATTTTTTCTATAGGAACTTACTTTAATTTCCTATTAAATACAACATTCACTTCTATTACTCCCAACAGAAACATCATTTATGACAAATTTTGTTATGCCTATGGCTAAAAGAATATTTGTGAAACTAAAAACGAATTATTTTGCTAAAGTCTATGAGCGGCTATTGGCCTTAAACAAAGCTCAGATCGCATCAATTTACGAGTGTTAGAGAAAAAAAACTTAAACAGGATGTTGGGGTATTTAATTTTTGAATTTAATAGTTAAAATTACTTTGTTTCTTTGCGTACCACCGATTGAGAATCGCTGGTCTAAATCATTACTTCATTACTCATTTCACCAGTAAAGGAATAAGACAGACTAAACATTAACTGAAAACTAGGATAGACGTGAACTTAAGGACAGCTGTACATTGCATTCGGTGATGTTCACCAAAAGGAAAGCCTACAACTTCAACATTATGAGTATTGGAAGTAATCTCTTAATAGATATGAGTTACCAAATCATTCTTACAATAAGCTTAAATAAATGGTAACGGGATAAATTAAAGTCCTTTCGAGAAGTCAGCCGGCTGATTCGAATGCAGATGGATAGTGTTCCCTGGAATATATCACATTCCATTCATGAGCTCAGTTCATTGTCCAAATGCAGATGCATAATGTTCTGTACAGTAGCATCAGTTAGAATACATCCGTGAAGTAAATCGTCTGCTTCGAATACAGACGCACAATGATCTGCATGGGATATCAGATAGAATGCACTCATTAAGTTATCGGTTGCTTTCGATGCAAATGTGTAATATATCTCAGGGAAGGATCTGAGATTCACTTATGATTTCAAATCATGCGGGTGTTTCGAATGCAGATGAATGCTTCATTTCCAGCATTTCCGGTACGTGTCGCAATTAGTACATTTTTCGCCCCGTATAAATGAAACACGTGAACGATTCAAAGCGAAACATACCTTTATTTACTTGTCAGTTATGTGAAGAATTCAATATACACCTTCCCAAAACTGGCGTCCTTGCCGATTGCCTAAGTTGCTTAGATTGGGAGCCGACCTCGTGCAAATGCATGATGCACACGAGGATAAGTTACGGGATACTCGTGAAGTCTGTCAGGCGTTCTGAAGGAAGATAACACACAATATTCTGGTTCAGGAAGATCAGTTAGAATTTATAAGCGAAGCCTATGTGTTTTCAGAAAAGTGATGCATTACATTCCACACAGCAGGGTCAACCGTCTACGTCAAATTGCTTTCATGTTTTCAATTAGAACAAGCAACTGAACCAGTAATTTTCTGACAAGTTCCTTCTTAAGCAGTTTATTGCATTTTACAATGCAGCAATTTTACGTTACGGAGATATTCTTAATTTTCTATTGCCCAAAATTAGAAAACTGATATCGCAATGAATCAGTACAGATGCTTATTTTACGTTCCTTTGAAATGAATAACAGATCCGTATTTTACATTTCTATGAAATGAAGATTTAACTATAATTATTATTCTACAAAATGAAGATTAAACTCTGATGGATATTTTATTACTTTTGTCAGTCATTTAAAAAATCAAAATACTTATTTCTATTTAAATTATTGCTAATCGGATATTAATTAATATAAAAAATCAAAATATTAATCTCTGATTAAATTATTGGTAATCAAATATTAATTATTACTTTAAAATTAAATTTGCTCTTAAAGACAAATTATTAATTTATAAATTCATTAATCAACACATTCAAAATTTATAAGTAAAATATAAATACTACCTTTCAATAAACTACAAGTTAATAATAAATTTTGATAAAAGAGGTCTTAATTATTAATAAATTTCCATTAAAACCCATTAGTAATAGTTATTGATATAAAAAGTGTAATTTTCTGTAATTTCATCTCCCTTCCCATGAAGGCAGAATAAAGGATTCATAACTGAATATTTCCCTCCTGACTTAGCTTGAGAAGATATATTTGTTGAAGAAAGCAATGCTTTCGAATATCAAACCAACAACATCGATAAGAGTATAAAGGTGGAAGACATACATACATTATCCTATCCTTATTATAGCAACTAAAAATGAAATGAATGCTTTTTTATTTAGATTAGAGATACTTCCAAAGAGTTCATACCAGTCTTCCCGTGCCACTAAGCTCACGATAAGACTTTCTGACTGATTGACGTTTTTTTCGCGCACTTTTAGTCCTTCCAGACGTGACTGTGACAAAAGTCCATACTTTATAAGATAGTCTAAGGCTGCTATCACACATCCGTTTGTTTCGGAAGAACAACTGTTTGGAACAATTTTTCTGCTTTGTCATAACAGCCAATCACCATAGATTGCTTTGAGGTTAACACAGGGCAAACTGGTTCTCCATTGCAAACAAGTTGATAGCTGATTGGTTGAAAGCGAACAACTTTTACAACTGAAAGCGAACCAGGCAGAAAAGTTGTTCGAAACAGTTGTTAGTGTGAAACAAATGCGTGTGTGATACGGGCTTTACCGACATTTAGTCCACTTCCGGTCTATTGGCATGGAAGAAGCCTTCATTTGACACCGATTGAGTGGCCATCCATTCATATATTTAACTGATAAATAAACTCGAATTTCCTATAAGCAAACCAAAGAAGGTGTAATGTAAGCACACGAAAAAGTAAACTAACGTTATTAAAGAACTGATAACATGAAACGACGGTTATCGTGGAACTACTAATGTGACGTTGACGAGTTCCTACCCCATTGGCGAGCACTTAGCCGACATAGGCTTGGCCACTACTAAAGACGGAAGTGGTGACCTCCTACGAAGAGACGGACAATTACAGCCATGCCTCCTACAGGATTCGGACACGGGCCTTCGGTATCGCAGTAGATCCCTATCCATTATACCGTCTGGGCGACAACGATGATCAGCTTGATTCAATAGATTTGTTAGATTTACTAACAAGACAATGAAACTTATTATTTATTATTACCACATGAACTTGTAACTTGCTGCAAACAAAATCAATCAGAAAACATTTATCCCAAAGGGTTTTACTAATACTCATAGCTGAAAACATTAAAACGCGCAATATCTCAAATAAGTCTAATGGAAAGAAAAATGAGAAGAATAAGAGATAATAATAAATAGCAAATGTAAAAATATTATATTCGTCATCAACTATTTTTACTTCATTTCTAAGAAATAAGCGATCATTAAAAGGATATGACAAAAATATCAAAGACAGAATTTAAAAACTGGAATCTGTCTTCTGTTATGTTATTCGGAATATAAGGGATCATGAACTGCCTTCTGTGCTGGAACACCCGCAGTTGTGATACTGGAAATGCGCAGTAGTTCGGCTGATGGTGATGACAAGATAACTGAACTCAAGTTGAATCTTTGATCGTCTATCGTTGGTTGTTTGAAAAGTTTAAATTTATCGCCCCAGAATAGACTGAGTTCATTAACCATGAATAGATTATCAACCGAGTCGGTCAATGACCCGACTAAGAAAGTTTCATTTTGTGAATTGCCGAAGAAAAGCATTTTCTTCGAATATAAGGAGATGGGTTACTTGCTTCCACTTGTTGTTTCCTTTCAAGTGTGGTTGAAAACTGTAAACAACCAAAAGAAAATAAATAAATAAAAAACCGTTCTTCATTTTATGAACAGATTGCGCTTGGCCCATAAAAGCAGTTGTTTCAGAGTAAAACAAAGCTTCAGTCAAAAAATTTTGCTTTAATATTATATTTGTTTAATGCACTAGATTTATAATATCACTCAAGGCTTAGATATTTTAGACCTTGTGTCAATGAGTCATTTTGCTTGAAGAATAGCACTTATATATGAATAGCACATATTATGAAGAATATACTATATATATAAATTTCTTACTTTATGTATTTAATTATATATATATACACATATGTTAACAAAAATAATTTTTAAAAGGCAAATTTATAATCTTACATTATAAATAATTCTAATTCTATATTTATAGGATTTCTTGAAGTTCATTTGAATTTCAATTTTTGGTCTTCGTGAAAAATTGATTCTATCTTTCTTTCTTTATGTATATATGTAAGATACAACAAAATACGATAGCTACTTTAAAAATAATTGGCGACCTCAAAATTAACATTCTAGATTGGGTGATCTCCCCCCTAAATTCATCTGTTTTCCCAAATTCGAGATATTTCTACGTTATGTAACGCTACTGGAAAAGGGCAAATAAAACTAATATTAACCAATCATAGCCTCGTTTCTAGCAGCGCATTTACTTTGGTATAAATACATCTGGCGAGCTAATTTCGTTATTATTCTGGTAGCTTCTACGTTGCTAATATCTCCTCCTTCGCTTCTGTAAAATGCCTGCGTCATTTCTTATTAAAAACCAATGTTCATAGAAATTTATCATATTTTATTATGATTGAATCACGATATATCGGATTTCATTATGATTGGATAAATACCTACTGAGGTGATTTTATATGCGTGGAAATAAAGATGATAATTGGCTGAAATTAGTTTGGTATCAACTTCTTCCTCTGGCCCTACCAAACAGCCATCGCGACTGTGCTTTGAAATCATTCCATACATATACACATATATAAAAACTATAAAATCTAGCTTTCAAATAATAAAATAATAGCCCTTTAACTGCCGTTTCATTCAAAAAATAACAACAATAAATTTTTCTCCCTGCAGTTCTGATGCGCACTTAACAATGAAATCTGAACTTAAAATCCATTACATTAAAGTGTCATGTGATCTGTTTTTAGTTTGGTTTTGGTTTATTACATTACGGCAAAGCATTCAAGGGCTATCTGCCTTAAGGTAGTGATGCCTTCGTGGAGGACTTTTTAAGGGAAACTGGCTCGTTTACACGTTACACATAGGGAAAATCACGAAAACACCCGTGCAGCCAGCCCTCGGGCCGAACTACCAGTTTGAACCTCGGACCGAACTACCAGTGTTCAGCGACGTTACCGTTAGGCTGCTGATATGAAATGGAATTCGTATAAAAGTCTAATTACGTCGCAACTTCCTCTTCTTCTCTTTGTGTTTCCGTCTTTTCTCTTGCTTCGTGTCGTTGCTTTGCGTTGCCGCTAGCCTCGCAGAAATTTACTTTTCTAATTTTCCTCGTTTAAGAAGATGTATTCTGTGTACAAAAATTGGAAGGTTCATAGAACGTCCATAGTGATAATGTGAATTATCGAAAAATAAAATTATGTGTGGAATTTACCGTTATGCGTGTTCTTCGAGTGTCGTCTTGCTAACTACGCAGAAAAATCTTCATATTATGATGCAGTCTTCTTCGACCCAATCCTTTGCAAATCTCACCGAGTCATCTTATTTCAATAATAATAACGCAGTTTTATCAAATATATATAAATTTCCGCGTTTTAAGATGCTTGTTTTCGTGTTACAGAGGACAGCATCTTTTAGAAAGTTTCTTCCGCCGCCATGTTAGAGTTGACTACCACCTTCCTCGTCTGTAAAAATTTTTACAAACCGCACCCAACGTTTTACACCCCAACACAAAAGTTTCACACGATAGGACATTTTGAAACACACTTTAAAATGCTTTATTCTGCTATTGGACACCTTGAATCTTATCGCATACTTTTTACAAGAAGTAAAAATTTCTGCTTCTTCAGAGTAGCCTTGAATTCAACTTTCTTTTGCAAGGAAAACGTTTGGAAAAAGATGGCCGTCTTTAGAATTCAGTAAGTTTACGTTTTGTCCAATTTTTGTTTCAGGATTTGATTGAAGATGAAATATAGATTTCATTTCTGCTTTTAAATTTATTGATAAATTATTATTAACCTATATTACAGCATATTTATTTCTTATCTTTTTATTGATAGGCATATATATATATATTTACAATATACAATACATTTTTCTCTATATATATGTGTATATATACATATAAATGGATAGTAAAAAGCAGTTCAAATTCTAACCCAACTGCGCGCTGATAGCAGCAACAAAAGATGGTAATAACGCAAAATAAGTTAAAAAAAGTACTTGGCTAATCTTTGGAATATGGTAAGAGGTAGTTTGGCGACATTTTGGTAAGGCGATAAAGGTTACTAGCTAGGACTTTAGCAGTGTACATGGATAAAGTCAAGAGTGTGTGCAATGCCATTTTTGTGCAATTCTGGGATGTTTTTTTAAGTGAAAACAGGTCGACGTGTACAGGGATACCATGTATGTGCAATTCTTAAAAACGCGGCAAGCAGTGGGCGATTCTGCACACTTTCTCCCAATTTCTCACCTAATCTTCGTCATGATTAAGCACTTTTGTTCCATAAAAGTTCTAGCATAAGCGTAATTCGGCTAGCAGATTGTTGGAAAAAAATGTTGAGTAAGGGAAAAAAAAAAAAAAGAACAAAATAGAAGAGGAATTCAATCAACTTCAACGCCATTTCGTCAGCAGGAGGAACATTGCAAATCAATTGAAATCTGTCATCCACAAAAATCTTTTTAGCTCCATTATTAAGCATCACTTTCTTCGCACTTACGTCGCATAAAACTCGAGAGCGTAATTGCAAAATATTTAAAAAGAGCATATCTTTAGAATTCGCGGATAGAGTATGAGGGGTTGTCATGCATTTATTTTTATATTTGCTATATTATTTATTTGAAAACTAACCGCTTAAAAGAATTATCATCAAAGAAAAAAAAAAAAAGAGTTCCGGCTAGTGCCATTTCATTAAAATATTTATTATTTCTAACTGGGAAACTCGTGATTTAAAGGAAGTTTTAAATAAATCAATCAGATTAAAAAACAACAACAACAACGAACATTTAAGAACTGCGTTTATTGCTTTTCAGTCACTTAGTCTGCTATTCATTAACAGAAAGATTAAATTTGAAAGTTAAATACTTTACGCGTTACTGAATGGCTGCACACTGGTGCGTGGAAGTAATAAGTACACTCAAACCTGTTTTTGTGCGATTTCAAATTCAAAAAAAAATTCTAAAAGGAGCTTCAATCTTGTGTATCTCGCTACCGAGATATATACAAGCGTCTAATAAAACAACAATCGTCGCCAAAACTGATCATCGACTGCACGGTAACTGAAAAAGTCAAATCTAAACGAGTGCGAGGTAATATATCTTCAAGTGACGAAAGCGATTTTGAACCAGTTTACAACAAGAAAGTACGCGTATTGTCTGACTACGAAGGATAATGGTTATATGTTTTGAAAAGTTTTGTATATGTAAAATAAGTACATATGTAAATAAAATATTTAAAAATGTTCGCATGTGTATTTTCTAAATCAGATTCAGAATCGGCTTGGCGAGATTCCAAGTAGCTGCCAAGACTTGTATCTTGATCTCGTTTAAAAAAACAATTCATGGTTATTTCTTGAGGTTATTTTCAGTTATTTTCTACGTGAGACTTTTTTTTATGCGGTCCCTATTCACCGCATAAAAAATACTTTTTAATTGTGTTGCTAAAACTGTTTCTTTAACTACTCGTGAAGTTTTGAGCAATTTTTTAAATTCCTGCTATTAGATCACACTCTCCCTATATCTTGCTCAAATTTTCAATCGAATTAAAAAAAAATGTTTTTGTATTTTAAAACTTTTTTTTTTTTGTATTTTTGTATTTTTTATTTTTTGGTTGACCTAAGTAGGAATTGGCGTTAAATTTTTTTTATTTAATTAGATATTAATTAATTAGTTTTCAGTCGTTAATAAAATACTTTTTGTTCATCCACTCAAGTTCAAATACATTTTTTTTTAAACTTGACACTTGGTGGTATTATATTTGAGGCAGTGGAGATAAAAATGTTTTACTTTGAATAATGTTTTTACTTCTCACTTTCAGTCGTTGAGTTTTTAAAACAAAAATTAGTTAAATGTATGCAAAATATGAAATAAATCAAAAATAAATTTAAAACTCGGGCTTTGAGGTGCTTATGTTTGGCTGGAGGACTACGGGTATTAAAAATTCGGTGGTTGTAGATGACGTCGTTTTTTCATGTTCCGAGGAACATACATACATACCAGATTTTTCATTATTTTGTTTTCAAATACTACATGGTTGTAATATTTGGTGGCAACAATTTAAAAAGAGATTTCGTCACAAAAATGATACGGACAAAAAGTGAGTTTTGAGACTGGTAACACCTCTGGTGCTAAAAGAAACTTTGGAAAGTGGAAGCTGAACTTGGGAAACTAAAAACGTAACCTCTGAGCTTACCGCATACAGGTGTCTCTCAGGCAGAAGGCTCGAAATATCGCAAATCAACTAATGGTTGAAATTAATGTGTCTTTGATAATACAGTTGGTTGCATACATTAAAAATATTAAAACTGCCGTAAACACACATTAAATCTGCAATCATTACATAAAACAAATTATGCGTGCAAAAAGAGAGGAAAAGATAAATTAGCTGAAAGTTGATTCAGCTTTACCTTCTTTTTTCACAAAAGAGGAAACTCTGCTAAATACTTTTGTGGTTAATAAAAATATACCGTTTTTCATGAAAGGGAAATAACGTGAAGCACCCTTTCAAAAAGCACTGAAATTTATAAATTGATGTTTAAAGTAAATCCAGTAAAATGGACAAGCCAAATGAATTCAGTCCGAAAAGTACGAAACTTGGCAACAAGAACTAGAGTAATGAAAGTAAAATGTGCAGGTCGTAATAGTTCCAAAGGTAAAAACAATTCCTTCTTCTTCAGCTGTGAGACGAGCAAAATACTATGTGTTTAAGGGTAACTGTAGAAGAAATATAAAAAGCCACAAATTTCTGCCCAGTCGACAGGAAACGAAAAACCCAAAGCAATTTACTGGAAGGGAGGGGGGAATGTAAGGAAACGAAAAATCAAATTCCTCAAAAGTTAAAGATAATTATCGATTAGTTTTCAATTAACTAAAGTACAAGGATTTACAGATATTAAAAACCTTCAGGGGATCTAATTCGCCAACTGAAGACGGATATGTTTTGATTAATTGATAGCAGATAAATGAAAAGATGAATTTTCCGATCCACATTGGTGGATAGCGGATGATTTAAAAAATTTCTCTTCATTCTTCATGTGAAATTTCAAGACTCATCAGTGTTAAGCAAAATACAGAATTATAACAAACTACACTGACAAGAAATGTCACAGATACTCCGGAAGCTCATATTTGGATTGGATTATTCAATTATGGCAAAGCACACGAGGGCTATCTGCCTTCGTGGAAGACTTTCTAAGGAAAGCTGGCTCATATACACGTTACACATGGGGAAAACTACGAAACGCCCATGTAAGCCAGCCCGTTCGCGTTATTAGAACCTCGGACCGAATTACCAGTGTTCAGCGTCTTTACTCATATTTGGAATATGATCTCGAAGCATGCATATACGACTTTAGCAGCAGAAGAAAAACTGACGCGAAAGTTAAAAATTAAACCTAAACAAAACTGTGCAAATTAGTAAACAAACTATGGGGCTGGGAATATGAAGAAGAATAATTTTTTCCGTCTTCTTTTTAGAATAGAATTTTTTCCCCCTCTTCTTTTTAGAAAAGAATTTTTTTTTTCGAATAATGAGATGAAAATGCTTGATTATTGAAGAAAGTTGTGTCATTTGCAACTGCGTTTACAGATCTGATTTTTTTTTCTGACAAAAGAGTTCCTCATTAAGTACCTGATCAAGACTAATAAAGGAATAAGCTTTCAATGCACGAAATACGGAAGAAAAAAAAAAAAAAAAAAAAAAAAAAGAAAAAAAAAGCAAATCTTGTTTAACTAAGTTGATTAGATTTGAAAGTAGGGGAAGATAAATTGTGAAAGATTTATAATGTACATTAGGTTGAAATTCGAGTCATCATCTGTGACTAGAATGTCGTGAAGCGGCAGGAAATTAGGTGCTTCGATTTCAAATGCAAATTCAGTTGTAGGATCTCCTGAATTTATGACTGTGGGAACTTTAGTTAAATTTTCTTTATTGCCTTCAAATGCAGGAAATGTTTCACCAACACAACATAAACATTCGGAAAAAATAACCACTCAGAGATTATCGGTTTATTTTGAGAAAACTGAGGAAGAGAAATTAATTTTCATCAGTTTTCCATGCCGCAGAAATGAAGTTTGTGAAGTCTTTTCTCCTAAGTATTTTAGTGCATTTTCTACTAGAATATTAATAAATTATGATGTTATAGCGAATGAATTTACTTTTCATGCAAACAAACAGATATTAAAATTAGCCTTAAAAACAAGACCTCCCCCCCCCCTAAAATAAAAATCTTATAAGGACTGTCTAAAATTTAAGAGCGTTTGCAAAAATTTTTTTAATCATCAGGTTAGTTATATCTGATGAATTTTGCATATGCAAAAATCGAAATTACTTTCACATGAACCAAATAGTTGAGTCACACTTCAAGGTCTACTGGATTTGAGCCATTCTTCTCTTTTGACAGATAATAATTCGACTTATTTGTGAAAAATTAATTTCAGTCAATAGGCAGTTTTCCAATTATGCCAGTTTTTCAATTCAGTTCCAAATTCTGCCAGTTTTTCAGTGGAATCTTCTCATAAGTAATTCGTCAATGCAATCATCGTTTTTCCTGCTATTATGGATTCATTTCTCTGCTGCGTTTTTTAAAATGTGAATTAAAAGACAATAATTCATTTCGGGAAATAGTCTTATTATAAAAAAATTTTTTATTTTCAACTTGCATTGGATGATGAATGAAAACTTAATCAAGTTGAAGACTTTTACCGATTCTCCACCAAAATAAATTTCCAAACTCAAAGATTAAAGGCTATGGTGGCGCCATCTAGTATAAGAATGGGAACATAGAAACTGAGGTAAACTTTTCCGTTGCGCTTAATCTACATAACGACCGAGTTTCATGCCATTAAACATAAGCAACAAAAGTTAACAGCATAACGTAATAAGAATAACTTTATTTATCATACCGATTTAATTTCAAACATAGAAATGCAATAAGAAAGAAACAGTTTCATGAAAAACTACCATGCCGCATTCTGTACACACATTTTAAAAACAAATTTGCTGCAAACATTATTAATCGATGACTCAATGTAAACAAACTTACTACAGTTCGATATGAAATTATATTTAAGATATAGATATTGAAACTACCGACTTAACAGATAGATAATTTAAATGATAACTTACAAATTCCGCAGAGAACCCGTTGGCGCTTCGGGAAATAACCCGTTGGCGCCGTTGCATTTTTACTCGCCAAGATCGCGGTTCATCGGCGATGAGCCAAGCCGCAAACGTGATATTTTGTAAAGGTGATTTTTAGTGCATGTAAATTCAAGTTATCAGACAAAACAATATATTAAGCATATGGTAGTAAAAATTCACAGATAATAAACATGTAGATGTAAAACTAACTTGTTAAACGTGATATACGAAAATTGTATTAAATTCAAGTTAGCACAGAAAAGAATATATTAAGTATAAGACAATATATAAGCATTTTAACGGAAATAAAAATTCATTTAAAAAGTATAAATTAGTATTAATGTAATGAAATTAACCTGTTAAACGTGATAAACAAAAAAAAAAAAAAAAAAAAAAAAAAAAAAAAAAAAAAAAAAAAAAATTGTCTTAAATTCCAGTTAACACAGAAAACAATATATTCCTTACACCAGCAGTGGTTTGCTAATTTTGATGACCATGGTGATACATCAAACTATTCTGTCATCTTAGATAATCAATAATCTTTTTTATTTCAACTTAATCATCTATTTATGTCACACCTGCCATCCTCTGAAAGGTTATTGTTAGAAAAGCATTAACAATATATTATCTTGTCAAAATTTTACGCCAGAAAATTGATTTATTCTCATAATTTAGATGACAATAACCAATAATAAAAATAAAAGCATTACTTAGTTATTTAAATTGCTGGTTCTTAGAGCTGTTAATAATTAAAAACACAACGTAAACAGCCGTGTTACAAATTAGCATTCACCCCTCCCGCCGTATTTTCTTCCTTTCATCCCGAACCGAGAACCGGCATCTATCTACGAAAATATTTCTATCTATTCGTTGTTAAAAAATTAAGAAAAAAAAAAAAAAAGTAATAAATAAAAGAAGAATAATAGAAATCTGCAAATGCGAAGAACCACAGTGATAACGAAACAAAATGAATGACGCAAGATGAATGGTTGCAACAAGCGAATAGGTTGAATCGGCTGGGTTACCAGATTTTAAATATTATCGCCAAATTTGGCAATGTTTACATTCACCGGGTTCTCTCCGGAAGTGCTTCCAAAAAAAGTATGTGCCCTTTAAGAAAAACATTTATAACCTTAATGTGTGCGAAAGAAATTTTTTTGAATTATCATTTTAATTTAAGAAATAATAAAATCATTCATCGTGAAGAAATAAGTTTGCAAGAACAAATAGGACTTTGTTGTAATTTACTATAATAATTCCCGCAACGTCGAAATGGCCAAAAAGTGATGTGCTGCCATCTCTTGAACATAAGATGTACTAACAGTTATTTTTTAATATCACAGATTTTAAACGAACGGAAGCGAAAATGCACTTTTAATTATATCGAATCAAAACTACTTATGAATATTTTTATCTGACAGATAAACTCCGTTAGAATTCATGAAATTTGTTCGTATATAGTGCTAATTTCAACAAAAGAGAAAAGCGATTTTAAAGAAGAACGCTTTATTTATCGCAGCTAACTTAGAAAAAGTTCACATTTTCACCGTTTATTAAAAAAAATCATTAGAAACTATATTTATGAAATACCTGAGAAAGAAACATATACTGATTAAGTAAATCAATAAATAATTTGGTAGGATATTATTCCAGCATAACTTGACACTAGTGAAGTTTGCCGCTTTTATTTAATAAAGAAAACATTTAATTATTCAAAATGAAAGTGGGCATTTTTCTTCCCCTTCTTTGAAGCCGAATATACAACAAATATTTCAGATCCGTATTCCTTTTCCTATTCAATGAAATAACTAGTAATGTCTTTAGAGAAATATATGGTTTATGAAGTTACTACATATAAATTTTAAAAGCAGTTGAATTTTAGAATTTGTTCAGATGTTCCTCAGTACCTACAAAACTGCCGTTACTTTATACTCATCAATAGAACTGCAGTTACTTTAGGTTTCCGAGTACCTAGAGAACTCCAAGACTGGAATACCTGAAACCCACCCAAGAGACGATGGTTCTTTATTTAGACGTAACATAGTAAATGTCATCAATGTTTATAATTGCATCTTTCTGGTATTTTCGAAACACAGGTGGTATACTGCATATACTCGACACTAAGACCCCTTCCATATAAGAACCTCCTTATATTTTAGCACAAATTATAAGAAATAAAAATGCAGTTAAATATTTAATGAGAGCAGCAGTTCTTCTGGTTTTAGAAAGAAAGTTAAATTCCCATTTAATAGAAATATTAGTTTTGAAGTGGATCATCTTGGATTAAACCTTAGAGGTAAGTCAAGTTTTCTCGTTCTAATTCCTATTCGATAATTGTACGGCAGTCAGTTAAGATAATAACTAGGGAATTGTAATTATTTTAAAAGCGGATCAAAATGCTGCAAACAAGCTTTCTTCCTCATTTAGGCAAGCGATACGGGAAAAGGAAGTTTAATTCCGTTTGTGTAAAATACTGCTCCAGGAGGAAAATTTCGATCAAAATGTTGAGATGCGAATCTGATATGGATGAACGGAATAAGGAAATGTCGGTTAAAATATTACGCAGAAACATGAAATCATGTGAAAGTTAAGCGTTGAATTTCTTCGGACTGGTTACTTCTCACTTTCGTTCTGAGAAACGAGGAGAAGAAATTTAACTGGAATTGCAAATTTACAAGCTTGTTTCTTGCGCTTTCTTGTATAAGAAATCTTAATTTTCTTAGAAATCCGAGAAAAAGCAAAACTCAATGACTTTCATTTATTTTGTATGATACATTTATGAAATGTTAGTGGCCTGTAGAAATACGAATATCAGCGATATTGTCAACTAACAAATTATTTTGTATTACATCTATATCTTATCTGTATCTTTAGGCGTATAGATCTATCTATAAAGGAATAAAGAACTTTGAAATGAATATGCTCGCTTAAAGTTTAATATTATTATTACAGCAATAAAAATTAATCGTTCATATATTATCATTTTGACAACAGATGAATAAGTTTAAAAAACAAAGCCATATTGAGGGAGAATCGTTCTTGGGGTCGGGTTGATTTAGTGTTTGAACCGCATTGGGCACTCTGAATAAATGGCGAGCCGGAAGTCCTCTTGAGTGCTTTGGAGGTAGTGTAACAGGGAAAGAAGACCCTCGGATTCGCCCAGCGCGGATTCTCCTTCAAAAGAAGGACAAAGCTGGGCAAAGTCGTACTGTGTCTTCTATGGTGATCAAACTTCACCATCGCAGGACTAGGGTCAATGCATTTATACTATGTTAGATAGGAATATTCTTCAACACATTAAAAATGTTTAAAAATACACAGTAAAATTTAAAAATTAAAATACGCAGAAATAAAGAACACTTCAACTAATTAAGCGAATGGAGAGTACAAATGCTCATGTTATGCATATCTATTTTCTGTATTCATGAGTAATATTGTAGAATCCTTATATTTATCGATGTGAGGATAACTGAAGAAATCCGCTCACGATATATAACGGCGCAGTGCCCTAGCTGGAATTCGAACTCTGCACCTCACAAGTACGCGTCGAGCTTGCTTCCAGTTACACCACGAAGGTATGCAGGAAAGAGGTGAAAAATACACTGGTTATCAAAATTAAAGGATACTGTCAGAAATAAAACGTAACGTAATGAAAAATTCTTAACAGAAACTTGTACAAAATCATTAGTTTAAATTACAATGTACGGCAGTTGATTAGCAAAATATTGATGGAATTAGCAAAATATTGATGGAATGGAAAAACCGAGTCACCTTTTGAGGAAAAAGAAGTTTTCTATAATATGGTTTCTGGTCACCTCGGACAGATACGCATACCTCACATATCGATTTCATAAACTTAACCAAAGTGTTGATCAAGTCTTCTGGAATTGCATGCCACTCTTCTAAAAGTTCATGTTTTAGCTTCTGGAGCGTCCAGAGAGGAGCGCGCTGAAATTTGGCGCTTTAAATCATCCCACACATGCTCAATCGGGTTCAAGTTGGTTGACTAGGTGGCTAGTCCATTCGAGTGATAGCTTCTGTTTGCAAGTATTCTGACACCAAGCATGCTCGATGAGGATGAACATTGTCATCATTGGCAAAAACTCTTGGCCGACAGCACCCCTAAACAGTCTAACTCGGAGTTCTAGTATCTCGTCTACATGTCACCCAGCAGTTCCAGAAACTCCTTGAACCTCCTTGGTGCGGCCATTTGTCACGATTCTTCCCCAAACCATTAAACTGCGGTAGCGGAAACGGGATATTTCGCGTCCAAGGGAAGGCAAGTTGCATGTTCTTTCCTCTCTACAGATCAAAACACGTCTAGAATCACTGTTCTGACTATATCTGGACTCGTCAGTAATCAATACTCGGTTCCAGTGGTCTTGGCTCCATTGAACATGACGACGGCACCAGTTAGCACGGGCCGCTTTGGAAGCTGGAGTGAGTGGGACACAAACCATTGGTTTTCTCGCATACAGTCCAAACTCGTTAAGCCTCCATACATCAGTCGAACGGCTAATTCGTGTTCCTGTGGCAGCCTCAATGTCTAAAACCAAATATCTTGCAGTCGCTTCGCGGTTTCTTCAAGTCAACAACGACAGAAAATGGTCTTCTGATGCATTTGTTGCCCTTGGATGAGATTCATCAGGCTATCTGTCAACTGATCCAGTGCTTAAAAAGTGACTCCAAACTCTTAATAAGACACTTAAATCTTCACATTTAAATCTTGGGCGACCTCCATTTGTGTTTGAACTCTTTCGATTTTACCAATTATTCGCCACTTTTGACCTTCACTTAAACGATGCCTTTGAGCCATAACTATTGAATATTGTTCACTCTGAGAAACCAAATTCACTTTAAACAACACTATAGACCGTAATTCCAGTATGCGTCCATTGAATTTGATAAAAGACAATTGATAAAAGATAGTAGATATAAAAAATTGCAAGATTGTTTATATTTGCTACAATACCAGAGCTACCAACATGAAGCCAAGTAACTTGTAATAAAAGGAAGGTTGTACAGATTTGGTATGCCAGTCATACAAAATCATCTTGAGCATTTCTGCAATATTTCAACAGCTTTCAGCAGTCGAATACACCCATTAGGTAAAACTACTTTTTCTGCTGCTTGAAGAAGTCCGAAACTGTCTGCTGTACTTCTCCGTCTGACCGGAACTGTAGACCTTTCAAGGACCTTTTTTAACGTACCGAATGTGTGAAAATCGCACGAGGAGAAATCCGGACTGTAAGGTGGCTGCTCGAGCATCTTCCACTTTAGTGTGTGTAACTACTACACTGACTACCAATAAGTATTTGTACACCTATGCAAATGACGATATCTGCGGTCTTAAGGTACGTCCCGGACTCCGCCGTTATATATCGTGTAGGAAACAGCATCGACTTTAGTCGCATGCAAGATGCCTCGCTGTTCGGAGCTCTCTGATTTCTAGAAAGGTATAAATATCGGGTATCATAAATGTGGCCGATCCTTAAAGGACATATCTAGCGATCTGAAGTACCCAAAATCGACAGTGGCCTATGTGATTAAGAGGTGAAAGGTGAGAGGTGATTGTCGGAATGTGCCCCGAAGTCGGCAGACCAACGAAACTGGGAGATAGAGACCGACGAGTGCTGTCCAGAGAAATTCGGAAGAACCACACCCAACCGATGGCCCTCATCCGCGAGGAGTTTCAACAGACATCCGGGAGTATTGTTTTAAAGAATACCATCCGTAAGGAAGCACATCTGCTTGGTTTTCATGGTCGTGCTGCAGCCCATAAGCCTTTGATCACAAAGTCCAACCGCGCTGCTCGGTTAATGTGGTGCAAAGCACATCGAAATTGGACCGTAGATCAGTGGAAACGGATTCTTTGGAGTGACGAATCAAGGTTCACCCTTTACCGTTCGGATGGCAGGGTCTGGGTCTGGTGTCTACTTGGAGAACGTCTCCTGTCAGAATGCATTGTGCCAACAGTCAAGTTCGGCGGAGGTGGAATTATGGTCTGGGGGTGTTTCTCCTGGTATGGGCTGGGACCCTTGGTCCCCATTCATGGTAAGCTCAAATCCGATGCCTACTGCACTATTTTGGATGACAATGTGCTTCCTACGTTGTGGCAGTTTTACGAGTTGGACCCCTGTTACTTTCAGGACGACAATGCCAGTTGTCATGCCAGTTGTCATGTATGGTGCCAATGGAGTTCATCGAATGGACTGGCCTGTCCAGAGTCCAGACCTGAACCCTATCGAGAACCTCTGAGACGAGTTGCATCGCCGAATTCAGGGGTGCACTACCCGTGCAAAATCGGTGAAGGAACTTCTATGTCTTCTCCAAGCCGAATGGAAGAAAATGCCATTAGCTGTCATACAAAGACTTGTGGAAAGTATGCCGTTAAGGGTCCACGCTGTAATTACCTCTCGTGGAGGCTCTAACAACTGTTGATTTTGAATAAAGTTAGTTTTTCTTTTCTATCACAGGTGTCCAAATACTTATTGGTAGTCAGTGTATGTTACATTTGCGATATGGGGACGAACGTTGTCATGAAGCTGATAAACCTGTAGAGTTCCTCACTCCTTTTGTCTAAAGCACGGTTTCTTAAACTGTTGGTCGCTAAAAATTTTAGCAGTTTTGATATTTCTTTAACTTATTATAATAACTTTACAATTACCAAATATTTTACACAGTGTATCAGAAAATAGATAAAGATAAGACAATACAGACAAAGAAAAAAACCCGAAAACGTTTCGAAGCATTCTTTTTATAATATAAACGTTTATTTTCCTTGCTCTGCACGTGACGCTGTCATTTCGTCTGTTACTTATTTAAAGTTTTCATATTGTTCTATGTCTTAAAATTAGAAATTAAAGTGAATGGCCTAAAACTGCAATAGTTTATTACAGTACAAGTGAAAAAATTGACAGTTTCACTCATGCGTGTGTCGGATTTGCGCAATACTTATGGGGTCCCACAAAATGTTTGTAAATATCATGGGGTCCTGGGGTTCGCGAAAAAATCTCAGTGATAGAAAGGGATCGCGACTGAAAAAAGTTTAAGAAGCCCTGGCCTAAAATAAATGTCCAGGAACCTAGTGAACTTGTTAGCGACTTATCGCTGAGTTCAAGCAACTAAGACGTAGACTCGAGAAGAGTTAATCAAGAATGGTTAACTACCCTTTATTTTACTCGAAATAAGATGAACAGTTGGCCCCTTTCTTGGGCTTACAACAAAGCCTCCACTAGGGCTTGAACACAAAAATAAGAAATAGGAACTAAATTAGAACTAACTAAAAGAGACTTAGCCGAAGATAACACAAATCTAACGTAGTTGGCTCTGAATTTGAATTAGCCGGCGAATATCAAATCGCACGTGATATACGGCCAACTGTAATAGCTTCTAGAGAAACTTAGCCCTCAGGCAAACACGCGCTACTCAGGATTCCCAGTTGTCTCTCACGAAGTAAGTTGAACCTTCCTTTAATACTACTTCTAACTCATTTGCATTCAATGCGATTCTAAATACTCATTGTGGTAGGGAGTTATAAGTGGAAACAAGAATGGATAGGAAAGGGCTCGAAATTAAAATAAACTTTACAAACCTTATTCCGTAGTTTTCCCGGACGTTTCGCAGTACCTTTCTCCAGTAATGGAGACACCTGAGACAACAACGCCTTCAGACGGAAACTTTTTAATCGCCCCTTATATGATGCTTAATTCTTGAACATTATTTTTTCCGAAAATAAAAGAATTAGTTTTCTCCTTCGCCCCCCCCCCCAAAAAAAAAATTCCATTTAGTCCTTAGGTGACTTATAATATCTCCATTCCCTTAAAAAAAAAAAAAAAAAAAAAAAAAAAAAAAAAGATTCATGACGAGGGTTAGCTACAAGGACCTTGAAGGAAAACCTTAAATAGCATAAGCTTCGGAAATGTCGAACTCTGAAAACATACCATAAATTCTTGCACTTTTATGTAATACATATTCTTTTAACTAATACAACTTCGAATAAGATAACGAAGAATGTTTAACTTCATTAAATGTAAAATAACATCATATTAGAAATTCTATTAATTAACTGCTTTTCTTGACGCTTTGAATGATCTGGGTATACACCATGATCCTTAACATTAATACAGTCATTGGTAAGAAAACTAATTTTTAGTTCTAAATTGTTTAAATTTTGGATTAACATTCATATCGTTATCAGTAATGAATGTACACGACAAACGCCCATTTCAAAGTTACTTTGGTTGCGAGTAGTAAACAGTTTTTCGTGTTTCGCATGTATAAACTTGTCCTGACGTATTTACAACTTTTTTTCCTTCCTACGCCTTCCTGCCTATTGGTATAAGTAATATATTGGAGTTTTGATAAACTGCCGCATTAACAATTTCGATTAGAAAGTGATTGGGAATTAAATTAACGAGCGATTGTGGAATAACATGTTTTTCGCAACAATAACTTCCAGTCGAGCCATAATGAGTTTTGATATCCCCTCCTATAAGAATTTCGAAGCATATTAGTAGAAATGCTTCATTGATCTCGGAATTTTGATTCAAACGTTCTAAGAAACCTTGCTCTAGGTCAAGGCCGTCCAACATTTTCGTAAGCGTGATCTACTTTACATTCAAGGAGCAGCGTCACGATCTGACGTCAGAGGAAAGAAATATATATAAAAAAATAAATCTAAAAGGTTTCCAGATTTTAAATTACGTGCAAAGGGGTGTTTTTTAACGTTTCGTTTTTAAACCTTTATTTATTAAATATCATGCTCATCGCACTTAAACCGTAAAATTCAGTTCAAGAGCAATATCGCAAAATAATTTTAAATTGCGCATATCGTTAGAATTTCCGATACACAGTCTCACGCGCTGGAGATAAAAATGTTGTTTCTGTACAACGTTGCCATGGCTCGCTTTGAAATTCTTGAGTTTGTAACACAAAAATTCGTTAAAGTTTTACAAAATATGAAATTGGTTATAAGACAAATTCTAAATTTCAATTTTAGGCTTCCGGATGCTCATATTCGCAGTAGGATTACGTTATTCAAAATTGGATGGCTCTAGGTACCGTTGTTTTATCACAATGCGAGAAACATACGTACATTTATGCAGATTCTTCATTATTTAATTTCCTTAAATGTAATACAAGGCGATAATATTTGGTGGCAACAGTTTGAAGAGTGAAACGGACATTCAGAGCGATTCGACGCAAAACGAGAACAATAGTCCCTCAGGGACAAAATCTCTTTGGACTAATAATGATCTCATAATGTAACTAACTGATGTTGTTGTTATTACTTTATCTGATAATAGTCAGCACAAGCTCACGACATTCATCGTTGCAGGCAGTCAAAGACGCCTAAAGTTGGCAAAAGTGTTGGGCCCCATATAGGTGACAGGCCGACTTTAGCTCAGTTGCGACCGCAATTTTGAGAGAGAGACCCTACGAGGATGGGTCCCAGGGTCGTCCTCCCCTCTTCCCGTACCACCAACCTCTGGAGAGGTCTTTTTGCCGCATACTTTGAGTGCCGGCATGCCGCACAGACACTATACATTTACAAACATCCATGCCTTCTCTGGGATTCGAACCCGGGCCCTTCGGTACGGCCGTCAGAGTCACTAACCACGACCCGGTTGAGCGGCCTAACTGATGTATAGACCAGTGCTCCGCAACCTTTTCTCACCTGCGACGCACAAAAAATCTTTCTGGAATTTCGTGGCACACCAAAGAGTTCCGAGTTATCAAGGAAGTGCCGAAAAAATTCAAATGCTGACACACTTACAATCACACACACAACCACACAACAGTGAAATATATAAAAACATTTAAAATAGACATTATTAAGGAAAAAAAAAATTCATTGTGTATTAAATACATGATAAAAAATTGCAAAATGTCAAATACATGTATTTGATTGCGGCACACCTATATCCTACTCATGGCACACCAGTGTGCCTCGGCACACCGGTTGCAGAGCACTGGTATAGACGGCGATCTCTCAGACGCAAGCAACGATCAGTAGCTCGTGATATAGAGGTGTTGGCCAGTAGGTGCGATTTCAGACATTTTTGTTTTATGTGACAGCATTAAACGTTAGCAACAAATGATACATTACTTAACAATCAAAAAGTATGCTGGGATAAATACGTATATATATTACATCCTAAACATGAATAAGATAAGGAGGAAGAAATCTCCTTTGTACGTCAAATATTTCGATTAACTTTCCAGATTACCGGAACTTATGGCAAGCGAATTTTTCCTTTGAGGGTTATAAGGTATTTCTCCCGCCTTCTTAGCATGCCTTTGTAGTGTAGTGGTCAACACGCTGGGCGCGTATTCCAGAGGTCCGTGGTTAGATTCCCGGCGAAGGCGTTGCTCATTTTTCAAGCCTCCTGCTTATAAAAAAGTACCTATTGTCTCTACAGGGTTATTATAGAAGCTGTTTTCTTGGACATTAGTCTGCAAAGTTAAATGATCTCAAAAGTCGCCTTAGGAAGTTCTCCACGACGGCACTCCTACTCTAGGATAACAACAGTTGCGCGCTTTGTTTTAATCTAAATAATTCAATCTAAATACTCAAAAAACATTTATTGAAATTTTGAAAACGGTAAGAAACCACTGAAGCAGATGTGTTAAGACTTTGATTATCCCTCTTCATGTTTTTTACGTAGTGATACAGGACTCTTGTTAGCGTTAAAATTTGAAGAGTTTCCTTCGGTATCATGTATTGCTTATCATTTTATGTTTGTAAGCAAATAAATAAATAAAAGTCCTGGGAAATCGGATCAAACATTTTGAACAACCCTGAACTTCTAAAAACATCGTGTTGACGACGAGAAGTGTATGCAATGTTTTTTTCTTAAAAGGGATGCATCCAAGGTTATTTACTACAGTTGAATTTTTTTAAACCACTGAAAGGTTTGGCACACTGCTGCTTTGTGACATCACCAGGAGTGATTTTGCGACTGAAGAACAATTCGCGGAAATAAACATTCAAAGGGCGAGAGAAAAGCCTATTTAAAAGCGGACAGATAGTTCAATGTCGGTAGCGCTCTCATCCCTGCGTTTATCGAATTGTTTCTAAATGCAACCACGCCGTTTCCTGTAAATTAGCGCCCTAGTAGTATGGTCACGTGACACTTAAAAGGCTGACGAACTCGTTTCAGTTTCGATGAAAGCAGACTCTGATAAAATGATGAACAGATATTCGATCCAAATCACGATTAGAAAACTTGAATACACAATATTAGTGAATGAGACTATTTATGTACAGTTTTTTTTCTTTTAATTAAAAAAAGTTAATCTTTAAGATAACATCGCGCGGATATTTTCAAAATAAATATTACAGAAGCATAAAGTTTGATTTCCATCAGCTTTGAGCCATTTTATCTGCCCCTGTTCCTTATAAGCAGCATTTAAAAAACTTTCTTTTAAATTATTTACTTTCAGATTGTATTTAACTCATTTACTTCTGTTGCTAAAGAACGGATTTCTAGGGAAGAGAAATATTTTCACCTTTCCCGGGGGTTGAGACATAATACTTTTCTATTAATATCAATGGCTAACTGAACTTATCTTAATAAGATAACGGGTGTGTTCTGATTCATAATAATAAAATGCTATGAAAATGACTACAAGTGCTGCATATTCAGTTAAGAAATAACATTCTATAATTTCTTAAAAAGATGCCGGTCTATAGGTGAAAGGTAATCTGTCATATCCACTTCTAGACGGGTTTAGCTAGCAATAAGTCTAGACAAATTTGTCAGAAAACATGACAAACTGCTGGAAGAGTAAGCTGAGATGAATCTGAAAAACGTAAACGATCATTAAGCTAATGCTAAATCATAGCTTTTATATGATTTAGAAAGGGCAGAAAGAGGAGTATTTTGACACTGTTCCTTATAAATATCACTGATTAGCCACCAGGTACAAGAAATTAGGCTGCGGGTTATATTGTACACGAAGTGGAAAGAAGCCATTTATTCTGTCATGTTCGTAAAAGTAAACGATTGGCAGAAGCTTCAAAGTAGTCTTCATTCGAAACTGATCACACTCCAGAAGAGGATGTATTTGAAGATGAGAAGAGTGAATTGCTTAAATGCAGGCTCATTGGAGATCATTTTGTATGCCTTTCTGGTCAAACACAAACTGAAAAATCTGATGTGGCCAGCATATGACCTTTCCTCAATATCATGTTTAAAACAGCAACGAGGTTTAAGTAAAGTAACATTTCCGGCTGATCATATGCAAACAAAATCTAATTTTTTGTTCTTTCTTGTTCATTCTGCTATTATTAGACAAAGGGACTGCAGCTCTCAGTTCTTAATTTCGTGTCAAATAACTTCTCAAATAAAAGGAGGCTGCCACCAAATGTTATCGCTATGTATTATTTTTAAGAAAATAATGCAGTCAATATAAATAATATGTACCGAAAATAAAAATTCTGATATGGACACTTCATGGCCCGTTAAATTACATACCTTTCTGCAGTACTTCATTTAAACTTATTCCCTCGAATTATTCTAGCTTAATTAACTGATCCCTCGAGGCAAGTTGCCATCAAAAATTGCAAATTTTAAATTAAATATCCCGGTCAATTTTTATTTAATACTGCCGATTGCAATAAAAAGGGAGATACACAAATAGATGTCATAGCAGTCCGATAAACAAAGTTTCAATGTTCTACAACTAGTCGTTTTTGAGTTATGCGAGAATGGATTGAAAAGCGATTCAAACGGGATTTTTTTCGTCTATACATACGTACGTACGTACGTAGCTACGTATGTATAGACGTCACGAAAAAAATCCCGTTTGAATCGCTTTTCAATCCATTTTACACTCCGTTTTGGAAATAAAGAGTTTTTTTTCTGTCCGTACGGAGAGAAGTCATGAATAAATAAAACCTTCAAATGAATTCGGGAACGCTCAAAATTAATATTTCCGTTGAAATATAGTACCCGAAGTTTTTCGCGATTACACTTTCGTGATTTCGTTACTTCCTTTACTTTGTGCAAGGAAGTAAACATGCCTGCCCCACTTAACTCTCTAGTGGAATTTTGAAAGATATGCTGCGTTTAAAGATTTAGTGATTTTATTGTTGAATATTATGGGGTGTGAGTGCGAACAAAGTTATATTTAACAAATGAAGTTAAAATTACAGACAGAAATGTTGGTCATTCTAAAGATAGGCTGCTTTTAAAAGCTTTACGATTGTTAAATCATTGATTTCTGAGTCCGAAACACTGTTTGGTCAGATTATATAGTAAAATCGATGCGATGACTTCAAATAAAAGCATGAGAACGGATATGTACGTGAACGAATGAAACATTTTCCATTTTATGGAACAATAGAATAATACAAAATTGAGCAGTTAGTAGGAGTGCTGTGAAGTCAGGGAGATAATATGAAACTTTAAAATTGAAAAAGAACCTCATTTTAAACAAAGGCTTTAAATTTTACTTTTCCCCTCATTTCCTTTTTACTTCCTGCAAACATACATACATATGTCAGGAAGACAATGTTTTCAGTCCAAAATTTCTATAG
Source organism: Stegodyphus dumicola (assembly GCF_044657685.1). Lineage (NCBI taxonomy): Eukaryota > Metazoa > Arthropoda > Arachnida > Araneae > Eresidae > Stegodyphus > Stegodyphus dumicola. The sequence goes on along the minus strand of NC_140779.1, from coordinate 120,484,000 downwards.
TGAGATTTCTGCGAATAAATATGAATTCCCTGCAATACATTTTACTATTTTTACAGCGATGTCTGTGTGTGCATATGCTTGGGACAATTTTTGTTACATTTTATATCAAACTTCCAAAAATTTCCATTTTCCGTTTTGCATCTTTCATCATTCACGTAAAGCGCTGATTAGATTTGGGGTAAAATTGGACAACCAGAAGTGGCACTTTAATTGAAGCTAATAGCAGTATTAAATGAAAAATAATGTTATAAAGTTTTGGATGGTATTGAAATACCATCCAAAACTTTATAACATTAGTATTTATTAGGATTTTTATATCAATGGGAACATTGTATTAGATTTGCTAAAATTGACAGACCGGAAGTGATACTTTCCTTGAAGCTCTGAACAGATTTTTCTGCAAAGATATATTATGATATAACCCAAAACTCTATGTGTATACTTGTATATGCATACACAATGCATATACAGTCATCACCATGAGAATAACATATTAGATTTTGACTATATGTGATAAATTGGAAGTGATACTTTACTTGGATACTTTACTTAACATGAGAATAATATATTAGATTTTGACTGTATGTGATAAAATGGAATGATACTTTACTTGGAACTCTTAACAGAATTTTGTGGAAAAATATAGATTCAGTGTAACAAGAGATTAATCTAAAATATGCAGCACATATTAAGCCCATTTTTATTATAGCTAGACATAATATTTATTTACACCAAGTAGTAGAAGAGAATATTTTTATAACAGCGTTTCATTTGCGGAACTTCAAAACTCTTCTAATGCAGGCATGTTCCCCAAAAAATGCAATTGTTATTTTCTTGCATTGTTGACGATGACGAGACACAAATGCAAATAGAAAATTCGAAAACATCTATTGCTTCACTTCTTATTGACCCTGGTAGTCACAATTCAGCAGTAATTCCAAAAAGTAACGAGCATTGTTTAATGACACTTAAATATACGTACAGAGAAAACAGAATTTAAATTTGTTGACGTTATAGGAATAAGATAGAAGAAAATTAAGGTATGGTATTCGTTTCAAACCGTTGATTTTAAATGTATTATAAATATTTAATTTTCTTTAATTAAAAACCAATTAAATTATGTGTTATTCAACTGTCTAATAAAATACAGTTTTTAAAGAAGCGAATAAAGAGTCAATCACATATGTTGATACAAATTAAACTAGTTTTTACACATGGCCATTTATACCTAATAAAATACAATCCAAAATTTTGTATTACGGACATTTCTATTTATTGGAACAACAAACTTAGATTTTGTTTACAAACGGTCAACCGGAAATAATACTTAACCTGAAGCGCACTGCTGTTTAACACATGGAATTTTCGAGAAATCATGTGCTGGCCACATCAGATTTTTTGTAGCTGTAATTAGAGAAAACAAAAATATCACGAAACTTGCGTTGTAACATAAAGGTAAACCGCCATTGAATCAATTTTAGATCAGAAGTAAATGTTTAGAATCAGTCTTTTTTTTTTTCTAATTAAAACCTGCCACTACTTTATAAGGTATTATCCTGCCTTCTTAGCATGCCTTCGTAGTGTAGTGGTCTGCACGCTGGGCGCGTATTCCAGAGGTCCATGGTTCCATTCCTGGGGAGGGCGTTGCTCATTTTTCATCTTTTCCGCTTTAAAAATAACTCTACAACTTTAAAAAATGATGTAAATACGGACCTATGTCTTTTGGAAAATCTAGTTGCGGTTCTAGAACTTTCTTGAATTCCAAAATGCGGCTCTTACTGACATGAAGTTTAGACACCTCTGAATATGTTCAAAATTTAATATATTATTTTGATTTAGATATGAGTTTTAAGCATCAAATAGTAAAAATTTTATATTTGATCCTATTATGTTTGTTCACGAATATCTGTTCAGATTTTCAAGTAAAATATCACTTTCGGTTATCAATTTTAACCAGAATCTAATTGCTCCCCTTGATATAGAAGTCTAAGACACTGAAATTGAAAAGTTTTTGATTATATTTTAATATAACTTTACATCAAATATTGCTTCGTCCTTCATGTATATAACTGTTAGAGGCTTCAAGTAGACTATCACATTCAGTTGCTCAATTTCACCCCAAATCTTCTGATTTCTGAAAAAACTTCTGATTTTCCGTAAAACAAAGTAAGTTTGACATAAGAGTTAGCACGAAAGAAAAAATCAAAACAGAATTTCACAAATATAGACAGACACTGCTGTAAAAATGGTAAAAACGTGTTGTGAGGACCCTGTTATGTCGCGAATTTTAATTATATTAATATTTGTTTTAAGTATCATTTTTTCAAGTATTTTTATTTGCATTCCTTTATATTCTAAAATTGTAAAAGCCTTATTTAGCTGGTAATTCTTGAAACTGTAGAAAGTGTAACAAAGACAGGAAACGTGACATTATGTGTTACTTTTCATAGTAAAATATGTGGTAGCATTACTGATCAGTTATCCAATACTTAGTAATATAATAATATTCTAGAAATTAATAAATGTGTATCTTTAACATTCAATTGCATTTGCGTGTTTACCTCGAGTGTATTATTTTTTTTTGGGTGGTTTGTCATGTCCCTCCATTTGTTTGGGCAGGGAGGCTTTGAGAAATATGGAGCTTTCATTGAATTTGGAGTTAGTGTTATTTTTATATGGGTTTCTCACAACGCGAACCTAAAATTTATTGAACTACCACTATATGATTGTTTTTAGGATATATTATTTATTTTGAGTTAGTTTGTCCGGCACCATAAGTCAATTAAGTTAAGGTTAAAAGTCTAAAAACCCTTAGTTTTCAGCGATTCAACCAGTTGTGAGGACTCTAATTCTCATTCTTCCTTTGAAATTCACTATTGAATTTTTGAACTAAAAGCATGACCTTTGTATAAGTTGGCGGAAATTGAAAAAATCCTTTAATTGGTAATCTTACAATTATAGTCATTCAATTTGATAACATTATACTTCTGATATGCTTATCCAAAGGGAAAGGGTACTTCTTCACGATCTTTCTAAAAAGAAATAATCTGATAATAGCATGACGTAGAGGAAATGAAGAAAATCCCTGCATCCCAGCCCATTCGCACACAATTCAACCGGGATGAACTACCAGCACTCCGGTTTTATCTACTTGACCGCTAGTGGACGACTTCTTGTCATAAAGTTTAAGAGAAAAGAACTGAGTACCATCTTTGAAACAAAAGCACATGAAAATACAGGCCCCCAACATTATACAGAAGAGGAAAGAAAAGGCGAGTATATTAAGTAGATGGCAAACTGCAATCAACAACTGAGAAAAAAAATTATGATAAGTAAATCTGAAAAAAAAAAAAAAAAAAAAAAAAAAAAAAAAAAAAAAAAAATTTCTGAAAGATTTCAGATTTTACATTAAGCCCAATGGGCGTTTACGTTATGGTGTTTTTTTCACTGGGGATTTCAAAAGGGATTTGAAAAGTGATACAGATATTCAAAGTCATTCGACGCTAAATACCGTTAGATATTGTAACGTCTTTGCGTTGCTACGCTACCAATATATAATACCAATAAGAAATATAAAGAAACCTAGCGCATAAAATATCCGTGCTTGAAGACGCACGCCATGTAAATGGTTATGGAACGCTTTAAAATCGTTGAGTTTGTTAATCAAAAACTCGTTAAAGTTTTACAAAATATGAAATAAATAATAAAATAAATTCTAAATTTGGGATTCCAGATGGCCATATTTGAGTGGAGGACCACGTTATTCAAAACTGAATGTCTCTAGGTGCCGTCGTTTTTTCACAGTGCGAGAAACATGCATACATTCATGCAGATTTTTCATTATTTAATTTCTTTAAATATAATACAGGGCTCTAATATTTGGTTTCAATAATTTGAAAAGTTATTCAGACTTTTAGAAAGAACCAAATGCAAAATGCCAAAACGAAATTAATAACCCTTCTGAGCTAACGCCCTTTGCGTTAATAATATTACCCATTCGCAACCAGTATTATTAAAATGAACAATGACTCCTTTAAATAACCTTTTATTACTCTTTTTGTCTCTTACGCAATATTTAAATTAGCAAAATTCGACGCTTGCTTAGGGTTGAAATTTCAGTTAAAAAAGTGCACACATTTTGAAAAAAATCCTATCCTGCATATTTCATTTGAGACACAAACTATTTTGCATCATTATGTCGAAATTTTAAGGTAAATAATTCAAATTTGTGGCGTCATCTGTTGAGTAAAGCAGAACCTATATTGAAAATACACTTCACTCAACAGATGGTAACTAACTCTTGCTTCCTTTTTTGTCTGTTTACCTTTATTTCGTTTATTTAAGGCAGTGACCGCCAACTGTCATGTCCTTGAAGTTAATTTAAGTGCATTTTGAGGCCGTGGACCACACAATACTTTTTTCGGTAAATATTTAGGAATAGGTAATAGAATACTAAACAGCTGTTACATCAAAATTTTTCTAGTTTTAATTTCAAATAATCTTTATATAAAGATTTTCTTATATTGTTTAGGATTATGAAGAATTATTTATTATTATGAAGAATTATTATGAATTTTGGTCAATAATATTAAATTTAGTCAACTTCGCCGTCGCCGACTAGACAGGAAAGTGGTTACTGACTCTGACTGCCGTACCAAAGGGCCCAGGTTCGTATCTCGTAGAAGGTATGGATATAAATTGTTTTTCCCTTCATAGAAGGTGGCTCACCTATTACGTGCTTCCATAATAAAGTGACCACCGCTTTTGGCGTTAATAGTGGCCAACACCTGTGCTCGCCACGGGGGGGGGGAGAAGCCGCGTGCGTCAATTGCCTATTATCGATTTAAGGCTTTAATTTTGAATAAGACAATTTTTATCAAAATATTTCACTTTCACTTTAAATTATTTTAATACTTATATAAAATGGACTTTTGTTTAATCTCATATATTTACCTTTGGTTAAATCCCGAAAGCTTTGATAAATATTGGCAAACATATATAAACACTTAAATTGATTATATCTAACTTTAGCATACATATATGAAGAGAAAGAACAATTATAGCATAAACATGAAGTGGATTTTGCAAACATAATAAGATATAAGTTTGATGATACCGTATTATTACGAACACAAATACATTTTATTGTGGAAGAAATTACTTAGAGTTTAAATATACTTTAAGAAAAAGGTCTATTGTAAGCACAATGCCCTGAATATTCAGGAAATTGGAACAAACAGTTCAACAAGGCGTGGCTGTACAGAACAGTAGGCGGTGGGGAACAGTTAGGATCTATCATTTAACAAGGTCAGCAGTCACCGCGCAGGTAATTTGATACATCAGATCTCGCTTTTGTTAAATAAATAAATAAATAAATATTACCACTTTCATATTTTCTTGCGACGTCATTTAAAAAAGCTTCCTAGACTAGTAGATAGAAAAAGAATAGTAACTGTTTTGGAATTCATTTCATTGTCGATTTTTCTTACTACATTCAGTTTTAGTGCAGCTATTTGTCTGCAAAATCTATTTTTCGTAAATTATTCATAAATTACTAAAGGAAACCATCAGTATTATTCGTTCGCATAGCAACAAAAGCTATCCACTTCGACGCTGTTTCAAATTCGAGAACTGATTTTTTTATTGCGGACTAAAGAGGTTTTCTGGGCGTCGAGGTTTACTCCGTTTTAGTGATAATGTGATTAATTTTATAGGAGCGCAGAAAAAATTGTGCGAAATGGAAATAGCTTTAAAAGCATTAAATAAGTCAGAAGAATTCATTAGTTTATTAACTGCGTTTTTCATTCCAAGGCATACGATTCCTCTTGCTTCTTCTTATTTCGATGGTATATGGAAAAGCGGAATTAAGCCTGTAATGCTTCATCTCAGTTACAGAGAAGACGACACTTATATTTCAAGAGCTGGTTACTTGATATATGGAAGCAGAAGCTCTAATTTCCATTATTTCAGATGTTTCAAGTTTAGATGTACTACCTCCTTCGCATTTGCTTATTGGAGAAACTATTATAGGTATTCTCAAATATAGCTGTACCAGCCCTTAAAACCTTCGTTCCAGGTGAACTCTGCTGCAAGAGATGAAGCAGGAATCTTCGGAAAAATGGCGCTGTGAATATTTATATACCCCACAATCTAATCAAAATGGACAAGGGATCGGCCAAATCTGGAAGGTGGCGATATCCTTCTGCTGAAAGATGACACTTCCTCAGCTGCATAGCCATTGGGAAGAAGAAGAGGTATATCCGAGAGGGTATGTATTTGTTAAAGTTCAGGCTACTCAAACTCTCTTCAAGATCTCCTTAAACAAGCTGATCTTCATACCTAAGAGTCAAGAGTCTGGGAGCGAAGGTGGAGTGTACATAGGAGTTGTATTTGATAGTGGAATGCCTCTTGAGAGCGGTGCTTATTTTTCTCTGCAGCTAATTTCAAACTACAAGACTGAACTGCTTACTGGTGTTACAAATAGCCACGCCGCTATGGCTGTATTGCTTCTGTTCCAGAAAAGCCAGTACTAGCTTTACTGTGGATCGCACAAAGCTGCTTGACCACCTCTTTTCCTTTCTTTTAAGTTACGTTTCATAAATGTTCTGTTTATTTTATAGAGAATAGTCCCCTTTATTGTTTAATTTTAGGTTCATAAGCGAGCAATAAGGAAAGGCATTAATAAAATAATGGAAAATAAGCATTCACCAATAAAATTACTTTTTATTTAAATAATAAATAAACATGAATGAATAGTGAATGATTTTCAAATTCAGACCGTGAAAAACTATTGTGGAATTTTATTAACAGACAGACATAAGTTAAACTCTATCCTGTCTTGCTTGGCTCATGTTACAAATTCCCGTTTAAACTACAAAGTAATGCAAATTTAATGGCACGAGATATTTTTTAAAAATAGGTGGATATTCGTTACCGTGACTATTATAATTTTCGCTATGTCATCACTGCCCTTTTGAACATCAGTACATGCGGTGTTTCTGAACGACTACAGCTAGTCTCTGAGGTGATGATAAATGTTTTACGAGATACTGTAGCCGACCAGGTGCTCAGTTTTGAATTCAGAATTTCGTAATTTAAGTCTTAGCGACCCATTGAAATAACCTCATCATTGTGTGAGTCATTTTAGTTTGCGTTATCATTTTAGATGTAACCTACCAGGAGTGGATATTTGTATTTGATTTACTCTTCTGTTTTAGGATGGTCGTGAAGTAGTTGGTCGTGAAGGGAGATAACTCGCAGATAGGTTAGAATAACTACGTGATTAGCCTTTAGGTTGAACTTTCAGTTTAAAGTTTCTTTCGTACCTTAAAAATTATAAGATTTACAGCAAAGACATTTACAAATATTCAGTCATGTATTACGACAAGCAAAATGATGGAAAAATGCTGAAATTTTTAACTCATGCTTCTCTAAAACTATTAAACCTATCAAAATAATTCAGATGCTAAAATGTGAGAGTTTTAGTGGATGCTGTACAACCAGAATTTTAGTGTATCCATCAAAACTTTAATTGTGCATCAATCAAAGCATATGGTTAAACATAGGGTTTGGTTTACTTTATTACTGCAAAGCACTCAAAGGCTATTTGCCTAAGGGGAGAGATGCTTTCGTGGAAGGATTTCTAAGGAAAACTGTATCGTATACACGTTACACATAAGGAAAACCACGAAAACACCTCTGCAACCAGCACGTTAACCTGGATTTTGAACTCCGGAACGAACTACCAGTGTTCAGCGACTTCACCGCTCGACCGCTGATGAGCCGTGGTAAATATATGATTGAGTAATATAGACCAATACAGTTAGTTTTTGCGAAAATTTCAAATCTTATTACGGCACCGTAAAAAAGTTTCATATGGGGCTGGGTTCCGATGAAATTATTTTGAGGGAATAAGCTAAGAACACTGAGAACGGTGAAAAGTTTCGGGATCTCCAGTACCTACAGTCATGGACTGTGGCAGCCATTGCAGCTCGAATTTCATAACTCAATAGTTTTAAAACGATTTCTTTTATTTTAGTTGTTCGACCTAATATTGGTTTCAAGAACTGCCGTCAGATTTACGGATCAAATAAAGAATACCTGCTAAGGTAAGAAAAAAATTTTGAATATCCAGAGAATTTCAATGGATTTAATAGCTTTTTTAGGTATAAAGGTTTTTATATTCTGGCCATTCTTTTGCTTTCCAGTCGCACACGATCTTGAACATGTTGCAGTCTGCAGAAAATCAAGGATTTCAGAAACGCGGAAGAGGCGCTTTTCAAGAACCAGTTTCCGTTTTGTTGCATTAAATTGACTGATCTTGAACTATATCTTACAATTAAAGGACTTTTACGTCAACTTATTAATGAGAAGTGAAGGTCAAGAGAAATTAGAAACGCAGGAGTGTCAATCCAAAGCTGCAATTTTTTTTTAAAATTCAATGTTAATTCAATTATCATTTGCGAAATGTGACACTGCTGGAAATCCTGACAAAGGAAATTCCATAAATGTTCTTAGTAATATTTTCCCCAGGATCACATAAGTTTTAAAGTTTATTTTTCTACATTGTAAGAGCTCAAATGAGTCATTTTGACAAGAAAACATGTTATAATTATGCTTAAAAACTATTTTACTGTTAACAAACATTATAGTACCATTCCAATTTTTAATGGAAAAGCTGCTTTATTTACAAAGTACCTCAAATAACTCGCGCACAGCTTTCTGATTTATTTATTTATGTGAAAAGTCTATTTGCTCTGAAAATTTACTATTAAAGCACTTGCATTTACTTTTTAAAGCATTATTTATAGAAAAAATGAAATAGTCCCTTAGAAGACGAATTCCTTTCTTTCAAAAAATATGTATTACGCTTTATTTCTATAATACAATAATTTTAACTGTTTTATTCCCTCTGTTCCATAATAATATCATTTGATGACTTGTTCCATCTGTTTGAAGGGTCATGTTGTCTGCAATATGCTAAACGCGCTTTTTTGTGTGCTGCAGTGAACGAAACGCAATCCTGGCCTACATCCTTATTTTATGCAGTATTCGGGCAACCTGTAGACTATGAAACTCGAATTGCAGTGGCAGCATACAATCCAGGTGAGAGTTGTGAAGATGTAGCAATTTTGTCTTACAGCGCTGAAAATGCTAAACAGCGATCTTTCATTCGTCACTGTGGATGTTGGTCAACCTCATCCAGGTCTTCTCGATACGGATCAAGTGTCCTGAAACTACTTCCATAAATTCCAGATGACACTGAGCTCTGCAACCATCTGCGCTTGTGATTGATCTGCATCCAATCTACCGACAAATTCTCCATCTCATTCCGTCATTCATACGTGGCTACTAATTTTACCTTATAAAATGTATCTCACTCTGGCGAGAAACAGAGTCATGAAGGAGTACGAGCACACAAATCGCCAGAAACCACTTCTGCACAATCATAGTTCCGCAGACACTCACGGTTCTTCTTTTGGCTCAATACGTTTCGTACGGCAACTATTTTTTATTATTTTTTCTAATTTTAAAATAGTATTGAGGCTTACATTCAAAGTAATAGGGTATATGTATATGTATGTGTCTGTATACGTACACATACGTAAACGTAACACCCAGAATAAAAGACTATTAGTTTTAGGATATTAACAAATACCACTTATTTGTCTTTTTGAAACTAGTCATCATAACAATAGTAGGTGTATATTTTTGGCTTCAGATTGCTGACTGAAAAATAATTTAATTTCCTCAGCAGTTTTACAAGCAGATACAAATAGGAAAACTATTTAAAAACATGATATATTCAATATTCTGTTTTTTTTTTTTTTTTTTTTTTTTTTTTTTTTAAATACAATACGCGAATTCGGAAGTCCTTGAAAACGGAAAATCACGTTTCTTAATTGATACTTTATTTGCAAGGATGATTTGTTGTTTTTAAGTTAAAGGAATCATGCATTTGAAAGTCAGGAACTCTAAAATTCTGAATACATAAATAATGCATAAATCCTTATTTCTCAGAAAGGGTCATTCAAAAAATTAAATCTGATGAGGAAGTAACAGAGTTTCCTTTACAACTACTTTTCTAGATTTCTTAGCATCCTTTTAGAAAAACATACCTATATAAAATGATTTAATTGTAATAAAAAATAGATGCAATTTGAGGAAAAATCTATTTATTTAGTGTTTCATTTTGAACTTAGTAAAAGCTTCCCTTCTGTAGAAGTCTTATGTTTTTTAATTTATTTGACTTTAAAGTATTAGCAGAAAATGTCGTTTTACTCGCGAATATATCATTATTTAGAAATTTGTGATATGGAGATGATTTAGAAATTATTACAATCCATATTATTATAAAGAATAATTTAGAGGTGATATTAGTTATTTTAATTCATTACTTAAATCCTCTCGATTATTTTACACCAGGCAAATCTTCCAATTTACATTCTGATATATAGGATTTATCATTTAAAAAACAAATTAATCTTTCTTAATTAGTGGAGCTATTTATCTCTTGAAATATTGTTGTCTTAAATAGCTGTAGCTCTTGATAATATTCAGTAAAAATACATAATTATATAAATCCAACCAAAGGACTTGAATGCGTTTCTGTTTATTTCTATATAATGGTTACATTTTGGAAAAAAATGAATGACTATATTGACACATTTGATGGAGATACCTCAGACCTGAAAGAAGCTCTGACTTTCAATCTCTCTCACTTTCGAAGATTCTTAAATGTTAGAAGATAACACACATAATATCTAGATCTATACTAACAATCTTTAGGGCAATATACACCATGTGCACTGAAGTCCTTATGCACTACTTTTGTAACTTTTGATTACAGACATGTACTTCCAGACACAAAAATGTTTTAAATGAACAAAAATATTTGTGTTGTGGTATTTTTAAATTTAAACACCAGTTTTATTAAGTTACGAAATCTAACTTCTTATACGGTCCACCTGGCTAATTTTACATTTAGTAAAATTTATACTCATTGATAAAAAAAATAAATAAAATACCAAAACTTTAACTCCCATATGACGAAAACTGAGATACTAATTTCAAAATTTGGTGGTTTTGATGTCATTTTCAGATTGCTTTGAAGGATACGTTAAAAAATAAATTAGAATGATTCGAAGTTCATCTTCTTTTCTCCCCTTTAATGCCATTCTGTTATTCTTGCATAATTTATTAGCGTATTTTCTTTAACTTATCATTTTCTTATACATGTTATGACTAAGGAATTTTCACATACGTGACTTTGAAGTTTTCAAAAATATATGCTATTCATATTCTCACTCAGTTGCATTACTTTGAAATAGTAATATAATAATCATAAAAAAATTCAGCAAACTAAAAATTGTTTTTCATTTTTAATTATGCAAATAATATTACGATTTGGCTATATGCCAAATAGTAAAACCTACTGCTGTTTTCTAGAAAACGTATTCTGTAGGATTCTATGAATAAGACATCTTCGGGGAAAAAAACTGCATTGATCAGTCCCTTTCATGAACAGCATAGCAATGTTCTTCGCATACCTATCAACACTTTTTCTAAATCGATATTTCATTTTTAGTTCAGTACCATTTCAAAAACTTCATTTTTGGATTTGAGCACGACTCCTGAATATGATACGAAACTTTGAGTCGATTTTTGTTGTATAGAAGTCAAATGTTTCCTGTTTTTATTTTAAATTTAATTTTCTTAATTTTTTTAACGGGTATAAATTTTTAATAAGTATAAAAATGGGAACCAAAAGATCGTATTAAAAACTTAGACATTGATCGATTATTTAAATAAAAAATCTGATGTGGACACCACGTGACTTCCTTGCAGCGCTCATTAAATTATATCCATTTATTGCTACACTTCTTTTAAGTCTATTTCCTCGAATTATTCTAACTTAATTATCCGAATCTGAACAGAAGTTGAAAATGACATCAAATATTGCAAAATTTGGAAGCAAATATCCCTGTCCAGTTTTGTCGTACGGAAGGTTAATAATTTTAATAATAATCCTAGAGTTGACTACTTTACACCGTAAGGTCGAAATTAACATCTGTAACCAATATACAGGATTTCAATAAATGCAACAACTGAATTATTATTAACTTACGTAGATACATTGTGTTATGTACAATCTAAGCATGTCAAAAGAATTCCACATTGTAATACTAAATTTAAAGAATATTTTTCTTAACAACAATGAACTGATATTAAATATGGTTAGACATTTACAAGAATAAAGAGATATTAAATATGGCTAGATATTTACAACAATAAACTGATATATGGCTAGATATTTAGAACAATAAACTGATATTAAATATGTTTAGATACATATTTACAACAATAAACTGATATTAAATATGGCTAGATATTTACAACAATAAATTGATATTAAATATGGCTAGATATTTACAACAATGAACTGATAATTAAATATGGTTAGATACATATTTACAACAATAAACTGATATTAAATATGTTTAGATACGTATTTACAACAATAAACTGATATTAAATATGGTTAGATATTTAGAACAATAAACTGATATTAAATATGTTTAGATACATATTTACAACAATAAACTGATATTAAAAATGGCTAGATATTTACAAAAATGAACTGATATTAAATATGGTTAGATACGTATTTACAACAATAAACTGATATTAAATATAGTTAGATATTTACATTAATAAACTGGTATTAAATATGGTTAAATATATTCACAACAATAAACTGATATTTAATATTCTTAGATATTTATTATTAGACTAACTCTATATAAAAAGTCTTGTTATATATATAGTTAGATTTGTTATTTGCCGAAAATGAATTTTTTAAAATTAGACATTGTCAAAACATTAAGCCTTTCGTGATTTAAAACACATCTATAATTGGAAGTATATGACGACAAACGACTGCGAAATTAAAGACCGGATATATCCAGCCCCTTTACCCGGTTTACCTACCGCTCTTATATATACGTCTAGTACTGCCGGTTGCGATAAAAAGGAAGGTTTACAACGAGATATTATAGCAGACCATATACAAAATTCAACGTTTCACGGCTAATCGTTTTTGAGTTATGCCAGATACGTACATACGCATGTACCTTCAGATGTCACGCTGAAATGCCCCTTGAATGCCTTTTTAATCCATTTTAGAATCCCTTTTGGGAAAAAGAGTCCTTTATTCCGTCCGTATGTACAGGCAAAACAAGTCGTCCAGATGGATTCGGGAATGGTTAAAATGGATATTTTGTTTTTTCTTCCTTGTACGAAGTGAAAAGGAAGTATTGTAATCGCGAAAAGTTTCAGGCAGCATATTTCAACGAAAATATCCATTTTGACCGCTTTCGAATGCAATTTAACTATGTTTTTGCGTGATGTCTGTACGTAAGGACAGAATAAAAGACTCTTTTCCTCCAAAAAAATTATAAAACTGCTTTAAAATGAATTCTGAAGAGAATTTTTCGTGGCGTCTGTACGAACGTACGTACGTACGTATGTATCTCGCATAACTCAAAAACGAATAGCCTCAGAACATTGAAATTTTGTATATAGGACTACTATAACATGTAGATGTGCCCCTCGTATTTTGGTTACAATCGGCCGCGCCAAACGTATATAAATATATTTATATATATATATCCACTCTGTTACCCGGCTCAGTGATCTCAGTTTCTTTACTCTTATATGTTTGTAAATTGTACATTTTTTGCTTTAAAAATGATTGAATTATGTTGTTCTTATCTTCCGGTTAAGGTTTTTATGCGTTTAGTAAAACTGTATGCAATATTTTTAGAATTATCAACAATTGTAAAGTTGTTTAAGCGCCGCTAAGCCTAATAATTTTTTTGATGGCGGCCATTGCTTGTTTACCTTTGAAACAGCAGAGTAGTGGATTTGTTGCCAATCTAGAGAAACGTAGCTTCGCAACAACAAAGATAACGCCTTCATTTATTATTGCGAATTAAATCATGCTTAATCCTTTCTGGAATTTTTTCGAGGAAATAAGTGTTTAAGATTTACTTCGTAATTTTTAATACAGATATTTTGAGTTTTTATGTATTTTTGCCTTGTCGCGAAGTGAGAACTGAGTTAATTGAATGAGAAATACTCAATCGTCTGTGAAAAACTGTTTCTTTTTTTTTTTTTTTTTTGTTTTGTTTTCTTAATTTCTTTTATACATCGTTCTAGCTTTATTATAGTATTTGAATAGAACATGTGGCAACGATTCGATAATTCTTTAAATGATATAAATTTTGTGTATTCTGAGTTATAATATGAACGAAAGTGAACCTAGCGCCAGAGTGTCGCTATGGTAAACAAATAGAGTGAATTTTAAAGAATGCATTTATTCTGTCGTGGTTTTACGCGCTGTAGGCGAAGTAGATTTAATTAAATCCAGTATGTTTAAATGAAATTCAAGAAAAAATGCGTATAAGTTAATATACCGCACAAGGAAGTCATGTGGTATACACATCAGATTTTTTTAAAATAGGATACCCGACACTTTATGCGTTTACAGTACTTCCTTTACTTCGGCAAGGAAGTAAAAATGCCCAAACATGAATATTTAGGTGAGTTAAAGTATTTTTGTAACTGGAAGTTTATATGTAGGATAAACGGTTACAAAAATCAAGGCCGCATAAGGACTTTTGTGAATATGGTCGTGTGTATAAGTCTTTCTTCAAAAAATATACGTGCTTTGTAAATGCTTATGTCTTAGATATCTAAGTATATACGGTAAAGAAATAAATAAATAAAAAAGAAGATGCTCATATCAATTTTCAGATTATTGCTTTTTATTAGAAAATAAACAGCAAGTTGTACACGCTGCCATCAACGAAACTGACCCAACAGGGAAAAAAATAATAAAAGGAACTATTCGACTGCGTAAACTTGTTTATGGAAGTGGAATTTCAAAAATTAATTAATCGGATTATAACGCACACACATCAGCATATGCTACGCATTTCACGTTTTATTGAAACAACTAGAAATTTGCGTGGAAACTTTGAATTTCTTTAGCATTTACGCAAACAAACAATAAACGTTACATAAAAATTAAGAATTTTCAAAAGATGTTATTTAATTATAGAGGTATTCTTTTCCTGTGCTTGAAATCACTTTCTAAAAATTTTAGGCCTTCGCATTCCGTTATGCTATCATGTCATTTATCACTCATGTCACCGACAAGTATTGTTATTTAACGAGACATAATATGTTTATTGCTCAAATTATAATTCTATTTCTTGAAAAAAAAAAAAAAAAAAAAAAAAAAAAAAAAAAAAAAAAAAAAAACTGAGCAAATTAAAAGCACATCTGATAAACAAAATGTTTAGTTTTATACTTCAATAATATATCTAATTGCTGTAGCTTAAAATACATTTGATTTATAACATATTTAGCTGATGCACATTTGAAACATTATTGCGATTGAAAAGAAATTTTCTATTGTCCCGTTATAATGTACCTCGAAACACAACCATGTGACTTTTAGTTTATAGGTTATTTAATGAGTAAAGTGGAAATCCTTCGTATTTATTTAGACAAGATAATTTCTTTCGCCGAATTTTTTTTTTTGGGGGGGGGAGGCAATGGGTGCATGATAATACGACTTGGACACATAGCAAAGTAAAACTGTACGTTATGAGTAGTGTTCACTTGCATTGGTCAAGCGGTAGGTCTCATTATTGAGCTTATCTGACCATAGAAGGGAACATAAGATCAAAACTTGTAACAGTGATAATAAATTCGGTAAATTTTCCACGCAGGATATGAGAAGATAAATTTCCGAGGCTAAACATTTTGCATTCACAAATCAGAAACTGAACTATTATGATTGTGGTATAATGGCCAAAACCGCCACGCAAACGCTGGGCTGTGACACAGAGTTGAAATAAACACAAGAACAATAATATGAATTTTAATAAGATGAAAACCTTAACATTTGCATATCTTGACAGTATGCGACCAGAATTTTGTTACAGGAAAAATGCTCTATCGCATTATACACGAGGAATGATCGTTCTAGTAGGCCAACATGCCCATAGCTGTAAACAGGAAAGTTGTCCCCTCTTCTTAGGAAACCAGCTTATATATCTCCCTGCGTTTACTTGGGCTAAACTCCCGAGGGGAGGGGAGATTCTTTCACTCACACATAACAAATATAACACATAACACTCCTGACCCTGATGAAAAGACTTTTATCTCTTTGTTAAATACGGGTTCGAATCCCGGAGAAAGCATGGATAAGTGTACAGTATCATTGTGGCGTGAGAACATTTATATTACTTTCAAGCTTGAAGGCCTGCTGAAAAGTCAGTAATAGGAAAAAAGAAGTCGGGGACTCTTGGATCTGCCCTTCACGGAGGTTCTGCATCAAAATAAGAACGGAGCTGGGCAAACCCGCACTATGACCTATAAGGCTGGTATCACACATCTGTTTATTTCAGACGAACAACTGTTTCAAACAATTTTCTACGCGCTTTATCACTGAAAGAAAGACGCGCAATATTTTCCTTTCTTCCGCAAAAAATATATTAAGTTGTTCATTTTCAACAACCAATCAGTTATCAGCATCAAATTCCCGGCCATCAACCATCATTTGTATCAAAGAACTAGTTTCCCTTTTACATGGTAACCCCAAAATGATTCATTTAGATTGGCTGTTTCATATCGTGAGACAAAGCAGAAAAATTGTTCTTGAGAGTTCATCTTCCGAAATGTTTTGAATGTGTGATAAGGCCTTAAGATGTTCAAAATCTCCATGAACAAGAGGCGCAACCCTTTTCCTCGAGACCACCATGAATTCGTGAATCTGATCTAGACTATGTTCAGATTAGAAGGATTAATCAACAGAAGAAGAGTAGAACGAGATAAAGATAATGCTCTGTTCATTAAGTGCTTGACCAGAATCCCACATATCCCATTTATAAAGCGAAAGCTACATGCATATATGTAGTAGTTCTGTTATAAATCATATTAATTTTTCATACTGGAAGTTTGTTTGCATACAAAATATATCACAAAATAAACAGATGAAATTAATATCGTTATTTTCTTTAACATGACAGAGTTGCGTCTTAGCCGTGGCGATTGTTAAATATATTAAACAATAGGCAAATAATAGCATTGGTAGCAAATTCCTCTTCATTTAATAAACATATAAGTGTTGAAGATACAAGCAAATATAATGAAAGCATAATTAGTATTCCATTTTCATCCACATTCCTTTAAAAAAGAACTGCCAGAGGAAGTAAAAGATATTTAAATATATAGAGGATGTCAGCGAATGTCATCCAGAATTAAATTATCTTATGTGTCAGCTGGGAAAAACAAATAGCATATAAAAGAGAAAGCAACGAAGCGTAAAATTTTTTCAAAAGATTACGTGCAAAAAACGAACGTTTCCGTCAGATGAAATTTCAGATATTTAAAACATTATTATGTCACTATGAGACATTTGTTAGTGATATGGATTATCGAATATCGAATCATTTAAAAATGGTTCCTTCCCGTGGCCTGTCTCTTTTAATCTAGAGCATTACGTTTTTTGATCAAAATCTTTGATTTTATCTTCATATAAAGAAGAAAATGTATTGTAATGTATTTTACAGTAATTGACAAAATAATAGATAATCTTCTTAGTAAAACATAAATTTTATTTTTAGTTTACCGAGGTATTAAATGTCAAAAACCTAAGCAGCAGATGTATTATAAAGTTATTTGTCTATTTTCGTATGTGTAAAAATTGAACATTCCACTCAGTTTTATACTTAATTCTCATACTTATTTAAAACTGTTTGCACATTAAAAATTTTGTTTATAAATCCCCTTTTTGGGGGGTAACGATAAAAATAAAAATAAAACGTTGTTAAATGCCTATTGCCATTTCTAGATAATAATTAATGGCCCCTTTTCAAATTTTGCTTACGTATGCTGACCCAGAAGAAAAGAAAAGAAAAAAAAAAAAAAAATAAGATACATTATGTTTAAAGTTTGATTTGAGCAATGCATTGCATAAAAATGACTATAAATATATTTCTACAATTCAAAATACAAAAAAATCAATTGAAAGTTTTTAGATATGAATCTTAAATTGTGTGACCTTAGGCAAAAATGCCTGTTGTACTTTTCACGTTTCATGTTAATCAACATCTTTGTTTTGTAAGTAATTTATTTTTTAAATAAGGAAGTTTAATTATTTTAAATATGAACTATTAGTGTGTTATATTCATGATAAAAATTAATTAAAGAAGTTTTTTTTTTCTTTAACAAATCAATAGAAAAATAATTTGTCTTCCACTTCATGTCAAGTCCGTTTCCTTGAGATTATTTTACTCAAAATTAGTTTACAAATCTATTAAAAAATCTATTAAAAAAAACAGTACATATTCATTGACATAGATAAACTAGTCAAGCTATGATTGACTACTTTGAATATGTACTGTCCCCCTTTAGGCAGATTTACAAACTAATTTGGGGTAAAATAATCTCAAGGACTTGACATGAAGTGGAAGACAAAATATTTTTATTGATTTGCTAAATTTTTATCTAAAAAATTTCAATTGATTTTTTTGAATATTTTAAATTGCAAAAATATATTTATACTCATTTTATGCAATGCATTGTTCAAATTAAACTTTAAATATTAATTTATCTTGCATTTTCTTTCTTCTCTTCTGAGACAGCAAATGTGAGCAAAATTTGAAAATGGGCCTCGTGTGAAAACTACTGTAGTTTTAATTAGCAGCATATCGTTAATTATCATGATTATCCTTTAAAGCACCTCCGTTCTTTTTTATTCATTGACCTCTTTACTAATCGTATCGAAACTGCGACAAAGAGGAAAAAAAGACACTAAAGAATAGATATTAATTGTGAAAATAATAACAAAAATATTTAGAAGGTTAAGTTTTTTAACTTGATTCAAACACTAAAATATGACGGAATAAATCTTCTGTTTAGATAGAAAATCTTAAAACTAGATTAGAATTTAGCAAAGCATGCGTGGGCTATCTGCTGAAAGGGAAAGATGCCTTCATGGAGGATTTTTAAGGGAAATTGGCTCTTATTTTACTTTGCACAAGAGAGAAAGCATGATATGTCTAATACAACTAGCCCGTTCGTCGGGATCTGAATCTAGATCAAACTACCAGTGATTAGCGAGTTTACCACTCGGCCGATAGTGGGTAACAATATTGTAACTTAAAAAAGGCTCATTAAGTTAAACTGGATTATTAGTCATCATTATTTTCCTTTTATTTGTATTAAACAGATAAAATTGTTCGTTGAATGTTTAGGATGAAGAATGCTTAGCTGAAACAAAACCTAACCATGCTAAATGTAATCCCTATTTACAATCGGCGAATTTTTTTCAAAGAATTATTAAACGCAATATTAAAAAATTAAGCGAAAAATTGTATGAAAACATAATCAATGTTCAGCTTGCAGACAAATATTTCCAGTAAAGTCTTTCAATAAAATGTAATCGAACAGCAATTTATTTAAAAAAAAACATATAATGAATTTTACTTACACAGAACCAAAGTTGCCAGCAGCCTCACAGCATTTGCGGGTGGAGGGCAAGTTGGGAAGAAGGGTTCCAGTATATAATTTGCAAATGTTAATGCTGTGATTGCATTTCCACCAGGAACGATGATCACAAGAGCAACCCATAAGAACAAAAACGCGGGAAGCGGTCCAAAAGCTTCGAAGATGTAAGCATAATCTCCACCAGACTTAGGAATGGCCGTTCCTAATTCGGCATAACACAGTGCACCCACTGTTGACAACAAACCGCAGGAGATCCATACAATTAGAGCAAGTCCAATGGATCCAGCTTCTTGTAAAACTCCTCTCGGAGATACAAAAATTCCAGATCCAACTATGATCCCCACTATGATGGCAATACCGTTCAGCAAGCCAATCTTTTTCTGGAGCTCGACGGTACCAACGGGTGCTGTGGCTACAGAACCCTTTCCCATAGCTAAAAGATATTTGACGTTCTAACCTAGAAGAAAATATACTAAAAATAACTCTTTACTAAAGAACGGCTGCCAGGATTTAAAGTTGTTGTCTTCACTCTTACATGCTCCCGCGCCGTTCTCTTAGCGGATCTTGTTTTTCTACTGAGTGAGTATTTTGCTAGAGTAGGCTCGCTGTCCGTAGTACAGGGTTGCCATACATTAGTGACGTCATATTCTCCGTTTGGTGTGTGTTTTTTCATGCACGTCTGGCGTAAAGAGACGAAGAATTGCGAATGAATCACGAAACGAAAGGAAAATTCCCAAGTTGAGGATAGTTAACAGGTGCGGTCAGCTGGTAATGACTCGTTTAGCCAGTTGGAACCACTTTCGGAGTTTGTCAAAGTGACCCGGTGAACTGAAGTTTTAAAATGATTTGTAACCTGTAATGTAATTTAAAATAAGGTTAAATAACAAGTTCTCATATTTTAATCTGTTATTTATCAGTATACCGACTGATAGATCTGTAGTTTTATGGTTCAATATGCTTTTAAAACGTTAGGAAAAGCCACAAGTATAACTTCTGCTTTTACAATTGAAAATAAAAAAGCAGGAAAATTGCGCACTGTCTCCATATTTATTTAATTTTAAATTTCACGGTATACAATATATTATTGTGAGTTTCCCTTAACTCTTGGAAGGGGACTGAGAAATTAAAAATTATTTTAATGAATAATATTATTTATTAGTCCAAAGGGGGCAAATTTGTCCTGGAGGACTATTAATTTCGTTTTGGCATTTTGCGTTGAAAGCTAAAAGGCTGTATCACATGTAGAGACATTAGGTATTTTTGGAAGCAGGCAGGAGGTAAAATTAGCAACGCCTTCGCCGGGAATCGAACAGAGGACCTCTCAGTTACGCACTGAGCGTGCAGCCCACTACACTACGAAGGCTCGCTAAGAAGGGAGACACTTTTGAAATCGTTGCCACCATATATTATCGCCCTGTCTTATATTTAAAGAAATTAAATAATGAAAAAATCTGCATAAATATGTTTCTCGGATTGTGATAAAACAACGGTACCTAGAGCCATCAAAGTTTGAATGGGCATGTGGAAAATGCCCATGATTCTATGGATGAATTGAAATTGTATGGATGAATTGAAATTCGCTTTATTATCGATTTCAGTTTTTGTAACACTTCAAAGCATTTTTGATTAAAAAACTAAACGATTTCAAAGCGAGCATTGGCAACACTGCACGGGAAAAAAAAAAAAAAAAAAAAAAAAAAAAAAACTGTTTATCTCCAGCGCGCGAAGATTTGTATCGGAAATTCTACAGATATGCTCATTTTTAAAATTAATTTGCGATATTGCTGTGGAACTGAATTTTACAGTTTGAGTATGTAGAACATGATATTTAATAAATAAAGGTAACATACAAAATGTTAAAAAAACGTCCCTTTGTACGTAGTTTAAAATCTGAAACCTTTCAGACTTTATTTTTATAAATTAAAAATTATTTTAATTTCTCCCCATTCCGTCTTAACACCAATCTTCTTGTAGAATAAATGGCAACCGGGAATCCAGAAGTGTCTTGTTTATAGTATTTGCTACGAAATGTTATATAATGTTGCATACAGTGCAAATGTTACACAATACTACGAAATCTTTTGATTATAAATGAGAAAATGTAGTTAGTGGGAACACTGAAGACAGCAGTCATAAAGTCACAAATAAATGAGTTAACCCCCACAAACTCAAAGTAACAATGCCAACATAAACTGAATTCACGGACTCCTCCATATATTTAAACAAACCATTCTGAATCATAGTTTAGCATTAGCAATAAGTATAAAAATTTATTATCTTGTTATTAAGTTTTGTTTTGATTTAGAGATAGGAAATTCTTTCAGAGCCATGAAATGAAAACACAAAGTTAAAATTGAGAATATTAAATAACTGGGAAATAACACATTAAGGAAGAAAGATGAAAAAAATTCCAATTACAGATGCAAGTCATTTGTAGACATAATATACTATGATGAACTGGCTATGGAAAACATTTTCTGAATAGAGAGTAACTTCAAATAGCAGATAAAACAAAAAAAGTATCAATTAGATTTTACCAGCGTTGACCTTATGGACCTCTTTAGTGAGTTTTATACGAACATCAAGGGATGAAACACTCTCCGAAATTGCCATTAATCTCAAAGAAATTTAGAAATTTCCAAAAAGAGTCTAATAAAGTTCTTATGGCCTTTACTTTCGCCGCAACTTTGAACAAAATTTTAGTGTTGTTAGTATTGCCTTTTTTGATATCAGTCGAAGTTAATATTATTAATTTGACTCATCAGATTGGTTAGCAGTTATTTCTTTTTTTCTTTTTCTTTTCTTTCTTTTTTTATGTGTATTTATGTATATATATGTCTTAACTCTTATACCAAAGGGAACTGGATTTGAGCTGTATTGGCGACTGAAATCAAAACTCGTCTCGTCACTAACTTCGACTAAAGCGTTTGAAGGAAAGCTAGGTCATCCACGATGCCTT
Organism: Stegodyphus dumicola; assembly: GCF_044657685.1. NCBI lineage: Eukaryota > Metazoa > Arthropoda > Arachnida > Araneae > Eresidae > Stegodyphus > Stegodyphus dumicola. The sequence continues at coordinate 120,461,457 of NC_140779.1, read as the reverse complement.
TCTAGACGCGGAGGCTTCAGCAATGGCGTTTTTACATTCCTAGTTGCATCTTATATGGGGAAGAAAGTGGAAATAGACGTAAAATTCAACATTTAGTATGAAACCATTGTTATGAAAACTGTATAGCAAGGTTATGATAAAAATCAGAGCACATTCAGGTTCGGATTGACGCACTGCGTCATTCTATGCACATATAAACGGAAATTATAATGCAATTAATGAACCAATACAATTTGTACGCCTTTCTTGCAATTAAATGCAGCTAGAGTTGACCAGATTCCTGGCTGAGGAGCCTCCATATTGGACAGAAGGTAGAAAGTAATCGTAAATCACTACGGAAAAATGATAGAACAAATTTCTTATTGCTGCGACACTGGGGCCTCAATCCTGAAACTCAGGCTCATTCGAAACAAACTTCCTCAAGCCCTCAGCCCGGAACTGGTCCACTGGGTTTCGTCAAATCTCGGGGTCGAAGATCACTACGAGTGAGGCAGCAAAGACTACCACTCTGTGCTCATGGCTATCGCGCTACCTACTCGGATGGCCGAAGCCACTACCGTCCGGGACAGCATAGGCTGCCCTTTCTGGCAATAGAAATCGGGTTCGTGTTATTGCGTCCCCATCCCCAGAGCCGCTACTGCCATAGTATGATACGAAGCAAATGTATGCAATTATAATGGAAAAGATAAGTCTCTAGTAGTATTTGTTAAAGGAATCAGAGATCTTTTCTTTATAAAGTATTATTCTAAAATATCTTATTACCTCTTGCAATAGAAAAATAATCCACAATTAGCTCATTACTACTTTTTGTGGTCTTTTACAAATATTTTTAAATATTTTTTCATCGTTTTATTCATAAGAACTATTTATTATATTATTTGACATATGCTTATCGGAATCATAATTCATTAGCGAAACAAAAGGCAGAAACTGCATGCGCATTTTCTTCGTAGTCTACATATATAATCAAGTCACAGAACGTTTAATTAACTTCATATGTTTGTATAAATTCTTTGGAAACTTTTCTACATCACATTTTCCCAGTTTTCTGTTAAGTGTAAATTCATTTTTAAAACCAACTTATAATTAATTCATGTAGCAAATATTGCCAGCATTCTTTTTAAAATTTTTTCGGAAAGAATTTTTTTGAGGTAACACTCTTGAAATTTTACTTTAAGCAATTAAAATAACATTAAGTTTTTATGTAAAACCTTAACAAAATATTAAAAAGTCACAAACTCTTTAAAATCATTTTAATGGGAAGGTATTCAGAAGTTCCATAAAGAATTATGGAGATTTGTACGGAAAACGCCAAGAAGAGTATTAGCTTAATTACTTCCAAAACTCGAATTTCATTTTCAATGAATGAGATTTGTCACTCCAGCATTTAGCATTGTCCTGATTAACGGGGTAAAATCCTGTTTTTTACTTGTTCTTTTTTGCAACCAAATGATTTTTAAGCGGCTTACTTACATCCTGTATAATTAGTATTTTTAATCTGAGATAATTCCCTTGTGAGGACATTTTTAAAAGATTACCAGATAATCCGTCATGATACAGTGAAGAGAATTAGATCCAACATCCACTGAACAGAATGTCCACATCTGGCAAGCTATCATTTTGGGGAAGAACGTGTAAGAGTTAATCTACTTGTATAATTAGTGAAGCTCTTGAGAAAGGTTAATGCATAAGTTTGCCAAGCACTATTTATTAGGTTAGTAAATTTCGAGTAAAGTTTCCTGAGCAATAAGATTTTTTGCATTATTCTTTTTAAATATTTAAATTATTTTCATTTGCTCATACAATATCCAAAGAAAAGTAACAAAAATAAAGTAAAATAAATTAATATTTAGTTAGAATAGTTAAAAGTAACAACGTCCATCCTATTCACTGATTGCGTCTATATGTTTCAACATGTTCCCAGCAACCTAACGAAATTTTCATTTATATAGACGGAAGCAACGATATTTATTTTAAGATCTTCCGAAATGTGAGCATTCTTAAGTACATAATGGCTTACTTCAAATATTATCATGAAAAATGATAGGAACTGGTAAAATGTTTAGATATTAGTGGCTACAATCACATCTTGGAAGAATGAAGTTTGATGAAAATTGGATAACACATCGAATGATGTCGTTATCGAGCACAAACAAGGTTTGGTTTTTCATGAAAGGCACAAATTCACAATAATAATAACAATAATAACAGTAGTGGTGGTAATAGAAATGATATTAGTAATAATAATAATAATAAGAAGAAGAAGAACAATAGTAGAAATGGAAATAATAAAAATAGTAAGAATAATAACAAAAATAAAAGGACAATTTAGATGGAAATGAATTATGTAATTCTTTCGATTATTGAATTCTTCTGATCTAATATTATGAAATCTCCATCTATTTTTAAAGAAAATTGATCTTAATGGACAATTTTGTTAAGTTAGAAATTTAAGACTTACAGAGGTAAGAGGTTTCACTTACAGAGGTAAGAGAAAATTTTAAAATTATGATGAAAACTGTAAGTAATAGACGATAGTATTAAATAACAGTAGTAATATATTTTAGATTAAAGATTAAAGTGGTTTCAATCTCCTTTGATTTAAAATTTAAACTGCATTGCGTACTGAATGATAATACTTTCTTGTATACATATTTGTTTTTATGGAATTAAATTCAGTTTTACTCCAGAGACTTGACAGACATTCTAATTCTAACAACATAATTCACTCTTCCTCTTAAAATTTGAATTTAGCTAAACCAGTTAGAGAAAGTGTTAGGTCCTTCAGATGCTTGAAAGGACTCCTTTACCTTGATCGGGAAAAGAAATTAGGTCCTTTTTCTGCCTACAAATAGATTCTATAGAATTTATCAAACTATGGACGAGCCTTGAGGGTAGGTGAATTCTTAAAAGGAAAGGATAGCGGTTTAAAAACATGAATAGTATTTAAAGTTTACATTAACAGTTGGTCGTTTTTCTGTACACTAGACATTTTTATCTACAAGTGATTCAGGACTGAAATGAAAACTGAAACATTAGTGCAACGAAGGACAGATGAAAAGTGTTAGGAAAGGAATGGGAATTTAAGAAAATTATCTTATGCTATGACTCCTTTCACGTTTTGCTAAGAAACGGCAGAATATAACATTTAGGTTTCTGAATTTTTTTAACTGATTTTACCTACATTCTTGCACACATAAGCAACTTTTTTAACTCTCTATTAAAATTAACAAAAGTAAACTACGAAATAATTGTAGTTTGAAATTTCAATAATTACAGTTCAGAGCCGCCCACACAGGAAAGTGTCTAGTGACTCTGACTGCCGTACCGAAAGGTCCGGGTTCGAATCCCGGAGCAGGCATGGATATAACTTGTTCGTCCCTTTGTAGGAGACAACGCTGCCCATCTATTAGGTGTCTCTATAATAAAGAGACCAGGACTTCGAGTCTTAGCAGTGGCCACAGTCACCATTGAGAAAAAATTATACTTTCATTGATTTTCTTTAACCAGTTACCTGTGATTGACGAGTATACTCGTTATGGAGGAGCGACACGATATTGTGTATTGACGAGTATGCTCGTCATGTGTATATTATGATATTGAAATGGAAAGATAAGAGGGAGGTTTGTTTAGTAAGTACTGTACATAATGACAACGTAATAGAAACAGAGAAAAAATAATAACAAAGAAACCGGAGCTAGTGATTGATTATAATAAAAAAATGGGTGGAGTGGATATGAGTGATAGAATTATCATAGCGTACTCCACAGCAAGAAAACGACTCAAAAAGTACTACAAAAGGATATTTCTCCATTTCTTAGAAATTATGTGTCTGAATGCATCCATATTATATAAAAAAATAATGGAACATTATCTAGTATTTAAAGGAAGAAGAAGGAGAATCAGAACATGTTGCGCCTGCTGAAGGCCATGTTGCTAATTTGATTCTCTTGAGAGTAGTATTCTGCGTTATTCTCGCCATTAGGTTTGTCACGTTGACTTTAGACCACAACCAATTTGCTCGTTCCTGTGCTTACTTAGTCAAATTCAGTACTTTTTATTTAAGCCATGCAGGCTTCTGTAAGCACAAGTGTTGCCTTTCGTTAAATTTTGAGTTGAATAAAAGGGTCCTTTATACCCTTTTTCAGTCTCTATTGTACTTTAAAAGTCAGTAATAATTCACTTTAAGTCTTAAGACATTTCGTACATTTTATGCTACCAAAATATACCAAACGTTATACAACAAACCCATCTGAACTTATTACTTGCAAAAATGCTTCTAAAATAGGTATGATATGGCTAAGATGTAGTCAAAATATTCTTTTGTTTAGAAAATATACCAAAAAATTCTTTTCCTCCTTTCCTCTCTCTCTCCCTTCTTCCCCTCCCTTTTTTTTTAGAGATTTGTAGAGAGAGAAAAAAAATTTGAAAAGCTTCCAAATAAATAAATAAATAAAAACACCACATTTTCTTAATAAAAAAATATCGCACTTTTCTTTCTTCCGTGCGTGTAGATTTGAGTTCATCATTCGACTCTAATCATGTGATCTACACGAAACAGACAGTTGTAAATATAAAAGCATAGTTGACAAAAGTCAAACACTTACAGTTTCTATTGTTAATAAGAGCTGCTAGCTAACTTGTAAAAAATTTCTTAATTTCCTTTCTTTAATTTTAGGGAAAAAAAATAAATGTAAAATGATTTACAGTACATTTCCTTGAAGAAGGGATTATTTACTTATTTATTTATTTTTTATTTTAGTCTCCTTTAACGCCGCATACTCTTGCCAACGTTCATAATGATTTAATAGCATTACAAGAAACCCTTACTTTCATAGTTCTTTAAAATGATTTGTTACGAGGGAAATGACAAAGTCTTTGAATTGCTGGCCTTTCAACTTGGAAAAAAATTCAATCAGCCGGATACAAGCTAGAAGAAGATATGTTATTTCCAGCATCGTCGCACTGTATTTCGTTAAATATTGCTTTACGACTCTAAGAGTGTCTTTTCCAAATGTGACTATGGTATATGACACTGGCAAAATTGCTCTTAATGTAGTGTAGAGTCATTAGGTTGTTTTGAAGCAGGAGACATAAAAAATGAGCAATGCCCTCGCTGGGACTCAAACCCTGGACCTCTTGAATACACGCCGAGTGTGCTACGACTACACCGCAAAGGAGGGTGAAAATACCTTATATATTCCCCATTTTAAAGGGCTACTCTGGATGAGGGGATCCGATCCTGAAATCCCGGTGGTGAGTACTCATCATCCACCACCTTTTAGTTCGAGCTCCACTGTAGTCATTACATTATTCTGAAGCAGGATTACACGAAAAATGAGCATTGCTCTCGTTGGGACTCGAACCTGCAATCTCTCGAATACGCGCGGAGTGTGTTATCATTACATCACGAAGGCATGCAGAAAGTTGGGAGAAAGTACCTCATAGTAGACGAAGAAATGGACTGGTCGTCGAAGCCTTGGTGAGATATCATAGATGCTTCGAATTCTGATAATGCGATATTTCGTTTTCTGATCATTTCACATGAAAAGGTTTTGCAAAAATTTTGAAACTACCTTCTATTTCCATTCTTTAAACAAAGCCGTTCAATATTTAAGATTTTAATATTCCCTTTTTATCTTTAGATACTGCCTATGTTGCATATAGAAAGAGTTGCGCAATTTTTGTTTCTTGCTACAAAGGAATTTTTGGCAATATGACAAGTTCGTGCATTTTCCTTTTGTGCCAACCAAAGTGAAATCAGCTTTGATATTTTGCCTTCAAAGAAGATAACCAAAATCTTCCCATATCCTCATATAATAGCATATTTTTATGTATTCGAAAACAAAGATGCCAGTTATTATCAATATTTTTTAAACAATTAGAATTTAAATCTTGAAATCAGTTTTTTTTTAATCAAGGGAAAAAAAAAAAAAATAGAATGCACGATTTCTATTTCTTGTCATTTTGTACAGCATAGATTTTTAAGCAGAATATTTAGTTACAAAAATTACAGAATAAAGAGAAGCACTTCTTTTTGCTCGGTTCCCGTGGTTTCTCTCTGTTCATTTGTTGACACATCCCGAAATGAATCTTTAATTCTTTGAGCCACATACTTCTGAAAATTTCTGCCAGTTTGTGATGAAAATCAATATTCTTGAACAGCATTTTCTAAATTCGCTATAATTTTTTTAAAAAATGCTATTTATAAATGAAAAATTACCTTTATTTTGCATTACTCACTGCAGTTTCTAAGTGAAAGTTTTTCAGAATTTCTAAAGTATTTTTCTAAATTTTGGCATTTTTAAATCATTCTTTTGTTTTAGCTATCAGTTGCTACCAATGATGTACTTTTAAATCAAAATATATAACCATTCGTTGTTAGAAGCTTTGTTGAACAGAAATTTAAATGAATTGAATGTAAATTTACGACATATCTCTAATTAAAAGGAATACTTTTTCCATATTCAGATGCGGTGATTTTATTTATTAATTAATTTTTCTCATTCTATAAATTAAAATGTATAAAATAACATGTATAAAAAACTCTTAAATTACAATAATTTAATTTAATACCTCAAAAGGGAATATATATGAACTCTTTTTAAGTCTCAGTGCATGATGGGACAACCTCTGGATGTCTATGCATTTATTCATTTATTAATTTTTTTACATAAAGAAAGGTACTTTAGAAAAAAAAAAAAAAAAAAAAAAAAAATGGGGGATAGGCAGCTCCATCTTTGAGCGCTGAAGATGCAAATTTCATTGAAATAACGGTTTTGTAACCTTAAGAGCGAATTATGCCAAATGTGGCGAACACGACTTCAAGCGTTAGTTTTGGATTGATTGATACACTCACGTCGAATGTGGAAAGAGACATGGAGATTACATCATACTTTGAATGAAAGGCGAAGAAAACTAACCATTGATGCAGCGCCATCTATCGGCGCGAAGAAAGAATTACAATAAGTAATGAAACTCGGTTTTATAGAAGAAACTTGATCACAAGAAGAAAAGTAAATATTTTCATGCAATATGTATAAACGAAATAATATTCCAAAGTATCTTTAAGCGGAATTTGAGCATAAAATGTTCTAAAATATAATAATCGAAATAAATTTAAGTATGTTTTAAGTTGGCACACAGCCCAGTTGTGCCGGGAAACAGATTGTGATTTAAATTAAATGAAGCTGTTAATGAGGATGCATTTTTGTATAAATTCTTAAAAAAAGTGCTTTTCAGACACTGTAAAAGTAGCACAAACCATTAAATAGTTGAATCCTAGAGAAGTACTCGCTAATTGCATTTATTGCTCTTGAAAGATCTGAATAGTTTCTCTTCCTTTTTACATGAGGTCATCAGAATTAACACCGTAACTTAAAAACCAAAGCACTCAAAAACTGTAGTACATATTTAAATGATTCATATGCTAATTTACTTATAAATATTCGAAGTTTTTGTTATATATTAGAAGTTTTCTGTCAAGATCTGCTTTCTCACATAGCTGTTTTTTTGCAACTGGTTTGAATACAAGAAAACACAGTTCTTTTCTTTATACAATACATAATATTATTTATCAGCTTATTCCCGCAAAATACTCAATTTAAGATATGACATTACCTTCTGAAACTCTGCTGCGATATTTGATACTAACGAGGTTTCTTAGAACTGAATTGGTCAATTGTTTTCTCTTGGGACGTTGAACATCTACTGATTTGCATTTTTACCCCATATCCAAGAAAAATTCAAATGCAATATAATCAATAACAAAGATGTTTTTATTCAAGTTAACGACCAGCAAAAAATTCACCCAAAAAAGAATTCAAAATAGAAACCACTGCCTGCTTGGTTTAAATTCATTGGGATGAGTTTGCTTTAATTTTCTGCATTACCTTTTATGTATTCATGTATTTGGAGATTAATTAAATTAGATCCACGATGTCAGCGTACAGATTTACGGTAAAGTTACATATTTGATGTGTTACGTGTGACCAGAATGTCGAGAAACAGAAGAGAATTGCAAGTCTCAAGTTCAAAAGTGAACTGAATAGCAGGATTAGTGGAATTCATTGTTGAAAGAACTTTATTTAAATCATCTTTATTACCTTCAAACAGGGTAAAGGTATCGGCTACGTAGCAGAACCATACCGAGAAGTTTAAAGTATCAAACAATTTTGATTCATAATAATGCATGTAGATATCAGCCAGGATGGGACTGAGAGGGGGCTTCCCATTGCTAATCCCTCAGTTTGCTTGTAATATTTATTTTGGAAAACAAAATGCGTTTGTTTCAAACAGTACTCAAATAAAATTCCGAGTTCCATACTGAAGGACCCCATTCCGGATATGAATTCCTCGGTAATTTACAGGATTCCTTGCCAGTGTGGTTTAATTTACATTGGACAAACTAAGAGAGCCTTAAAATTTCGCGGTAAGGAACATGAGGCATATATTAGAAAAAAGGAAACACAGAAGTCTTCTGTTGCCCAACATTGTTGGTCCGAAAATCACACTTTAAATTTTTCTACTGCCAAAATTATTCAAAAACCATCATCCATTGGAGAACTGGATTTTCTAGAGGCATTTCACATTCAAAAAAATCTTTCTGTTTTAGTTAACGACCCTAAATCCAATCCATCTTTGCCTTCAAATTATTAAAGAAATTATGTTTTAGTTTTGGTTTCATCAACAGATGGCGTCAGTGGGGTAACTCCTGTCCAGGCTTTCTTATGTTATATAGTCATTGTATCTTATCTCGTTCATTTGCGCTTTTGCAGCTGAGGATGATGGTCGGTAAAACCATGGAAACTAGTCCTGTGAAAATTTGAAAATATAACGCTGATTTTTGTTGTTTGACTTCTGAACTGATAATTTATAGCTATTTGCAGTACTAAGTAATTGTAACTTCTTGTTAACCCAAACAAAAGGAGCCTTCGCTAATAACATATCCTGCATTTTTAGAAATATTTTACGAGAAAAAAGAAGCTTCCATATAAAATGGTCTCAATTATGTAAGACATAACAATATTCTATATAAAATGGTCTAAGAAAGGGATAAATAATAGTTATCTTAATGTATTTTTTAAATATCAGGCTGTTCAAATAAAAAAATGAACGATTTTTAGGAGAGCATGGTAGAGATATTTTCTTATAAACGGTCTGGTACGGTAATTAAGCTTGACCAAACACAAATTAAAGGAATAATTTTAATGTAAAAATATAACATACTAAAACACCCTCTTAAACGAAGCGAAATAACGCATAAACGAAGCGCATAATTCCGCAAACGTTTCATGCTTGTAACCCCCTTTCGGAATTTTTTCTTTTTTTCTTACTTTGAGCCTCCTCAAAGATTTAAAGACTCTCCCACAGTGTTCTCAGATCTGTGATAGCAAGAACGTGTAGAATTGCGGTCATGAAGTCCAAAAAGTAAGCGGAAGTAAAAAGAAGTGATGTCTACTTAGACAATCTGCAGAAAAACAAAAGGAGTCCATAGCGTTTTAACATAGGGTTAGAAGAAGATTCTGGTTTTTAGCATATGTGCTATCAATCGGCTCTTCAACTATCTCTAGAACATTTACTTTTCAACTTAGGTTCTTGGGGAACAACGACGACAATATCCACGCGGCGTTGCTGCTGCACATACTCCGGATAACAGCCATTTAACACCAGACCTGTAGAGTAGTGTAAATCGGCCGGTACAGGGACCTTATCGTTAACGCGAAACAACATGGCTTCCCTTCTGTTGCGACTGACGTCACAAGAGAGGGAACTAGTAGGCATAACAAACTCTGGTGCGACTTTAAAATATGAATTCTTTCAGATTTTCTTTTCTTTTTCTTTTCGCTAAGCAGCCAATTTCTGAGAATTAATTTTGCGATAAAAATTTTCTTTTTCCTCGTCAGTAGCTATCAAATCCATTCCTTCTTCACCCCTATATATATAAATAAACACTTATCTGTTTTCACTCGGGCATACTCTCCGGGGTCTTCCGCTTTTGGCTCGATAGTTGTTACACATCTATCAACTTTTATCAAAGATCGAATTTTCTTCACATTTTCCTCATTCTTTGAAGTTGAAGGGCGCCCTATCTTTGGTTCATCATTCAGCGCTTTCACGGCTACATTTAAGGCGGTTGATCCACCCGTACACCTGATGACAATGTATCAACATAGACTGTTCGAAACATCTCTAACTCTTCAGTAGCAGATTTATCTAATTTGTAGCAATAAATATTGTTACGAATGTGTTCCATTGTTATAAATTTGTTCCATTAGTACAATGGAGTAAATGAAAATGACTCTGGGGTTTTGATATCCAAACAACAAAATAACCAGTTTAATTGCGCTTTAACAAAATTTGACGTGTCACTTTTTCTAAACATACTTTTATTCTTTCACTTTTCTATTTTCTCATTTGGTCTTTTAATTTATATGGTTTCTTTATGGGCGCACCTTGCATTACTTCATTTCAGTTTGATAAAAATGTGTTGTATTTTAGGCAAATTACATTAAATTTATGATTTCATTTTTTTGGAACAAATCGTATTTGGCATTTTATTTCACCGAAATAAAAATGTTTCAGTATAGCTTCATAAGCTTTGCTAAAATTAAATACAGAGTTATTCAAAATCATGTACGCTATTTTAAAAGACTGTAATAAATTCATTTTTAATCACAGGTTCAGGTTCAGGTTGTAATGCAGCGGACACCCATTGTTTCACCATTGGTAATGTGGGTACTGTCCAACTGCACTATCTATCTTTATTTGAACATTATTATTTTTTTGGAAGAATTTTGACATATTTACAATTTTTTACATATGATTACAATACAGTTGTGACATATGGTGCCTTTCATACTCGAATACACAATGGTAAATATAGAACATAATGGTAAATACAGAACATAAAGGCAAATTTATAGCATAAAGATAAATATATGACATATTGATACATAATGGCATACATATGTATATAGCATATACATAAATGCAGAGTACTTTTTTTTTGCCTGTATGTGTAAGAGAGTATACACTGAGTACATGCAGAATTTACTTTGTATATGAATTATTTTTTTAGAATATTTTAGACTTTTGTTTTGTCGGGTGCAAAGAGGTGCTGTATGATCCTCTAATCTTTTTGTCAATTCTAGTCTGTACTTTTGTCAATTTTGTTCTTCAGTGTTTTGTCAAGTACTTCGTTTTGTCAACTCTAATTAAAATTTTTTTAAAGTTCCTGTGTGTTATTATTTGCTTATCTTGTATTGCGCAATTCTTTTCCTCTACCAGCGAGGAATTTGACTGTGAGTTCTATTTTAAACATTTCATTTTTAAACACAGACTTACTCGAACATGTTTAAAAGAAAAAAAAGTTAAAATATTTTCTTTTCCCCACGGCGCGTATGGAGTACAAAAGGTGTGGTGACGCTGCGATCGCTAGAACGAAAAATGGCGTCTTAGAAAGAAAAGGTGTTTTGCGTCTTCAGTGTGAAAGATGGGAATCTGTAATTTTGGTCCAATTTGCGTTTCGTAGAAGATTTGGAAAATATAGTCCGCCTGAAAAAAAGCATTCGAAAATGGTATCACCGGTTTGAGAAAACAGTCTGCCTGTGTAAATTTAAAAGATCATGTGTTAGTAGCCAAGAATAAGGAAAAGACAAAAGCTATACGTTTACGCAGCCAAAGAAATCAGTTAGGAACTGAGACTTCCGCAAATAATAGTATGACGTGCTTTGAGAAAACGATTGCAAATGAAACCTTACAGACTGAAGAGGACTCAAGCTTTACTTCCTAGAGACAAGGACTAACGAATGGAATTTTGCGTGAACATGCAAGGCAAATGTGTTTTTTTCCCCCCGCCTCGTGTACAGTGACGAGACAACGTTCCACATCAGCGGGAAAGTTAACCGGTGAATGTGGGGGAATATAAAACCCTCACTGCACTGCGGAGCATGAACGACATTCGACTAAAGTGAATGTGTTTCGTGCAATTTCGGATGCCAAATTGTATGGGCCGTTCTTTTTGGTGGAATAGATTTTTGAATATATAGATTCCCCCCTTGGGTTTTCCCGCAATTATAGAAAGACTCGAATAATTTCACCTTTCAGCAGGATGGTGCTCCTCCGCACTGGAAGCTGGAAGTGCGTGAATTCCTCAAAAATGTGATTCCTAATCGTCTGGATTGGCCGCGCTGGAACAAACCAATAAGTGATCTTTCTTTCGCCCCCAAGTCGGAAATTACCTCATGTGACTTTTTCTCGTGGGACTTTGTAAAAGACAAAGTGTATGCGGCACCACTGCCACGCGACTAAGAGGACCACCAAACACGTATAGGTAATGCTCTGAATTTAGTAATACCAGACATGCTTAAATGAGTGCGAGAAGAAATGGACTACCGTCTGGACATTGCCCGCGTGACTCGAGGAAGTCACACTGAGCATTTATTATGTCATAAAGCAAATTTTTTTTTTTTTTTTTTTTTTTGAGTTTTCCTTCCTTCTAAATTTGTTCTGGTAAGTGTTTGTTTATTGTTGACTTTATTCTAGTATATTAAAATACCGTGCATCACTTTGAATGGCCCTGTACTTTAAACGAAAAAACGAAATTCCTTTATTTGCATCACAGTAAATATGTATTTTGTCTACAGTTAAAAAGCAAACCACTTACCGGTATGTTTCAGATATTCAGATTGGCTAGAGTCAAGGTTATTATATATAGCCGTTTTAAATCTTTTCTAAAGAACTTAACTGTTATTCATACTCGATTCATTTTGTAAAAAAATGTTGCCACTTATTCAAATAATTTATTTGCTATTTATTACTAAAATATTTGGAATTTATTATTTTCATGGCCTTCCAGGGCTGAAGCCCAGTATTCTAAATTTTTGTTAAAATTTCATTTGTTTGTTCATTTTATCCGGAAGTATTACGCATTTTTTTACCATTAAGTATAATGAAATAACTCAGGAACAACGAGGAAAAAGAGTATCACAATGCAAAATTATTAGTAGCATTTTTGAGAACTTTTTATCATCTACAAAGATGCAAGTATGTAGACAATCTTACTTAAAAGCAAATTTTTCCTGATAAAAGTCCATTAAATTGACATCCATCGACATATGTTTTCATTAAAATTGCAAAAATAAAGTTAAAGTTAAAAAAAAAAAAAAAAAAAAAAAAAAAAAAAAAAAAAAAAACATTAGTTTAGCAACGTATATAAGACGTTTGCTGTAGCTGAACTGAAATATAGCCACCTTCAGTTTCGAACACGTGTCAGATTACTTTGGTCAATTGGCTTCCAGACGAAGGATTATAAAAAAAGGAAATTTAAACCACTTTATATAAAACTGTGGCTAAAAGTATTGGAAAAAGAATGGCATCGAATTTTATGCTATTCCATCTGCGATTAAATACGAGAACGGCTCCTTTTTTATTTTTAGGTTTTTACTTCCTTTCTCTTAGCCTTAGTGCTGATTGGATGTAAGTATCACATGGTCATTTTATACATTTAGGCTTCTGCTGCGAAGAGCTGCCACTGGAAAAAGAATGAGAACGAAAAACAGGATGTTGGAGAATTGAGAGGTTTTTCAACGAAAAGGTCTTTCAAAGTAAAAAAGATAGTTTTTACCCTCCATTTTACAGCTCTCATATATATCGCGTGGATGAAAAAGTGTAACAGGTAAAAAGGTAATATATCTTTTGTAAGATGTCACATTACAAGTGCAAACAGTACAATAATACTTATAATTAATAAATGCGCCTTCTTTTATATTGTTAGAAGTATTTGCAGAAAGGTACACGTTTACAATAATTATGGGAAATAGGAAAGAAACGACAGGTTCCTAACTCGTTGTCTTTATGAATTTCTTTAACAAGTAATTCATAAAGATGGATTTCTTATTCACTATATTAAGTAAAAAGATAAAGGATATATAGGAAGAAAATACATGTAAAATGGAGGAAAGAAATTAAGATAGAAGAAAGGAAGATTTAACGAAGATTAAATGAAAGAGAAGAACGAAGAAAAGAAAAAGAGTGAAAGAGAACTTCTTGAAGAAGAACGAGGGAAAAAGTTTCAAACGTTTTTTACTAAGGACAAATTTCGACATTTTATAAAGAATTACTTACAAAGATACACTTCATGAAGGACTATAAAGTACTACTTTAAGATTTTTATTTTTATTTATTTTTTTATATGGCACACTATATGGCAATGTAAAAACCTTTGATTTATTAATAAATACTAGATAAGGGCGGACGTGGGCAGAGCCGATTAACCGTAATGGTAGAGGGATGGTGCCCACGTCCTCCGTTACTACTACTACTACTACTATTCGTTGTCTAAGATTGAACGTCGAGGAACCTAGCGAAATATGTAGCCTTGACTTAATCCTTGATTTAAAACAACTAAAGATGTAGATTTGAGACGGGTTAAAATACCCTTTTATTCACTCAAATGAGAATAACAGTAGGCCCCTTCTGGGCTTACAGGATGCCTCTACTCGGGCTTTAACTCAGAATAAGAAAGAAGAAACTAAACTAAACGAGACTTGGTCAAAGCTAAACTAACGTAGTTGGCCCTTAAATTAAACTAACCGGCGGATATCAATAGGTACGTAATATACGGCCGAGCGTAACAGCTTCAAGAGTGAGCCAGTAGACAAACACGCGCTATTAAGGATTCCTAGCTCTCTCTATCGAAGTATGTTGAAGCTTCCTTGAATACTTCTTCTAACTCATTTGCATTCAACGCGATTCTAAAAACTCATTCTGGTAGAGAGCTGTAAGTGAAAACAAGAATGGATAGGAAAGGGCTTCGAAATTAAAATAACTGTTACAAAATTAAAATGTACTTTACAAGGTAATTAAAATTGACTAGAAACTGCCTTTTAAATTCTAAATATATTGCCGTGATCAAGGGAATAATACTATAAAACATAAGATTTCAATCTGCTAGTCGATGCTAATTATATGAAGTAAGTAACTGCAGTGCTTTAATGACAATGATTTTCCAGTTATGAGAATTTATTTTAGTGTCGTTTCAGTGAATTTCCTTCAGGGCTAGCAGCAAAATTTTTATCATTGTTTCCATAGACTCAAAACGGTAACCAAGAAGCCACAATTTTAAAGAAAATTTCACATTATAGCGGATTAGATAAAACAGAGAATGCGGAGCTGTATTTATTGAGAACAGCAAAAGCTATTGGAGTGTAAAATCATCATCGTGGATGTAAAATCCTTGAGCTACTATCAAACGCGGTAGCTTTTTATGATTACTCTGTTTGACCAGCTGTTAGAAATTCATGCTGTGCAGCAAAACAACAACTGAAGAAATGATCAACATTAGTTTGATTTTTGATTAAGTTTAATGTGATCATTTGGGCCTTTTTTCATTTTCTGAGCGTCATTCACGTGAATATTGAGCTGTGTCTGTAACCGAAACGTAAATTCATGTTCCACTACTATTACTGAGCTGTGTTTGCAACAAAAGAATTGATCCATGTTTCATCACTCAAATAATGCAGAGCGATTTAAAAAAGACTTAGTTTTAGAAATCCTTTCCTGAGTCATCAGCACTTTTTTTTGAGCACCTCGAGAAGCGACGCAAGCAGAACTGCTTGCCTTAAATCAGTGGTCTTCAAAATTGTCAACTCACAGAACCCTTAGAACTGTAACGGATTTTCGGGGAACCCCATCCTACCGTTACCCCGGACTCGAATTCCGGAGAAGGCATGGATGTAATTTGTTCGTCCTTTCATAGGGATGGCCCATCTATTAGGTGCCTCAGATACCACCATTTCCGACCTTAGTAGTGGCGAACGCCTGTAAACGGCTAAAATCCGCCATTAGGGGGGAGAAGACTTTCTTCATATAATTACTTATTTTCATACCTGTAAACGTGTTTTATATTCCTCCTTCATTAAGACATTTTTCCTTGTCGCATATATTGCTGGGATGAAGAAGAATTCGTGAATTCAGACTTGAAATCAATGGCAAATTCATAATGCCATTTTTGCTAGCTTGCTTTGACTATTTTTTGTTAAAAAAATAACTAAACATTATTGATTCCTACCAAGTCCTACAGTATTCTGCAAGTATGAGAAATTTAAGTGGTGATTTTTACGATGTTTCAAGATTTTATGTCCTTGGATGTCCTGTTCTGCGAAAAAATTCGAGACCGTTATTATGTGACTAATGTTATTTAGATTTCTTGTGACCAAATATGCGTGTAAATATGTTCCGAATAATGCGTGTTTCGCAAGTGAAAATATTATGCGTTCCTTTTGATAGTAATTCTTCTGTTAAGAAATTTCAATTGTGCAATTCAAGATATTTCAATTTCACGCGGAAGTAACACTCACAACAGCAATAACTAAGCAACTGGTGACAGCACATGTTCTCTCTTCGGCCTTAAATAGTTTTCAACCGGCCGCCGAGATATTTCTACTAATTTCTGCTTCTCGAAATAACTGGAAAGCAATACGAGGGTGGAATTACGGTTAGAGCTAACATAGTGGTCAATTACATTTATTCAGTTACAGTATTTATTATGGTGATAGAGAGCCAAAATGTCGCCAAATGGTCGTCAAATTTGGTGACAAAATAAGACTTCAAAACTGTTGTCAGCTTGCCAGTATCTCGCCACAATACCGAGATACCCATTTACTCAATGCTAAATGCACTTGCCCCTGTATTCTTATTTATCCTGCATAGCTTAAAATTTGTCTCGCGCTATATTACACAGAAAAATATAACAATTTCACTTATAATTCTATTAAAATTGCTTATCTAAGTACAAAATTCGTAACAATATGTATTTTTCTTTATGTGTTGGAGAAAAACTTAGTAAATAAGGAAAAGAGACTACTTTGTCATTATTTATTTCCAAGTTTTGTCTCACTTGGCAAATTTTCTTTGAAAATCATAACTTGTATATTTCATAATTTGCTTATTTTAAATTAAGATAATAATTTATTTGAAGATTAATCAAGCATGCTAGAATTATGTGAAGGAAATCTCAGTCTAAAAATTTAAAATTTGGCTATGAATATATTTAAATTACAAAGTGTAACCAACAGAAATGCTTTATAGGTATTTAGTTTAGATTTCAAATAGAAAATTAATATAAATCTGAACTTTTTTTCGATATTTTAATTATTCTTTATGTATGTTTAGAAAAGTATTTATTAAAAGAAAAATTAAAAATTTATTTAAAATATTTTTATTTTGTTAATAAAATTTTTTATTAAAAAATATTCTGGCACGTCAGTTCTTTTCAGATTGTGCATTCAGCATGTTCGGGATCACTGCTCTAAAATACGTTAAAGAAAAGAATTTGAACATCGTATGAGAGAGAATTTCCGACTTCGATTATTGAGCGGCATAAATGGTCAGTAGTTTTATTGAAAAGACTAACAGTCGACCAAAGTTTTACGTTTGAACGGTTTTGCAGCAGATGCCAGAAGGGCTAAGATTGTTGATGTCTTGTCCATGAATTTCCTGGAAGAATGGTTGCTAGAACCTCAAGGAGGTTGGACTTCTCAAGGAGGTTCCGCGGATTCCCACTTCTTTCCCCTACCACCAATCCACACGACAGGACTTTCGGTTCAGCCATGTATTTGGAGTGCCCCCGTGCCGCAAAGACACTACATTTACAAACATCCATTCTTTCTCTGGGATTCGAACTCGGTGTAATACTTCTTTGACGAAATGAAGCAACTCCAATGATGGAACACAGCAATAACTTTTATTTAACACTAAAAAAAAAAAAAAAAATGGCGACATACAAACAAAAAAAAAAAAAAAAAAAAAAAAAGAAAACATATTCTATCATTTAAAAATAAATTACATTCTTCGTGCGAGAGTCGCACGAGGCACTCGAGTCTGGTTTCAAATATTGCCATTCACAAATACCTTAATGTTCATCTAATTAAATTATTTAAACTACAAGTTTTTAATATTATTTAAATCTGTTACAACCTCTCCCCCAACGGAGAGACTTTTACCGAAGGGAAAAGTTCTGTAAATTTCGAAAGTTTATAAGCTCGGCTTGCTCAATTGCTTAAAGAGAAAAGATAACTTCTCTCATAAGTTTCCAAACTTAGTAAATTTTTTGCTTATATACAAGATAGGATGTTCACGTTGTTCATCATCTAATTGGCATAGTACTATACCCATGCCATTGTCTGAGGCATCGGTTTGTATAATAAACCTTTTATCAAAGTCGGGAGCATACAGAATTGGTTTCCTGCATAGCAACTCTTTTAAATTTTTAAAAGCTTTGTCACATACTTCAGACCATTATATATTTCCTTTTTTTGTTACCCCCTTCAAAGCGTCCGTGAGGGGTGAAGCAATTTCCGAAAATCTCGGTATGTACTGGCGATAATACCCTACCAATCCTAAGAAAGCACGTACTTCTGTTTTGGTTTTAGGTGTAGGATACTCCTTTACAGCCAGGATCTTTACTTCATCCGGGGTTCGTTGTCCTTGTCCCACAACATGGCCTAGGTATCTCACTTGATCTTGTGCAAATTTACATTTTGATGGTTTTAGTCGTAAATTTGCTTTCTGTATTCTCTCTAGAACAGAAGTTAAGTTTTTAAGGTGCTCTTCCCAGTTTTCTGAGTAAATGGCAATGTCATCCAGGTATGGTACAGCGAAACCTTCGCATCCAGGCAGGACATTAGTCATAACTTTGCTAAAAAAATATGGGGCCATTTTTTAATCCAAAGGGTAAACGTAGAGGCCTGAAACTTCCAAAACTAGTTACAAATGTTGAATATCTTTGAGCTCTTTCTGTTAACGGAATTTGCCAGTAGCCTCTAGATAAATCTAATAGGGTAATATATTTTGCTTTTGCTACAGTTTCGATACGTTCTTCAATATTAGGCAAAGGATAGTATTCAGTTTTAGTAACAGCATTGAGTTTACGATAATCAATACAAGGCCGAGGATCCTTTGATGAAGATTCTATCAAAATCATGGGAATTGTAGAATGGACGAAATGAAGCAACTCCAATGATGGAACACAGCAATAACTTTTATTTAACACTAAAAAAAAATGGCGACATACAAACAAACAAAAAAAAAAAAAAAAAAAAAAGAAAACATATTCTATCATTTAAAAATAAATTACATTCTTCGTGCGAGAGTAGCACGAGGCACTCGAGTCTGGTTTCAAATATTGCCATTCACAAATACCTTAATGTTCATCTAATTAAATTATTTAAACTACAAGTTTTTAATATTATTTAAATCTGTTACACCGGGCCTATCGGCACCGCAGTACTCTCCCCTAACCACTATACCGTCTGTGCTAAGGTTCTGAGGTACAATTACCGTTTTCCCAAGTTCCTCTTAAGCTGCTGCCAATATTTCCTAAACTGATCGCATGATTATATTCTAGTAACTAATACAAGCAACCGAAGAAATATATATACGTCATACCTGATATTCATTTAATCACAAGAAACCGTTAGCATTATTTCATTGAATGGATCATAAAAACGGAAATGATTCAAATAGTTTTTATTTGTTTAAATTTAGTCTTGATAGAAATGTAACTTAGTAAACTGAGAAGGAAATATTTTTGTATTTTATATTCTACGAAGGAGGAGTAACGGCTTTTACTTATTTATCGTTGAGGGCAAACTTGAACTATATTTGTAAATAAATTAAAATTTTTGATATCGGAATATACGATATTGGAATGTAACTCGAAACTATTATTCTGTTATCCATGCAGAAAAGATCTAATCCTTTTAAAAGCAGAAAGGATAACAGAAATTCGATACGACTGTTATCATATCTATTAAGATACGCAAAGCTATCCGGTATAGATATTTTTATTTCCGTTGCTATCCATTTCCTTTTTACAAAACTCGAAGGAAGCTTCTTTCGGGTCTTTATTGTTTCCAGTTTGCAGATTTCGCTTCCGGGCAAAATAGAAAGTATTCGCGATTAAAAAAAATCTTTATTGCAAGCTTTGAGCGAAAGTGAAAATGAAATGCACAACTAAATAAAACAAATACCTAGCTACCAATGAAATAAATACATAATTATTTTCTGGAATACCTAAATCTCCTCTTTTTTTCCTCTGAATAATTGGACTGGTTTCCACGTTGTGTCATTTAATAAAGAAATAAAATTATAGCAGTTTTTTCTTGTTATTTGGCATTGCCACCTTGAAAAACTAATTTTAAATGTAAGATTCTATATTCTAGGATCGAATTTTTTAGCAAGTAGATTTATCTAAGTGCTTAGCTTAAAATTGTTTCAGATGCTAAACTAATATCGGCATATGAAAATCAGTTTCCTTACAATTTTACAATATTTCTAATTTTTTTTTTACTTAATTTTTTAAAAAATTTTTTGAAACTGTAAAAGACTTTTTTAAACGTTCATGTCTTTAAAGAGTAAATATGTAATTTGAAGTTTTTGGATCGATATTCTTTTTTTTTTCTTCATAATTATGATTCTTATGATCATTCTCAATTCGGTGTTTCGTTAAACAGTTACGAACTTTATTAATTTTTTCATTATTATTTTGTATTCAAAGCAGTATTTTCATGTTTACATCTTTCTGTTCTCAATTTCTTCTTTCTCTCAATTGCATTTTCCGTATTCGTTTCTTTGTAATCTTTCAAATAGAAAGTATGTCATTTAAACAATTTCTTAACCTGTGGGTAATGTTTTTCTGCGTATCATTTTTATTTAACTTTATTTTTTATTTTCGAAAATATTTATCATTTCCTCACTTCTGCAGTTGATGATCGTAGTTTTAACTAAAAATAGTGTCAAGTAACTGAATAGTTACATTGTTTGTTTCCGAATTTTGACACAAAATTTTGCGCAAGTGTACGAAACATCGGAAATAATTACCTGTTTTTTTTTTTTTTTCCTAAAGAACACTTTTTCATAGCGTGAAATTAAGAGCATATGTTTAGACATTAATTATTCTCTCACAAGCCATAAGTAATTATAGAATCAAAGTAGGCATTTTAACTGGATATCAATGGGCATTTGGCAATCTTCGGCCTTACATTCCAAAATTAAGTAATTCCATAATGTGTTTAGCTACATTTCTTTCATGGCTTAACTTTTTTATGCAAGGAAGTTATGAAATTCTATGGTTTCATGTATGTGTTCAAGAAGAGTAATTTTTACATTTGAGTCTTCAGTGGGATAACCAGACTCACCCATTTGTGATTTACAGTCCCGTATTTTACGAAGTTTCTCCTTTCAATGCAAATTCCAAAATTTTTAAGTAGTAATATAAATTTGCTGGAGTAAAATTTTCTAAATGAACAGCAATTTGTATTTGCGGTCCATGTACAGGGTGCCCATGATTAAAGAACCCTATTTCAAAGCTGCCTAGAGGCGAAACCAGTGATCAGAAAATTGTGAAATTTTGTGGCGGAGGCATAATGAAGGATGAGAATACTTTCAGAAAAAAAAAAAAAAAAAAAAAAAAAAATTACAAATAGCGTCACCAGAGGGTAGACACACCTTTATAATAATTAAACAATTTTTCAGATTTTGTTGCAAAAAATACGTGTTCCACACAATGGTCATCATTTTCAGGTACGATTTGAAATCTCAAGATGGCATGTTCCACAGTTGACCGAAGTGTCTGCTGGGAAACGTTACGCATGTGGCTTGGAATGCTGGTTTTCAGATGAAGTAAAGTTCTTGCCTTGTCACGACTTACCAAATGTTTCAAATGCCATGAAAACCAAAAATCGCATGGTCTGAGGTCTGGGGATCGGGCAGGCCACACATTACGAAAGTGCCGGCTGTTTCGGTAAAATAATTTGACTAACAAAGAGCGATTTCGTTAATTTATCGTCATTGTGATTAACAAGTACGTTGAAAAAAGTCTGCGCGAATGTTTCTTGGTATGTAAGAGCTATTGCAGGACGTCGACAAAGATTTACGTTTTCACTACAGATTTCCAAAGTAAAACGCCCTCTGGTGACCCTCTTTGCAAATAATTTTTTTTTTTTTTTTCCTGCTGAATAATTTATTTATTTATTTATTTTTTTCTGAAAGACATTCCCATCCTTTCATTAAGTTCGCCACAAAATTTCACAATTTTCTCATCACTGGTTTCGCTTTAAGCAGTTTTGAGAGAGGGTTCTTTAATTAGAGATACCCTGTATATAAATGTAGAATCACCCTCAGTTATAAAATAATCGTAAATTCAAGAAATTTCTATGTCTAGATATCGAGCTTCAGAAGAAGAATGAAACGTGAAAGAAATTTTGTGTTTCCTTTCCAGTGGTTTCCTATTTGGGAAAATGGACAATGCAATTCAAGATTGCTACTGAACTTTCCTGAATTGCATTGAATTTTACAGCAATACGGTGAATACGGTTACCTATTCTTACCTGAAAATGATTATTTAAAATATATCGTAAGAATAGTACTGTAGAAACACATTGGAAAAATATAGCTTTTGGAAGTAAATAAATTTTTTGGTAACGAACGATTAAAAAAAAAAACGTTAAAATGTTGTATTAGCTGACAAATTTAGCAACAGTCCGAATAAAACTCAAACGGTCGCAAGTTTTAAAATTTCAGTTTTAGATTAACTAAATTTCTTTTAAATCTGAAAAATTAGTAACTGAATTAATAAAAAAAAAAAAAAAAAAAAAAAAAAAAAAAGGGGGGGGGGGAGAAGAAAAGAAGAGAAAGAAAACCAAGAAATATTGAAAGGGTTGAGATTTTAACAATCACCCGAAAAATTTTTTTGAGTTTTTTTTTCGCTCTCGCTGCGTTTGCCGTCTACCAGTCTGCTGTTTTATTCACTCCTGCCAATCCATTTCTTTTTGCTTTTTTTAACTTTCTTATTAAGATTCCGTTTTCTTCGGACTTACGATAGTCACAGTTCAGCAGCAAAATTACAAAAATTTTAAAAGCAGCATATGTTCAGATTTCCCAATGCGGTGTTAAATATTGGTATAGACTTTTCTATTTTTTTCACTCTTTCCCCAGTTTTTTCTTTTTATTATTAACATTTTGGGTGTCAAGTTTATTTATTTAATATCCCGTTCTTCGCACTTATGCACATAAAATTCATTTCAACAGTAAAATCGCAAAATATTTAGAAACAGGATGTGTTTAGAATTTCCGACAGAGAGGTCGCTGATAGACAGTTTCGCGATATACAGTCATTTCGTATATAAAATCGCGATATACTGTTTCGCGATATACAGGTTTGCAGTCTGAAATAAAAATGTTTTATTCCCTACAGTTTGTTTCAAATCGTTGAGTTTGTTAATCAAAAATTCATAATAGTTTTACAAAATGTGAAATTAAATATTCGATATTCAAAATTCGAGCTTTCAGGTGCCCATGTTTAGGTGGAGGCGTCCGTTATTCAAAATTTGATGGCACTGGGTACCGTTCCGTTGTTTTTCCCAGTGCGAGGAACATACATACATTTATGCAGATTGTTCATTATTTAATTTCTTTAAAAATAATACAGGATGATAATATTTAGTGGCAACAATTTGAAAATGATACATCCATTTATAGTGTAGTACGCAAAATCTCGTTTCGAGACTAACAGCCCATTTGTGCTGGGCGCATGAAGAAACGAAGCATATCTTTTTAATAATATTTAACAAGAGGAGTCATGGGAAATCCCACCTGGCAGTCAACACTTTAAAATCTATGGTAATCACAAAATGTAGCATTGCTCTAATAAGTGGTGAAGAAATAAATCAGTCCTTAAAAGAAAAGATGAATTCTTAAAGGAAATAAACTGACATTAAAAGTATCAAATATATTAACTATATAAAGTTTCGTATTCTTTTCAAGCATAAAATGTGCGAAACGTCGTAATAGTGAATTATCACTATGTCTTGCATGTACCACAGCGGCAGGGAAAGTGATGTAAAGGACCATTTTGTTTAAATTAAATAAAAGTTAACACAGTTTAAAATTGGAGCTTACACAAAAGCCAACAATTATGGTTTAAATCAAAGATAATGAATTAATTAAAACTAAGAAAAGTAAGTTAGCCTAACGGCTGGACGATTAAATTAACGTGCACGTTGCCTCTGACCTATGGTAGACGTAACAAGCCTGTAAGGATTATGTTAATTTTTTTAACAGTTAAATTTTAAGTTCCTTTCCTGTCAAATTCTTAACTTCAACTTACTACTTACGTACGGCCAGAACGTAGTTTTGGAATCTTGCTGAATATTTAATGAGGAGGAGCAGTATTTAAACCACGAAGTTACTTACAGAGTGAGAGAGAATCAGAGTTTCTGATTTACGCGCGTCTGCCTTTTTGGCCACTCTCTCTCTCTCAAAGCTGTTATTACGCTCGGCCGTACTCAGGCCCTTGCTAAGCTTCGTAGTCAAATAAGTTAAGGGGCCAACTCGATTTGAATCTTGATAGCTTCGGCTATATTTCTTTAGTTAATCTTAGTTTTAGTTTAATTCTTAGTCTCTTAAGTTCAAGCCCAACTGAGGGCTTTGTTTGTACACTACCAGGCGGAGTTTTGTTAAATCTTATTGGAATAATAAAGGGTTAGTTATTCTTCTATCTTGTTGTTTCTTGTCTCCCGAACTTAGGCGATTATTCGCTTATCAGTTCTCAAGATTCTTCACATCCAACATTAACTTAGAATTACAAAGTGAGGAACTCTACAATCCTAATGGCGAGAATAACGCATTGACACAGAATACTAATATCAAGAGAATCAACTTAGCAACGTGGCTTTCAGCAGGCAGAAAACGCTCCTGATTCTATCCTCTAAAACCTTCCTTTAAATACTCTTTTCTTCCTACCTCATTTGGATATCACTCGAGTAGAAATTTCCAGTACAATAATTAGGTTTTCGAAATACCTGATTATTTTGTATTTTTCGTGCAATAAAGCACTGTAATGCTCTTAATAAGAATTCCTAATTGTTTATAATAAAATGTATTGCAAAATGCTCTTAACACCACGTATTAGCTTTCTAAGTATGAAATTATAGGTTTATATTTCCATTTGTTTATTTCATTTTACGGCTGGATACGCGCTTCGTATGAAAACGTTGTCTTCAAAGACAGTTACTGACCCAATATCTCTCAAATGATAGGACATAATGTTATGGATTTCTTTGTTAAATCGGTGATAGGACAGGACGGGAAGAACTAGATTTTCAACGCTGGTTGTGTAGGTATAGTTCCACAGAACTTTACGTGTATAACATGTGCAGAAACAGCGATAGAAACCCGTGAAACCCATGGAAAAAATCTTGACTATTTTTTTAAACATCGCACAGAGTCGATACAGAGGTTGGCCGAACTAGTAAACGAAAATCGTCGCAACAGGAGAGCACAAGAGAGAGAGAGAGAAGTTTTAATTCTTTGCCTTAAAATAAATGTAATTATTGTAAATATTCATTTAAACACAGAAGAAAGGCAGCCAATAATTCGAATTTATCGCATATCCAAATGGGCTGTGATCCCACTTGGTGTGGATATTTTGAATCCTACTGTATATTAACATGCAAATCGAAGTGAGCAAATTGACATTTAAGTATCGAAGAGTAATACAACAGCAACTAACCTTAGAAATAAAATAGAAATAATAGAGATTATTCAAGAAGTAATGAAAGAAATTTAAAGGAGAGGCGTAATTCATTGGTTTTGATGATTGCGTAATTCTTCCAGCTCAGCTGATGTCTACGATCAGTCATCTCTGCTTTAATGCAATATTTGTATTCATGGTAATCACGTAATGGAAATAGTCTTTGGACTAAGATTAAATTTGTCCTTTGATAGGTTTAAGTGCCGAGAACAAATTCCCATTAACTTGCATACGCAAGATGTTTGCTTTTTACAGTTAAATTTTACCAATTAAAATTTTATGTATAGAGCTCATTGCTTTTGATTGCTGCAGAGATACATTTAAAATGTTTATTCAAAATCTGTGATAAAGGAATTATTGCTCAGCATTCAAAATAACACGATAAAAATTGTAAAGTGATTTGAATAACAAAATATTTTTCCATTCGCATGGTTTCAAACTCGTATGGCTCAAAGTCAATCAAAATCTTTGCGATGACATGCTAGTAATAATAATAATAATAAAAAACAAGAATTATACCTAAAGTTTCGCCTTCTAAATGATTAAAGCAGTAATTTTATGGTGGAAAGAAATACAAAGTTCAGAAGGCTGTCACGGAGTTAATCGTTTTAAAGTTTCGTAAAAATTCATGAATAGTGTCTACATCAATAATTTATCAACTTAGAATTCTCACGAACAATTTGTTGTCTAGGATTTGTTGCCGACATTCAGATTTCAAATTGGGCTTCATGTATAATCCAATTCAGATTTTAATTTCATAAACTAACTACAATATATGCATTTAAAATTGGTGTGTATTTGGTGTATTTTAATTATGGCAAAGCACACTAGGGCTATCTGCCTAGGGGGAGGGATGCCTTCGTGGAGGACTTTCTAAAGGGAAACTGGCTCGTATACACGTTACACATGGGGAAAACCACGAAATCACCCATGCAGCCAGCCCGTTCGCGGGATTCGAACCTCGGACCGAACTATCAGTGTTCAGCGACTTTACCGCTTGGCCGCTGGTGGGCCCAATTTAAAATTGGATATTTACACTTATAGTACTGAGTGCTATTTCTGTTCCAATGGATGCGTTCACGAAGCAAGTTTTTCACTCAGATTTCAATTGATAATTGGCATAAATTTGCTGGTGGGCTGTTTTCTGTTTTTGGTACTATTTACTTGTGTGAGAAAACATTCTCCAAAATGAAGCACACAAACAATGTTTACAGATCCAAGTTTTAACCTATGAGAATCTTAAATCTCTTTTATAAACTGGTACAAGTAAAATTCGTCCCCAACTACAAACTATTGTCAGTGGAAAATTACAATTACATAAATCTCATTAGTATCTTTTACAAGTGGACACTTGTCATTAAGTTTTATC
This sequence comes from Stegodyphus dumicola, assembly GCF_044657685.1. Lineage (NCBI taxonomy): Eukaryota > Metazoa > Arthropoda > Arachnida > Araneae > Eresidae > Stegodyphus > Stegodyphus dumicola. The sequence goes on along the minus strand of NC_140779.1, from coordinate 120,434,494 downwards.
TAGCATGTAAGTAAAAAACCTGTAATGTATTTCTCCCGTCTTCTTAGCGAGCCTTCATGGTGTAGTAGTCCGCACGGTCAGCGTGTAAAATTGAGATGTCGGCGGTTCGATTCCCGGCGAAGGCGTTGCTAATTTTTCATCTTTCCAGCTTCCGAAAAATACCTCATTGTCTACAAACCGAGTTATTATTATTTTGTGCTTTTTATCCAAATTATAACAGCAACAATGCAACAATAAGCCATTAGCTGTCGCGGGCTGGATTGATGACACTGGCGGGCCGGAATTCAACAATATTTTAAAGTTCCTATGCTGCAAACTCATACTTTTACAAGACTACATATTTTACATGAATCCATGTCTTTTCTTCAGTTTTTAAAATTTAGGTAAATGAATTACGAAAAAGTTGACTTTGCTTTCTTTATAATAGAAGCTAAATGTTAAGAAGTACGAATAAAGTAAACTCTTGAAAACTTTTCAAGAATTTTGAGATTCGCTACTATAGAAATAGAAGTCTTTTTAAATTTTCATTAAGTATTTGTTTGAACTGCTATCTAAGCACTGTATCACCAAGAGCACTTATCAAAAAGGAATTTCATAACATCCAAACGCTATTTTACGAAGTTCAGTGCCACTCTTGAAAACTGAAGCTTTCTGGTTTTGAAGAATTTATATAATTCTTAGATCTTTTCCTGGAAAAGCAGAAGTGTCATGGTAACATAAACAGAATTAATTGGTTTTGAAATATTGTATAAACGACGATAAGATAGCCCGTATCAACATCAAAGAAGAGGCTATTCGATGAAACAAGAATTTACTTTCAAAGCGGGATTAAATATTTATATTATAATCAGAGAGTAAAGATTTGGAAGTCAGTTTCTTGTGGTGTCTACGGTCAGGATTTCAAGATTCTGCACCTTGCCCTTTATTCCAACCTTCTTTATCAAAGATTTGCTTTCATATTTGATAGGCGAGATAAATAAATGCTAGTAAAATATTTCTGTTTTGATTTATCTGCTAAGACTTCATTCTAAAATGAATGTTTTGGAGTACTAATATATGGACACATTACTCTTTCTTCTCTTAATATGGACACAATTTTGAGTTATACATAGTTTTAGAATCGAGTTAAACTATTACCATAATTCTATAAGAATATGTATAGATTTTCATTCAGTAGATGAATAGTTTATGCTAAGCGATGTAATTTCGTTACTTAGTTCGTAGATCGAAAAGAAGTTACGTTATTAAAGGAGTGAAAGAGAAAAGTATAATTTCTTTAGTTATATAGATAGTTGGTTGTATACATACTGATAACTTTCCGCTCATGGCTCCCGTGGTTTTGGGTGAAAGTTGGTTTTCTTTTACGATTCACTTGAAAATCGCTGAAATTTCTTTTTTTTTTTTTCTGATTTCAATACGAATCTCGAGCTTCCTCTGTGCGCCTTAAAAGTGTCTTTATATTCATTATTTAGACCGTAGATGATAGTTATGCAATGTCCTTTCATTATAGAGAATTTGCATAAGAGCTTTGAATTTGTTCATCAAAACGTTCCAGTGATGATATGGGTTTTATTCGACTTGTAGACAGATATTTGCACGCCTATAAAAAAGTAAGTTAGAAAACAGTGTGCTGTGTATTACTCCAACAAAGAAAAAATAGAAAAAAAATCTGAAAGGTTCCAGATCTTAGCGGTCGCCCTAACGGGTTAAAGTTTTTTTACGCTCTCTCTAAGCTCGCAATATATTTAGTGTGTTTTTGCACTCATTATTTTGCCTTTTTAGCTTAATTATTAAACACGATTTTATTCACACTTACGCCATATGCAATTCAACGGCGAAATCACAAAAGGTTTTATTAAAGTGAACAAAATTTAGAATTCGCGATGCAGTGTTAAATACTGACACACGTTTAGAGATTTTTTACTCTTTTCTCAGTAGATCAAACCAATTTTTCTCAGTAAGATGGCTGGCAAAAATGTTTGTTTGCCCTTTAATTCTTAACCGTTTTGTATTTTAACTTTATTTATTAAACTAGCAGGTTCGCTGCCAGCCCTCGTCTGGCTTTTAAATCTACCGGAAAAATGGCTGAAGGGAATACCAAACGTTAAATTTAAAATCTGCGTAGAATTTTACTCTTCAGAACAACGTCATAAAAAAAGTTATTACGGATAGCAAAATCACAATGAAATAAGCAATATCCCTTAATACAAATATTAATTATCCTAATAAATAAATTAACCAACTTCCCTTTGCAAAATCATAAGAACTCAAAGGGTATAAGGAGATTAAGAACTTCGTTTCCTAAAAAAATCATTCAAAACTTTTCAACATCTTAAAAACAGTGAAATGAGCTATAAATAACATAAAAGAATACAAAAAACAAAAAATTCTGAAAAGCAAAGTATAATTAATAATATTTTATCTTATATTTTCAAGAGAAATAAATTATATCCCTTAATACAACTATTAATTATCCTAATAAAAAAATTAACCAACTTTCCGTTGAAGAAAACAAATCATGCAAAACTTTTTAATATCTTACAAACAGTGAAATAAGCAAAAAAATAACATGAAAGCAACTAAAAAAACAAAAAAATTCCGCGCAGAATTTTACTCTGCAAAACAACTTTATCAAAAAAAAAAAAAAAAAAAAAAAAAAAAACTAATGTATTATATATATATATAAATGACAATGAAATATGCCAATCTCTTGTGCATGTATATAATTTAATATAAAGCAAGACGTGTAATTCCTTTTTATAAATTTTATATTTTCTAGTTTATTGGAATATTTCTATAAAATTTCTGCAAAAAATTGTTTAAAAATTAAATTTATCAAAAATTAAAAATAGCGTATACATTTTTACCACCAGAAGTTCACTAGTCCAAATGGGCTGTTAGTTTCGAAGCGAGGTTTGGCGGCGTATTGCTTTAAATGTGTGAGTGACTTTTCAGGTAATTGTCACGATAAATTATAGCCCTCTGTTATTTTAATGAAATTAAATAATGAAGAATCCGCATTGCACGTATGTATGTTTCCCACACTGTGAAAAAACGAAGTTGCCTGGAGCCATCAAATGTTCAATAACAAAGTCTTCCACTCGAACATCTGCCCCTCGAAGCCCGAAATTTGAAGTTCGAATTTTCTATTTAATATTTGTAAAACTTCAATGAATTTTTAACATACTTAACGATTTGAAAACGAGCTGTGGTAACACTACGCATTAAAACATTGCTATCTCTAGCGCGCGAGACTGTATATCGGAAATTCTAAAGATATGCTGTTTTTAAATATTTTGTGATTTTGTTATTCACCAGTGTTTTATATGCCATAAGTGCGAAGAACATGGTATTTAATTTATAAATTTAACACATAAAGCATTGAATGAAAGGACAAAAATGTTTTACAAGCCGTCTTACTAACAAAACTGTATATTGATATGATAAATTAAGAAAATAATGAAAGGAAAATAGAAAAATGTAACGTAACAACACGTAAAATGTTTGCAGTTTTGCTGTTGAATTGTATGCATGCTGAATGTGAAGAAAATGATGCTGAACAACAAAGCTAAAAAGACAGTAAGAAATGTGTTAACAGGAGTGAGTACAACAGCAGATTGGTAGACTGCGAGCTCCGCGAGAGAGCAGAAAAACCTCAACAAACCTTTTTGGGCAACCGTTAAAAATCTGAGCACTTTCAGATTTTTCTTTTTTTAACTTGCAAATTACGTCCGCTGAAATAGCGTACGCCGTATTATATATAATTTTAATTCGCAAGAAGCTATTAAAGTTCTTGTATAATTAAAAAAAAAACTGTTGTTAAAGATATGAATAGTAATAAAAAATTCATCCCATATTTCAAACCGTAAAATAGGAAAATCGAGGCTTTCGTGGTGGTTAAATGCTATATTTTCAATGCAGTTTGATCGTTAGAGTAATTACATATTCGGTGAGAACCTTGTATTTTGGGTCATTATATTTCCATTATTAGCTTACAACAATCAATGAAAACTTCAGAGCTAATGATAGTTCTAAACTCTATCTGTACCTGGTGGAAACAAACACCGGGTGCAGCTAAAAACAGCAGAGACATTCTGTGCTTCGCGGAAGTTCTTATCCATCACCAAGAGCGGAAAATGCAATTACATATATGTAAGGTTAATTGGGAAAGAACAGTGTATAAGCTCTTTTGAACTCACTGTCAGGTATTCTACACAAACTTGCGATACTGAAAAACGTTCATTTAATGTATTTATTTTCTATATTCTTAATATTTAGGTAGAAACGGTAATTTTGTTAACTGCTTTATGTATAAAATCAGATAACTTCCCAATCTGGTTGATTTATAAAAAAGTAATGGGGACTTTTTAATAATGCCATTTTTAATAACAAGTTGAGTTGCTAATACCGCAAAACTTAGCTGAGTTCGTTCTAGGTTTCGTTTCTGTAACCGAAAGGATTGACTACATGAGGTTTTCAAGGTGTCTTCCTCGTGGTAAAGGATGCACGATAAATCTTTCCTAAAAATTTCCCCTACAAATCATCTCTTGTAAGACAGCCCTATACGCCTTGCCGCAGTTAAATAAGCCAGTTCGGGAACAATGACTCTATAATTCACAAATTCAAAGTAATAAATGAGCTTCCAAAGTAACTTAAGCAATTCCTTTAAGGGAATTCCGTCGTATTGACTTGAATCTGTAACACAAGGATGCATCCGGAGAGAAAACGAAGCACTTCCGCGCAGACTTTTCCGGATTTCACTCTCCTACAATTTTTACTTTTTTCAGAGGTGGGAAATTCGAGTCTTTCCTCTTTTTCGAATCCTAACCTAAAGAAACTTAAAATTTTTTATTCCAAAGCTTTGGAAGATTCACTTTTATTGACTTCCGGTAAAGTTTTCATTAAAAAAAAAAAAAAAAAAAAAAAAAAAGAAGGCGCTTTTGACTCGTATAAACATTTTTGGAGTTAAGAATTTATTAGAGAAGTAAAAATTTACCTAAGAAAAATCGGAAAACGATGCGCCTTTCCTTAATTTTCAGGAGCAAATTAAGCATTTCATGTTTAGTGTTTATCACAGTCAACTCTTCAGTTCCCTTTTATAAATTTGAATGATTTAAAATGCTTCTGAACAAATTAAAAAAATTTTGGGATGTTTATGCATAAATGGTTTTTTGTCCAAAAGGGGCTATTAATCTCAAAATAGGATTTTGCATCGTCCACTCTAAACTTTCATATTGTTGCAGCAAATATTGTAGCCCTGTGTTATGTTCTAAAGAAATTACATAAAGAAGAATATGCAGGTATGTATGCATTTTCGTCGTATTATGAAAACCGACGGTACCTAAAACCATCACATTTTGAACAACGTAATCCCCCACCAACGCATGTGCACCTAGAAGCTCGAATCTTGAATTTTGAGTTTGTTTTAATGTTTATGTAATATCTTATAAAGCTTTAATGAATTTTTCATTAACAACGCAACGATCTGAAAGTGAGCAGTGGCAAAAATTTTCGTAATAAAACATCTTTATACCCAGATCGCGAGACTGTTGCCATTTGCAAAAATGTCAGATATTTATATTTCAATTTTTAATAAACAAACTCTTCTCCAAGAAATGTGTTGCCGCGGAAGGAAATAAAATACTTCTGTCTTCCACGCGCCAATGTGTTGTCCCTCAGTAACGCCTAATTTATACATTCAAATTTAATCTGGAAAGTTACTGAGTAATAAACTAAGCTATTTAAAAGTAATAAATAAAGTTCTTAAGAATTATTTTTGCTTTTTAATGTCATTGTTTTAAATAAACCTTTATTAAAATCATGAAGTATCTAATTAGAAATATTTAATATTTTTATAAAATGACACTAGCTGGACTTATTAAAATCATTATGTATTTTTTCTTTTTAAATAATTTAGGCGACTGGCCTCGAGAGTGACTAGTTTTTAAAGAAATATTACAGCGAATATAAAAATATGTATGGCAATCTCTAAGAAACTTAACGATTTCAAACCAAGCAATGGCTACACTGCAAGGGATGAAAAATTTTTTATCTCAGGAGACTGTATATCGCGAAACTGTGTATTAGCTAGCTGTATGTTCGAAATTCTACAGATATGCTATAAATATTTTGTGATTTTGCTGTTGAATCGAATTTAATGTAGGGTAAGTGCGAAGAGCATGATACTCAAGAAGCAAAGTTAACGTATAAAGAATAATAATTAGACATTTCTATTAGCTACCTTACTAAGAAAAGTAAGTGTTGATATAATGAACTGACAAAGATTGAAAAAATATATGCCAATACTTAACACTACATCGGAAATTATAAAAATATGTTGCTATGCAGCTTTTAAAAATTTTTGCGGTTTTTTTGTTGAACTGTATGCGGCTCCAAGTGCAAAGAAAAAGATGCTAAGTAATAAAGCTAAAATGACAAAAAAAGGGTTAGCAGGAGTCGAATGTTACACTGCCAGCAAGCAAGAGCGTAAAAAAAACCCTTAACAAACTGCTTTAGGATACCTTAAAATCTGTAACTTTTCAGTCCTTTTAATATTTTTTTTAAAATTATGAAAAGAAAATTGGACCTCAAGTTTCAAAAGTTTTAATCGTGTAGTTCATTTTAAGTACTATTATGGGCTTTTCCGATGCAAGAAACACAATTGTGCGTTTTCGGAATTTAAATCACGGAACTCTCACTTGCCGTCTGGATGCTCGAACCCGTTATACGATAACAGCATACATAGGGGAATGCGATACTTCCTTAAAAATTTACTGAATTTCATTTGTACGTCTTAATGAATATCGGTTATTTTTAAACCTGTATTCTTAAAAGCCTGCGAACGAGTTAAATTGTTGTGCTTCGGTTGAGTTTTAAACAGTTTCATCTCTCATAAATAATTCGAATCCGTACTGCACTGTTTAAAACTTACATGCTCTCGCACTTTATGTTCGAACCTTCATATTTATCCTTCTTTTCTGCATAATTATAGTAATCTGCAATATCCTCGGTAATCATACTGTAAAGGCATTAGGTTTTTTTTGAAGCAGGAGATATGAAAAAGGAGCAATGCCCTCGCCGCGACTCGAACCTGGACCTCTAGAATGCGCGCCGAGTGTGCTAACTGTTACACTCCAATGGCATGTTGGAAGAAGGGAGAAATCACATTATAATAGATTTATCCATTTATTAACAGGGGAAATAGTACAAGGCAGTAATATAAAGCAGTCATCTCAACAGGATAAGTTTGAAGTATGCTTTATTTTGTTGAGATCTAAGTATATAGTAACAGAATACTTCTGATTCCCAACAGCATGAGCTCGAAGTAGAGTATGCTTAAAGAAAGTATGCTTTACAATAGTAATGACTAAAGTCTGTATCCTCGAAGGTCAGTTTAAGTTGTGTTTTGGGTCTACGAACCGCACGGTATGTTGTGTTTAATAAATATTAAAAAATATATTTTGAAATTATAAATAACGCTTATTTCTAGATTCGTGTAATATTAACTTCTAAAAATCTTGGAGACGATAGTCCTATAATTATTAGGAATGTTTAAAAATTTGCACAAATCTAGGAATACTGTCAATAATAACTTTATGAGGTTAACTTTCATACCAAAACGAAATAACAGGTTTATTTGTTTGTTCTCTAGTCTATGTTTCATAGAAGAATGTTTGACGGTGCCTCAAGGAGGTAGGATTTATACTTGCACCCCAGTTTTGAGGAAGAGCATCCGGGGGGAGGGCCGGCATCTCCCATTCCTGTCTCCTACCAGCAAACCACACGACAGAACTTTCGGCTCGCTAGATATTTAGAGCGCAACCACGCCGCAAAGACCCTAGGAATTTACAAACATCCGTGCGTTTTTTTAGATTCGAGTCTGGGCCCTTCTGTATGGCAGTTAGAGTCACTAACCACTACACCCTCTGTTGGAGAAATAACAAGAAGCAAGTATTCAATCAAACTCGAAGGAAATGCAAAGTATTTCAGTGTTAAATATTCCTGAAAATGCATAACTTTTCAAACAATAGGTATCATACGAAAAATAGATGCCATACAAATAATAGGTATCACACAAAAAACAGATACGATACACAAATAGGAAACATATTTTATTATTTGTTAACAGTTGTAGATTTTATGTTTTAGTGACACATGTAAAATATAATATAATTATATAATATAGAGTATTATGTAACTACATAATTTATAATTCGACTTGAGACACTGCGTAGAAATGATTAAACTGGCATGGGAGCAAGTGAATTCATCAACAATGAATGCTTACCGGTACCATCTCTGGTCAAAAGTTGTCAACTATTTTAAAGGATTTCCATCGCTTGGAAATGAAGCGAAGGAAATCGTTCAAACTGTAAAAGCAATGGGCGGCAAAGGATTTTCAAATATGGAAAAAAGGTATGTGAAAGAATTAGTCCTAAAATGACGATCATGAAATGGCAAATGATCAACTGGATGATCTTATAGCAGTAGCAGAAAGTAAATGTAACGAGAGTGGAAAGGATCAAAAGTCCTAAACGCAGAAGAAGGCATATGAATCGTTAGAAAAAGGCACAGGAGCTATCTGATTTGTAATGGAGATTGGCTCGAATGAATAAATTAAAGGACACTATATGACAGGTATTGAAAAACTCTGCATTCTTTACCGCGAAACGTTTAAAGAGTTGCCTCACACATTGTCCCAAGCAAAAATCACCAAAGGTTTAGAAAAACAATTGTATCAGTGTACCTTCTTTTTAAGCAGTAATAAAAATAGTTTCAATTAACGTTTGTTTCATTTTCCGCTTTTAGTTACAATAATATTTAGGTTTGTATAAATTATACATCATTATACACAATACTTTCTTAATCTGAACTATACATAACGCATATTTTACGTAGAAAGTTAACTTTGCGTAACATGATTTTACCCTACGTGGAATGTAGTAATGACATAATTAGTGCATTTGAAAAGGATTTACTGTAGAAAGGATTTACGCGCATTACACTGCGCGTTTGTTGGCACATGAATGGTGAACATCTAAAAATGTTAACAGTCACTTTCTTAAAAAATGTTAATTATTCAAAATATAGCGTTATTTCCATTAATCAGTTAAAGAAAAGAGTAGAGATCCTCAAACTGATGTGCCTTTAGTGAGAAACATTTACCTTTATAACAGAATGGACCACTTATTCCAGAGACGATATAAATCTACAAAGGAAGATTTCATTTCCAGCTAAATGCCGTGTTTCCGCATCAAGAATAATATTTCCTTAAACGGTTGATAGATGAAATGATAATTGTGACAGAAAGGCCCTGAGCGTTTCTGGACAAAATTTATAATTTCCTTTATGTTTCCATTACTCAAGTGTCTTTCAAACCAGAAAAACCTGTCAACACTGGTTGAGGTATACTTCACTAAATAAATCCCACCAAAATACAAATCAAGTGGCGCCTAGGATGATGTAAGCTGTCCATGTTGTGTTGAGAATCATCGAGAGGAAGTTCGTTAGAATTCTTCGTGTGGACCTACGTTTGAAGATTTATCAGCCTGTGGGACATATTTAGGACCATGATACAACAAGTGCATAGTAAATATAATCTGATGCGCATTATTCTGGGTTCGCGTTTAATCTTCCAAGGAAAATAAAGAAAAAAAGGAGAGCGTGAAAGAAGAAGGAAGCTGAAATTTATTATATCTCTGAAGGGCATACGCTCAACAGAACCATGTAAAAGTATAATGTTGAATCGTGTCATTGACGATACTGAAAACATTTCTTTAATAAACTAGTAACTTCGCAAAGATAAGCCAAGAGATGAAAACGCTGCCTCACTCTACTATCTTCTCACTTCGATTGCTGGCCCACTAGCAGCCGAGCGGTAAAGTCTCTGAGCGCTTGTAGTTCGGTCTGAGGTTTGAATCACGGCAAACAGACTGTTTGCGTGGGGGTTTCGTGGCATTCCTGTATGTAGTGTTAGCGACACACACACACAATGAAGATAAGAAAATACGAAACGAAACCAATCTAATGTTAAACTAAACTGACTGAGCTGAAGCTAGACAATATTACCTAATGTAGATAGCCCCTACATAAATTAGGTGACGTTTATCAGTAGGCACGTACAATACTGCAGAGTGCATTTGACTTAATAAGTAGCCTAACGGAAAATACGCGCCACTAAGGACTCCTAGGCTTCCCTACTGAAGATACTTTGATACTTTTGTCTTTGCCGGCCCCTCAGATAATCCCCAGGTGGGGTTACCACATGTACCAAACCTCAGGGAACTTTCCAGTTGGAAAGACATTGTATAAATGAGCATAGTACAGTTCCATATTATGTGTTTCCAGACGCAGACACACTCACAGACATATATGTATTCATAAATAATACTAAAACGTAAACAAAATTCTGTTTCAACTTGAACCACTCATTTTATTAGTATATAGCAAATGAACTACGTTAATGAACAGTCTTGTTACTTCAATTTGCTTAAATGTTACTCATTTATAATTTTTTCCCGTTTCTCTAGAGTGTTTATTTTGTAATTCAGAGACATATCTATCTTGTTACGTTTCCTCATGGTATCAAATCCCTGAAGAGATATGTACCATTTCATTTTAATTTTTGAAAATTCTTTCGGTTTTATTATATTGTTCTTTTTTGACTTATTCATTTACAACATTAAGTTCTTTATGTTAAGAAAATAAACTGAATGTATGAATTTTATATATAAATCTACTAATCCTTCGTATAAATCCAACTCTGAAGGTGATCAGTAATTCTGAAGACATAAATGAAATTTTTCCTAAAATCAGATCTCTAAGACGAATACATATCTTGAAAACCAAAATCATCTGGTTTTGTCAACGGTCTTCTTAGAGAGTATTTACTTAACATTTCTCGTTTATTTTCAGCGATATTTTCTTTCCTCAAAATCATTTTTCGGTTACATGTTGCAGTAGCTGTATATTATATAGTACGATAGTATCGAAAAATCAAGCTACTACTTTTTTATTGCAAAGGCACTTGATTTATACATCATTGCCCCATGCATATCCATCAGTATATATGTGAATAATTTGCTCCAGGTATTCTTTGGATACCTGGAGTAAATTATGGAGATGTTACTATTAATAATAATTCTGATGTCAAAATTTGACTGCCGTATAACTGGCATGTTTTTTTTTCTTTTTCTGCTTGCCTCAGCGCCGACACTAGCGTTTGTGTTCATTTGCATCTGTGTGTCTGGAATATCATAATGCAGCACTTAACACCACTTGAATATTGCTACAAGATTATAAAAATTTACTTTGAGAAAGATACTCGTCTTTGAGACTTATTTTGAGAAAAAGTATTGAAAGATATTTTTCATGGTTTCGGCCCGTTTCATGGGATTTTTCATGGGTTTCATAATCATTCATGGCATTTCATGGAAGTTCTCATAGAATTTTTCATCGGCTTCTTGTATCATGATCAGCATAAACGGCAAAGTTGTAGAGACATTAGGATTTTTTAGAAGTCAGAGAGATGCAAAATGAGCAATAGCCTTCGCTAGGAATCGAACCACGGACCTCTGAAATACCGGCTCAGTGTGCTGACCACTAAACCACGAAGGCATGCTAGGGAGGCGGGAGAAATATCTTGTAAAGTAAACAATATATTCATGGTATCGTTTAGCATTTTCGCATCAGTTAACACTCTTCATGATACCTGAAGAAGTGGGGGAGTAATTTCTGTTCAAAGTAAAGTAAACATTGCTGCTGAAGAAAGCGTTTATATTAATACAAATCTGTCAATTCTGCGATGTTCTTGGGACGGGAATTTTTCAATGATGTCTAATTGGAGAATTTTGTATAGATTTGACACTGCACCCACACGAAATTTATTTGACTCAAGAACGGAAGCCACAAGACCATCAATAGCGTAGTGAGTTAGTTTGATAAACTATTCTCAGCTACGAAGCTCATTTTTGATTGAAAGGCTTTATCAATAAGCAGAATTATAATAATCCTGGTAAAAACGGAGATTAGAGATTACTTGTTTCCAAATTTGGTCTTAGAAAAAGAGCGCAAGATGAAATAATTACAGTGGAACCTTGAGATACTAGTTTAATTTGTTTCTGCATTGAACTCGTATAGCGAATTTCTCGTATCTAGAAACAAACTTCCCCACTGAAAATAATGAAAATCTAGGTAATCCGTCCCGCACCCCGAAAAATGTGAACATAAAATTCAGTTTTCCTAATAAATAACAATGGTAAGTAATATAACCGTAATTTACCTTCATCAAGCGTCCTGACTGGAGATAGGGATGCGGGGAAGAAGAAACAGGTTACTATGGGGAAGGAGAGTACCCCTCTGATTTAGGAAGGCTCTCTCTTTTTGCGAAGTTTACCCCACTGGAAGCATGTTCTAGGTTAAAATCACTTAACTTTCTTTTAGTTGCAGGTTAATTTACAAAAAACGTATCTAATAGCACTTGCTTATGTCTCCTTTTTAAGACGCCTCTAAAATGCGACACTGCATTGTCATTACACAAGTTCATGGTACGCCCACACAACTGCTTTATTAGGGTGATTTTCTTCAAAGAAAGCTTTCACTTCTTCCCGCTTTGCCAACACTTCTTTTATCTTACTGGAAGAGAGGGCCTCATCTCCTGTTTCCTCCTTCCCTAACGAAGGCTCTTCTACCACCTATTGCTGTTGCTCCTTGTCGGTTGAGACGGTTTCACCGTGAGAGAACTGACTGCGGTCATTTAGAACAGGGAGCCTCCTCAAACTAGTGTAATGTTGCTCCTTGTCAAGTTCTTTAAGTTAGTCCGTTGTAAGTGCTTCATTATGCTCCGCCACCAACTCATCCAGATCAGCACTATCCACATCCACACTCATACGTTTCCCCAGGGATGTAATTTCTTCAACTAGCTGCTCTGTTTTGTCCTCAATTTGAGCATCGAAACCTAAATCGGGAATACTCTGAGGCCACAGATTTTTCAATGATGAATTCAGGGTCTCAATGATGAATTCAGGGTCTCCATGATGAATTCAGGGTCTCAATGATGAATTCAGGGTCTCAATTCAGGTCAAATTATCAATTCAGGCCTTATCAATGAGGTTTAAACAATTTAGGATGTTGAAGTGATCCATCCAAAATTCTCTGAGGGTCAGGCTTGTATTTTCGGTCACTTCAAAATACCTTTGAAGCAAGGCCTTCATGTACAGCTTATTAAATCTGGAAATAACTTGCTGGTCCATAAGCTGGAGTCGTCTTCAAGCTCCTCCAGCAAATCATCTTCAAGCCCTGGAGGATATGCAGGAGAATTATCAAGGACGAGCAAAGCCTTGAGTGGCAATTTATTTTCATGAAGGTATTTTTTAATTGAGGGACCCCAAAAACTTCATTGACCCATTCCATGAAAAATTGCTGTGTTACCCAGGCTTTGCTGTTGGCCCGCCGCCTCTGCTGTTGGTTTTCCTGCACCTTCCCCCGTCTTGAAAAGTCGTGAATTTTCTGGGTGTTAGACGAGCAATGGCTTGATTTTACAATTTGCACTTGCTTTGGGGCAAAACAAGAGGGTAAGCCTGTCTTTCAAAGGCTTGTGGCCAGGCAAAGATTTCTCCTCTCGCGTTGTGTAGGTCCTCTTAGGCATTTTCCTTAAAAAAAAAAAAATCGTTTTACTACAATTAAACATTTTCTGGGGAAGAAACACTTCACTAGTAATAAACTGTAAGAACTCTAGCCGAAATATAGCAGCAGTAGCTGTATCAGAGCTCACAGCCTCCCCATGTCGCACAAGATTGTGAATATCGGTTTTTTTTAAATTTTTCGAACCATCCACGGCTTCCTTAAATGTCAACTCATCTTCATTCCGCATACCTAGTGTTTTTCGGAGAAGGTCCAAGTACAGATTTTTAGCCTTAGCGCAAATGATAGCTTCCTTCACTGAATTGCCTTTTCACATTTTCTCCTTAAAGTCCACACCAACAACAGCTTCTCAACATCATGTAGGAGTTTTAGACGGTGCTTGGAAGTAACGGTAACTTTTTTTGGCGATATCAAGTTTTTTAATTTCTTCCTGCTTTTTCAGAACAGCGCAAATCTCCGATGTCGAATGGCTGTAAGTCTTCGCCGATTCCGTCACACTTCCACCACGCTTGTTTATCTATGATTTCTTTCTTAATTGCAAGGGCCATGGGTTCCTTCGTTTTCTTTGCAGCACTATCTGAGGCAACAATCTTCTTGGGAGGCATCATGAAATAATTAATATTAATTAAATAAAAAAAAACCAATTAACTCACAAGCAAATAAACACGTAGGTCAAAGACACTGAGCAATCTGACGAGGGGATTCCCCGAGTCTAGTCAGATCGGGAAATGCGCTAAGCATACCAACAGCCTGGCTCGTTGCTCGAGTCAATGCTCGTATTTAGAGACGAAGTTTTCACCCATATTTTCCTCGTATCTCGAATTTCTCGTATATAGAGGTGCTCTTATCGCCATTAGATTATTTCTATGCGGATACTTAATAAATCTATTGTTTTCAGAAACGAACAGTCAGTTGTTGATGCACTGAAAAAAAGAAAAATAATTTGTTCTGCTACCACTGTTTATTTGAAATAAATTACTCAAAATTGGTTTGGCAGATTGTGCAAGATCAAACTAAATCAAAATGACTAATTGACTAATGCTGCTTTCAATAATGTCATTGATTGTAATTAAATATGAATAATTAACTAATTCGATATTATTCACAGTTATTTGCTTTTACTTATATTTTAAATATACTGAAATTTTTAGGAATTTTGATCTACATCAAAATTTTATTTGAATGTTTGCGCGTTATGTTAAAAGTCTTTTTTTTTTTAATACAATGTTTTAAAATACTTCAGTTTTTTTAAAGTAATCTTCTCGTAAACATTGTCGTAGTTAAAAGTTTAGGAAACAACAGCTTTATCCTTTCCTTTGATTATTTACAGTACTGCGGCAAATGCATTTTGTAAGCTTTAGCGCAAAATTCAACCCATGCCTAATGGAAGGAGCACACATTGTTTTTATTTTGTTTACTGTGTTGGTTCAGTAGGTCAGATTTTGAACGACGTGCCATTTAAAAGTAAACACGTTTGTCTCTTGACAAAATGAAATATCTTAAACTTATCCTTTATCGGTTCTTGATAGAAAGGATAAGAAAAGAACTCGATAAATCAACTTCCTAAGAAGGAAAATACTGATAAAAGTGATTAGTTGATAAAGATGTTTTCTAGGCAGCTGTTTTGGTCTATACTGATAAAGACATGAAGTTAAAACTGTTATTTTCATTAACTGACTGAAATCAGTGAAAATAAATTCGTCTTAAGTAAGGCCTTACACGTTCCTTTGAATTTGTTAGAATTTAATAATTTGTCGTTTAATTTGTTGTTATGGTGTTGCTTCTTATTATAGACCCCTGGCGGCTCAGCGGTAATGTCGCTGAACACTGCTAGTTCGACCGGGGTTTAAATCTTGGCGAACAGGTGTTTTCTCGGTTTTTGCCACGTATAACGAATATGAACCAGTTTTCTTTAGAGATTCCTTCCCGATGTCATTAATTCCCTTAGCAAATAATTCTAGTGTGCTTTCCTGTAACGAAATAAACCGGAACATGAATTCACCATGTCAAGAGGTTTTAAGATGTTGTCGTTAACCAGAGCCTTGGACACCTTACAGGTGACAATTCGAGTTTTGCCAGTCCCGTTCTAATTTCTAAGAAGAACACTTCGGGAGACGGATCGAAGGATATTTTATTCGTCTTCCTTTACCATCTGCCTCTTGAGAGGAATTTTAACTCAACATAATTTTAAGTATACCCATGTTCAAAGATATTTTACATTGATTAAACGCTCTTGATTTCTCTGGGATTTGAACCCGGACCCAAGACTATAGCAGCCGGCTTCCCTGACACCGTGCCAATCTGCCAAGGAGGCGATTTAATAATTAAAAAAAATTTATCACTAGAAAATAAAATTAAAAGTACGGAATTTTTAATGAATTAACAAATTTCAAAAGCAGTAGTTAAAAAGTTGGTTTACAGCTACTTTAGAGATAGCCTATTAGAAGTAGCAAATTTCAAGTTCAGGTTAACGTTTATTTTCAGGGAAATGAGTTAAAAGTTTTTTCTATTCTTTCTATATGAATAATATAATGTTCAGAGCCGCGCCAAGATACTTTTTTCACCTGAGGCAAAAAGGTAAATGCGCCCCTATGTATATATCTGTATTAAACAAACGTAAATGTATTAAGTCAAAATATCATAATTCTTATAGCATAATTATACCATAATTCTTAAAGTATTTTTTAATTGTAGCTTTATAAATTCAGAAAAAAAATATAGCCAATTATTTATAACTTTCAAACAAAAATGTTAAAATTTTTTTTCGTGGTAAATAAGAAACAACATCGAAATGCACATTGCATTAATTTCCAAGTTTTTTGCAGTTCTTCCTATTGTTTTATTAATTTAAGTTTGCCGAACTAATTATTAATTTAAGTTAACCGAAATAAGTGAAAAATTTAATAACATAATTAAAGTAATTTTCGAATTCGCATATCCAGTTTGGCGCCCTTTCTTGTGATTCACCTGAGGCAAGTGCCTCACTTGCTTAAACCTTGTCCGGCTCTCATAATGATATTCCTGACTGAAATCCGTGAGTTTCTGCTTAAAATATTTCAACACAGAGAAGCGATGCATCCGCAGAGTATGAAACAAATACCCAAAAATTAAGAGGAGGTTGATAGATGATTCTAGATTTATTGTTTTTGTTTGCCTGTTTTTGTAAGCGAGAACAAGTCCTTTTACTAAACAAATTCTCCTGAATACTAAAATAAATGTGAAAATTTAAGCAATTTTTTGTGTAATACGAAGGAAATGAATTCTGGTATAAGAGACAAAATATTCTAATTATATTAACATATAATTCTAGCTGCGTTACTAACAAACTTAGGTAAATACCAAATCAGGTAATAAATCCTGACCAGATAATACTTTTATTTACGACAGAAGGTAACGCATAACACAATCATTTTACGTTGTAAGATTCTAACTGGTGTATTTCTCAGTTACTGTAGAAAGTGACGAATCTTAAGAACTAGTTATAGAATAATCGCTTAAGTTCGTACAACAAGAAACAACAAGATGGAAGGGTAACTAACCCTTTATTATTCCAATAAGTTTTAACAAAACTCCGTCTTGGAGTGCAAAATCAAAGCAGAGACTAAAAATTAAACTAAAACTAAGATTAACTAAAGAAATATAGCCGAAGCTATCAAGATTCAAATCGAGTTGGCCTCTTAACTGTATTTGACTACGAAGCTTATCAAGGGCTTGAGTACGGCCGAGCGTAATAACAGCTTTCATAGAGAGAGTAGCCAAAAGGCAGACGCGCGTAAATCAGAAACTCTGATTCTCTCTAACTCTGTAAGTAGACTTCGCGGTTTAAATACCGTTACTCCTCATTAAGTATTCAGAAGGATTCCAAAACTACGTTCTGGCCGAAAGTAGTAAGTTGAAGTTAAAAATTTGACAGGAAAGGAACTTTAACTTAAAATTTAACTGTTATTAAAATTAACATAATTCTTACAACGTTACTATTGAGAAGCTCACCTTTTAACAACAATTAAGCTGTAATTTAAGCTATAATTAAAAGCTCTAATTTACCAGATATGTAAATTTTATTTGATATACTAAATCACAAATTGAAATGTTGACTTACATTATAAAAATATTGAATTTGCAGCGTATAATACAAATACTGATGCGAAATTAAAACTTATATATCTTGTAGAATGTATCTAAACATTCGGGAAACGTTTAACCCTTCAATAGGTGTCGTTTATCTCTAATTGGAATCCAGCAGTAGTCGCATATGGAAATACTGACCTACATTACAAAAATATTGAATTTATAGTTCATAATATATATATATATATATATCTAGTACCTTCTACATAACAAAAATTTGCATGATATGTAGAAAGTATCTGAAGATATGGGACATTTTTAACTCTGTAATAGGTTTCGTTTATCTCTAATATCCGCAGTAGTCATCTATTATAGTAGGTCCCATTATAACAGTCTGTCTTCTTGGCTATCATAAAATTAACGTGATCTTACGAGGAAACCTGGCGACTTCTCGCACAGGCGTGAATAACACATAGACAGAAAAATTGTAAAAAAAAACCTTTGTTATTCGTCAAACTAATTAACACAAATACACGTACTTCGTGCTCGCAATAACACTGACGATTTGCAGTGGAACTTAAGAATAATTTAACAATAAGTTCAAAGACAAGTAGTAGGTGGTGGACTAACAATTTTAGTTTAAAGCTAACTAGACTGACTCAACCACCTACCCGGTGATGTACTTAATAAATGGCCAAAAGGCATATCAGCTACTTAGCTTAACAGCAGTAAGGACAAAGTAGTAACCTGCGCTGGCTAACGAAATTCACAGTCTGAATAAACTTCAACTTTCGTCTGTTTTTACACTCTCTTCACTTAACTTTTAAGTTTGCATCATGGAGAGGAGATGCGAGAAGAAAATGAGAGGTTCAGGAAAGATACCAAACTTAAAATAATTTGTCATGCAAACTAAAAGAAACCCTACACCATCTACCTGATATATCTGCTCCATTTTGTGAATGAATACCGTCGGCGCTCACAAGAAGAAACATTACCGCTAACTCTACGAGTAAATGTCCAACCGGGTTACAGCTTTCATCAAGGCCATAGATGAGCCATTGCATCATTGATATTTTTTCCTTGTAGCTGCATTACCTCAATAAAGCACTGAATTTAAACATTTCCTATCATACTATGTTATAGTATTCCTATTTCTTAGGAATCCTATATTACCGTTTCGTCTTTCAATCCATATTCATCACATCTACCGATTTTCGCTCTATTGGGATAAGTTCTTCTTGTGCGTCGCTTTTTATGTTATAGAAGGTATATACCAAGTTTTAATAAAATATGTCAACTAGAACCATCTCTTCTTATATCTGAGCATTTAGGTTTTAGTCTACTTTAATGAACCACCTTGTAGTAGTAACACTACTTTGAAGATTGTTTGAAGCTATTAAGAACCTCTATTCTACGGGAATGCGTTGGCAATTTAATTTCTCACTAAATCATATATTTCTTCTGAGGAATTCCTTCGATATATGCGAAACTTTCTACACTCATTGGGAAAAAATTAGGGTAATTTATAAATAACAATCGAAGTCCACAGCTCCCATGTGAATGGGCTGGTTGCATAAGACTTTTCGCGGTTTTTCCTTAAATGAAGCATGAATACAAGATAGTTTTTTTAGAAAGTCCTTCTTGAAGGCATCCCTTCCTATAGGTACAAGCGAATACGCTGATGATGTAGTTAATTCGGAATCAAAATTCTGACCTTTATAACTTGAACTAAAACATTTCTCTTAACAGACTGCCATATTGGATAAATGCGCACTTGTTAATATAAGTAATATAATCTTATCAAATATAGAAACGGCATAATCTATAAATTCGCAGTTATTAATATAAATAATGTAATGTTAATATAAATCACCTAAAGTTAATATAAATAATCTAATCTTACCAAATATAATTAGAAATGGCATAATCGAAATTCACTTCATGAATGATATTGAAACAATTAAATGCGTTAAAATAAAATACATTTAGGTAATTAAATAAAAAAATTAAACCAGTAAATCTTTCATACAAACATTTCCACTGAATATTTTCGCATTGGTTCAAAGAATAGTGCTGCCATCTATTGCTTTTATTTCGTAAAAGTATTAAGAATGAAATATATTCTGTTAAAGTAATTTAGAAGACAATAATAATAATTATAGTATAAATAATTCATGTTAATATTTTATGTACGTTTTAGTTTGTAGTTAAATCAGATACTTATTTTGCGATAAATGGGTAATGTGTAATTTAATAAAATAAATCTTTTATGTTCTTGAAAGAACTAAAAGATAAAAAATAAATTGCGCAATATATAGTGCTGCCATCTAGTGAGCGATAATTTAAAACTTAACGAATGGTGGTATTTTAAACTTTTTTAAGTGGGTCCTAAAATAATTAGAAAAAGCAGACGACATTAGCATTTAACACTAAAAATAATATTAAGATATTTCAAAAATTTTATTCCTTTTGTCGTGCTAATAATTATAAATCCCTAATAAATTATTGCTTTAATGTAAAATGTTTTTGGAAAACCTAGAACATAATTTTGGGAATAAAATTAGTTTTTAAATTTAAAGTACAGAATAATTTAATCCAGAAACATGAACTACGATAGTAATTTCATACTTTTTGTAGCTACAGAACCAGAGCCTAACACAATAGTTAGATTACTGTAATGTGCTTTTAACGTTGTGTAGTAATAATGAAGTTTAATTTTAAGTGAAAATAAACTTATGAGTATTTTTATATATTGACAGCATCATTGCAAATACTTTTTAATTGCTTAATAAATAGAGGCAGTATCGTTAGTAATCATCTTGGTAAAACGATAGAGGATTAGAGTATATAACGCTGATTAAAAATAATTAAAATTAAAAACGAAATTTAATTTTTGTTAGGAAGTAATCAAACACAAAATGCTCTGAAAAAGGAAGTTTTTGATTTTCTCAAATTCTCTTAAAATGTCCCTGTCTATTATTCTTGTAAATCCTTTACGCAAGCATCTAAATTATATAAGAAAAATTATCGACATTTAACGTAAGACAGTTATTTGAATTGAATAATTATTTTAATCTCATCTTCTTATCTAAAATAGCTGGTTATTATAATAAAAATAGTTAAATAGTTGGTTGATTATTTATGGAAAAAATCAAGGCTACTGCATAAGAGAAGGGACGTCTTCGAGGAGGGTATCTCAAGGAAGAGTTATTCATATTTACGGGAACTCTTTACGAAAGGCTTAACAGTTCTGTGCAAACAAGCAACCTAAGCGACTTCAAATAAATACATTTTAGTCAGCCAACAATTAATAAGAGAAGCAGCAACAGAAGTAGTAGTAGTAGCAGTGAAGGAGATAATGGATAAATCTATTCTTAATTGTAGTGGTATTTATAACAATTCTAGTCATACAAGTGATAATAGCAGAATCTTTCAAACCGGCTATTTCTTGTGATTTTTATCTTTTAGTACCATTCAATTCCCAAAAGTTTGTCCTTCAGTTACAACAGATATTTCACACATTAATTTTCCCTTCGTATTTGTTTGCAATTGGAAAGTTAAATAGTGTTTTACAGTTATTTTCTGTTAGCATTGCATTATAAGAATTATAAAGCAGTTAACTTATGACATTTGAGATTACTAACCATCAATTTAATCGCTTCTTTAATTTCCATTCTTAGTGATTATCAGAGGTATTCTGAATGCTTCTATTCTTACTTTATATATATATATATATATATATATATATACTTACTTTACTTACTTTATATACTATATATATATATATATATATATATATATTAAAATATTACTTTATATATATTTATATGTAAATTAGTTTTATAAGTTAATTTAGTAATAATATCTTAATTCCTCATTTTTAATTTGGGTATTTTGTCTCTCTCTGTTAATACAACATTTCTGGACTGCGTCATTTCTAGATTAATCTATGCCGCATAGCTTGCGTAGCCACAGAACTTGCATATATCACAGAGTCGTCAATCTGTTGGAGCTTACTCCAAGTCATCTTATTACACACACACACACAAATATATATAAATATACCCAAATATGCATATATATCTTTTAATATATGGATATATTTTTATATATATATATGCCTAAAAGAAAAGAAATAGTGTATTACTGAAATTAAAGTAAAAATAAAAAAATGTTTGACAAATTATTAGGAACTGTAAATATTTATGTATACTTTAATCAGCTAGCAAAAATATCTGCTAAATGTGTTACCATCCACAAACAAATGTCTCCTAAACCAGTCCTAGGTTAGTTAGTCCTGTTGAAAATTTTCAAATATAATGCTAATTTTTGTTGTTTGAATTCTAAATTACTACTTGTTCGGCGAGTTATTTTATCTCAATCCTACGTTATGACCTATATTTTACAATTTATTGTTCAAGTACAGGAGTTATATATCTTCAAAATTTGGGCATATGGTGCAACTGCTCTGATATTTCCTATATTATACATAGACTGTGTTCTTGATAGAAACGAATATTTTGCTATTTTCTAAATTTTGTATAAAACTCACCATCATATGAAATTACAATTTAAATAATATACAGTTGTTCCTTATTATTTATTTAAAAAAATGAAACAGTGATTTATTTATTTTAAAAATCTCTTTAAACTCTGATTAGTTCTCTTCCATAACAGTTTACAGAAGAATGATGAAAATTCCGAATTTAAATACGACTTTGAGTTTTGACTTGTATCTGCTGCTAGCCGCTCATTTTTCTCAGTTTCATTTATCAGCATATAACAGCACCTAAAATTCGCTTTCTGTTCATTAAATTGAAGAATGTCTTTCGGGAGTTTTCCCGAATTCTTTCTATGTCAGAGGAGGCTAATCGTAATGAAATATAGCAATATCGATGCTTCCAGTAATCTTCCCATATCATATCTAACATCAAAACGCACTAGTGATTCTGAACGATATTTCGTTATATTATGTACTGGCTGAAGGAAAAAAAAAGTGATATTTATGACTGTGTCACTCTTGGAATACCTGCTCATGTACCGAAGTATATTAGACATAATTCTTGATTCTTAGATTCTTTAGTTATCTAATCTTTCAGCTGCTGAGAGCTGCTGGTTTGGACGAAATGGACAGCAGTTTTACATATTTTTTTGAAAAACTGACATGAATGTACAAAGCCGAACCAGCGGCTGAGCGATAAAATCGTTGAACAGTGGTAGTTCGTTCCGGGTTCTAATTCCAGCGAACAGGCTGGCTGCATGTGCATGTGTATTTTCGTGGTTTTTGTCATGTGCAATGTGTATACGAGCCAGTTGCCTTTAGATAGTCCTCAATGAAGGCATCCTTCCACCTCGATTGCTTAGTCGTATTTAATTCCGTTATGTGCTAATATAACATGTGTAATGACACACTATGGTGCTACAAATTTACTCAAAAACTTAAACCCCAAACCATTAACTACTTAACTTAACAGAATTGTTGAAAACTTAGTTTATGAAGCTTGGTTTAGCTTTCCAGAAGCACTAAGCAGCGTAGGTCAGATACACAAACGTTTTAACCATCGCGCATTTTAAATGTTAACTTTATATAAGGAAAAAATGTCTTTAAAATCTGAAAAATTTGTTGTACTTAATTTGAATATTAATTATTCTTAATGCATCCTACGCCAATTTCTACGCACTTATCGAGTAGAATAATTATGTTATTTTTCATTTTACATATATACGAATGATTGCAATATACTACTGTGTAATTTTTTATGCCTAGTTGATTTAAATCTAAAATTTTTAAAATAAACTAAGCAAATATAAAAAATCTGGAGAGGGGTTTTATTTATTTTAAAATATTAAAATAAAAGAAAATACTTAAGTAAGTATTTTCTTTTATTTTAAGTCCCAGCAGTAAGTTTCAGGATTGGTATAACCATTACCAACATTGTATTTTCCTCTTTGCACTAAAAAAAAATCATTTGATATACAATTATCACTCTATTTTGACGGCAATGGGATTTGTATCTCAAAGGAAAGTAATAAAAACTCAAGGTCTCAATCGTGTCATTTTCTGCTAAAACGTAATCGTGGAATGGCAAGGACTTATATTCATTTTTGAAGCCTTTTAAGAATCTAGTTGTGCCAGTGTATAGAATTTAGATGATGTAGAGATCTTATCTTTACATGATCAAAAATTAAGAGCAATTAATAAACTTCAGTAAAATGTCGAAAAAGGACTGATGATAAGTTTTAAAAAATGACATATTTCGTGTGATTATTGTGCAAGTACCTTAAAAAATTCCATTGATGTTGTCATCTACACTCTACTTAATGCGTCTTTGACGAAATTTTTTAAATTGCATTAGTAAAATAATTAACAGTAGTTTGCTTTGGAAAAATACACAGTTTTTGCGATTATTATGTAAGTTCGTTTTCGAAATTCCATTGCTATTGTCATCTATGCTCCGTTTTATATATCTTCAATATAATGTTTCAGAGGTAACTAAATTACATATTGATAGCCTAACGGAATTAAAAAATCGGAAGGAAAGACTAGTTATCTACTATACAAAAAACTAATAAAAAGACTGGCCATTATATAGCAGATTGAATTTTAAATCTGATGGGAAAAAAATTAAGAAAATGAAATGCAACGCGCCCTTCACTCCTGAAAAAGAAAACCGCACTGGAAGAAAACTGAAATATGGTTTTCTGAGAGTTTCATAATTCAGCGCTGAAAGGTTAGACAGAACTTCTCTAAACCAGGAAGAAAGTTAAGCGTATTCCAGAACACGTTCTGATAATCCCAGAATGTCTGAATATTTTACAGTGACTGTAATCATAATATGAATTCTTCAACAAGCAGTTCTCCATATAGAAAATAAGATGATCTAAAAATGCAGATTTACAATATTTAGTAATTTCATAAAATTTTCTCTCATTTTGCTGCGTGAATTTTGGCTCAACATATTTCTTTCAATGTACGAAAATGAATTTATCTTAGCATAGCATATTATAGTAAAGCTGCTATTGAAGATAACTACAGCCGGTTAGAAATTTGAAGCTCATGTACGTTCGGCTAAATCTGAATAAAGAAAAAGTAAGGAGATTCGCTAGAAAAATTCTATAATGTTTAGTTATAACAAAAATACGTGATCCAAAGGAATACGTGAAAATACGTGATGTACGTGATCCACTTACATCTCTCTGGGCAAGAACAAAATGCAATGAAGCTGACATAAATGTACTAAGCCATTGGAAAATACTAGTAATTTTCAATGGAAATGTTAATGCATTACACCAGTTTACTCCATACCGTTTATTTAACGTATGCTAGCTATGTATATATATGTATACATATATCATATATCGAGTGATCCAAAAGTCCGCTAACATTTGAAAATTCAATAATTTACGGAATACTGTATGTAGTGAGAGAGTGAATCAGGCTAGTTATGGCTTTGTCACTCTTCTCCAGGAGTTGGTCGCGGTGCAATGTGGATTTATTACACCAGTCGTGATCGGACCGTTTCTTTTTCTTTGGGGAAATGCGTGGTTCTGCTCTTCAAATTGTCAGTGTGACGGGTGCGAGGTAAGCTGATATATTACAGAATCGCATCATCCCTAGTCTGACTAATAAAACACCTATTGTAAGGCATGATTTTTACGTAGGATGGTGTACCACCCTCGTATTGCTATACGTGTGAACGATCTCTTGTACACGTCGTTTGGTGATGATCGCGTGCTGAGAAGGTACTTCCGTCATGCTTGGCCTCTCAAGTCCCTAGATCTGAATCAGTGTGATTATTGGTTGTGGGATTACCTGAAATCGCAAGTCTATCGCGATCGTCAAACCTCATTAGAGATGCTAAAAGACAATAACAGACAGCAATTTCTCACCATATCTGGAGATATGCTGTCACGTGCTATTCAAAATATTGTCTCTCGACTACAGGTATTGTTGATGAATGACGGCGGATATGTTGAACATTTTTATTAAGAACATATTCTTTGCTAAAAATCAATTGTTATGTTAATTATTGCTTTCGTTATCATATAAAGCGCCACCTCCTGGCAGTTTTCATCACTTTTTTATCTTTCAATAAAACCCCCACGACATTTTAAGCATATGTCAGCTTTTACCTCTCTACCTACATTATTCAATGAATTACTGAATTTTCAAATGTTAAAAACTCTAAAATTATTGAATTTTAAAATTGATATAATAGGACGAAAATGCAAAATTCTGCACTAATCCTGCACAAGGGTAATATTTAATTTAATAAAATAATAGGGAATATAAATGAAAATTATCTCCTAAGAAATTCGAAGTTACATTTTATATGCACTATAATGGTTGTATGGAGAAGTTTCAGTTCCCCTTAATGTGTCGGGATTTTTCTATGGAATCAACAATAATTCTCTTGTTTTATTCTTTTGTTTTATTTCTCATAGTCTATTCCAGTATACTTATTTACGAATTCCAATTTATATTTACCACAAAAAGGCACATTTGCTTTCTAAATGTCATTTTAAATTTCCTAAGAGATAATTTTCATTTATAATCTATATATGTATGCATATGTTTTATAGTATATACATAAATATATATATCAAGGACCCCCATTAAAAGTTAACATCTCGGAAGATATACGGAAGATGAATTGATTAGGCTAACATGTTCAGTCGTCAAACCTTACACACTTTATCAAAACTCAAACCTGCTTATTAAATATGGTACTAAATCTGTTAATTAAATATGATATTAATCATGCAATGATTCTTTTTCTTTTTTTCCATACTTTGCGTCTCGTTGAAAACAACAGGAAATTTCAAAAGTATAAAAGATTAAATATTTATTGGCTATAAAATGAATACAATCTCAAACCATGTCACAAAAACTATCGAAACTAAATGGTCGGAGTGTCTTGTGGTCACCCTTCTTAGCTTCTTTCTTGGCCAAATTTTATACTTCTGATACTCATATTTAGAAGTTCGTGTAGAGAGAATCAATCTATGTACTTACGTCATTTTGAAGACTCAGTGTGGGAAGAAACCTGTGCACAACAGCTCATCTTTCAGTAGCATCCATATGCATTCAACAGGATGGATGCTGCAGATCTGGGATGGACCACCCTTAAGTACTATAGTG
This sequence comes from Stegodyphus dumicola, assembly GCF_044657685.1. Taxonomy (NCBI): domain Eukaryota; kingdom Metazoa; phylum Arthropoda; class Arachnida; order Araneae; family Eresidae; genus Stegodyphus; species Stegodyphus dumicola. The sequence continues at coordinate 120,407,643 of NC_140779.1, read as the reverse complement.
TCAAGAATATGATCGACTTCCAGGAGAAACGAATTTTCTATTCATCTACGTCAGAAAAAGCATTTGGACCGAGAACATGAGCCCTGTATTTTCTCGCTTATTGGCGTGTTCTCTGGGATGTACGCCCATTTAACACTATGTAATTCAAAATCATGTCGCTACCTCTACAATAAACTGTCTTTTATGGCTATTATATAATGCATTGTGATACTATTGTTTTCTTTAAAAGAGAATTAAGTAAAAAGTACACATACTTTTGGTCATGCTATTTTTCATGAGGGTCCTAAATAGAGTTCAAATTGAAGGTGGTGTGGTGTGGTGTATTTAATTATGGCAAAGCACACTAGGGCTATCTGCCTAAGGGGAGGGATGCCTTTCGTGGAGGACTTTCTAAGGGAAACTGGCTCGTATGCACGTTACACATGGAGAAAACCACGAAAACGCCCATGCAGCCAGCCCGTTCGCGGGATTCGAACCTCGGACCGAACTACCAGTGTTCAGCGTCTTTACCGCTCGGCCGCTGGTGGGCTTTCAAATTGAAGGCAGATGTGTTGTGGCTGCATTGATATCAAGTTTTAAGTTAATTCATGCACTTGTCGCATTTCAGAATTGAATAACAAAATAGATTAAGCTTAGATATTAGTCTTAACTGTCTAAATAGCTTTCTGTCTGCACTCTCTATTAAATATCTCAGAATCATAATACAAAATTTAAAATTTTATAAGCTCAAAGTGACTTTCTTAATGAGTAGATCTGGCTGTCAATGACTGTAGAGATCAAAGACTGTGTTGACAATATCACTGAGTGTAGCGAGAAAGGTAGCATGCAGTTACCGATGATAAAATGACGTTCTTTTGTATTCCGTATATTCATGCAGCCCGCCATCCAGAAGGGGCAGTGGTTACTGACTCTGACTGCCGTATCGGAGGACCGTGGCTCGAGTCCCGGAGAGGTCATAGATGTAAATTGTCTTCATAGGTTGTCACAAATTGCCCCTTCAGAGTGAAATAACCAAAGTCCCCTGGCAAAAATCTGCACTAAAATATAAATTAAAAAAAAAAAAAAAAAAAAAAAAAAAAAAACCCGGAGAACATGTATGGCAAAAGGAATGGGACACTGCCAGTCAAGGAAGAAGACTACGTGACTTAATTCCGAAGGTCAACACAGAAGAACTACATTGCAACCCATTTCTGACCTACTATATGACGGGGCACGGCCCCTTTGCAACATACTTTCTCCAAAAGTAACACCACAAATACAGATACACGTGTATGTGGAGAAAGGCGTGACCCCTACCATTATATATTTATAATTGCGGTCTTACAGAAGAAAATTACATGAGATGCCCAACCACAAACCTCCTGCCTTTTAAAAGGTTATTCATTAAAAGAAAATGACCAAGAGAAAACATAAGTAAGATAATGAAACAACTGCAAAACATTGGTCGAGATCTTTGCCAAATAGAATAACTGTGCCAACAAGACGATTCTCATCGAAAGAATGCACGCAAATGGTTATAATACAGCACAATCAGAAACTGACAGTAAGTGATGTGAAAAGAATGTTGCAAAGTGAAATGCAAAGATTCTCGTGTTGTAGCCCAGCCGGTATAGTGGTTGATGACTCTGACTGCCGCATTGATGGGCCCGAGTTCGAATCCCGGTAAGCGTATAGTGTCCGTGAGATATGGCGGCATTCAAAATGTACGGTGAGCCGAAAATCCTCTCGAGAGGTTGCTGGGAGGGGAAGAGAGGTGGAAGAGGATTGCCCTCCCGGGGTGTTCTTCAAAATTTGGGGCGGAAACTTAACAATTAGCTTGGTTCAGCAATACTTCAATTACCTATGGTGCTACGGAGGTGCTGACCTAGCTTCTACCTGTACCTGTCTGTCCCTTCATAGGAAGCAACGGTGGCCCACCTATTAGGTGCCTTCATAATAAAGGGATCACAGTTTTTGGCCTTACTAGTAGCCAACGCCTATAATGGTTAGTGCCCACAAATGGGGAAAAAATATTCATTTAGTGCTAAATTTGGGTAAATTTATGAATTTCTAATTTCTTACATAAGCATAGCTCTCGTTACACATTTTTACGCTTTAATTTATCAAAATGAATGTATAAATGCGCAACCACATTACAGGTTGAGTTGATGAGAGCATTCGGCAAACTAGCAATTTATTTCTTATTATATTTTTGAGAGCGAGCTATCTGTGACTGTTTGAACGGCTTTCCCAGTATAAGAGCCAGTTATCATGCATTAGTAATCTCTGAATAAAATCATCTCTGAAGGCAGCTGGACTTCACATAGTGTATCAAAATTTGATAACTAAATATAATATTAACTAACTAATCATATAATAGCTTCATTTCTCTCTCCATCGTTTTTTTTAGGAAATAGCTGTTTGCTATTAAACGTTGCAGAGACATTAGGTTAACTGGAAAAGCAGGAGAGATGAAAAATGAGCAACCGCCTTCACCGGGAATCGAACCGCGGACCTCTGGATTACACGTCCAGCGTGCAGACCACCACACCACGAAGGCGAGAGAAATACCTTATAACGTCCTTCTTTATCTTTAACACTTTGAATATATATTGTATTATTTAATGAATCGAAATTTTATGTTGAAACAGTAAAATTTGCAAAAAATGCTTTGTACGACTCGGAGGCTTTCCGTTTCCTTCGCAAGCCATGTCTTAACCTATGAATCAGAATACATCGAATGAAATGTATTTCTTACAAATTACAGCTAAAACGAAACGTGTGCGGAGAAACAGAGTTTTTCATCAAAATTTAAATGAAAGTTTTAGATCTTTAATTTTATTAAAGCAATTTTACATTAATTATAAATAAATTTATCAAATACGAGTAAAAACAGTTTGAATCGAAATCGAAAAAGTAAATAAAAAAGGATTTAAACAGTAAAATATTGTATTCTCTCTCCCATGATACTTTTAGTCAATATATTATGGTTTTTGTTTTTTGAAGGGGTGCTAAAGCGTTTCCAAGTTCTGAGATGCGATTTTGAGCTCAATGTAAGGTTATAAAATTTATGAAATATATGTCAAAATTTAAATCTCATAAGCCATCCATAAATACAGTTTATACAGCTCAGAAAATTATATATTTTAAATAGGCATCTATATCCTCCATCTTGCATTTTGAATTTGTAAAAGAACTGTAAAGAAAAAGATGGTGGTTTACCAAGATGGTGGTTGGAATGAATGTATGGTTACTGCATAGAATTTTGGAAGAGAATAATTTCCAAGGGCTATGTTCAACCAAGCATAAATTTTAAACTTTTAGCATCATAAAAGTGATTGCAGAGATATTTACCCGCATAGATTATTTTATCTAGACTTAAAGTTTGCCAGTAGAGTAGAAAACATCCTCCACCTAAGAATATTCAGTAGGACATTCCATCTAAATATCATTGGAATTTCATTAGCCATATAGTCTTCAAATTTATGATGGACGAGAAGGACACCATAATCATTCAATGAACTTCAACGAAGAGGAACACATCGGGAAAAGCTTGATTTTGAGGTGGAGTGAAATAGAATATTGGAACTCCCCCCCTACTATAGCTAAAAGCGAACTTGTGTTGAAATGAAAGTTTGAGAGGTTAAATCAGTGATTTAAAATATATCGAATACTAAGGAAAATTAATCTGTGCATAAAATATTGCATTCGCGATTTTCGATGAGAATGATTTCTATCTCATAACTGGGAATGTAAGCATTCCTTCCTTGTATTTCGTTTGGTTACAGCCGAAAACATCGCGGCAAAAACATCGCAGACGAAAACGTCGCGGAGAAAGCAACGCAAGGAGAAAACGTCGTGCTACAAAACATCGTGGGAGAAAACATCGCAAAGAGAAAACATCGCAGTTCTAAAACATCGCGGTACAAAACATCGACGTCGAAAATAAAGCGGTTCAAAAACTTCGCAGTTTAAAAACATCGTCGTCGAAAATATCGTGGTAAAAAATAAAGTATCTACAAATCATCGCATGACGATAACATCGCAGACATACTTTTTTCAGGTTTTAATAATTGTAAATGGATATTCCCGTAATGATTTGTGAGCGCAAGATGGAAAGAAGGATAATTTTTACTTTCATATTTTTTATTAATCAATAAATTTTTTGCTGAGAAAATAAAAAGGAAACTTAAGCATAGAAAATTAATGCAACTTATAGCACTTAATAGAATTTTAAACCGACATAGTTAACTAACAAAGGCCATTAATAAATCGTTTTTTTATAAAGTTTTTACTGGTAATTTTTCATGAAAACTATAATCTATAAGTTGCATTTAATTTTCTATGCTTAAGTTTCATTCTTACTTTTTCAGCAAAAATTTATTAGTTAAAAAAATGTGAAAGTAAAAATTCTCCTTCTTAACATCTTGCGCTCACAAATCATTATGGGAATATCCATTTACAATTATTAAAACCTGAAAAAAGTATGTCTGCGATGTTATCGTCATGCGATGATTTGTAGATACTTTATTTTTTACCACGATATTTTCGACGACGATGTTTTTAAACTGCGAAGTTTTTGAACCGCTTTATTTTCGACGGCGATATTTTGTACCGCGATGTTTTAGAACTGCGATGTTTTCTCTTTGCGATGTTTTCGCCCACGATGTTTTGTAGAACGGCCTTTGTCTCCGCGACGTTTTCGTTCGCGATGTTTTTGCCGCGATGTTATCGGCGGACACCATTTCGTTTTTCCTTATAATGCAGGGATGTCGAAATAGGCCTTAAGAACGCCCTTTTTTGCTGTTTGTGATCAGTTGAACAAATCTTGTGAGTGACAAAATTTATGTATATTTTTATACTTTAGAATCTTAGGATTATTCACCTAAAAAGATTCTTTAAGATCAGTGTAAAAGTATCTTTATATAACCAGTGCTTATCCCTCCACCACATATTTAAAAATATTTGCTTAACATAATATAATATTATTGGGCCGCCGCCCCCGGAAACAAATTAAATTTTTTCCTCAAGGATATAGAAACTGCTTACCACTCTTACAAAAGGTACTTCTTTGAAGTATACAGCTAAATTGGAAGGCTAGCTTTGAGGGCTAGAATATTGAAGAACTGTGTAGCGACTTATCGTAGAGTTCTAGCTAGTAAACAGTAAACAGACCAGCCGAAGCTGCACAGAGTTAACTAACAGACATGGCCCTTAATTAAAATAACCGGCGGATACTTGTAGACAGGTAGCAATACGGCCGAGTAGTAGTAATATTAGACTTTTAGCAACGATGTGGCCAGAAGGCAGAACACGCTTTCCTAACCCTTCTACGCTCTTTTAGGTTCTCCTAGTGATCTAATCCAGACTTCAGCTTAAATACTGGTTTCTACCTCATTTACATAAAATGCAATTCTGAAAACTCATTCTGGCAGGGAAATGTAGGTTTGAAACGAGAAAGTAAAGGAAAGGCTTGTTTCAAAATAAAACAACTATTAGGAACTTAAAATAAATCCCTTCAACTACGCGCTTTTTTTGTTGAGATCAACAGTATGTGATCCTTGTTACTATTTTACGCCTTTTTTCGTTAATAAGTCGATAAATGTATAATAGCGGCGTGTACTGCAAGTACACTGCTATAAATAGATCTGATTATTCATACGATAAAAATAGATTTATATGATTAGTGGCGTTTCCTTCTGTAAATGGTAAGAGTTGAACCAAACACCCCACTCATATTCTCCAGCAGATTTTGGTCATGAAAAGCATTCTGTGTATAGTATACCATGGCATGGCAGTAGGTAAAGTTAAGCTTTAAAGGCGAAAGATTTGAAGGATTACGAGCAGGCGGATTTCCATACCAATGTGTTGACTCTTCTATTGCATAGAATCAGGCTACATACAGGCTACATGGGGATACAGTATAAGGCGAAGGAGAGAGGAATCTACCGACAAACGACACCGTTATTGTCCTGCTAAAAAAATGGGAATGAAAAATAGGATATGTGGGGCAAATGGCTCTAAGTAATCACACAGAAAACATTTTAAGCTAGAAGTTAGGATCTACTGCCTTGTAACCGATACTCACACATGTAGTCAGAGTCTTCTGCATTAAATTGCTTCAACTAACATTGACGCTACATATCAGTGAGTGTCTGCAGAAGAAATGATGCTGAGATGACTTGCATGGAAAAATGATTGGCTTTCTACCGTATGTTCCGATTTTACGTTCAATTCTTACAGTGGGTGAATCAGTAGTAAGCATTGTGCTTGCTTATGTAGACCCATTATCTGATTTGGAAGTACTAGCAGATGCTGATAACAGTAATATTTTGGTCCTATATAACAGATCTCATTGTAAAAGCGAAAAAATTCATGAAGTGAAAATGAACTGAGTGAAAGCCCGTATTGATGTTATAGGAAATGACAGGGCCGACATACTGGCCAAAGAGACTGCTATAGGTAATGCCGGGGATGCGTTCGATATTCAGGCATCAAAAGCAATCGTTATTGGTAAAATCAAGGATTTCTATTATGATTGCTGGAAAGCGAAATGGAACATTTCGGGAAAAAGGAAAGATTATTTGTTGAACCTTGAAGTTTCAAAAAAATTAGAGAATGATATGCGATTTTGATTACCATCATATAATTACTGGACACAGATGCTTCCTGCCGTACAAACAAAATTTGTTTGTTCCGAGAAACCCCATTTTCATATGTTTTAAATAATTTAATCAATAAAATAGCAAGAAAATTAAATGTCAAAAATTTATTAAAATATAGCTGATTTTTTCCATAGTTTTAAAAAATTTAGAAGATTTCATTCTGGTTTTGGAAATTCAACATACAGAATAACAAATACTTCAGAGAAATTTTGAATAGTTTTTCACCTAGAACAGAAGTTTAGAAAAATCTAGTTTTGAACAAACAGAAACGGAAAGTTTAGTTTCAGTTTTTACAAATAGATGGCATTGCATTCTGCACTTAAGCACTGTAAGGTAATAAATACAGCGCAAAATATGTAATGTAATGTGAAAATTGGACATAACAGAATGCTGACATTTCTTAAAACAAAAGTATTTTAAATAACAAAAAATAATTTTACTCTCAGAACTTTTATTATTTATTATGATTATTTTATTTAATTATATTTATTATTTTATTTATTAATACTCCTTTTCCTCCAGCCACATACTTTACATACATGCGGGCGATACACTCTCGGATTATTTTTTTTTCGAGACACATACGCATGATAGCTACTTCACTCGGGAAGACACATAAATAAGTTAAAGTGTTTATTTGTTAAAGTGTGTTAAAACGTAAATCAGTTTTAACTCATGAGATCATCGATACTGTGAACTCTTTTTTAATAATTTCATTTAGATCAGACATGTAGCTGCTACATTCTACTCTTAAAACGTCATTCATGAAAATTACTAATTTGTTTTCTATATACATTCTTTGATTATTTTATTTTCGTGTAAGGCCAATAACACTGATGAGTTAAAATTTAGGTATACTTTTGCACAGTCTTGTATATTTCAGGTTTCTTTTTCCCAAATTCGCTGTATTCGTTTTCCTCCATTTTGTCTTTAAAAACAACTTCCAGATGCGTTTTCTGGAGAAATTTCAGTGCCATCCTGTTTAACTACTCTTATGGTTGGAATATTTTGCAGTATCTGGTTTTGCATTCCTTCATTATAAGTATTTAATATTTCTTCGAAAGCAAATAAAATTATTAGTCATCTGTGATATTATTTTGTTTTCTTCTCTCAAATGTCACACATTTTTCAGTTGAGGGTAGGAGGAGACATCCCTCTAGCAAGAAGTTAGGTGGTATTGTCTCGTGTCTCTGCAGACATGAAGTGACAGTAATCGTGAAGAAATTTAAACTTCTTGAAACAAATTTAGTGAGCATCAAATTCTGATTGCAGTTCTGTTCCTATAAAAAACAACAAAGAGGAACACCCTGCGCAGTGTTTTAAAAATTGTTAATAATTATGGTGGTCCTTGCCACCAAATCATCTTTTTCTTTTTAAATTAAAAAAAAAAATAATCATAAATTTTCAGTAGGCTGATAATATTTAGTCCTGTTGCACAAAATATTATTCCTAACTTAGAACTATCTAGTGCGAGGTATATTGCTCAGTCTTACGTAACGTATAATCTGTAACACGTTTTGTTTTGTTAGGGCGCAGCCCGGTCCACCTTGCAAAACAAAGTTTTCCCTATGACCCTATACGGGCTACGCCAGTACAAAAATCACCACACAACTATACAAACACACGAATCATACAATGCCAGTGGCTTCTTTATTGTTGTTAATAATCTTTATAATCTTATGCGCTATTTCTCTTGCCTTAAGTAAACCATTTTTCATAAAATCTACGTTCGCTCCATCAATGCATCTGGTTAACTTACATTCTGTAATAAAGTGGAAATTGTCTCCTACTTTTGTACATACTTTACATAAATCATTATCTTGAACACGGAATCTTTTCAGATAAAAGGGAAATCTCCCATGACCTGTAATTAACTGATTCAAGTCAAAGTCATTGTTAATATTCATATTTTCCTTAGAAACAAAAATCTTCATGACCATATTATTTTTAGCAGAGTTTACCCATTGAGTCCGCCATTTATCTACAATGTCACACTTCATAATGTTAATGCATCTTCTCCTGGAGGCTTTTACATCGACAGTTTCAATATCATTATTCATTGTTGCCTCCTTTGCTAACACATCCGTCCTCTCATTGCCGAAACAACCAATATGGGCTTTAACCCAATTAAAATTCAATTGATGCCTTACCTCCAATTGTATCACCAATTTTTTAATAATTTGAATATTTAAATTTTGCTGCTCGGGGTCAGAGAGTGCTTGAAGAACTGACATACAGTTAAAATGTATTGTAATTATATGTGATTCATTTAGATTTCTTACAAGCCACTCCACGGCTTTTTGTATAGCAATCAGTTCGGCTTGATACACCGAATTATATTTTTCTAATTTAAATTTCGCATGTTCAATCTCTAGTCCATGATAGAACACTACAAATGCTAAGCCAATTTTTCCCTCCAACCCCGAGTCATCCGTATAGACATCAATATCATTAAATACAAGAATGCATCTATTAGTAGTAATTAATCTTCTTTCCCTTGGATGTAAAAGATGACAATTAAAAATATAAAAAGCAGTGTTAAAAACAATATCATCTGTATTTGTATAAAAGTCGATCTTATTTGATCTCAATAAAAACTTTTTATAATAAAAGTCATATAGGACAACGAGATGGGCTGAACGCCCGCAAGTATATTAGCAATTTCCGTAGGAGCAGTTCTAAAACGTCTTGTGATTGCCAGCAGCCAGCCTCTCTGGATAGAATTCAATTAACTCTATAACATCTGCCACACGTATATTTTCATCAAATTATCTAACCCCTTATTTTGTATGTAATGTTGTTGCTTGTGTACAAGTTCGTTTGAACTGAATGCACAAGTCCGATGAAAAATGAACAAAATTTATTATTATCACAAACAAAATAAAATGCTTAAATTTCCTCCGATATTCGTTCAGTATTACAATATCTCACAGTAGTTATCTTTTAACTACACAAACGTTCAACAGAACTTAATTCAAAACAGCTAGAGAAAGCTAATTCGCGAATTCGCTACAGTCAACAAGAGCAGTTTTCTAAACTAACTCTTAAAACAACAACTGAATTGAGAGGTTTTCCTCCTTTTTATAAGATTTTAAATCGCACGCGAGAATTTTCTGGAATTTTCTCGAAATCAAAAAAAGATATGTTCATTTATTTATTAAATGTTAAATGCACGTTCTCTTGTATTTTTAATTTTCCGGCTTACCTTTCCTTTAATATTCGTCACGTGCTACACTGCACGGGGAATAAAACAATTTAATTTATAATTCAACTAACATTAGCTATTTAAATACCAAATCCGTAACAATATGCGAATATTTCTGTGAATATTATTTTCATACTTGCATATATTCTGTAAAAGGTTCCTGCAACATCTCATATAACATATGATTCTACGAGATTGATATAAAAATCCTATAATTCATACAGGGCAACTTGTAAGCTTATGATATACTGTTCGCTTGTAGCACCATAACATTCCAATATGTTTCCTTCAAGGGCCTTGTATGCTCATGTAAATGTCCTAGGGCCCTGGACGTGGTGCATAGATAGTAGTTTCTTCTTTCTTTCTTTTTTGATACAGAGGACACGCCATTAGATTTTAAGCGTAATAACAGGCCTTTTGTCCTCTTGATGGTGTAGAATAGAGAGAATATTGTTACTGGAGATTTTAAAGTTGAGTTCTCTGCCCAGAAAAACTAAAATAAACCACCGTCCACCATTCTGAAGTTCACTGTAAATTGTATTGTTTGCGGTAGAAGCAAAAATAATTCTTATCTCAAAGGAACAAAATGTTAAAAACTTTCCCTTTCTGAAGTCAGTGCACTAAGGCACGTAAAAAGAACACTGCTAAATTGACTAGCCACATTCTCCGAAAGGTTTTTAATTTTATGTTCTTTAATTCACTTGCTCGGATACGATTCATTGTATTTAATGACAATATTTATCACAATTTCTATTTCGAGATAAACAATGCGGGAAGTCAAGTTTTCCTGGTGAATAATGCAATAAAATGATATTAGATTTATCAAATTATATCTCTGCTTCAGTACGTAAACAAATCCACTTTCGAATGGACTGGATTAATCTGTGCTTGTGGTTTGCCATTCATTGAAAAAAATTAAAAACAAAAATCTTTTGCAAATTAATTTTTCAGTACAATATCTAACAAAAACTCAGTATTATAATGGTGCTGAAATATCCATGCTGGAATTAAAAGCCAAGTACAAGAACTTCGAGTTTTTCCAAGTCTTCGATTACGTTGTCAAAAATAGGTTTAGCGATATCTTTAATAAGTGTAACACAGGTAGAATATGAGAGGTGCATTTTTTATTTCCGAAATAATTTGATATTTATTGCTGAAATTATCGAACAGTATAATGGAAGCATTTTTAAACATATCTTCACAATTTCTGCATCAGTAAACGGCATTTTATATTTCCGAAGTATATAAGAAATTCATCTTGTGACATTACACATTACCACCGACATAATATTTTGTTGCTGTTGCAATAACCTTTAAAAAAAGTCTTATGAGAGATCCCTTAGGAAATGAGTATACTTTCAGGACAGATCAAGTTGCCAAACTATGCTTATTTTGCTCTACAAAATAGTACTTCACAATCGCCTTGGAACAATTAACTTCCATCGGATATTTTTCGTTTGTATTTGGAAGGCACCCCTGATATAGTGAATAAATTTCAGTTTCACACCTAAAATGGTCGCTAGTTCATTGGGATTTATTATCATTAATCAATTCTTAAAATCACAAAAAGAAAAAAATCTGATGTGTACACCACATGACTTTCTTGTACGGAATATTAAATTATACGCATTTTTTCTTGCATTTCATTTAAACTTATTGGATTGAATTAAATCTACTTCGCCGACAGCGCATAAACCACAATAGAATAAATGCATTCTTTAAAATTCACTCTAGTATTTGTTTACCATAGCGACACTGTGGCGCTAGATTCACTTAATAGTATTATATTTCGTTCATATTATAACTCATAATGCGCAAAATTTATATCATTTAAAGAATAGAATTATGTAATCGTTGCCACATGTTCTATTCAAATACTATAATAAAGCTAGAATGATGTATAAAAGAAATTAAGCAAACAAAACAAAAAAGGAACAGTTTTTCACAGACGATTGAGTATTTCTCATTCAACTAATTCAGTTCTCACTTCGCGAGAAAGCAAAAATACATAAAAACTCAAAATATCTGTATTAAAAATTACGAAGTAAATCTTAAACACTTATTTCCTCGAAAAAATTCCAGAAAGGATTAAGCATGATTTAATTCGCAATAATAAATGAAAGCGTTATCTTTGTTGTTGCGAAGCTAAGTTTCTCTAGATTGGCAACAAATCCACTACTCTGCTGTTTCAAATGTAAACAATCAATGGCCGCCATAAAAAAAAGGCTTAGCGGCACTTAAACAACTTTAAAATTAAGACACAATAACACGCCGAATAAATACTGATTCAGAAGTCAAACAACAAAAATCAGCGTTAATTCACAAAATTTTCACAGGACTAGTTTCGATGGTTTTACCGAACCATCATCTTCAGCTGCAAAACCGCAAATGAACAAGATAGGAAATAATGTTTAGATAAGATAAGAAAGCCTGGACAAGAATAAGCAAGTGGCACCATCTGTTGGCGAAACCAGAACTAAAACATAATTTCTCTAAAAGCCGAAGGCAAATTTGGATTGGAATTAGGATCGTTAACTAGAACAGAAAGATTTTTATGAATGTGAAATGCCTCTAGAAAATCCAGTTCTCTCCAATGGAAGATGTTTTTTGAATAATTTTGGCAGCAGAAAAATTGAAAGTGTGATTTTCGGACCAACAATGTTGAGCAACAGAAGACTTCTGTGTTTCCTTTTTTCTAACATATGCCTCATGTTCTTTGACGCGAAATTTTAAGGCTCTCTTAGTTTGTCCAATGTAAATTAAACCGCACTGGCAAGGAATCCTATAAATACCCCAGGAATTCATATCCGGAATGGGGTCCTTGAGTATGGAAGTTGGAATTTTATTGATGGGAGAGTAAACAAACTTACTTCGGTCCGTGATAAGGGATACACGTCAACAATTGTCCAAAATTGAACATGAACTCTATAAGCTTCATCTGGAACTCGCTAAAACATATCCAAAATTCACTGCCCTTGAACAAAAGTCTTGGTCTAGAACGGAGAATGCAGTTAACCGTCATAAAAACACCCTTGCAGTTAAATTCGAAAAACTTCTTTTACAGTCTTCCAGTTCAAGTAGTTCAAAAAATCTTCCCATTGTAAACATCAAGCCAATAGTTAATATTTCTAATGTTAGTCTTTCAGAAGAACAAGAGAGAATTCTAAAATATAATTTTAACTTCTCACAAACCTGTAAACCCTCGATTCCAAAGATTTTGGCTCCTATCGAAAAAGCTTTCAAGTTCAGTAAAGTTTCAGATTCACAGAAAGAAATGATTAGGCATCTTATCGCTCATAATGTGAAATTCAATAATAAACCTTTGAAACCAAATCTAACTGCGAGAGAAAGAGCTACAATGCGTGAGATTCATTCTAACCCGGATATTGTCATTTCAAAGGCCGACAAAGGTGGCCAGATAGTCGTCATGGATAAGAACACTTACATCGATGGTGTCACTAAACTCTTAAACGAAGGACCATATAATCCGATCCCTAAAGATCCTTCACCTTCGGACTTATCCAAAATAAAAACTGCGATCAAATCTTCGCAAATCATTTCAAGCAACTTAAAACATTCTCTTATCCCATCTGTTGCGAATTGTGCCAGATTATATGCTCTTCCCAAAATTCATAAAAGTGGTATTCCTTTCCGCCCTATTGTATCAAATTTAGGTACTGCCTCGTATCCATTAGCTAAATATTTAGTTTCTAGATTTTCCACTCTATTAGACAATAACATTTACACCATAAAAAATTCAATAGAGTTTGTAAAAAAGGTTAAAAACATTTCTCCTCGTAATTTACTCATGGTTTCTTTTGATGTAAAATCATTATTCACCAATGTCCCAGTGGAGGGTGCATTAAGATGTCTAGAAACCAGACTTCGCGAATTTCATTTCTCTTGCATCGAAATTGATGAGCTAATTTCTCTCACTCAACTCTGTTTGAAACAAACACATTTTGTTTTCCAAAATAAACATTACAAGCAAACTGAGGGATTAGCCATGGGAAGCCCCCTCAGTCCCATCCTGGCTGATATCTACATGCATTATTATGAATCAAAATTGTTTGAAACTTTAAACTTCCCGGCATGGTTCCGCTACGTAGACGATACTTTTACCCTGTTTGAAGGTAACAAAGATGATTTAAATAGAGTTCTTTCAACAATGAATTCTATTGATCCTGCTATTCAGTTCACTTTTGAACTTGAGACTTGCAATTCTCTTCCGTTTCTCGACATTCTGGTCCCACGTAACACATCCAACTTCAGTACTACAGTTTACCGTAAACCTTCATCGGTTTGCCTTCCACCACACTTTAAATCATGTCATCCGACTAAACAAAAGTTAGCTTCATTTTATTCCTATGTTTTCCGTGCTCTTCAAGTTTGCTCCTCCAAACTAGCCCTTGATGAAGAACTAAATTATTTAAAAGCAATAGCTATTGACAGGGGCTTTTCACCCAACATTATTAATCAAGCAGTTAAAAAATTCTCATCTCAACACACTAAAAGCCACACTCGTATTTTAGATTATAAAAATTCTGTTGTCATTCCCTTCTTTCCATCAATTAGCTATAAAGTTGCACATATTTTGCAGAAATTTAACTTTCGGGTTGTTTACTCTCCCATCAATAAAATTCCAACTTCCATACTCAAGGACCCCATTCCGGATATGAATTCCTGGGGTATTTATAGGATTCCTTGCCAGTGCGGTTTAATTTACATTGGCCAAACTAAGAGAGCCTTAAAATTTCGCGTCAAAGAACATGAGGCATATGTTAGAAAAAAGGAAACACAGAAGTCTTCTGTTGCTCAACATTGTTGGTCCGAAAATCACACTTTCAATTTTTCTGCTGCCAAAATTATTCAAAAAACATCTTCCATTGGAGAACTGGATTTTCTAGAGGCATTTCACATTCATAAAAATCTTTCTGTTCTAGTTAACGATCCTAATTCCAATCCAAATTTGCCTTCGGCTTTTAGAGAAATTATGTTTTAGTTCTGGTTTCGCCAACAGATGGTGCCACTTGCTTATTCTTGTCCAGGCTTTCTTATCTTATCTAAACATTATTTCCTATCTTGTTCATTTGCGGTTTTGCAGCTGAAGATGATGGTTCGGTAAAACCATCGAAACTAGTCTTGTGAAAATTTTGTGAATTAACGCTGATTTTTGTTGTTTGACTTCTGAATCAACTTTAAAATTGTTGATAATTCTAAAAATATTGCATACAGATTTACAAAGGCATAAAAACCTTAACCGGAAGACAAGAACAACATAATTCAAACATTTTTAAAGCAAAAAATGTACAATTTACAAACATATAAGAGTAAAGAAACTGAGATCACTGAGCCGGGTAACAGAGTGGTTATATATATAAATATATTTATATAAGTTTGTTGCGACCGATTGAAACCAAAATACGGGTGCACATCTACATGTTATAAAAATTCTTTTGCATTGCCCTCCCTCCTTACGTCCACACTTGGTCTGGGTCCCAGCTCATGTGGGCATCACAGGCAATGAAAAGGCAGATGAGCTTGCCAAATCGGCAGCTAATGATAAAAGCCTGAGAGAATATCCTGTGAAACTCCCAACCTCTTATCTCAAGAGAAGTACTCTTGAAAATTTATTATGCCAGTGGCAGGAAAGGTGGGACTCAGCACCCACGGGTAGAAGGACCTACTCTTTTTTTCCAAAAGTGGGAACTGTAGCAAAAGTCACGAACGGTGCACAGACCCACTTTTTTTCTGGACATGGACCATTCCCTACCTATTTAAAGAGGTTCTACTTAAGCGGAACAGAATTCTGTGAATGTGGAGAGGTAGGTGATCCAGATCACTATCTCTTCCATTGTGCATCCACCAAACCTTATCACCTGAGGAGACCAAGTGATTTATTTTGGCCACAATGGGCAGAAACAATCTGCAAGAATAGTATTACTAAACGCAAATTGAATGAGGTATTAAAGTACCGTGCACAGAGTCATGCAGGTATAAACAGAGCGAACACTTCAGAATAATTGACAATTACTGCACAAAACTGTACCTTGTACGCTCACAATTAAAGGATCATCTTAGGGTAAAGACTTCCTTGTGAATGACATAACATTAGCTTTATTACCATTGCAGAACCTTGAACTGTTCAATATTTGTGTGATTTAACCACATTGGTGCATAGATTCTTAATTTTTCATTGTACACATCTTTGTGACTTTTAGATTACCCTACAATTAATAAGTCTCATAACTGAAAGAATCATTAAAACGTATTGTAAAAATTACTAGTTATATAACTGTATCATTGTTGAATTGTTTCTATTCCATCATTGGCAGAATTATATTTATTTATTTACTCAGCATAGATGGAGGCATAACCTATTGTTACCCCCCCCCCCAAAAAAAAAGGAAGGGAAAAAAATATCTTTTTTTTTAGAGTACAGAATATAAATTGGATTATGCTTTATGCTTGAAATATCAATGTTTAAATCATGTTGTTGGTAGTTCCATTGTATTTGCTAACTAGGAATGGTTTTGAAAAGTGTATTGTAACCTAACCTTAGCATTTTTCATTTATAGTACTATCTTTGGGTACCTGCATCAATAATGAATAACAGTGTATGGTTTGATTAACATTGTATATTATTTCTTAATTTTGTAATTATATGGCTAACTAGTACAGTGTGAATTGTAATCAAGATATAGAGCTACTGTATTTACAGTAATTGTTCAGTATATCTGTATAAGTAGTAGTATGAGGTTATGCGACTTTAATGCTTATATATTTTGTAAATTTTGTACATATATATAATAGAATCACAATGTATTGTACCCAATGTAAAATGCAATTCTAGCCGAGTTTGTACTTTTGTAGCTTATAGTACTAGAGTGTAAAGTTTTGTAGGCATTGTATGTACTCGAAATTTCGCGATAGAAAAATTATCTAATATTATCGTATTATATTTATAACCAGGTTTACTATGTCTTGCATTTATATAGGATATTCTATGTCTTGCATTAATATATTCTTCTATGTCTTGCATTTATATATGATATTGTTACAATGTATAGTACTCAGTGTAAAATGTATTGTGGTCTAGTGTAAAACATTGAAGTAGTATTGTAGTGTAAAGGAAGTATAGCAACATTGCCCATGTTAAAGTAGTGTAGTATAGTTAGCAGCGTAGTAGTTAAAATAGAACTTGAGTTAACAACCAGGCAGTTATAGATACTAAAAACCTATGTAAAATAATGAGTGATTATGAAACCTAAGATTTTGAAATAATAAATGCTGTCGGATCAGCGAGTCATGATTAGACAGCATCTGCCAAGTGGAAACAAATACCGTAAGGCTTACTATAGTTAAGGGCGGCAGTCCACTTGAGCAGCGTTCAGCAGTCCTATATACAAAATTTCAACGTTCTGAGGCTACTGGTTTTTGAGTTATGCGAGATACGTACGTACATACGTTCGTAACAGACGCCACGAAAAATTCTCTTCAGAATTAATTTTAAAGCAGTTTTATAATTTTTTTGGAGGAAACGAGTTTTTATTCTGTCCTTACGTACAGATATGACGCAAAAACATCGTTAAATTGCATTCGATAGCGGTCAAAATGGATATTTTCGTTGAAATATGCTGCCTGAAACTTTTCGCAATTACAATACTTCCTTTTTACTTCGTAGAAGGAAGTAAAAAATCACGCAGTTCGTACTTGCACGCCATAAGCGAAAGAGAAAGAAACTCGGAAGCAAACAAAAACTCGCAGATTCAAATGGGAGGATTACAGGGCGAATAGGATTTGCAGGATAATTTCGTCGCATCTTATGTGGAGCCGATATTTCCCCTCGAACTTTTGAATAATTTAACGCTCATGGCTTGTAAAGTTTTTTGACTGCCTTTTCCAAACTGAGTCACTCACACAAGCTCGGCTCGTTTAAGTTAACAGAGAAATGGCTGGCTTAAGAGCTTGTCATCTATAATAACATTGACGTAATCTATTTGATGAGGCATTTGAAAATCTTTAAATTTGACGATACTGGCAAGCTGTTCTCGCTCTGAATGTGTCTTTTAAGTCTAACGTTTTGTGAGTCATGCATATATTTCATCAATTAACTTAGAATATCCCAAATTACTCATCATTTAATTTTTTTTGAAAACATAAAAGCCGAAATTGTGATATAAGCTTAATAAATGCCAAAATGTAAAACTGACTAAAAGAATTCGAGCGAAAGGAAAAAATATACATTTGTGTTAGGAAAATTCTTTCGCCTGTTGATTCAAATTCCCGAGGATAGCGCAAAGTACACTCAGCTCCATCTGCAAAGGATAAAAAAAGATAATTAAGGCATGAAATGAAATACAGGATGATCCATAATTAATAGAAAAATACAACTTCAATAATTCGAAAAGCATCATGATGTGGTTTTCACAGAAATGCACGAAAAGGCAGGGTAATCTTTTTAACAAAGAAGAAAATTATTATTGCCCGAATAGAGTTATTTTTCTTGAGAGGTTGGCTGACGTTATTGCTCGTACTGAAATAAGTTTTTCTCCATCATGTGATAGGAATTACAGATGAGACATCTTCGATGCTGCACAGAGTGCCGTGCTACGTCTGACGAACATGCTCATGAATGACAGACGTGACAATGTAAACTTTGCTTCGCCACTGTACGAATTTCTGACGCAAATGAAGATTCACATGTCAGTGAAAAATGCAACAATTTGGCAAATGTTTCGTTATTTTAAAACATTCCACTCTTTTCTATGCATTTCTGTAAAACCCGCATCGTGCTGCTGTCTATTCTTTAGGAGTTATTGAACTTTTTTTTTTCGGGTGGCTTTCTTATCGCCAAGCATATAAATTGCGCGGTCTATCAGTTTTTTACTTTAATATAATTGGCAGTCATTATCAGATTTTATTGAAATTTCTCCTATTTATCAAGTATGTTTATTTTAGTTAACGCAAAAGAGTTGTTTTAAATATATTTTCACCATTCAGATTGCTATTGCTAACTTTATTTTTTTGCTTTTCTGAAACAAAGGTGGTAAATTTCCCGTAAGGGTACCTATACATCATTTTGGAAAAGATAAAACTTAATTTTCTATTTATTAGATAACATATTGAAAATTTTCACATTCTTATTATATATAAGATAAAGTATGGCAAAAATAAAGTTTAAATTTTCAATTTCTTAGACAATATAATAAAAGTTTTTTCGTTCTTATATAAGGTGACTATAAGTCCCGAATTTCCCGAGACAATCCCTAATTTTCAGTCAACTTGTTTTTTGCTACCGAATTTTATAGCATTTGTCTCGAATTGTCCTGAGAAACAGTACTGTGGGAACGTAAAAGTTTAAATGCGCATATTTATTTAAGTATTGCAGACTGCAAACTGAGAATACAAGTGCAAGTTAAGAGACGTGCCCCATACTGGCCGCATAAATAGGGGATTTCCATATAGCGTTTACATCAGAAAAATTGCAGTGGGGGATATTCCATTTCTCATTCCTGTATTTCTCTCTCCCCAGCATTACACGGAATTTTTGCTCACAGCTCACAGTTGCAGTTCAGACTTTCACTTACAGAGAGCACTGCAATTTTTAATTGATATATTAATGCAGTTGTGGTTTGAACTTATAATATAT
This sequence comes from Stegodyphus dumicola, assembly GCF_044657685.1. Taxonomy (NCBI): domain Eukaryota; kingdom Metazoa; phylum Arthropoda; class Arachnida; order Araneae; family Eresidae; genus Stegodyphus; species Stegodyphus dumicola. The sequence goes on along the minus strand of NC_140779.1, from coordinate 120,388,142 downwards.
AGATATATTTTTTGTTATCAACTATGCATTGCATATGTTAGTGTATCAGGACTAGTTTTTCTTTTGACTTGCTTTGAAAACATGAATGGTCTTGAATAGGAACAGGGAGCTTACTCAAGCTATGTTCAAGAATGTGTGAAGTAGACAATACAAGCAGGAAGGGTATACGAAACCCTTTATTTTCTATACTTTACAGGAATTTCCGAAACTTCGGAATACAGAGACCAACCACTTGTGGTCTGCTATATAAAATATAAAAATGTCTATATAATCTGCTATATAAATATAAATATAAATATACTATAAATATAAAAACTGCTGCTATATAAATATAAAAACTACTAACTAAAACTCTAACTAAAACTAACTTTGAATTAGTATACAAGTGCCTAGCACTAAGATTGGCCTTCATTTAAAGAAAGGAACGTATGTAGTACGCCGAGCTGCTAAAACTACGATACGTCTGCAATTAGCAAGAGGGCTAAACCTCTGGCCTTGAAGGCAACCAGCAATAGAGTGAAAACTCATAAAACTACAGTGGCAAGCGGCTTGCTTCCAATAACTCCTTCCTCTCTCTTGCTTGGCAAAAAGCCACAACTTAAGTACTTGGCATTAGCAAGACAATTTGCATAAATAAGTTAAAGTGTTTAATTCTGGCCGGAAGTAGAAAATAAGAAGTGATAGTACAGTTTTAAAATAAAATAAACGTTAGTAAAACTTAGGATCCTTACAAATGTATATTATGCCCTTACGCATTATTACACAACATCTAAAAAAATTCTTTTGCCATTTGCTGAAATTTAATTGTAGATATATCCATCTAAAATCATATTTCTTTTGTCACGATTAGATCGTAAAATTTTTACTCCATCGTCATTTGATTTTGCGTAAGAGTTAAAAAAATTTTTAAATGTGCCGAAACGATGACGTGTAATGATGTTTACCGTTTGGTAGCAACAGATATTTTTGATTTATCAACGGCGCATTACAAACATGCTAAGGGTACTTTTTATTGCAGTTTCATTTAATTTATTAATTTATTTTTACCATTGATTTTAAGTAATGAGTTCAAGAAAAAGTAAAACTACCAAAGATCTACAGAAGGAATACTCTAAGCGATTCCGATGTAAGGTGCAATATGTATTCTTCAAAATTTTCAATAAGCCATGGTGGACGTACAGATATTAAACTTCATTTAAATAGTAATGAATATAAAATATCAAACTCTGCTGCATCTAGCCTGCCATTAAAGAATTACTTCAAACAGAGAAAATGGGTGATAAGGAAGAAAAATTAGCTACAGTAGAAGGTAATTTTGTATATCATAACTATCTGCCCAAACTATAGCTTTAGGTCTATGGATTATCTGTCCAAGCTCCTTCAAGTGGTATTTGAGCTTAAAAATACATGTACGCGAACCAAGGCCAAGCAACAATACTAAATGTTTTCATGTTTTAACGCTTTAGGAGCTTTGCACAATGTTTGGAAAAATATTCTTTTGTTTAAATCTTAACAGATCGAATCGATCAAAAGAAAATGAAGTTTTTCCCAATATTTGTTAGATTTATAGGTTGGCACTATGGAATTAGATAAAATATTTTTAGAATTTAAAACCTTACCTGGTGAAACATCCAATATTGTCAGCAACTATTTAACTAGCTGTCTTGCAGAAAATAATTTAAAAGAAAAATTTATTGATTTTTGGGACGATAATACAAATTATAACTTTGGAGGAGCTGATTGACATAGAGAAAATGATGTGTTTGTTAAACCGAAATGAAACCTTAACGATGATTTAATTGGAATCGAATGTGCAGCGTATATTATACATAATACTATAAGAACATCATCTGATGTTTTGCCAGTTGATATAGAAGTGATTATTTCTAAGATATATTTTAAATCTTATATTGTTAGAGTAGAAACATTGAAAAATTTCTGCAACTTTCTCAGAAACCAATTTTGCAACGGTACTCGAGTATTCAGAAACGCAACGGTAGCATTACTTCCCGTCATTAAAAGGGTACTACGAATGTTTTTATCATTGAAAGCTTACTTTCAATCTCAAGAAAAGTGTCCCATCCTTATTTAAAATTTTTTGAAAATGCAATGACAGAAGTTTGGCTACTTTTATTAACATTCAGGCTTCAATATTTCATAAAGTTATTATAATAACTGAAAATTAAACTGCGTCTATATTTGAGTTCAGTATTGGGCAAAATAGAGGATAACTTTATTCCAATAAATGTTAATAAAACTCAAGAGAAACTTGAAGAGAATGCAGACGTGTTACAATACGAAGTTATTAAATTTAGAGAATTTGTTGTATACGATCAGACTGCTCTTACTTATTTGCAGAAATGAACAAAAATTATTTCAGGAGATGGAAACGTACAGCTGCATCATGTTAAATTATCTTAAACAAACGTTTTTGCTAATTAAAAAATAGAATTAAATTAAATTATTGGATTAATCATAAATTATTGGAAACTGATACATGTGAGGAATATGTTTATCTTAAACAACATATCACAAAAGAAAAAATATTGAAATGGTTTAAAAAAATAAGATGCGCCCAGTTCAGAGTTGGATGGAAATAGTAACATATTTTAATAAGAGCCAGATTCTTTATTAAATGTTTTAAAATTGCCCTTTTTCTTCATGACACTAATGCTGCAAGAGCGAATATTTAGTACTTATGAACAGTTTTTGGACTAGTGATAAGACACAGCTTAAAGTGGACGCTTTGAAGAATATCTTAATCACTAATGACATTTTAATGAAAATTGCATGGAACTTTAAAAGGAGATCAAACAAGAAAAAGATGTTCTAAGAAATATTGATACTTCAGAGAAATACAAGGCTACTTCACCAAAATAATTTAGAAGGATTACAAATTTATTATTTTGTTCAAAAAGGAATACTGCGATTTGAGTTATTCTTTGTTTATTAAAAATATCGTATATCACTATTAAAAAACAAAAATGATTTATTTTGATTTATATATATATTGACCTACATACCACCTCTACCACAATAATAATACTAAAATTTACCTGTAAAAAATATTTAAAAAATTGTACATATAGCTCCCGAATTTCGCACTTCGAAATCTGGTCATCTTAAAACTATTATACATACAGGTTTTTCATTATTTAATTTTTTCTTAAATAGTACTTTGCGATAACATTTGGTGGTGACAACTCGGAAAGTTATTTAGACAAAAAGTGCATTTCGAGGCTAATAGTACTTCTGGTGCTAGTTAAGTGCATAAAAAAGTCAATAATTATATGATTTATTGCTTCATAAAAAGTGAAATTTAATTTTTGAAGAACGATACCTGAGTTATATTATAAACTGTATTATAAATATTCATCTGTAGTTCAGTTTTTAAAAGAAAGTTACAAGAATAATACTCTCAAGCTTTATCGTAAATCCAAGCGAGAATATTCTATCGAATTCCTATCGGAATGATTTCTTATAGGTCTTGGCGCTAAGCTGCAAAGTAAATCTAAATTTTCTTCCGCTCTTTAGTTCGAACGAAATAAAGCCCTGTATTGAAACAACTGCCTTTCTTACTTTACGAAATAAAGCCCTGTATTGAAACAACTGCCTTTCTTACTTTACGAAATAAAGCCCTGTATTGAAACAACTGCCTTTCTTACTTTACGAAATAAAGCCCTGTATTGAAACAACTGCCTTTCTTACTTTACGAAATAAAGCCCTGTATTGAAACAACTGCCTTTCTTTACTTTTACTGGATCGCTTTGCTCTCTGCGCTTCTTTTTGATCCTGAATTTTCCAAATGTTTCCTATTCCCGCTTAAAGAAGTGTTTTCTTTTCTTATAATAGCTTCGTTCTAGATATCTTTGTTTAAACGCAATCTTGTTTTGGAGGGTGAAAGTGTAAAATATTATATCTTAGAGACTGGCATATATAATGGCATGCTCTTTGATTTCGTATGAGAATAATCAATGAAAGTCAATAAAGCCTTTAACAGCAAAGCAAAATCAAATTTGACAACGAGACATGTTTTCGTTATGACAAAAATAAGAATCTTTATTTGTATGTTTACACTACAATATGTACATTAAAAATAATAAAAAAAAAAAAAGGGAAAAAGGGGGGAGGAGGGAACCTGAAAGAGTTCAGATTTTACTGATAGCTCAAAAAGGCTCTTTTAAAGTTTAAGATGGTCTGTCATTAGACAAACATTGCCTGGGCCATGCCTATCGATAACGGGCATGGCCCAGGCATCATAGGATATCAGCTGAATATGCTTTAAACTAATATAGCAGCAATTTTCGAAGCGCACAGACTCGAATGAAAAGGGAAACAACACATTAAAGTGAAAAAAAAATGCGAAATTGTGTTTGAGACATTTTTGGGCTAATAACAGTGTTTGTCTATTTAATACATAATTAATACTAGTTGAAAGAAATTTATAATAATAGTTGCGAAATTTTAAATTAGAATGTTTTCTGATTGGTTAGTTGATACGATAATTTGCGTAGATGTTTCGGGCAACAGGATGTTTTCGGTTCTGAATTCCCTATCGAAAGTTATTACTTTGTATTTTAAATTTTAAGTTCCCCAATTTTTGAAAATTAAAGAAAAAGTATTTTAATTCAAAGAAAATATCATTTGGAACCATAGGCTTAGAACCAACGGTTCAGAAAGTATAACCTCAATAGTTCATATTCAAAAATTAATTTCGAAATTAACATATAAACATAAAATTTAGTGTCCAAAATTATTTTTACACGCATGAAAAACCAAACTCTATGACTAAAGGCTAATTAATCTGATTTATTTATTCATGAAAAAATCAAACTGGATTGACCAATTATCATTACAGAATTCCGTTCGATCATTTAGTTTTCCGAAATATAAATTGTATATCTGTAAATCATGCATTTTTATTTTGCAAAACCTTTGAACTGTGAAAAGAGAAGGTGATCTGTATCTCTTGAATTAGTGTTCTCGAATTACCGTATTCTGCTATTTAGAATTAACAAATAGTATATCAGTTTTTTATATTCATAAACGTAGTTCGATGTCAAAAAGTAAATATTTGCACAAATAGGCGTGGCTAGTGATCTAGCTGAGCACATGCAGCGGAAGTCTGCAATTTAGATTTTAGTTGCAGTGCTCATCAAATGGTCAAACCCACTACGGCTATTTGCCTTTATGGCAAAGCCCACTACTGCTATCTGCCTCAGGGGGGCATGTCTTCGTGGAGGACTTTCTAAGGGAAATTGGTCTCCTATATACTACATTCGAATTACTCGTGTTCACCAATTTTATTGCTCGGCCGTTAGTAGGCTATGTTCATCAAATCAAAGCAGAATATTTAATTTTTCCGAAGTATCATTTAAAGCAGTCTTGGATGTGAAAACTTGTAGGAAGCTCAAAAGTGAAGCACACAATTATGAAAACGGAAAGATCGCTGAATATTTCGAGACAAATGATCCTACGGAAATAATTTAAAGGTCCAAGTTCTCGATAACCGAGTTCTCGATTATCGAGATTATAACTCGATAATCTCGATTTCTGTCGATAACTGCCTGTTGAATTTAGGGCTTTTAATCATCACTGGAACTTTTACGTAGCGGAAAACGATGTCCTTAAGCTTCACTGGCGAGCGCGGGCTCTTGGTCCATCGAACCAACTCGATAAAACAAACCTTTTTCAAAAAGGTCTGCATATTTCTCTTAAGTTGCTGAGGTCCAGTGTAGTTGCATCCATACTTACCCTCTTTATGTTTCTGAAGTTTTTCGTCGGGTTTTAATTTTGTTCGGATCGTGTCTTTTAGACCCAGTGTTCCTATTTGCACTGCTGTTACATATTTGATCTGTGATAGTATAGAAAGCGGCAAACGTGTCGAGTAATTTATCATATAAGAAAGAAATGCCGCAAAAATTATTAAAAGCCGTATGAAATGGCGAAGAATCTATTGAAGAAAATGAGATTGAAAGTGATCACGAATTTTTAGCTCGCATGTTATTGATTCAGAAACTGATATAGATTATGAAAATGAAAATGAGAATAGCATAAATTGCTCTATAGGCATATATATATATATAAGAAACATAAAAAAGAAGCAGGGTTTGCCCAGAAAAAAAAGCACATACCCCGAAAAAAAGTAAAAAAATATTTGTATTTGGAAACATGGGATAAAATTTTGTTAAATGTGCTGCTAACTTTTACACTTTATCAAAGGTGCTGCTAACATTTGTTGCTGCATTTCTTTGTGTCTATAGTGCTAATAAAGAAAATGAAGAATCGATACAGTGTAAAGGTATACTATTCTTTTTCCTAAGAATATATAAGACGCTTTTCTATTCTGTTAAGAAATTTTATTTCATAAAATAATGACGATAAATTAAAAATTTTAAAGTGCATTAATTTTAAACTTGATCATAAAATTTATTATTGTATAGATTTAACACTTTTACCTAAAGATTTCAAAATAGATTTTCATTCACTAAATAAAGATATTAGTTTGTATCTGATTCTAAATAAATTTACATTGGGAGGGAATCAGAGATACGCTAAACTTCTACAAATCCCGATGACTCTGACCTTATAACAGTGCACATATGATGGAATGAGAGGAAGTAATCAGTAATGGAACTATTCCCTTGTACGTGATATACCGAGAATATGCATTTTCTCAGAGCTATTGGGGATAGATTCTACAACTCTATATAAGACGATTCGAGACGTATTCTGATCTTATGTTCCTTCTATGGATAGTAAAGCGCCTATATCGAGAAACCTCATAGAGAATTTCTGGAATCTATATAACCAAATCTGATTTGAATGCTACATAAAATCTTATAGGGAACCCGCGAAAAAGTTGTAGCTCGGCGAAATTTCTGCCAAAATGTTTTCGAAGATGTGTTCATGAAGAAGTAGAACTTGCTCTTCTAAACTTTAAATGATCATCCTATAGAGAACATGGAATCCCTTTCTGATCTGTGTGCGCGAGTTTCGTTGAATAATATTCCTTATTTATGTCGAAAGTCTATATTTGTTTTCAAGGCACTCAATGCGTTTTTTTAATTTCGTTGCATATATCCTTTCAGTTTCATTTGTTTATAACATAGATTTTTATCGTATGAATTTAGATTCAATTTTTCAGTTTGCCTGGGCAAAGAAATTCATTAAGCTTCATTCTGAGGCATAATCTTTGCAATGTAATTCACAATCACGCAATTCTGTTATTACTACAGATGAAATATTTGGCCTCATAACCGGCACAATGGTTAGCGTCCCTGACTGCCGTGGCCGAGGGGCTCGGGCTCGAATTCCGGAGAAGACATGGATGTTTGTAAAGGTATAGTGTCAGTGCGGCATAGCGGCACTGTAAATATGCGGCGAGCCGAAAGTCCTCTCGTGTGGTTTGGTGGAAGGGAAGAGGGGTGGGAGACCCTCGGATCCGTCCTCCCTCGGTATGCTCTTTATCAAAATTGGGGAGGAACTGAGCCAAATCGCACTTTCATCTGTTAGGGGCACAAGGCTGTTGCCAACGGCAGGCGTAATCTTGCGATCCTTGCCACGAGAAATTTAGTGGCCTTGGGCTGACTACGTCAGACAAGTGAGCATAAACAACAACAACATGGAGTATTTGAGTCCTCAAATTCTAGAAATCTATAAACAAAGTTTCAACACCTGGAAACTTCACTTTTTTGTCATTCGAATCATTCGAAAGCCAATTTAAAAATCGTACTGTATTAACTCAAAACTATGGAAAGATAAATTTTTTTGAATTAAATAGAAATTTTGGTTTAAAAAATAAGAACACGATTGCAGTGCTTTAAGTAGATTATATTACCAACATATAATAATATATAGCATCCCTGAGTGCCCCTTTAATTTTCCGGAAAGAAATTTGCGTTATAATTTAGCGTTTATTTGTATTGTTAAAAAATTTGCTTTCATATTTCATATTTCAAATATGAAATATTTTAATTTTTGCTGAAATCTTTTTTTACTTACGTATAAGCACACTTATGTATATAACCTGTTGGATTTTCAGGATGCGGCAAACTCTAGCAATTCTTCAGTTTTAAGGTCGCCATTTTCTTGTGCTTTTCAGATTCCAGTGGTTTTTATGTATCGATCGTGATATATTTTTGTTTTGAAATCAGTTTTAAAATATCCGCCTGTGGAATTTGCCTGAAGTGGAAGAAATTTACAAAATATTTCTACAAGAATAAAAAATCTTTACATAAAATAGCTAATTTAATCAATGCTTTAAATCTTCTCCTAAAGCCATTGTAATGAAATTTCCGCCAGAATATCTGAAAAAAAAATTTCGCATGTAAATAGGTTTATTGATTGATTTTACGAATAAATAGTTTGTAATATATATATATATATTTGTAATAATAAAATTCCATAATCAAGAATACACTTAAAATTCTAACTGTATGTTCTTTTCAATTTTAATGGCGACGTTCTCTTATTTGAAAGTACGTGGAATTAAATCCACAGCCCCGTAGTCAAGTTGTTTTTCCCGCCTTTTCTACACGTACAATCATAGTATGTTCTGGAAGTATTTAAAGCGAACTGGATTGGCTGACGAAGCTGACGTCATTTCTTGGAAGCTCCGCCTTTCCAGAGGCTATAAAAGGACTCGCAAAACGAATATCGGGGCTTTTTCTTTAATGTAACAATGCAGTAAACTTCATACAAAAAGTTATTAGTAATTCTTTTTTATTTACTCCGGAGATATGAATTTTGTAACTGCTATTTCTCCTGAATAATAATAAATGGATCCTGTTTTTTAAACTTATCGTCTGATTACTTAAGCTATGACTAAAGCTGATACATCACATATATATATATATTGTTGGGTGCGTACGGGTTCGTATGTATAATGCAGACAGAACAGATGACAGTCTGTAATGGAGTATCACACAGAATCAGTACCACAGACTAAAATCAGGAGTTTCAGTTCAAACTGCTTAGAACGTTAAATACAGGAAAATGTAAAGTGCATCTAAAAAGCGAAAGCTAGTAATAATTAACTCACGCTGACCTAAACAACTAGGAAACTGAGGTTCTCTGCTGTGTTGTGTTGTTCCCCCTCGGCCGCCAAGAAATCTTTAGAAACTCCCATTTTTCGAAACATTTATTCAATCACAATCACAATGCCAGTTTCAGTTATAGAGGGACCAGACCAAAATTTCCCCAAATGATCATCAGGTTTGGCGGTTTTCGGCGATTACTCGCCAAATTTGGCAACAAAAATTAGTCACCCTAAACAATCGCTAGCTTGGCAATGTCTCGCCAAATTAGCGAGATAACCATTTATTTCAATATTCAATAGACTTGCCTCCGTAATCGTGCTTTTCCGGCGGAGCTTCGTCTCTTACATTATACAAAAAATTCTAAAATTTCTCATATAATTTCTACTGCAAGTCATCACTCGTTTTCTTCTATAAAAAATAACAAAACTTTGCTAATGCGATTGTCCTAATACGTAACTTACAATAAGCTTCGTTCAAATTATGTTGCGAAAATGTGCCTCAGAATTCAGTTTTAAATATGTACTTCCTTTCTGATGTTTCAATACCTTCTTAATAAATTTAAAATTTAGGTGTACTTTTGAAACAAGTATTCGCAAGGTATTTATGTAGCACTAATGCAATTATCTTAGTAAAAGCTGCTAAATATTCAGAATGCGGCAAATTCTGGATCCATTTGGGCATTAAAATTTTTCAATGCCCAAATTGTATGAAAGATTAGAGAACATTTCAGGATTTCAATTTCAGAAAATTTAGGATTTATCGCAATTATAATTTTTACGTTAATATCTTCTTAAATCTAAATTACAAATCTGCTCAGTTTTTGAAATTTTTGTTTATTTCCATGAAAAACAAAAAATTAATTTTAATGTTGCAGATCACGAAAAGTAGCAGCATGTCCTCCTCTTACTGCAATGTCTGATTTAATTTCGAAACTTTTAATTTCAGTTTTTTCAAACGGAAATGTTAAAATCTTTGCTTTACTAAACATAGCTGTTATTTTTTTTTAAAAATCAATATTATGTCTTTTATTTCCTTAAAACATTTCCTATGTATTTTGAATATAAAGTAATTTACAAATTCCTTGTACACAGTATTTTATTTAAGAAGGTATCAAGGAAAAATAATTCTCTTTGATGTACAAAATTTTATATGTATAAAAATTATCTGAGCACTCATTACTTAGAGGAAGTTATCTGCGACAAAGGGGAAAAATTGTTTTTTATTATCTGAAAGCTGATATTCAGTCAGAAAATATAAAAAATTCATTTAAATCTTCAAAGAGTTTTGCGCAAACATTTGAATAAATGTTAATTCTTTACGTAAAGAAGAAACGTAGCATGGCGTTGTGAGAAGAGAGGTCTCTTATTAAAATCTTTTAAGTTTCACGCTGGGAGTGGTAAGTAACTAGTTTCTGATTTTTTCTTCTTATAATAAGAAACATTACACCGTATGTATTATTTTTGCTTAAGCATCATATTAAGAGCGCGTGTACGCGTTTATTTGTGTATTTAATATATAGTTTTACGCTGGCATTAATTTTAAAACCAGCATTACAATACTGTTACGAATTTTGTCCATATGTAAATAATTTTCATGAAATTTTATGTGAAATTGTAGTATTTTTTGTATAATGCAACATGAAATCCTTGAAAGAGACGAAGCTCTGCCGGAAAAAATGAGATTACAGGGGCTAAGTCTGTTTAACATTACGCGTAAATGGCTATCTCGCTAAATTGGCGACGTATCGCCAAGGTGGCGATAGTTTCGGCGATTAATATTTGTCGGCAGATTTGGCAAGAGCTCGACATAAGTTGGCGACTATATGGAAACTTTTTTTTTTTCTGTTCATATATAACTGTTAAGTGATACTGTAATTGAATAACTATAATATATTCCTATATGAAACTGTAACCTTATCTGGCCCTTATATGTAACTTTAATCTTATGTACTTTCCAGTAATTTCGAGAAATGGAAGATACTAGCGATTTCTCGGTGACCGGGTGAGAACTATATAACACTCGAGAGACCATTTTGTCTGAATTGTTTGCTCCGAACTGAATTCGGAATATTGAGATACGCGAGAGAGCTTTGCCTTTTAGATGCGTTTTGTGCTCTGTTTAACGTCCTTTCTAGTTTGAAGTGTCACTACCGATTGTGCTCTGTGATACTGAGAAGAGCTGTAGGAATATTTTTGTGGAAAGTTCTAGAACTGTAAAGGGCATTTTTGGTAAAATAAATCTTATCAAGCTACCATCGGTTCATAAAATAAATGCAATACCAAAAGTCTTTGGTGTCTTATCCAGAAATGAAAAGATTGCTGCTAAATCCTGAATTGTTTTGCTCTATTCTTCTCGAAGTGCACAGCGATCTGTTTTCGGTTAAAGAAACGTTGGAGAATTACGGGGACTCGGGTTCCTGGTAACCGTGGAAGCAGAGGCTCTTTACGAAACGCATTTTCTTGTTGTTTTCTTTAGAAAATTTTTAGCTAAATTCAATATTCCATCAGAAATTTTACCGCAGATTCTTCCACCGCTGGAAAATTCCATCATAATTTAAATCTAAGTTTTAAGGTAAAAATATCACGATTTGTTTATGAAAACCATTGGGACTTGGAATAAAATAAAAAGGAACGCAAACGAAAACGGCGGCTTTGCTTAACTGAACGACTGCTATGAGCATGGTTGCCGGAAGAATGGTTATGGACATGGTTGCCAGGGTTCCGCACATTCTGAACATTCAGTGATTTCTGCTAAGTTGGTTGCGTTAATACATAAATACTACAAATCTATGCAGATTCTGCAGCTCACCGAATACAAAGAAGTGAGTACTTAATTTGTTTAGTAATTTGTAAGCTGTGAAGAAATTAGTAGTGTTAAGAATTTTGTATATATGTAAATAGTTTGATTGAAATAATAGGTGAAAATTTAATATCTTTTGTATAATGTAATATGAAATGCCTCAAGAAACAAAGCTTCTCCAATTTGTGAGATAGCGCCAAGGTGGCGATGATTTTGGTAACTAATTTTTCCTCAAATTTGGCGAAATACCTCCAAATGTCGCCAAACTTGGTGACCATTTAGCAACATTTTTGTCCGGTCCTTGTATAACTGTAATTGGTACAGTAACTGAATAACTGTAATTGATCCCCGTATGTAACTTTAATAACCATATATGCCTTCCAGTAATTTCGTGAACTTAAAGGTATTCGAAATTTTTTGGTGGCCAAGGGAAGGCTACATAAGAGAGGAGACAGCCCAAGTTCTGAATTTTTAGTTCAGAGTTTATAATGTATTTCTTCCGCCTTCTTAACATGCCATTGTAGTGTAGTAGTCTGTACGCTGGACGCGTATTCCAGATGTTCGCGGTTCGATTCCCTTCGAGGGCGTTGCTCATTTTTCACTTCTTCTGCTTCCAAAAAAATACCTAATGTCTCTACAGTAGCGCCCGAACTAAAAGAGTGGTGGATGGTGATTCTCTACACCCAGGATTTGGCGACTGGGTCCCCTAAAAACCACAGTAGCCCTTTAAAAGAGGGAATATATAAGGTATTTCTCCCGCCTTCTTAGCATGTCTTAGTAGTGTAGTGGTCTGCACGCTGGGCGCATATTCCAAGAGGTCCGCGGTTCGATTCCTGGCGAGGGCTTTGCTGCTTTTTAATCACTCCTGCTTTAAAAATTAATATATTTCTCTACAAGTTAACTTCGTAGTATTGAGAGATTTCCGTGCAAGCTTCGTTCTTTAGATGCACTTTGCATTGCATTGTGTTTAATATTCTTAGTGGTCTGAAGGAGTAACTACTGATTATGCTTGAGATCTATATGAGTACTTTTGTGAAAAGTTCCAAAAACTGTAAAGTGTTTCTTTTGAACAATTTTTTTTATCAAATTATCAACGGTTCTGTGTGCTTTTAATCCATTTCAACTCAAACGCATGCAACAAAGGGCAGCTCAGTTTAGTTATGAACGTAAACTGTTTATACGTGCTGTTAATTAGTGTCCATATCTTGAGTTATAGTGAAGTGCAGACGCATATTTTTAACTTACATATTTTTAAGCCGGGTTTCGAATCAAGTTTTATTGATTGAACTTAGAGTGTGTTTGATTTTGGTGTTCGCAACAACTTTGGCGTTTAGGCTAGAACTCAAGCGGGAAAACGAAAGAATCTATAAAGCCATTAGAATTATTAATTATTACAACAGACGTAATATTGAATTAGAATTAAATATATAGTATCGAAGGTGTTCAGAGAATTCAAATATTTTTCAATGTGCTTCTTGTTAATGTTCATGTTTTCTAAAAGTTATGGTATTCTCCCATTTCACTGATTCAAAGTAAATAAATACATAAATAAAATAGGTGAAAAGGAAGAGCAATATTCTGATTCTTTTCTATTTTGTTTTGTTTTGCTTAAAACACATTTACATTTAGAAAGCAAGCTTGTAGCACAAAGTAAAAATATATTGCTCTTACCAAATCTTATTTTTTTTTTTATCGGCATATATGATAACGCTTTTTATTCATTTAAGCATTTGTCAATGGCGGGTGGTGGAAGAAAATGTTCAACGGCATTTACATTTATCTAGAATTACATCGGATCGTATAAACAACCTTGTTTATGCATCGATGTGAAAAATAGGTTCCCGTATTTCTAGCCGAAATGTCATTTCCATACATCTTTGTTTTTAGAAGCGTTATTAGCATAAGTATTGCATCTGTCAAAAGACGCAAATAACTTTGAAAGCGAAATCGGATTGACCCTTAAATATCTAGATAATATTCCTACAAGAGCAAAATAATGCGTTCAGAAGAAAAGAAGTGATGGGAATCTGTGACCTGATAGATCGATTTTATAAACACAGTTCTGTATAGTTTATCGAAATGCTACCGTTACAAAGCAGACTGAGATTATAATTGATTTGGTTGCTGTTGCTTGGAAAAACAATTCACATCAAGTGTTCCTAATACAAGCAGCTCTTTTCATTAATCTAATTTATCAGTGTTGCATGCCTAGAATGTTAGTTTGCTTGCAGTTGTAAGCTTGTAGAGACATTAGGTTATTTTGAAGCGGGAGAGATGAAAAACGAGCAATGCCTTCACCGCGATTCGAACCACGGACCTCTCGAATTCGCGTCGAGCATGCTGACCACTACACCACGAACGCATGCTAAGAGGGCGGGAGAAATACCATATATACTTACCCTTTTTCAAAAGACGACTGGGGTTAGGCGACCCAATCGTTAAAACCTGGTGGTGAAGAATTATCATTCACCACCTTTTTCTTCCAGACGCCACTGTAGAGACATTAGAATTTTTTGAAGCAAGGAAGAGATGAAAAATGAGCAATGCCCTCGCTGGGACTCGATTCACAGACATCTCAAATTCGCATCGATGTGTTGACCACTACACCACGAAGGCATGCTAAGAAGGGACTAGAAATACCTTATAAGCTTGTGCTATTCCGTTAACTTTTGTCATAACACGATACTAGAGAAAACAATTCTCATTTTTTATAACATGGCTTATAATAGTTGGCGTCGTCGCATTTCCGAGTTAAATATATCCTCTCTCTGTTGGTATGAACTGGGTTTTTTTTGTGAAATTTAACAAGATATTTTTAATACATGAACCGTATGCAAGGGGTATCAAAAAGTCCTCGGGCTAGCTCTATTAATAAAACTTTAAGTTTACCTAAGTTACTTTGTAGAGATATTAGGCATTGTTTGGAAGCAGGCAAGATGAAAAATTAGCAACGCCTTCGCCGGGAATCAAATCGTGGACCTCTGGAATACGCACCCAACGTGCAAACCACCACACAACAAAGGAATGTTAGGAAGGCTGGAGAAATACCTTATATACTTCCCCTTTTAAAGGGCGACTGGGGTTTCTAGGAGAGCCAGTTGTCAAATTATCTGTGAAGAGAATCATCATCCAACACCCTTTTAGTTCGGGCGCCACTGTAGAGACATTAGGTAGTTTTGGAAGCATGCAAGATGAAAAATTAGCAACGCCTTCGCTGGGAATCGAATCTCGGATCTCTGGAATACACACCCAGCGTGCTTACTTTTCAAATTTCGAGTATTATCTCTTTAGAAACAATCGTCTTGTCATCAGCATTCCTTCCGTATAAGGGAGTTTAAAACTCTTTGCGATTTGCTCTGGATCTGATTATAGATGATAATGCTGAACATGACGGTTTGGTTATCATTGGCACGATGACGGTGGTGTGGTGTATTTAATTAGGGCAAATCACACTAGGGCTACTATCTGCTTAAGGGAAGGGATGTCTTCGTGGAGGACTTTCTAAGGAAAACTGGCTCGTGTACACGTTACACATGGTGAAAACCACGAAAACACCCATGCAGCCAGCCTGTTCGCGGGATTCGAACCTTGGACCGAACTACCAATGTTTAGCGACTTTATCGCTCGGCCGCTGGTGGGCGGCACGATGACGGAGATCTTAGTATACTGTAATACAATGTTTCTACACTTCAGAGGACAGCAGCTGGGGGACTTCGCAGGCTTGGCAGGGACATGCCGCATCTTCATTTCCGAAGTGAAAATTGCCCACACAAGCCTTTTTAATGCATAAAAAATACCTGCAATATCGTCGATTGTCCTCTAAGTATTCGCATGTATATTTATGGATTTCCACATTTATGAAGTTCGTGGATGTTCCTTCAGTTGGATTCCCCTTTTCAAATGAGTTTCTTACTTTTTTGAAATATCTTTACTGTTTGAAACATTCTATATGGCTCGAAATGGCTCATACTTATTTGGCTCAGCTCATATATTACTCTTCCCCAAAATATTTTATTTTGTCTCTCCAGTCGTTAGAAGTAGAACTACGGCTGTTCTTGTTCTACGTTGTGAACTAGAAGTTTCTGTTTAAGAACCCTAAGTTGATGTCTAAAATCATGCAGACTACTCTAAATAACTTTACACTGATAATGTTTTTTTTGGTGATGTTCAAAAGATGATTTTGAACCTTTCTATTTGTTGCCTTATGTGCTCGGAAACAAGATTAGTTTTGTAATTTAATTTTCCCTTTTGGCAACATTTTCTTTGCCTTTTGCTTGTGTTTGCATTATATTAAACGTATTTTTTTGAAAAAATTGAATTTTTTCAACTTTTCTGTTACGAATAGATATTTAACTTAAAATATTGCTATAGTCACTTTTTGAAACTTTCCACAAATATTCTGTAAAATATAGTGAATTAAATGGACTAAAAGTTTAGGTTTATGTACATATTTACGATTTCTTTCAGGCAATTGTTAAATGAAAAGTGTATGTTTCGTCGTTCAATAATAGTGGACTGTAAATTGACTTGATATTCCCTCAGTGTAGAACTCAAGAAATTGAATGGACAACATGTCGGCCGAACTTCTTTATTGGCCTTCAAACATTAAGTTGGCTGAGGAACGGCAGAGAACACATCGAAACCTCTGACTTGTGAAGCGGGTCTCAAAAGCAACTTAGAAGAACCTCTGCCTAGTTGAAACTCCAGTAAATCACAGCAACCTGAAAGCTCCAAACGCGAATTAATTCTTTAAAATCCTAACAAATTTGCGTCTGCGCCGCTCCTCGGTACAAAGAAAGAAATAAAATTTGCATATCATGGAACAAAAAGAGAGAAATTTCTCCAAAAGTAGCTAGTGAATTTATTCAAACAGGTATATTTAATAAGCATTTTGCCTTATTCCTTAGATTTTAATCCACTTAATTCCTTATACTTTAATAAATGTAAGTGACAAAAATAAAAGTAAAATGTTGATAAATACTTTTGTGGGAACGTATCTAATATTCCTTAAATCTAACACATTTTTAACTCAAAATGTAAGAAAAAAAAAACAAAACTTATGCTTTTATAATACTATTGAATTATACGGGTTCGTGGATTTTGAGTGATTGACGACAACACTTGGTAAAGAATCAAAACAATTTATTAGCCAGTATTACTCAGGACAGTTCCGAAAAACGTTTACAGTAGTCACTTTCCTCCATTTCTACTTTAGGCACTTGAGAATTAAAAACTTCTTTCCCATCTTTTATTTCTTCATGTTTTCGTTCTTTTTCTTTAATCCTGTTAGGAGTTTCATCCATCGTTTCTTCATCTTTCTCAGGCACTTCAGCAGCTACTACTACTTCATTTCATCATCCGTGGATTCTTCAGATGCCACTTCTGTCATTTCCACATCTTCTTTTATGGCTCCAGTTTCTACTGAAAGCTCCACTTTCATCGGTTGGCATTGCTCTGGCAGCTTTTCTTGGCCAGCTTTTTATCTTCTTTCTTCTTATCCGGCTTTCATCTCTTCTCAGCCGGCTTTCATCTCTTCCAGTCCGGCTTTCATCTCAGATCTCTTCATATTCATCTTTTATCTCCTCATATCCGGCTTATATCTAAGCCTCCATCTCTTCATATCCGGCTTTCAACTCTTCTAGTCTGACTTTTACAGTTGCTAAGAAGCCCGTGAACTTCCTTTTCTCCGCAAAGGCTTTCTCCTGCAGGCGGGTCACTGGCATTCTCCCCCAAACCCCACTCCTGACATCAATTGTTGGCGTTCTACGGGTTCGTGGATTCGGAGTGATTGATGACAACACTTGATAAAGAATAAAAACACAATTTATTACTCAGGAAGTTCCAAAAACACGTTTACAGTTGCCGAAAAACTGCAACAATCACGTTGAAATAATTAGAAACACAACCTTCGGGCTGTCAAGTTATAACGGTGAAGACAGCTTCACGGCAAAACAGTAAATACAGCTCCTGACTCTGTCGATCGCTCTCGGAGCTCAGCACACTGAAGAAACTCTTCACCATAAAACTCAGGATACACTGCTACTCCGCGTACAGGAAAGGTTTATATACCTTTTGGCCTGCCTTCGAGAACATTCTGGGCCAAACCGGTAAGAATTCGTCCTAGAATGTTTTCCATCCGTCTGTGGCATATCGCCAATTATCACATAATGAGCGATTTAGCGCCAAATCTGGCAACGCTGTGTTCCCTTGCAATTTTCTAGCAACACTAAACTCACCTTGCGGGAAAGCTACCTTACAGTCGCTGGGTATTTTGTAACAATATTTTCATCACCTGTTTCTGTCATTTTAAGCAGTATTCTACTAAATTACACTAACAATACATTTATCCGTATTATTTTCCAATATTTGGGTATCGAATATAGCCAAATACCTTAAAAATCGATAACTGGATTTAATTTTTACTTGTTTTTGCGCTACACAAATATTCGTCAATTTTACGTTATGAAAATGAACATTTCTGTAAAGGTATTTTGTTTAAAACCTTGTTTTTCGTTTTCTTAAAAAAATAGGTTAACCTAACATCTTTTCATATTTACAAAATTGAATTATTATTTTCTGATTTTTGCTTGTTTCTTCTTAATCGACGAAAAGTTTTATTATCACTATTTATATAACTTGATAACTTTCCAATTCTGTAAAATTTGTATAGTTATAATTTTCATACGGATGTTTATTTTCAGAATTTAATTTCGCTTATTGTTGATGATACATGCATTAAATTTACTTGCCTGATTCTCAGTCTGGAAAGAATTGAAACCTTTAAGAATTTCTGTCTTCAAAATTGCTTTACCCTTTCGGCTCATACAATTTTATTATCATACTGATTCGTTTGTCTATTGATCTGGAACTATTTTCTTTGTGATTTAATTTTTCAATATCACATTATATTATATCTCCGTTGAGAATTTATCCACACTAGAAAAATAATTTCAGGTTTTGTAACTTCAGTAAATTTAGAATACATATTTAAAAAAAAATTTTCTTCAATATTTTAAGCTTATTATTTATAAATATAAATACTGTACTCTGCAACGATAATTAATTATATTAGGGATCGCGTTAAATGGCTACATACTTTAACAGTGATACTGTTTAAATACCATTTTATGAAAACAATCTATGCCAGTTTTCCGATCATATTATAAAAATGCTTATCAAAAACCACCAACTGCCTTATAATAAATTTAAATCTACCTTTTTAAATTTAAATGTTTTAAATCTCTGCTTTGAAAACGTATTTGATTTAATGATATGCATGGGAAAAACTTTGCTCTAAACAGTTAATGTTTAGGTGTAAAGTCAAGATTATAGTTTAATAAATATATGAAAGAGAAAGTTAACTACATAGACCTTGTATAATTTTCTTATTTTGTGAAACATTATGTACTGAACACACACACAAGCAGACATTTGCGTCTACAAGAAACATTTGATTATTTTTTTAATTCGTTTTACGAGATTTTAGATATTATTGGTATTAAACAGTATAACGCGAGAGGTTTCACTGAACAAATTACAAAATATTTCTTAATATATGAAGAATTTATTTAGCCGTATAAAATAAATTACTGTGAAGAGAGTTTTCACCGGAAACATTTTACTGAAAATTTATTTTTGATAATTGGATAAATACTAATTTAATATAACTAGTCTTTTGAAGCTATAATAGAAAGAATTTCCTTAAATATATATTTTTAACTTCTCACTGTATATTTAATTTCTAGTTTGTGTTTAGATACATAAAGCAAAGAGGCAAATAAAAATCAAGATTTTTATAAACATTTTATTAGTTTGTTTTGAGGACAGATAACTAAACAGAACATATCCGTAATTGTATATTATTTCAGATTTTCTTGCTTTCCTGCGTGCATGAGAAAAATAAAATATTTTTCACAGCAGTCGAAAGTAATTAAAACCAAAATTCTGAATTTAAGGAGAATAAATTTTCTTCGTATCATTTTCTGTATTTTCAAACCATAAAGTGCAGCTATAGATGTAATAACGGGAAATATCCTTCTATACGTTACATAACTATTCACATCATTTACAGTAAAATAATGCTTTAAAAATGAAAAAATGAGCTGATGCTTATAAAAATCCCGGCATAATGTCTTTTTGCAATGGTTACACCTTACTGCTGATAAGATTAATGAAATAAAATCATACCAGCAGAAATTTAAAAAAAATCCATATTTAAAAGAATGAACAAACATCTCGCAAACCAAGCTTTTACTGCAGAGTCTCGTTTTATTTCTGGAAATCCCAGATTCTATATTCTCAATCACTGTGAATAAATTATATATATATATATTATGCTAATACAAATTATACTGATTCCTATCTATGAAGGTATTCTTTTAGCATATATTTCAGGTATAGATAGGAGGACGTAAAACATGATGCATGAAAATATAGTTACAATCGTTGTCAGTTAATCAACATTTCTTCATTTTTGGAAACGCATTATCGAGTAAAATTTCGCAGCTCATAATTACATATATAATTTTCACATATTTATTGTAATATGTTTGAAGCAAAAAAGACAAACGATAACCTAAAATTTAGCAGAGCGGAGAAATGGAGAAGAAAGCGAAGATAGGAATAAAGAAAAATGAAGTGACGATTTTATTTTAATTCTACTCGCTAATTAATACTTTGGTTTACAAAATTTAACTTTATTGTTAGTTAAAGGAGCTTTAGCCGATGAAAATACATGCGTCAGAACTATCTTACCATTGATTGTTTCGGAAAAGTCTAGTTTCTTTAATCTGAGTTAGTATAGGTATTCCAGTGCGAATATTGTAGTCGGCTATAGGCAACCAAAATTTATATATGGGAATCTTTTAGTCAATTATTATTATGACAAGAAAAGAACAGAAAAATATAGCTAGGGTGTGTTAGTTCCTACTCTTCATTAAGTGTCAAATTTTAAATCTTCATAGTAGAATAAAATTACTTGAGCCTTACTTAAAGTACTGAAGACACGGGGTTTCTCAGCCCTCAGGAAAAGGTTAATTTTAGATTTTGTGATAGATGTTTATAGAAGAACACAAGGAAATCTCGACTCCGTTCCCATGCGTCTTTCTGTGCCTAAGGAAACGATGCCCCTATTAGCTTGTCATATGCAGCTTAATAGAGAATGCAAGGTTTTGAGAAGGTGATAAGGAACTTATTGATCTTTGTGAAAAGTGTTACAAATGATCTAGGTGTCATATAGTAAACGGGGCGAGATTATGCAGGATTTACGAGATATTTACGTAAATGGGAATGCTAGTGACATCATTATTTGGACTGTAAATTGAAAGTCTTGATTTGGGAAACTCGAGGGACCGTGAAAGCGACCATCCACGCTCTGCTGCAATTTCCATTTGGATTGCGTCAAGTATGGGTAGAAAAGGATTAATATATTGAGGAGGATTGCAATCCGAAGGTAATTTAAATTGATATAAACCTGATAAGTTCTGAAAATTTCAGTTTCAAACTTCGTTTCTGGCAGCCATACAATTTGGTGAAGCAGGAAATTTAACTTTTAGATTAGTGTTGTATTCATCTCGGATGCGGATGTTTAGTGGAAGCTCTGCGTGATTAAAATTCGATTGGTGACAACAAAAATTTAAATGATCTTTTCTTGAATGTTCATTATTCATTAATTTCATGGAACAGTAGATGCAAAAGTGCATACAAAAGAGTCCATTTCGGTTCAGTTTTATGTGTTATATTCTCTATATGTGATGAAATATGATGAAAATGAATTATGAAAATCAACAATGGAAAAAATATTGTGCTCACGGACAAAATGGAATCTTAGAGAGAAGAAAATGTTTAATTTTGGTATGCAAAAAGTAAGATAAATAACTAAGGAGTAGATGGATAACCAGTGTCAGCTGCTTTACTAACATTGGTTATCAAGCGTCACCTTTTCTTGAGAACAAAGCCACCAGAAATTTAAAATCTGTATAATTTACATATTATAAAAAATACAAAGCATGATTGACAATTTTTAGTGTCAAAAATAGTTCTTATCTATTTTTTTTCACTTTTCTCTATTAGCATCATGATCAGATGGTTGTTATAATGTCTACCCCCATTTGTTGTGTCTAACAATACTAAAATTTCAGGTATTTACTATTCTCAAGTATTCTGATTCACATTCTTATGCATATTTTGTAATCTATATTTAAATTTATTTCTTAGTTTATTTCTTCTGTTAGTTAAAATATGTTATGTGCATAGAATACAGTAAGAATGCAATATTAATGGATATCAATGTAAGCTGAAATATGTGCATAAATATGGCATTCGTAATGTGCACTAAAATCTCTTTTTTCCCCCCTAAAGTTTTAGAGATTCAATACATTATCGAATGATGAATATGTAGATGAGCTTAATATATTTTAAATAGGAATCATAATGGAAGGATCATTTTACAGGAAATTTGATTACGGTAAAAATGTCTTTATAAAAGCAAGAAGAATATGAAGGAAACTATTACAATAAGAGGTTATAAATGTAAAATTAGATAAGCAATTTAGTCAAGAAGTCAATCCATTTCGAGGGCCAACAGGTACCATTCTCAGGAGCAAAGAAATCTGCAAGACTAGAAAGAAGCTCCAACTCCAACTTGCTTTATTTGCCGCGATTAACCTGCGAAATTGCAGGTTGTGTTCCGGCTATCGAACTTTGGTGCTTCTAGGAGCGCTAGAAAGAAGCGGGTTCAGCGGTCGTATTTATATCCTAAGGCAGTAAAGCGAACAAGAAAGTAGCTCCATCTCTCTGCAAAAATAGTAACGAAATTCAAAAATCAAGTTAATAGGATTTTAAAAGCGTTAGGAAGGACTGGATTGGATTTAAAGTCATTAACGAATTAGGACGTTAATGACTGAGAAAAGTTCTTCGATGAATTAAAATTAATATGCATGAAATAATGCAATGCTCCATAATTACCTCTGTACAAAACACCTCCTGCATTCTCTTTCCGATTCATTTATAAGGTACTTTATGTTGCCGAACCAATTATGATTTAAACCTTTACTATAGCTTCTTCTTTTCGCAGTCTCTAACAGAAGGCAAATTAGTTGTTTTGCGTATTTGAGCTGAGGGTTCTTATGTTTGGATTACAGCTTCTGGCAGTTTCATCTTTCTCTTAATTACTGCCGCTACCTCTGCCTAAGCTGTATTCCGTCTTTGGCGTCTGGCTAGCTGACGTTTAAAATACGTGTAGTTAAATATTTGAGCCAGCTTGAGAAGTATATTTTGTGCGTAATCTCAGATTGCATTATCTACATTTGAAATTTAACCTTCTAATATGTTAATTTAGATACCCACTGGTCGTGGAGGTTCGTTTGTCGCGCACGCTGGTCTTTCTGCTTATTTAAGCGTTGAATAAGAAAAGGTTACATTAACATTCTCAAGACTTTGTGATTTGTTTCACACCAAGTCATGACATTCCTCTTTATTCTCACATCATATGCACAGATCTATTTACCTGATATATTTCTGAGACATGTTATGTCTTTTTAAGACATGTTACGTCTTAAAAATGTGTTAACTGCAGAACAGAACATAATTAAGTAATCTTTGGGTAATAATAACAAAATCGTCTTGCCAGCATTACATCATTACACTACATATAACATTACATCATTATCATTATTTTAGTGCTTAGTTTATTTATCAGTAGAATTCTTTGAAATGAGGATAAAAAGTCTCGAAGACGAATTTTTAAAAGTCTTTTTGTATAACACCTCAAGACATTCGCATTTCATGAATACCGTCAACACGATTAAATCTCGTGCATAGTCTCTTCGGTTGTCAAAAACCTTGGCAAGCGCTAAGTCAGAGAACTTTTCTTAATTAGTAAAATTTTCCTTTCTATTTAGATTAAGCTTGGTTATGATGTTGTACCAAAGTTCATTACCATTTAGATTGCTTCATAGAAAACCTTAATGATTTTAGAGAAGGGAGACGAAAAAGATTTCGCGAGAAGGTAAAAACTATGGAAGGTGGGGTCTACATAGTGACAAATTATTAGTAAAGTCAGATTTTATTCGTAAATATAGTAATTTTATTTTTAAACGGTACATGCTTATTTTACGTTATGTAGAACATGATATTACATAAAAACTACATTGAAATATGGATTTTAATTGTTCCTTTATTTAAATAGCTTGAATAAATATATATAATTGCAATTAATTCAAATTTAGTTGTTGAATTCTAATTTTCTATTGTTTTCTAAAGATTTAAAATGGCAAATCTGCACGAACCATGAAAACGGTCACACGGCTTATCGTCAAGTGTTCTTGTTAATTACGGATATCGCAACTCTAAGTGAAGTTTTAAAATAGAAACTGTTTATTATGCAAACTTAAAATGTCCGCTGCTTGAGGGTGATCAGAACACGTGTTAAATTCAGATTAAATCTTAAATAGCAGTTCAACACGATTTAAACCTCCGTGAGGTCCTAAGAGTTCGCGAAGTAAAATCTACTTGGAAAAAGCGATAAATTGAATTTAGGCAATAGGGAAGTGGTATAGAGAGACGGTTAGCATTTTCTGCCAAAATCTTTCTTACTGCTCAAGAACTGAACACTTGTTCATACTTCAACTAATGGTACTTACTTATCACCGCAACCACCTTGGCGGAGTATGGCGATTTTTAAGGGGGGATGAATAAAAAATCTGAAAAGCTTTCAGATTTTATATCACGCCTAAAGGGACTTTTTTTAACTTTCTGTTTGTTATCTTTATTTATAAAATATCATGTTCTTCGCACGTAAACCATAAAATTCAATTCAACAGCAATATCACAGAATTATTTAAAAAGAGCATATTTTTAGAATTTCGGATACACAGTCTCGCGCGTTGGAGATAAAACATTTTTTTTAAAACATTTTTTAAAACATTTTAATTTGGTTGTTCAAAATTTAATGTCATTCGGTACCGTTGTTTTTTCACAGTGCGAGAAACATACATACATTCATGCAAATTCTTCATTATTTAATTTCTTTAAACATAATTCAGGGCTCTAATAGTTGGTGGCAATAATTTGAAAACTGAAACGCCGTTTATAGTGAAGAAATGCAAAAAGAAATTAATAGCTCTTCTGGGCAAATTTTTCCTTTTGGCTAATAAAAATTATTTTTATTGTATAAATTTTTATATTACATGCATGCATATTATTACATAAATATTTTACATTTCAACTGTTTATTTATTCCAAAAACAATCAGTAAAACTAATAGCAAACGAAGTTTTGTTTTTGTTGCAGTGGAAATTTTGTAGAGATCGCTTTGAAATAGGATTCGAAACATCTTTGCTTTAGCGGTTTTACAGTGAAATGCTGTGTTTTCACTGTAAAACCGCTAAGAGAGATTTTAACACTGTCTCTTCTATTATTGGAAAATCCAAGCACAAATTTTAGCACAGTCGAGTTTAAGACGAATCATAATATTTATATAAAAGCTGTGGAAACTTGGAATGCTTTCTTTTTTTTAAGTTGTAGAAAGCTTTGGTATCATTTGCATGTTAAGAGGAGAAAAAGAATTAAGAAAAATACTGATATAAAAATTTCTGACCAAACATTACTGAAAAATGATTGACGTATGAAAACGGAATAGAAAACCATAATGAAGAGAAATAAATAACAGCAGCAATATATGGAAGAGGAACAGAGTTTTATATAAATGTTGCGTCTTGTGATGCGTAATTAATTTCAGCTCTAAATAAAGTTCCTTTAATGACGAGCTTAAAATATTTACAGTGTTTACATTAACTATTACATATATTATTGTAAAAATGATACGATTGTTTATTAATAAAATATTGATTCGATTTTTCCTATTTTCCCTTAAATATTTTTTGGAATGATTTTTCTTTAAATTTAAAAATAAGTAAAAGAATTAATTAAAAAAAATTAAGGACATCCTTGTAAATAAAATTTGGGTAATATTATTGTGATTCTTAGGGCACTTCACAATTATATTGAATTCAGAGTCATGCTTAAAGACAGCTAAATATGGCATTTCTTCAGCGCGAATTCGAAAAGAACTCTTTTATACAGATAAATCATCTTTAAATATGTCTCAGTATCAGAGTGGTTTAGCCCACTGAATGCTGACAGTTCGACGTGGTCTAAATTTGATCTGAGATGAGAAGTCTTGGTTGCGTGATTAGATTTTGTAGTTTTCCTTTCAGAAAGTCCTCCACGAAAGTAGTTCGCCAGCTGCCGATCGGTAAAGTCGCTGAACGCTGGTATTTCAGTCTGAGGTTTGAATCTCCCCGAACGGCCTGAGTTCATGAGCATGTTTGTGGTTTTCTCCGTGTATAAAGTATATAGGAGCATGGTTTCATTAGAACTTTCTCCAGGAAGTCATCAATCCTCTTAGGCAGATAGTCCCGAGTGCTTTTACATTGTGGAATCCTTATCATCATTATCTATGGAAGAATGTAAAAAATATGCAGTGCCGTTTTAGTTTGGTCGCCACATGTAGAAACACTTTAGGATTTTTTGAAACCAGGTACTGAAGAAATCCGCATTTATTGAAACTGCAAATTAAGAAAAATCCACAAATTGAAAAAAAGAAAAAAATCCGCAAATTGCCGAGATTCGAACTCGGGGCCCCCGAATACGCGTCAAATGCGTTCTGCCTCCTTCCAGCATGTCTTCTTGGTGTAACGGCAGCACACTCGACGCGTATTCGAGAGGTCCTGGGTTCGAGTCCCGGTTAGTGCACTGCTCATTTTTCACGTCTCCAGCATCAAAAACACAAATGACTCTACAGTGGCGCTTGAACTAAAAAGGTGGTGGACGATAATTTGTCACCACCAGGATTTGGCGATTAGGTCCCCTAATAACCAATGGCCCTTTAAAAAGAAGGAATTAAAAGGTATATTCTCCCTCCTTCCAACATGTTTTCGTGGTGTAACGGTAGCATACTCGATGAATATTTGAGAGGTTCAGGTTAAAGTTCCAGCAAGGGCATTACTCATTTTCCATGTACTCCTGCTTCAAAATAACCTAATTGCTCTAAATCCTTCTACATCCTTGTAACGTAATTAAATAATAATAATAAAAAAAGACATCCCTCTTCTTAGGATGATAGCTCTCGCAGATGTGTCATATTAAAATAACCTAGCCTTAAATCTGTTTATACGAAATTAAAGTTATTAGAAGAACTGAAACTGTTGTGCTGTTTTTCAGAACTCAAGGCTCTTTAGTTCTGATGCAAGATACACAAAGCTTCAGCGACAAGCACAACAACAAACCTAATTCAAATATTCCTGCGGTCTGGATTAATTACGCGTTCAGTGACATTCTCTGCTACTAAATTTTCAGTTTCTTTTCATTTCTTAAGGGTGTAGCTGAAAGAAAGCGAAAATCGAACCAATAAATATTCAACAGTTGAAGAAGAAAACAGGAAATTGAATATTTAGATGAAAGAACTTTCAAAAGGTTATAAGGAATATACTGCAACGAACTTATTTGCACGAGCCTATATAATGAGTTCATTTGAAAAGCATTATATACTTTATCACAAATAAGGCTTATAATTAAATATTCGAGCATTAAATTAGCACATATTAAGACTAAAAATGAAAATATTTACGCTTTCGGTTTTCATTCACTGTATGGATAATATACAGTTGTAAATTAATGCAAAAGTTTATTTATGTCTTGTTTATTATGTGCTTTCTGTAATACCGTTAGTCATAAATAATCTCCACATATTGCAGTTATACTACATTTGCATGTCATAGTACATTTCATTCATTGACACTCTTTGCATTGATGATCGTTGCAAATAGCATAAAGTCATTTTTGGTATGCATTTAAAGAAATAATATATATATATATATATATATATATATATATATATATATATCAGATATAATAAAATATATTTAAGATGTAATAAAATGCGACGGCTGCGCTAAGAAATGATTGGAGACCTTAAAATTGACTATTTTAAATTTCATATTCTCCCCCTAAGTTTATCGAGTAGACTCGAGTTGAAATTAATTAAATTAATTAAAAGTCAATTAAGAGTAGATAACCAAATCTTTTAGAAAACCAAAGTAGTTTAGAAACGCTTTAGAAAATCAAAGTAATTTAGAAACTCTTGCCTACAGAAAGCTTCCCCAACACGAATTATGCATGTAACCTAAAATAAACTATATACAACAATTAAAATAAAAATAAAATAAAAAATATGTAAAACATTGTATATTATTTTACATTACATAATCTTTTCTTTCAAATTCGAGATCTTTCCAAGTTACATAACGCTGTTTGCAAAAGGGAACTAAAACTTAAAATTAACCAATCTCAGTTTAGCTGTACACATGCACCTACCTAATATAATAGCTACTAACGGCATAGTCTTTCTTTCTTTCACCTCTTCCGCCTGCCAGCGTGTCACTCAGACTCTGCAAGGTATTAACCCTTATTTAAAATGTAATTGCATATCTAAAATTACGGTTTAGCACGCTTAATCATATACCATTTATGATGATATGTTCTAAGAAATTCGTCATCCAAACATAAATGATGTTTAACTATCAAGCTGGTCGTGCTTCTAAAATTCCATCGGATCGTCCACTATGACGCAATGTCCAATCATCTACGCAGCAGTATATTCAACCGTGACTAGAACTTGTTTTGATCTTCCGCCAAAAGTACAACGTTACGTATACATATATATATATATATATATATATATATATATATATGTATAACAAATAATATCTATTCGTATAACGCAAATATAAAATTAAAATTTAAAATTTAATTAAGAAATTTTAATTGCAAAGAAATAAAAATTATTATTGCTGCGAACTAATTTATTTAAATTCTAAGATCATATGTAAATTAATTGAATTTATCTTAATCCATGAAAAAATATATTAGTCCAAAAAGTTAAATTTATATTTCTAAAAATTGCACAAGTGAATAAGGTTGAGCAGGCAAGAGACAGACTTACCAAGGAGAAGTTGCCCCCATACCTAACTCTTCAATTACTCAATTCGTGTTTCGTCGTCCATATAGGCAAGGCTAAAAGTAAAATTCAAAATCAAATGTTGTGAATTAAAAAAAAAAAAAAATTAACAGTGGTATTTTAAGAAAATAGCTAGTAAATGACTCGAGTTGAAATTAATTAAATTAATTAAAAGTCAATTAAGAGTAGATAACCAAATCTTTTAGAAAACCAAAGTAGTTTAGAAACGCTTTAGAAAATCAAAGTAATTTAGAAACTCTTGCCTACAGAAAGCTTCCCCAACACGAATTATGCATGTAACCTAAAATAAACTATATACAACAATTAAAATAAAAATAAAATAAAAAATATGTAAAACATTGTATATTATTTTACATTACATAATATTATATATATTATATAGTATAAATACAAAAATTTATATATATATACATATATATACGATGGTGTGTGTGTGTGTGTGTGTGTATGTAATATATAAAAAATACCATGGCTTTGCTCTACACGAGCAGGCAACCTCTAATTAACATTTCAGGATCTTCCCCGTAGACCAGTACTTTCGAGAGCATACTGGCATGTTACGTAATCGCTACTATAAATGTAGAGTTCGCGCTGTTTTCGTCAGAATATTTTCTGCCATTGCTTCTATAAGACCCTGCGCTGCTCTGTCTCTTCTTCTTCCCTTCGTTAGAATAATTATGACGTCAAAAGTCTAAATTTAAGCTTATTTTAATTTAAATTATTATTGGATATGTAATTTTGGAAAATCTAAAAAAATAGTGATCTGAAATTTTAAGTGAATAAAGATATGGAGTTTTTAAAAGTGAAATTCCTCTGTGTCTTCCATTCGACTGCCCTCCACTCCGCAACGACCACACCCAAACTCTGATGTGACCAGACTGCTAAGCTTCATCATTTCCAATGCCCATCTGCTTCAAATATCACATATATATATATACATCATATTTTTTGTGATCTTTTATTGAAGCTCTTTGACTTTAGGGAAAAGTTTTGCTTTTGATTTCGTAAACATTTTAGCATGTTAGAGGAATACATTAAGTATTTTCGTCACGTATGATAAGCCACGATTTCTGGCAGTGGTGTTGACAATCCTTCCTGATTAGAATCTTTTATTCATCGCTGAAGTTATTACAGTACCTTTACTATCAGTGTAACTAAGAAAGGTGATTAAAAGCAATACGCATCTTAATAATGACTTATTTTTCAATGGTAAGAATATTATTAATAAGGTATATAATGTTAATTTGTGGCTTTTATGCATCGATTTATATAAAAAAATTTTATGCGGTGAAGATAATTAATAACAAATAATGATGTACGACAGCTATATAATTTTTCTCTTTTTGTAATTTTCTATGTCGTATAGTATTTAGGCCCTATTGTCATTACATTAAGTTTTGAAACTATACTGTTTAAATCTGTCTGTTTTTTTGTGACATCATCTTCTTCGGAGCGGCGAGGAGTGGAGTTTCGAGAGAGACACAACTGGTTTCCAAACATATGTGGGAAGCCATTTTGACCATTCTCATCTTTCTAAGATTTTAGTCATCCAACCTATTAATTAAAAACTCTGAAAATGCTAATCTTTGCACTCATTTTTCCGAACGGTAACAGTACCGCGCTCTGGAGATGAGCATCTGCTCTATTTCGGCTCACCAGAGGGCACAGCGGTAAAGTAGCTAAACACTAGTAGTTTGGTCCGAGGTTTTATTCCTGTGAACGGGCTGGCTGCATGAAGTGTAGACGAGCTGGTTGCCCTTAGAAAGACCTCTCTTCCCTTAGGCAGGTAGCCCTCGAGGCTTTGGCGTAATCACATAAACCAAACCAAACCAAACTGATTTATTTCGAAAAGGGTTGTCAATGCTCGCTTTCAAATCATGGAGTTTGTTAATGAAAAATTTATAAGCTTCAAAAAATACGAAATAAAAAATAAAAAAACAAAATCTGAAATGTTTCAGATTTTAAATTACGTCCAAAGAGGCGTTTTTTAACATTTTGTGTGTTACCTTTCTTTATTAAATATCATGTTCCTCGCACTTAAACCATAAGATCCAGTGCAACAGCAATATCGCAAAATAGTTTTAAAACGAGCATATCTTTAGAATTTCCGATACAGAGACTCACGCGCTGGAGATAAAAATGTTTTTTCTGCACAACGTTGCCATTGCTCGCTTTGAAATCCTTGAGTTTGTTAATCAAATATTCGTCAAAGTTTTAAAAAATAGGAAATCGATCATAAAACAAATTTCAAATTTCAAATTTGGTCTTCCACATGCTCATATTCGTTGGAGGATTACGTTATTCAAAATTCGATGACTCTATGTACCGTTGTTTTATCACAATACGAGAAATATACATACATTTATGCAGATTTTTCATTATTTAATTTCTTCAAATATAATGCAGGACTCTAACATTTTGTGGCAACAGTTTGAAAAGTGAACCGACATTTATGAGTCCGACGCAAAATGCCAAAACGAAACTAATAGTCCTTCGGGATTCAAATCCCTTTGGACTAAAAATAGCATTGCCAAACATTAAACATATTATTATTATATAAGATCACATCCTGACGTCGAAGGAAGCAGGCGATTGCATGTGACGCCATTGTATGTCTAAAAGTTTTCGTTAACGGCAGCATTTTAAGTACATAGCTGCTGTTGGCAACTTTTTTATTTCAGGTTTGGAAAATTGACACGAGATGTTATTGCTACGTTAATTATTCTAGTGATATTGAGAAAAAGAAAATTATTTTAAATTTAAATCATGGCTTCGAAAGAATGATTTGATGTTATTCATACTGATTTTGTTTTTGCATTTTCCTTTCAGGTCTACATAGAACTTGTAAATTTTATTTTGGCCGCTGCCCGCTGGCAGGGTTGCTCGATAGTACACTTCGTTTTTTTTTGTGTAATATCACTAGTATAGCTATTTGTACAATGTCATAAGCATTCTTTAAATATTAATTTTCAAAGGAAATAAAAATATTACCTGAGAAACAACCTTCAGAAAATGGTTAATTATTTAATGAGTTTTAAACACTAAAATAAATAAATTGTTTTTCAGGTAGAAACAACCTTCAGAAAACGGCTAATTAATTAATGAGTTTTAAACACTAAAATACCTGCAACCATACGCATTATTTCTCATTTAGTGCACAAATTCAATGATGAATACAGGATTTAAGAACATTGTCAGATAATATTTGTGCCTTAGAAATTTAAAACTAAAAATTTAGAAACAAAACAGCAGAAGTTGTTTTTAACAAATTTTATTCTATAAATTACCTAACTTATTTTTTTAAATTTCAAGAAAATATGCACTTCAGATAATACTTGTATACCCTAATTTTATATTCGGTTCCCGTACAACAGCAGCAATTTCCAAAAATATTTCTAATCTGCTTAGAAAGCCACAGTTCTTGAGAAAATAAATTCACAATTAAAAAGAAAACTTTAATTTATAAAAAAGGGGCAGGATTATTTTTAAGTTTTCGTCACCGAGAGTGCTGCGGAGTGCAACATAAAATTTGCTGTCATCGCCCAATGTTTATGCTACAATTTAAATGACGAAAACAAAATTCGTTGCCCTTAACAACATCTATCAATGAACACGCTTTGTTTGGTATTTTTATTTTTACATTTACAAAAAATATTTTATTTTACAGTCAGGAAAAACATAAAAAAGTGTTAAGTGATTAAAGAGCAAATAAAAATCAAGTTTTGTAAGAGTTTTTATATTTTTTTAGAAGTCTTTGAAAAAGATTTCTTTTGTGACTCACAATAGATGTTTCAATGAAATGTCAAAAAGTTCGTTAAAACTTTTAAAAACTTTAGAAACGCAAGGAAGTTTTTAAAAAAATGTTATTGGCTATTTTCATTCATGCTATTTACATTTTTTAATTTAATAAAATACAAAGCTTCTTATCAATTTTTTTAGCTCTATGTATTAAGTAGGAATTAGAACTGGGCTGCTAAATTAATTTCTTTCTGATTTAATTAAAATTTGAAAAAAATTCTAGAAGTTAATTTTGTTAAAGCGTATTACGACAGTTAACGAAAAGGTTATTCAAGAATACAATAAAATGCTAAGGGAGTTTAAAAAAAAGTACTTGCCATAAGAGTTTTAACTTATAGTTTAGCACTTGAAAGTTGATTTGAAGTCGTAACTTTTAAATATGAAATACGTAAAATATGAAAACAGAAACGGATAATTTTAATAATGAGAAACATTTCTTCTTATGGCAATATACCATATGTAATCAGTAAAAGCCCTATCTGAAAGCCTTCCTATACGCGGGACTGGACGTCGAAAGGAACATTTATTAGAACACGCACATTTGCACGAAACCTACGTAGCTAGGTTACCATTTTTACTTACTAAACAGACTTGAACGCCAAACAGTAATCGATTATCGCTCAGATTGGGATCATGCGATCTTTGAGAAGCAGAGCTTCCGTCTGACTGGTTGATCTCTACCCGGGACAGAGCTGCAGACGAGACATTTTCGACGAAGTTTCAAAATATCCTGTGCAAGCGGGATATCGTTTCCGTAGCTAGGCGTGACTTCACTTCAGGGGGGCTCTTTTTTTTAGGGATCCTCACGTTTAAACCAGTGCTACCAGAATATCGTTTGTGAGAAATGTCCCGTCTAGGGAAGACCGTCGATAGATGTGATAACCCCTTAATCTATCTAAAACTTAAAGTCGAAGATTTCATTGTGAAAGTTATCACCTTATAAAGTTCTAGTTAATTCACCTGCCCTTGGATACTAGAACTTTAGAGAATTTTCTAGTGACTATTCGCTGGTCTTTTTAAAACTAAAAAATGTAAGTCTAAAGAAGGGTAAAAATACCCTTTTATTCACTCAAAGAAATACTAAAGACTGCCTGTGTCGCGCTTAAGGGAAAGCTTCCACTTGGGTTTAACTTTAGATAGAAAATAACAAACAAAACCAATTCTAACTAGTTAAAATTTAGCCGAAGCTGTACAAAAATAACTATCCGAATTGATCAGTAATTAAACCTCACAGGCGAATAGTAACAGGTACGTATATCTACGGGTGAACATAGTAAGATAGGATTAAAGCAACCACGTGGCCTTGAAGACAGAACAGTGTTCCTCACTTTGTAAATGCTACGTTGCAATTGAACGTGAAGAATCTTAAGAACTGATAAGCGAATAATCGCTTGAGTTTGTGTGACAAGAAACAAGAAGATGAAAGGGTAAATAACCCTTTATTATTCAAATAAGATTTAACAGAACACCGTCTTGGTGTGTACAATAAAAGCCGACACTTGGGCTTAAGAGGCTAAGAAATAAACTAAAAGTAATCTAAACTAAAGAGATATAGCCGAAGCTATCAAGATTCTAGCCGAGTTTGCCCCTTAACGCTAACTGACTGCGAAGCTATCAAGGGTCCGAGTACGGCCGAGCGTAATAACAGCTTTGAGAGAAAGTAGCCAAAAAGGCGGACGCGCACTAATCAGAATCTCTGATTCTCTCTCACTAAGATCAAAGAACTTCGCGGTTTAAATACTGATCCTCCTCATTATGTATTCAGACGTGATTCTAAAACTACGTTCTGGCCTGAAGTAGTAAGCTGAAGTTAAGAATTTGACAGGAAAAAAGTTTAACTCAAAATTAAACTGTTAATAAAATTAACATAATACTTACAAACTGTCACACAATAATTAGCAACAGGTCAGCTTAAAAGGATCCTTTTTAGAGATACTATGGCGCGTAAATTAGCAGTACTTCTATTTTGATAGAACGCGATTTCCTTTGCATAGAAACATTGTAACATCCATTGTTTGTTAAACAAATGTAAGTTTCCCAGCCAAACTGAATCTGTTTTAATACTCAAAACGTCTTTTCATAGTGGGCCTAAACTCAAAAAATTAAATCTAATTTGACTAGAAACAGCGAGATTTGCCTCGACAATGACAGAAATTCAAAGATAACACTTACTATGGTTACTTCTAACCTCTTTCTGCAAAATTCACAGGAATACCAGCATTGGAATCACCAACAGACTTTGCTTTAGTAGGCAAAGCAAAGTAACAACATTTCGTTAGTAAACTTCGTTAGTAAAAGGACACAAATGCGCCAATATGTTAATCTAGGCTTTAACTGTTAAATAAGAGAATGAATAAAAATTCATAATAATTAAACTGGATAGTTAAAAATTCTCCTTGGAGATTGTTGAGTAAAATAATACGATTTATTTCTCCTGCATTTCACATATATGCATTAATTGATGTTTTCGTGAATATTCCCACAGTGTTTGTAATAATCAGCCCTTAATCGTTTAGCTAACTCAATCATTTAACTTGCCATGTGTGAGGCTGCTATTTTGAAAATTTGAATATTAAATAAAATTAGTTAAAACCGGATATAAACTGAATATAAATGTTTATTCTTCATTACTGATACATTAACAAATGCATAAAATTTATATATGGAGCAGTTTAAGAGACGGTATTTCACCGTTTAAGATTGAAATAAGGATTTAAACGAATTTACTGATTATAAAATTAAGACGTTTACCGTTTTGAGCATGTTATCTTTACTTGTTAATATAATATTTTCTGAAAACGAAACTATATCGTACTTTTCCGAATGTTTAAATTTTAGCATATAACTTTAGACCTGTGGGGTTTAGAAAACGCTTGAACCTTTAAGTCTTATTCCATTTATATAAATGTTTCTAAATTTTTTAAAAGAATTCTGACAGGAAAAAAGTTTTATGCCCCCGGCCAAAGGGGGCACTCTCTTATTATCGGAACCGGATTCATAACTGTATGTGTATATATGTGTAGTGTAGTATGTGTATATATGTGTAGTGTAGTATGTGTATATATGTGTAGTGTATATATATGTGTAGTGTATACGAGTGTATGTGTACATGTATGCAAGCATATAAGTAGGTAAGTATGTAAGTGTGTGTATACATACAGATATATACGCACGTACGTACGTTTATATATGCATACATACATACATTTCTGAATGCTGTCTCGATAATAGAAGAATACCCTAATTCTTTATTACTTCGCACTATTAAGGTAGCAGAAATTGATTAAAAATGAATAGATTTACTCTGAAGGAACAGGTTTGTTCTTTCCTTATTTCGGAGCCGACCAAATGACCGAGCGGTCTCTAAACACTGGTAGTTCCGACGCACGTTCGATTCCAGACGAACTGGCTGGCTTCATGCGCATTTCCGTTATTTATCCCTAGTGTAACGTTCATACGAGCCAGTTTTCCTGGATTGGATTGGATTGGCTTGGATTATTCAGTTAAGGCAAAGCACACGAGGGCTATCTGCCTAAAGGGAGGGATGCCTTCGTGGAGGACATTCTAAGGGGAACTGGCTCGTATACACGTTACACATGGAGAAAACCACGAAAACGCCTATGCAGCCAGCCCGTTCGCGGGATTCGAACCTCAGACCGAAATACCACTGTTCAGCGTCTTTACCGCTCGGCCGCTGGTGGGCCCCAGTTTTCCTGAGAAAGCTCTCTACGCTCTCCCTTCCCTTAGGTTGATAGCTCTAGGTTATAGTGTCAAATTATATTCACTGATATACACTTCTAACTTGTCATGGTTAAATAAAATGACGAATCCTTTATTTAAAAAACAGTATTGGAAATATTTTATCGCGTCTCTGTAGTTTAGGTGACGTAGCAATGGCAAGTCAATTTATAATCAAGTTTGTTCATTTTCTCGCCCTAAAAAGGTCAGAAAACAATATTGTCTGAAAACGAAAATTGATGATTATGCAAGTCACTTAAAAATGTCCAGTTGAGGTATTTTAATTTTTAATTTGAGGAGCCCAGCAAATTCATTCTCAAGGCTTCGAAGCTGGTAAGTCGTGATAATCCCTTAGGCAATTTATCATCCTCATACCCTAGGGTAAAGTCAAGGAAAATATTTACTGAAGATAAATCATGCAGTGAGTCTGCGCATTGCTTTTTACTTAATTGGAAAGCTATGCGATGAAAAGAAATGAACTATTAGGCAATAAAGTTTCTTAAAAAAATGAGTTATAATTCGTTTGCAGAGTTACAGCAACTACAAATAAACGGAAGATTAGTTTATATTGTATGGTTAAATAGCATTTAAAAAGCAGCATTTAAGCATGTTGGAACATTATGAGCTTTGATAAAAACCAATAAACACATCTGAATCATCTATCAGTCTTTTATTAAAGCTTCTTAACAGTTACTTATAATGAAAGACATTTTGTAATAGCGTAGGAAGTTCTAATCTTTATAGGACAGAATTCGAATTCTTGGTAACGCTAACGCATGGCTGCTTGAGGCTGTAGTATTTAATAAGGAGTGAAAGCACTTGAATTCAGTCGGGATGAAAGTTCTTTCGAGAGGCTGATGGCAATTTTTTATAGTTGCCTCATTTTCCGTATATTTGCTATGTGTAAAAGGGTAGCTGAAAAAAGGGCTGGTTGTCTGAATATGGCAAAATATATATGAAGATGGCAAAGAACACGTAGGCTATATGCTTAAGAGCAGTGATGCCGTTGGTAGAAGACTTTCTAAAGAAAATTGGATCGTACTTACGTTACATTTTGGAAAAGATACAGAACCAGGCATGGAACCAGCTTGTTGGTCTTGATCGAACCCAAGATGAAATACCAGCATCCTGTATCTGAAAAAAAAAAAAAAAAAAAAAAAAAAAACTGAAAGCTGTCATTTTATATTACGGCCAAAGGGGGTATTTTTTTAACGTTTTGTGTGTTACTTTTTTTTATTAAATATCACGTTCTTTGCATTTAAACCACATAAAATTCAATTTAACAGCAATATCATAAAATATTTAAAACCTTTAGAGTTTTTTTAGTACCTTTAGAGTTTCCGATAGACAGTCTCGCGGGCTGGATATGAAATTCATTTATTCCGTACAGCGCTGACACTGCTGGCTTTGAAATTGTTGAGCTTGTTAATCAAAAGTTCCTTAAAAGTTTTCAAAGTGTGAAATAGATAATAAAATGAATTCGAAATTCAGAATTCGGGCTTTCAGGTGCCAGTGTTTGGGTGGAGGATTATGTTATTCAAAATTTGATGGCACTATGTACAGTCATTTTTTTTTATCTATTCGAGAAACTTACCTACATTCATGCACATTCTTCTTTTTTTGATTTCTTTTAAAATAATACAGAGCGATAGTATTTGGTGGTAAAAATTTGAAAAGTGATTCAGCCTTTTTGCAGTGATTCAACGCAAAATACGGTTTCGAGACTAATAGCCCTTCTGAGCTAACGCTTCTTTGGGTTGAAAACTGCACAAGATTAAATATCAAAAATATATTGGGAATATTTTGTGAACAGGTATCTTGCAGTCTGCCGAGTGTCGGAGAAGCAAAAGCATCTGTCCATTTTGATAAAAGTCAGTATATGGGAGTGCATGGAGCTAGCTTAGGTTAGTTTCAATTAATGCAATTAGTATTAGTAGTAGGAGAAATTTCGGTTCTATTCCCAGGAAGCGAAGGAGAAGAGTTATAGTGAAGTCTCGACAGAAGTCTCAACTGAAGTGTTGTAAAGTGTGTTCAATGTTGGCAGCGAAAAGTAGGCAAATACACTTACGGATGATTATTCACGAATCTCTGTGACTCTTTCGGAATAAGCAATAAAAATTAAGCTACTTTAAAATCTCTCTTATTTATGACTGAAGTACTTAGTATTACTTCAGTTTGAAAGCTTAAAAATAAATCACTGAGCGTTTTTAATACGTAGTGTAATATACATAACACCATTTTACTTAAAATAGAAAAAGGAAATCTTTTGGGGTCCACTCACTTCAGCAGAAACACTCGAATATGTCAACAGATAAATTAGAGTTTAACCGAAACTATTTAAAGACTCACTTTCTCGGGAAGCATACACTAAGTCGAGACTCTGGAAAACTAAAGCGAATTATCGTTATGTCTCGTACGAAAACAGAGAACGCAAGAAGAGTTTAAAAGACCCTTTTATTAAGAACCCAATAGTCGATACAAGGCAATCCTTGTGCTTATAAACAATCCAGCGTTTATGGTGTAACTCAAAAATAAGGAATTGCAAACTGAAACTAAGTCGTAAGTTAGCCAAAGGCTACACTGAAGTGATTAACCCGTATTTTGGCTCAAAGGTATACCGGCGTGACAAGCACTATAGACAAGAATGCCGTAGCCAAACTGCTATCATAGAATTTCAACTAATAACGTGGCCATAAGCAGATGGAACACGCTCTGATTAAACAAAACAAAAACCTCTGTTCAAACATTATCTCTTAATTTGAATATGCGAGAACTGAAATTAGCATTGTGGCAGATAAACAGAAAGGGAAAATGATAGTAAACATATTGAATGGAAAGTAACTGGTTATACAAAATAAATAAATACCTTACAACTTTGGCAATGAAATGTATCTAACTGGCTCCGCGGCGGGAAAGAAAATTGTAATCGGAGCCCAAGCCTTAAGATGAAAACCGACTCAAGTAAAGTTTTGTCTTCTAGTATGAGACCGCTTACATATTTACATTTGATTAATTCATCCCAAACAGAAGACACAAATGTTAAACTTACGTTCCGGCAAGTTGCACTCATTTGGTAACTTTCATCCAGTGTTTGCTTTTATACAGGCATGAATTATCCAATGTTTATACCAGCTTCAGTAATTAAAAAAGTGTCAATGTTGTCAACAAGAAGAGATCTTGATTTAGGAGCACCAGGATTCCTCCTAGAAACCAAAAATTTTAAAACGCGATGAAAATATTAAAGTAGGCGATTTCGCTGTTAAGTAGTTCTTATAAGACACTTTCTTGGGGCACTTTTCGAACATTCCTTGGATTGGAAAATAGAATTTTGCGCTCTGAAGGTTTTTGAACAAATTTAAATTTAACTTCTTTTTTTATGTGTTCCTTTTTTCTTTCTTTCTTAAAAGAGAATAAGTTTTAGAAGAGTTTTATAAATACAGTGATGATATTAAGTTGTATTGCAATGCAGCTCAGAATATTTGCAAAATTCTCAAATATAACAGAAACCTGCCATACCGAAGAAAATCCTTTCCGAAAGAAAAAAGAATTTTATTCCTATAAGAAAGATACGGAAAAACGAATGTCATTCGAAGAAAATAGTGCTTCTTTTACACGAGCTTTAGAGTTTAT
Source organism: Stegodyphus dumicola (assembly GCF_044657685.1). Classification (NCBI taxonomy): domain Eukaryota; kingdom Metazoa; phylum Arthropoda; class Arachnida; order Araneae; family Eresidae; genus Stegodyphus; species Stegodyphus dumicola. Next base: position 120,348,098 of record NC_140779.1, on the reverse strand, counting down.
CTCTGTAACTCATCAAGAATATATTTAAAATTAAAAATCTCTTTATAAAACTTCCATTAAACCTAGGAGACAATCCACGAATATGAACGTCCACGAATAATCCGTAAAAGTCCAAACAATCTTCTGTATTCATATATTTAAAACCGTCTGTATTTTCTCGTTAACTTTCAAGAAGGTAGGTGACTTAGAAAGTAATCTACAAGCGAGCGTGTGACACATGAAATGCGGCATGAAATTTTTTTATAAAATAAAATGCATTAAAGCAGTGGTGCCCAAACTTTGGCCTCTCGAGAGCACATTTTGGCCTACGGCGAGCACATTTCCAAAACATCAACACATTTGTTAAACGTATTTCCAGTCTTATATGATACATCTGGAATATTAATTTCGGCAAGTGGGTTTGAGATGAATAATAATTTTGGTTGAACTGGTTGAACTTTATGGAAATCAGAGAAACGGAGTTTAAAATTATTTTTCAGCTCATTTATTTTTTCCGAGTATTTCTCTGTTTCAATTGCCTTGTGGTTATTAATATGACTTGATAAATTTTGAAAAATGGGTGAAATGTTTTCCTTTCATCTGATTTATCCACAAATGTAACTTTGTCTGAAAAGCAGCTACAGTCCCAGTCAATTGAAAGAGGGTTTTTCCTTTTCCCTGGGGATCTTCGTTCATTTTGTTCAGTTTCGCTGTTATATCCGTGAGAAAATACAGATTGGATAACCAATTATCATCGACCAATTCTTTATAACTTTCGTTTCCGGATTCCAAAAACTGCTTTATTGGCGAAAGAAATTTTACAAACCGTTGAAGTACTTTTCCCTGCTGAGCCATCTAAACATCGGAATGGGCAATAAGATTCCATGTTCGTTATCAAGTTCGTCAGTCAGCAATCAATTATTTTATAACGTCTTGCAAGATATCTCTTATGACTATAAATGGTTACCATATTTTAACAATTAAAAAATATAAATAAATGGTTATTTCTAAAAGATTTTTTGTTCGCAGTACCTAATCGGGCTGGCGAGCACATACAAAACGATCGGCGAGCACAAGGTTGGGCACCGCTGCATTAAAATAATAGTTTTGTTAATACATTAATTTAAAGAATTAAAAATATTATGCTTAAAATTAAATTCTATTTTTCAGTAATAATTTTCTACAATTACACTTTATATAGTGTTTTACGTTATTTAGTCACGGTGACCTTTCTTATGCAAAAGTATAGCATCTTGCTCAGGTTTATTATAATAGTTTATCATTTTGAGTATTTAGTTCATCGTGATCTTCATTTGCTTCAAACATTTCTTCGCAATTCTTTTAATATTTAACATATTTTTTAATCTGTTAGCCTCTGCATCTTAATTAGTTTAATTATATTAAAAACCGAGGATTATTATTTGTTTATGGGCATTCAAAAGTGCTGCTGAGAATGAGCAATTGTTATAAAAACGAGTAAAAAAATAAATAGAAAAATCTGAAAGGTTTCAGTTTTTAACAGTCGCCTGAAAGGGTTTGTTACGCTTTTGCTAATCTCGCAGTCCACTAGTCTGCTGTTACACTCATCCATATAAATCCATTTTTTTGCTTATTAGCTTTATTATTAAGGATTATTTTCTTCGAACGTACGCCGTAAGCAAATATAGTTCTTACGTCATTTCAAAGTAGAAGACGTGATAAAGGAGAAAAGCCCTGGCCGGGACTCGAACCTGGATCTCTCGAATACGCGCCGAGTGTACTTCCCTTACTCCATGAAAGCATGCTGGAAGGAGGGAGCAAATACCTTATAAAGTTCAACAGCAAACTCAGAAAAATTGTAAAAGGAGAGCAAGATATGTTCAAAATTCCCGATTCACCGTTAAATGTTGGCATAAATGTTTTCTATTTTTTCTTTCTTTCCTCAGTTCATCATACCAAAAGCCACAGCCCGCTTTCAAGTCTTTGAGTTTGGTAATCAAAAATTTATTAATGTTTTACAAAATATGAAATAAAGAAAAATATGTAAAACCATTCTATGAAAATATTGAATATTTTTGATTAGACAGATCATAAATTAAATGCGTTTTTGATGTTTATATCAATCATATTCAAAAGCAAGAAACAAACCTTTTAATAAAAGTGAGAAATGAAAACATTGCAATGTAATAAAAACACAAAAAGAATGGAAACGAAATTGCATTTAGAATGCAAAATATAGCATTCAATTGTTATAAGTTAAGAGACAATGTACTCACATGTCCCGGCATACAGCGCATATAATGTGCCAATAATATGACCATTTTAAAGACTTGTTTAAAAAACAAAGTATTTTAAACTTTAAGTAGAAATTATAAAGCAGAACAAAGTCTGCTTAGTGTCAAACTCTCTGAAGGGTAACTTGTTTTACGTGCATTACTATCGCTATGTGGAATGAAAATATAGAGTAATGTATAAAACGCGCCATCCCTCCCTACTGAACTTTAAATCGAGGAATAGCTAAAGTAAAAATGTAAAATCATACATATGTGACCTGCACATTTCCTGCGTTTATCATTTTCATTGAGAATATGTTGGGGAAGTAGATTTAGAAGTCATCTAAAGCGGCTAATTCTTGCAATAGAAAGTTAAAGATGAGAGGGGCTAATGTTACATAAGGACATGTAATTCTTGTGGCATGGCTTCGTAGCGCAACTGAAAGCCCGTTTGATGCTTATTCAAGAGGTCGGAAGTTCGAAACCCGGCGAAAGCATTGCGGATTTCTTCAAGTCCTGATATGGAGTCTTCTAATGATTCTGCAAACTTAATATTAGTCAAAAACATTTCTTTCTTCCTTTTCACTTTTTTCTAGGAATAAAAGAAAATCACGAAATTATCACGAAATCCCGGCGAGGGCGTTTCTCCAATTTCCTGCATCGATATAACCCAATGATTTTACAAAGATTGTGATCCTTTTTTTGAATTTTCCTTCGAAGTTGTTTATTTGCTGTTGCATATCTAAAAAAGGTATCCAAGTTCTGTTTTGGTTTTAAAGATGTAGATTAGCGGTGTCCAAACTTGTGCTCGAGAGCACAAGTTTGCTCGCCGATCGTTTTGTATGTGCTCGCCAGCAAAAAAATTTAAAAATAACCATATTGTTAAACTATGGTAAGTATTTATAGTCATAAAAGATATCTTGCAAGACGTTATAAAATAACTGATTGCTAATTGATGAACTTGATAGCGAACATGGAATCTTATTGCTTCATTCCGATGTTAGATGGCTCAGCAGAGGAAAAGTACTTCAGCGATTTATAGAACTTCTTTCGCCAACAAATCAGTTTTTGGAATCCGGAAACGAAAGTTATAAAAATTGGACGATAATAATTGGTTATCCGATCTGTATTTTCTCACGGATATAACAGCTAAACAAACTGAACAAGCTAAACAAACTGAACGAAGATCTCCAGGGAAAAGAAAAACCCTTTTTCAATCGACTGGGACTGTAACTGCTTTTCAGATAAAGTTAAATTTTCCGATAAATCTGATGAAAGAAACAAATTCCATCCATTTTCAGAATTTATTAAAGCCATATTAATAACCACAAGGCAATTGAGACACAGAAATACTTGGAAAACCTAAACGCATTGAAAAATATTTTTCAACTCTGCTTCTCTGATTTCCATACAGCCAATATTATTATTCATCTCAAACCCATCTGCCGAAATTAATATTTCAGATGTATGACATAACATTGGAAATATGTTTAACAAAACTGTTGATGTTTTGGAAATGTGCTCGCGATAGGCCAAAATTGTTCTCGCGAGAGACCAAAGGTTGGGCACCACTGGTGTAGATCGTCTGTTATCTGACAATCAAGAATGTAGTGCTCTGAATCGCCTCTACCTCCGCATATACATGTGTCAGTTTTAGCGATGTGTCCTTCATTTAAGTATGTGGAAAAGTAGCCATGCTCAGTAATATATCAATTTATATATGGATTGGTGTTATTGTTTTCCTCTTTTATGCTTGGAATCGGATATGTTCCTATACTACTTCTATAAAACTGGTGCACTGGGGGCAAAATGAATAAGAGTACGAATAGTTCTACGAATACGAGTAGTTCAATAAAGGCCCTATTCGACTCAGAAATCTTGGCAAATGGACATATAGCTTACTTAAACGAACATATACATAGGCTATTTATTATATATCGTATGTAAAATAAACTGATTTCTTGGTTAAGTATTACTAGTTCATTGTTTATGATTCATCTTTGCATCAACACTTTATTAGGCATCTTGCTCAAGATAATGCTCCGACTTGTTCCTAATTTAATAAAAATTTGCTAAGAAAGAATCGAAGAGACAAATAAAAGAACTTGCCTTTAATGAATATTGTTTAGACAAAACCACTTCAAAGAGTTCTTGCTAAAGTTAACGCAATAATATTTACTTTAGAGTTTTTTACCTTCCTTGCTCATGGCTGCGTTTATCATCTGAATTAATGTATTTTAACTCATCCAACCGTGTTCTTTACATATTATTTCATTCATTTCTCCTCAGATGCTTATAAGTTCTATATTTATTCAAAGCAACTGAAGCAATTTCTAGCAACAAGAACGTTTGATATTTTAAGAGACAGAGCAGTCATATAAAAATGGTATTCACACTAAGAAAATTCAGTTCATTTACCACTCCCTGCTATAAAATGTAAAGTTTACATTAAACCATTTGCAGATCTAAAGGAAATTTTATTACATAGTTCTTCAATTTGTTTCACAAAATTTGTCTGTTTATATTCTAAATAAAATTATCATTGCAAACCTGTTCAGCCTCTTTTATGCATATTCAGTCTAAAATCTTAAAGAAAATGTTTAACAACACACTTCCAGTTTTAATGCAATTTTAAGCTTAAATTATTTAACAAAGTTTTCCCGTTCTCTTCTCGCCCCACCCGTGGCCGAGAAGTTGAGATCCCTGCACAGTGATGATTCTAACGTACGGGCTGCACGAACGTTTTCCCCATACACAGCAAAAATACAATCCAATTTCCCTTAGAAAGTTTTCCATGAAGGTGACTGCCTCCTTCAAGAGATAGTCCTTGTGTGCCTTTGCAATATCGAAACATTCTAACCTAATCCTTTTCTGTCTTATGAGGAAGTTCCGCAGTCTTTAAACCTAGGAAACCTTTCTTACTAGATAAAAGTCTACTACATAAAAATGTTTATGTGATAAATGTTTCTTACTGCATAAAAATGTTAGACAAAATTTGCTTTGAGTATCTCTGTCTGTAACTTGAACAGAAGCAACTGCTAATATTTTTGTGTGGCGAAGTTCTGAAGTTTTTGTATGAAGAGTCCCAATTCTTAACTTAATTCTGTTACAGATTCTAACATTATAATTTGAACATAAATGAAACATGTATTTAAATTCGTTCTTTTCTTCTTTTAAAATACAGTTTAATATCAATGTAGACATCATTCAAGGGGTGTTATAGATATTTCTCGTATATATTATTAGCCCAATAAATTAATCTGAAAGGCCGTTTATAATACAGGGATAAATGGTAGTGCAGACTGCTATTATATTGTTGTATGATGTTGAATGATCTTTAACACATTATCATTTATTACATTCCCGATTTAGGTTTGCTCATGCGCATTCAAACACAAATGATATTAATAGTAGTATGTGACATAATCAGTTTGACATTTCTGTGAAATTCTCCGTCCCACCGCCCATTACACTCTAAATAATGACAATTCCAATATTCGTATTCGCACAAATTTACCTAGAACTCAACTATTATATTCTCCTTAGCTATGTTATGCAGAACTTTGACCATTCTCGAACTGATGTTTGTGAGATAAATCCTCCATTCGTTTATCAAACGTATTCACAGAGAAGTTTGTCAAACGAAGAGCTTTTTGAATAAGCTGACAGACCTCCGATACGTTACGGGAAGGAAGGATGAATTATACATTGCTTAAGCACAACGAGTCTGAATCTGTAGCCTCAGATGTTTGATTTGTTTCAAGATAAGCCTTTGGATACCAGACAGCAGAATATTTTATAAAATGTCAGTATAGTTGATTTGCGCAGTTTTAAAATAAATATGTTGCATAAAATATGCTTATATGAATACATTGATGTTTGATAATGCAAGAACTCGTAGAGTCGTTAGGTTGTTTTGAAGCAGGGTATATGAAAATTATGCAATGTCCTCGCCGGGGCTCGAACCTGGACCTTTCGAATATGCGCAGAGTGTGCTACTGTTACACAGCGAAGGCATGCGGAAAGAAGGGAGAAAATAGCTCATATAATCGCCTTTTTAAAGGACCCAATAGCTAAATTCTGGTGGTGAAGAATTATTATCCAACCCTTTTAGTTCGGACGCCACTTGTAGAACCATCATATCTTTTTTTGAAGGAGGAGACTTGAAAAATGTGTATTGCCCTGGCCTGGACTCGAACCTGGAACTCTCAGAATACGCCACGAGTGTGCTACCGTTATAACACGAAAGCATGAGAAAACGGAGGAGAAAATACCTTATAAACTACAGTTATTTTAAGAAATTTTTCATTTTAGTTCAGTACCACACTCGTTAATAAATTTATCATTTCATGAGTTAGATCTCATTGATGATCTTCTACTCATTGATGAGCAGTGAATATATGTATTGTAAGTAACCTTAATCGATATTCCGTGTTGAAATCCGAATGCTTCATGGAGTCCATTTCGCATATGAAATACCCTGATTGCGTTCTACACAAGGTATTAGCTTAAAAAAACTTGAATTTTCCTGTAACAAAAGCGTTACGCCAGAGCCGACTAGCATACTGAAATAATCAGTCATGTACATAGCCTCCGCAGTCTCCTGTTTAGTAAATGGTATTTACACTAGTATGATATTTCGGATTGTTAAATTATAAGGTATTTTTACCGCCTTCTTAGCGTGCCTTCGTGGTGTAGAGGTCAGCGCACTGAGCCGGTATTTCAGAGGTCTGTGGTTCGATTCCCAGCGAAGGAGTTGCTCATTTTTCTTTTCTTCCGCTTCCAAAAATCCTAATGTCTTTACAAAATTAAGTGCTATGTTTATAGAGACATAAGTATAACAACGGTCCCCAGCTTCTTTAAGCTAAAACTGGTTATGTGCGAAAAGCATACTATTGTAATTGAGAAGCTAGTCCTTTTGGATTTAGTATATTCAGTCACGGCAAAGCACTAGAGGGTTATCTGCCTAAGGATGCCTTCGTTGTGGGATTTTCTAAGGAAAACTGACTCGTAATGCACGTTATAGATGGGAAAAAACACGAAAACGACGATGCAGCCAGCCCGTTCGCCGGTATTCGAAACCCGGCCCGAACTACTAGTGTTTAGCGAATTTACCGCTGGTTGATCCATTTTTTTATTTAAAAAGGAAGTTTAGTGAGAAAAGAAATGTGTACCAACACTAGAAAAAGAAATGAAGTTTTACTTGATTTGAAGTCGAAAAATAATATTAGTAGTATAATAAAAGTAATTAGTTCAAAAATCTCAACTAGACGTGAAGAGAATGATCGCCATGTCTGAAGTAACTACAAAGCCGTGAGAAGATTTTGATAACCTTTTCTATTTAAACAGCCTTTAGAACATAAACGCAATTCCTTGTGCTAATAATATCAGCCACAAATCGTGGGTGGCATTACCTGGGACTGTGGCTGATACTGTTAGTGCCACAAAGTGCATATAAACAGAACAGTGAAAATTAAGTTACTGTTAAAAACAACTAAAGTTGCCTGTTTAAGTTGCAGTTAAACTTAAATGTACATCAGTAGTCAAAGACTACACAATTTAGGCATACTCGAAGCTGGCTCAGTTATTCTACCATGAGCGTCAAATAAAGTTCTTGGCAACAATGTAAAGCGAAGCTAAATAATTACAACTACCAGAGCTGGCAGGAACTGAACGTAGTGCGCACACACAGCCAGAAACACGCCCTGTCTTGAATTACGAATATAACACATTATTGCTGGTCTGCTGAACGAAGCGCAATTTTACCAGCTCAGAGTGGGCTCTTCGGCACTTGACATTGCAGATATTACGAAAGTACAATCCGTAGAGACGAAGCTTGAAAATGTGAAAACACTTTATCACGGTGTTTGAGAGCTTGTAAGAAATAAGGGTGTCTCTGAAATGCAAACAAGATCGTCTGATGGAAGGCAGAAACCGCAGGCGTCATGTGATCGTCGCTGACCAATAGCGAGGTAAATGTATCCGTATCCTTTTCCTAGTGACTGGTCTTCACTCCTAAAAAGGACTTTTACCAGTCCCTAAAAAGGGAATCCTAATTGAGAAAATACTCCAAAAGCCATAAGCTTCTATTTAGAGAAAGAGTAGCACCTTCTAAGTGCTAGAAAAGAAAAATAAAAAGCTCATCTCGTGCTAACGTGCTGCCATCTATGGGTCGTCCCGTAAGTAGGCGCAGAATTGGAAGTTAGGTTTAGTTGCACTTTTAATAGCGAAGTATACTACTAGAAGCTTATATATCTTAAAATCCCCAAAACTCAGTTCAAATACTTCAGTTGCATTCTGATGATTTAGGTCTGTTTCCGCGATTTCTGTTTGCGCGTTTTTAAAACATCTTCCTGTTTGCGCGAAATCGGGGAGTACAGTTCCCCTCCCAAATTTCCTCGGGATGTCAGGATGAGTCATTAAGAAGAGTTAGGCAGTTTCTTTGTGAAGTTTGTCATCGTCTTGGCATTGTTACACTGAAGACGTGTCTTAGTTTAGGCTCCTCTCGAAATCTTTAGTTTCATTCCACTTTAAAATCTTTAGTATTAGCTGTTATTTTTCGTATCTAAATGAGTATGGATGTTTTAGAGATTATTGAAACTAAAAGGAAAAAGCCTTTAGCCCTTTACAAAGGTTATCAATATCGAATTCGGAATAGAAATAAGGAAAATGTAGTTTATTGGATTTGTATTAATGAAAAAACTAAAAGCTGCAAAAGCTCAATTAAAACCAAGGAAGAAGTTGTTTTAGAAGAAAAAAATCAATAATGCCAACCTGATACAGCACATTCTTTAGTAAAAAAACAAACATTTCTAGCAAAAATGAGAGCGAAAGAAGAAAATGTTCAACTTTCTCAAATTTACAATGAAGAAGTTGGAAAACTATACAATCAACGCTTTGACATATTAATCAATATTCCGCAGTTTTCAAGTGTTAAAACAGCTCTATACAAATCTAGGCAAAGTGCCGAAGGCTACGATCGAGAAGCTACATGTATGGAAGATTTAGAAATTCCTAATGAATTATTAGCAATGGATGATAACTTTAGTTTCTTGTTGTTCGATGAAAGATAGCCGAATTTTGGTATTTTCAAGTAAGAAGGGGGGGGGAAGCAATTAAAAGCGGCAAAACTTTCTTTATGGATGGAACTTTTAAAAGTTACTAAAAGCTTTTCTCTCAAATTTATACTATCCATGTTGATATTGGAAGTACCTCTAACGAGATTAATGTTGTTCCTGTGTTGTTTTGTTTACTTCCCGATAAGCGAAAGCAGACTTATGAAAGATTATTTCGTTTAATTAAAAATCATATTTCTGATTGGGATCCTAAAGAAATTGTGATAGATTTTGAAATTGTAGTTATAATTTCGCTGAAAAATATTTTTCCTTCCTTAAATATAAGAAATTGCAATTTCCACTTAAATCAGTGTCTGTGGAGAAAGATTCAAGACTTGGGACTTGTTAACGAATATAGGCATAATGAAGAAATTAGAACCCATCTCAGAATGTGCGCGTCCCTTGCATACATACCCGCGGAATATGTCGATGATGGTTGGCTGTGCATACAAGAAAGTTCACCTCGTAATGCAAGATTAGAGGCATTTTATGAGTACTTTGTTGAGAAGTGGCTTGAAAATGACGTCGTAACTATACAGATGTGGAATTGCAATGAAAAATTGCACAGGACAAATAATATTGTTGAAGGATGGCATCATAAATTAAATTCTGTTATTAGGAAAATCCATCTTAAAACTCTAGAACTGATAAAATTTTTGAAAAACGAAGCTAAAGAAAGTAATTATTTTATAGATCGTCGTTATGTAAATTTAGAAGGGAAAAGAAAGAAAACAAGTGTTGTCAAAAAAGAGGAAAGAATCCAAAGTATTATGCAAGAATTTTACTCATCACAAAATATAAGAAAGTGCTAATTATCTCTTTCTTATCTACAAAAATTCGATTAAAATATATGAAAATTTTCTCTAAAAATAACTTAATAATAATTTTTTTTTAAAAAAGGAAAGTGACTAACATCACACAACTTTTAAACATGCCAGTATTTTTACTCCCAGTCCTAAGCCTGGAATAGTGGGAAGGAAAGTTGAATTTTATCTGTTATTAAATTGATAATTTTAGTTATAAGGTATTTTCTGCTTCCTTTCCGCATGCCTTCGTGATTAATTGGAAGCATATTTGGGCGTGTATTCGAGAGGTCCAGGGTTCGAGACTCGAGACACTGCATATTTTTCACGTTTGCTGCATTGATTAAACCTAATAACGTCACACTGTAATCAAATTTATTAAATTTTCTAATCGTAGCATGCATTTTAAGGGATTATCAGAGATTTCGAAAGCCCGAATTTTAATGGATTATCAGAATATCGGAATATTCGACGAATACTGAATTCTCCACTTTTTAAATATCCATCGTCAGAGTAAACTAAGTCGTTTGATATTTGCCTTAAAGAAGCTGATTGTACTTACTCTTCAGTTACAATTGTTGAACCAGTGTTTCCGAAGTTTTTAATATTGCCACCATACGAATAAATTAAATTGCGAATCGCATTTACAGTTGGAATTTAAAGTGACTCACAAAGTACAGTTTCTCTTAAAAAAGAAGCTAGATGAATAGGAGATTTAGGAAAAGAGCATTTTAAAATGAAATAATATCAAATAAGTTGATAATAATTAGCAATTTCATTATATACAAATACAGATGTGTATATATAAAAATAAAGGATTTAAAATATATTCTTTAACTATTTATATTTACTGTTAATAATTACTAACAAGTATATACACATAATTAATTATTTTAAATTAGTATGATAAATATATACAATCACTGCTGAATCGTGCGCTATGCTTCTGGAATTTCTGAATTAAATCTTTGAAACTAACAAATTTACCTTTGATAATTAATAAATTTATCAATGGTTTCTATTAATGTATTTGGATATTCCGATGAATGCAAGTAAAGCAAGTCCATTCAATCGAGATTCAGATGCTATATTTCTGAATTATGACTTTGACAATTTACAGCTGGGAAAAAAAAGCTTCTTTTGGCTAGGACAAAGCTTTCTCAGAAGCTGCCTTGATATTCGAGGTATATTTTCTTTTCATCTGCCTTTCTTTTCGCAACGAACATATATTCTGAGATTTTATTATAATTCACCTTTATGCAGAATTTCGGAAGAATATTGTTGTTACTTTAGGAAACGATCTTTTAGTTCATTGCCAAAATCATCGCAGAGTTTGAACATCTCTTCCCTTTTAAAAACAGTACTTCATTTATGCAAAGATATGCAAAGACTCAGACTTCGTAATTATCTTTCGATTATTTCTTTTAAAAATTCTTTTTTTAAATCTAAAAAATTTTTGCTTTCCTACATTTCGGAAGAGGCCAACGCCCAGTCGGCCCCCCATTATGGAACCCCTTTGGAAGGGGGGGGGAATGAAGATTGATGATTTCGCGCAAACAGGAACGTTTTTGACAACCGCGCAAACAGGAAGACACCCATTCTGATGAGGAAACGGAAAGGAGAAGTTAAAAAATATTCAAATCATAATAACTCGTTAGTTTAAATTAATAATCTTTCAGAGTTTAATATTTCTACAACACATTTTAAAGCACAGTAATATAAGGTCTCATTTATTTTATGTTATCGATTACGTCAATTCAAAACACGAAACCTAATGAAGAAATGGAACTCTAATCGAGGGAGAAACCCTAATGAATAAATTTGGAAGTTCTAAAATAAAATAAAAAGTTGCATGAATTCTGTGAAACATCAAACAGTAAAAAAACTTGAAAAAGAAATTATGCACCTGATTATACCGTATTTTTTGCTAAAACATTTCTAGGTCTTTGCTATTTTCATCTTTCTTTTAAACAGGATATTCATTTCAGTTTCATTATTGTGATAATTTCACACAAAGGAATGCAATGTGCAATAAAATTTACACTCAATAAACTCAAAAGGTTGTATATATAATTAACCATACGCGATTTTTACATGGTTATGTACAACTGCAAGAGATCTTCGACCATTAACTGACGGAAACAAAGTTTTAGTAGAAGAAAAATAACACCATATTATTTATCTTTCCTACATTCCATGCCATTATGAGCTGAAGGAAATGGTTGAAGTACCCTTCATTTATCAAAGTGTTGGAAATGCCCAGCTGCGGTAAGATAGCTTCCCCGCTAAGCAAGGTTAGGGTTGCCAGAAAGTGGCAGAGAAAGCCAAGGTTGGCAGATTTGGCGTGAAATCACATCGTTTGGTAACATTTGTCGACAAAATTGGCGATATGCCATAGTCGGGGCGAGAACATTCTAGAACGAATTTCTACCGGTTTTACCGAGAATCTTCTCGAAAGCAGGTCAAAAGCTATAAATGCCTTGCATGTGCAGGTAGTACCAGTGTATCATGAGTATCGAGAGTATATTAAATTCAGCAGTAGTGTCTTGAGTTCAGGGAATAACGATACTTTGGTGCTTTTCCGTAAACTGTCTTCACCGTTATGATTGTTTCAGGGTGTTTATGGTAAACATGTCTTTGGAACTCTCCTGTGTGATACTGGCGAATAAATTGTGTTTTAATTCTTCATCAAGTGTTGTCTTCAATCACTCCAAATCCACGAACCCGTAGATCGGAACAAAATATTATTAAGAGTCTTTAATCAGCTATAGATAATTTCTGCTAAATGTAATCTTGTATCTAGTTCCACTGAAATGTGATTGCTTGCGACATTGATGATGCTATTTAACTATTCCATTATGCATTAACATGATTTGCTCATTCATAATAACAGTCATAAGGCTAGCTGACTTATTTTTTCTAAAATATTAAAATAATTTTTATTTTTAAATAAAGATTATTGTTAGCGATTTGTTATATAAAATAATAATAATTAAAAAATTTTATAACTTTCATTTTCGAAGTGACTTCAGGAAAGTCGTTTCTTTTCATGTTAGAGAGTGTTTCAAGTTAAGTGAATATGAGTCAGCTTTCACTAAAATGTCCTCTATGAAGACTTTTATCATTCTAAATAGATCGTCCCAGTGTGCTTTGTCATAATTAACTAAACAAAAAAAAATAACAAACAAGAAGATATTCCTGTGCCAGCATTCTCAGTTTTATTTCCTTTCAGGTATCATTTAAGAAACCTTAATCCATCGATTTTTTTAATACCGAAATTTTGAAACTTTCAGTATTTTTGTATTGTAATCTCGAAAATTTTCGGGTATCAAATTTGAACTAAAATATCCATTTTACCTGATATCGAATGTGGTGTGGTGTGGTGTATTTAATTATGGCAAAGCACACGAGGGCTATCTGCCTAAGGGGAGGGATGCCTTCGTGGAGGACTTTCTAAGGGAAACTGGCTCGTATACACGTTACACATGGGGAAAACCACGAAAACGCCCATGCAGCCAGCTCGTTCGCGGGATTCGAACCTCGGACCGAACTACCAGTGTTCAGCGACTTTACCGCTCGGCCGCTGGTGGGCCCTGATATCGAATGCAATTTTAAGATATTTTTGCTACATATCTATACGAAAGGACAGAATAAAGCACTCTTTTTCCCAAAACGAGCCGGAAAAAAGATTTAAAATGAATTCAGAAGATATTTTTCTTGTGACGTCTGTACGTACGTATGTGTGTATCTCGCATAACTCAAAAACGAGTAACCTTAGAACGTTGAAATATTGTATACAGGACAGCTAGAACGTGTAGTTATGCACCTCCCACCTCCCTTTTTGGTTGCAATCGGCCGCATTAAAAGTATACACATATGTACATATATATATATACACGCACTCTGTTACTCGGCTTCGTAAGCTCAGTTTTTTTAAAATTTTTATATGTTGGTAATTTTTGAATTTTTTTGCTTTAAAATGATTAAATTATGTTGTTGTTATCTTCCGGTTAAGGTTTGTATGCCTTTAGTTAATATGCATGCAATAGAATTGTGTAATTATCAACAATTTAGAAGTTGCTTAAATGCGGCTAAGCCTTATTTTTTTTTACAGCAGCCATATTTAATTACATTTGAAATTTAGCAGAATAGTGAATTAAGTCTGCTTCTGCACCTTCAGTGTCTTTTTGCCGAGTTGGACCCAAAATAAACTTTCTGTTTTGTGCGCCGAAAAATTTGCCTTCTTGCACTTAACTTAAGTAAAATCCTTAATACCACAAAAGATTTTTGAAACAGAAACTGCAGCAATTCTCTTGAAACGAATTTGTTTCTGTACAAAAATAACGAATTTAAAATTTTGTTTCAGGTGGAAAACACTTAAAAGCGACAGTTACTAATACTATTTAGATATACCTGAGTTAAAAATCGATTTTATGTGCTCAACATGTGATGTAGCTTGTAACAGAATTCTTGTCAAGATATGTGGTTGGACAGCTTTCATTTTGTATGCAAATCTTTTTCTGCTTTCAAACATCATTAACGTGTTGTCTAATGTTTGTTCAAAGGTTAATTTTGCTCCTGTACATCATTTGCAGTTCTTATCGAAGAAACCAATGTAGTTTTGAAGCGCAATGATACGATCGATGGAACTAATTGTGGACTGCCATTCAAAAATCGATTGACTCTAACTGGTGATAAATTGTGGCCGGTGCCCATGTTGGCAGTAATTGCAAACTGTAGCTTGGATTTAGGAATTTGAATTATGAACAGCAGGTTAGGTACAAATTAGGAAAGATAAAATTTAAACAACAAAATTTATAGAAATCGATAATTAGAAAGATACATTAAACTCCAAGACTTTGTAAATGTTCATAACTGATACACATTATTTCTTAAAACTCAGAAGCCTTATATACATATCCAAGGTATAATATGCTACTGCTGGTAATATTGAGATTTATTTAAAGTGTTTTGCTTAATTTTGTAAGAAATATTAGAGTGGAAAAAAAGAGAAGAAAGACGTTCAATTAAAGAACATATTCTTGACAAAGACTTGTTTATATTTGACATTTGACGGGCAGTTCAGTAACGAGAAAACTTCCTTGGCCATATGTGACTTCGAAATTTCTGCTTAGAGTCTGTTAAATGAAACAGGATATCAAGCAAGTTTATTTTAGAGGGAAAAATATAATGCTTGGCATAAAACACGTGAAATGATCACAGCATCGCATTTTAAAGATATCACGGTGAAGCTTTCTTTCCTCTCAAGCAAATTTCGCTTTAATATCGTGAAAAATGCAACAGCTAGTAACTCAGATGTTTTGCTTACATATTGTCTGTTACTAATTATAAAGTCTTTCAAAACAGATTAGTTCACCTATACCCTTTACTACCGCTTAACAAGTAATTTTTACTGCTATTTCGTTTTAAGAATATCTTATAAGAATTAACATCCATTTCGAAAATAAACTACAGATTTCCTTTCTGGGAAAGATATGTCATTTAATTGAGGTATTGAAAGAAAACTTCACTTGGGCTTCAGCAGTATACAGGGTTCTCAGAAGATCACTGCCAAACTTAACATACTGGTCTGTGATACCATAACAAACAAGATTTACATAGAAAACTTGCGTTCGAAAATGCGTACGGCGACCACTAGAGGGCAATTTTCTGAAGCGTAGAGGGGAAGAAAAAAAGGATATTAATAATGACAGGTATTAATAATGACATTTATTAAAGGACATGGTTAAATCACAGCTGATGTTCAAAATTCCTTCCATTCGCCAAATTCTCTGCTTCACAACGTCGATACATGGGTTCACGGACCCATTCAAAATGGACAGGTGTGTCAAGGACACGTGGCGCCGCTTCCGCGATCCTGGCTACGAGATCCATGTCCAATGTTACGGTCATCTCGTACACCATGAGCTTCATGTATCCCCACAGGCATAAACCCAGGAAAGTCAGGTCGGGGGATCGAGGTGGCCATGCGACTGTTCCGCCTAATCCAAATATTAAGATATGCGCTACTATGGTATTCCCACATAGTGCTGCTAACTTGTGAAAGCGCTCCATTATGCTGAAACCAGATGTTTTGGTATGTATCTGCTGGAACGTCAACCCTAAGGTCCAGCAACACTCTTACCAAGAAATGTCACACAAAATGCCCATAAAGACATGAGTTAGTAAACATATTCGTCCTTCTCCTGCAACCTCCTCGCCTGAATGACATACTTCCCACTTTCTCTTAAGCCTGCGAAAATTGCCCTTTAACGGTCGCCGTTCCTATTTTCGGACAGAAGTTGCTATGCAAATTTTGTTTGTCGTATGACAGATCAGTATGCTAAGTTTCACAACGACCTTTTGAAACTCAATGTATAAAGCGAAACGTGTGTTACTCAGCATCATGTTTTTTTTATAATTTTACAACACGTCGAACAAGTAATAATTTAGAAGCCAAACAACAAAAATCAGCGTTAAATTTTCAAATTTTCACAGGACTAGTTTCGATGGTTTTACAGAACCATCATCTTCAGCTACAAAAGCGAAAGTGATATAGTGATTAGATAAGATCAGATAAGAGAGACTGGACAGGAGTTAAGCCATTGGCGCTATCTGTTAATGAAACGAGAAGTGAAACGTAATTTCTTTAAAGGCTGAAGGCAAAGAGGGATTGGAATTAGGGTCGTTAACTTGAACAGAAAGATTTTTTTTAATGTAAAATGCTTCTAGAAAATCTAATTCACCAATGTAAGATATTTTTTGAATAATTTTGGCTGCAGAAAAATTGAAAGTGTGATTTTCGAACTAACAATGCTGGGCAATGTTGTGTTTAAGTCTTCTGTTGTAATTTATTAGATATTTACCAATTATTTCGTTGATGAAAATATTGGTTTGAAATCCAGCTTCAGTTATCAAGTGCAAATTTTCGAAAGCATCCTTTTTTCAGTATTAAAATATGTAATTTCGCGATTCACTTAAACTTTTAATTTATGTTCAAAATTAACATTCAGAAGTAAAAAATAGCATAATTTCCTTCTTTTTTTAATAGTAGCTGTCGAAGGAATTTCGGAACTAATGCTCGTAAGTGTAAACAGAATAATCAATTCCTAGCCTTTATGTTTTGCCTTTTAGACATTAGATTTGAGGAAAACTTGAAATTTGTGTTGTTAATTCGTACTGTTTACTTCTTCAAGTTTTTCTTTCAATTAATTTTTAGTTCACGTCTAATTATTATTTTCAATTAGTTTGTTCTACACTTCCGATCCATACGTTCCCACAACATCGACGCATGGATTCACGGCCCATTCAAAATGGACAGGTGTGTCAAGGTAACGTGGCGCCGCTTCCGCGATCCTGGCAACGAGATCCCTGTCCGATATTACGGTCATCTCGTACACCATGAGCTTCATTTATCAAATGCAAATTTTCATCACTTTGGCTGATAGTTAAAAGCTTACTGATTTCAATTTCAAGCAAGAAGTTTTCTCAATCGGGATTTCTGCTGACATTTTTTACTTGATTTTGCTTTTTACTTCTTTTTTGAAACATATTTCTGTCGCTTAATTGTATGTTCATTAAGAAACCGTTAGAAAATATTTTCGTTTTTTTTTTTTTTTTTACTTCCTCGGACGAAATAAAGAAAGTATTGTAATCGCATTAAATTTCCGGTATCGTATTTCATCGAAAATATTAATTTTGACTACTCTCGAATTTATCTGAACCACGTGTTTGCGTCTGTACGTACAGATAGAATGAAGGACTCATTTTTACAAAATGGATTATAAAATGGATTTAAAATTAGGAAAAGAGTTTTTCGTGACGTCTGTACGTACGTATGCACGTATGTATGTAGGTAGGTATCTCACATAACTTAAAAACGAGTAGCCCGTAGAACTTTGAATATGCCGCTGCTATAACATGTAAACTGGGCATCTTCTTTTTTGTTGCAATCGGCTGCACCGAACATATATATATATATTGTTCTTATGTTCCGGTTAAGGTTTTTATGCCTTTATTTAATCTGCATGCAATAGCTGTAGCATGATCACCAATTTAAAATTTTAAGTGGTGTAAAGCCTAACTAGGCCGCCATTTATTTACTTTTGAAACTCTTACTAGAATGGTGAATCAAATCCTTTTCTGCACCAACTTCAGTGTCTTTTTGCCGGGTGAACCAAAAGTTAATTTTCAAATTTGTGCACCTAAAAATCTGTCTTCCTGCCCGGAGCGAATTTGGTTTTGCATAGAAACTCTAAATTTAATTAAAAAAATTGTTTAAGCTGTTTTTAATTGAATTTGATGTTTTATGTTTTTCTGTATTTTAACTATTTTTAATGAAGAGGTTTTGAGTTTTATGCATTTTTGCCTTGCCACGAAGTGAGAACTGAGTTAATTGTATGAGAAATTTAAAGGAAATGCAGGAAAAAATGTGCATAATTTAATAGGCCGTACATGGAAATCGTGTGGTGTTCATATCAGAAATTTTTTGCTTTGTTTTAACGGTCTACCAGCAGCAACTTTAAAATCTCTGAACACTGGTAGGTTCCGATGTGCGTTCAATTCCAGGCGAAAGGGCTGGAAGCCAGTTTTTCTTAGAATATCCTCCACGAAGGTATCCCTCCCGTTAGGTAGATAGTCCTAGTGTGCTTTGCAGTAATTAACTTACCCAGTAACCAAACTTAATCCTTGTTTATTATGATGTGTGTGAAAATCATAGCTTGAACATTCTGTTCGAGGTTTAACGTCATATCCGCTATGTGAAGTTATAGAGCGGCTGATTTCGAAATTAAAATTTTTATGAAAAAAGTAAGAAATGGCACGTTTCAGATCACTAGTAAAAGGAAGGCGTGAATTTATTTGCCATGAATCAAGACTGAACCTGTAAAAGTTGCTTACCTGAGTATGCGTCACATAAACTCTTTAACACTTCTCACAAATTTCTTCAGATACAGTTTTATTTTAAATATAAAACTTTAATTTTGATTCCCCTTAATTCTCAGAAGATTTCTAAAACGTTGTTGTACGAAGTCAAATTACAAATTATCTGAGTTTTTTCAGAAAAACGAGTTTTGATAAGAATATTCTGAGAATTTGGGCAATGCTTTGTAACTTTTCCTTTACATTTTAAATTTGATGTACGGATACGTAACACATAAATATTGCTTTATTCTTCAATCAATAAATGCGTTAAATTTTCCTTTCTTGTTTGAATATTGCAAGGAAAGGAAAGGAGCAAGGAGGTATATTTATGCCTTCCAACGTATAGTCATTAGGGAAATTTAGGTTTGTCAGGATATATATATATATATATCTTATATAAAAAGATATCTAACCTATAGCCTTTAGCTTTATTCATAGCTCACCAAAAAGAGTTTTCAGAGTAAAAATATGAACTGAGCAGAGCGATAATTTAATTTGGTAATATGTAAGTAATTAATGCACCATTAATCATGAAGCGTTCTTATTTTCGTATCAAATATTTATTCGGATATTAATTACAGAATAATTTATGGAAGGGTTGTTAAATATGAGTTATACTCTTTTACATTTTTCTAATGTAAGATAAAAATGTGTTAATGTATTTACCTAAAATGAAACATTAGGATTATTATGCGATGTACATATCCGATTAGATCAGGTAGTTGTGGGTTTTTTCTTGATCTGCTACGAGGTAATTCGTCTCCAAGCTCCTAACTGACATGAAGCGAATTATCGCTAGGTCTGAAAATAATTACAAAGTCAAAGAAAGTTTTTAAGTAAATATTTTTATTAAAACAAGTTTTGGATCATCAGTGGACGTTCTTTGGCTAACAAAATCAACCACAGCTCGTGGCTATGTAAATAAACAGAAAATGCCATACTCAAGTTAAGCGTGTAACGGTAGTCAAAGACTACATAATCTAAATCTAGTCTAAGCTGACTCAGTAACTCTACTCGCGAATGAAATTCAAATGTCGGCAGCGATATAATGGAAACCCGAATAATTACGACTATCAGAACTGGCAGGAATTAAACGTAGCGAGCACTCGCAGGTCAGAAACGTGCTATGTCTGACAATCGCAAAACCAAATCTTACTTTAAACACTATCTAATTCATTTACATACAGAGGAGGAAACGGAAAGGTTAATTTACAGTAAAAGCTAAAATTATAAATAACTGGTTAGTTCCAAATAATAATGGGTTAATCTTTGTATTATGGTAATTTGGCGATTTTTTGGCGAAAATTTGGCGACCAAGCCTTTTACAGCAACCTGCTAGTTTTTTTGTGGACGCCATTTTGCTTTCACGAAGTAAAGGCTTTTTTTTTTTTTTTTTTAACTCAACATTTTTTTTCAACAATCTGCTAGCCGAATTACGCTTATGCTAGAACTTTTATGGAACAAAAGTGCTTAATCATGACGAAGATTAGGTGCGAAATTGGGAGAAATTGTGGAATTGCCCACTGCTTGCCGCGTTTTTAAGAATTGCACATACACGGTATCCATGTACACGTCGACCTATTTTCACTTAAAAAAATCCCACAATTGCACAAAAATGGCATTGCGCACACTCTTGACTTTATCCATGTACACTGATAAAGTCCTAGCTAGTAACCTTTATCGCCTTACCAAAATGTCGCCAAACTACCTGTTACCATATTTCAAAGATTAGCCTAATAATGTTATTTAACTAAATATCATACCACAGAAATCGGACGGTTGATTGCGAAAATCAAATTCAACTTACTGCATTAAACATATTGAAATAGCCAATTTTGACGAAAAATCATATTTTTATTTTATTTTATTACTTTATTTGATTTAGTGTATTTTTTTTACCCTAAAACGAAAAAAAAAAATGTTGAAAATGTTGAAAAAAAATGAAAAAAAAAAAAAAAATGTTTTCATCGTTCCTTTAAGAGTAAATGATATTGAAGATTTTAAGTAATAAGAATTAGAAGTGATAATTTATATTCCAGAAACATGTTATTCAAAGGGCTGGAAGCTTTTTTTTTTTCCAACAGCAGATTGTGAACAATTACAAATGTAACCCAGTCCATTAATCTACACAAGGCCGGATGTGGTGGTCTCTTTATTATGGAGGCACCTAATAGGTGAGCCACCTTCGCCTTTCCTATGAAGGGACGGGCAGTTACAACCATGCCTCCTCCGGGATTCGAACCCAGGCGCAGTCAGCTTCCCTGACCACTATACCGACTGGGCGGCGACCTGACCACTATGCGACTGGGCTGGAAGTGTATTGTAATTAAATAGAAAATCTTTAAAATCATAATTTTTAGTAAGAATTTGTGATAATAATAATAATTAATTATCAAAAATTACTATGCTAAGAGAAACCAGATTTCTAAAATGTGATTTGAAAGAACCAGTTTGAAAACTAGTGGGCACAGATAAAAAGTTTGGGAGAATAAAATAAATTAATTAGTTTGAATAAAATAGGAGAGTGGTGATTTTATATCAATAAGAAACCAAAGAATATTCCAGCTAACGCAAGTACTTACGAGAAGCAGTTAAGGATTTGTGGAGCTTCATTTTAGAATAAGAAATAAATTAAACTTTATGCACAAACAGGTAGTACCGTAAATCAAAAAATATATAATGAAGCTGGTACCTTACTGCAGTCTCGAAGGATAGATATTCTCATACTAAATTGTTTAAATGGTTATTAGCTCTATCATCTATATTCTCACTTGAGACCATTAAAGGAGAAAGTATTTTAATTGCATATTTTTCATATTTTACGCAATTACTTAGTTCTTCAACTGAAATAATTAGTCAAAATGCTAACTGTAAATAATCTCAGCAGTGTATAATAAAGTACAGAGCCGGTTTTCCAAACTGCAATTATTCAACTTAGTCTCTTATTTGTGTATTCCAAAGTGAAATGGAGAATCGGATCATTTAGAAGAAGTTCCTAACTTTTTCAAGAAAAATGCATTTTTGCGCAAATCGTAGTTCTAACAAAGTGTATTTTACACAAATGAACCCGGCTTTTTAAATAAGGAAGTTTTTTAATATTAAACACAGCTACGAAGCGATCTTTTTATAACTGTAAATAATTACTAATATTATTCATCCTTGCATCGTGACTTATATCCAATCGTGATGTCGCTGAGCACTGGTAGTTCGGTCCGAGATTCGAACCCCACGAACGGACGACTGCATGGGCATTTTCGTGATTTTTCTACGTGTAACGTGTATGTCAAGAAGACTCCCTTAAAAAGTCCTCCACGAAGGCATCCCCACCCTTAGGAAGAAAGCCCTAGTGTGCTTTGCCGCAATCTCAATAAACGAAACCAAACCATGATTTATATGATATATTAAGCTGTAAATTATTACTTACAATTTGTAGCTGTAAATCACTTATAATTAAAAATATAAATAGTTAAGACATAATTAAAAACACTTTTAAGCCTTTAAGAAGGGGAGGAAGGTGATTGCTATTATTTTCACTTATGGCTGTTGGGATTTCTCAATGCTGATTTGCAGCACAATTTTGCCAATCATCCATATTTCTGATTATTCGAAATAATGAAGGTTCCTACGGATACAGATAATAATCGTCATTTCTGTTTGTCATACTACATGAACATATATGGCACTTTTTATATCTTATAAATTTATTAATGCAAAATTCATTATAGCATTTCTGTAAAATGCTTTAACGACGTTGTAAAGACAGGATTTGTGAATAAGCTATGCAAATGAAGACATTATTTGTAATGAATTGCTAACTAGACGTACGTGCTTTCATATGGGAGCACACACAAAAAAGTGCTAATTTTTCTTCTCAGTCGTAAAACCAATTATTTTTATTGTTTACCTGTTAGCACTAACAAAATTCTAAAAGTAATTGAATTCCGATGGTAGCTAAAATCAGTCGTGGCATTCTGTACAGAACAATTTGCCTTTAGAGTTATAAGATAATTCTATATATTTTAAAATTTTTGATACTGGCGCCATTTTTGTAACTTTTTAATTGCTTATTAACTGCAAATTACAAACTTACATGACTTAAACTTTAGGACTTTAAATGCTCATTAAAAGTTTTATCAAAACAGATTATACAAAATCTTACCGAGTTATTAGCCTCTCTCTTAATTCTAGGAAACGAAGAGTGCGTTTTATTTCCGAAAAATTTCTCTCGTAATGTGTTTAGCTTTCGCCGAAATTCATAAAGCTATTAGAAACAAAAAAGTACCGCTAGAAGGCGTCTTTCTTTTTAAAAGCTGTTCCCGAATTTGGTGATTCCGTGGAACTAAAGCTTCTTAAACATCCATCAAACAACACTGCTCTGCTTGAAAGAGGAAAAAGATCGAGGAGTTTCTCTCCAGCAGTGTTAGCCATTAAATCCCTCCACCTCCCCACTAATATCTTAGATAAAAGAGCTGGCGTAGGCGGAAGTTCACATCTGTTGAGAAGCAAAATGGCACACTACTCTATTTGAGAAGCTAAATGGAACAATAAGAATTTTCAAAACTTTTCAAATAATTTGTCATTAATTATTTAAAACAAAATTTATTCAAAACTCTTCTATGATGGGAAAATACTGAAACAAAATTAAATTCTAAAGTAGAAAATTTAGTGATATTTTCTTTTGTGATGAATTTGAGAAGAATTTAGTTCTTTATTTATATCATTATGATATAATTCAAATTTTAATAATAAAGTTTCTTCCTTTTGCTTTGAATTTTGTTAAAAGGAAGAAGAACAATCTGTTAATAGTGGATTAACTAAAACTGTTGACTATTTAAAGAAACAATGGGCTACTTTAAAGCATAGTTACAGCAAAGCGTTTGGAGGAAAAATGAGAACTGGGTGATTAAAAGGAATTAGTAAGAAAACGAAAAACGTAATATTTCATAATATTATCAATTTTTAAAATAGGAGATTAATTCAAACCAAATCACATTTTATCAATAATAAATAGAGCTATTAATATCTTCAGCGAAAATTAAAAAAAAAAAAAACTGCTTCTGAAGACTGTACGTCGAAAGGTTATAAGCAAAAACGGAAAAAACAAGAAATAAATAATTGTAATATTAATGATAATTAATAATAATAAAATAAAGAAAGGAAAAAAGGCCCAAATCCTGATAGTATGCTTTTAGAAATTTTTTGTTGAGTCCAAACATTTCTGAATTCCAAATCTTTTAGAACACTCAAAATTGTTCTGAAAATTAAATTTTAAATATGCATGAGTAAGGAGTTTATGAAATAAAATAATATGAAAAATAAACGAGTTTCAAACTAATAATGCAAAGATTCTTTCCAGATTTTTTTCCAGTGCTGATTTTACTTCCGACACAACAGAATTTTGGAAAGCGTACAAAAATTGTTTTGAAAACGAAATGTAAATATATTGTTAAAATGTTATACACGTTTAAAAGTCGAAACGCAACACAACATACTAATAGCTTGGTTTGAAACTTTGAGCCAATATATGATAAAAAATTTCCCGTTTGATCTCGGACATTCAAAATAGACAGTTTTAAGAAAGAAAAAGTCATAATATTCTTTTCTAAAGCATATTATATTCATTTAAATATGTACTGACTACAGTATTCAACGCTTATTGAGAGAAGCCACATGTAGAATGTTATGGGTATTCGAATTCGAATCTCTTGGCTTTTTAGGTAGTATCTGTAAACAAACGGTTCTATTATTATAGTTAGTTTAACTCTGTCGAGTGTTAATAATTGTTTTTCGTAGATGATACTACAATCACATTAAATTGCAGATACGCACATAAAATATACCTTGAATCCTTTAGGGTATAGAACAATTCATAGCCGAAACAGAACCAAATTTTAGAGCCACTGTAAAAATAAAACAACAAGCCATTGCGCTAAAGCCCGTTTATGCATTTTGTAATTCTGCCGGTTATTAGGGGCTCTTTTGTACTTCCTTGTGCAAAATAAAGGAAGTATTATAATCGCAAAAAATTTTGGGCTTCATATTTCAAAGTAAATATCCATTTGGACCGCTCTTGAATCAATTTCAAAGCTGTGTTTCCATGATAATTTTCCATCTCTGCGTACGGACAGAATAAAGGGCCCTTTTTCCCAAAATAGATAGTAAAGTGAATTTAAAATGGATGCAGAAGAGATTTTTTTTCGTGACATCTGTACGTACGTAGATATAAATCTCGCATACCTCAAAATGGAGTAATCGTAGAATTTGAAATTATGTATATAAGACTGTTATAACATCTAGTTGTGCGCCTCCCTATTTCGTTGCAATCGGCCGTCCCAAATGTATATCTATTTAAGTGTGTGTAAGATATAAAAAAATACGATGGCTGCTTTGAAAATAATTGGTGACCTCGGAATTAATATTCTAAAATTGGTGATCTGCCCCTAAATTCATCTCATCTCCCAGATTCCAGATTTTTCTATGTTACGTAAAGTTTTAATGTAGATATCTCTTGTCCAATCAAATTAATGGTAAACCAAAACTCGGAATTGAAACTTTTCCAACTCCCCCCTTCTTCCTATGAAGTACTGCAACACTCTGCTCCTTTCCGCGAATGCTTTCGTGCTGGCAACACGCCACTTTTCCATGCTGCTGCAGCTTACTTACTTAAGATGGAACTTAATTGTATTCAAATATAATTAAGAAATATGTTGTCTGAAAAAGGATGATTTTGTTATGTATTAATTGCTATTATTTTCAAGCTTAAGTTTTGCTTTCTATTTCAGTTTTGATCTGTACTTGAAGTTCTTAATTTTTTTGCTTTAGTTGTTTAAAGTTGGTTGTAAGTTTAAACTGTAACTTTTGTAAACCTTAAAAGTTTTCTTAAGCCGTTGCATGAGAAGCAGGAGAGATTTTTAGACTGAAAGAGACCTTTTGGCAGATTTTTTCAAAGCTTCAGGGGTTTGATTCCTTGACGGCGGCCTCTTTGGGGCCGGCCGCGGTCAGTGAGGTGCTGGGATGGAGCGGAGGAAAAACGTGGCGGCTCTTCGGGTGTCGACCGCGGTTTACAGATCAAAACTGAAATAGTAAGCAAAACTTAAGCTTGAAAATAATAGCAATTAATACATAACAAATCCTCCACCGTTCCGAAAAAAATTTTTTTGTGAAAGAATCAATAGTCTCTGACTTTACAAACACACATATTGCAAGACAAAGCTAAGTAGTGGTGACAGTGACAAAATTTTAAGAATTACTTGGAAACAAAACAAGCTCTTAAACTGGGCAAAAATTACAAAGCTTTAGCAAAACACTTAAGTTAAAACACAATTAACTAACCTACCAATTCTACTGAGAATTAGAATCACCCGAAACTCACAGCACCGCAAAACACTCAAAAACTAAGCAACTCTAATTACTAATCAAACAAACGGCAAACCATGCCGACAAAAAAAAAAAAAAAAAAAAAAAAAAAACACACAAGAATTCAATTTGTATACTTTAGTACACAACTGACTTCACCAAACCAAAACGATGAAACCGAGAAAATTTCAAAGATCAATGAATCCAACACCAAAGACGAAATATAGTCGTCTTCCAAAATAAAATCAGCAAACTACAAAGTAAAACACAAAGTTGATCCTAAGTTGTTCAACTAACGCACCAAAATAGATACAAAAAGGTAGGCAAAACTGAAATAGTAAACAAAACTTAAGCTTGAAAATAATAGCAATTAATGGATAAAAAATCGATATACATAAAAAAAATAGAAACTGCGATTATTCAAGCTCAGTTGTGATAAATGCTTCATCATGCTTTTCCACTCAGGCCTACTTTCAGCCACTACATTCTTCTCAGCCATCTATGCAATATTAAAAGCTGCTAAAGTTTCAATGACTTCATCTGCCCATTTTAAAATTATTACATATATATATTTCTGCTGTGTAACCCGGCTCGGTGAGCTCAGCTTTTTAATCGTTTAGGTTAATAAATTGTGTCTTTTTTGTTTTAAAAGTGATTGAATTATGTTGTTCTGTTCTCGGATATTCCGGTTAAGGGTTTTATGCCTGGAATACTTACAGAATTATTAAAAATTTAAGTTTTGAAGTGCCGCTAAGCCTAACGATGCCACCATTTGTTTATATTTGAAACTCTTAGTAGAATAGTGAATTAAGTCTGTTGGTCACCAATTTCACTGTGGTTAACAGGAACTCAGTCTGACCAAACTCTTACTTTTAATGTTTAGAACAGTGAATTCAGTCAGTTGACGCGCCAACTTTACTGTGTTTTTGCTCAGTAAGGCAAATAGTCAACTTTCAATCTTTTTAACTGTATTTGGTGTTTTAAGATTTTATGTATTTCACAGTTTTTAATGAATATATTTTGAGTTTTTATAAATTTTTGCCTCGCGAGTAAGCACTGAAAAGAATAAACGATAAATATATCTCAAAATGAAATCCGAGGAAATAAGTTTAAATGAAGTGCGGAAAAAAATGTGTATAATAGTCCGTACAAGAAAGTCACGGGGCGTCCACATGAGACATTTTTGTGTTTTATATTTTCCTTATTCTGGAAAAAGGAATATAAACTTTTGTTTGACAGGTCAATAGTAATTTACTACTTTCAAAGAATTCTCTAACAGCAATCCTTAAATATGACTGATGATGATATCTAAATGCATTGAGATCATTTTTCGTTATCTGAATGTTTCATGTCAAATAATATTACAGTTAAAAAGATTTTATATGATTTTACTCAGAGTTTGAAAAAAATGATGTATTGTTTTTAAAGAAAATACATTAGCATCAGAGTGGGGATTACGAAATCGCAGCAATTCTATATTTTATGAATAGCATATGTTTTTATCTGTAAGAATTCAACACAAATGTAAAAGTTCAAGATGATTCATAAAGTATTAACCAGAAAAGATATGAAAAGCTTTTTGAAAATGATAGATGGCTGTTACCCGAGATGGACTAGTTTTTGCTATTTATAAAATTTCAAGAAAGGATTCTCGTTTTTCAATCATTCAGAATTTGTGTGTGGCATTTCGCTTTTATCCTTACCGCCATGAAGACACAAAACGGTGATGGTTAGGTACTGCAGTATAGTACGAAAAATTCATGATCCTAGCAATATATTAGCGTTTCTAAACATTCTGACATTATAATGCTCAGTGATGCAGAAAAATAAAAGTGAGAATTTGAACTTCGTGTTTCCTTTTAGAAACGCGAAATAGTTAAATCCTTTCCCAACAGTGGTCCAACAGTTAAATCCTTTCCCAACTGCATTATATTTGAAGAAATTAAATAATAAAAATCTGCGTAAATGTATGTATATTTCTCACATTGTCATAAAATAACGGTACATAGAGTCATCGAATTTTGAATAACGTAATCCTCCAACGAATATGAGCATGTGGAAGACCAAATTTGAAATTTGAAATTTGTTTTATGATCGATTTCCTATTTTTTAAAACTTTGACGAATTTTTGATTAACAAACTCAAGGATTTCAAAGCGAGCAATGGCAACGTTGTGCAGAAAAAACATTTTTATCTCCAGCGCGTGAGTCTCTGTATCGGAAATTCTAAAGATATGCTCGTTTTAAAACTATTTTGCGATATTGCTGTTGCACTGGATCTTATGGTTTAAGTGCGAGGAACATGATATTTAATAAAGAAAGGTAACACACAAAATGTTAAAAAACGCCCCTTTGGACGTAATTTAAAATCTGAAACATTTCAGATTTTTTTTAATATTTATTTATTTACTATTATTTTAATTTTTAAATTTCCTGTGACGTTTAAGCCCGCTTCCTGTTCAAGACTTTTCAAGCGAGGATTCTTTTTATTTAATTGTTTAAAATAACCTGAAAAGTAAAACGAAAGATTAAAGAGTCTAGCTTTCTTAGGTAGGTAGGTAGTTAGGTAGTTTCTTATGTTTATTAGACCAGCACTCTAAAAGAGAATTCATAAATTACCACTATGCCGTGTAAGTACCTCAGCGACAAGGAAAGGGTGTAAAGAACCCTTTATTTGACTTAAATAAAGAGTTCTGACTGATACTGACAGTACTGATGACTGATACTTTTTACAGTAGGCACCAAATGGTGCTTACAGAAGCCAATACCGTTCGGTTAAATAAATCTTCTTCACAATATCGTGCAAGCTGGCTCTGATCGAAGTCGGCGTAAACAAGCCTAACGGAAAGAATAACTCAACACTATTGAATACTGATCGAGAGAAATCAAAGCTAACAATGGGGGCTTCGAGCAGGCAATACATGCTTTGATTTTCCCCATAAAACGTTTCCTTTAAATACTCTCAACTTTCTTCCACAGTTGAATATAGCGGGTGTTAGAAATTTATATTACGGCAGGGAAGCAGAAACGAGACTGATAGAAAAGGATATTAAAATAAGGAAACGGGTTAGAATCTAAAATGGTACTTTACAAGATAGGCTACAAATAATAAGATAATTTGTAAATTGATAGCAAAGATGTGTGCAGCATTTTATAATCTAATGAGCTGTAAAAGATTAGTAAATGAAATTAATCAATCTATTTTTGTTTGTTGAACCATGCATTGATGATTCAAAAAATTTTTGTGAAAACTTTTTATTGAGAAAACATTGAGTCAAAATGAAGTTTTCCTTCATATCTAGAGAACCACCTCTCACAGAAAACAAAGCCGGGGTTTCGAGCTGCAAACTAAAAGTTCAAGCATTATCTGCTTTATGGGGCATTTTCGAGCGAGAATTCAAGCATTGTTTGCTTTTTGTGACGTTCCCAAACTGTCAGGTATGTATTTCAAAGAAAGATCTTTTTATGTAATATTTCTGAAAGAAGAAATGGTTTTGATGCATGCATTTTCCCAAAAGGTATGTTTTGAATATATTTCGCTAAAGATTGAATAAAATGCTGTTTTTGTTGTTAAAGTTACAAAAAATAATGCACTGCATGTCCCTTTTGAGGCTTGGTATGTCATGCACATAGTTGAAAGGTAAACATATTGTGATACGAACGAGAGGAATATAAATGCCTAACGTATGTTGCCATTTTGAAGAATTAATATTGGCTTCATTTGTCTGTTGTTTAAAAGCAGGTTTATTTTACAGGTCAAATAAATTCTATTTGAAATGAAATAAATGAGCATTTACACTGGAAGTAGCAAGAAGAATATGAGACAATGCTTTTTAATTTTAAATATATGTTTCTAATTATGATAGAACCATCTTAGAAGCGCTGATGAAATATGTAAAGTACGCATAAGAAAATCTTAAAAACAAAACAGCGTCTTTCACATCGATGTAGACCTACTTGCAATATACACCGCCTTCCAAAAGTTAAAGAACAGCATGTTTTTCAAAGCTCACCATTACAAAAATGTCAGTAACGTTTAAATTCACAGTTCATATGCATGATAGTAACAAAATTTAAGAAAATATATGCAAAAAGAATAGCTACCACTTTTATTATATAGAAATGAATACTTATATAGGAGTTGGAGAAAAAATGCAAAGATTGCAATTCTTTTTTACGAGTGTTGATCTTCAATTGTTATTAGCGTTTCGTGAGTGTCCCGGTTTCCTGGCTTTGCACGAAAGTTATTTGCCCACGAAACGCTTTGCACGAAAATCATTTGCCCGATTCGTTGAGGTGGCTGGCGATGGAATGGATGGAAATGAGGATGTCACAAGCTGATGCTACTAGACGTCTTAATGCCTCTCGTAATGTGCAATGGAATCAGTCTGAATCCGAGGATTCTGCGTCAAAAAGACATGTTCCAGGCAGACATAGAGTTACAACACCTTCGAGGGACCTTGATTTAGCTCTTTCGTCCCGAAGGAGGCGTAACATTACTGTGCCTCACCTCATGGCAGATCATTTAGTGGAAAAAGGAAGAAGAATCTCAGCTATTAAAATGCGCAGACACCTGCACAATGCAGGTCTGTATGCAAAACGACCAGTTGTTTGTGTTCCTTTGACCTAAGGACACAGAGGTTCCCGTTTATGTTCGATAAGAGAACACGTCTCCTGGACCAGTCAGGGCATTCGTTTTCTTCACAGACGAGTACAGGTTCACTTGGAGAGTGATTCAGATCGTCAGCTGATTTGGAGGGAACAACGCACCAGCACAACCAATTTCACATTGTAGAAAGGGCTGGGATCTCTCTTGGTGGTCACACTGACCCGCATGTGTTCCATGGAGGTACTTTGATTGGTGTGAATACCGAGATGAGAACCTTGATTAGTATGTCCGCACATATGCCGCTGCTATTGGTACTCGATTTCTTCTGATAAACAACAATGCGCGACCGCACCGCGCTCGGATTGCTGAAGAATGGCTTGAGGTTTACGGTAGGGTGCGAATGGAATAGCCAGGTCAACCCCCAGACCTTAGTCCGATAGAGCATCTTTAGGACTATCTTGGGAGACAGGTTGCTGTTTTAAGTCCTCTTCCAGGGTCATTAGATGAGTTTGAACAAGGATTACTACGTGTCTGGTCGTTGCTTCTCATTTCACTAACCGAAAACTTATTTGATAGCATGGAACGTCACGGCCGCCAATGTATTGCAGCTAGGGATGGACATATTCCTTATTAGAACCCATGTTACTTGTAATATTACCACCCCATTTTTCGTCAAAAAAACTGTGATATACCGTTTCTCCAAGACTCTATTTCTCCGCCAATGAGTGCAAATTTATGTTGTAATTCATGTTTAACTTTAGAAAACTGTTAAACTTTAGAAACATTCTATGTCGCATTCATTAAAAAACTGTTTAATGAACATGCCCTGTAAATTTCTTGTTTCTGTGTTGCTCCATTCTTAAATTAGACACAAAAACATGCTGTTCCTTAACTTTTGGATGGCAGTGTACAAGGGCAATGAAGCTTCGGGCTTTAGTTTCTTAATTATTGATTTCTGACGTATATTTTCGATTAAGTTTCTTAAAATAACCTAGACAAATTTATAAAAATACTTTCAACACTGTGGTTAGGAAAAAATAAAACATGTCACTTGTTTTACATAGTCTCATAGAAAAAAAATTAGTTTTTAAAATGTACACTATGCTCTAAATAACTAAAAATAAAATGTTTCGTACTTCTAGAAGCAAATTTCATATAGATAAACTACATAAACATTTCTCGTAAAGAAATGATTTAGTTTATATAATATTTTCACGAAATTTTTAAGCCTAGTTCTATTCTAATTTAATAGCGAATTAAACGTATAAATATTATAAGGTATTTTCTCCCTTCTATCTGCCTGCCTTCATGGTGTAACGGTAGCACACTCGGCGCGTATTCGAGAGGTCTAGGTTCGAGGATTGCTGGAGTGCTCCCCACCCACCTGATCATGAAGTGATCTTATGATCTTAAAGGGGCACCCATAAAAGAAAGTAAATTTTCGCCCTCCTTCCAGCATGCTTTTGTGGTGTAACGGTTAGCACACTCGGCACGTATTCGAGAGTTACATGTTCGAGGCCCGGCGAGAGCATTGCTCTTTTTAAAAAATAGCCTATTGTCTGTACAGTGGCGCCCGAACTAAAAACAAACAGGATGAATGATGATTCGTCATCATCAGGATTTGGCGACTGGGTCCTCTAATCACCAGTCACCCATTAAAAGAAGGAGTATATAAGATATTTTCTGCCTCCTTTCTGCATGCGTTTGTGGTATAATGGTAGCACACTCGGCGCGTATTCGAGAGGTCCAGGTTCGGGTCCCGGCAAGAGTACTGCTCATTTTGTACGAATTTTACTTCAGGAAAAAAACAAATGACTCTGTAATATATTTAGACAAAACTGGAAATAATGCTTTTCAACAAAGAAGAAAGCAAAAACTATTAAATTATTTGATTTTAAAACTTATTTTATTTTCTGTATTTATAAATCATTTATATAAAATAAAATTTTCTTTTAATCTTCCGTTCTAGTTTGTAATGGTTCATCATTTGAATGACGAGTGTTTTCGAGTTAATTTTAGTATATATTTCATCGTTTATACGTAGAAATTAAATGTATGATCTATTACCATTATTTCAATGTTTTCACAGCATGTATGATCTATTACCATTATTTCAATGTTTTCGCAGCATGTATGATCTATTACCATTATTTCAATGTTTTCACAGCATGTATGATCTATTACCATTATTTCAATGTTTTCACAGCATGCATGATCTGTTACCATTATTTCAATGTATAAAAACGATAGCTGATGGAGAATGATGCTTTAGGCATTTTTAAATATAGTAACTTTTTGTCATCTGTCAAATGTGGGTATTTTTACGGAATTACTTACTTTTAAAGTATTCAGTTAATGCAATATTTAAGAATTTATTTGAAATTCGTATAAATAGTAACTAATTTCTCTCGAGTCAATCAAATTAAAAATTTGCATATAGAAATGTGTATTTTAATACTATCAATATAGAGCATTTCGGATAGGAATAAGTCAAATATTCTGTTCATTTTCTTGCAAAAAATAGTTTTACGAATTTTAAATATGTATAAATAATTTGCTGAAATGTGAAACTGAAATATCTTTTGCATAATGTAAGGTAAAATGCTTGACAAAAGTAAAACTCTATCGGTAAAAGAAGATCACAGGGGCACGTCTATTTTACATTAAGGTAAACGACCATCTCGCTAAATTGGCGACGTATCCCCAAGCTGATGATGGTTTTGGCGACTAACGTTTGGCGAGAAATCACCAAACGTTACCTAGCCCTTATAGATAACTTTAAACGTGCATGCCTTCCATTAATTTCAAGAAGAGAAAGGCCGCCTGGGATAGAGATTTCCCGGCCGCCTGGGGAAAACTATATAAAATCGAACAGAAGCTCAGCTCTTAATTTTTAGTTCAGCTTTGAGTTCGGAGTACTGAGAGATCTCCGTGCAAGCTTCGCTCCTTCAGTGCCTTTTGCATTGCGTTGTATTTCACATTTTGAGTAGTTGGAAGTGTAGCTACCGATTTGTGCTGTGTGATACTGAGTATAGCTTATAAGGTATATCTCCTGCTTTCCTAGCGTGCCTTCGCGGTGTAGTGATTCTGCATGCTGGGCCGGTATTCCAGAGGTCCATTGTTCGATTCTCGGCGAAGGCGTTGCTAATTTTTCATTTCTCCTGCTTTTCCAATTAACCTAATGTCTCTACAAGCTGAGCTAGTGCATTTGTGAAAAGGTCCAGAACTGTAAAGCGTTTCGTTTGAGAAAATAAATTTTATCAAGCTATCATCGGTTTTGTATGCGTTCAATTTCGAAGCCATACGTGCAAAACAACAGTATGTCAGTTAAATGCTAGAATGGTTGACAAAACGACACTCCCCGTAACGAAAGCTACTAAGAAAGAAGTAGTTCGTTTTTGTAATAGTGAACCGAAAGGAGCAAAATTTCTGAGTTTGAACGTGAGAAAAATATTCAGATATCTGAAGCAACGATTTGCTAAATTATAAAACAGCCAAGAATACGGAGAAGTTGATTTCAATAAAAAGTTTGGGAACAAACTCAGACGAAAAACCAAAGAATTCTTAATTAATTATTAAGTTAATTAATTAAAAGTAGTGAAATGGAAATTTGTCTACAAACCGAACATTTCTGTGCGTCAACTTGCTTGAAATAAGGGATATCAAAATAAACTATTCATTGAACTAACGAAAATGTGGACCAATCACATTGTTACGCCATTAGCTACACCTGCGCACCTCAGCCCTCTAGCGGCATTTTCTGTATATACTTAGGAGAAGAATAAAATTATTATTAGCGGAATACAGTCCACGCATACTAAAAAGCCAACTACGTAATAAAAATTTAAATAAAAGTAAAGAATTTGAGCGAAAAAATAATTGCCTTAAAAGCTGTAAATAACAGGTTTTCGTCCATAAGTGGAAAAGAGATGATGAATCGAATTTTAGTTCTATCATAACCTCAATGGTGGCAGTAGGTATTGCAGAGTCATTAGGATTTTTGAAGTTGGAAACTGAAGAAAGGAGTAATGCCCCCGCGGGGAGTTGAACCTGGACCTCTCGAATACGTGTCGAGTGTGCTACCGTTACACCACGAAATCATGCAGAAAAGAAGGCTATACCATATATGCTCCCCCCCTTTAAAGGGCGACTGAGAATTAGGGGATACAATTGCCAAAAGCTGGCGGTGAAGAATCATCATCCACAACCTTCTGTAGTTCGGGCGCAACTGTAGAGTCATTAGCATTTTTTGAAGCAGGAAACGTGAAAAATGAGCAATGCCTTCTCCGGGACTCGATCCTGAGACCTCTCAAATACGCGCCGAGTGTGCTACCGTTACACCACGAAGGCATGCAGAAAGAAGGGAGAAAATACCTTATAGTGTTATTATTAACAGTCCTGTGCCCTTTGGAACAAGAAATAATTCTAACTGTATGATACGCTATCAAAGTTTCTAAATCTTTCTTTTGTAAAGAAACTATAAATAGGCCCTTTATTCAAGTCAATACATTAAAAAAAATCAATTCTTTTCATCAAGCATCAACATCAATATGAATGTATTTTACTTCGAATGGATTATGTAATCATTCATTATATGAAAATTTACTGAAAATCAGAAAATTAAACTTTGTCTAAAAAAAATGACGCTATATAGTTTAAGACAAAGTTACCAAAAGATTTTGTTATGTTATTAAAAGAAAATGTTATACTAAAGAAAAGACGCTCATAATCTTAAGAAGTCTCAGTGTATTTGCCTTTGACCAATATAAAGAGCAAATATACAAGAGAAAAAGCAGAAAAAAGGTCTTCGTAAGACAGGCCAAAAGTTAATTTCACCAACATTTTAAATATACACATCGGAAGAGAATTTATTGAATAATTGTTCTGAGTTTAATTTAATCTGCTAATTATAATTTTTAACTTTAACAAATGTTTCTCATTCTTAACCTTCTTTTTTAAATTTTAACAATTGGGAAAAAATTCCTTTCTTACTTGAAAATAATTCCAAATAAATATTGCATACATTTCGATAGAAACGTGATGGTCTGCTACCTTCAAGAATGAAAGTAACAAAGTTTTCCAGAAATAGACGTTTTCAAATATATAAACATATAATAAATGCATTCCTTTAAAATTTTCTTCTAGAGAACAACAAATAACTAGTAGCAAAATGTCTTTTCTGACAAATACAATAAAAATACAGAAGCAACATATAAAACTATCAAATTCTTTGAAAACTAATGTAAAATATATGACATGCTCGATAGCAGAATACTATATAGTTTTTGTGCATGAAGAATCCAGAGTTTAAAGCTTCTATCGGCAAAGCATATTTTTGCAAGGTTCCAGAGTAATGGCCAGAAAACATCGATGTCGACTTGGCCTGAAATACTGATAGTATAAACATGTAAACGATAAAATTCTGTAAGTGTCCCTCGGTGATACGGAATGTAGCTTGATGTGTTCAATTGTTGTTATTTACGACCAGGATGATAAAGAAAATGTAAATAAAAGTGTGGAGCATATTTTATGTTAAATTTCTGACAAAAACGTTTCGACTCAAATAAATGGCCTTATCGCATTTGCTCATTCGAAGTTAACTTATGTCTATCGAAAACAGTAGCATTTTCAGACTGATAATATTTGCTTTGGTTTTGACTAAAATCGAAGAAAATACCGAATATAAAATCGAAAAAAATATAAAAATTTGAATAAAATCGAAGAAATAGAATAATACAAAGACACTGTACAGTGCATGCAATTTTAACTTGAAGAAGGAATATGGAATATAGAAAAATAAAAACGGAACTCAAATACGTGTTTTAAAAATATTAGGTATCAAGCATTAAGTATAGACGAAAATGTAGCTGGATTAAATATAATATTGAATACATTCAATGCTGACTTTACTGGAATACAGAATTTACTACAACAGCGACGCATTAAAGCAAAACAACGCAAAATCGTGGTTCGAGACTAATAGCTCTTTTGGGCTAAACCTGAAAGGGTTTAGATTTTAACGGTCTCCCAAAAGGGTTCTTTTATTCTTTTAACGTTTAAGATGATTATCAGGAGAGATTATCGTTAGAGACAGACCAGGTGGAATAGCGAAATATTTTATGGGATATTAGATGAATATGCATTTACTAAATTGGAAATGGTATATATCTTCTGTGTATTTAAATAATGAAAAATATTGAATGTAACTTTATAAAAATATTCAGTGCTTTATAAGATATTTTCTCCCTCTTTCCAGTTCAGTTTCCTGATTAAGAAAAATTCTAATGACTCTACAGTGGTGCTCGAACTAAAAGGTGGTGCATGATGAATTTTCACCACCAGGATTTGGCAGTTGTGTCCCCTAATCTACAGTCGCCTTTTTTAAAGGGTGGTGCATAAGGTATTTCTTACTGCATGCCTTCGTTGTGTAACGGTTAGCACACTCGGCGGGTATTCGAGGAAAACAGGTTCGAGTCCCGGCGAGGGCATTACTCATTTTCACGTCTCCTGCTTCCAAATAACCTAATGACTCTACAGTTTTTTAATTGTATCTATCATGAGTTAAATGTATTATTACTTAAATCCATCAGATTAATAAATAAAAAAAATAATATTCTTAAGAACCGCACCTATTGATTTTAAACAGTTTAATTTTTTAATTAATAATAGAGAAATTAAATATAAAAGAATAATATTTTCACTTTTCAGAATAGTAACAGATTCAAATGAAAAGTAAAATAACGCATTAAAATGAAACATCGCAAAATCGTGTTTCGGGGTTAATAGCCCTTTTGGGCTAATAAAATATATTAAATATAGCGACAATGCTTATTAGTGTATATAGTTTAAGCTTTCAGGAAAATGGAAAGCAAAGTTTCAGAAAGTTTCAGAGATGGCACCTAAACGATCAAAATTAAACTTTTATCACTAAATGTAAAGTGTGAAAAAATTTAAAATTATTCTATTAAAATGAGCGATTAACCACAATTTTTTTAACGACATTCTGAACGCAACCATATAAATAAAAGTTCTAACTATTTTTGATTAATATATCATAAATGTTCCCTAATATCATGTAATATATTCGTAAACCATAATATTATATTTATATCTGTTTTTAAACCATAATTAATTAGTATTCAGTCAGATCCATTTGGGCAAAAAATTATATTTTGTTCACATGTGTCCACGCCACTAAAACCATTACTTCATTCAATTATACATCGAATTTATTTACACTCATGTCCATAAATTAAGGATAATGCAAAATCAGGTAAAGGAAGAGTTAGAAGCAAAACAAATTTGACTTATTTCTAAAGCTTATTTATTAAACAAAAGGTAAAGAGCAAAAAAAGATGCTATATGTTTGATATTATTAAAAACATTAGCGATTTTTTCTCCCTGGAGCAAATAAAAAACACCTATTTACAATAAACCAATATTACATGGTTGGTATGATTGTTAATACATTGTATGTCTCCCAGACGATGCAATACATTCCGTACAACGCCTAGGCATGCTGAGTATCAAATTATCGATCTGATCTTGGGGGATATTACACCACTCAAAAAGCAATGCTCTCCGAAGTTCAGGTAGACATGTAGGAGAAGGTTGACCGGATGCAACTCGTCGGCCAAGCATGTCCCACACGTGCTCTACTGGATTCAAGTCCGGTGAGAATGCTGTCCAGTCCATACGGGTGATATCCTCCGATTGAAGGCATTCGCTTACGATGTTTGCACGGTGAGGAGGGGCGTTGCCATCCATAAACACAAATTGTGCTCCCATGGCGCCCCGAAACAAACGTACATGTTGTTCCAGAATGACGTCCCCATAGATTTGGCTTGTCATGGTTCCAGTTTGAACATGCACGTCAGTTCTGGAACCCAGAATAATTCCAGCCCAAACGAGCGCACCTGCACCACCGCAACGGTGTCGTTTAATGATGTTTTCTTGGTGGTAACGGGTACCTGAAGCTCTCCGTATGAAAGTCTGGCGAGAATCAGACTGCAAGCTACACCTGGACTCGTCGGAAAACATCACACAAGCCCACTGTTGAGGTGTCCACAATGCATACTCTCTACTCCAGGCTATCCGCAGGCGACAGTGAGTTGCAGTAAGTGGAACACATCTGACAGGTCTACGAGCATATAGACCAATCTGCCCTAAGCGTCTGTACACTGTCTGCCTTGAAATTGTCGTACCAGTGGCTGAAGAGAGCTGACGAGACAGGTCTTTGGCTGTGCTCCGCCTCTTTCTTTTGGTAGTAACTGCCAAATATCGGTCCTCATTCGGCGTTGTAACTCTGGGGCGACCTGTGCTGTAACGTCTACTCATATTACCATCATCTTGGAATCGTTGCCAAAGCCTGGAGATGACACTCTGGGCAGTTCCAAGTTCGCCTGATACTTCCAGTTGGGTACGCCCACATTCCAGACTGCCGATAATTCTACCACGTAAAAAGTCATCCAAATGCGTCCTTTGTGTCATAACTATTCGGTTATTGCATTGAAATGCTTATAGAGCGCTTGCGAACAATTTTACTTCTTTTCCTGTATTCCTTATATATCACTCTCTTACTCTCGTCATTGTGACGTACCATCGGTGTCATCTGGTTACTTCCTGAAATTTGCATATGATTCTTGAAGACGTGTATAGTGAGTGATTTTACAGGTGATATATTTATTTTAGAGTTCGATTTTAGAGTTCGATTGTGCGCCCTTGGGGATCTCACGAGAGGTACTAGTATCTCCAGATACTGAAAGATGAGGGATAAATACCTCCTTATCCCTATTAGACATCAGTATCCTCGTCTTCATTCGCCTGTAACCAGTGTTAATCACAAATTAAGATATTTTTCAACTGTTTAAGCCTCCTAGACTAAATTACTTTGCTCACTCTTTTATCTGCTTTACATGGAACTTGAAAAATTTAAAGACATATACGTAACTTTTATTTTTATGTTTGTTAGCTCCTGAGCTTAGTTATTAAATGTTAGTCTTCCACAAAGAGGCGACACTAAGATCTTAATAATCAAACTAAAACTTATTTACCACGGCTTTGTGATTTACAAAAATTAAGTGGAAATTATGGGTGGCAGGATAAATGCGAAATTTAAAAATCTAACATTTCAAAACAAATTTATTTGATGCAAAGGAAGGAACAGAAATATTCTACACGTGATTATCAATAAACAATTAAAAGTTCAAAAACTACTATATATCCTGTCCTCAGTCCCATAAAAGTCCTTATTCTAAACTAACAGGCAACGAAGGAGTGATATGGATAATCGCTAGCAACAACTCATTTCCGTGAAAAATTAAACCACACGCTTATTAATTACTTTCAACTCATCATACTTTTATCTGATCGTAACATTGTTTTCACGATAGCTAATTTGTGAATTTCGGAGTGAGGATTGTGCATGAGAAATAAAAAATGACAAAGTAGAGGGAAAAAATATAAATAATTGTTTAGGAACTGATAATGAGCTAACAACGCTAATTACGTAGTGCAAATTGATATGGTTACAGCGATAAAATAAAAATTTAAAGAACGGTTTTCAGTTCTTTTCATGATATAACTTGCAGAGAAAAAGATAAATTTGAATAAATATTATGGAAAAGTAAGTTTTGTTCTGTTTAGATCAGTGATTCTCAACCACCGCGCAGGGGCATTTTAGTGCGCCGCGAGATTCTTGATGTATGCTGCCTGATTTTACGAAAGCAGGCAATAAAAATAGTTTGTATGCATTTATATACAGGATGTCACTTAAATGCTGCGACAAACTTCTGGCGAAGGTAGAGCACATCATGAGGATTAAGAATTGCATAGGAACCCCTGTCCAGAACGTCATTGTTCGCCGCCAGAGGGTATTGCATAGGAGAGTGCTAATAGAAAGTGAGGATTTCTTCGTTCGAGCGGTAGGTACCGTACGAAGAGCATGAAATGCTATACGAAAGGAGAGCTTGTGAACATGTGTTTCACACATGAAGGAGGGCCTGCTTATTTTGTACTGGGTGTTCGTTGCCATTTGAACAGATTATTTCCGCATCGATGGATTGGCCGTCGTGGACCGGTTCCCTGCCCCTCCAGCACTCACCGGATTTATCGAGCCTTGATTTCTTTTTGTGGGGAGCACTTTAAAAGTGTCGTGTATTACGATCCTGTTGTGTCTGAAATGGATCTCGTGGCAAGACTCTCCTGCGCAGCTGCTACAATCAAAGAAACTCCCAGTGTGTTTGAACATGTCCGGTAATCGATGGTCCGTCAGTGTCCAGGCATGTTTGGCGTCTGACGCAATCATCGAGCATTTGTTTTAACCTTCAAGCTGTCTTACACCAAAGGGTTGAGAATCACTTGTCTAGACTCAAGACGTGTAGACTGCAGATATTTGAGTTGTGTTCTAAGCATTACTTACCAGAATCATAAGGAAATAATTTATTAATTAATGAACTTCAGATTGTTAATTATTATTAAATTATTATTAATTGCATTTAATTAGTTCGGCTATCTCTAAAAATATTTATTAACAGTTACAAAGTAAATATACGTCAGAACAGAGCATTCACCAAAACGGACTAGGCTAACATACACTAAAATCTAGTATTTAGAATTAACATTTAAAATTAACGTTAGAGTTACAAAGGCATAATAATAGAGGACCTATCCTCATCGGAGGCCGACTGAGTGTAAGTTGTTCTCTTCCCCACTGGATGACGTTCGATAAAATAGTTCGGTTACAGCTGAATAGTTCTGTTACAAATTGCTTCAGAATATTTCTAATTTTCTTGTCCGAAGAAATGCATAAAAGCAATATTTTTAAAGAAGATTACATGCACCAAAGAATTCTTCCTAACAAGCAGAAAGGCTTTTGGATATCTTTTTATTAAAGAATTTAAAATAAAGTTTGAATTATTATTTGTAAAAGAATAAACTGCCTTTGCGTTTTTGCTAACAGCCTTATTATTAGATGAAATTTAAGACTGGGGACAAAATGCGTAATTAAGATGAATAGGAACAGATTCATTTGGGATGATTCATATATCTTAGATTACGAATTTAATATTTCTTTACAGTTTCATAATGCGCTAAAATAAACTCATCAGTGGCATCCAACGAAGAGAAATTATTCAACAATTTATTTGTGAAAAATCTTTTATTTTTTGAAATGTTGGTCACCATGTGGATCATAATTAAAATGGATTTATGGAAGGCCGATGCTTTCGTTTTATTTATAATAAGAATTTAAGATACTATTGTGAGAAAACGTAGCCTGTTGGAATTAATAGCAGTAGAATCATTATGTATCTTAAGAGTTATTTTACTTTCCGTTTTTTTTCTCAGGTATTATGCAATTTAATACTGAACTTTATGAAATTATACTTCCTACTATAAGAGAAGACTTATTGTATAAGAGTAATGACTATAAATCATCAAAAGGTTGGGAGCCTTTTATCGTGATTTTTTTGCTTCCTTCATTGATAGGAAGAGACATGAAGTATAGCATTAAGTATCGGCTAATCGATAGTCAAAATGGTCACAATGTCTACAATTTCTTTGTGCGGCAGAATATTAGATCTGATGAAATTACATTCGTAATTTCTAAAACGTTAACGCAATGTTAAGGTAGTGTGGTGTAAATACTGTTTAAGCAGAATTTCGACTTAGAAGTTCAAAAAATTTTATTAAACAATTTAAATGTTGAAGAACAGAGATCGAATAAAAAAGATTTCGTTTCGCAAGAACATATTTTATTTCAGGTTACGTCTGGTTTTCTATTCGTAACACCAACAGTATTCTGCACTGTTTTCTCACATACTCTTTTCTTACGTTTTACTCTAGTTTCATTTCGCAGTTTAATCTTTAAAACCATTTTGAAAAAATAATTATGGTTATTTCTAAAACGCAGTA
Organism: Stegodyphus dumicola; assembly: GCF_044657685.1. Taxonomy (NCBI): domain Eukaryota; kingdom Metazoa; phylum Arthropoda; class Arachnida; order Araneae; family Eresidae; genus Stegodyphus; species Stegodyphus dumicola. The sequence continues at coordinate 120,305,150 of NC_140779.1, read as the reverse complement.
CAGCTTATCGCAATACAATTAACTGTAAGCCTTGCAGCAAACATTATGACCATCCCCATATTTTTTAATGAACTCGCCTGTATGATGTGGAGGGCAAGTGGTTATGTGGGAATGGTATTTAACTGCTGCTGGGGACATTCTCGCACTTAAATATTTGAAGAGGACTAAGATCTTATGCCATTTGCCCCACACCTACAAAAAGACTGATCTTTGTAACCACCTAGACCAGCGGTTCTCAACCTTTTGACTAGCGCGTACCACCTAAACAAAAATTGAAAAACTTCAGTACCACAGTTACATTTTACATTGATTATTTTACAATTTCTCAGTAGAAATATTATATATATATGCACTGCCATTTGTACAACCTATTGGCTATTTGAAATAAATATGCACACATTAAAGAAATATTAGATTAAAAATTGGTTATTTTAGTTATCAAAATTTGAGTTATAGTACTTTAATTTTAACATTTAGTGTGACATTTGGGCCTGTTAAGAAAGATCAATTTCTTCATGTCTTATCTTAATTTCACTTAGCTTTAACTGTAAGTTAGAATCCACTTTCAGTTTTGTTCTGAATTTACTTCAAATATAACATGGAAGAAAATCCTTGTTCGCACAAATTGTTTGTGCAAAAAAGAAATAAAAATTTGATAAGCTTTATTTGAAATGCCTTTAAATTATTTTTTTGGTTCAGCCAAAAGTTAACAAGCGTGTTATTTTTGAAATCTTTAGTTAGAGTTTGATTACAGAAAATTTCTATCAATTATGCTTTTTCTTTACGGGATTTTTGAATTTAATTGTTAAAAATACTTTGTTGCTTTTGCGTACCACTTATTGTTCTCTTCCATACCACCAGTGGTACGCGTACCACTATTTAAGAAGCCTTGACTTAGACCTTATTCACATTTTCCTTCCATTACTGCTTTTGCATTTTTTTAAATCTTTTAATTGTACTTTTTATGCATTGTATTCTTTTACACTATGCGGAAATTTTCTCACTTCAAACCACTGCTAATTAAATTTTAACTATGGTTCTGGCTTGCTTACTTCACACACACTCCCGTCATTTCTATATTTGCGATGTCAGGTCATTTATGATCCTCACGCCCGTATTTGCCTCCGCTCACTGCTACTCCCTTTCAAGTCCTACGCATCATAATTGAATTTATGTTACGTGCCTTTATGGCAATATATGTCAACGATCCGGACACTTACGCGATATTCGCGGAATAATTTGGTTCGATTTGATTTTCTTGCAGTTACTTTTGCGACTGGTGGGAAAGGTTGCTGACTTAAGTGAATTTAATAGAGGGTACATTTTACATTGATACAACCTGTCTCCAGGCTTAGACATTTGATACAACCTGTCTCCAGGTAGTTGGTCATAAAAGTTTGGCTCTTCAGTGAATGTATTTTGGATATTTAAAACTTTTTGAAGAGAAGAGTAAAGTCAGCATTAAAATACAAACGAACAGTACTTTATTTCAAAGGTAGCTTTTATGTATAAAAATTTTAATTTGTTAACAGATTTAAAACTTTTAAGGGTTATCAAAAGAACAATGGCACTTGAGAAAAATATGTTCCACAAATGCAATAGTTGTGACGCTGTCATGGGTAATATCGGATGTCCGTTTCTGTAGACTCTGACGTCCGGTATCTGCTAGTAGAATGTGTGGAAGTTACGGGCGATGCTAGATGCAATACTTGTATGTTTGTGTAAACTTCGTTACACTTCTGAAAATTAAATTTGATGACTTAAAGAGTGACGAGTTATGAATAAGCGCTAAAAAGTTTCTGCTTCATGATGAAGTGATGCTCCATCGTCAGGTAAATGAAGTAAAGTTATAAGAAGAACGCGAATTGGTGCATTATGATTTCGGTACGATGAAGAATTTTGAAACTCATGTCAGAGAGGAAAGACATAGAGGAGGACACCGCATAGAAGAAAGACGCAGAGAAGGACATTACAAAGAGGAAAGACATAGAAGAGGATATACTTCTGAGACATTTTCGCCGTTTAACTACAGTGAAACGTTTAATTAATAGAACTGTCTTCACTTGTAGAAGAAATCACGAACAAAGATTTGTTTATTTATTTGAATATGTTAAATCATTAAGTTGGCCAAATTAAGTCGGTTTAATTAAAAACTTTAATTAAAAAAAGTGGTTAATATTCCTATTACACAAAATTATACTCTTCGTAAATATAATAAATTCTCATTTAATCTATTTGATCTCTTTCATTATTCCTAGATTCGCCGGATTCCTAGATATCTTCATTTTCAGCTTTCTGAGAGTTTAAATTACACTTCTGAATGTCCACAGCATTGGTGATTCTGATTTGTTTTTTAACTCCTTCTCAACTATTTTAAGTAGAATGAAATTTTCAAATTTCTATGAGCCATCCACGTGTCTCCCAATATCATCTGTATTTTACCTGAAGACTTCAACCTGTGGCTAACTCAGCCATCCGCTCTGCGTAAAACCTTATAATCTCATCTTTTAGAAGCTTACCATCTGAGACGGAATCGGTTGAAAATCAGGAATAATTACTATATTCACTGTCCATATTTGGACAACATTTATTAGATAATAGCTTCAAATATATTTAGTTTTATTTTAGATATAAAAACATTCACATATTATGCACGTCTGTTTTCAAAAATGTACCTTATAATTGGCCGAAAGATACACAGTACTGAAAAGAATTGCTTGGAAATATGGTACAATTCAATTTATTTTCATAATCGAAAAGGAAAATGCTTTCTTCATCGGTTGACATATTCGGAAATGGAGATTTTATCTTCCAGGGGGATAATATATCCTGGTATAGAGTGCAAGTAGAATAAGGGGTATGTTCCTAAATCGATTCATAGATTGCAGTAGCCTGTGGAATCTCCAGACCTGAACCAGAGTAAAAATTCTGAATAAAACTAAAACAGATTGTGAGTGCACAAAATTTAGAAAGTAAAGTATATTTAATTGGGCAGCAAATAGCTGTAAACAGAAGGAAAACGCATATATTAGGTAAATCCCCCTTAACAGACAAGAAATATCATTCAATATACATAGATACAATCTTGCACGGGCTTCTAGATGCTTCGAGAAAAATCGCTCTTATAGCGTCAAAAATGCATTTCCATAAAACTTCTAGAAAGTCGCCAAGTTGTTCAGCAATTCGCAAATATTTTTAATATAGCGATAAAAATTGTCACCAGGGCTTTGAGGAGAGTTTTTGTTTGTATTTGTATTTTACGTCCTAGCTGAGTTATTTTCACAATTTATGCATTGTTGGAATCAGACTCATAAATTGCTCAACTTTAAACATGAAATGGGCACTTCTATGTAAATACGGAGCTGTAAATTTAATTACAGAAAAATACATTTTAAAATTATCATTTAAACTCAAAAATTAATTAAATAAGTAAATACAGAATACACAATATTACAATGCGACACAAAATCAAAAAATGAAATCAAATGGATTTAAATATTAATAGAAACTGACATCATCCAGGAAGCTCTAAATAATTTCAGTTTCCATATTTCTCCTTTTCTTTAGAATTCAAACATTTATTGTTAATTAAAAGGACTAAAAATATATTTATGCTAGATTTGCTTTTTTTCCCCTTGCGAAACGAGCGTGTATTTTAAGCCAGTAAAATACTTCAAACTATTTAAAGTTGAATTGAATCGTAAAGTTATGTGTCAGGCTTATAATCGAATGTATTTTTAAAGTAAACTGAGGCTATCAAGATGCGTGTTTAAAGGAAATGCTGTTAGATTATTTTTTGCATTAAACTGAAAATTGCAAGGAATGAGACATTAGCATATTTATATGAATGCACATTTAAAAATGAAACCTGTTTTTTATATCCTACTAAACTGGCTGCATTTAAATGGAGTTTCCTAAAAACTATAGCTTATAAGTTGAAACAATCAACCGCATGATCATTTATGCTGAAATTAGCATGCTTTTCTGTTATAAACTGCAGACTTTTGCAACGCATCTCATTTTTAGTTGATGAGAAACTACTTACAACTTCCTAACTGCAAACTTCCTAACCCTGGAGTTGAAGAGGAGCTACTTGAAACTTCTTAATTTATAATTAATAATTAATTAATCAATTTTAAATATTTAATAAGATTTTAAACTTCGGCTTTACAACTATTACACTAATTAAGATACAATAACACGCCCAACAAATATTAATTTAGAAGTCAAACAACAAAAATCAGCGTTATACTTTTAAATTTTGAAAATTTTAAAATATAACTGATTTTTGTTGTTTGACTGCTAAATTAATTTTTATCTCTTTGAGAGAAATGGCGTAGATTTTAATCATAAAAATGTAATATTTCATTGGAAGTTTTTCATTCATATAGGAAACATTCGGTAAGCTGCTGAAATGAGACTGCAAAATGAAACTGAGTCGAATAAAATTGGAAATTTCAAGTGCCTTTTATAATCCGAGTGAAATTTAAATGCTTTAATCTATTCGGTTTGTTCGAGTTCATTTATTTAAAAGAGCATGATTCCTCATTATCGCTTGTTAGTTCAATTTAGCAAAGATGCGCTGTCTTGTCTGAAAGCTGGACTCAGGTCTGGTCATTTTTCTGACGCCTTTGCCACGTAACATAGATGCAGATCCTCGAACGTCGCAGAAGCATGACGAAATGACTGGTTTTTAAACATAGGCATTCTGAATGCATTCATTATATTGTTGCGAAATGCCCCAAGATAGCTTCCTCGCAAAGCAGGTTTAGGGCTGTCAGAAAATGGCAAGGAAATGCAGGGTTGCCTGATTTGGCGCGAAATAACCCATTTGGCGACAAAACTGACGATATACCAAAGACAGAGCTAGAACATTCTAGAACAAATTCTTACCAGTTTTCCCGAGAATGTTTTCGAAGGCAGTTCAAAAGCTATATATACCCTGCCTGTACGTTGAAGTAGTAGTTTTATCGTGAAGAGTATCTTGAGTATGTTGAGTATGTTGAGTTCAGTAGTAGTGTTAGATAGAGAGCAATCGAACGTGTCGGGAGCTATACTTTAGTTCTTTGTCGTGAAGCTGTCTTCACCGTTGTAGCCTGAAGGCTGTGTTGCTAATTGTTTTAGCGTGTTTATCGTAGTTTCTTGACGACTGTAAACGTATCTTTAGAACTTTCCTGTGCAATACTAGCGAATAAATTGTTTTTAATTCTTCATCAAGTTTCTTCATCAATCGCTTCAAATCCACGAACCTGTAGAAAGCAACAATATATATTTCAAAGCTACTAATTGGGAAGCAAATAGGGATGATTATAAAATTTTTACTTAATATTAATTAGTTAAATTAACTCTCAAATTTATTTATAATACAAATATAAAAATAAGTACAGTAATTTGACATTTCTTTCTGGATTTTTTGTTTAATAATTTTGTAATTCAAAGATGTACACTAAATCAGATATTGATGATTTCTTAAATTTTTATTGCTGTCATTGATACTTTATAAAATACAAAATTAATCTTATATAAATCAAATTAAATCTAATTTAATCAAAATGAATCTAATTCAATCTTATGTAATAATTAAATTTTCATACCCATTGGTACTGCAATACACTGGTCCATTTTGCTTGCTTATTAATTCATTCAACTAAATTTGCGCTCAACCACACTTTTTACGTGACATACATTTAAAAATTTTTTTCCCATTTTAGTTACAAAAGCATGCGTTCTGGGGGGGGAGAAGATATGTTATGAAGACAAGAGCTGTGTATTTAAATTAGCTAAGAATGGAAGAAATAAGAGCTATGTTATTATATATTAATTAATTATTTACTATAACGTTTATTTATTTTGTTTAGTTTTTTCTGATCATTAGCCCAAAAGAGCTATTGGTCTTGAAGCACGATTTTACGTTGTTTCACTTTTTATCAATTTATTTTAATTTTATTATTTATTTATTTGCTGAGATAAGTAAAGAAAAATGCGTCTACGAGAAATATATATTAAAAATAGTCTAAAAACTTATCAAATATTTATTTTTTACTGATAGAAATATTTTCTTTCTGTTAAAATTGTGTGTTGGAGCCTTAACAGTAATTATGAAATATTATCATTTCCTTGATTCTGATAAATAATACGTTTTGAGGTAGTCTAAATAAAATTTAAACTGTCCATGTAGTTTACAACTATTTTAAAATTTCAGTATGTCTCATTATTGGCTTGTTTTGTGTTTGTATAATTTCATGTGATAAGATTCTAAAATTTTGAAGTATTTTTTATCTCATTTAAGCATTATAACACTATAAAACCTGCAAACTGCTAAAAATATTTTCAAGGAGAGATTCTTATCAAAATATATTAACCATAACTAAAAGGTCAGAAATATAAAATGATATACGTGTTGTTCCACATCTTGCAGTATATACCATTGTAAATAGCTCAGAGTATAGTTCTACATTCCTTTTTTCAACTAATATTTAGCATTTCGTAAGGATTTATTTAATTTTATCTAACCAGTTATTATATGTTCAATATCTGTACTGTCATTCTCATTCCGTTTTCCTGCCAAAATGTTAATTTTTAGTTCGCATGTATTCAAATGAGGTAAGAAGATATAGTATTTAAAGGAAGGTTTTAGAGTGTTTAATCAGAGCGTGTTACGTGTTTTGAAGGCCACATTACTAGTTGCATTTCTGCGAAACTTTCCTGTCTGTGGTGTTGCTTTATTCTTCCCAATAGTGCTTGTCTCACCGATGATAAAGCTGTGAGACAACTCGTGCTATTCTGTTTCTGTGTATTTTCTATTTCTGTGTAGCCTTTGTCTAACTTATGACATAGTCTTAATTTGAATTTCTATCATTTTTAGTTACGTCATGAATGATGGCTGGTTTGTAAGCATAAGAAATGCTTTTTGCTAAATTATTTAGAGTTCTGATTAAAAGGGTCTTTTATACTCACCTTAAATTCTGTTTTATCTTCAACATAGGAATAGTCACTTTCACTTTTTTTCAAGGATTTGGCAAAAATTACATTTAAAATTACATTACAGGCACAATCCCTACAATTTATATAATAAGAATAATAAGAAATGCTTGCTGTTTCACTGTTTTAATAAACAGATATGCAGGAACCTATTTTTTATATAAAAGTTCTGAATGATATTATAAAATCAGACAAAACATAATCCAAAGTGACATTGATGTCGTAGAGAAACTTAAAGCATTTTGAAGAAACTCTCTTCTTTGAAACATATCCAGTTTTCTTTTGTAAATCTATTGACAATTCAAGTTTGTATAAAGGTATTGAAAATAACTATGACAATTAAATGCTGATTAATTTATTTATTATCATTTATATAAATGCGTAACTGCCAAGCCATATCTAGCTAAACGATTTCCATTTAGACCCGCTTCCACTACATTCATGTGCCTGAAAATACTGTATACCTAACAACGTATCACCAATTTTACCGTACTCTTTTCCTTTATCTCTGGGCCATAACTAACATTACTGTTATTTCAAGGACATTCTGAAGGACAAATAGTCAACTTCGATGCTCTTTATCGGAATTACTGAACGACAAAATAACTATGCACTGAAATTATCACTTCTTAAAATATATCCTGAAAACTGAAAGTCTGCTGAAACGATTTGTCAAGATATAATTTGAAGTATGATTTACTGATATATACACTCTGCTGTAAAGAAATAAAAAAAGTAATAAGCACCCACAAAAAATTGAGCCGCAACTACAAAATGGGCATGCAAGTGTGGTTTGACGAGTTGTGTAAAAATGATTGAATTTGTAGCTTCAGTCAGCATTGTGGAGCGATACAGCGCGAGTCTGAAGTCGCAGCTGCTAGAATATAAAAGAGAAGCTGCGGCGAGTGAGTAACCGTGCTGACGGCTTGGATACGGGACATTGTAAGGAAAGCTGCTTTTAAGACGTTGTAAGATTCTCTCTGGTGTATTTCTCAGTTACTGTAGAAAGTGACGAATCTTAAGAACTACGTTGTTAGCGAATAATCGCTTAAGTTCGTACAACAAGAAACAACAAGATGGAAGGGTAACTAACCCTTTATTATCCCAATACGATTTAACAAAACTCCGGCTTGGAGTGTACAATAAAAGCCGACACTTGGGCTTGAACTTAAGAGACCAAAAATTAAACTAAAACTAAGATTAACTAAAGAAATATAGCCGAAGCTATCAGGATTCTAATCGAGTTGGACCCTTAACTCTTTTTGACTACGAAGCTTATCAAGGGCCTGAGTACGGCTGAGCGTAATAGCAGCTTTGAGAGAGAGAGATAGTAGCCAAAAGGCAGACGCGCGTAAATCAGAAACTCTGATTCTGTCTAACTCTGCAAGTAACTTCGCGGTTTAAATACCGCTCCTCCTCATTAAGTATTCAGAAAGATTCCAAAACTACGTTCTGGCCGGAAGTAGTAAGTTGAAGTTAAGATTTTGGCAGGAAAGGAACTTAAAATTTAACTGTTAATAAAATTAACATAATTCTTAGAACGTACTCGACGGCGTTACGAACAGTTCTCAGCCTTCGACAGAGCACGCATAATAGGGTTAAAAGAGGCCGGCTGATCGAATAGGTGGATAGACTAGCATATTGGTCGAAGCGATATAGTCATTATCCTTTGTTGGAAACAATAGCTCAGTGAAGGCTTAGTTAGGCGCCGTAGTGGCTCGGAACGTCCTCAGGCCATTAATTCGCGAGATGATTGCGGAATTAGAAGTGCTACCACATTCACACCAATAGTTACACTATCATTGTCACGCCGTTTGCCAAATCGCAGGGATCCCGGAATATCCAGGAGTACGTTTCGAAGAAAACTAGATGATGTGGACACAGATCTCCACCTCCAGTTCACGCTTGCCATTGGGATTTTATCGTAAGCAGTGCCATCTTGCATGATGCCGTTCTCGTTCAAGCTGGATAGTGTCTGATTGGATAAAAATGATCTTCAGCGACAAATCACGCTTTTCTGTGAATGCTGACGACCGCCTGCCGCATTAGTGTCTGGAGGTGGAGAGGATAGCGGTTCAATGTATGTTTTGTTACCGAACGGTACACAGCCAATACGCAGGGTGTAACAGTCTGGGGAGCTATCAGCTGGAACAGCTGTTCATTATTAGTCTTGCTGCGAGGTACTCTGAGTATTCACAGGTAAGTTGACGAAATATTGCAACCGATTGTATTGCCTATGCTATCTTGTCATCCAGGCTCTATTTTTCAGCAGGCCAACGCTCGGACACATAGAGCACGACTTTTCCAACAATGTCTTCGACGTGTGAATGTCCTCGACTGGCCTGCCAGGTCTCCGGACATGTCACCTTAAGAACATACTTGGGACATGTTAAGCAGTCAAATTCAGTCTTGCGCACTCGCTGACCAGTTGTTCCATTTGTAGTAGAATCGATCGTAGAGAGACATCGGCAACTGGTTCGGTTCTTTTTGGACGCATATAAGGTTTTGCAATAGTGTGTACGCAGATATAATTATCGGAGACATCTAGACTGCATCACGTGCGAGCAGACATCACGAACACACAATAACTATCATAATGTTTGGGAAAGTTGTTTATGCTAAAACCTGGCGAGCAAACACAGAAGCCACGCTCAACAGCTGCTTTCTGTTAGCCTCTTTTAAATTATTTTAAGTGTTTAAATTGTTAACTCTTATTATTCGCAGATATTTTGTTACGCTAAAACATTCCATACTTTTCCATGCTCCACTGCATCATCAATATTCTCATTGTTTGAATATGTCCATCCTACTGTTGCGATCTTTAGCAGTCAGCAGTTTATATTAAAGGTGTGTTTGTGTTGTGTTACATTTTTTGCAATTATGAGAGCAAAATTTATGACAGTTTGCAATATCTTCAATGTTAATTTTTTATTACATGAAAAAAATATTCAACTATGTTCTCTTCTTTGTTTTTAATTAAAATGTATTTCCTGTAATACAACGTTTCGAATAGCAGGAGCAAAATTTGTGATAAAGGACGTATAGTCATCAAGTTAACGTAACCAGGTAATGTGTATCATAACCTTAGTCATCAGGCTGACGTGAGCATTACTGCAGGAAAAAAAGTAGGGCATATCTTTCCTTTTTCCAGGTAATTTAAGCTTTAATTATTTTCTTTCTTTTCAGAGCTATTTTAATTTATATCAATTTATAACGATTCTTCGCATTTAGACTCCCAATGGTACAGCTAAAAATATGCTTCTAAAGCATCTTTCATATCTTCTAAAAAATTATTATATTTTTATTAATATTATTTCGCAATTTTTTTCTAATGCTACGGTTTGGCATAACATGTAAAATGGCAACACAGTTATGAAGACCTAAGAGATGTAATTAATTTATTATTTAATTCTTTTCATATTCTTATTTTCTACACTTCATTTTCAAAAAATAAATTTTAATATTTAAGGCTTCATTTCTAATTTAATACTGAGTCTTATGTTTTATTTAGTTTTCTTATTCGAACTGAAGGTAAATATTGCTGGGATCCCGGAATATCCAGGATACGTTTTGCAGAAAACTAAGTGACGTGGACACAGATCTCCACCTCCAGTTCATGCTTGTTTTTTAAAATTATATAGCATATAGAGTGTTTAGCACATTCTTTTAATCCAGTGTTTAGCACATGTCTTCTAATATTATCATTACTTTATTAAAACTACATGACAAATAAATTCTTACCTAGCTGAAAATCTAATTTAACAAATCTGATTATATATAAGAAAATTGCAATTCTTTAACAGAATTAGACATCTAAAGGAAACAAAACTGAAAATGTCGCCCTAATCCTCTTTGCAAATTAACTTTTCAAATAATTTACATCTTGCACTTTGAATTAATTTGTTTTATTGGTTTTGCTTTATAGCAAATGCAGCAATTGAAATCCGTATTATTCTTATAAAAACTAAGAAATTCTTGCTCAGGAAGTGTATTTTTTATTATTTGAAAAACAAAAAGTTTTCCAAGACGATTTTATTTATTAATGTACACCTTCTTAATACATAATTATAATGCCTAAATTTATTTGAAAGAACATAAGTCAAACGAATGTAATTTTCCTCCTTCACCGAGAATTTATTTTTAATTATTCATTTTTAATTGAAAGAAGTAACTCAGTAATTTTAAAAACTTGTACAAGATTTTAAAACAATCCCGTTTTCAGCAACTCTTTGAGCATCGGAGATGAGATGATCTGATGATAGTATATCTCATACATTGATACATTTTCCTAAATTATTTACCTATTCATAAGCTGATTTGTTGTCTTATGAATATGAAATATTTGCTTCAGAATTTAACTTTTAACTTACTATTTGTGCTCTTTGTTTTTAACCCTTTGGTCGGTCATCAGCGAGCTCAGCTCGAATTTCAGTTACGCACCGCAGTGGGCCCAAAACTAACCATCTCGCATTACAAATTTACGATTGACACAATACGTAATTTTGAAAGGACCCAGAAATAAGAATAAGCAACTTTAAAGGAAACCAACTTTAAATAAGAAACTCTAAATAAGTTAAACTAAATATAAACTCCGAACCAGAAAACTCATCTTTGCATAAAATGTAAAAATAAATTGCGATAAAATTTTTGAATTTTTGTATTTGGGAAGAGGGAATTGCGTAGCTGCTGAAGGGTTAAATATATTTTTATTTTATAGGAAGAAATACTAAAAATATTCAGGCGAGTTTATGAAAATTTACTTTTGTATATTTACAAAAGTGTATTCAAAAGAAAAAAGCAGAATATGCATTCGTACAAAAGTGCATATTATTTAGTTCTTTTACTTTTAGCGTTGGAAAGATAACCTTCTAAAGTTTCCTCTCTTGCCTACATCGCGTAGTGATAGCTCAGTTAATACTAGTACTGGGATTAAATATCAGTTTACACGCATGTTGTGTTTGCAAAATCAAAGTATGAAAGGTGTTTTCCAGCAAAGAAATCAGTCATGGGAAATATCATATGAGGAATCACGGATATCTTGGAAATTCCTTTGTATCTAGTAGTTTAAATCTTGCAGGACAAATTTTTCTTGATAGCGTGTTTCCAAGATATTGTTTCTAGAACAATAAACTGTTGACTAAAGGAAATTTGTTTCAGAAAAGGCCTGGTAGACACACCGCTTAGAACACCTTCTTGGCATAAATTTAACCCGGTTGCACGTTTCCATATTTGACGTTCCATGCTGAGTCCATCTCAAATAAAATGGACATACCAACTGGTATCGGACATACCGATAGGTTCCATATTTGACGGCTGACTCTTAAAAGAGTCGTCTTATCTGATCAAAATGAAAGATGATAAGTATCGAGATATTAAAATAACAAATGCTGAAAATTATACCAAACATTTCTGAAGCAACATGGAGTTTGATTGACTGTTACGTAGATGACTGACATGATACTAGCTGCACCTACTTTTGTCTACAGTTTAAAAATTTCTATATTTTCTACAGTTTAAAATTCTGCTGTTTTCCTTTATAGTTACGTAAACAAAAAATTCTTATAATGAAGTTTTTAATAATAGAATACTCTTGTATTCCATTAAAACACACAGTACATTTATTTGGCTTTAAGTGGTTATCCAATCTTTTGACAGGTGTTGTTTTTGTGACTTAAAATCGTATTATTTCATTCCTTTCACAGAATTGAATTTTTAAAATTTACTTTTCTATTTAAAAAAAATTGCGAGATTCAAAGAGAAGTCCATTTACATTTCGTTTTGTACTGACGATGTTAACCCTGAATCTATTATTTTTAGAGAATTAGGAATTTGATATTAAAGACCCACAAGACCCAGAAAGTAGGAACTCTGCAGCGTACGTGTTCTGCCTTGGTGCAGGAGTATACTGGCAATGCACAATTCCTCCGCATACTGTCAAAATAGACCTTTGAAATTAGAAGTCTCGGATCCGCATGATATGATGAATTTGAAAAATTTCCTCATTATAAACATGTAGTTGCGTGCAATAAAATATTACTTGGATTTATGAACCATGCATGCTTTTCTGTTAAAGGGTAATTTATAGAAATTGAGTAAAGCTTTTTCTATCGTATGTTTTGAATTTTAAGGAGATAATTTGCAACCGTTCACCTTCTGAATATCAGAAGTCCAGAAAGCGTTTGATGAAATTATATGTGATAAATTATCATTGTCGAAATAATTAATTATTCACTAGATAACCCGGTGATTTCAGGCAGTTATACTTATGTCTGCCGCCTCGATCGGTATAGTGGTTAGAATACCTGATTGCTGCATCGTACTTTGTATTCGGGTTCGAATCCCGAAGAAGACATGGATGTTTATAAAGGTATAGATAGTGTCTGTGTGGCATACAGGGATTCAAAATATGCGGTGAGGTAAAAGTCCTTTTGAGTAGTTTAGTTGCAGGGTAAATAGGGGTAGGTAAGAGGGGTAGAAGACACACATACAGGCACCCCGGCGTGCTGGCTTTCAAAATTGGGGCGGAACGGAGCAAAGTCATACCGTTTCCTGTGTAGTGCTCAAGACTCATGATAAACACAATCTTGATCTCTTTGCCATGACAAATTTTGTAACCTCGTTTTGATTAGATGAGACAAACGAGATTTAGCCACACCATCAATATATTTATCCTTATGGTTATCAAACAAAGAATAAAGGTTTTAAGATACTCATCATTGAGGTGGTATGGAAATTTTGTTGTGTCCGATCAAACTGAAAACAAACAGAAAAATACCATTTAATAGCTTCTCTTGTCTTACGATTATATTCATAAAGCATTACCATCTCGCAATGAGTAGTGTGCCATTAAAAACTTTATGATAATTTACGTATCTCCTACTGTAAATGTCACTCTTTATCGCACAAATGGCCAATAATGTCATCAATTTAACAGGACCAGACCTTCAGAAGTTCAACTGATTCAGGAAAATTACACTTTGGGATATATATAATTTTGGCAGTTCAAACCTGTGGACAACAAATTAACATTCTAGCCCCTGCGGATTATATTAAACAACTTTTGTTAATACATATGAAGGAATATTATTAAATTTTATGAAAATTTGTCTATAATTATGCTCATATGAAAGCAAAGTATTTTATAATTGATGGCAGAAGATTTATGACCGATGATGAATCAGTCGAAATTATTATGCAATAGCGCTTTGCTAGATGTCGATTCGTAAGCAAACAGAAGCTGATGTATAGCTTTTTAAATTACTATTTTCTTGTAGTTCTTTACTTTGTAGAGCTAAATTTAATCATTTAGGTAATTTTTCATTATCTAAACGATTAATGATAAAAATTCTCTAATAAAAATCAGTTAGATGTTTTTTTAACAAAGGGCCGAGAAAGCTTTTTTTTTCAGTCGATATGTCCATTTTATTTGAGATGGACTCAACATGGACTTCTGATTTTGAATCTTGAAATAAAAGGGCTGCTTTCGTTTCTACGGACTTATCTTTCATTCCTGTAAAACTATATTTTTTAGCATATGATGAAGATAACTTTTATGTAAACTTTCTTCAATATGTTTCTCTCGTAAACAATGTACGAGTTAATACATTCCATAAAACAAAAGAGATGAGGGATTTAGAAAAAAGAAAGTAAGGACGTTAAAAAAATCTGAAAGCTTTCAGACTTAGTGGTTTTTCAAAGTTTTGTGTGTTACCTTTATTTATTTAATATCATGTTCTTTGCACTTAAACCCCATAAAATTCAATTCAACAGCAAATTCACAAAATATTTAAAAACACGATATCTTTAGAATTTCTGATACATATTCTCGCGCGCTGGAGATAAAAAGGCTTTTTTCCATAGTTGCCATTGCTCGCTTTGAAATCGTTGAGTTTGTTAATAAAAAATTCATTAAAGTTTTAAAAATTTGAAATAGATAATAAAACAAACTCTAAATTTAAAATTCTGGCTTCTATGTGTCCATATTCGGTTGGAGTACTACGTTATTCAAAATTGGATTGCTCTAGGTACCGTTATTATTACAGTGAGAAAAAACATTCATGCAATCATGCAGATTCTTAATTATTTAATTTTTTTAAGTATAATACATTGCGATAATATTTGGTGGCAGCAGTTTGAAAAGTGAATCAACGCAGCAAGTGAAATGATGCCAAATGCCGTTTCGTGACTAATAGCCCTTTGGGTCTAATGCTCTTTTGGAATAAAAGTCCATTAATTTTATATACACTCAAAATAATACGAGATTAAATTAGGAGCTAAAAGTTGAAGCTTTTAAGATTTGTTAGTTTTTATGATTTCATGCAAAAATTAGACTAAATAAACTCAACGAATTCATTGTTTACATTACCTGTGAATGAATTAATATTTTAAAGAAACCTTTTTGAGTTTTACCTACATATACTCAAACGTTAATTATCGAGGAGGAAGATGGATGTATGGAGAAGAAAATATTCAGATGAGTACAAAACATAGCAAAATATATTTTAAAATTTCTATAGGTACATTGTATTTAATTCAATTTAAACTCTGTTTCTTAACGAAAAACTACTCAGAACCCAAACTACAGTAACACTGGAAGCACTTTTAATGTCATACATTTAAAGAGCTAAATGCGATATTTTAAAAGCAGCATAGGAAGCCGTAAAGAGTTTGATCTTACGGGCAGCATTAAATAACTATTTCTTCTACCTCATTTAAAATTACTTTTGTTAATTCTCTAACAAACTGACAAAGATTTTTTTCTCCCCAAAATGGCCTGAAAGCCCAAATGTCGGGATACCGTTGCTGTTAACTATTTTTAAACGGTTGTAGAAACATTAGGTATATTTTATTTTTGGAAGCATGAGTGATGAAAAATGAGCAATCGCCTTCCCCGGAAATCGAACCACGGACCTCTGAAATACCGGCCCAGCGTGCAGAACCACCCCACCACGAAGGCACTGTAGGAAGGTAGGAGAAATATCTTATACGGTTAAGCTAGCGGAACAGTTAGTTTTTTTCTCTTCAATATCCCAACGAATCAGGAACTGTGTGTAGAATATTAAATGAGAGAAAAAAAAAAGATATACTTAGTGTTAAATCTGAAGAGTAAATACAAATTTGAATATTCATTTAGATAATGAGTAAGGTATTTTTTTTATCTCATGAAGTAGTTTAATATGTTTTGGTGCCTGTATAAAGGGTCCATCCACTAATTTAAAACTGTAATAGATTTAATTAAATTAGATTCTATTCTCTTTCTAGAATTGAACTTTTAATTTCCAAGCGTTTAAAAAACTATTTATACACGAGTAGCTATCAAAATGGTAATTGTCAACTGTTACTTAATTTCTTGTTACATATTTCCTTTCCATGTCCTTATCATTAGTAGAAGTGTGGTAAGCTGTTACTTAAGTACGAGGAACACTCATAACGATTGTAACACGGGAAATTTTCGTGTTTGCAACTTTACAAAATGCAACATTTGCGTGCAAGTCTTAATGCGTCATTTAGCAGTCACGCAAACGTTAAGCATACTTTAAATCCAGACAATGCGTTATGAAATTAAGAGTCTAAATAATTGGAAAACTTGCTTTAGAAATTCTCCTAAAATTGTCTGAGAACTCTGGAAATAATTAAACTAATTACTAAGCTTCTGAATATTATCAAAATTATCAAGCCGTCGTTATTCAAAATATACAATATGCCTCCTTGTTTCCTGAATAATCTTTCTTTTGAGTGTCAATTACAAATATATGCAGAGAATATTAGAGAAGTCAAACAACAAGAATCAGAGTTAAATTAGTAAATTTTGCAGGATTACTTGTCATGCAAAATTTACTAATACAAGGCTGATTCTTATTGTTTGACTTCTCCAATAACAGGCAAATATAAGCTTGCATGCTAATACAAGGCTCATGCTTGTTGTTTGACTTCTCCAATAACAGGCAGTAAAGTCAAAATTTCGTAATTCGAACGAAAGTTAAAATTTCTTAAGCTTCAGTTAAGAGGAAAAGAATTTCGAAATATTTTCGATAGTCCGAACACATAATCATTTAGCCTTTTAGGCTAGTTGTTATGATTTCGAAATAAGAAACTTCTGCTACATTTATGGTTATAAAAAAGTAAGGATTTTATATATCTTTTCATGAAATCTGTGTAAATTTGGTCTATGATGTTTTCTTCAAAGAGACATTAAAAATGCAACTTCTTAGAAAGTAATCCGTACATGCATACAAGTCGAAATTACATGACGAACATTCAAGACAAAACACTGGATAATGTTATAAAATGAAACACAATCAGAATATGAGAAGCTATCGAAAGTATCAAGCTTTCTTTAGAAATAGTGAGCAGAATAAAATAAAATGGTGATAAAAGCGGAGAATAAATAGTGATATAAACGGTAGAAAACGGTAGTGAAAACTTAGAGAAGGAAAAAAAAAAGAAGAAAATGGGAGCAAAGAAGAAATACTTCTTTTAAATCCCCGATTGTAAATGAGCCGATGAAGAAAACAGAGACAAGAAAACTATCAAACGGAGGAGAGAAGAAAGAATATAAATGTTAAGAAAGATGAAAATACAAGAAATGCAGGTCATGGATGTCATGTCATTTTCTTCTAACTCATGATAAACTTCCATGCGTCTTAAAATTTGAGAAAGCTTAATATTTTGAACAATACTCCACATTTTTTCCTACCTCGAATGTATAACTGGCAAAAGTTATCTTCCGTTTAGAAATGATTTCTCCTAAAGATTCTGGCGTTTTTTCGAATATAGTCGAATTGCGTTTCGAAGTGCAATAAGACTAATAGAACTTTTTGAACAATACTTTTTACTGCTAAGAAATACTTCAAAAATTTGTTTTTTAAAATTTAGCATTGCAATATATATATATATATATATGTATGAGTGTGTGTGTTTGAGTGTGTATATATATATATATATTATAGAATGGCAATTTTGTTCTATAAAAACGAAACTGTTCCAAGTTATTTCCTCCCAGTGTGTTACTGAACATTAATCAGTCTAGACAAAAAGTAAGAAATTTAGAACCAATTCCACAAAGACCCATAAAAGTGAAATTCAGTACCAGTAAATTTCAAAATTCCCTATAATTATGTAAAATTAACCAAAATCAGAAGAATTAAAGAAATATGAAATACTAAAACCTCAATATAAAAATCACAAAAAATAAATACAATTACACACACACATGCATAGTATATATATATATATATATACGTTTTAGTACGACAAAGCATTGCTGCGTGGAAAATATTTTAATTAGAATAGTGACAACAAATCTCTTTTAAATAGCTCAGTTTGTTTATTAAGTTCGAAAAGTAAATATATCGCGAGTGGCTTCTTTTAGGTCGTAGAGTTTTCTGACTAAATCTGAAACATAAATATACTCCACGCACAATAGAAAGCTTTACTTCTGACACATTTTCCTTTGCACAGTGTATTATACATGTGCGCGAGAGGATTTTGTTGACTCCATCTGAAATGTGAAAGAGAAATTTAGCAATATGAGAAAGGGCAACTAAAAACAAAAGTAAAATTATTATAAAAGGTAAAGTGGGGAAATGAACTATTTATTTCCTACATTGTTGGGAAACAAGAATTATAAGGAGACATAGCAGAAATGTGAACTTTATACATGCAGGTTATTTCAAAACTGATGGAACAAACTTTAAGGAGAACAGAAATAAACACTTTTCATCGCAAAATGCAAGATTGCAAATAAATATGTTAAGCGTTGGAGAAGCGAATGCTTTCCGTTTTCAACCTAAGCTCCGTGTTTGCAACACGGATTCAGCGAACATTTTTAGGACGTGCCTACAAAAGCGTACGGTATGCATTTTTAAAGTGTGAGAAAGAAGGTTATGTCTACAGCTTTGCCAACAGTAGTAGTAAAGAAAGCTTTACAGAGAGCTCTACATCTGGCATTGTGGAAGCTTTTCGCAAAGCGATCCTTCATTGCTGTCATGATACAAGCCGTAGAAGAAGTATCTGAAAGCCGGACATATCAAAAGCAATTATGCGATAGTAGAAAGATTATTTTGACAGTAATAAGAGAGTTCCAAGGCGCAGCACAAGTGTGGCGCATGCTAGACGATCATATCCACACCATGTGCAGAGGATGCAAGCTTTCGGACATATTAATGTTCTTGGTCGAGCAGGATTTTCAGCCTGGCTTCCACTCTTCAGGCCCCACCTAAAGGCCGAATGGTTAAAACTGTGAAATACTGATAATGTGATCTAGGCTCGAACTCAGACAAACGAGCTGGCTTCGTGAATGATTTGAGTATAACCATTTTATTAATAATCCATTTTATTAAAATAAATGAACACAGAAAAAAAAAAACAATTCTGCAACCGGATGTCAGACACTCTCATGTGTTACCGCTGTAAAACGATCCCTGGTGTATTTTGGCGAAGAACCGTGGCAATTTTCATAGATGACGCTGCTCTCACACGATTTGTTATGTCCAAAAGTTTGACTCCTAGAATGATTAAATGTATTTTGAAGCTGCAGGACACACCTTAAAATTCGGATATCAGCTGGAGCAAGAAAATAAGACTGTAAATCCGCTATCGAGAAATCTGATTTAGGGAAAATGTCAGAAATCCGTATGTAACATGTTAGCGCCTATGGTGTTAGGTTTTTGTTGGGGAGTAACAGATGCATCGAGAAGTTTGAAAAATTTGGGCGTACCTACCGGTTAAGAGAACTTTTAGGTAGAAGATGAAGCTGCAATCTAAGGAGGAATATTTTGAAGCAATCGATGATATTTTGCTTTATAAGAAAATCAGGAATGATAACGCTAGTCTTTCCTGCTTTTTTGAGATTAGTAGTATTGAACGAATTACATGACAGCCTGACTTCGGCGCATTTAGGTGTAAAAACAACAATAAAAGGAGTTTCAATGTCTAAATCTTTTAAGCTTCCTTAAGTTACAGTAAATTATACGTGGATCTATCCAGAATAATGTAACACAAATATGTCTATTTTTTGCCTGATGGCTATTTAAATAATGTAAAATATAGCTCGCAAACGAGATTTTAAGAATAAATTTCCTATGCCTTTAAAACCCTTTGTGGCTCAGTGTTCCACTACATGGAACACCCAAATTGAATCGCTTCTGAAACCTTTAAATTCAACCGTAAATAGATAAAAATGCCTTTATAATATACTTTGAACTTTTCTTTTTAAACAGTAGATAGCAGCATATCACAAGGAGACACAGAATTTTCATTTATTATGTGTTATTAAAATCCACTTTTTTTTGAAGTAATTTTCTCTATTTTTTTAATGACATAAAAATTTTATTTGGAAAAAATTAGGCATAATTTTTCTGGCTGTACTCCAAATTACTTGTTCTATATTTTTTTAATCTTTCATACAAAAACCATACGCAGAATCATTGAATAAAACCGGGCGTTCCATTAGCGGGAACACTGCGCCTTTAGCGATCTCATGCTGTTACGAATGAGAACATCTGTGCTCAGGAGAGAACATCCGTTGTTTACGTTTTCTGTTTCCGTTGTTTGGCGGGGGAAATTAATTCAAACAAAACAGTATTGAGGGGTGAGGTGTGTTTTGTGTTATGAAAGCCCTAATATTGGCATCTCGAATTTTTTTAGAATAGTTTTTTAGACGAGGATTTTATTAGTAGTGTAATGTATTTTGCAGTAATTTACAAAACAGACAATCTTCTTAGTAGAACATAAATTTTATTTCTAGTTCACGGTGATAGACAAATTTTATACAATTCTTAAGTGGCAAAATTTTCATCCTACTCCTAGCTGTAAAATCTTCAGAATACTAATCTTTTTAAAACAATATCTCTCGTTGCTGAGTAACGGTTTGATACAAATATGGCGTTGCCACTTCAACAATAATTATACTTATTTATTAAATAACAAGATATTACAACCTCTCCCCCCTCCAGATAAACTTTAATTTATATTTTTATAAATTAAAGTAAAGTAAAAAACTGTAAACTTTAATTTATAAAAATATAAATTAAAGTTTACAGTTTTTTTTAAAAACAATATCAGCACAATAGCACAATACAGAATTGAAATACAAGATATAACATAATAAGATACACTGAGGAAGAGAGGAAGGAACAAAATATTTTTTTATCTACATAGAGAAACAAATTATTTAATCAGGCCAGGGAGTACGACTTAATGCGTCTACATTTTTATGGTTTTTACCACTTCGATGAACGATCGTGTAATTGTAGGGTTGTAGTACCAGTGCCCATCTCATAAGTCGTGGATTTAGACTCACATTATTTTTGAGCCAAACTAAGGGATTATGATCGGTCATGATGAGGAATTTAGTATGCCTGTCTAAATAACATTGAAGTTTCTTTACAGCAAATATTATGGCGGCGCATTCCTTTTCTGTGGTACAGTACTTTTTTTCAGTTTCTGTAAACTTCTTACTGAGGTATAATACTGAATGTTCATTGTCTCGTTCATCTTTTTGAGCTAAAATGACACCCATACCAGAGTTTGACGCATCAGTTTGCAAAATAAACTCCTTATTGAAATCAGGTGCATGTAGTATAGGCATTTGAGACAGTTTCTCCTTTAGCTCTTCAAATGCTTTTGTGCACTCTTCTGTCCAATTTATTTTCCCTTTCTTTAAGTTTCCTTTCAAAGTTTCTGTTAAAGGTGCTGCGATAGATGAGAACATGGGAATGTAATGATTATGATATCCCGCTAATCCTAAAAATGCTCTGACTTGACATTTTGTGGATGACACTGGAAAATCAAGAATAGCTTTTACTTTCACTTCACTTGGCATTCTTATACCACGACCTACAATGTGTCCTAGATATTTTACTCTATCTTGAGCAAATTTACATTTTATTGGTTTAATAGTTAAACCAGCGTCCTTTATTTCGGGCAAAACGGCTTTCAGGTGACTTAGATTTCTTCCCAGGTGTTTGAAAAGATTGCCACGTCATCTAAATATGGAACAGCAAAGTTTTCACAACCGTGAAGGATTTCGGCCATCATTTTACTAAATGAAAATGGTGCATTTTTAAGTCCGAAAGGCATCCGTAGAGGTCTAAATGTGTCAAAATTTGTAACAAAAGTGGTTAATCTTTGAGCATTAAGTGTTAAAGGTATTTGCTAGTATCCCTTTGTTAAATCCAAAACAGTTATATATTTTGCGCCTGCTACCGTTTCTACTCGTTGTTAGATGTTAGGGAAGGGGAAGAATTGTGTTTTAGTCAATTTATTCAATTTATTCAATTTTCTATAGTCGATACAAGGTCTTGGATCCGTCCCTGCTACTTCTACTAAAATCATAGGAGTCTATGATTTTAGCCTATGAATCTCCTATTTCAATTATTTTATGCTGAAGCATTTTATCGATTTCTGTTTTTAATATATCCGTTTGTCTAGGAGACATTCTGTATGGTTTACAGTGGATTGGGGTGTTTTCTGTCAATTGAATATCATGCGTTATTAAATGAGTTTTTCCAGATTTATTAGAAAAGATTTTGAAAACTTCAGCAGCATATCATGCAATTCTTGAATCTGTTGTTCATTTAGCTTATCACTTAAGGAGCTGTTTTCTTTGTTGTCCTCAAAATCGAACAATGTTGGTTCAGAGTCAATTGTTGGGAAATTTTCCTCCATATCATCAATTTCAGATTGATCTTCTGTAATCATAATTTTAACCGATTCTGCTCGTCTATGATAGGGTTTTAGCATGTTAACATGGTAGACTTGGTTAAAGTCATTTTTTCCTTCGAAACTCACAACATAATTAGTTTCGGATAATTTCTTCTCAACCTTCCCAGGACCTTTCCATTCAACTGCTAGTCTGTTTGGTTTATTCGTTGATACAACTAATACTAAATCCCCTTCAGAGAATTCTCTTTTTATAGCTTTACGATCGTACCACACTTTTCTTTTGGTTTGCATTTCCAGCATTTTATCTGTAGCCAGCTCTTTGCATCTTTTTAACCGATTTATCAATTGAAAAACGTATTCAACAACATTATTTCCTTCGTCTTCAGGATTCATCCATTGTTCATATAATAATGTTACAGGTGTTCTAAGATTTCGACCATATACTAATTCTGCAGGTGTAAATCCCGTACTCTCGTGCGTTATTGTTCTTAAAGCAAATAGAGCTGCGGGAACTTGCTTCTCCCACTCAAGGGCTGCTTCGATACATAAAACTTTTAAAACTCGTTTGATTGTTCGGTAAAATCTTTCAACAGGGTTGCTCTGCGGATGGTGTACTGAGCTTCTAGTTACTTTTATTCCAAATTTTTCTACAAATTCTATCGCTAGATTGCTCATAAAGGAGGTACCTTGATCAGTTTGTATTTCTTTCGGGAAACCCATTCTACTAAATATTTGTAACATGTCTTCAATTACTGACGTTGTGCCAATATTAGGAAAAGGTACGGCATCCGGATATTTTGAAGCTAAACAAATAGCTCTAATTAAATATCTATTGCCATTCGGTGTTATTGGTAAAGGACCGCATGCGTCAAAGTTAATTTTTGAAAATACTTCTGCAATAATTGGTACTAAAGTCAAAGGTGCTTTGGCTTTATCATTAGATTTTCCCACTCTTTGACATGGATCGCAAGTTTTAACATACTCTTTTATTTCTTTATAGCAATTAGGCCAGTAAAAGTATCTTGTTAATCTATCTTTAGTTTCCACGACGCCTAAATGTCCAGATGTGCTATCATGACATAATGACTTTATTTGATCCCTATATTTTTCAGGAAAAACAATTAATTCCCTTTCATTTCCATTTTTATCTATTTTACTTTTCACCAACAATCCGTTTTCTTTTACTTTGAAATCACTTGTCTTGCTGAAATTTTCATTTTTAGCTTCGTTAAGCAATGACGCTAGATCTCTGCTTTGATGCTGAGATTCAATTAATTCCTTTGAATTAACATTAATCACTTTCTTAATTTCCTTGTCTTCCTCATCAGCTTGCGGTAAAATATCTTCGTCAGTGTCAATAAACGTCAATTCTTCTAGTTTCTTCATTTCAATTTCTCTGCTTTGATCATCTTCAGGAGATCCTTTTACTTGAGATCGTGTCAAAACCGCATTTATTTTTCTAAATTTAAGAATGATTTATTTTTGAACAATTGTGCAGTTTTGTTACCCAATACATATCTTCCGGGATCATTTGTAACAACAGCTGCCTTTGTCTTTATATTACCAAGTTCGCAATTAATTTCAACTTCCGCTAACGGTAGACACACTAAATGGTCATTTAAAAGATATTGTACCCAGACATGTTCTCAGTCATGTTCCAGACATGTAACAGTCATTTTTGCGTTATCTATGTATTTCCGACAAATAACATCAACAGTGGCTCCTGTGTCTCGAAGAATAGGCATTTCATACCCATTCACTAAACCGTTAATTGTATATGTCTCTAAAAAATCATCATTTGAAGATACGCAATTTACCTTTTCATTTGGTTTTAAGCGAGGACACTGAGGCTTAAAATGTTCGTATGATCCACACTCGAAACAACGTGGTCGATATCTTTTGTCATATAGATTTTCTTGGTTTTTGTTTTGGAACTGATTCCTTTGCTGATGATCTTTCTTGTATTTTGAATCATCCCATCTATCAGAATGCTTAAAATGAGGCGGATGCTCTATTTTTTTCACAAAATTATCATAACGCGGTTTAAATGGTCCTTTGTTAAATTTCTCAGTCTGATTGGTAGAAAATTTCGGTTTTATTGTTTTTCTCATATCTTCAAAATCTTCAATTTTCTTAACCATTTCAGTAGGTGAAATGATGGTTGTCCATTGATCCATAAAATGTTTTTTGAAATCAGGAGAAGTACGCTTCTTTATTTGATCAACCAGCAAGAGATCTTTTAGCTGTTCAAAAGTTTTAATGTTTAATCCGTTAAGCCATCCTTCTAAATAATTTTTTAATTCATAGTAGAAATCATACCAAGTACTTTCAGTAGATTTTTGGTGTTTATTAAATAGTTGTCGAAATTTTTCCGAAGTCAATTTAAATTGTTGTAACAGTAAAGTTTTTACATATTCATACTTTTTCGCTTCCTCTTCTGGTTCTCTAGCAATAAGCTGAACAGTGTCAGGAGGCAGTAATGAAATAAGTTGAGTCACTTGATTTTCAGTAGGTATATTCATTATTTTAGCTTGACGCTCAAATAACACCAGGAATAAACTTATTTCATATTCTTTAGGGTTGAAACGTGGCATGACATCGTGAATTCTGATTTTTAAAGGCTGTTCAGGTAACTGCGTAGTTTCTGCCGGCTGTGCTGTGGCAGCCATTGCTTCCAGCTGAAGTTTCTGTAGCTCACAGGCTCTAATTCGCTCTTCTCTTTCAAGCTCTTCTTTTCTTTCTTCTCTTTCGCGTTCCCTTTATCTTTCTTCTCTATCGCGTTCCTTCTCTCTTTCTTCTCTTTCGCGTTCTTCTCTTCTTTCTCTTTCTTCTCTTTCGCGTTCTTTTTCTCTTCCTCCCTTTCGCGTTCCTTTTCTCTTTCTCCTCTTTCGCGTTCTTCTCTTCTTTCTCTTTCTTCTCTTTCGCGTTCCTTTTATCTTTCTCTTTCTTCTCTTTTGAATTCTTCTTTTCGTTCCCTTTCTTCTCTAATTGCAGCCAGTAGTTCTCGAGTAAACTCCTCATTTCTCCGGGACTTTCAGTAATCAGTTTATGCAACTGAGCAATCTTAAATTCAGGTTTCACGGTTAAACCTAACTCTTCTGCTAGTACTTTTAAATCCTGTTTTTTACTCCTAGCTGAGAATGACATGTTGACACAAGTTACTTTTAATAGGCTTCCTTTTGAAATTCAATCTAAAAGCTCGTACTTGTATTAAAAATATATAATTTCTGGCGAGATTTAATTTCTCGAATACGAAATTCACACTAACCAATTGGAGAGAATTATTTAAACAACTTTGCCAGGTTGGCACAAAATAATTTAATACTACGTCGGGTTGTCGTTTTAACTCACTATTCACAAGCCTCATTAGCTATAACTATATAAACACCTTTGCCAGTTAGGCAATACAATGGAATTTTACCAACGTCAGTTTGACGATTTTACTATCTATCTCCACGCCTGGTTGGCGATAACAAAAACAATTTTTAACCAGTTTGGCAATACAACTTTTAGAATATACAATCTGTAATACGTCGGGATGACTTTACTATCTACCACACGCCTGGATGGCGAGAACTTAGACTTTGCCAATTCTGCAATATAATCAATTCACTCTATGTCAGTTTGACGTTATTACTTATTTTCACGCGTCTGCTTGGCAACAAATTCAAAAACTCAGCTAGCAGTTCTTTTTTTTTTTTTTTTTTTTTTTATAAATGCCGGGATGGCTTACACATATCAATTATCAACATAAAATTTCAATACAAATAAAAGTAAAGCATAAATAATAATTTCAAAATACTTCTTTACCACGAATATCAATTATAAATTTAAGCTGAATAATTTTGGGGTCAGTTATTTTAAACAAAATCTTACACGATGAACTATAATTCTGAAACAAAGTATTAAAATTCAATAAAAGCTTTTATAAGAAAACTGAAAGTTAAACTTATCTTCAGAGATCAGCAGTATCCTATTTTTGACAGTTTTTGATCGGACGCAAGTTACAGAAGCACAGAAGATAACCTTTGAATGATCAGCTTCAACTCTGGCTTTATAACGGCAGACTTCTTGCATCCATTTCTCCTTGAAATAAAAAAAACTTGGCAATTGGTATTAGCAAACTTGTTCTAAAAAATTCAGTAAATTTCTGGAATTAGGAGACCAGCACCATCGAAATTGATAATTGCACTCCTAATTTCCAGTATCTCGGTGGAACCTCCAATTTATTAAGACTGTAACGTATTTTGCAGTAATTTACAAAACAGACAATCTTCTTAGTAGAACATAAATTTTATTTCTAGTTCACGGTGATAGACAAATTTTATACAATTCTTAAGTGGCAAAATTTTCATCCTACTCCTAGCTGTAAAATCTTCAGAATACTAATCTTTTTAAAACAATATCTCTCGTTGCTGAGTAACGGTTTGATACAAATATGGCGTTGCCACTTGAACAATAATTATACTTATTTATTAAATAACAAGATATTACAGTAGCTTGACTCATCTTTACTTAGACCTGCGCGAATTTTTTGCTGTCGCATTTTGGTCTCGTTCCCGTTTAGTTTCAATAATTGTGTAGATATTTTTCGTGTATGTATATATTATAGGTTTATTTTTCTTTATTGTTAGTATTATTCGTAGTTAATTTTTTATTATTAATTTTTCATAAATGGCGCGGAGAGGTCAAACTCTTTCCGAAGCGCTCTTTCCGAAAATTTGTAAATATTTTTGAATATAGGATTTGTGTATATAGATATTTATCTCATTTATCCGTATATATTCAAGAATATTGTG
The DNA here is from genome assembly GCF_044657685.1 of Stegodyphus dumicola. NCBI lineage: Eukaryota > Metazoa > Arthropoda > Arachnida > Araneae > Eresidae > Stegodyphus > Stegodyphus dumicola. The sequence goes on along the minus strand of NC_140779.1, from coordinate 120,277,704 downwards.
TATATCCAGGAAACCATGTATACAGCCATAATACATAGTTTTTTCATTCTTATACAAACGCTTCTACTCATTTTCGTGCTTCACGGCAATGCTCGCTTAGTCGCACTTTCAAAAGCTCTGGCGGCGCAGTGTTCATGGAACACCCACAGAATTAAAACGATACGTGCAATTTTTACAAAATTTTACCTGTATACTCCTTTAGGATAAAAGAGACTGCATACAACTTTTTTTGTTGAAATTACGACGTTAACGTAGAGTGAGCCGCAAAGGGTTAACCAGGTAATTAAAGTGTGCATTCTGTTAGTTAAATAGATCGTTTTTAAAGTAATGGAAATTTATACCATTGCTTTGCGCGTCTGTAAATTCAATCGCGGACATACCTTTAAAATATGCATTCTAAAATTCGGAACCCCCACTGAAATAACATCGGATAATGTATCGCAATTTGTTTCAAATACCTCAGTTATTTGATAGACTGTGCACAGACAGGGACATTTGAAATTACACGGTACACACCTGAGTCTGTTGTCGCTGAGTGCGTGAATAGAAATATCTTATAATGCAGATTATTCCTTGATATTTTAAAACGTTAACTTAACAGTTGGCATGCAAATATAGAAAGGTGAGCATATGAACTTAGGCTATCAGAACACAAGACTGCTAGTAAAACGCTAGCAGGATAGCTATTAGGCCGAATAATCATTACACAAATCGATAAAGTATTTTATATATAGGAAAATGGGACGGAATTTAAACAGAAAGATGCTGAAAAGCTAATTGAACAGGGACTGAAATCTTCAGAAATACCAGGGTAGAGCAAAAACTGTAGAGCAAAAACTGTAGAGCAAAAACTGTGTGCGATAAAAGGCACAAAGAAGTCAATATAAAATTCGGAGATAAAATGTTAAGCTTGAAACATACACATTCATCAGCGGATAATCATAAAATACATAAAGTGAACCCTTCATATGAGTAATATATGTAATTGAGAATATTTAGGAATATGTGGTCGTATTGGAGATTTGCATAATTTTCGATCAGGGGATGAGAATTTGCGATCGAAGTGTCAATGCCATCTTTTGAAGGAAATTAAAGCAGAAATAGCATCTGAAAACTGAACAAATATTTCCCAGAGAGAGACGAATGAAACTTCTATCAAGAATTCTGAGGAAGAAAGGTCGCTTTGCTAGACGGAGCAGGAAAGGTGAGCAACAAGATGTTAATAGTCACATTTGGAAAACGGTTTGAAAAAAAATAGGGGTGAACGATTAGGGTCGAGGTTGACATAACGCGTAGCTCGGCAACAGGGTGTTGCAGAGATGAGAAACTAGAATTGAAGGTAAACATGCAAAATGTAAGGCTTGCATATATCCCCAAAATTCAGGGGCGCAAAGATCATACACAGCAAGGTCGCAGACAGGAGAGAGAGAGAGAGAGAGAGCCCACTGATAAGAAGAGAGAAGAACAAAAGCCGAATAGAGTTAATTTAACAGAGTAATTAATTCTTTTCAACAGAATGGAAACAAAGATGAAACGGTAACTACTACACTCTAGAGCAACAGTTCTCAACCTTTTGACTAACGCGTATCATATAAACAAAAACTTAAAAACTTTAGTACCACCACTAGATATTACAACGATTATTTTTCAATTTCTTAATAGAAATATTAAAAAAAATATATTTTGCCATTTGCACAACCTATTGGCTATTTGTACTAAATAGCATGCATAAAATAATATTAGATTAAGTTATAATACTTTAATTCTAAAATTTATTGTGAAATTTGGGCCTGCTTAAGAAATACCAGTTTCTTTATGTCTAGTCTGATTTCACTTAGCTTTAACCGTAAATTAGGATCCACTTTTAATTTTGTTCTGTATTTATTTTTCAAACTTATCATTGAAGAAAACCCTTATTCATTCAAATAGGTTGAGCAAAAAGGCAATAAAAATTCTATAGCTAGATGTAAAATTATAACAGCAATATTCTTAACCCGTAAGAATATTTAGAAATATTGTTTAAGAACTGAAATAATTTTTTTAAAGTCTCGGACGAGAGGGATAATGGGGCTAAGATAAATTAATTAAGAGGGTAACACAAATTAAAATGTATGAAATTAGGACTGAGTCACATCATAATGAAATCATTCAATCAAGATCTACTTATAGAAAGATTATTTGACGACTTACTTTGTAAAAATATTCCGGAAAGGATATCGTAGTTCAAAATTTATTGCGTTCTAAGCTAAAGCTTTTCAAAACTATTTAAATTATGAATATCGTTGAAATTAATTTGCTAAACGTTTTATTATTACTCAACAAGAACTGTATCAGTGTATTCCAATTTCAGATTCTTTCTAAATCTTTTAGTTTTGAAGGATACACGAAGGTTTTATAACACGGTATTTGTAATTTTTGGGATTGTTTTATTACATATTTAGCTGTTTGATAAACTCACTTTAATTTTCTTTTCAACTACATTACAATAGTCAAAAATAATTTATTTATTAGGCGTTAAATAATATTCCCATTATAATAATTCCCATTATAATATTCCCAATATAACAAGCAATTTCCATTCTAGAATAACCTTTTGGATTAAATACGTCGCACTGTTTAAAAATTTTTTTTAGAGTAATTTTAAGAATTCTCTTCTTTTATGAGCAACCTAAAATAAAAATTATATTCTGCCTCTTTTACCTGTATTACCTGAAAGTTTTACATGAAATAAAGCTAATTTATCATTTTCTCCAAAATTTTTAAGTTAGAAGAAAAACTTTTTAGCTTCATTTCAAAACAGTATATTTAGGTCACTTGTAAAAGAATATCAAATATGTAGAATAATAATAAATATGTAGAATATAAATATCTAGAATGTCAAATATGCTATTATAAGAACACCATTCTAAGAATCAAATTTTTCCCTGTTTAATTTTTAATAATCCTTATAACAATGCAAGAGTGTCTTATGTGGGAGAGTGACATTGACATTCCAGCCAATATAGTTATAATTCAATTTGAAGTTTAAGAAAAATTATTGATTAGATTTTGGTTTGAAAGTCGAAAGATTAATTTTAGAATTATTAGTTTCATGTCACATGCTCACTTAGATGCATGAAAGCTGTCCTTTTCAGAACTGTTTCCTTCCGCTGCTATCTTTCATGAAAACGTTCAGAGTTGACGCATGCGTAGGTGGCATTTTGGGAGATCAATAATTCCAACCACCAGAGTTCTTGAGAACCCACAGGCAGTAAGACACTAACGAATCAGCAGAAGCAATTGCAATCGCTCCATTAAACACAGCTTTATAATTCGTTGAGTTATATTTCTAATGGATTTTCTATTACCTTAAAATCCAACAGCCGTTAAAAGTTATTTAAAATGTCAGTGAAATTGGAGATTGATTAGGAAACCATAATCACAGTATTATCACTTAAACGGGGAAATTTCAATTACCGCTCTTTTCACCCCAGAGCAATGTTAATTTTTTTTCTTTATGGAATGGCAGCAGTTCTTGAAACTCGAAGACTATTAGAATTTCGGAAAGCTCTTTTTACAATGCTGTAATAGCAAATGCTGTAAAAAATTAACTTGTTTGGTAATTTGTTCCTTCCTCATATTTTGATTGCCAAGAGAAATATTTTTTTATTTCGATTAACATTTTTTGATAAAAAAGGAGAAGAAAGGCCTAAGGTGTTTTATGTTCTTTTAACGATTCCAATTAAGGCAACGTATCCTGAACCGTTTACATTTTCACTAAAGGGAATGAAAACCAACATTTATTGTCACATTCTAGAGCTAAATGAATGAAGCCTTTTAAAGAAAAAAATATTTACTTAACTTTAATTTCGAAAAGCTAGAAAGAGTATTTAAATACTGATGAAATGTAACTTTAGCATTTCAAGAGACAAATCGAGGCCGTTTCTTTTCGACAGTACGTAAATTTATTCGTTCTCGTTCAGATATTTCAGGACTAATGTATATGACCGCATTCTCTTGAACAGTGTGAAAAAGTAAATATATCAGCTTGAAAAATACTTTTGGAAAATGGGGATTAAAGTTAGTGACTAATTAAGCTAATTAAACATATTAGCTATAGATTTTTATGACTGCGAAAGGATTAAAAATATTCTAATTAACCAAATGGATATAGCTTTCCTCCAAGCAGCCAAAAGTGAACTTCATTTTAATTTTATAAAATTCTAAACCTTTTTTGGAGCGCAATCCTTTAATTGGTAACAGAATATGTTACAGAAAATTTCCGATTTCTTTTAATGGATATTTTTAAAAATGCTATCTGATTACTTTCAGAAGGCATACTGAAAATGCTTCTGATGTAGTTGCAGGCTTTAGAATATGTATTAAAAAATTGTAATTTCTCTTTCCTTTTAGCATGTATCATCTTATGCATGAAATATATTTTTGAATTCTTGTTACATCTGTTAGAGTAAGCAAAGCAAACGTTTTGTGTTTGTTTTATAGGTATTATTATATGCACACTAATCACTCTTTAGTTCAGCAAAATTTGTGCTTGTTTTTATAGCTATTATACTCACGTTAAACACTTTTAATTCATTTCACAGATGTTGGAGTTATATGACTAATAATCATTTAAATTGGAAGTATTTTTGGAATTAAAGAGCAAATTATTCTTTGAATCAGACAAATTTCTTTTGCCAAAATAATTATTATCATTCAAATGAAAGATTAATTACTCGGCGTTCTCTCACTAGTGTTTGCTGACATTTATGTGCTATATTTTTATCTTAATTTGACTTAAAAACTGTCTTTACTATTCCGGATTCGTTATTAACTTTCGTTTCTTTGCCTCATGCAAAATCGTCTCATCCTGGTAAGCACAAAGTAGCTTCTTTTTTTACTTGTACTCATATGGCGTTGTCCACACTTGTTCATCAAAACTCAGGAACTTAATTATCTCATATCCGTTGGCATTGGCAGAGTTATTTCTAGGACCACAAATGATAAAGGCCTTTAAAAAGTAAGCGCTTGATTTTCATCGTAAGATATATTTCGGTATCAGAAAAAAATCACAGAAGATTTGTTGTCATGCCAGTTTGCTGCCCAGCCGGTATAGTGGTTATCGACGCTGACTGCCGTACTGGTAGCAACGAGCACGAATCACGGAGCAGACATAGATGTTTGTAATCTGCATAGTGTCTGTGCAGAAAGAAGGCACTGAAAATGCAGGGCAAGCCGAAAGTCTTAGGAAAATGCAGGGTGATGTTTGTGGTAGGGGTAGGGGAAGTAGAGCGGAAAAACTACGGACCGTACCGCGCCGGGGGGGGGAGGGGCTCTTCCTAACATATCGGAGCGAAACTGTGCAGTTAGTGGGGCGGCATTATACTTTGTATGACGAATTTCTGGTGTCCGCCCAGTTTTACTTGTACCTGCCATCCCAATTTATCTTCCTATTAGTTACAAAATTGTTCAGATTCTCCTAACTTTCAACTTTCAGATCATTTTCTCTCTCTGTTCAGTTCATCGTTTGATTCTTTAATGCCCTAGATTTCATTATTATCATACAGTATATCTTTTCAGTGTGTTTTAACACAGATTTGTCAGAATAAAAGATCCTTAAAGTCGCATTAATAAACACGATTGCTACGTTCGGCAAATAGGAAAGAACACAAATCTTTCATTGGTGATCATAGTGGATCTCTTAACCTCTATTCTACCTTTGGCTTTACGAAACTTACCCACTAAACGTCTTTAGTTGGTGAAGTTTCCCATTTGCTAAAACGTACTTTCTTTCGTATACTTATTCAATTCTTCCCAATGATTTCTAAAACTCTACCATCTTAACATTTTCCCATTTCATTAGTGATTTCCTCATCAGATGTCGTTACATTCGTTCTTTCTGTGCTTTGTTCATTGATTTTCTTATAAATGTAGTTGTTGCTGCCCCCTTTCCCTGTCAGATAAAACATATTTTGCTCCTGAACAACACGGACTTATATCTGATTGCACACGAAATGGCAGTTTTAGTCGAAAGCTACTCTTTTAAGACTGATTTTCGCATAATATTTGTGTGATTTTCTTTGAATTGGATTAATAATTGTTCAATTTTAATTTTTCAAACGCAGCTCAGTATATTTCCCGATATAAATGAGATCTAATTTACTAACAAATAGTAAATTTGACGATGATAACGAACAAATTTTGAACAGTGTCACATGCTCAGAAAGAAAATTACTGTATATTATATACTGTCACTTTTACTCTTCTTTTATCCTTCTAGGTCACTTGACTAATAGTGTGATTTTATATTATTTCGTTGACGTAACTTACAAGTCTAAATTTACTGAAGCATTACCCTCCAATAAAATTATTCCGTAGAGAACTAATACGCATAAATAATTATTAAATTTTATATTCTCAAACAGAGTATACTATCTTTAGTTATTTCTGCTTAAAAGTATTCCATATTAATCCCCAGTCTGTACCATTGTTTCAGTCACCCAGATGGTATAGTGGTTAGGGAAATCTACTGCGGTACCCGGTTTCGAATCCTGGAGAAAGCATAAATGTTTTTAAATATATACGATTTTTGCGGCATGAGGGCTCTCTAAATATATGGGGAGCCGAAAGTTCTGTCGAGAGGTTGTAGTAGATAAAGAAGGGTAGGAGCCCTTTTGGACCCTTTCTTTCCCCGAGTATTCTCCATCAGAATTGGACGCGGACCTGGGCGAAGTCAAACTCTCACATATATTGTGCTCAAGGCTCTTGCCAACTACAGGCACAGTCTTGTTCTCCTTGCGACGAATTCGTGGGCTTGTTTTGATGCTACTGTCGGACAAGTGAGACAAGTCACAACGTAACTATTGTTTCAGCATCATACAAGTAAGACTTAAAGACATTACAAGTTAGACAGAGGAGTAAGCTTTTACGTAGGTTTTAAAATGATATAAAACCATTTCTGAGTTACAGAACTGAGGGTATTGACATCATGACTCAATAATGTCATTACAGCTGAACTCCAGAATTTGATATGACTCGTATTTGTTCGAAAGGCATATGTCCGTAATGACGAAATTAACAAGATTTAAACAGCTAATCATAGTTGGAAATTATTTCATAATTTTGACTTTACAAAAAGTATCTAAAACGCGTCTTCCATTGGCGAATCGGAAGTTCTTGAAGATTTTCACGTTCACAAACATTTATATTTTTTATATAATGTTTATATAATTACAATCCAATCCATCTTAAAGCTATTAAAATTCTGTTGAGCTAATTTTCGCATTTTCGTTACTATTTATGCTACTATAGTGCTATTATATATGGTGTGACTGTGGTGCTACGTTTTCGTCTGCTTGAACCCATTTGGGTCTAAATATAACCATGGTTTTCCCTTAGGTTGTAGATATCTTTGCTTCTGAGAAAGAAGGACCTGTACCTACTTGGCCTCGAAATCGATAGAATCGTGACTAAAATCTGAGCGAAAGAAGGTTTTTGTTTTGTTAATTTTCTGTTTGACTTTGATGTATTTCTCTTCTGTCTTGATGACTTGTATTATTTGAATAAGAATAGTAAATTTAGGAATAGCAACACTGAAAATTACAGCATGTATAGGATATAACACTATTTCTTGAAAAATATGCTGTTTTGAAGGAAAAACATTCATTTGCATGACGTTTCAAACAAAAGTCTTTGGTATCTGAGAATAACTTTTAAGAGACAAAATAGCCACAGATCCGACAGATTTCAAATATCACATTACAGCTGTGATTGTTCTTGTATTTCTACTTGTGTTCTGCGTTTGTCTGAATGAAGTGGATATGAATACGTTTGTTTATATATGAAACTCTTAGCAGAATAGTGAATTAAGTCGGCGTACCAACTTTAGTGTCTTTTTTACCAAGTGAGATCAAAAGTTAATTTTTGGTCTCAGTCGGTAAAAAGTTAACTTTTGACGTTTGGTGCACCGAAAATTTGGTCTTCGTGCTCATTGGTCTGATTGCTTGTTTTGATATAGAAACTGTATAAAAAAATTAATTCTTTGTTACTTTATTTGGTGTTTCAGGTTTTCCTGTATTTTAAAGTTTAAATGAAGATTTTTGAGTTTGCATTTATTTTTCCTTGCCGCGAAATGAGAATTGAATTGATTGAATGAGAAATGCATTTCTAATGAAATTGGGGGGAGATAAATTTAAATGAAGTGCAGCAAAAAGTGTGTATAATTTAATAGGCCGTGCAAGGAAGTAATGTGGTTTCTACATCAGATATTTTACTAAAAGAGACCACGTAGCTAAACTTGATTGTTTTCTCAACAGATCATAAATCTGATCGGTAAGAAATTCAACGTGCCTGGTATTAGCTGTTTACAATATACGTATTTAGTCTGAAGTCGTTTGTGTAAATACTTGTGTAAAGTAGGGTACCACATTTCATTAGACTTTGCAAGCAATATGTACTACTTTAACTATATTTTCGTCGACCAAAAAGCAGTGTAAACTAAAGAATGTTTTCGTTAGTATTTCTCAGCAATGCTCTGTTTCCTAACTTGTCCACCAACGAAAATACGTCTGCATCGTCTTCCGCATTATTTGTTTCTTCCTATTAGAGTTACGCAACCATTCATTCCTGGCAATGCTGCACATTTTAAACACTGCCAGTCATTTGTTTTTTGGCAGCAGAAAGCGAGCTTTCACTACCACACGATGTTACCATTTCATCTATGCCGGAAATGCAGCTTGTTAGGTATCGCTCCTGCTTGCCGAATAAAGTTTGTTTCCTACAGTGTTTAGCTATTTATTTGCTTTATCGAGCTCCAACGGAATCAAACAGTGCATCAGTTGGGAAAACAATTTACGTAACCCAGAGCTATTCTGGTCTGAACTTGTTGATCAGAAAGAAAAAATTACCAGGCTTCATAAGGCTGCCAAAATTTATCAACACAGATAATGAGCACACATAAAGGATAATTTGCTTAATGTTTTCCAACGTATACATTTCTGTCTTCTATAAACGGAATTGCGGATTGCCTATTACTTTCTAGGTTTTGTGACGAAACTATTATGCACATTGGATACGCTTGCAATAAGCTCGGAAGTTTGCAAAACCACATTTTTATCATTAAGTTGTTTTTCAATTGACAATCTGCTAAAAAAGGTTTTAAAGAATAACAATTACTCCTTAAATTTTTTCTCCTTCTTTATATTTATGCTAAGATGTTAAATAACATAAATGTAAAGAAGTTGTGGTGTGTTAATTAAAATAAATATAAAGAATCTTTGATCAATTAATTTCTTAATTGGTCACAGAAACAGACAAATCCTATAATTAACATATTAGAAAAGATGTAATAAGCTGTACTTAATTCCTTTTGGAATAAGAAAGATTATCAGTCAAATTTATAAAATGCATTAAAATGAACTTGAGAACTAGAATATAACTTAATGTTGTAGAGTTATTAGGTTATTTTGAAGCAGAAGACTTGAAAAATGAACAACTCGAATCTGGACCTCTTACAGACAACTGCAAATTAGGGGACCCAATTTCGACAACCTGGTCGTGAAGAATAATAATTCTTCATCTTTTATTGTGGGCGCCACTATAAAAAAAAGTTAATTTTAAAGTAGAAGATGCGAAAAGTGTACAATGCTCTCCCCGGGACTCGAACCCGCTACCGTTACACCACGAAGACATACAGAAGGGAGGGAGAAACTACCTCATAATGTTTGCTAAATAATGGAAGAAAACGTGTCTGAATGAACCAAAAAACTATCGGAGATTTATTTTCTGCATTTTTAAATGAGTATGAAAACTAATACATTTTTTACCATAGAAAAGATTTAAATCAGATTATGAGAAAAAAAGTTGTAAATTTGTTTCAAACGGAAGCTCATTTTATTATCAATGAATTTCTTGATCTCTGTGCAATTGAACCTTCACAAATGGTTTACTTATAATCCTACATCGTAAAGTTTAAATCAGATTGTTAATATTTAAATTAGCATTATTTTTCTAATGTGAATTAAACTTTAACAATTTGCAAGAGATTCAATATTTGTTAATCGTTTGACTGTCTTGTATCCCTCAAATTGAATGCATTTTCCCTACTTGAAACTTATCCTCAATAATTAGAGAAGCAATCGGAATTCACATCATGCTCAACGGTTAATGAAATTACTAATTGTTACCTACATGTGTAATTGCATTAATGTCAAACTCATTTTGTATATGAAATTCCTCTGAAGCTACAATATTCTTGTAAGTAATATTCCCTGTTACATAATTCTAAAATATTCTAATCTGCGATAAATTAACCAAATTATATAGCTTTATATCAACTTATTCCTTAAAATAATTTATATTGCGTACGAGATAATTATATTAACTTAATGCGTGGTATTAACTAGGTTAACTAAATTCAAGCATTTTGTGTGAAAATTTAGTCTATATAACACATTCTCGAAGCTGAATAAAAATCTTATAAACTAGTTTTATCTTTTCGGAGAGTATCCTGTAAAATTCAGTTTCTTCACTTTTCTTGCTTTCTTGCTTGCGATGATAAAGAACTTAAGAAATGTTAAGGTAGTTGTGAAGAAAGCTTCTATTTTGTAGCGAAGTACATTATGTAAATTTAAAAAGAAACTTGTTCGATATCACTGAAAGGAACAGGGCGGCGCACAATACCGGACTTACAATACAGGTAATTTATAAGGTATTTCTCCCGCCTTCTTAGCGAGCCTTCGTGGTGTAGTAGTCTGCATGCTCAGCGCGTAATTGAGAGGTTCGCGGTTCGATTCCCGGCGGATTTTTCATCTTGCCTGCTTCCCAAATTACCTAATGTTTCTACAAATTAATTAAAAAAATAAAATATATCTATATACTGGAGTTTATTTTTTTTTCTGCAGGCATGATTTTATTTGATAAACACATAGCTTACAATTTAATAGCAAATAATCAAATATGACAAGATTCAGCATTTACATTCCACTGTTTTATTTATCATCATATGTACACATGGACAAATAATTGTCATCATTGAAGACTTTGTCAGGTATGATTGAGCCAGAAATCAATTTTAATTTATAATTAGGTCAAGAGTTAATAAGTAAAGAATAGTGTAAAAAAAAGAAGTGAGATGAGAGAAAGGAGGAAGGTGATGAGTGGGACGTAGGTTATGAAGGTGTCTTGATGCGACGAGAACGAGTAAAGAAAAAATATATTACGGACAAAAGGTGGAGTACGGAGAAGAGAGATACTAAGAGTGCTGATATTAACTGAGTTTAATTTGAGAGTGGAAATGGATTGACTGAAGTGTGGTATTGCATTTTTGCTACTGATATTTAAGAAGAAGTTGATGTCCGAATCCGTTTTCCGACAGTGATGGGTTTTCCTGATCATCGATATTTGAAAGGAAACAGTTTCCTGAGTGTTTTCACTATCGGCAACCGGGGTTGATTTTGAAGTTAGGATTCCGACTACGAAAGTTGTCCGACGATCTGGATGACATGTTCCTGTCTAAGATATGTTGGGCGTAACGAAATACCGAATTGAATGATTATCAACAGAATGCTGTTCGAGACTGTTACGTCCGGATCCGGATGTGTGTCTACTCCTCCTGTTGTGAAGAATTTGTTCCAGAGACATTAATGCAATTAAACATGTAGGTAACAATTAGTAATTCAGCGGAGTAGAACTGTCGGATTTAATGATGTGCCTTCATTGTATAGCGGATAAACTCCCGAAAAGGACCTTCGCGATTGTGTCCATCAAACGTCATTTGCACTCTGAGAGCGTTTGAACGGTTATACTCCAGTATCGCTTAAATTCAGCCTTGCTTAGATTTTCGTGAACCTCTTCAAGACAACTCATCTAAGGTTCATCTTCTCTTAATAGACAGCTCAGCAAAGTTCTTGGAATCTTAAGACACGTTTGTATTTGTAAATCAATTTTATATTGCCGTTATTTATAAAGAGAGATTTTTCTAAGTTTAGGATAAATCTATTATTTGAACTATTTGAATTGCGCCCTTATATGCTTCTAAAATATTCAATGTCTCAGATATTCACATGTGTTTACATTTCAGTAAATTTAAGGATGTATTAAATATGAATATATATGACTTATATATGTATTAAATATGAATATATATGACTTATATATGTATTAAATATGAATATATATATATATATCTGACTTATGTTGATTATCTGTCTACCATAGTACAGCTTTAAGAATTCTAAATTATTTTTAGCAAATACAAAATGAATATAATAGATTTGGATAAATTAAGAGGAAGTTAAGGTATTAGTATTTAATATGGTTCATTTGTGAAAGAAAAGGTTTTCACTAATTCGAACACGAAACATTTCTCCATTTCAGTATTTAATATGGTTCAGTTGTGAAAGAAATAAAAGGTTTTCACTAATTCGAACATGAAACATTTCTCCTCAACACAACAATACAATGAGCAATGTACCGTACATTTTATTATTATTTTGCTAAATGTTAGTAACATCATGTAGTGCATTATTTTTTGGTTGAACCGTTCGGCCAACTCATCAAGATGCTCAGTATATAGAGAGGAACTTGTGAAAACCAGCAAAGTGATAGTAGGAGGTTATTTCGGCAGAATATAATGCAGAGTACCTGTTTAAATAGTATTATACATTACAATTTGCAAACAGCGAGGTCATTAAGCTTGGATTTAATGCAAATCATGACTCATAAATAAAATTTTCAGTGGTTTTCAGGAAACCTTTTCATTGAACGGAGACATCCCAGATATTCATTCGTCTTGCAAAATTGCCTTTTCGTATACCAAACTAGCAGACGTGCTATGTAATTGTCTGCTATGCAGTTAATAAAAGATGAGATAGAACGCAAGATTACTATCGACTTTGAGGTACAAAACCTTAAATTATCGATTACCAGTATTTATTTCCCACAGTAAGCCAAGAGAAATTTTGATAATAGAAGTAAATATAGCCAAATTAAGTTTATCAGGATATTCGATGATAACTAGAGATTTCAATGTGTAAAGTAATCTGTAGGGAGCGGATTCCTAAAATACTAAATTACCCTCATTAAATTTTGAATTTACCCTGGCCAGCAAGCTAAAAGCTTTAAATGCAGACGATTCTGAAACAACGTTCAGCACATCTAGGGCAAAAGGCTAGCCAGATATGATAAGTGCGTCGCAGGCAGAACAGACAGAACAGCTTCGAAACTGAGAGTTAATGACATACTCCACATTATGTGATCATAAACTAATGAACTTGATTTTGAAACCTGTTCATTTTGTTGGCAATAAAAAATTCAAACGCGCTGTGGTAGACATGGAAAGTTTCTTACTTTTGTAAAATCAGTAGCATATAAACTTATTGAGGATCTTGAAAAATATAGAACACTAGACGTACCATTAACAATGTAGAACACTAGAGGATCATATATTATCATATATTAGGTACCGTCAATGAATAACGTGACAGAGGATATTAAACCAAAACCGTGGTATTTAGAAAAATGGAACTGAAATGTAGTTACTGATGTGACGAAAAGAATTCGAGTGCTTTTCACTCGCTAGGTGGCTTTAGTGTGATACAAGTAATGATGGAAGGATGATAACCGAACAGCTGCCAAGTCCATTAATTTCATTTTTGAAAGCGACGCGTAATGGAGGCATCCAATGCGAAGCCAGCAACAGCAACCAAAGATTTTACGAGAACCACATTCTGCGACTGGTGTCACAATGGAATAAATATTTAAACAATTGTGAACAATAACCTTTTAGTTTCATTAAATATATTGGATGAAATATCCCTTTTCTCGTTATTTATTGACTGAAATCTAAGGCTCACTAGTCTTCGGAGCAAAGTTATAGCTTTGCGTAGAAGAACCCAGGCGAAGAGACAAGGTTAATTAAGAAGCAAAGAATGTTAATATATAGAAGAGAAAGAGCTTTATTCGAAAAAAAAAAAAAACAGATTTGACTCGCAAATAAGCAATCGTGGAGAACACACTGCGCGAATTTGAAGAATAATTTTGTCAAACCTAAAAATATGCATGTAATAAAGTCTTTAGACCACTGAACATAGTTGAGAACTTACCTCCAACAGCAAATAATAGCATAAACATTATATAAACAGTTCTCAGTGCTATATTTACAGCAAATGACGCTGAAGACTATAATTACCAACAAGCCGCTTTGCGAAGTATTTTTCACAACCATCAATGGAATAGTAGGAACCGTTACATCATGCCTCCAACAATAATTAATAAAAATCTTTAGGCCCGAATGCCTTGACAGTACAAGGCATTTAGGCCATGTTAATGCCTTGACAGTAAAAGTCATTAACAGAGATATTCCAATGCTTATTTTAAATTTCTATCAAACTTGCTGAAAACTCAGATATTTTCCTAAAAGAATGGGAATAGCAGAAGTAACTCTCTTCCCGAAAACTGGCAAAGATCCATTGAACCCGTCACTGCAAACAAGTTAGCCCATTTGTTTCTATTAGGAAAGCTCTGGAAAACATAATCCTTTCCAGATTCTGTATTGAAACAAAAGTTGTTTTGTTTCTATACTGAAACAAAAGCGGTCGTGCATCCTAAGCAGTATGGCTGTCGAACTGGAAGGCCAATATAGCAGACATTAAAAAATCTCCTAGACACTGTAGTTGCTAACAGAAAGGCTGACCTGCACATGGTAATAAGTATTGAGTATCGATACATATTAAAGAAGCAGTTGATTCTACCTAATGGCCAAATGTTGCTGGATGCCTTAATATCGCAAGAGTAATTTAACATAATCTTAAAGAGAGTGCCCACAGGTCTCCTGTCTTGAGCCAACTCTATGAAATTTAGTTGCGAACACAGCTTTACTTTATTTTAACAACTTGAAACATGCAAACCTACAAGCATTTGCTTATGATTTTCTCTGGTGGCAGCTTTAAGAAAAAAATATGCTGAAACGAGTACACAGTTTTTATCCTGATATTTTTGAAAAAAAAAATGGGCAAAAGAACATATACTTCAGATTGCACTAACCAAGATAAAAATTCTATAAATTGGCAGGAAGATATTCTGAGAAGGAATTCTTGTTGTCTAATTTGTGCTCTATTACGTTTGTAACTCGTTATAGTGCGTTACAGCGTGATTTTAAACTGTTTTTACAAATTAAGAGGGGTGATAGTACCCATCCAGACGAGTAATAATTACCATATAACATAGGATCGCATTCCATTCTGAGAGGCAGAAAAGAGGAATATTAGAATTCCAGCCTGAACTAACAACAGTGTTGGGAAAGTGAATGAACAAGACCAAAAGTTCCACAATCAGATTTATTGTTTAGTGAAAATTTTACAAAAAGTGCTCAAAATGCCGACAACTCGCTCTTCCATTTCTGGCGTTCGTACATTTCGCGAACATCCTACATTGCTTCTTGAGATGGCAAAAGAACTGGTTTCTCACATTCTTTGATCAACACTGGGAAAGTTTGGATGACTTAGAATCCGACAATTGGAAACCACTCTTCGTACAATTTTCATACGTCGCGTCCATTCCCTTTTATTTCAACGTATGTAAGGTAAATATTTGCCAATTCCTCGTACGTGTACTCCGCCATAGCATTCACGAAAAGGTTCGGCCGATGTTTCTAAGGTAATACTTGAAGCGATGATGTTGTGGCGTTTCCAAGGATACCGTTTGCTCTGATTGGCTTTCTCCGGTACCAATAAAAATGTTATATAAATATAACATATAATATGTATAATAATAAAATACTGGTTCTTCACAGTGCAAATTTGCATTCAGTTAATTATTGATAGTCCTTAGGAGATATTCTCCCTGTTCTTCCTCGATGCGTTTCTACTTTCCTCATTTCTGCATCTCAGAGTGGAATGCGACCCTATTTTCTGCGGTAATATTTCTCATCTGTATGAGTACTATTGCCTCTTTTAATTTGTAAAAACTGTTTAGAATCACCCTGGATAATTAATAGTACGTCGTCATTGATACCACACCTAAGAGAAATTAAGCAAAATGTAGTAGCACAACTCAATGCTAGGCACAACTGCCTTAAACTGGGCACTACATGCCTGTTTCTTGAAAACATGGTATAAAACTATAACAGAGAAAATCATACTCCATGGTATAGCGATTGGAGGATTCATGCTATGATTACATATGAGAAATTTGCTGCTAGCCATACAAAGACTGGAGTTACTGATGATCTGCAAAGAGTTCTGTAAAGTACGTCAATCAGATCGGCACTTCAAAAGTTGGCTGGACTGCTTATTCTACACCATGTGGTTGAGAGGGAGGCCAAAGTTGCTATGATAACAAAGTTTCATATGGATAGGGCTCTATGGGATCGTAATTGGATCAACGAGGGTAGAACCCTGTAATGTAACATCACTAGGTTACCCAGCGACTAAGGACATTTAAATATATTCAAATGCAATATGTAGCCCAAAGAGGAATAATGTCTCATTATTATACGGATGGATCGAAAACTGTTAAAGGAACAAGTAATGCATTTCGCTCATTATAAAATGAAGACGTAATATATACTTAGAAAAGTACAACTATTTATGTGAATAATAACATTTCAAAAAGCGTTATGATTTACAGCAATTTTCTGTCTAGTTTATGAGCCATTAAGGGACTGAAAAGTAAAATCCAACAAGTTGCTAATATTAAGAAAATTCCTCAAAGAGTCCATGAAAATAAACATCCAATACTTTGCTAGATAAATTGGCTGCTGATGGTAAACTTATTGGTAATTCCAGAAAAATATCCAGCTTAATTTCTAAAGAGTAAAACAAAAAATAAAATGATAGCAACGGGAAGACGAACTCATAGGTTTAATCCGAAAGTGAACTTAAAGCGTATTATGGCTTTTCAACATAATTCTTTATTGGTCACGTGCCATTTCTAAATTATCTTAAAAGATTTGAGCTAAGAGATTCGGAAAACTGTCAATATGGAAAAGTCGGAGATACCGATCATTTTGCATTCAGCTTTAGCTTAATAGAGAATAATCATCTTAGGTCATAGACCAAGAAATTTTTACCACATTGGGCGGACAAACGCATTTGAAATGACAAAATGTAAAGGAAACTAAGTAAAATTATCAACTATCTCGCGGTACCCAATATGCCTCATTTAACAGATACAATAGAATGGGAAAGGCAATTTTATAAAAAGGAATTATAATAAAATGGAATGGGCAACATTTTAAATTGAGTTCCAAAATGTATGAAAATTTAACGCATATATGATTGCAGGGATTATGATTTATGTATGATAATTATCATGGACTTGTACATAGACGACCTTTGCACCGTGATCATATCATGCATTAAGTAGTATGGTTAAAATCATTAACTTATATAACATGGAATTTTATGTTATACAGTAACGTACATATGATGTAAAATATTTCATGTAATATTCAATGTACTGTAGATATATATATATATAATATAAAGTATACCCAATGCTGTCTGGACTGTTAAAGATTCATTGGAAGGGTCTAGCTAGTTTCAGGTGGTATCTTCCATCCTTCTTTCAAAAGTTTATGTCAAAAGCTTTATTTTTATTGGGGTTGTGTTTATTATAGGTTTATATAAAAATGAAAGTGAATTTACCATAAAGGTCCTATTTTGGTACGAAGCTATTTGCTGTACGAAGTCATCTGAGTTCAAAACTACTACTACATTCTAAAATTACTTTAGCACTTACACAGCGAACGATTAGTATAAACGTAATATAAGTCTATTCTCGCATTTTTAAATTTTAAATATTACATTTTGATAAGAATATGGGCAAATGATAATTCTCAATAAATAATGTAACTTGTGGACGATCTAAATTGCCATTACATAAAATTAAAAATATAATACATTCTTTGATCCGATATTCTCTTTGTCGTTGTTGTTACCAATTTCACTTGAGGGACAAAAGTAAGCAGGAGCCCACGACATTCACCGTGGTAAGGATTCAAATGTGCCTGTCGTTGGCAAGCGTCTTCAGTATATACAGGTGACAGCCCTACTTTAGCTCGTTCCGCCACCAGTTTTGAGACAGAGCACACCGGGGTGGGGGTCCAAAGGTCTCCTAAACCTCTTTCCCTACCACAACCTCTCGAGAGGCCTTTCGGCTCACCCCCTATGTCTGTACGAGTGTCCGAATGTCGCGCAGACACTATACATTTACAAGCATCCATGCCTTCTCCGGGATTCGAACCTGGTCCCATCGGTACTGCAGTCATCATCGCTAGGTTTGCTGGTAAACTGCCCAGGTTTGGCGGCATATTCTTCTTAGAGTGATATATCACTTGCATTTACTTACTTTATAAATCTGATGCCAAAATTTAAAAAACATTCGTCCTCCAAATTTTTTAAATTAAATACATATATTGATTGTGAATACAATTTTGCTTCTGAATATTTAGTTCTATGGAATAGATCACAAGGAAAGGTTTTAACTATATGTTTATGATTACCTAAAGAAGATCAGACTTTCTCTGTAAAAGAAATATATTTCAATAATATTTCTACAATAACTGGAATGCTGGTCTCTACACCTACAGACACATTTCAGAAAGAACTCAATTTCTGCTCCATTCGTGCGTGCAAACAATTGGTAGTTATCTTACGTAACTAAAACTGAAAATGCATTATAAGAAGGTAGTTTCAAGATTACAGCACTTAATATAATTTCTTTTCCTACAGGCACGTAAATATCTTTCTCTTATGTGTTGATTTCAGCTCAAAAAATGGAGGTATTTCTCATTCCTTCGACCGTGACTAGAAAAATCTGTTTTTCCTAAGGGAGGATTTGCTATCAAAGTACGGTGAGGATCATATTCTCATGCATTTTATAACTTACGTGGGAGTTCGGAAATAAACTATCAAGTATGAGATCAAACACATTTCCAAGTAAAAAACAACTTTGCACGTCTTTCACCGCAGACGTGATTATTATTTTCTTTGCGCATGAAAATCCGGTATAGCATAAAATATCAAAACATATTCTTTCATTTTTTACCCAAACTTTTGAATTCCTTTTATAATTCATATTGCCTCAGTTAACTATTTTTTATTGACTGAATAGTGTTGCAAAGAGATGAATATTGTACTGGTATTTTAGACACTACTTTTTGTGAAATGATTTTGAATATATCAAACATACTACCACAATCATGCACATGCGTACACTTACACACAACACTTTGACGTTCTCTGAAGACCAATTTCTGGATTTTACTTATTCCTGAAGCATCTCTGTTTGTGTTGCACAACAACTAGGCGGGTGGTGACAGGATGGATGGAGTGATGGTGAGATTAATGGCGTATACCCTAAAAGGTTATGATGCACCAAACGCATGCTCATTTTACACTAATTTAAACAAATTAGCATGGTAAATTTAAATTTAAAACAAGGTGAAATCTCAACACCTGTAAGATATAAAAACAATATAAAGCTATAAAAAACCTATCAGATTATCTAATAAAAGCCAGCCTCTCTCAAATAGTGAAACAGATGAAACTTGACCTCTTTCTGGATTAAATAGATAAGAGTACGACAGAGATATTAAAATATCTTAATCGAAAACTTTTTAAACACGCACGTTCTTCAAAAATGTGACGCACCTATAAACAGGCATTTACACTTAGCAAATAGGTCCTCTCTTTTTTCGGCTTTCGAAAGATAAATATGTGTAGAACGAATTTCAAGACGAGTTTTAAGAATCTTCTCCCTAGCTAGTTCAACAGCAGAAGACTTTGCTACGATATCTGGCAACTAATTTCCTTTAATGTCCACATATCCAGAAACCGTAAAGAATACAATAACTGAAGTTCTTTAAATACAAATTTAATCTTAGATCTTTCACAAGTACCGGATTTTTTGAATTAGAGAATGTTTTTAATGCTTTCAGGACACTAGACGAGTCAATATAAATAATACTTTTTTCCGACAATAATTAGCAATGGAGGAAAGTATATGCATAGTATACAGAAGTGAATAGTACATGACCGTTAGTTCAGATGCTAGGACAGAACAGTCACGAGTTACAAATGCTGTCCGTCATGGTAAGTTGTTTTTGAACCATCTGTATATAGAGTGCTGTAACTGCTATATTTATGTCTGTGTTCCAGAAGAATCTGTTCGTATATCATCTCGTTAGTGTTTCTCTTATGGCGATGGTGGAAGATATCTAGAAGTTTCATTTGTGTATTCTCCCAAGGTGGTATATCAATGTGCTGCACTGCTTAAAGGGACACATCAGCCGTATGAAATTCCTGGATCATGGAACGAACCCTAAGAGAGAAAGAAGACACATATTCTAACAAACCTTCTACCTTATAACAAAAGGTCCCACATGTCACCAAGCAAGCATATTTTGCAAGGATATTGTCGCACAGATAATATATTAAAGTAATAATAAAGAGACAACTGCTTACGTCTCAACTCGAGGAATATTTCATACGAGTCAACATACAGACTCTGGACAGGAGACGTTCTGAAGGCTCCATAACTAATCCACAGAGCTTGATGATGGACAGGATCTAGTTTTAACAAAAAGGAAGATCGAGCGGATCCATAAACAATTGAACCATATTCCAGTCTGGATCGTATAAGCGCTCTATATATTCGAAGCAAAGATTAGAGCTCTGTGCTCCAGGAAATGTTTGAAAGGACTTTCGTGATATTTAATATTTTAAAACACTTCTTCCTCCGATGTATGACATGAGGAAAGAAAGTCACCTTTGAACATCATCCCTAA
Source organism: Stegodyphus dumicola (assembly GCF_044657685.1). Taxonomy (NCBI): domain Eukaryota; kingdom Metazoa; phylum Arthropoda; class Arachnida; order Araneae; family Eresidae; genus Stegodyphus; species Stegodyphus dumicola. The sequence goes on along the minus strand of NC_140779.1, from coordinate 120,256,937 downwards.
ACACTTGACTTTAGATTCAACTGGAATCAATGACCCCACTAAGCTATAATTCAGATTTAGGATGGAGATCTGGCGTTCTGCGAAAGTTCACGCTCACAGTCTTCTGTTTCGAAAACACAAATCCTTCTTTGTTTGATCATTTTTGAATCCTTTTAAAGGGCGACCTGCAATTGTCTCTGTCCAAATCTCATATTTGCACTTTGACAACTAATGTGGAGTTCATTAACGTACAATGATCCTGAAGCAGTAGGAGGAAGTTCTTTAAAATATAATTTAGCTTTAAACTGAACAGGGTAATACTTAAAATGCAGCCTTGAGGAAAACCCTATTTTTATTTAAAGTGATCTGACAGAAGAGAACCAACCTTTATTTGAAAATTTCTAGCCTTAAAAAAAGTTTGAAAGAAAGTTGGTAGGTTGGCGCGCAAGCCATTAGCATGAAGATCAAGCAAAATACGTTATCTCCTTGTTCTATCGTAAGCCATTTCAGTGTCAAGGACAACGGACAATAGGTGGTTCCTCTTGAGAATACGAATGTAAGTTTTTAAAAGGATACGTTATTGATAGTTGTTCTGCCTTTAGGGAAACCGGTATGGAGAAATAATATTGTTTTTTTTCCAAATAATCGACGAAAAAATAATCGGTTACCATTATTTCCAGTAACTTGCACATGCCACTCGTAATTACGGTGGACAGATAATTATAAGGATTCTTCCGGTCTTTGCCTGGCTTAGTTATGGGAGTGACTACAGCTTTCTTATATACGCTGGGAAACGTATGCTTCTTGAACATTCGATTGAAAAGAGTGAGAAAGGCAGTCAGTGGCCTAGAGGAAAGATTTTTCAGCATTTCATAACTGAAATATCTTTACCAGGGCTAGATCTAGATGTCTCAACTTCGCTCTCTTTAGTTCGATTATGATAAAAGTGCCATTTTAAGGTTTTGAGATGGCAGAGCTGAATACAATGGGAATTTTCTCCAAGTGACGCTTTGCGGAAAGAAATGCAGGTGGGTAATTGCTGCTATGCTAAACGACAGCGGGCGTTTCACCTATGATATTCTCTATTTCTACTGCTACGCTCATCACATGACCATCGTTTCCAAGAAAGGAAAATGAGTGGTCTTATTACATTCCACACACTTTTCTAACTCTCTCTCTCATACCCGTTTACTAGGCGTAAACGATGAAATTAAATTCCAAACACGTATGACACCCATGAATGCTTTTGGTTCTTGCGCCTAACTTTTCTTGCACGTGCTTTCGTTTTTGTTAAGGCTAGAAGGTATGACAAAGTGGGGTACCTTGGAAACACGCTTTCAAACCTTTCTTTACGCTCAGGAAGTTTCTTGGCAGTCACGATTCCATCATGATTTTAGAAATTTTGATAACTTTGTTTAGGTCTTAGGTATAGAGATAGTGGCTGCCTGCCTGAATAATAATATTCGTAATGGCTCTCACTGCCTCATCGATCAGCACATCTTTTGCTACTTTTTCAGTGATTCCTGCAATGCATGAAAAAAGTTCCCAGTCTGCTTTATCAGATCTAAATTGAGGGTATCTTGACATGAGGTTTACTCCTTACTTAGAAAGAGATATAAAAATGGGAAAATTATTCCCTACACTAATTGCTATTATAAAAATCATTCCCTACACTAATTGCACAAAATGGCAAACGAAATTGTGAACAGACAGCAAAATTGAGTGCGTGAAATATCCTTGTGGGCTGGTGAAAATAGGTATCCTCTCCTTTATTGAGGAGACAGAGGCGATGATCCTCGATCATTTGCTCAGTTTATCTTCCTCTAGGAGTTGTGTCCTTATTTCTTCAGAGCGGACTACAAACATTAAAGTTCCCCATTATGATAAAGAATTCAAGCAGACGTTCTATTAAATTATCCAAATTTCGTTATCGATGCGTTCGTTTGGAGGCAAATAAACAAAATGAATTGAAGTCAGAGTTCTTATTCTTATCAAAATGGTAACAACTTGAAGGTTTGTTTTTAAAAGAAATGAACCGGAAGGGTAGTCAAGTGAAGTGAGGAGACCTACACCACAAGTCACAGGCTCACCTAAAAGATTGCCTTTCCTGATTAGTGGGAACCTTCGAAGCTTAGTCTTTCTCTGGTTTCAGGACAGTTACTTGCACAGCTAAACAAACAGGATGACACCTATCGATAAAATTTTTGATGTTAAGAAGATTTTGGTGGAAGCCGCGACAACTCCACGAAAACGAGAGTAGCCATTATAAATGATGCTTACTTTTACGGGGATGTGTTTTTGTCTTGCGTGGAAGTAGGTGCCTTAAAATACCCAGTCCCTCTTCCACGTCCAAATCAGAGTGTAACTCCTCGGAATTGATGCTCCCAAAGAAACTCGCGTTTGAAATCCTGGGAGGAGTTGAAATTTTCTTTTTCTTTATTATTCTCACTTTCGTGACTCTTTGTTAGAATTTTAAAGCACCAGTATAAGATATATTTTTTCGTAGTTACATATCCATTATTAATTTTTAACTTCAACCTATGAAATACTTTTAGTTATTTTTATGGTCTGTACCTTCTTTACCGATTTCTATTTTGGACATTGCCTCTAGAATGCTTTGTGGTCCCCTTTGCAGTTTGCAAACAGTGGATTAAGACTGTAATTATCTCTGTTTTGTCCTTTCACAGAGCAACGCGCACATGTGAGTTTCCCATGACAAGCTATTTTAAAACGACCAAAATTTTAGCACTGAAAGCATCGCAAAGTGTTTGCTATGTAAGGTCCTACAGGGCAGCGTAAGTACCAGTAACTGGACATGAGCCATTTCCCCCATACTTCTTCAGAATAAACATCTCAAACTCTGAGCAATGTTCATGTGGGAATAAAGGTGATCCAATCCATTGTATTACTCAAAGTCCATTAACAAAGTCAACTAATATCAAATTGCCTACTTCAAATATCAATGCCTTCCTTCGTTTTGCAATTAACAACAAAGATTTAAAAATAAAAAATAAAATACAATCAAATATCTATCTTTAATAGGCAAACATTTATGTGAGCACTAACGTAATTAATGTCAAAATTAATTTTTGAAGCTGCAATTCATCTAAAATTAAATAATTATCTTAAAAACAACTCCATGCAATATTAATGATATAGTAAAAAAGTTAAAAGAGGAGGAGGAAAGTACGGATTCATGTAATACACTTTATTTCAAGCAACTATTATGAACTATTATAAATTATGACTGTTGGCCTACTATTATTATACCTATTATAACTACTATAATTATATCTATTAGATATGATATTAATCATAATGTCAATATACCATTATTACTATTTTCAATACTAACTTTAAAAATAAACCGAAGTGTTGTGGAACTATACCTACATTACTTATAGTAAACATTAGGTGTCCCACTACACTTCCACCTGAACCTGACCCTAATACTTTATGGCAGATCAGGGAACTGAAAGTCTACTTTATACATTTAGTATTGATCAACTGATTTTCTTTGTGCATCTTGATGCGTCCTGCTGCAAAGACATCCTGGTCAGACAATTTAGAGACTAGTACAATTGTTTATTACAAGAAAACGGATTGGAAGAATTTCGGCATTAGCATTTACATTTGCTTTAAACTTTTTTAAGGACGAAACGTTTTCAACATTAGTTCGAGCGTCTGAGTCCATACTTAGAAGAAACAAAAGATTCAGCCCCATCCACCCCGGAGTAAAAGGGGACTCAGAATCCTGCGCCAGGGTTAATCGGGCCTATAGGCAGACAGAAGACTCAAATTCAGCTTCCCTGAGAGGAGGAACTCCTGAGAGCTTATCGCTAAGCCCTGACCCTAAGGGCAAGTGGGGACAGTAACTCGCCGCTCAACTGCCAGGACCGTACTTTCGAACGTTACAGGTCACAATGCACAGAAAACTAGGAGGCGGTTTTCTTTCCATGAGAATCTAAAAACTAGGAAAGTAACAGAATCTCACTTTGAGCTCCAACCTCCGAGAAGGAAAAAACCTCAAGGATGAAGTAAATAGAAATGGCATAGATAAGAGGAGATGAAAGGAGGAAAGTCCACTAGGGCTCTAGCATCGTGACTCCCGTCTTACCAAGAGAATGATCCCTTGAAGTTGCGTGGTGGAAAAATGTCACCAACTTATAAAAATGTACGTAGAGTATGGAAAATAATTTTTGTGCTACAGCCGTTACAGCAAACACCAACAATTAACGCTCAGCTGCTGGAAGAAGATAGGAAAACAAATAAAACACTATTCTGGGATAGATAAATTTACATTTCTGTAAAAAGTCGATCTGAGTCTGTCATATGAGCTAACAAATGTGCTAAGAATTCTGACAGTCTTAAAATATAGTGCTCGTAACTTAAAATACAGTGATCTGCTATAAACATCAGCAATATTATCTTAGACATTAAATATTAAAAAAAATTAAAATTACGAATAAACGTATTGAAATTTGGGAATAAAAATTATGTTTTAAGAATAACTACTTGTGAATAAAATTTTAATTTCAAATAATGAGAAATATCACCATATGAGTCAGATAATTAATATAAGTTACTAATCACGTCAGTTTCTTTCAGTAAAAGCTATTTCAGTAAAGCTCAAGAAAATGAAATATTTGGTTCAGTTAAAAGTTTAATTCTAAACATATTTTGAAGAGCTAGAATAAGCTGTTTAAATCTACTCTAAAATTTCAGATACCTCATATCCTTCTGATTTTAAGCCGTTTAATAATATATAAATAAAGTAATAAAAAGTGATGCACAGAAATTTTGGATGTATTGTTTTATAAAAAGTTTGTTTTGATTCTCAAAATATTTACTCTCATTTTACTTTCTCAGTATTAATTATACCAGAATTATAGACTATTTCCTCTGTATATTATAGCAAATTTTTAAACGCCACAAAAATAATTAGACTATCTTCATATTAATGAGCCACATTCTTTGATTATTTAAAAATTATAGACGTTTTCCAAATACTGCTTGTGCATGTTTCAGCACATATTTCCAAAATAATGCTAAGATGTAGAATTTATGGCAAATGAGTTTTTCCAAATCAGTTCTAAAATATGTGTCAAGTTTTCAGTAGATCCATCATGTAGTATTTTAGTGGTTTAAATTACAAATATTTCTCTCACAGTAAACAACATTTTCCTTTTACATACAGCTAGAAATGTTTCGGACTTCACCTGGTTGACTCAGATACTGGCAACAAAGATAAATTGAAAGAAATAAAATTAAAATATATTTAGAATTACTTATAAGTTTTGACAGTATTATTTACCGAACACTTAAAACATAAATCTGCAAGAATTCTTTTAAATTAACTTTCGCCAGATTTCTTCTGAACATTTAAGGCGAATGAACACTTGGATAAATTTGCTCTACTTGGCTAATATTTTGTTTCCTAAATCATGTTATTACTTAAATATCATTTTTGCTGCTCATATATCATGTCAACATTGATAAGCAATAAGAAGTCTTGCATGCAGTATTTGTTGTTACTGTTAAAACTTAATGGGCATGCTAATGGAATAATGAAAAAAAGTTTTGCTGATATCTTTGGATACTAGAAATAAAATTCTAAATGCTTGATAGTTTGTAGGCTAAATGAATCCATTGCCTATCTACGCAAAAATATTCAACTTGATCTTTCAATTGAACATGATCTTTAAATTTAAGCAACTTGATAAAATATTTCAGCTTAATCTGTATGATTGAATAACAAATGTTCCAAATGAGTTTTCAATTATATAATACGAGTATTATCAAGATTTAGATCAGCATGAAGAGCTTTCCTTTCATTCCCCTGTAAAACAAGACAGACAGATTTTCTGACACTCCTACTTATTATAATGTTGATTTTTCCGATAATAATCCTATGTGCTATATCTGACTTCGAATCTAAAATTTTCTGAAGAACACAAAAACCTTGTCTAAAACTTAAAGGTTTATTTAACTGGAACTTCAACACTGATGAAAATTTAACATCATAAACGAAAACTTAACATCTTGGGCGGAAAAACATCAAAGAGCTTTAAAGTAACAGCTATGCCGGCACGGTGAAGAACACTTTCCTTTAAAAGACAGAATCCATCTAGCCCTTTCGGCGTATATCTCCATTCGCTGAATTCAGACATCCCCTCCTACGTGTTTTGGACTTAAACGGCCAGGCTGGAACTGGAATAGGACTGGATCAGGACCGGAACAGGACTGGAACAAGACGGGAACCGGAACAGGACTGGATCCTCAACAAGACGGGAACCGGAACAGGGCGGGAACCGGAATCTCTCATCCCCTGGCTTCTCCCCGGGCAGGTCTATTCTGGCTCGAACTAAAAGGAACTGCGGTGCCACTAAGGAAAGCACCTCCTTTTATTGCCGGCGGTTGCCGTTACTACAGGCGACTATGCAAATATTTAACATCCTTCCACCTAAGGAAAAAAAAAGAAAAAAAAGTGAACTTTCACATCAAAGTAAAACAATGCCAAAGAGCCTTAATATGCCAGTCTGTCCGGCGGAGTTACAGTTCTACCAGATCGTGTTACAGGCCTGACAAATTTATCATCTATGTTGAGTTTAAATTCAGACAACGAATCTTGTTTTTCATTCTGCAGCTTCACGGGTACATCATTAGTTCCATTATCACTGTACACAGTTGTGGGTTTACCTCTTCGTGACACGAACCGATGAAAAGCCTGAAGAAACACTTCTGTAGATAGAGAAGTCAGCAACTCCAAATGGACCGCTCTATAAACGGCGCATGTAAAAACACAAATCCATGTCTTTTCTTTGTTTCTCAACAATAAAGGACCACAAAGGTCTAACCCGTTACTTGAAATACTGCTGAATCATTTACTCGCTCTATTGGCGGTGGGGCTGATATGTGGTCAATAGGTGCAGCAGAATATCTCTTGCAAGTAATGCATTTACTCAAAACAGAACGCACCGTTCTTCTGCCAGATAACAACCAAAACCTTTCCCTTAAGGTATTCAGTATATATTGTACACCTGCATGTCCTTTCTTTTTATGTTCTTCCATAATTAAATTCCTAACTAATGGATGTTCTCCTGGTAATATTATAGGTGTTCTAAACTCTAACGTGTCATCTCTTCGAAACGCACCAGTTTTAATTCTTACAATTCCCGCATCATAAAATGGACTAAGAGTTTGTAAGCGTGCGTCTTCTATATCCTGAAACGATTCCGATTGAATCAAGCGAATAACAACCTTTTCTGCAAAATCAATTTCATCAACAGTGAGTTCACCTTTCCTTTTTTTCTTATTTCTGCAATTAAAGAAAAATCGTTGAATCCAACCAACAACTCTAACTGTTTTTCGATAGCTAGAAAATCGCTCACTCAAACTAAACCTTTCAGTAGATACTAGAGATGAAACCACTGCCTTTTTTTTTCTCGCTGGCTATTTCCGCTTCATCAGTTATAAATTCGGCACTCGGCCAATTTTCTTGGGATTTTAAAAGCCAGCTCGGACCCTCCCACCATTTTGATCGGGAGAGTTGGCGAACTGAACACTCTCTACTTGGAAGATCTGCAGGGTTAAGGTGACCAGGTATATGCCTCCAATCCTCCACACGTGTCAAAAGCCTTATTTCCTGTACTCTATTTTCTACAAATGTCCCCCATTGTTCTTCCCTTTTTATCCATGCAAGGACAGTAGTTGAATCTGTCCAGAAAAATATACTTCTGGCCTCAAAGTCTTTTAGAACGTCTGCAGCAAGACGAGATGCAATAGTTGCTGCTAACAATTCTAATCTTACAATAGTAGTTTCCTTTTTACCACAAGGGGAAACTCTAGACCTAGCCTGAAGCAACTGGACTTTAACTGATTCAGGTTCTTCTACACGAATAAAAACTACTGCCGCATACGCTGCTTGACTGGCGTCACAAAAAACATGGATTGAACACTGTTTTGGCTGATATCGTATCCACCTTGGAATTTTAATGTTTTTCAAAAGAAAAATGTCCTTTACCCATTTCAAAAATTTACTTTTAATTTCGGTGTTAACTTCTTCGTCCCATTTTACTTTTGTTTCCCATGTACGCTGTAATAACATCTTAGGTAATATAAGGACTGGACATGTTATACCGATGGGATCAAATACTTTATGGGCTATTGCCAAAATACTTCTTTTCGAAACTTTCTCGAAACAAAGATTTTGTAAATTAGCAACATTTATTTGAAGAGTATCGCCTTGTCTTTCCCATAACAAACCTAATACATTCGCAATAGTTTCTGTTTCTAAACTACAGTCGGTATATTCCTAACCCCTTAATTCAAATTTTCGTTCTGCCATAACATCTGAAGATACTTTCATGAAGCGCTGTAATTCATCTTCACTTCCGACACTTGTTACACAGTTATCAACATAGAAACTATTCATTAATTTAACAATAATGTTGGAAGGATATTTTACATCTGCATCATTTTTCTCCAAAATTGAATTTAAGTGATATTGAATAACAGCTCCAAGTAAAAATGGACTACTAGTTACACCAAATACGATTCGACAATGACGAAAATGCTTCAAGCCATCTTCACCCTTTATCCAAAGAAATCGGAGGAAGTTTCTGTCACTAAAATTCAGGCCAATTTGTAGAAAGGCCTTACGAATATCAGAAATCACCCCTATTTTTTCTTGGCGAAATCTATTTAAGATTGTAGGAATAAATGAAATAAGGTTTAATCCCTTTTCAAGACAATCGTTGAGACTCGGAGAACCCTTTGCTTTAGACGAAGCGTCAAATACTGGCCGTAACTTCGTAGTACTATGTTCCTTAACAACATGTCTATGTGGCAAATAATGATGGGGTAAATCTAATTCATTTACGGGTACTTCCTCTATTATGTCCTCTTTGAGCCATTCTTGGAATATATTTTCTACTCTTGGCGAAGATTATCGATTTCAAGTTGCCTAATCGTACCGTGCAACCTTTTAAGCGATAACTCAAAATTATCCGACAGGGGAGGGTGCCCTTCCAACCAAGGCAAAGACACTACAAAGCGGTCATCTTCTATTTTTACAGTATCAAGAAAATGTTGCCTGGTAGCCTCATACAATTCCAATTTACTCTTTTGTTCGGATGGGTCCGTAATACCAAGCGAGTCGAGGGCCCATAAATCAGAAATACAAGCCGCTTTATTCAACATTGAAGTAACTAAGAATGTTGAACCTTCACTATTCAACTCCCCGGTTTTTCCCATAACCGTCCATCCTAACTTTGTTTCAATAGCTACAAGACCGTTTGAAATTTGTTTACGATTCCCCGTTAATAATCGTCCTGCAACATCGGCTCCTATTAAAATTTCTATGGGTCCTTCTAAACGATCTGTTAAACTTATTCCACAGTCAGCAAGCTCTTTAAGCCATATTCCTTGTCCAATAGAAGGTATACTATTACAAATAACAGGCTGACTTAACGCATCAAAATTACAACTGTAAGAGCCAGACATATTAGATAAATGAATTTTGTAAACTTTATGTTCACACAAACTGGTCGTTGTACCGCCAAATAATGCGTGGCTAAGGTATTCCTTTACCGTATACCTATAACCCATATCTTGAGCTGCGCTTTGCAGAATATATGACCTTTGAGAACCAGTATCAATTATAGCTCGAGCCGAACGAGATTTTTTATCTCCTTTAATTATTACTCTTATTGTTTGCAGCAAAACTTTAGGAGACATTGAAGATATGTTGGCGAGTGTTTCAGCCTGATTTGGAGGCTGTTCCGTTGCCCTTGTCTCACTCATTTGTGAATGGCCCTTACATAGAAAAATATGATGCCTTTTGCCGCATGTAAAACAAACAGTTTTTAATCTACACCTCTTGACAGAATGTCCAGATTTCAGACACAGATAACAAGAGCGTGTCCTTTGGACTAAAACTTCTCTTTCCGACAACGATAAGTTACGCGCCTGAAAACATTCCGCAGAACCATGATTTATACTGGAACAAAATATGCAGCCTTTTCTAGCTTCATTAGAAGAAGTAAACAGTTCAGCTGCCGTAGGTTTTAAGTGAGGTTCTCTTATCTTTAAACCCGAATTCCCTTTCTTATTACCGTGAGCCAATCGATCGAAAACATTGAAAGATTTAGCTGCTAAAGAAATTCTTTCCTCACTTTCAACTTCACCGCGCAAGAAGCATAAAAGGCGCTCAAGGTCAGATTCCCTTTTTCTTAACTCGGCGTTTTCGCCGGTTAAACTTTCTGATCCTTTACGCGGAAACCTAAGTCTCTCCCAGGTTTTTAAGACTTCATTCGGCAATGCTGATTCTACCAATGGATATAATATCGCGCAATATTTGCCTCTATTTATTCCCAATATCTTCAAGGCTCTTAGATTAGATTCGAGTTCATCGTATAGTTTCCGCAAAGAGTGTGTACCTTGTTTTTGAATAACAAGGGTTAGCAAATCACGAATATAAATCTCCGTTAGTAATTCTTTGTTACCAAAACGCGTCTGCAATGCTTCGATTGCGCTCTTGTAACTATCGCCAGTTGGCGGAAAGCTTTTAACTATTTCCTCTGCAGGAGAATTCTTCTCCATAGCCTGTGCTAAATAAGCAAATTTATCATTATTATCTAATGTAGGATCTTTATCAATCTTTTGGAATTGCCCCCAAAATCCTAGCCATTTCTTCACGTTGCCGTCAAACATAAGCAATTTAATCTTCGGATAATGTAACATTTTATTCTGAACAAAGGACGGATCAATTAAAGTTACATTCGGGGTTCCAGAAGTAAGATCTTTTACTTTACTTTCCAGAAGTCTCCACCTATCAAAATATAATTCAGATTCATCTATTTCCTTAATAAGTAAAGTCTCATCTGTAATTTCTTTAAACATTAATTCTCGTATTTTCATTTCAGTATCAAACAAAACTTTAGCTTTCTCGGCAATAACTTTTATTTTAATTAATTTTTCTTCCTGATTAAATTTAGTTTCTTCATTGTCAAATTCATTACAAGCTTTACTGAATAGTCTTCTATATTGAGTTCGTGCTACCTTTAAGGCTTCCATGATTCAAAAATAAAAAAGTCGCTTACCTTGCAGACAATGTCCTGTCACGGACGCCAAATGTTGATTTTTCCGATAATAATCCTATGTGCTATATCTGACTTCGAATCTAAAATTTTCTGAAGAACACAAAAACCTTGTCTAAAACTTAAAGGTTTATTTAACTGGAACTTCAACACTAATGAAAACTTAACATCATAAACGAAAACTTAACATCTTGGGCGGAAAAACATCAAAGAGCTTTAAAGTAACAGCTATGCCGGCACGGTGAAGAACACTTTCCTTTAAAAGACAGAATCCATCTAGCCTTTTCGGCGTATATCTCCATTCGCTGAATTCAGACATCCGCTCCTACGTGTTTTGGACTTAAACGGCCAGGCTGGAACTGGAATAGGACTGGATCAGGACCGGAAAAGGACTGGAACAAGACGGGAACCGGAACAGGACTGGATCCGCAACAAGACGGGAACCGGAACAGGGCGGGAACCGGAATCTCTCATCCCCTGGCTTCTCCCCGGGCAGGTCTATTCTGGCTCGAGCTAAAAGGAACTGCGGTGCCACTAAGGAAAGCACCTCCTTTTATTGCCGGCGGTTGCCGTTACTACAGGCGACTATGCAAATATTTAACAATAACGTAAATCACTGAACACCGGTCTATTTACTAATTTAGAAGTCAAACAACAAAAATCAATGTAATATAATATTGATATTTCAAAATATATTCAAATTTTCACAGGACTAGTTTCGATGGTTTTACCAAACCTTCATCCTCAGCAGCAAAAGCGAAAAAAAAAAAAAAAAAAAAAAAAAAAATTCGAATAAAAATAAAATAGAATAAAATTTCATTTTTTTTTGCACTTTTGCAGCTGAGGATGATGGTTCGGTAAAACCATCGAAATTAGTACTGTGAAAATTTGAAAATATAACGTTGATTTTTTGTTGTTTGACTTCTAAATTAGTACTTGTTCGGAGTATAATTGTATCGTAATTACTCGGTCTATTTGTTAAATGTACCATAATTGTCGATTCATAGTTAAGATTAGAGATTAAACTAGAAGTACTGTCATTTGAAAAAAACAAGGCACATTATTACTGTCAGTTTAGAAGTTGCAGTAGGATCAGTTCAGGAATTATTATCTTCATTATTAGTGGAAGTAACCTATGCCAGTTGAGTTAGATTGAGAATAATTATCTAATAACAGAGAAAACGATACCACTGTAATCCTGTAATAATTCACTAATTATTGATCTTTGATGTAACAAAATTGGGTGAGAGTGTTTTCTTCTGTTATGAGTAATTTGATATTAAAATCATGACATCATTAATATCCGCTAGTATACTTCACCTATACACAAATTTAGTCGATTAAATGTGGCAATAAAATGGATCATAATTGATAAGAAATGAAGAAAACAATTTGAAGAAATAATCCATGTTCTGTGGTCACGATTAATCGATCATAATCGAAATTAGTTGAAACATTCGATGCAAATTCAGCTTTGTATATTTAGTGTTTCAAAACAAATTAGAAATGTATGGAAATGTGTGCTTTTCATATTATTTCCTCCATAACTCTTGATATTAGAACCTGGAGTTGTTTGTTTGAGATTGAGTCCCCATGCCTTCAAAATTTCCTTGCCATTATATGTCCTTTCCTTTCTGTATTTGTGCATGCATATATATTAGATTGATAGTGACAGGCAAAAATTTCACATATCAAAATCAAAGAAACGAAAGTTTTTAAATTTCTAAAATATTGACAAAAGTGCAATTTGAAGAAGCATGTATCCACTTAGGCAGAGAAAACATAGATGAAATATAGATAAAATATTTAAATACTAGTGCATGTGCGCTCAGACGGCCTTCAGCCGCTTTCACTACTGATTAATTGACTGTTTTACAATGCTGCAATCCTATTGGTCAGATCCATAGGCTGCCTGTAACAAGCGAACGATTGAATTCTTTTTAGAGAAAAGTAGAAGTCGACCTTTTCCAGAGCCTAGAAAAGAATTGTAGAAAATTTGGCTATAGAAGTGACTGAGTGTATCACGAACAAACAAAAACACAGACAGACATTCTTCTTTGTATGTATAAGATTACTGTAGAGGTTTGGCTGCATGCGCTAAGGCTTTGGCTGTTTGTTTTAAGAAGCAGCGCTGTTTTATCCAACGTCTAAAACCCACAATGGGCTTGCGCTGTGCCAAACAGCCTCAATATACATATTTGGCTGATGGCGACTTTTAAGTTGCTTATTGTAATGCGAAAAATTAAGACTTTTCACTCCATTGGCAAAACTAATAATAGAAACAGATGATCCACAACTGTTACCAAATTTAAAGTAATTTTTTCGACAGTATGTTGTTGATTAGTTACGTCAACTCAAAAAAAGATATCAATTTTCCTTTCGTAGGGAAGCAATTACTAAGAATTATAAAATAAACTACTAAACGTGTAATTTTTTTTTAGAAATTCAATTGTATGTATCTATTCTATATGAGTACATCTCATTATTATTCTTTTAAATTGCCACGTTTATATAAATCGCGCTTAACTGAATATCGCTTCTTAATTAAAGATGACAAAATATAACAAAGATTTAGTGAAGATTAGTATGATAGTCATTCATCTTCAGTGTTTTAAAGGAATATTATATTTTAATTTCCTTCTATTCTTTAGAGAAATATTATGTATATTATAAAGAAAATAAGTAAGTTTATCTTATTATAGGTAAAAGTAGTGTTGTGTAACTGTTACCTAATTTTAATTATTTTAGTTTTAGTAATTGTTTAGTTTTCTTAAAGCGGTTATTTAGCAAGTTTGAATTTTTGAACGTAGTTGTTTTCTTAACTTTGGTAACGTTAATTATTTAACTTAAAGATGATTTTGATTTTATTTATTTAATTTCTATTTGAAAAAAAAAATTTTTAGTTCTGTTCTGTTTCATTAGTGGTTTGTTTGGTTGACTCTTATGGTTATTAATTTTAATTAAAAAATTTTCTGTTTTGTTACACTAGATTGGTGTCTAAACATAATTAGTTTTGCTATTTTGTTTCTTGTTTAATTTGTCCCCATCTTTCCTGCATAGTTGTGAATCGATATTTTCTGACTCAGGTGGTATAATTTCGACTGATGTAAAAAACTAAAGTAATAGAATTGAATATTTTTACGGAGTAACTGTGTAACTATACTATTCGAAATTTTGTGTAAAACTGCTTGGAGAGTTCCAAGAATTCTGTCTTAAACAGTTAACTGTGATTGACGAGTATACTCGTCTTGAAGAAGCGGCACGATTTTGTGTATTGACGAGTATACTCGTCATGCGTATGAAATAGAAAGATAAAAGGGGAGGATTATTTAGTAAGTACTGTACATAATGACAACGTAATAGGAGCAGAAAAAAGAAAAATAATAACAAAGAAACCGGAGCTAGTGATTGATTATAAAAATGGGTGGAGTGGTTATGAGCAATGGAAATATCATAGCGTACTCCACAGCAAGAAAACGACTCAAAAAGTACTACATAGGATATTTATGTGTCTGAATGCATTCATATTATATAAAAAATAATGGAACATTATTTCGTATCAACATTTTGCTCAAATTTATTGAAGACGTATCCAATTGAAAGAAATAAATCGACACAAACTCGGCCATTTAGACATTCGCATCACTGGTGTTCGATTTGCAAAGTCCCATAGTGTATAGTACTGTTTCGCTGAATATCACTCCACAGCAGGAATTTTAATTCTTATTTTATTATTTAATTTAATTTATTGCGTTTTTAATATGTATGTGAATCAAATAAGTAAATATTAGTAATAAAATTTTCAATTTTATAAAATAAACCATCTTTTTCATCGAATATCTTACCAGCGCAACTTACTCTGTGATTGACGAATATACTCGCCATGACTAGATTCTGGCGACACAAAACGATGCGCAGTCTTAAACGAGTGCGCCACAGTTCACTGGTTAAATATTTAGCTTATCTTGTTGTAAACAGCTTCACGTTCCTTTCAAGGTGACTTTTCTTAGTCAATTGATTTGCCATGTGTTTCACTTGAATATTTTGCACCCTCCTTTAGGCTGGTTTTTCTGTATGTAAATTTATTATTGGGTGCGCCTGCCGAGGGCCGCTCAGCTCATATCATATAAGGCCGCTCAGCTCATATAAGTGCTAGAACGAGACCCTGAAGCGAGGCTAGAGGAAAATAATTTTGTTTACTTCGTGATTTGCAGATGGGTGTTTGACCTCTTTGAGTAGCCTCGAAATGCTGTGTTGAAACAAAGGCGAGTGGTGCCTAGCTCTGGAAGTCAGAATGTCTATTTCCATGTAGAACCGCAGGTTAGGCGCTTGGAAGATTGCTGGTGCTTGGCGATCTTCCTCCTCGTTTCCTCGCCAGTTTATAAGATTATTGTCAAAGAAATACAAGGAAATTGCTTCGAGCCTCCCAGAAATGAAGCTACGATTTGACTTGGAAGCATTTACTGCTCCCGCAGTGGATCCAGAAGCCGACCAGGGAAGACCGAATTTAATTAGCGTATTAATTGTTGTTATTGTTTCTTCATATTTATTTAGATGGTTCCAAACTACAGTATCTATAACTCGTAGACCATGACGGAAGAGAACTTTAGTCATCTGTAATCCAGAACTTGAACCTTTCGTCTTGAGCTGGTACTATAGCTCAATTCACTCCCGGTCTTCTTAAATATCTATAATTTAGTCCCCTTGAAATTCGTTATTCGTTAAATGTAACACAAATTTGCATTTTTCTCACAACCTACAGTTTTTGAGAAGTGTTTATTATTCAATAATAAGTTATGATAAGTAAATGGTGATCTTAATAATTACCGGTGACAGCCGGACGTAAAGTTTTATCGCAGTCAGTTTAATCAGTTTAATTACGGTAATTGTCCACAAGTTTGCGTTGGGTAAAATGATGTTCTTAATAATTACCGGTAACAGCCGGACGTAAAGTTTTATCATTGGAAATGTCACTCCTGTTCCTTAGAAATTTTCTAAATTGGATTGGTGTTGAAATTATAAAACTAGTTCTAATTCTCTTTTATCATGTTCCGGAGTCAAGCGGATCTTTTTATTTATGTTTCACAAATTTGATTGAGGGTATTATTTCTTGCAGAAAAATGTATTTTAACATTATGTAATGCGAGAAAGGGGCCCCCTTTTTATCCCATTGGTTCTTTTGTCTAAACTACATAACAAAGGAATATTTTTATTTAAAATTCCGGTTATAGGGCCATGTCAGAGCTCCGTAAACATTGTTTGTAATTCTCCAGTGCTTGACCTGTTTAATAAATATTTGATTATTTAATTTGTTTTTTGTTAATTTGTTTGTTTTATTTACGTGAATACACTGAGCTAAATTAATTTTTACTGGATTTAATTTGTCTTTTACAACCTCTGATAAAAATGTTTTCGGTTTTATGTTATACGGTGTTGCTGCATTTATTGGTATATTAGTATGAGTATTATATATATGTATCGGTATTAGGCTCCATTTCAATCAAGTGTTTCACTGTATTGTTACACCTGGTAGTGAATGTATGATGTAGATTTCCGCTTGCCTGTTTACATACTATATTTCAAATAGCACAGTGTATTTAGTGAAGTGAATCTGATAATTTTAAATGGCACTTATACAGAATTATTAATGTCTAAATTTAACAATAACGAACAGTTAAGAAAACTTCTTCTGGAAATGACTTCATGCCACATTTTATAAGGTAGTTATTCTTGAAAAATCTAATTAAATTCAGACGATAAGAAAACTGTCACTTTAAAATTGCTAAACTGATAAAAAATAGAAGAATCTAAGATTTGACTAAATCATCAAATACTTCTGAATTCCATCATAATGCGGTGCATTGTATTGGAAAATCTGAGACTGAGCGATACTGTTTTGTGAAATTATGCATGGGCCAGTGATTTTTACTTCTGTATTCTTTTGTTCATGTACTTTATTTATGTATTTTACTATGTTATCTTATTCATGTAAAGTATCTTGCATTGGAAATAAGAAAAAAAAAATTAAGCTTCCTGAATCTCCGTTAAAATTTACAAATGGCCAATCAATTAGGTTTATTATACACTGGAAATGAATTTATTAGCCTGGGAACTTGTGACCAAATCTCTTACTCTCAATGTGATAGTTTATTCCTTACTGAAATATAAAAAAATGCATTATTTTTTGTTTTGGGTAGCTTTAGACCTTGTTAACGAGAAAGAAGAATCTACACAAGTTGATATACTATTCATGAAGATATAGTATAATGCAGTATAACTTTTATTAAACGTTGCGATAAAAAATAAAACAAATATAACAAAACTGAAATAATATAACAAAGCAAATGTCAGTTCTTACTAAAACCGTTACATAAAGCCGTGCAAGTTATATATTAATCTACAGGTTTTCTTTCGAGCTTGGTAAAATATTGTATAATTCCCCTTAAAACCAAAATAAGAGGGAAATCACTGTCTACCTGTGATTTTAAAACATTCCCAATTTCCCTAAATGAAGACTCTGTATTCTGCGTAATGCCCAGTACTTCAGCTAGTTCATATGTAAATTCGATTCAGTTGTAAACTGAGACTGATCGCCAATATAGAAAGGCGCATTGGGGCTAAGACTTATTTCAATCTCTTTTTTTTTTTACTTCTTGAAAATTTCTGAAAATATCCGATAGATGTGACTGTTTTGATTATAGATTATATCATATTGGTTCTTGGTAAAAAGTATGATATTTTTAATACATCCTCTGAACATTTTAGGTAAGCACTACTACATTTATGCTATCTAAATACAAATACTGTTATAAACATTAAGATACTAATATCCACAAGGATTCGATGCTTACGCTCTTAGGTTAAACAAGGACATTCAAAAGCTGTGTGAATCTAATACTTCTTACATTATAATTTCACTTATGTAAAGAAAGATGTTACTGCATTTAAACAACAAGAATCAAAAACCGCAGTATCTACATAATGATTTATTACAGGAAACGACATCTATTTAATATACATATATAATAGCACAACAGTATTACACAGAAGCAATACTTAAGACGCAATATATGTAATTCATTTTGTTCACAAGCAAAATAAAGTAATTAACTACAAATATTACATAAAACATCAAAAACACATAATATTTTGCTTGAATTAAACCCATACTTCTCAAACGTATGAATCCATTTATTTAAATGAATTCAAGAGTAATATAGAAAAAACAGGTGCGAGCATTAAGGGAAACACTAAATGAATTGACGCAAAGAAATTTTATGAGTGGTATACGTAATGTTGGTATATAAACTTTGAATTGGCTGTTATTTATTCAAATCAGATATGTTTTGGTTCTAGAATAGAAAAGGGTGCCCTTTGATTTGGCTCCAAATACCGACGCTGTTACTGGTTTTTCTGGTAGTCCAGAATCGACTCTCTTTCCCGAATGTTAAGGTAGTCATTCCTTTGTTTAACCGCTTAATGACCGAATTTGTATTAAATGCTCGGTAAGAAATGTATTCTTTTTTTCATGATTTAGAGCGAAAGGGTAAGAAAGCTATAACTGAATAGTGTATGAATGAAGGTTTAATACAAACTGTAACTGATTGGTGTATGAACGAAGGTTTAATACAAAAACTATACCTGATTGGTGCATGGATGAAGGTTTAATACAAAGCTATAACTGATTGGTGTATAAAAGAAGGTTTAATACAAAGCTATAAATGATTGGTGCATGAATGAAGGTTTAATACAAAGCCATAAATGATTGGTTTAAGAACGACGGTTTAATACAAAGGTATAACTGATTGCCGTATGAATAAAGGTTTCATACAAAGCTATAACTGATTGATGTATGAATGAAGATTTAATTAATTCTCGCAGCGAATGTCAAAGTTTGTACGAAAGACATACGTCTGCTCGAACTTAATGATTAATTGGACAGCTATGAGTGTGTTTGTCGTGAAAACGGTGCTCGAAACTGGCGCTCATTCTAACACCAATGAGGGCATGTGGAGCCAACCACATTAAGCACTAATGTTGGCAAGCGGGGTCTCCGGTAGTCGTCGGACGACATTTTGTTTCTTACTTTGCGAGGCTTATATGTCATCTACAATGTTAAGATCAGGAAAAGGACGATCAGCGCTGGGAATACCTGATTTGCGTTATGTACGTTCAGCTGTTTCGAAGCCGACGATGAGACGTAACCAAGAGCACACGAGGTGAGCACTTTCGTAGTTTTTGCAACATACGTTTTCGGCGTTTTTTGGGGGACAGCCATCTTGGAAACATTGCTTTTTTTCGCCATTCTTGGCGTCATAAAAATAGCCAAAAATATCAAAGGACACTCTCTTGTAAACTTTTACCTATGTTTCTTAAAATTACGTGGAGTATTCATGAGATGTAAGCGTGCCATACTAATGCGCGATTCTTCTTACTATTACCGGTATATCTCTCTTTCAGTATGTCTTAGCTTATTAACTGATTGTAGAAAAATGATTATAAATTTATAAATACGCAAAATACTCTTATATTCATATATTATATATTATATAGGAATCTTTTACTTAATTTATACAACTTTTAAGAAAAGCTTTTAAGGAAAGAATGCGAAATAGTATTTCAAATGATGTGGTGAAGATTGATTTCTGTTTCGAGAGATGAGTCGCGATTCATGCTTGTACAGGCAAATGTTCTCAGTGGGCGTAATATTACTTACGCAGGAGTTATTTAAGCTAGTTAAATGTATCCTATCAGCATGAGGTATAAGAAATTTTGATAATGGTTGTTGAAAAGATAAAGGAGACAATTTTAAGGTAACCGACATTGTTCGAATAGCTTTTTTTCAAATGTTTGTTATTTTCTGAATCTATGAGATTTTTTATAGTATTGCACTCACACTTAAACATAATCACTTCCAAAAGTGATAAAAAATTCTGTATTTCATGAAATTTATGAAAAAAAAAAAAGGGGGGGGGAACATTTTTTAGCGAAACTGATAAAAACATTACTGAAAATAATGATGATAAAAGCATACTTTTGACTTTACGTTATGTACATTGACCATAAGCATACAGTGAAATAGAAAAAATAGAAAATATTGATTCGCTGGTAATGCATTGCCAATATGTTAATCAGCACTCAAAAATAAAAAAATTGCATACGCTACTGAGAGAAAAATTATGTAATTTAAATTTTGAGAGACTAATTTTTTTTAACTCTTACTGTACGCCATGCAAAATAAACCCTATGTTCAAAGTTTTATTCTATAAGGAATTTTAGAATTATAATGATTGCTGTAAACACAAATAAAAATATATAAAAAATCTCATTTAAAATTTTCAGAATAACGTTACATGACGTATATACACGACTGTTCATGTTCCCAAATGAAAATGAGGAAATTCATAATAAAAATACCTTGCTAAACTGTTCAGACATATAGAATTGCATAAAATTACTTAGTTAATGAAACCCTTTAAACTTAGTGAATAAATGCCCTTTAAACTTTGACTTCTGGTGTGGCAAAAAGTAACTTACAGTTTATCGTTTTTCAAAAAAAGTGGTGTATCTCCACTTATAATCAATATATCAACAAAAGAAAAGTTATTTTTGTTAGCTAAGAATGCAGCGTTTAAAAAGGATAAGTGAAAGGAAAAATTAGATATTTAGAAAATCGTCTTTTTGAACGAGGTCCTTTACCAAAGGAAAGCGTTTAGCAGGAAAAGTAACTGAGGCAGTTATTGAAGTGAAGCTATGTAATCAACGGCACCATTTTATGATTAAAAGAGTCTTTAACTTTCGAAAAATATAAAAAGCAATCAGAAGTTGAACATATTCACGATTATGCATTTTAAAAGGGTTATCTATGGCAATAACAACCACAGAATCAGAGTAACTATCTCATAAACTACATCTCTTTAATTTAACTTTTTACTTCTGATATGCTGTGCATGAATACGGTATATGTTCTTGTAGTATCCTTACATTTTATATGAAGTTTTCTTTCCTGATTTCGAGGTGCATATATTCTAAGTCATTCAGTTCTTGAATTCGGCAACTTGCATTTATTTTACCACAAAATTACCATAGAACTTTTGAAGGAAAAAACATATGTAAAAGAAAATACCAATGAATAGATCAATATGATTTATACTGTAGAGGCATTAGGGTTTTTTTGAAGCAAGAGACGTGAAAAATGTGCAATGCCTTCGTCGTGATTGGAACGTGGACCTCTAGAATACGCGCCGAGTGTGCTACGGTTACACCACGAAGGCATGCAGAAAGGAGGAAGAAAATGCTTCCCGTTTTATATACTTCCCTTTTCAGTGACGACTGAGGATTACAGCACACAATTGCCAAATCTCGGTGGTGAAGAATCATGATCCATAACGTTTTAGTTCATGATCCACTGTAGAAGTATTAGGTTTTTTTTGAAGATGTAGTACATGAAAAATGAGCAATTCCCTCGCCGGGACTCGAACCTGTATCTCTCGAATACGCGTCGAGTGTGCTACCGTTACACCAAAGGCATGCCGAAAGCAGAGAAAAAATACCTTATAACACAACAACTTCAATATTCCAGCGCAACTTAAATTTAAAAAAACAAAAAGTTTGCGAGTATCATCACTTAGTGATTTTTTACACCTTTTAAAACATTTAAAACAGATTTTACTGTTTGCGTAATCAAAAACACACTCATGTACATAAAGAAAAGTACCTTTTGTGTGGATTAACACGGAAACTGTAAAAAACAAACTTATTTACGCAAAGATCACATATGGATCAATAATGTTTCTTTATATGCTTTTTGAAAATTAAGCTTCGGCAATTACATGCATTCTGACTTTTACACAAACGTATAACGATACTTTTCATTTTATTGTAGCCAGTATGAGTACATTATCAAATAATTACGTTGTTGTAAAGGAAAATATTAATCCATAACATACGGGGGGACTAAAATCATCGGTATTTGATTTCTCCATTATGGGCTTAAGATGTGCCTGCTGAGCGTGCATACAGAATATTAGACGAGAAACATTAAAAGAGGCGTCAATATTTTCTCACAGCGGGGAAAAATTTCTCGCCCGGGAAATAAATGAAGCAAGCTGACGTTTCCAAAATGATGAAAAGATAACATTTTCAACATTAAAAATCGAATATTAACTTCCCCAAAAGTCGCATCAGCTTTGGAAGCACTCAAACACGGTAAGAAATAAAAGAACTGTTCAAACAATGTCGTTTATGTTGATGTTTTTTATTAACAACCAAGTAACGTGAAAAAGAATGTCAAAGAGTGAATAAAAATGGAGTTTCATTATATTGCAAGAATATCAAAAACATTATAATTTAAATTCAGAAAGGTGGCAACATAGTTCCTCGAAAAATTAATAAATAAACAAGTAAAATAAAAGAAACATTATTTAAATCTAGAAGAAGAATCCCTGTAACAGTTCCATATTTTATTTTCTAAAGCATAAATTTTTACAAAAAAATAAATGTTTGTGATTTAAAATTTATCCTGGAAGTTTAAACCAAAACATATATTATGTTAATTTAATGATAAGTGTAATTATTTAATACTTCCTTAGAAATAAGGTTACCACCGAAAGAGACGAGCGATAAAATTCCTAAGCACTAGTAGTTCCTCTTGTGTCCATTTGCAGGCGAACAGGCTGGGCATATGGGGGTTTCGGGGTTTTTCCTATGTGCAGCGTATATACCAGGCCAGTTTGCCTTAGAATGTCCTTTACGAAGTCCTCCCTGCTCTTAGGATAAATCTAATTTTTTAGTAATATCAAAGCATGGAAATTTTTATTTCTCGTGACAGTCTGCTATTATCAAAAAATAATTTCTTTTTCATTCAAAATATATGCATGAAAAAGATGCATTTTTAGCTCAGTATATGAGCACACCAATGTTTTAGAATGAAGAATTTTTATTTTATAATATATGTAACGTATTGGTGTATTTAATTATGGCAAAGCACACTAGGGCTATCTGCCTAAGGGGAGTGATGCCTTCGTGGAGGACATTTTAAGGGAAACTGGCTCGTATACACGTTACACATGGGGAAAAACACGAAAACACCCATGCAGCCAGCCTCCGTTCGCGGGATTCGAACCTCGGACCGAACTACCAGTGTTCAGCGACTTTACCACTCGGCCGCTGGTGGGCCTAATACATGTAACGAAAACTTCAAAAAGATTTTGCACTTTGTAATGCAATAAGTCGATTTAATAATGTTTTACTGAAATGCTCACATTTGAACAACGTGATTCTAGTAAAGTATACTTTATGTGTCATACATTGGTGAAATGGAAAAGAAAAAATTACCTTGAAAATATTTTCCGAATGCCTTTGACATTCATGAATACGGTTTAGAAAAAATATGTTTTCTGTATTTCCAAATGCATATAAATTTTATTGCACTAATCTTTGTGACGTACTACAGTGAATAAAATACCTGAAGTATTTTTAATTTGCTTTCAGTTATTTAGTACTGCTGAGAAATTTAAATTGACGCATAGGAATTTTTCATTATAATATGGTTAAAGGTATATCATTATAAAACCCATGTGATCATATCGAAAGGAAAATATCAAGAGGCACCTTAACACATAAGATTTCAGATGCTATTCTATTGCTTAAGAGCTTTAAGCAAAAAGGATTAGCTGTATTAAAGCCGACAGAGAGCTGTAAATCAAACGGCTTGAGGATTTAGTTGTGAAGGCATCGTATCTCTGATAAATAAAGTTGGAAAAGAACTCTAAAATTTTTGTGTAGGCGTTAATTACATATAAATAGCTGGAAAAATGCAGTCGATTAAAAACATGTAGGTATAACTAAAAATATTTGTTCAAGAAACAATATTGAAGTTAAAAATGCAAAAAATGTAACATTTTATGCTTTTTTATTTCACAATTACTATATTTTATTTTACAATTCAGATAATTACGTAAATATGATTCTCTTCTGTTATCAGGATCAAATTTAGTGTATGTATGTATACACAGTAATAAGTGTATGTATGTATACACAGGTGTATATATTATGTGCGTATATATGTGTGTACACACACAGATACACATACACGTACATATATGAATGCATATATACATAAATTTCTGAACCCGGTCCTGATAACAGACCAGTACCCATAAATATAAATATGTTCTACCGGAATATTATATTTTTACATTAAATCTTTAAATCCATATATACGCTACTGTAAATAAATAAGCTGATAAATATGATCATAGAATCTTCTTCAGAAACATCAAACATCAAAATAACAATTCTCTTAAATTTCAGACGTTGTCTCTTATTAGACTCTTATTATTCAGACTTTGACTTTTGTTAGATTTAATATGCGTTATATATTTATACAGAGATTATCATTACTATTATATATATTACTTTACCATCATTTTATACATTCTAATAAATACGTATACATATTACAAAAATTACAACTTTTAAATTTTAATTAATGTAAGCAGTTTTTTTCCTATAGGTATCATACTTGAAATAAAAAACTAAAACATTAGTTCCTAGTAATCATGTAAATTATTTCTAAGACCAGCTTAAATTTTTTACAATTTGTCTAAATATATTGCAAATAAAATGAAAGAGGAATTGTGAGGAAACTTCTACACATACAACTGTTTCTCTTTTATTTTAACAGATATTTGAATTAAAATCTGATAACTATATGAAAATAAAATCACATTTCAAGAATTCATTAGTTAATAGTAATATGCCAAAGGGAAAAAACAGTCATTAAATAAAGATTACCATATTTACAAGACGGGCAGCAAAATGTATTTTAGCAATCAAAGAGGCATTGCCATTATAGAAAAATTGTTTTAGTTTTCTGCAAGCCATAAAACAATTTAAAAATATTTTGGAAGAAAACTTTTATTTCATGGAGGATTCTTAAACTGTACTTATGAAACTTAATCTAAACCTTTTTTTTAATCATAATGTCTGCGCTATTATTATTAAAGAGAGCAAAATTTAAACTTAAAATTTGGTATAACCAATTTTTACTCCTCTAATAGACTTAGCGTTGAGAAACGTGAAGCCTAAAGAACAACATCATTAAATTTCCTATGTTCTAAAAATAAAGATTATATAACTATTACATTTAATCCTACTTTATTTGGTTTTACACAAATATAGAAGTATGAAAATAATTAAATTTAATGTCCAACTTAAAGCACAACGAATAAAAAATTAAATAAATTAATAAATTTCCTAATAATAAATATTAATTATAAATGAGTTTTGATGAGCAAAATTGTTTAAAATGCCAATAGTTGAGGTAAATATTTTTTATTGGAGCTAAGTGAGAAGTATGGTTAGGAAATTTCATAGGAGAATAATGCTTGCATTAAAAATACAAAGCGTAAAATTTAAGGTGACATGAGGTTTAAATTCGGCAAGAATCGAAAAATTACTCAGGGGAAAATCTCACACATCACAAATTTCACAATATCAGAGTGAAGTAAAGTGAAAAAATATAGAAATAAGTGAATAATTAAATTTGAAGCTCAGACTAAAGCACAATGAATTAAATTAAATAAATATAATAAATTTCCTCAATTTTTTTTTTGTGTTCTGAAATGTAAGCCAAAGTTCAAGCAGTGAACTTATTATAATGCACTAATAAACAATAATTATAGAATGCTTGCATGAGAAACATATTTCTTAAATAGAAAAAAGAGTAAGAAAGAAAGAAAAACGTTCGAAAAGTGCATTTGAAAACTTAGTAGTTATTATATTATGATCACTGAAAAGGAAACATTACCTTTTGCTTAATAGTGATTAGTAAAAGCCTTCTTAACTTAAATGTTATAATATTGCATTATATATCTTCTTTAATGTTTAATTTGAGATTTGGAAAATTTTGTAAAAATCAGAAATCCAGTCAGCAATATTATTTTATAATTTTTTTATTTAGCTGCATGCAGATGAGGCATGCTATCTACAAAACTAAATTCATGATGTAAAACGTTTCCTTTCATTTATGAAATTACATCATGCATACTTTAATTTGTAATTGGAATGATTCTCGAGTATACATATTAAAACTCATTATTTAGTAAGGCGTAAAATAATTCTAAGTTCTTTTTATGAGAAAAGTTTATTTTTTTGCACCAAAATGCAAGTTTTTATATACAATCAGTACAGTAACATTTCAGTACAGATTTAAAAAAACAGGCTTTAAGTAGAAATTTATAACTTTACTAAATAAGGTTTAACAACTTATACTAAATATTAATGTGATTTTATTCCTTTATACAACTTACGATTCTAATTTTATTTCTTTCGATTTTTTTCGAAGATACTTATGCCATAAAATATAAGGAATACTTATAGCTTCTGCTAACGTTCAAAGAATAACTAACTGAAAGCAAGCTGATGACACTGGGAAAATTTTGATGATTTCTGAAAAACATGAAATACAAACAAAGTTATTTAAAAAGTGTTTAGACCTGCTGTTAATTCTTTCTGGGATTAAACATTCACGTCATTTTAATCGATGGTTTATCGTAGGATATAGATATGTTAAGATTATGTGGTTTTTATCGGCTCTAAATCCAAACTAATTATACATAACCAAAATACTTAAAGAATTTTTACCTCTACGCGAAAGCAGGCCTCAGAGAATTTTTGATAAAACGATATGTGTTCCAACGGGGTTGGTAACTGGTTACTGTTAAATTAAAATTCTTGCTTGTATTTCTTTTAAATTATTTTGAAAGTAGTAACACGACTAAAATTTCTAAAGTGTGTAATTCTATTGCTTCTTTGTTGATTGAAGTAATTAATTTAAGAGATAAGTTTCTTCTGTTCTAAAAGATTCGTCGTAAATGGTGTGAGCTGATGAGGAAAAGTATGTTTTCTTATATCAAGTTTTCACATATATAATTTCTAGAGGAAACTTGCTGGCGTACTTTCGCTTTTAAAGGAAGAGGACCTAATTTTACAGAATATTGTTAAGTTTTAATACTTATTAAGCTCCAAAGTAAATATCTGGTAGTATCGTGATGTGATATAGCTACCCGTCACTTAGGTTATCATTCAATTAATCAATTTCCAAACGTAACAATATACATCGCATTCAGACATCCTTAGAGCCATTTTAGCTTATTTAGCTTAACCTGTACACTTTAGTGCATTTTAAATGAACTCTGTGTGCTTAGCATAAAATGAAGACAGTTAGTTTATGCAGATGTTTTGAATTTTTGTCACATAGTAAAATATGCATATAGTAAGTAACTAATCTTCCGATAACGTTCGAAGAAAATTTTTTATTTTTGTATAAAAAGTTCACAGCTAGAGTGATATAGCTATGAATTACTAGAAAATACTGGGTGAAAGAAACACATATACACTGGGTAATCACGTATACACTAAATGAAAGAAACTGGAAAGGTTTCAAGAGAGGGAAAATAAAAGTCTTGTTATCACATAGATTGCCCAAAATATTTAGTTACATAAATATATCTGAATGATAAAAGTGTTAAAGTGCTAAAAGTGTAGAAAAACTTACTTTCTACATCGTAACAGCTAAAATAAATCTGTAGGAATAGGTATTTCGTAACATAGCTTACATGTATAAATGAATTCTTATGTAACTAATGAAAATTGCTCTTTCCGTTCACTGCAGAAAACATAAAGAAACTAAAAGAGTAAAGCCAAGTGGAGAGCGAGCCCGGGAATACAGTGTGACGCTTTGAAATTGAATCAGCATTTTTGTAACAGAGATTACATTAACGAAATCCATAGCAGCTTTTGTGTGTTGGTAAATGCAGAGGAATCTGGAGCAACTTTATGTAATACATTTTGTGGGAAACTCTGATTCATTGTAGTTGTCGAAAACAGTTTATGGTAAAGGTGTTGTTTCTTTGACCCATGTCTTCAGGTTAGACTAGAAGTTTATGGATAAAAGGGACAGCATCGACAATGAAAGCAGCAGACTATTCAGAAACTGAGAATAAGGTGTCTCGCATGAATAGGTATAGTTCGACCGTCTCAAACGCAACCTTGGCTGGCAGTCTGCCAAAACAGATAAGCTCGTCTAAAACGGGAGTTATTATTTGCTGCGACGTGAAAGGTCACGTGAAGACCTCCGGAAAGAGAGAATTTATATGCTCGAAGGAAAGAAAGCCACTATCCTTCCACCCTATTTTGATCCTATTTCATATCCTATTTGATACCCTTCCGTATCGCGAACGGTCGCGAACGAGGAGGTCAAACTATAACTGCATGTACATAAGCGCTTAAAGAAAACAATTGTGAAAGTTGATGCGAAATTCTAAATAGGTGGTTCCTTTTTCACAATATTGCGCCAACTGCCCTATAAGAGAAATATTCAAAAGGTAGAAAGTGCAAAACAGGACTTAAATAACATGTAAAATGAAGACTTCCTTTACAGCTATGAAGAACGGCAATAACGCTGCATTTTATGCCTATTTTGAAGGTGAAACTACAATAGCCTATCGGAAGAAATGCAAAAATACCATTTTTTAAATAATTTTATTATTACATTTGGACAGACCATATACTCAACTCTTAGTAATCTAAAAACCTAAGGGAAAAGCATATTAAAACAATTTATAAAGGAGAATATTGACAAAACATTTATTGAAGCAAATAGCAATAGAGTATGTGCAATTAATTTAAAGGATACAGTATTATTTTCGTCGTTCAAAGCAGTAAGTGAAACGACTAGAGATTTCACTTAGAAAGAAATTTAACAAGCACATTAATAAACACTTATCGTTTTCAGCCGAATATTCATTACTTTATTGTGTGTGCAATGAATCGTCTTTCGGCTTTATGACCATTTGTACCATTTTGATGCTCTTTAGAAAGTAATAAGAATCCTAGTATTTATAAGTATGAAAAGCGTTCATTACTAACGACATTGGTTGAGATTCATTAGTAAACATCGGGGAAAATAAAGAAATGATTAATTAATATTAGAGCATGGAAAAGAAATGACATAAATGTGCCTTTACTGAAAATCATACGTTTTGAAGTGACACAGTCACCAGCTTTAGAGAAAAAGGAACTCATTTTTTCCTAAAAAAGGTTATTTCAGTGACTATTTATATTACTATTCATATATTTGGAATATTTGCTTAATAACTGAATATAATTCACTTAAGTCACGAAACATTACTATTCTCGTATCGATGATATTGTTAAGAGACTAGCATCTCATCATTTTTATTAGAAGTTATGGAAGTAAGGCTCTTTAATCTGATTGGTTAAGAACTATACTCAGTGCGGAAGATTAAGATTGAAATAATGGATTTAGTTTTCAGAAATGACGTAGTTTCGAGAAAACTGTTTCTATTTTTGTAATAGAGAGGGGAAATGCCCAAGTTAAGGAATTAATGTGTTATTGCTTATATGTTTATATATATATATTGCTATATATGTTTATATATATATATATATATGTAAGATAAAAATATATGAATCAGAATTATAATATAACTATAAACATTAATTCGTCCTCTCTATTCTAAAATCGGAATAACCTCTCTGCATTGCGTCATTTCTAGATCACTCTATGGTCATTTAATGTGCTTCGGATTCTATAGTTTTCATTTCAATATTGGTTAAAATTTCTGCAATTTGTTTTGAGAAAATCTGAAATTCTTGTTAATTAATTTTTCTAATTTTTCATAATTATGTGTGAGCAAATTAAGTAACGAATTTTAAGCTATTTAAATTATTCATAGGGAAGGATATTAAGATAAGTTTTTATGTTTTTGAAATATAAGTTTTTATGTTTTTGAAATTTTGTTGAGAATTTTAAATACGAATTTTATAATTATTCTAAAAATAAAGATGTTAAAAATAAGTAAAATTATTACAGATACGTAATATGAAATTATGGTAAATGCATGTTAAAATTTATGGCTTTTTGTGTGTTAAGTATAGTATGATGAGGGTGTACTGGTTCCTTCAACAGAGGCCTGTAATTACCTCTGTACAGTTGTTCCTTTTACGCTCTTCATGCAAGATAATGTTGGAGGCTCTCATTTTATGAATACATGTAAAATTTTTATATTATTATTATTATATTTTTTATTATGGAATGTATTAGTGCAGTTCTCAAAGGCCAGTTACCTTAATGCAAGGAACGGAGGTCTTTTTAAGTAACTGTCTAGGCACCCTGGGCCACTAGTGCAGAGAAAACACTGGTTAGCTCAAGAGGACAGCCTTATTGATGGATATGTTTGTTTAGAAGTATTGCGAGGCTTCCAGTTTGGTAAAATCAGGAATTGTGAATGAAAGATGATAACGGTGAAACCATAAATTCCGAAAATCTTAATCCTATTATTTATGATGTTAAATTATAATTTATCAGTATAGAAATAAGTATCCTAAATATTTATTTGCATTACATTTAATTATAAGTAATAATTATGTAAACATTTTTGTGATATTCTGTAATAACAAGAACTTTCCCTGATGAATTATGATTATGTGAACTCTCAAACAAAAAGGCTTTTGGACTGAAATGTTGAAAAATTCAATAGGACTCTAAAAATTAAGAATCTATTTAAAAAAAAATAATATTTATAAATAATACTTTACAGGATCAAAATTTTATTATTTATTTATATTTTTTTTTTAATTTGCTTGTGCTTTAACTCTTTTTCTTTAAAAAGGCTTCTCTGTCGCTACGCCTTTTTCTTTTGAAGGGGGGAATATGTAAGATAAAAATATATGAATCAGAATTATAATATAACTATAAACATTAATTCGTCCTCTCTATTCTAAAATCGGAATAACCTCTCTGCATTGCGTCATTTCTAGATCACTCTATGGTCCGCGCAACTCTGATGACGTAATAATTAAGAACTGAAACTGTCCTTGTAAACCAAAACTTTTCTCTTCGCGTGCTTCCATCTTTCATAACTACGCACTTCAGCTTTTGCTCTGTACTGTGCTAAGATGTAATTTCGCTGGCTTGCTTTCTATCTTAACAATATCAAAAACGTAAATCTTCTGTGGAAAGGCACGACTAGAGTGCCAAGTGATTGTGGCCACAAATATCAATTGAAAATAAAAATGGAATAAAACTGCCTCGACTGCCAAGTTCTTTAAATACTACGCAATCAAAATTCTTCTTCAATATAGGATAACTACGCATCTACAGTGCATCTAGAGTGTTCCGTCTTTTTTCCTTTGCTCTTATTATTACATATATATATATATATATATATATATATATATACTATTATACCCAACCCCCTTAGGCAGCTTAAGAGTGCTTACTTGGTTTTTATTTTCTCAAGTTTTATGCTTTCATTTACAGAAGTGTTTTAAATGAGGAAAACATCCATGTTTTGACAATGTCAAATTAAAAAAAAAGTCATTTTCGACAAATAAAGAAATATAACTACATATAAAGAGTTTATACACTATGTAGTTAGTCTAACAACAAACGTATAACAGTATTTAGTATCAGTTTATTGTTATTGTAAAAAGAATATTTCATAGGCCGAGATAGGATGTTATGTGGTGTCCACATCAGAGTTATTAAAATTTAGTTCATAATTATGTGTATGTAATTTATTTATAAAACGCATATTTTCTTTTTTAATAAATCCCTTATCTTTTATGTGATGCAATTTTGACAAATTAAATTTGTGAGTAATTAGCGTAAACAGCATCAAAAACTTTGCCTGGTAGAAAGATATGGCATATGGAAACATTTGAGAAATCCTACTGTAATAGCTGGATTAGGTACTAAGTTACCAATCTTAATTATTTTCTCTGCATAGTTTATTTATGACGATTTTTCGCGTTTCCCTGACTGATTTTGTGATGACTTTTTAATATTTTGTCACAACAGACCGATGATTCTGAGGTTTTTATATTTTGCTATAATATATTCATGACTGTGAACATAAGATCTTTGAAACTGCAATTACAAGGAATAACGTTTCTCTTTTTCTTTGTACATTTTGTGCGACAAAATTAGATAACTAAAGAAAATTTTAAAAATAGATAACTAAAGAACATAAAGAAAATTTTAGTATTATTTTATTATCATACGATTAGTTATTAATAAATTTAATGTAAAATATAACACCATCTTCTGACAATTATGTGAATAACCTAATAATTAATTTTTTGTCCTTTTTTGTTTTTCTTGGTCTCGTCACAGCAGTTTGTCTCTTTTCAAAACAAACAATATTTTGTTCAATCCGTAAAGTAATTTTACCTAAATATTAATTAATCTAGAGCAATTTCAAATGCTGAGTTTTGAACTGCTTACTCAGATGCTTACCAGTATTGAAATTAACATAATGAATTTTGCCGCCTGAGGATGAACCTGTGACTGAGAAGATAAGTCCAATGAATACTGGAAATTCGATTCCGTTTCAAAAATCTGAAAATAGGTTGGCTGCATGGCTATTTTGGAGGTTTTTCCCAATGTTTAATGTTAATATAAGAGAATATCTTACAGAATATCTTCCACAAAAGCATTCTTGCCCTTGGGCAGATCATCTTAGTGCATTGTTTCATAGTTTAGTAAGTCTGAAGACCGAAAAAATGTTTCTGTTACTTCTATCATTGGCAGCAGCGGGCGCGAATGAAGCAAGAAATGGCAGCATTTCCATAAAATGAATGATTTTCTCATGTAATGTTTATTTGTTAAGACTCTCATATATCTTTTGTTTTGTAGAAATCATTGTGATGAGTCTTAACGCCACTGTATGTTTCCATAAATGGGCGTATTAGAAATCTGTTCTTTTAAACTCTTCTTTTAAGGAAAAAAATTGGAACTTACATCGAGAAATATTATTTTCAAACCGAATTTAGATCCTGCTTAAAAAGTCCTCACTTTCGGAGGTTACTTTTGAGTTGCTCGCTGACTTCAATATTCGATTTGGAGAAGAAAGTTTAAATTGAAGAGCTAGAATACTTCCAAGCCTATATTTGATTCGGTAGATAAATTTGAAATGGCAGCTAGCGAAACTGCAAGATTTTATGTTGCACATCTTTTCAAATTACCTTCCATAAGCTGTGGCTCTGATTAAACATTCAGTTATTGTTTATTATTAATGTTACATTTTCCATAAATTTGTATATGAACTGTGCCATTAAATGTAAATCAAGACAACAAATAAAATATTCAGTTTAGATTTGTATGCGCATGTGTCAATTAAAAAGAAAAAAATTATTTTCTTTGGAAATTTAGTTCTTGTAGATAAGCTTTTATTCAGAAACAAACAGTCTAAATAGGTAAAATAAAGAAATATTTGATTAAATTCCTTTTCCCTCATTGATGAGTAAAATAATCAGCGGCAAAGTCAATGATCACTTTAATGAACACTTTGTCAATGGTCACGAAGTTTGACTTTGAAATAAACTTACTTAATGTCAAAACTCATCTGAGATTTAGTATAGTATATTGTTTAATTTATATACTATGAGTTTATCCTATTTCAGGTGTACACTAATACGCACCAATGACTAGAAAATAGGAGTTAGTATATAATTTGTAAATTATGCTGATAGTTAAGTTTATAAGTAATTTTATAAGCAATAGCTAATAATTTTATAAATACTTTCATAAGTAATTCCCAAATAAAATGTGTTACCATACCATATAATATGTTATTTTATAAATTTGATACATTTCATGCATTATCTGACCACGTTTTAATCTTTGATGTCTTTTGAGTAATTTCTGTTCTTTCCTTAAAGACGTAGAGACAAGAGTTAGTTTCTCTTAAAATTCGTGGAATATTCTAAAATTAATACCAGTGAAAACTTGGCATTGTCTAATTTTAAATCTGTAGGGCATCTGTTACATTTATAATGCAAAATTCCTAAACATATTTCATTCTATTTTAAATATTTTATATGACTGAGTGAAAACGTTTAACAGATTATTATAAGTTGATAAATTTTTCAAATTTGGAAAAGTTTATGAAAATCTAGTTCGCAGTTTTATGTATACTTTGTATAATTTTATTAAAAGGAAAACATAGAACCCAAAGAGGGATCAGTAACAATTAGAAATAATAGGTTTAATAATTCTTTCACGTTCTGATCTAACCGGGCATTTTAATGCGAAATTTTCCATTTTAAACAACACTGACAAAAAATGCTATAGATTCGTTGATTGACATCTGTTATAAGATCTTTTGCATTCTGTTACGAATTATTAAAACCATGCAGCGTTCATGCAAAGTTGTAACTAACTGAAACAAACACAAATTTGCCCATGTCACCATTGTTATTATTTTTCAGCTATTGGCTTTCAATCAGGAATATTTTTTAACAAAAATTATTATTATAGACGAAGAGGGCTTCCATTTCTTACTGGCTTCTAATGAATAAAATTAATTATTTGACAGGGTGGTAAATAAAAACCACAATTAGCCTATTAGTTGTTTTAAGCTTTGAAAAATCTTTTTATTCCGTGCACTTTTGTTAAAAATAAAAAAACAGAACCCACTTTCCAATGTAATTTCTCTCCTAAATTCAAATGTAATTTCTCTCCTAAATGCAAAAATTCATTAGCTAATTAAAATTTAATAAATCGTTCAAGATATTAGAAAATTGGGTACTATTCGGTTTCGAGGGCCGTAAAAAAATTGTAGCAAAAATGTACGCGCAAAAGCGCCAAATCTAGCGTAAGCGCTGATTTCAGATTGCGTAAGTTTATATAGTTCTATGTTTCTTAAGACGCCATTGAAATACTAGTTTAATTTTTAAATAATTTTTGATTTTAAATCCTTTTTTGATATCCTATGGATTTAACAATTTGGGAATTGCCCATGACGAAAAGAATTGCACATACTCGGTATCCACGTGCACATCGACCTATTTTTACTTTAAAAAATCCTAGAATTGCACAAAAATGGCACTGCGCACATACTTTATCTATGTACACATCGACCTATTTCCACTTAAAAAGTAAAAGAAAATTGACAAAAATCCAATTGTTTTTATCTTTGTAAAATGTGGCAAACAAATGAGTGAGCGATTCTGTACTTTACCGAGAATATTTTCAAAGAAAAGGCATCATTCATTATAGAAAATTACGTTTGAACAACCAACGAGATGAAATTATGCTTTAGCGATAAGTCGGTAGCGAAATAGCGATGCAGGTATCCATTCAGTTATGTTTAGCAATTTTTATATAAATTATAATAATGATCTGAAATAGTTATTTACTTTTATGCTTCCATTCAGTTATGTTTAGACTTTTTCATATAAATTATAATAATAAAAAAGTATTGTATGAAATTAACCTTTCATCTAAATTAAAACATCAATCTTAAATAGTTATTTACTATTATACTTCCTTTCTTGTCGCAATTATTAGGGTTGCCGCAATTATTTTTGGCAGCATTGGCATCAACAATAGTTTGGCGATTTTTTACGGTCCTCGAAACCGAATAATGTCGAAAATTGAATAGAGTTAATTACATTTAAACTTCATATATTTTGTTAGCTTATATATGCTTATGAGCATTTCTTAATAACAGAATATTCCTTAGCATTTCCTATTTGAAGAGGTATGAACGTCCTAGGATATTATTCATATTATTACTGCTTATAATACTATGTTTATTATGAAATGCACTACGTCGTACCTGAATATTGTACTACAGTTCAGTATTATTATACTATCAGATCAATGAGGTCTTGTTACTGTGCTGTAAAACACTATGATAATATGATATCTCTTATGAATGTAGGTTCAGTTATAAATGCAAAGTTGTTCAGGGAGGCATTAAAGGTTTTCTCTAGTAAAGGAGAAGCTCAGAATTTCAGATACCCTGTTTTATAGCTGTTCTAATCTTCAGATGAATTGATAATATTTAGAATCGTCGATAACTTATAACGATGATGAGAACAAGTGTGAAACATTTTTATATTACTGAAAATTATGCAACATCTCTTTAAATAGTTCCGAAAATATTACCGTCGCACACTAATACGATTTTACAGTATTGTGTAGGGATAATATTCTGCATAACGGACACGACTCCAGCAAGAAAACTACCTTTTCAGTTGCGAATGGTCAAAACGTCACATACTGCTTTGTTTTTAATCTTATGATCTCCAGTAGTTTTTTTAAATAGGTGAGTTTCACAAGCAGAATATGGATATCAAATTTTTCATTCAACTTAGGTGATTCAGACAATAATGAAACACGTTTGTGATGATCAGTGATTAAGTCGTATGCAGTGTGAACGGTTGAGGGAATTCAAAGACAGCGATAAACATTCAATAATGATACCAGTTCACAGTAGCTCTCGAAGTCCATTAACAACGATATCATAGTCCAATTCATTAGTTACAGAATGTACGAAGAGCAACTGGAAGTTACAGTATTTGAACTGCATCCTGCTAGTCTAACAGAAAAATCCGAAATACACCAAACGGCCGCATAATTTGTTCGACATCTGATAATCCAGAATCAGAAAGCCAGTCGATTTACCCAAAACGAAGTACCGATAAAAATTAAAAAAGGAGAGAAAGAGGAAATAACTCGAGGCTTATTTTCGCCTTTAAAACAAACATGAATTTTCACATGCATGTATATCCTTAATATCATAATTTAAATATTATAATATCATAATCATATATGTAAAAAGTTTTATTTAGATGAAATTTAGAATGTCTTTATGTTCTTACTGCGACTATGATTAGTGGTTGAATTAATTATATATTAATAATGAAAGCGTTGAATCACAAATCTAGTATGTTTGAAATTTGCTACGCAGTGTTTAGAAACTCTAAAACTTAAGAAACGTCACATATTTTTGAGCAACCTTTGCAACTCATCTCTGCATTACGTGTTGCGATATGTTAAAAATGGGGATAAATAAGCAATAGTTTTATACAGCGTAACAGCACTACATTAATTTACAAAGAATCAATACATTATAACATCATACTCATACGAAGTTCATTATGCAATACAAAACAATTATTATTCACTTGCAATCAATACTCATATTGTCGTGTAGATGTGCACATTTACGAAACAATTTTTTTCCTGTGATACATCTGGCGCAGTGATATACGTAGCTTCGGAAAGGGTCCACAACATCAGAAGCAAGGGAGTAAGGGACAACATGTTGTCAGACATCAGAAAAGATGATCAAACTGCGTCGTCTCCGATGGCCGCAGTGACTGTGGTATACCTTGTAGGGAGGATAGGCCTTGCAGTTTTGCCTGAAAAAAAATAAAAAGCAATGAATTGAATTATCTTCTGCAGATAATTTTAAATACATTTCGCTTTTAGTTGAATATTTACAATAGTTTTAAATATTTTTTTTTAAAATTATCTCTAGTGCACATCAGAGATTCCATATACTAGTGCATAATATTAGCCGAAGACATTACCACTGTAGGGTTTATATTTATTTTTGCTAACATTTATTTTAAGTTTAAACTATCTTTCCTGTCAAGCCTTACTTTCTCCGGGAATTGCCAATGTCAGAATATGGAAATTTTAGTAGAACGCGCAAGGATTCAAATTGTCAGCGGAAGTAATCTGAGTTAAATAGAAGGGAAACGAGTTCGAAAGGGTGCTTTCTTGCTTCACGAGCGTGGAGGTGGCTAGTTAGAAATTGAAGAACCACGCGTTTCGGCCTGTGTGCTTGCCTCGGCAGATTGTTAATCTTTCAACGTAATATTCAGAAGTTTGCTGAATTATCAGCGGTATTTTAGAACGCGGTGAGGTTAGTTACGTTTAGAGAGCCTCGTAGTTAGTCACTTGTTATTATCTCTTTTCAATTTCTTATTTTTATTTTACCGCCGGGTCGGCGTAGTTTGTGAGCGTCAAGAGCACGCATTTGTAATTTCTAAAGTTGAATAAAAAGGGATTTAAACCCTTCTCAAGACTTTGTCTACTTTCCAGTTCTCAGCAGTCACCACTATTGTTGCGTGCAGGTTGGAAGAGCGCAACATTACACCAAATAAAATAGTATATATTAGTAAGTGTTCTTCGTATAAAAAGAAATTCCTTCTTGTTATTGTTGCTTGTATTATGTTATTTAAGCACAAATAGGAGAAAATTAGTTTTTTTCCTCACCAAATTCGCTAGAACTTCATTGACTCTACAATAAAAATTCTGAAAATTACACACAGAATGGAGCGCTATACATATGATATTTGCGTTCTACGGGTTCGTAGATTTAGAGTAATTGATAAAAACATTTGATAGAGAATCAAAATATAATCTATTCACCAGTAAGAACTAATACACAGGACAGTCTCAAAGACACGTTTACACTCGTCGTAAAACTACTACAAACAAGCTGAAAGAACCACCAACACAGCCTTCTGGCTATCATCGTGAAAACAGCTTCATGGCAAAGCAATAAAGTACAGCTTCCGACTCGTTCGATCGCTCTAAAGCTAATTTCTGAATTCAAAACGCACAATTCTCTTCCAGGACAGGCAGGGTATACATATCTTTACTTACGTTTGAGAACATTCCCGAGACCAATTTTGTCGCCAAATGGGCGATTTTGCGTCAAATCTGGCAATCCTGCCTTTTCCTGTCACTTTCTGGGAAACCGAACTCCACTTTGCGGGGAAACTATCTCAACGCAGCTGGGAATTTCACAACGATAATTATATGGCACAGATTGACTGATATATTAATTATGCAAGCATGCTCGAAGACGACCTGGTTTGAAAAACGGAACTTTTCGTAGACGATTTCTTAAGGAAATGTAGCTGGTATTTACATTACTCGAAAGAAAATAATTAAACCACTTAAGAATCGAACGCGAAATTTCGGAAAAACCTTACCAGAGTTGAAAGAGAATATTTTACAAATGTTTTAAAATTACAGTATTACTTACAATTTCTAAATATTGTCATGCCATTAACTCTGAATTTGTTTTTTATTTCGCAAATAAATTTCAGAAACTTCATCTTTCATGCGGCACATATTAAATGATTACGTATTCTTTACTCATTAACTAACGCTTTCTATGATATTTTAATCAATGCGAGATACCATTATAGGACTGTAATAAACATCACATACTGCCGAAGATTTAGGCAATAGACTGTATTATTTTTACTTTCTGAGTTATGTCTAAATTCTTGCAATTCGTTGAAATGAGTAGTATGAAAAAGAAACTAAAAGTCATTTATCTTTGTTTTTTCTATTCATACTGCGGATTAATAAGTATTTGGAATTATGAATGACATTTTTCACTTCACAGATTGATGATCCCATTTTGAAGCCTAACATCAATGAGTTTTTCGAGAATTAATTTACATGTCATCTACGTAAACTGAAAGGAAAACTGTATGTTATTCATTCTGTGTTTCAGTGTTAAGCCTTCCCGAACACGGGGTTGCGTCATTAACATCATTAACATATAGCGGGTGTAATAATGTCCGAATTCCTCAAAGTTAAGGTTCTGTGGAAAATTCTGGCTAAGTATAGCTCAGATTAAGAAAGTATGTATAATTTAAGCAAACCTAAATATTATTGTAATTAAAAGTTAAAAATGAAACACAAGTTTATTAAAAGGATTTCTGTTATTGGTTAAGAAGCAGGCCCATGATGCAATTATTTTTTTAAATAGCTGATGATTTTTGCTTGGGACAATGTCTGACAAAACTAACGTTTCGCTGTAAGGATTGCAAAGTTTTCCAATACGTCTCATAAAGTGCCCAATTCTTTCTTTATTTGGGTTAATCTCTATAACAAAATTAGACAGTTAATATGCCTTTTTTATAATCCATTTAATATAAAAGGCTTTTGATTGTCTAATGCTGCTTTCCCCGTCGGCTGTACAGCTGTCATTACCGTGGTTAGAAGGAAAGCAGGCAGGAAAAGAAATATCTTTGAAGTGCTTCTTCTAAAGTAATAGACTATAGTATCAATTGCAGGCTGCATAGTTTCCCGTTACTAATTACTTCAGGTGTCCGCCGAATACATCGCGGCAAAAATATCGTGGACGAAAATATCATGGAGAAAACAACGCAAGGCGAAAATGTCCTCATACAAAACATCGTCGGGGAGGGGGAGAAAACAAAGAGAAATTTTCTCGAGCATTTTTCTAAAATATCGTGGTACAGTTTAAAAACATCGTTGTTGAAAATATCATGATAAAACAAAACACAAATCATCGCATGAGATAATATCGCAGACATGCATTTTCCAGGCTTTAAAATTCATAAACGCATATTTGCATAATGATTTGTGATCTTCCTTTTTATAATCTTTTTCAGACTATATTTTTAATGAAAAATTACTAGTAGAATTTTATAAAAAAGATTAATTTTTTAATGACCTCTGTTAGTCAACTCTGTAAGTTTCAAATTCTATTAAGTGCTATAAGTTGCATTAATTTTCGACTCATTTTCAGTTTTTAAGTGCTAAGTTTCCTTCTTACTTTTCAGAAAAAAAAAATTACTTAATTCAAAAATATGAAAAGTAAGAATAATCTCTTTTCCTTTTTACACTCACGAATATGCATTTACAGCCTTTAAAGCCTGGAAAACGCATCTCTGCGATGTTATCATCATGCAATTATTTGAGTGTGCTTTATTTTTAACCACAATATTTTCGACGATGATGTTTTTAACTATGAAGTTTTTGAACCACTTTATTTTTGGCTACGATGTTTTGTACCACGATGTTTCAGAACTGTGCTGTTTTCTCTTTGTTTATTTTTTCCCACGATGTTTTCTAAGACGATGTTTCTCCTTGCGTTGTTTTCCTAGCTATACTTTCGTCTGCGATGTTTCCGGCTATAACCATAACTATCTATAAGTTGATAAATGTTTGCTATAGATTGATCAGTTGAAGATAAAGACCAAGAATCTTGTTTGAAAGGAATTTGGCATCAAATTTCAAACCGGCGTGTTTAAAGTACTAAATGTTAGTACTAAGAAGTAATAGACCCTTTCATTTCTAAAGTTTCCTTTAATTACAGTCTTGCTTTTTATGTATCAGATGATTAAATTTTAAATTAAAATATTGGAATTATCTTGTATTATCTGAGATTCGGGCTACGATTTTATTCAAATAGTGAGAAGTACCGAAGCTCGTCTGAGGTAGGCTCGAAATGAATACCGTATTTGACGGCATATAAGACGCACCCTTATTTAGACGGCCACACATAAGGAAAAAAAGTTTCAATAGCGTGGTTTCTTTTAGTTTCGTAAAAGCCAAATAAACAATTATTGAATGCAATTACCTTCACGTAGTTCTTCAAGTATAAAACGCAGGTAACTTTTTTGAGACCAAATTTAGGAAAAAAAGTGCGTCTTATATGCCGTCAAATACGGTATATCCCGCATATATACAGGGTGATTCAGAATTCATCATCAATATTTGGTGGGGAGGTAGGGAATAGGAAAAGAAGGAGATTTCTCATAGGAAAGTATGGGCGCAGACGAACGTATGGTGGTGTAGAGGGCGCTGTGTGTACACAACTTCCATACGTAAGCACAGCTGTTTGACGTGTGCAGCCAGTCGTCATTCGACTAGGTGACTCTGCAGAAGTGACATGAACCGGTATACCTGGAAGGAACTTGCAGATATGCATGTAACTGCCAGGCATATACCACAAGCTCCGGTTGTCTATGCAACGCCGTTGTGAGTCATGCCCACATGGTCAGCAGTTCGAGCCCCTTTTGCAAGTCCGTAAAACCGGTGCAAAGAAATGTTACATGTAGGATAATAAATGTTTTTTTCCCCCTTACTACTTCCTTTTTATGTGTTTCCATCTCTGAACTGGGGTCATTTTGCCCTACTACATGGCATATGCTTCCATGCATTCCTATGTGAAATCTCCTTCTTTTCCTATTCCCTACCTCCCCACCAAATATTGATGATGAATTCTGAATCACCCTATATATATGTGTGTGTATAATAAAAACATGAAAAATACGAAGCAGTGTTGATGCCTCATACCTGGATAAGATAGATCACAGATCCGTATTGAAAAGGAAGAAATCTGATTGAGTAATAGGCTAATATGTTAAGTTCGTAATATCTAAGAAATTTGGTAGTCGAGATAGTTTTAATTATATTTTTATTTTCCAGTTGACGTTTGTCGCCACAATCACTTGGCAGTCTACTCGTGCCTAGTCAAGAACATTTACATTTTTGATAGTGTTGTGATAGGAAGCGAGCACAGCGAAATTATCTCCAAGCAGCGCACACAGAGAAGCAGAAGTGCGTAGTTATCCAATATGAAAACTCGCCCAAAAGGAAGGTTTTGGTTAAATTTAGATCCAAGAGTTACGTCATCAGTTTTGCGCAATTCATACAAGACGGAATGATATAGAGCAATCCAGAGAAGTTATTACGATTTTTAGAACATAAAGGGTCACCGCTAGGTTAAATTATAATTTTGATTTACATATTTTTTATCTTACATAAAATTTTGTTACAAAAAATAAAATTCCATAAAATTGTGTTAATAATATCACGTGAACATGTAATATTAATTCAGATAAGTACAGAATGCAATAATAATTGATACGAAGTTTAGAATTATTTATTACACGTGTGAGTCTGTGTTAAATATTTGTATGTGAAGTCTGAGTCTTCACTTCCGTCTATAGCTACATGCAATTTTACTTTTAAAATTTAATTGCTTAATTGTTTTATAAGCTAGTCTAAATAATTAGTGTTATATTCTTGTATAAAATTCAGCAATAACTGTATTCGATAACAAGGCAACGAAAGAAAAATGAGCTATTAATTTTCCATATTTGTGAACAACTATATTTTAATTCCTATACGTAAAATTATATGAATTAAACACCTATACTGACTTTAAACAGTAATTGATATTATTATTGTGTTTTTTTTATGTTTTCAACAGTTAGAATAAAAAATATTGTATAATCAGTTTCCCCAAAATAGTGAAGTATCAATATATCTGAATATATGTAAATCATCAATAAGAAGAGTATTTTGCTTATAGAAATTCAGAATTTATGTTCATTGGATAATTAATGTTATAATATATTATAATACATATACATGGAAATATATTATAATACATATACGGCATGGAAATATATTATAATAAATATACGGCATGGAAATATATTATAATAAATATACGGCATGGAAATATATTATAATACATATACATAATATATACATATTAGCAGAGAATTCATTTTAAGTGTATAAGATTATTTTAGTACTGACAGAAGAAGTATATTTCATATATTTTGAAATTAAATGCTGTGATTGAAAGACAAAATTGACTTCTGTGCTTAACTGATTTCTGTCGATTTCAGTAATTCCATTAAAATAGTTTTTTTGAAGAAAATTATACTTATAATAGAAAACTTCGCCCCATTGTACAAATTTTCATTATAAAAATGAACTTCTCTCTTCAATTGACTTCTGTCGCTTTCAGACATTCCATTAAAATAGTTTCTCAAAGAAAACTGCAGTTGAAATAGAAACCTTCACACCATTATAAAAATTTTCATAAACCTTAACTCAATTTACATTTCCTGCTAGTGCGCCTACTAAGAAAAGTATCCATCGA
The DNA here is from genome assembly GCF_044657685.1 of Stegodyphus dumicola. Lineage (NCBI taxonomy): Eukaryota > Metazoa > Arthropoda > Arachnida > Araneae > Eresidae > Stegodyphus > Stegodyphus dumicola. Next base: position 120,213,295 of record NC_140779.1, on the reverse strand, counting down.
TAAAAGTGTGTTAGATGACGATCAGAACAATCCTAACTGAACTCACCATTCTAAAAAAAAAAAAAAAAAAAAAAAAAAAAAAAAAAAAAAACACTTGCTAGATAGGTAAAAGAATGTGATTGTACAAGCACGTAACAGAATGATAAAAAAAATTCTTAATTGATCCTGGAAAGAAATTTGTCCTGATCCCAGATCACCAGAAGAAAATTAATTACTTTTTCGAAGGAATGAAAGGATTCTAACTTACATTTGTTCGATGTGCAAATAGGATTTACGTTGCATTGTGATTCATTATCCAAGAGCAGTGCCAAGCAAAAACTAAATTAATTCTTCCGAAATGCTCTACTAGGTATAAAATAAATCAGTAGCAATAATATGAATAATAATTTTTGCAAAGAATTATATTACTGAGTGTAATTTAGTAATTAATTGTAAATGATCTAATAGACATATCCACTTGTAATGTATAGGGCACTGTAATATTTCAGGGGAGGGGGCCTGTTAAACTTTTGTTTAGTAGTTCAGTATTTAGTTTATGGACATAAAAACTACTTCTACAAATTTTGGTATTTATGACCATTTTACATATTTTTTGTTGTTTAATAAATAAAATACGTTAAAAATAATCTATACCTAAATGAATCTATGTGCATTTAAAAATTTTGAAAAGGTAATCAAATGAACATCAAGCAGTGGTGAAAGGGATGCATGGGGGGGGGGGAAATGGTTGAGAAACCATGCCCTAGATGTTTTTCTCCAACATGAATGACAGATATCTTTTTTTCTTTGTACTGGGAAAACACTTTTGGTGAAGCAAAATCTTTAATTTGGATAAACAACAACGAATTAAATGTCTGGAATTAGTGTCTGTCAAGCTTCACATGAAAAAATTAATGAAATTACCGCAAACGATACGAGAAACATGTATCAACTTTTTAATGAAGTTGTGATGAAAAAAAGGCTTTATGGTCAACTAATTATGAAACTAGAAGTAAAAGTTATGGAGAAAAATGTATACAACTTTTTCATCGTCTTAAAGGAAAAAAATTCATTGCTGGATGTTGCTCAAATAACATTCATACATAATACATAAATACATTTTCAGCATGCGAGGAACATCGGTGTCACTCGAAAGAGTATTCTTAGTAATGAATATCATATGGGCTGAAGAAAGAGTTAAAAAAGCTGAATCAACCAACAAATCTTTACAAAACTGCGAAATTAACTGTGAACTGAATTGCAGAGAAATTTTCGATGCAATTAAAAGTAACAAGGAATTTTTGGAAAATTTCGGGCAAGTGATTAATAAATTCTTAACCATTAGATACGTTAGTTGAGCTGAGGTTTCCTGTTAGTAATTGTTTTATTTAAATTTTGTAATCATAGGTACTTATCCGAAGAGGTATAAGGTATTTCTCCCGCCTTCCTAGTGTTCCTTCGTGGTGTAGTGGTTCTGCATGCTGGCCCGGTATTCCAGAGGTCCGTAGTTCGATTCCCGCCGAAGGCGTTTGCTCATTTTTCATCTCTCAGTCTTTTCCAATCAACCTAATGTCTCTACAGTGGCGCCCGAACTAAAAGGGTGTTGGATGATGATTCTCCTCACCCAGAATTTGGCGATTGGGTTCCCTAAAAACCCCAGTCACTCTTTAAAAAGGGGAAGTATATAATTTTCTGCCGCCTTCCTAGCGTGCCTTCGTGGTGTTGTGGTTCTGCATGAGGCCGTTTCGCATAGTGTTAAACTAGAATCTTACTATAAAATTAACTGCACTTATTACTTTCTATAGCACTGTATTATGAACCATCTGTTTATATATATATATGTATACAATGTACCTAATATCTGAGAATCTAGTGATTATTATGTGCCTAAAAATTGTGTATATGTATGTTAGTATATATATTAGTTTATCCATTCAATCTCCTACAGCATCATGTAACAAGTAAAAATAACAGCACCAATTACTTGCTCTAGCATTGTATTAAGAAACTAATACATAAATATGTATATGTATTATGCACCTAATGTATATGTACCCAATGACAATTATGCACCTCATAATTGCGTATAAATGCATTATTTTTAAAATACTATAAAATTAATTGCATCAATTATCCTCAACGGCACTCTACAATGTACCATCTGCTCATGTATATAAATGTGCCATGTATCTATTGATTATGAAATCGAATGATATAAGTATTGTAAATAGGTAGTATAATATAGCATTGTAAATAGGAAGCTGTACCCACGCACCCGCATACATTTCTACGTAACGTGACACAGTAAGGCAAAATATCAACCTAATGTCCTATTATAAAACTAATAAGCACCTATTACTAGTTATAACATTATTTTATGGATCTAGACTTTATGTAAGTACATGAAGTAAGTACAAAATGTTTATGTCACCAATGACTATTATGTACCAAATATAAGCGTATATACGCTTTTGTCTGTATGTAATTGTGTCTGTATGTCATTGTTTATATGTAATTGTACCCATGTATCTACTAGTGTTATCACATATCTTGGCACTGTATAATTAATATACATCTATTACGCACTGAATAACCATGTACCTAATGTGTCTGTACCCAAAATGTCTGTATATATGTATATGAATTTATGTTCTGTATACATGATAATGTAACTATGCATCTGCACATTTTATCCTGTAACACGGCACCGTATCGCACAGATCAAACTAGAGCCCCACTCTAAAATTAATTGCACCAATTATCTGTTCAGCATTGTATTAAGTACCTATTGTTAATGTATGTTAAAGTAGCACTTACCTAACGCTTGGGTACCCACTAATTACTGTGTACCTAATACACGTGTTTTAATGTCTTTGTACATTGGTTAATGTACTTAGAAAACAGTACAAATAATTCAGTAGCAAGACACTGTACCACACAGAACTAATCTAGGGTCTAACTTTTAATTCACTGTACTAGTTACTTATTCCAGCATAACATTGCGCCCCTAATATTTCAGTATGTACACTGCTCAAAAAAAAAAAAAAAATGGGACAGTGCTATATCTCCCGTTCTATTGGGCTGATTGACAAAATTCAAACTGTGTTTTTCATGTCTCGAAAGCGCGACTTAGGATATATATTAGATTTATATATAGCACTATTCTAACATAGGTATTTTGACAAAAAATCGGACTTTTTCTGAAATGACATACCAATTTTTTTACATATTTCGATTCTACGACTCAAATTATGCCAGAATACCAAGTTTTGTAAAAATCGTACGAATAGTTTTTAAAATATTAGCTCTCAAAATTTTAGCTCCTCAATGTTAATTGAATTTAGCAAATATTTATTAATATCTCTTTTTTTATTAAACTTTTTTGATTTTTTCTCTCACATTTCGAAATTTTGGTTCATTCCAAATAAAATTTACCCATTTTTTGCGTTTTATTTTTTAAATTTCTATTTTTAAATAATTTCTATAGATTTTTCGAAAAACATTTTGAATTATAACCTATAAAATTTTTACCATCATAAAGTAGGTGTATTTTTAAGCATATCTGCAAAAAATTAGACTTTTTTATTCAAAATTTTCTAAGATATACACGAATTTACATAATTTCGCGTTTTGAAATTTGGCACCTTTTTTTTGAGCGATAATAACGCCAAATGTGGTCTATGGATTTTTGTTACACTGAATTGCCACAGCTATTTTTAACCTTAAACTTCAAGTAAAATTTTACGAAGAATTAATTATATGACATTTTTTTCCTCAATGATGCGTAATAAATATTTATTAATATTATATGAAAGGCTATTTTTTAAATTATAGATGATATTATTCAAATTTTTAATTATTCTTTTTAAATTTCTCTCGTATCTTTTCTCTTTTTAAAAAAATTAAGAGTAAGTTTTTGTAAGAGTAAATTTTTACCTTCGGCGTTTTATCGTCTGCTACTTTACTTCGTTTAAATCGAATTGTCTAAAACTGAGAATTTTCGTTTGATATTTATTTGAATTTTATGACATTAACTGCATAATTTATTTCTAAACAAACTGTTGCTTTTGAAGTGGCTGAAAGAGCGGCTGATATTATCATCCATATTTTTAAAGCACAATATATTTTTATAGAAACATAATATTTAGAATAATCATTTTTTATAAAAGTCAAATTATGATATAAACATACAACCCTCTAGAGAATGAATTAATGGAAGTTCAATGGTTATGTAGAAATGATCTGCAGCTACTTAATGGCTGGATAAGTCAGCAGATTCTGTGGACAAGTAAGAATAATTATATAAACGACACTAACATTCTGGATTCAATAAACAACGAGGATACGATGTTTACTAAATGAATTTAAGAAGTTTTAAAACATAAAAAATCAACTAATTTTTTTTCCTAAAATGTATTTTTGTGCGTAGCGTATTTTTATTATATCCTTAAAATTCTAATTTAGAATGTAATTGTCAAGAACTGAATCCTAATCATCAGTAATATAATAAGTAATTATTACGGTTATTAATAAATCCTTCTTATAAAGTAATTGCAAATATTTCAAAAAACTTTCTGTCTGAATGCAAACATTTTTCTATGCAAATATTTTTAATTTTATATTAATCAAGATTACACACCATATTACTTATTTCCACTTCAAATCTTACCGTCAGTTCTAGTAGAATTTACAAATCAATTATATTTAATTAAGGATTGGATTGGATTATTTAATTATGGCAAAGCACACGAGGGCTATCTGCCTAAAGGGAGGGATGCCTTCGTGGAGGACTTTCTAAGGGAAACTGGCTCGTATACACGTTACACATGGGGAAACCACGAAACCGCCCATGCGGCCAGCCCGTTCGCGGGATTCGAAACTCGGACTGAACTACCAGTGTTCAGCGTCTTTACCGCTCGGCCGTTGGTGGGCTATTTAATTAAGGAATGACCATCTAAGTTAAGAAGTTAAGAAACAGCGTACCGTAACAACATTTCAATTATTGGCGCCGTATCTTTCATGTTACTCCCGATTGGCTAGCTACATGATTTTTAATGAGTATTCGGATTTTACTAGTAACTTCACTTGGAAATCACGCTTAAACTAGGTTAGTTGGTTATTGGAACATAGAAAGAACATGGGAGCTATTTGATTAAGATGCTTTCATAGAGAATCTTTGTAAAGAGAACTTAAAAAACTACGAAAACCAACCATGCAGCCTGGGTTAGACTGAGCAGCAAACAATTAGTATTTAACAATCTTTTTTTTTTTTTTTTTTCAAATGCTAGGCAACTGATGAGGCTCCAATTTAATATTTTATTTGTAAATATTTAAAATATTGTTGTATTCTTAGACACAAAAAGCAGAATTTAAGTTTTGTTAACTCGTTAGTAAACTACCAAGCCGTAGTTCAAATGAATATTCAATTTCTTTGGCAATAACTGCATTCACTTAATATTCTTCGAATATGAGCTAAAGAAGGAACGTTCTCGGAAGATTAAAGAAGTGTTTAAATCCAGTGATATTAGGTTTGTCTTACAAGCTCAGGATCAAAACGATTCTGAAATTGCCCGAGTAGTTGACTTGTAAATGGATGTGAATTAAGCAGATTACGTTATTCAGCCAGAAAACGTATTCCAAATGTTTTGTATCGCATGACAATGCATCTTTTCATTATTCAATTACCAGTCGGAGAACCGCTTGTGTTCCGAAAATAAGTATGTGTACTCAATCGTCCTGCATGTTCTTTAAATTTGTCTTCTTGTGATTTATTTTCTTTCCCAAAAACTAAAGTTGCCTCTCAAAGGAAAGTTTTTTGACATTGAAGAGACAAAATTAATATGACATCTACTTTTAGAGGCATGCCAAAAACAGATCTCTACAAACCTTCTCTTCCATTACATGTTGTGCAGTCAGACAAAAAGTTACATCAGCGTAAATTCTATAATCTATTTTTATTACACATTGATTACTTTATTAACATACAGTGAATATATACTAAATCTTTTACTTTAGCTTAAGTAATTCGGAATTTTTGACGGAATTGTTGTCGGAACTAGGACTTAGAAGATAAGTCAAATTAAATATTTCGATAACCCAATAAATTCAAGTTCGAAATTTCAATATTTTATTTTCGGAGGGAGGGGAAATGTTTTCAGTTTTGGTCCATTATACTAAGTATATTTGCTTCGATTTTTTATTTTTCTATAAAAGCGAAAATTTTACGCATGGTATACATATAACGCATAGCTTCAAATTAAAATTTAATAATATACAGAGTGGTTAAAGTTCCACATTGAAACGGTCATAAAAGGAAAACTACTGGATCAAATGTTATCAAACTTGGAAATCATCTAAAGGAGGTCATGGGAATTTATTTTCCGCGAAAAAAAGGAAATTCGAAACCTCACCACCAGGGGGGAAATGGCGCTGTATGCAATATTGTTAAACGAAATATGGGTCGGAATCTAACTTAACCTTTTGTTAAACGGGTTTAATATGTTGTATACCCTTAAGAAACTTTGAAGTAGGCAAATTACCATTTAAAGACGTTAAATTCGATAAATGTCGAGTGCGCCATCCCTGTAAGTGAGAATTTCGTCCGTGAAAAACACGAATTAGCGATTAGAAAATGTGAGATCGCAAATCACTCTCACAAGCGTGTACAATCTGGAAATCGTTTTCTTACAAATCGCTAATTTGTAATTTTTTAAGCCTGAATTCGGCACTAAAACATGAAGATACTGATTCAAAACGCTTTTAATCGATTTGGGCCAAAGAAATCTCTCATGTTATCTATCTAGTTTCATTGCATTCTCCTACTGCATTCGATTGCATAACATTCATTTCACACCGTTTACTGTTGAATAACAGCTAGTTTTATAACAGAACCATTTTTTTCTGAAGAGCAGTCGACAGCTGGACCACTGCGATTGCAGCTCACTTAGAGTCAATATTAAAATGTTTCGTGATACATGAACTGCAGTAACGTGTAATTTTAGATACTACGATTTTTATGCAGGGCTGCGCACCACCTCAAGAGTATCGCATAGTTACTTAGGCGACATTTCACGAATGAACGTCTTATAGGCCAACACTTCCCCTCTTCCCACCAGACCTCAACCTCTGTGACTTTTGTCTACGAGGTTATCTCAAAAGCACTGTTTATGGTGATAATCTAAACAATTTGGCAGAAATGTGATACACTGAAATGAAAAATGTGATACACTGATAACATTCCTCCTGATATGCTATGTGTAACGTGTATACGAGCCAGTTTCCCTTAAAAAGTCCTCTATGAAGGCATCCCTTCCTTAAGGCAGATAGCCCTCGAGTGCTTTGTCGTAATCTAATAAACCAAACCAAAACCAAACCTGATATGCTAAGAGCTGTTGAGAATGCAGTAACATGATTTAACTTGCTTTCGGAAAATGCTGGACGCTACATTGAACGTTTCGGAAAATATTAAACACATTTTAAACAGATGTTTTCGTGTCTTATTTCATTTAACAATATTGTATACAGCGCCATTTTTTCCCTGATGATGAGTTTTTGAACTCTTTTTTTTTTCCGCCGAAAATAAATTCCCATAACCTCCTTTACACGATTCCCAAGTTTGATAACATTTGGTCCGGTAGTTTTCCTTCTATGACCATTTCAATTTGAAACTTTAATATAACCACCATGTAAATTAAACTTTAAAAGTTTGACAGTTTGGTTCAAGTCCCAGCTTTAAAAATATATATATAAATATAATCTTTTATATTAATTCTCTTAGAAAGAATGTTTTAAGAAGCTAATTTTTCTCTGGCGTTATAGACTGTATATAAAAAAAAAAAAAAAAAAAAAAAACATGATCTTTAGTATGATTTAGATTGTTTCAGCCGATATAAGAATCGGGTCACTCGGTGGTACAGAATAAACCCTGCTGGACTGTTTTATTTCTTTGTCATTTAACAAAAATATTTTAATTAAAATATTTATCCTTTGGACTTCGCTTTAAACTTTATTTATAGCTAAAATGACTAGAAAATGAAAAGCTGTCTTTAGCTGAAACGCAATTCATATAATTGATATTTTAAAAAATTGACAAGAATGCAAAATGTATGGAAGTCTAGCAGTCGAAAAATCTTAATTTTCTTGTGTGAGCACTGAAAATAACTGTAGAAGGAAAGAAGAAAATTAGGGAGAAAAGTAAGTAAAAATTTGCAGGGAAATTTGGCTGTCAGACATACCAAGATGTTCAAAAAGTTGGACGCTTTCGAATATACTTTCAGGATACTTTAAAGAATTTAGGTGTTCAAAGAGAAAACACTTGGACCAGCAAATACCATCAATTGAGCTTGTTTTAACAGAAAAGACAAAACGATATCATTGCAGATTAAAGTGAAGAGCGACTGGTTTTAAACTATATGGTTGTGTAAATTACGTTATAGAACATCATATCGTATCATAAATGGTGAATCCCATGATTTTCTCAGTCGAATTATTTGAAGATTCAGGAGTTTATCCAGTGATGTATGTGGATGTCACCTAAAGATGTTTTTTTTTTCCTTCCTGATGAAACAGCGGCCGAGCGGTAAAGTCGCTGAACACTGGTAGTTCGGTCCGAGGTTCGAATCCCGCGAACGGGCTGGCTGCATGGGCGTTTTCGTGGTTTTCCCCATGTGTAACGTGTATACGAGCCAGTTTCCCTTAGAAAGTCCTCCACGAAGGCATCCCTCCCCTTAGGCAGATAGCCGTAGTGTGCTTTGTCATAATAAAATAAACCAAAACCTTTTGATGAAACCAGTCTTTCCTTTCATCTCATACCTTCAAAATGTTTAGCCTCTAAAGACTGATAAAGGCTCTGACGAAATACTTCGTGAAGAACTTTCTAAGGGAAACCAGCTGTCATACGCGGTACACATGAGAAAATCCACGAAAACTCCCATGCAACCAGCCCGTTCACCGGGGTTCGAACCCCGGAGTGAACTACCAGTGTTCAGCAACTTTACCGCTCGGCCGTTTGTGGGTCTTTATGAAATGGAAGGCGATAACTTTATTTAAAATGATTGTCAGAAATACCAAAATGTTTCGAAAAGTTGGATACTTTTCAATGTACTTTCAGAATGCTTAAAGAAAAAGAGAAGAAAAATAAATTTTTTCGTAAAATTTAGTATTCGTATTTTTTTAAATTTAAAACTTTTCAGTCTTATGGTATTTGATTCTTGCGATTTCAAAAATAAAATATTTGACTAAAATATGAATAACATTTTAAGAAACCAAATGTAGGATATAATTGTGTAAAGCAATGGGCACAATGATAAAACTGTTTAAAGCAGTGTATGCAAGTCGTCCTAAGTTAAAATATCGGTTATACATCCTCTTATTTATATATATTTTTTCTAAACGGAACATTGAAAGGCGTGTAAAACTGTGCTTTACTGTATTTTCTCTTTTAAGTATAGTATGCAGTTTTCAAAAGCATCGTAGTCTGGGTTACAAAGTATTCTTCCGAAAGAAACGCAGTTCAAATAAATAAAATCAAATTCTGGAAAATTGATATTAATAAATATATTTAAAATGCTCAGTTCGAAGGAATAAATAGAAAATTTTAAAACAATTATCTGAAGAGACAATGCAACACAAACAATTAAAATAAAAGTATAAAAATTTAAAAATGACCTAAAATAACAACTATGACGAAAAATATATATAAAGAAAACTATTTGAAAAAAAAAAAAAAAAAAAAAAAAAAAATAAACGCTGCACCTTTATTTACGCAGTTCGAATAGGTAAATAGAAATTTTTAAAACAGTTATTCGAAAAAAAAAACGTGCAACTTAAACAATTAAAATGAAATTCGAAAAAGAAAAAATTACTTAAAATAATAAGTTATAATTAAAACTATAATATAAAGAATATTATTTGGAAAAAAGGAACGATGGTGAGTTTTTTTCCTCTCACAGGAAAGGAAACTAGGTTGCCATATATTAAGAAGTTCGTCAAGTGAACTATTCTTGGCGCAAACTGACAAAAAAGTGCCAACATAAATTTGTGAATGTCTCCGCAAATTTCGCTCCAAATTTTACAAAATTTCATATTTAGGCGTAATTTGAGTCGTAGAATCGAAATATGTAAAAAAAATTGGTATGTTATTTCAGAAAAAGTCCGATTTTGTGTCAAAATACCTATGTTATAATAGTGCTATATATAAATCTAATATATATCCTAAGTCGCGCTTTCGAGACATGAAGAACGCAATTTGAATTTTGTCAATCGGCCCAGTAGATCGGGAGATATAGGACTGTCCCATTTTTTTTTTTTTGAGCAGTGTACATGTCTTGTGTATTTAATGATAATGCTTCAAAGGATCATAGTGTACTCAACATATGAGTTCACACGTTATGCATATATGCTACCGTATCCACGCTTTTGCATACACCTTGTAGCATGGCAATGTATTTTCCAGTGTCTACCATTAATTAGCTTTAACGTCATTGTATTTAAGTACCAAATTTGTATGTTTGTTTATGTATTAGTATATTAGCACAATGAACACGCATGTTTATCTAGATAAAGGTGGACGTGGCGCTATACCGATTAACCGTATTGGTAGAGGGGTGGTGCCCACGTCCTCCGTCGCATGTAGTGGTTCTGCACCCTGGGCCGTATTCCAGAGGTACCTGGTTCAATTCCCGGCGAAGGTGTTTGCTCATTTTTCATTTTTCCGGCTTTTCCAATTAATCTAATGTCTCTACAGAGGTTTTATTTTCTCCAAATGGACACTGTTTAAGCAAAAAATGCCCAGGTGTTAGTTGCGAAATATAAGAAATGACAGCAAGTAACGTATGAGAACAACAAAATAATTTAAATCTTTGTACTTTAGATTTTACTTTGCACTTATTTAAGGGTCAGAAAATTAATTGCTATATTAATTATTAATAAATTAATTTATTTCTATGTGATTCGTATTTTCTTATATTATAAGAGTCTCCGTTATGTCAAAATCAGTTTGAACAGCATAAAGACTTGTTGTTGACTAATGCTCATTTGTTTGACCTATAGTCAGCCCAAGCCCACGAAATTCCTTGTGGCAAGAAGTGCAAGATAGGCCTGACGTTAGCAGCCCCTACCATCAACCTTGAGCACCTTACTCGTGACAGTGCGATTTAGCTCAGTTCTGCCTGTGAGCACCTCACGCGTGACAGTGCTATTTAGCTCAGTTCCGCTTGTCGTTGGACACAGCCTTGAGCCCTCACTCGTGAAAATGCGATTTAGCTCAGTTCCACCTACGTTGGCAACAGCCTTGAGCACCTCATTCGTGACAGTGCGATTTAGCTCAGTTCTGCCTGCCGTTGGCAACAGCCTTGACCACCTCACTCGTGACAGTGCGATTTAGCTCAGTTCTGCCTGTCGTTGGCAACAGCCTTGAGCACCTCACTCGTGACAGTGCGATTTAACTCAGTTCCGCCTGTCTTTTGCAACAGCCTTGACCTCACGCGTGACAGTGCGATTTGGTTCAGTTCCGGCCCCAATATTGATGGAAAACACCCCGGGGGCACGCGTTCGAGGGTCTCCCACCCCTATTTCCCTACCATCAACCTCTCCAGAGGACTTTCGACTCACCGCCTATTTAGACTGTCCTCATGCCGCTTAGTCACTATACATTTACAAACATCCATGCCTTCTCCGGGATTCGAAGTCAGGCCCTCCGGCACCACAGTCAGGGACGCTAACCACTATATCCAGTGAAGGGCAAAAAAGTGTATTTGATTCAAAATTGATGTTTTTAAATCAATAAATGTTTTCACGCTTTGAAGCGTGAAATGAATTGTTAAATATGTCAGAAACCTGTTTTTTGATAACTATGAAAAATATTTTGCTTAAGGTTAACTTTCAGTAAAGAAGGAACAATTTCCCTAACGCTTAAGATACTGCCATGATACGTGACTTTCGCTGAAGCAATGTGCCCTGTATTTCTCTCAAAGAAACAAACTTGTTGTTTTTATTTTTAATTCCGTTATTAGTGGTAACTTTAATTTAAAAATCTTTCAATGACGTACTTAATATATGTATAAAAATTTAATTTAATTTTGAAGTTTAATACAATTCTTTTTCCAATGGCAGATTGTGAACAGTTACAAATGTAACACACTCCATTAATATATACAAGGCCGGATGTGGTGGTCTCTTTATTATGGAGGCACCTAATAGGTGGGCCACCATCGCCTTTGCTATGAAGTAACGGACAGTTACAACCATGCCTTCTCCGGGATTCGAACCCAGGCTCTTCGGCGTCGCAGTCAGCTTCCCTGACAACTATACCGACTGGGCGGTAGTTTAATACAATCTTTCCTGCGATTCATTTTCAACGATACTTTTACTTCAGCGAGTGGAATAAGAACATTGAAAATTTGAAATGCAAAAATGCGTCTCGAATAAATGCATTCCAGTTTCTTTCTTTTGAACACCAAAGTATTTCAATTTAAAATGGTGTGCTCCTTCCTAAGAAGAATTCGGCTAAGGTGTTTTTTCGAACTTTCACGCTCAATTAAATTTTTTTGTTCTTGTTCCAGAAATGGAAAGAAAGAAGTCTAAAAAGCTTAGTCAGGGATTTTATGAGAAATTTGTCTCATCATGTATGAATGAAATTGGAGTTTCAAGAGACTTTAAGTAACAGGGAATTTTCTCGGATGTCTCGAATTCCGTTTGAAGTATTTTCAGAGCTTTCAGCAGAGTTGTAATTTAAAAGCTATAAAAATAGGTTCGCTTTCTGTGAAATGCTTTCCAACGGAAACATGGCGTTGAAACTCTTGCAATTTTACATAGTGCAAGAAAATAAAAAGATTGTTTGAAAGCTTGGATTTTGATTTTTTCAAGCTTAATATCGTATGAAAATATTTAATTTATTTTTTGAAAAACTGCTGCAATAAATTTCAGAGATTTGTTTATTGAAATGAAAACAGCGGATTTTCATTTCTGTGTTTAAGAATTCAAAACAAAAAAAAAAACGGTGCTTCTGTTATTTACTTAATAAATATTATTTAATTCATAGTCGGTTAATGAAAAAAATTACGATTAATAAAATATTAGAAAATATGCCATATAAAAGAACTATAGATATTTAGCCCAAACGATCGTTAGCTAGAATGGGCTATTAAGATTCAAACGGGATTTGGCGGCGTATCACTTTAAATGTCTCAATCCCTTTTCAGATAGTTGCCATGAAATATTATTGTCCTGTATGGCTTTTAAAGAAATTATATAATGAAGAATCTGCTTAACTGTATGTACATTTCTCGCTCTGTGACAAAACAACAGTACCTAGGTCTAAAAAATTTTAAAAAACGTTGTCCTCCATCCGAGAATGTGCAACTGAATGTTCGAATTTTGAATTTTATATTTCATATTTTGTAAATCTTTATAGAATTTTTAACACACTCAACGATTCGAAATCGATCAGTGTCAACACTGTGCGGATTAAAATATTGTTATCGCCAACCCACGACACTCTACATCGAAAATTCTAAATATATGCTGTTTTAAAATATTTTGCGATTTTTCTGTTCAATTGAATTTTATGTGGTTTAATTGCGAAGAACGTAATTTTTAATTAATGAATTTAGCATACAAAACGTTAATAATAAAAAGACAAAAAAAGCTTTGCAACCAATCTTACTACGAAAACTGTACATTGGTATGAGAAAGGACTGAACAAAATTAGAAAAATGTATACCAAAACTTAACACTTTATCAGGAATTCTAAACACATGCTGCTTTTAAAATTTTTGCAGTTTTGCTGTTGAACTGCATATGGCGTAAGTGCAAACAAAACTATGCTTAATAATAAAGCTGAAAAATAAAAAAAAAAAAAAAAAAAAAAAAAAAAACAGGAGTGAGTGCAAGAGCAGACTGGTAGACTGTGAGCTCAGCCAGAGTGTAAGAAACCTTAAAAAACCCTTTTGAGAATGAATTAAAATTTAAAACCTAGTAGGGACATTAGGTTTTTTTTTAATAACAGGAACGATGAAAAATGAGCAACGCGTTTGCCGGAAATCGAGCCACAGACCTCTGGAATACGCGTCCAGCGTGCAGACAACTACACTACGAAGGCATGCTAAGAAGGCGGAAGAAATACGTTATATACACCACCTTTTAAAGGGCGACTGGAGTTTAGGGAACCCCATAGCGAAATCCTGCGTGTGGAGAATCATCATCCACCACCCTTTTAGTTCGGGCGCCACTGTAGGGACATTAGGTTTTTCTAATAGCAGGAGAGATGAAAAATGAGCAGCGCCTTCGCCGGGAATCTAACCACGGACCTCTGGAATACGCTCCCAGCGTGCAGACCACTGCACTACGAAGGCATGCTAAGACGGCGAGAGAAATACCTTATAACCTTTCAGATTTTTTTAATGATTAAATTCATTTCTTGTACCAGTTGACCTGGAGTAATTATTTTTTATTATTTTACTAGTGAAGTCATAGAACTCTGAAAGCAGAATTTTAACACCTGAGACATATTTTCTTTAATGATTAATTAACTGCAATTGTCTCCTTTAATAATTTTTATCAATTTAATTATAATATTTATTCATATTTTGTTTTAATTTGGTGACTCTTTTTCATTCCTTACTAAAGGTAGGGTCTCAGTCACCAGCTCTTCCGTACGTAAGATATTATATGTCATATGCATTGAAAGACTAATTATTATGTTTCTTAAATGCATTTATTTAGAAACAATAGGGGAAAGTTATCGATAAAAGTCTATTTTTCATGTATTATAATTGCAAGTGTTAACGGCTTCTTTCTTAACACTCTATATAAAATCTCTGTAAATATTATACGTTTTGCATTCAGCTCTTTTTTGAAAAATCTAAGAATGCTTTAATCGTTCTCACAGAGAGAAATTTAAGAACGTATATAGTTTTTAATCTAACTTCTAAAGGATTTTTTTATTTAAAATATTACATTAAATACATATATTTATTTCTTAAATAGAATATTTTAAAAAAGAAAGTGAGTACTTTATATAAACTGAAAGTAGAGTTCGTAACTGATAATACGAAATGTAATACTCATTGTTAGTGAAGAAAATGTGAATTTCTTCAATTCATAGTTATTGAAAGATACTTAAGGATGCTATCGCAAACACAAAATTAATTAATTATATTCTTGTCTGTGATGGAAAATGATTTCTATTGATTTTAAGTTTCATATTCGGTGGAAAAATAACATAATATATATTTCGTTTTTATTGTAAACTTTACTCAATCGAAAAGCGAAGAATCTGTTTGAATAATGAATATCAGAATACTCTTTCAGTATAAGTTTTATAAATTGTGGTAGTTATTATTTTGAGGGTAGTTCCTAACAAATAACTATAAGAGATTAACTTCAAACTTTTGCTAAAGTTCATAAAAGTAAAGGAAATAATTTTACAGTGTGGAAGAAAATGAGAAAACTGGTAACCGAAAGTTTGATGGAAGGTAAGGAAAATATAAATGATTGTTGGTGAAGAACAAGCAATAATTGTTTATAAAACTGTCATTAACGAAAATGAATACAGTAATGCGTTTTATTTCCGTCAGCTACAGAATTTGTCTGATCTGTTCTAGTTGCACAGAGCTTAGGTAAGCCCATCGCA
The DNA here is from genome assembly GCF_044657685.1 of Stegodyphus dumicola. Classification (NCBI taxonomy): domain Eukaryota; kingdom Metazoa; phylum Arthropoda; class Arachnida; order Araneae; family Eresidae; genus Stegodyphus; species Stegodyphus dumicola. The sequence continues at coordinate 120,197,685 of NC_140779.1, read as the reverse complement.
TTAGAATAAGTCTGATAAGCTTTTTTTGAATCATAAAACCACTGAGAAGCATATACCGGGTGATCAATTGAGCAAGAAAAGCAGTACAAATTCAGTAAATCGAAACGTATAGACAACAACACAATGCGGTTTTCACTCAAATGCACAAGTGTTATTAATAATGAAAGGTTTTTATCGGCAGAAAATTTGCCATTTCATCGACAGGTTCGCTTTCGGACGTTTCGAGGTTTGAAAAGTGGAATTGCATATTTCGGATCGCAACTAGGATTACAAATATTTAGTATGACAGCCATGTTTTATGAGAAGATCCGCATGAGGTGTCATGACACTTTGCACTGTACTAAAGACGTTGCAGCTGCAATGTTCTCTTTCAAGCTGGCAACAAAAGTTTTCGCTGTTAAGCATCCTATTCCTTTTTGTGCATTTCTATGTAAGTAGTGTCAGTTTTGGAACCCCCTGTATTTACATCACAGGTTTCATTATTGAGGACTGAATTGTTGTACTTTTTGTTTAGGTATAAAATTTTTTGTCGGGCGGCTCTAGCATCCATTATGTAAAATATGCTAAAATGCCCTCTATGGCAAAGAAGTAAGAATGTAATTCTCAGATATTTTAGTGTAATTAACGTGTCAAGCACTCGTTTATTCAATCATCTTAGACATTCCGTCAGAAAGAAATTCGTAAAAAATACCCCTGGAAAATTTTACCTTAATAAAGTTTGTATTTAACTGTGCCGAAATATTGAAAGAAGCTTAACTTTGAGTTAAAAAAAATTCGTGTAAATGGAATACCAGAAATTCTATAAGAAAAACACATAAAGTTAAACACGAGGGGTTTTTGCATTACTTATGTTAGTTTTTAACAACGAGAATTTATTTACTGCAAAATGAATTAACAGCCGAATGTTTTCAACTGTTATAAAAACTCAAATGTTTAATGCACATGAAAAAAGGTTCTTCAGAGAGTATAAAAAGTAAAGTATGTAATGTAACTATTAACATTTGGTCTTGTCATATAAGTTAAACCAAGCTTTAGAAAAAATAGAACATTTGGTATGTAAGAAATAATACGAAAGAACAAAAAATTTTTTGCCCTCTTCCAGTGATAATTTAAATACATTATGATGTCAAGACCACTAGTTACCTTTGGAGAGTGAAAAGGCAGTTCTTTGTTTAATTGAAGAAAGAAAAAAGAAATCTTTAAAGTCAAAATGCATAAAAAAGAAGAAAGTAACAAGTGGTAACAAATTAGCGCTTTAATTTCCTCTATAAGTAAATTAAAATATTTGTAGATTTCTTCCTTAATAACATTTGATAGACATTTTCTCTTAAAAATATCTTTCAGTGCTTTTAGCACGGATATCACCAAGGAATGGGTTTTTTTTCTAGAAAGATAATGATACATGTTTCCGTTATTGCGTTTGGAAGCTTGCTGTCCTGCAATTTTGGATCCATAAATATTTCTCATAATTGTTTTGCAAGAGTTTAGACTATTGTAAAGGTTGTAATGGTTACTACAGTGACTTTTGTCCAGTAACTATGTTTGGTCTATAAAGTATAATTTATATCATTTTTCTGCCTAGAACATATTTTGTGTCATTATCCTTAATGTTTTATTTAATATTCTGTATTATAGATTCGCTTTTAGGAAATTCAGATATCCAATTTTTATAAATTCTGGTGAAGAGAAAAGTTAGTCACCTGTTTATATAATATCCGCTGTTGCATCAGTGTCTGTAAGAGAGTTTCTTCCATGTTGGTTAAGATCACTGAATAATGGTAGTTCGACCTCATTTTTAGGTTCGAATCCAGGCGAGTGGGCTAGTTACACGCTTAGGTTTCTTGTTTCTGCTTTGCGTAACGTGAATACGGCTCCTTCAGAGAGTCATTCACAAAAGCACAGATCCTCTTAGGCATGTATCCGTAGTGGATTTCTAGTATTTAAGGAACCTAACCTAATTCAATCTGTATTTTTTCATTTTTTTAGGTACATTTAGTTTAAATATGTATTTTTTCTATAAACATTATCTTTTTATTTTTTCAAAGTTCTAGAGATTTATACTTAATGCTGCAGATTTCAAATGCGTGATTAAATTTGTCCCACTTAGAGGTTAAACGTGAAATTAAAAATGCTTGATACTTGTGGATGGCTAATGGGAGCAGGCAAAATTAAATAACATAGTAATCGGTATATAAAATGTAATGATACATACAGTAAAATGAATGGTAAGTAGCATATAAATAGAATAAAATTAATTTGTTGAAAATGTAAATAAATTAATTTAACAAACAGACGAGAAGCAAACTGCCGATAACAAAGTGTGGTACAAAGATAAAACAAAAGTAAATGTACTAATCTATATTTCAGTTCATTTGAAAGCGCAAAATATAATTTTTGTTTAAAAAAAATCGTGAAAAATGCGTCTCTATATAAAGATTTACCGTTAGCAATTTTGTAGGAAAAATTCCTAACAGCAAAAAACTTTAGCGTGTAAAAGAGTTTTGCATGCGATAGTTAAATAATAAATAAATAAATAAATATTGAGCGGCTATCGAATTTTGCATCAGAACGATGTTGCACTAAAATTTCAATTAGGAACTTCCCCTAAATTTTATATTCTGCAGCAACTTGCAATCGAAATATTATTTCTTTTTTCATATTTCTAGAATTCAGTACTAATCACAGACATCATGAGACAGTTTCTAACTTCTAAGTTGACGAGTCGGATATAATTAAGCACTGGTTTTACCTACCATTAGCTTTTGGAAAAACCTGAAGGTTTTACCTGTAGCATGATTTCTTTTTCATAATCTTCCTAATTTCCTCCCCCCAAAATTAATTTTTTGCGTTTCTTTCAAGCTGCAAACACACTTTAAAATTTTACGAATAGATTTCGGTTATGTTATTTTATGCCCGTGATTAGTTTCCGTATTTCTATTAAAGATATTTTTTCATGTCTGCTATTAGCAGCAAACAGTTGTGTTGAAAAATACGGGAAACGATTTTTTTATCGTCGTATGAGGGTGCTTCTCTTCTTAAAAAAATAATGTTAATTTTGTTTACGATGTAGAAATCTAAAAGAATCACCGATGAATTGCGGTTTTGTTTTGAAATAAAATGATTATTTTGTAAATTGTTGAAATATTGGCTTTTATTTGTATTATATGTGTGATCTGGCTAAGCTATTATTTTTTTGTATGAAATAGTATCTGTATAACACAAGGCTTTTAAAGTAATATTTTACGGCTTTTTATATTAGAAATGCAGTACATGAAATGCTTGAAATTATTGTGTGCCTTTGTGATATCGCAATTTAGAGGAAGATTTTGCTTTTGGAATATTATTATGATTTTCATTCTCTGTGTGTTTAAAATTTCTGCGTCAACTCAATTAATAACTAACAAGGATTTAACAAGATGTATGAACATATATAAAAATTGGAAAGATTTCGTTTTATTGATGCTTTTGCATATAGTTTTCAAAAATAAAAGATTTTTCTTTGTTGTCTTCACTGAGTGGAAGAGAAGATATGCGCCATCTGGTATACCTTATGAAAAATAATTCCGCTCCAAATATTTCTCTTTTTTCTGTTTATGCAATCAATGAATGAATGATGATAAATATAAAATGAAGAAATACGGGCATCACTTTTGAAATATTTTTAGAGAGGTTAAGGATCTCCAGTTTTATTCGCAATTTATCAGTTTTGACATATATAGCATATTTGGAATAACGCCAGTTATATAATGCGCTACTTTTGTATATAGGAAACAAATCACATTGCAGATTATTACGTACTGCTAAGGCATCTAATGTCACAAAAATAAAATTAGAAAGTATTTATACTGCAATTTTATTTTTGGTCCATTTTATATCATTCTGCTCCATATAATAAGAAAGCTTTTGAAGCGTTATCGTGATCGTCAAAAGAAACCTTAAGCTCTTGCTTTTTCAGATACTTATAGTTCAAAGATAAAATGATAAGATTTTTTCGAATACATTTCGAAGCAAAATGCGCAGCATTTGTACCTTCATGGTTTCAGAATTTCCACCCGCAACTTACTGATTTAAATGTTTATATAGTTTGTGCTTTGTTTTGCAATGAATCCATGTAAAAACTTATAAATTCATTTTCCTCTGCTTTTATATATATTTCGCTTTTTAAGAACGAACATTCTTCTTTAAAATAGGGAGTAGACCGTTTCATTTACTCTTAGCAATCGATGTAACAAATTTTAGTTCCTTTCTGTACTTACAATATCCAATTTAAGAGTGTCATTTAATGTAAAAATATTTTTAAATGTTTTATTAGTCCAAATGGGTTTTGTCCCTGAGGGACTATTGTTTTCGTCTTGCGATTTTGCATCGGATCACTCTGAATGTCCGTTTCACATTTCAAACTGTTGCCACTAAATTTTATCGCCCTGTATTATATTTAAATAAATTAAATAATGAAGAATCTGCTCGTATTACGATAAAACAACGGTATCTAGAGCCATCAAATTTTGAATGACGTAATCCTCCTGCGCATATGAGCATCTGGAATCCCAAATTTAAAATTTTGGAATTTGTTTTATTATCGATTTCATAATTTGTAAAACTTTAACGAATTTTTTATCAATAACCTCAAGGATTTCAAAGCGAGCAATGGCAACATTGTACAAAAAATTATTTTTATCTCCAGCCCGTGAGACTGTGTATCAGAAATTCTAAAGGAATGCTCAATTTAAAATTATTTTGCGATGTTGCTCTTGAACTGAATTTAATGGCTTAAGTACGAAGAACATGATATTTAATAAATAAAGGTAACACACAAAATGTTTAAAAAAAAACCCCTTTAGACGTAATTTAAAATCTAAAACCTTTCAGATATTCAGATTTTTTTAAATAATTTATTTAATAAAGAAAATTTTACAACTTGATGCATTTCAAACTAAATATAAACGTTATATTCTTATATCTGCCTGAATAAAAATTATGTAAACTTTTAGTAAAGTACTGCCTTTTCTAGTAAATGTATGAGGAACGAAATCAGAGAATGGAATCTTTGCGTGAAATTGCGCCATTCTACATATGCGTAGCATTTGGCAGTTCAGTAATTCTCATAGTAACAGCTTTTAGTGTAATAATAAAGAAGGCTATTAAAAATGTCTTAAAATATCCTTAGCACGGGAGTCACTGTACTTTGGTTTGTAGACTGAGTTGACGAAATTTATCATTCATATTTGTAAGATATGGCAATTTATTAAAAGTATTCTATAACAGAAATATATAAATTTTGCACAGTTTTGTTCACCAATAAATTTATACTTTCTTAAAGCTTAATAATGCATTCCTTTTACAGTTGTTCGGGTTGTTAGAATAGTGACGTAAAAATTTTGTTCTGCGCTATTAGGAACTGTAGCAGCTTGCACTGATACGATGTTTCTAAGCGTTCCGTGTAAGAAGTGATTTCATATTCTGTATGATGATTGATGTTATTCACTCCTAGGTTATATCGTCTAAAATGTTCCAGAACATTTTTGTTGTATTTGTTATTTTAAAACAGTTGTTCGACTTTCGTAAAATGTCTCAAGCATTAGTCTCAAGTCATAAAATGTCTCAAGAATATTAGATTTAATTACAATCCTTCTTCATTCGATTTCATTTGAACTTAAAACAGGTAGTCTTGACATTTTGTTCGCAATAATTTTGGAATATCTAAATTTTTTATATAATTAAAATTATGAAAATAGCCATAATTTAAATTTTTATTTTATTGAACTTGTTTTTAGATTAATGCTCCAAACCCTCCCAATTTATTTTAAATATTTTATTAATATATAATTTCCCAAGGTTAAAAATTATGAAATTTTTAGAGTCATTAGGTAATTTTGAATGCAGGAGACACGTAAAATGTGCAATTTCCTCGCCGGAACTCGGACGTCAACCTCTTGAATACGAGGAGAGTGTGCTACCGATACCCCCCAAAGGCATGCAGAAGGGAGGGAGAAAATACCCCTTTAAAGGGCGACTGGGGATTAGGAGGATTCAGTCCCCAAATCCTGGTGGTAAGAGTCATCATTTACCACCTTTCAGTTCGGGCGCCACCATAGAGATATTAAAATTATTTTGAATGCAGGAGACATGTAAAATGAGCTATGCCCTCGCCGGGACTCGAACCCGGATCTCTCGAATACGCGCCGAGTGTGCTATCGATACCCCACGAAAGCATGCAGAAAGGAGGAAGAAAATACCTTATCAACTTTATCTATAAATAGCAAAAGTTCTGGACATGTAAGTTAAGCTCCATTTTAATATCAGAGAACGTACGAATGCTAAATCGCAAACTTTTCTTTCTAGCGCTCAAAGCTGCCAGTTAATGTTCCGGTATTAGCCATTTGCTAGACGTCGTTAAATCGCGCCTTCAAACGGTATTTACGACGAAGTTTTCGAAAGTTTTAGATAGAGAGATTTTGATAGTGATGTTTTTAACTATTCGTTCAACCGCCCAGATCTGTCAGCTAATATTCGGGCATTAGCCATTTGCTAGATGACATTAAATCGTGCTTTTAAAGTTGAGCCAACGTAGGCTAAATTTGTGAATTCGGCAACTTTTAATTATTTATAAATTCAACTTTATGTTATTTTACTACTTACAAATGATGGAGATCTGTTTGGATGCGCAAATGGTGCCTTCTGTGGGAATTCAAGATTAATATAAAGGATAATTCAAAAACCTTCACAAGACTGTTGTATTCATACAAATGAACTAATAACTCAGTTGTCAGTCTAATTAGGTCTGTTGGACATTTTATTTATTATTTCGTAGTTGGTACATAGTATTACCAACTACAATATCGTCTTAACAGTTTGGCCTTTGGTGAACAAAGCCAATATTCAATAGGTTGCTTATGCAACTGTTTATTTATAAAATATTTCTGATTTATTGCAATCCGCTATTACTTTCAAAATTCACTTTAACATTACATATGCAGCATGTAAAATAAATGTAAATTTTTGTTTAACACATTAAAGAATAAATGCTCATAAATCCTATCTGCTCTGTCAGATAAAGGTGAAAACATTAAAACTTTCTCTAAATATAAAGCGCTGATTTTGAATTCAAATGTAGCTTTCAAGAAACTTCGAAATACGGCCAGAAGAAGAATAAATTATAAAATTTTACTAGATTTCTGCTCCCTTATTTATATTTGATAAATGTTGATGAAGAAATCGATACAGATGTTATGTATGAAATCTGTATCGATTTTCATAAAAATACAGCCATCTTAAAATATCCGAGTAGTCCCCTCTTACATTATAGATTTAATGTGATTTAAACGGAACCTGGGTTCAAACAAAGTGTTTAAGAAGTAGGTGAAAAATGTATTTTTTGACTACTGACAGGTTTAGGTTAAGATCGTTGTGAGTTTTTGATTGGAAGAAAAGTTGTAAAATTCTATGAAAATTATGTTAAATTAGTTTAATTGCTAATAAATATGTTTAAGAATCATAGCTTTTATAGGTTTAGAAATTAATAAATAAGTGTATTAGGTGGTTATTGATATTGCGGGCGCGAATAACTGCAGAAAAGTTAAAAAATCAGACAGAGTGCACAAAACGGATAAAACCGAAAACTTGACGTTCGAGTGTTAATTCGAGCTCGGACTTTAATGGCGAACACTCAAATGCACACCTTTGGTTCGCAAGGTCTGAACCTGGCAAACGACTGCAACAAGTTAATTATCTAATCAAGGGCTGAATATTATCAACTAACTGCACCTTCCGCTGTAAGCCGAGATTAGCATGAAAAGTTCATGCTGTGTTCAAGCTTTCAGACTTCGTGTCCCATAGAAGGGCCCTTCAAGTAGAGTGAGCGCAGCACAGTATGTCTAGAAGGACAGGATAGAAGATGGCGAAGGGAAAAAAGTTGCTACCTTGATATCAAAGTATCAAGGTATTCAGCCCTTGATTAGATAATTAACTTGTTGCAATTGTTTGCGAGGTTGAGACCTTGCGAACCAAAGATCTGCGTATGAGTGTTTGCCATCAAAGTCTGAGCTCGAATTAACACTCGAACGCCAAGTTTTCGTTTTTATGCGTTTTGTGCACTCTTTGTAAGTTTTTCACTAAATTGATAGCGCAACTTTTGGTCTCGTTCATTCGCTCTCCCAACAGTCTTATAAGTTCAGGTTGGAATTCTAATATTCCTTTTTTCTGCCTCTCACACGGGAATGCGGCCCTATGTTCTATGGTAATTATTGCGCATCTGGACGAATACTATCACCCCTTTTAATTTGTAAAAACCATTTAGAATCACCCTGTATAGTATACACGATTTAGAATAAAGGTGGATATATAATAAATCAAAACCTGTCCAGTTAATACTTCTGGTGCCACAATACAGCCTAAGAAAAGTTTTAATGCGGCTTTCTTACTAATATTTATAATTTTAAAATTATCTTTACAACTTCTGAGGAAAATTCGTGATTGTTAACTTTTCTGTCATAGCTGATAGCATTTCATTTATATGTGGTAATATTGTGATTCCCTATAACATTGCGTACTCACATAACATAAATTTAAGTTCCCTTGCCATGTCTTTCCTGTTCAGTTTTAGCAGCAAAAACATATTCTAAAACAGAACCCCCAGAAAAAAGTGAATAGGCCGAATGCCTAAGCCATCTAGAAAAATAGTGTGTGTGGTGCTGCCATTTTATTCTGTCTTAGTCGTCTAACTGCTGGAAAGAGTTTTGCGAACAGGAAATGATGGGAGTGCGGATTTCAAGCATCTCTGACATTGCTGTTACTCTCTACAAAGTAATATCTCATACATTTAATTAAATGAATAAAACACTAGAAATTTTGAGATGATCTGCATACATCAAAATTCAAGTTTTGGTCTTTATGCCCCAAATGGTTAATAACACCCTTGATTTGGCCGATCTAGACATGCATGTATTCGAATCACTTCTTATACCCATGTCCTAAGATATGTCATTTCATTGTCAATAGTTATGTCTTTTTCATTTCAATAGAAACTAAAGCATAGGTACTTCAATTATACTCAAGAGAGATGCGTAAATTATTAACCAGCATATAAATTCATCAGACATGAGGTATCACATGACAGAAACTCATCGCTCACTATGCTTGTGATAAAATGATGTATTTTATAATCGATTTCTTGTCGATGGCATGTAATTAATAACGTTTGCCGTTAGTGCATTTCTGGATGTTGACTAACAGAACTAATTGATACTGTATAGCATTATAATTGGCCATTTTCCCAGGCTTCTCATCTGCAGAGTTAGGTTTAATAATTTCCACAACTCGCCATAAAGGCTTTTCATTGTATCGATATTCTTTTCATCTAGAGCCAAACCCACAGTGTGAGACATTTGATTCCAAATGAAAGGAATGTATACTTTCTATTAAACTTGTAATTTATGCTTTCTGATATATTTCGAGATATCATTGAACAAAATATGTGATCCTTTAAAAATATCAGAGTTTGTTTTCGTTTAAAGTTTACTCAAATGGATTAAGTTATACGATTTCATCTTCAGATGATAGAAGTGAAAAGTAATTGCTTCTTGATTTTAAAAATATTATTTCTTAGATTCTATTTAAGTATTAAGTTGAAACCTTCGTGTAAATTATTCAAAGTTTTCAAACTTGTAAATTATATTAACCTTTTAATGCCTCACGAATGGCCTAAGCATGTACGGATGAGTGGTTAAAGACTGATGAATGCTTGGATTTCGATCCAAGTTCGATCCTAGACGAATATTTGCTTGGTTTTAGTTGATTATGGCAAGGAACATTAGGAACATCTAAGGGGAGGACTTTCTAATGGAAACTGTCTGAAACGTTACGTATGAGGAAAACACGAAGACGTCCATGCAGTCAGCTCTTTTGCTTGGTTTGGTTTATTTAGTTACGGCTAACCCTCAAGGGCTATCTTCCTAAGGAGAAGGATGTCTTCGTGGAGAACGTTCTAAGGGAAACTGGCTCGTATACACTTTACACACGGCGAAAAACACGAAAACGCTCATGCAACCAACCCGTTCGCGGGATTCGAACCTCGGACCGAACTATCTGTGTTAAGCAACTTTACCATTCGGCCGCTAGTGAGACCTCTTTCGCTTGGAATCGAACCCATGTCGGAACTACCAGTGGGCAGCGATTTTACCGCTCGGCCCCAAGGCTAAAAACGATAGCTGCATGGTTAGTTTTCTCGGTTGTCCCCATGCATAACGTGGATACGAGCCAGTTTCTGTTAGAAAATTATACACGAAGACATCCCTTCCTTACGTAGACAGTGCTTTGTTATACTCAAATAACCATGATTTAAACCTAACAAACACCAGGCAAAGTACCAGTCTGTTAAACCAGGCTTAAACTTTAAGCTAAATGTAGAGTTAGCGTCTCCTCCAACTGAAAGCTATTGCAAGACAAAAGCAATCTGTAACGCATATGGAAGCCATTATAGAAACTTTCTACTTATATTGGAGAATCTAACGTTCAGTACTTTAAGTCAGAAATAGTTGATTTGCCATTTTTATCCTCTGACAAGCATAATTTCTTTTCTTCTCTTGCTCAGGATTTCGAAGATATGCATAACCGACCATTGATAAATTAGGCAACTCTAAAAATATATTTTTTTTTCCTTCTGATCGTTTTTTCTCATATTTCTTCCTTTTAATAATAACCTCAATTCAAGCCGATAGAAGCGTGTAAAATAACGAACCAATTCTTTCTCGGCGATAAATTTCGTTCGCGTAGGCTATTAATTTATGTCGGCATAGTAGGATTCTTTATGAGGTTATCATATTCCTGGCCTTACTTAGAGCCACCATGAATAAGACTCGGCGTAAATTAAACCTTGAGTGGAATTGATTAAATCAAGTTAAAACGTTTCTGAATGTATCAAAGTCAAGAGTGGTACTAGTAATTGGGTGGAATTTTATGAGTTGAAAGATTTTTTCAAAGACCTTGCTTTATTCTAATCTTCAGAATCTTATGCAAACATTCTAGTGAATACATTACGCTCAGAAGGAAAAAAAAATCTATCTATCTATATATCTTAAAGCGGGGAAAGAAAGATGAAAGAAAAAATAAAGTGCTTTATGATGAAGTATTTTCAGATAAAATTATTTTTAAACTCGCTCATTTATTATGTAGAAAATTTAGTATTGATGAATTTATTCGTTATTTACATCGAAAGCTAATGAAAAAAAAAAAAAAAAAAAAAAAAAAATGTTGAAACTTTTTCATTTACTCTTCTTTTTTTATTTAATTCAACTGTTTTTAACTTTCATCTCATGCTTAGTTTAATGTTTGTTAAGCCGAAGTTCTTTTCCTTGTGGGAACTGAAGATACTTCCTTAGTCATTAGTGAAATCGTTAAATTCAGGTTCTAGGTTTCTTCAACTAAGCTTAATTTAAGCAAAAGAATATCAAATGACAGTAACTTTCCCTCTGGCAATTAGAAAAACAGCTAAAAAGCATTTTTGCTTTTTTTAAAGGAAATTCTTTTAAACGACTACAATATTCATTTGGCTTACATAATTGTGAATTATTACCCAGTTTAGAAAATTATTAATTAAATGAATCCCATAAAAATTAGATCTTTAGTTCGACTCGCAAATATTTATTGCATGGTGCAAGCATATCTTAAAATTTGACAGTCGCTAAGAAATAGTTAATACAACGTGCAAGGATTTCTTGAAATTTGTTAAGCTTAAGTTCGATATATAGTAAATATTTTGCATGTGTTTGCTTTAGAATTGTAATTAACTTTGCTACCTTTTTCCATTTATATAAAAAGGAAGGTAGATAATAGAGAATTATATAAAGACTTGAGAGAAGATCAAAATATTGGGTTTAATTGGGTGAAGGCACACGTTGGACATTTTGGAAATGATAGGGCGGACGCACTTGCCAAGGAGGCAATTACCGATGTTAATGCTCGTGATATTGATGTACAGGGATCAACAAGGAAAGATGTGACTATTATGAAAAATTATATTTATGATAAATGGAGTAAGGAGTGGGAAAAGTCTGATCGAAATAAAGGTTATATGAAATTAGTTGAACTTAAAAAAGGTTTATGTTAGACAGACATTGAAGTTAACCAAATCGTTACAGGTCATGGCCGTTTTCCTTTCTATTTTAAAAGGTTTAAATTACAAGGTCTGACCTCTGTGATATCTGTAAAGAACCGGGCACTGCGGATCATTATGTGGAAACATGTAAATATTTTACTGATATTAGGAACGAGCTGAAGAAAAATGACGTTTTTAATATATATATGATATTTTAAATGATTTTAAAAGACTGAAATTTGCCAGTAAAATGGTAAAGAAGATTAATCATGATAAGCTTGAAGTAGGGATTTTAATTTTAATTTTGTTTTTCAGTTATGTTCTTTATGTCTGTTTGTTGAAGGTGTTGTTTTTAGCTTGCTCTGGCGCAGCCTGCAGAAAGGCCATAGGGCGACGTAAAGTCTGCCAAGAGGGTCGGATCCCTCATATCATATCATATCATATAAAAAGGAATCCATTATACATAAATTCTGTTGTTGGTGTTGCCTGACAAACGTCGGTCTAAGTTCACGACATTCATCATCGCAAGGAGTAATATGTGACTCCTTGGCAAGAGCCTTGAGAATCATATAAGTGACAGCCCGACTTTAGTTCAGTTCCGCCCCCCCCCAATTCTGTGAGAACACACCACGGGGTCAAGGTCTATCCCTCTTTCCCTATGACTAACCTCTCCAGAGGACTTTCGGCTCGGCGCACATCTGAAGTGTCTCCATGCGCACACACGCTACATATTTAAAAACATCCACGCCTTCTCCGAGATATGAACCCTGGGCCTGTGGTACGGCTGTCAGAGTCACTAACCATTATTGGGCGGTATTTAAACTCTGACTGCTGTATTTATTTCAGATATCGTTAAACTGCGACAAATGAGAAATTTTGCAGTATGTTAATTTTGAATTTCCTATTTGTATATGAATTTTGGTATTGTGCAATTTAAAATTTATAGAATTATTTTTCGTGCCAGCTATTATAAAAAAATAAGTTACATAAATCAAATCAGAAGATCATTTTACTTACGCAACTGAACACCAAAATTATTTACTTTACAGATGAAGTAAATTATTCCTACATAATAATAATAATAATAATAATACTTGGCAAATTATTACATAAAATCAACATACAGAATAGCAACATTTCTTTTTGAAACGTTTATCAAATGTCTACATGCGTTGAAACATAAAAACAATGGCGATGAATATATCAACAGTCTAGTTTCAATCCGAATATTCTCAGATTTGTAGAACATGCTTCTGGGACACATTAGATCCGTTTCTATCGAAACAAAAAATTACTCGCACAAATTTATTTCAGCTTTAGTTAATTAAAGGTTGTCAATTAAACCCTCATATATTCATCATTTAGATGCAGCAGAGATTGGTAATAGATCACCTTTACACGAAAGAAGTTTTCTCCTATTTCACTGATGTTCGTTTTACACATATGGTAAGGAAAATTGCAGCTGCTTCTCACACGTGCCCTGCATCACCACTTAGAACCCAATTATTCTTCCATTTTCACAGAACTGACATTGTTCTTGGGGAATGTGCTTGATACAACAAACATAATTTCTTCGTGTAGGAAATTTGTCATCGTTAAAATTTCACAAAACAGGAAATCTACACACATTATCTATCGGAACGAGATACGACCTAAATCCCTCTAGCAAACGTGGCTTTCCCCACACCTCTTTTCACGTGTGATAAAAAGAAATTGTTAGATGGTAACTTTACTCGCTATGAAAGCGATAGGTATGAAAATAATCGAAATGTGAGGCTTGTTCTTACGCCAAGTGTTCCGACTAGAAATATAACAGAATTATTGAAGTTGATTATACTTCTCAGATCTACTCGTAATAATACATTTAATTCAACAACAACTTGAATAAAAATGATATTCAAAAGAATTTTTTACAGCAAATAGCTATTTTCTATCGGGTGGTACTAAGCTCCAACTTTTACTCCAAAGAACGTGTACATTTACCCTCATATCATCCTTAAGCAAATTGTCTCAAGTTTTCAATTGATATTTTTTAAAACTTGAACAGTTTTTATCTAAATGATTATAATACAGGGTGATTCTAAATTGTTTTTACAAATTATAAGGGGTGATAGTACTCATCCAGATGAGCAATAATTACCATAGAACATAGAGTCGCATTCCACTCTGAGAGGTAGAATAGAGGAATATTAGAATTCCAACCTGAACTTAAACAGTGTTGGGAAAGCAAATGAACGAGACCAAAAGTTGCGCAATCAGTTTAGTGAAAAACTCACAGAGGGTGCACAAAAAGGATAAAACCAAAAACTTGGCGTTCGAGACTTTCATGGCAGATACTCAAATCGCATCCTTGGTTAGTAAGGTCTCAACCTCGCAAACGATTGCAACCAGTTATTTGTGTAATCAAGGGCTGAATATTATCAACTAACTCCAACTCAAGGTAGGTTTGATGCTATTTCAAAGTAGCAGTTTTTTCCTTTTCACCATCTTCTATCCTGTCCTTCTGGACTCGGTCTAACAACAAACCACCACTTACCACATCCAACGAATGATAGAACACTTTACTATCGTTTCATAATCAAACACCCGCCAGCTATAAGGAGTATCTGCGCAGTTGTACAGCAAATCAACGCCCTAGGGCAAGACCGAGCCACAGTAGCATGGTACTGCAGACAATGTACTCAACTATTAGATATTCGCAGTATGTACACATTCTGTAATACACATTCCACATTCAATTTCGAGCCTCGTGTTAACATCTGCTTTCAACAGCCACCAACTTGCAGAAATAATGTTACTGATATGTTTATCAGTGTAAAGCACTGGGCACCCAATGGAATGATGTGTTATCGTAAATCGAAATATATAATATCCGTACAATGCACGAATGTAGTGTATGCAACGAAATACGTAATTCATGCAACAGAAGCCCCTAATGAAAGTATGTACATTATGTTTCTTCTGAGTGTAATATTTGCATTTATGTGCTCTACGTGTTTCCATATGTATTAACAACGTCCTATGTAAAAACTACCCGACATCTAGCCCCTGTATGGCCATGTAAACTCCTGGTGCAGCCTCACGGGGCTCCAGCGAGTTGCTTCTTCGAGATAGTGGAGGACGTGGGACAAATGCCTGTTTACCTATGTTATACGTCAGGCGTCCCCGTCCTCCGTCACCTGTCACCTGTCCTTCTGGACTTAACTGAGTTGCGCTCATTTTACTTGAAGCGCCCTTCTATGGGACACGATGTTTGAAGTTTGATTCTCTTCTGTTTATCAGATAATCATTAGAAGTTAAAAGCCGCCAAAAGATATTAGACGTTACTTTTAAACCACTAATATTCTAAAATACGGACTGTTTTCATAAAAAGCATGAAAAAGCACCTAGTCTCTCTTAATGTTTTTTATCCAACGGTACTCGAAAGTGTGAAACAGCATGAGGATGTGACGGACAAATTGCAAGCGTCCGCGTGAATCACCGTGAACGGCAATGGGAAATGGACATACCGAGTTAGAATTTCCTTCCGTAAAGTAAATACGGAAAAAAAAAAAGCATGGTCGAAAGGCTTTACAAAGGTGAAAAATCTATAATAATATATAATATATAATCTATAATAATAAATCTATAATTATAATAAATAAATCTATAATAATATAATAATAAATATTATAATAATAATCTATAATAATATAATATGAATAAGTATTTCTTATTCCCTCAAATTAAGACTGGAGCAATTTACCTCCTGCTGGTATTTTATATATTTAATTGAGCTATAAAGTGTGTCGTTTGCAAGTAGGTTGCGTATATACTCTTAGGTTTGCCTAAATATTGCATCATAGATTCACATTTAAAAAAAAATTAAATTCGTTGGATTAGCTCTAAAAGATTTACGTAAAAGAAGATTCAGGCATTAAACTATTTTAAGTATTTTAAGTACGTACTAAAACTCACAAGATGTTTTCATGGTTATTTGCATGGTCGAAGTCGCACATGAAAACGACCACTAGGGTCCTTTTAATGGAGTAGTAGCAAAGCTTCTGGTATAACGGCGGCACTAGGAGGACGGTATATAATTACCTTCTAAGATCGGAGATAAATTACGCGGTGGTAATTCTGAGCTGACACAATTCTTGAAGGAACATTGCTCACATATGAGTTTATTATTTAGTTTCGGCTTTTGGAACAGTGATTAGTACATATGTGGAGGGATTGGAGATTGACCATTATATATTCTTGACTATCTAGAAACAAGTACTTGATATCTCCGAATTCCATCAGCTGAAAGAAAACATGTATGGGACGATGACATCTGCTGAAACACATATGTGCCAAGACGTATCTATAAATGCACTAAAATAGCTCTCGGAATCTCCAGTCTAGCAAATAAATAAACGACATCCTGGCGTACCTAAGGGTAGTAAAAAGAAATGCCAAATACTTAAAAAATGCGTAATATGCATATTTTTAAGATAGTGCTATATCATCACACTAGACGTCCTTTGAAGTACTGTTTGAACTTCTGTTTGCAGTGTGAAACTTGCATAACAGTAATAATATATGTACTACAGATTTGCAAAGTACACTAGTAATAGAATAATCTGTCATATTGAACTAATATTGTAATTGCATCATACCACTATTTCTATATACTTATACTGGTGCACTAGTATTTCGGTACTGCACAATATTTTTTAAGTGCTTATGTTGCGAATTGTATTATAGATTCT
Source organism: Stegodyphus dumicola (assembly GCF_044657685.1). NCBI lineage: Eukaryota > Metazoa > Arthropoda > Arachnida > Araneae > Eresidae > Stegodyphus > Stegodyphus dumicola. The sequence continues at coordinate 120,180,861 of NC_140779.1, read as the reverse complement.
AAAGTATTATTTTGTTTGTATATGTGTAATAGTTTATTGCCATGAATTTATTTTCAAATGAGTACAACAGTATGTTCACAACAATGTAGTATTCCTAGAACCCACAAAAACGCAGCTCTATTTTTAAACAAAATCGAAAGAACAGCCCATGCACTGTCCCCTTCAGCTCAATAGTAGTATATTCAAAACAGATTTGCTTTAGCCGCACGGCTGACTTCCCTCCTTACACTGCACTTTAGTTGCCCTTTGTTGTAAAGACAGCACATTTTATCCGGACTTGCAAACAAAATTAAATTCACTGGCAAGGTTTAAGTAGGCTTTTAAGCACCATATCCAAATGCACCAATTGCTCTGTCGATGGAGAAAAGCTTATTTCCATGTGTAAGAAAATATCATCCGGTTCCTCAGGAAATTCACTAAAGCAGTCTTCTCGTGTTTCGTCACAATGAATTATAGATTTCTAAATTGTGAAAGAAATATTTGATTTTCAATGGCGGGCCCTCAGCCGACTTCGGCTTAGTCATATACTTAGTTCAGCAAAATAACAAAGAAAAAAATAATTTTATTACTTGTTTAGTGATTTTTTTAAAACTTATATAAGAAGTTAATTTTTTTGATGGACTGCAAAAGATATCAAATGTGATTTCATATCATTTCGACTTGTCATCCCTTTAATATATGGACTACATTTATGCATCTACGGTTTTCCTCCTCTTTCGATTCCATTAGAGAAGCTTTTGCGTATATATTAATGCAATGTAGGTCAGAAGAAATGTCCTTTCATTTATCTGGAAAAGTGAATTTGAAAGTTAAATTCTGAATGACAATATGCAATTCAGTTGTACATCAGAGATAAATATTTCACTGCCTTATGAAGACATTCATTTCTATACATTAGATGAAGATCATATTTTTACGTAGCATATAATGAATATGTATTGAAATGCATTTGATGCAAATTTGCTCCATGAAGCATTCGTTTTATAAAGATAGCCATTCAAATTTTGATATATCGAGAAATTTTAATATGAAAATAACATTTGCTGAATATTTCCTTTGAGATGTTTCTTAATGACAAAGCAAAGGTTGTATGGAAGAGTTTTGAAATTTACGGAAGAAACAATATTTCGAAGAAATAAGTTATAATAAAATTTTCAAGAGTTGCATTTAGAATTAAATAAGTAAAATTTCCTTTCAAATGTAAATAAGAAAAGGATTTCTTTATTATGCATTTAAAAATATCATGCATAAAACTCAAGTCGAAAACCTACCATATATTCTAAAATCAATATTCCTGTCAAAGGATTTAAATAATAGAGAAATTTTTCTGGGCTTTTATGCATTCCGTTTTTCAGGCTTACATATTATTATTGAAAATTGCGCTTACACAGACTTTGAGAGAGAAACTTCATCTTTTAAGGACATTTTCCTTTGTAGCTAAGTATTTGATTACAGTCGAGAAGTAACTGTTCTTGAAAAGATACTAAATACTCGTATTATTATTTTGGTATCGTAAAACATGCGACGGCTAGATGCTTTGGAAAAGTGGCGCTATAAAGATTATTTTAGAGCTTGAGTGTAGACTCGTGTAGCTTGTGTGTGTTTAAAAATTGTCTCATCCCTGAGATATAATTTTTGCTCATGACTAAAATTTTTTCTTGTTTAGTTTCCTAGAAAATCAAACAATACCATTATTCTTAAAATTCTTTCTTTATCCTGATCTCATCCGCTTATTCACGTTATTTTAATTTGATGCTGTCGTAGTAAGCATTGTACGAGGGTCATATTTAAGGTATAAATGATTTGATAAGGCGAGAACTAAAGAGCTTGTGAGTTAAATTTGAATTAAAATGCGAAAACAATAAATCAGTATTATAGAGAAACCTCAATAATGCTAAGCAAAATACTACAAAACTAAGATTTATTTACATGAATTAGAAATGATAAGAAAAGAAAAGAAGAAAAATCGTCACAACATTATACGTCTGCATCGGTATTTCATTTTAGTTCCAAACATGAGTTCGAATGAAGATGGATTGATGCTATTGGAGATGTGTTGGTATGCTGGATTAACCCTTTGCTGAACTTCATCAACTTGTGCATATCATTTTGTCTGATTCTGAGCTGATAATTTTGAAAGAACAGAAACTATGAAAGAATTCAATCTCGCAATTTCTCCATGGATATGAGGCAGTCCGGTAGTAATTTTAATATGCTGAATATTGTTGTTTGAAAATTAACATTAAAAATCTTTAGAAATAAATGCTGGATTTTATGGGAAATTATACGCGAATGATTTCCAAAGTCAAAATTTTGATTTTCTAATTTGTTGAGAAACCTTTTCTGTCACATAAAGCTAAGAATGTTGATTCGCGACACTGAATCTCACATTTTAAAAAAGAAAGACGGTCAGAAATTTTAACATCACATTTTGACCATGTGTTTCAGTTAAAATTTAAAACAATATTTTCTGGCAATAAATTTACGGCAACTGAAATCAAACGGGGACCATAGAACTTTAAATCCTCTTGCTTTGAATCTAAATTTATAGCTATACCGAGCTTATCAAATAATTGTCTCAAAGGTGGAAAATTTGAAAAATTTTTTACGCTTCGCAAGTTTAAAATTTTAATCATAAAAAATTAATGATGATATCTTTACGACCAAAAGGATCTTTAAGTAAATTTATACAGTTCTTATAATTTTTACCCTTTAATTAGAAACCAGATATTACATTTAAAGCTCCTCCAGCCAAGTATATTCCTAAATAGGCAAATTTTTAAATTTCCGAAAGTGAATTATTTCGATCGATAGTGCTTTTAAATTAATTACAAAATCCTTTCCAATTTCTCGGGTCTTCTAAATACGGTTTGATTGTTAACTTAGGGAGTTTAACTGAAGAGGGTAACTTTAAACTATCATTAGAAAAGCTTAACATTTTTTCGGATGTCGATGAAACAGTAAAATTTTATTTCCGTTTCAGTAAACGTTTAAGTTTGTTCTTGTACCTGATACATTTTTTGGGTACTCAGTACTTATGTTTACTTCTTCCTCCGTTGAATGTTCTGTCTGACTAACTAAGGATTTAAATTTATTCATTTTTTCAATTAAAACTTCTTGGTGTTCCTTTAAGGTATCACATGTAACATTTTAATCTGTAAAGGCAACATCAATTCCTGACGTTAATTTAGTAGTATTTTTCTTTTCGACAGTGAGTTTTCGTAATTATTTTTCAAACTTTTCTTCAGAAAGCATATTTACACTTTAAAGAATTATACATTCAAAGGGAAAGTTATAAAAGTAAAATGCTCATCTGGGATCGTCTTGAAAATATTTGAAAATTGATAATATATTAGTGTTGATAATACAGATCTCTTAGATATAGTAATATCTTTACTTTAAGAACACTAGGTGGAAACTGAAACATTGCTATATGGTCAAGAACGTTTATATTTTTGACATCATTTTGTAGAGAAACATCACTAATGCTAAGCGAGCTATTACTAAATTGGAATTTTTTAAAATAGATTTATGTACAGGGATTAGAAATGACAGGAATTGGAAAAAGAAGATGTTATATTATATGTCTGTAATGGGTCATCAGTTACGAACTCTTCAGCGCGCTCATCTAGATGAAGCATTACCAATTGCACCGAAAGTTACAGTTACAGTTGCAGTTGCATGGCCATTCTCTACAGTGTTAATGACATTTTCCAATGACATGGACGTTACCTGGATGCTGATTTGTCATATCTTAATCAGCTGTTCAACAGGAAAGAAAAAATAATATTAAACAACAGAGGAGTGAAAAATGAATTATATGAGAGTCACAAGAACGGGAGTAACCATATAAGGCAAAGTATACCATGCTGAGAAAAATGATCGATTTAAAATAATATAATTTTAGAGAACAATAAAAATAGCTTTGATACTGTAGAAGCAACCTGAGGATTTAACCTTTACGGATTTATTTATTACATGACTTATTTTAGTTATTAAAAGTAAAACTACAATTAAGAAAACATTTTAATGGTTTCTTAATCTAACAGTCTTCTTCGTCGTTTCCAGTCATTTTAGAGAATAAATATCATAAATATCGATTTTATTTGAGTTGAAATATTTCAGTTCAGTTTTCAAAGCTTTTACCGATTAAAGAGTAATTTTTCTATTTAAAAGGCATTTTCAGAATTACACTGGTCATTTTCATAGGTTTGGCAATTTATTCACGAGAGGGTTCATTGCATACAGTTTTACTTACACATTTATATTACTTCATTTACTTTCTGCTAAATTATTAGACCTGCCTTAGCAAAATTGCTGGTTACACAACTCAAATAACTCACTTTTAAGTCATGTAGTTTTCTGGCTTTAGCTGATTAAGAACAGGCGTTACATTATAGCAACTACTATTCAAGATACTAAGATTTTTGCAGGAGATAATAGATGCCGAACAAGAAGTAAATGATTTAAAAACTTAACGTTCATTTTTTAATGTTATTGCTCTTTAAACTTTCCAACTTTCCCTCGAGAAGTTCTTGCTTGTAGCATTAATTCATGTTCTATTACGTTTTACAATGACCTTTATTAAAGTCATTTTCCATTAAAATTTATAAACAAAAACAATTTTATGGACTAAGACCGTGTGCCATTATCTACAATTCTTAAGTTAATTAAAATATATACTAAAGAATTTTTACTTCAGTTCCTGAAAGAAAAATCCTTTATTACGGAAATAAGGTTTTACATTTTGAAATTGTTTCGTAGTTTGCAGTAAAAGTAGCTAATTGGGAATGAAAGATAAAAGTTTACTGGATATTCAGAAGTGACTATAGAGTCAATAAAATATAGGAAGTGAACTTGATCATAGTAATCATATTAATGTAGGTAAACATCCGAAACTTTGACAAATAATGTTTAAATATTTTTCCCTTAAATTTTAAAGAAAGATGTTTAAACATTTCCTTTATTTAAATTGGTAAACAAAGGGAAGCAATAACATTAAATTCGCATACAAAAACGTTGCAGAGAAAACAACAGGAGGAAAAATTACTTTCGAACAAAACATTGTGAGATCAAAATAACAAAGGAAAAACAACATCGAACTTCTAAAACATCGTGATAGCAAATAAAGCGGTTAAGAAACTTCTCAGTTTTAAAACATTGTGGGAAAATTAAAGCATCTACAAATCAATGCATGATGATAACGCGCAGATATGCCTTTTTTTGTTCTAAAAATTTGAAGTTAATTTTTGCGGAATAATCTGCAAGGACAATAATTGTAAGCAATACTTTTATCTCTATATTATCTGTTTTTCCATTAACTAGTAAATATTTACCGAAACGGCGAGAAAAATAGCATTCAGAATCGAGAAATTAGTAAAACTTAAAGCTATGCATAACAATTAATAGAGAGTTATACTTATGATGCTAATTATTAAAAGACATTATTTAATTAAATTCTTTTTTAAAGATGTATTAGTGGACTTTTATGAAAAATTATAGCAAAATAAAAGAACTGAAAAACAAAGAAGAAGGTAGGTGGTGTATTTAATTATGGCAAAGCACACGAGGGCTATCTGCCTAAGGGGAGGAATGCCTTCACGCTCATGCAGCCATGCCCGTTTGCGGTATTCAAACCTCGGACCGAACTACCAGCGTTCAGCGACTTTACCGCTCGGCCGCTGGTGGGCACCAAAGAAGAAATTAATTATAGTTATGTTAAAAATTTACATTAAATTTTACTAATTTCTAGAATTTCATTATTTCAATTTCCTTCTTGGTTATTCAATAAAAATTATTAGTTAATTCAAAAATATGAAATATAGCGTTAAAATATTCATTGTTTCTTCAGAACTGTGATGAGACTGCCTTCCTTTCATTTTTTCTACCCGTTTTTGTACGACGACGTTTTCTTCCTGCGTTGTTTTCTCCGCGACGTTTTTGTCCGCGAAATTATCACCTGCAACCGAAAGATAACAAGCAAACGCGAGAATTGCCGGTGGTAGCAATCGCGATAGAGTTCCTAACAGAATCTTAGCAGACTTGGAAATTATATATAAGAGGTTAGGGTTTAGAAGAGGTCATCGGGAATGAATAACAAACGTCTTCATATTTTAGCGTCTGTCAAGTCCCTATGTACACATATTTCAGTTTCACCAGTCTTTGCGCCAAAAGTAGAAGCTTTTTGTATGGTTTCCATGATATAAAACCAATGAAATACTGCAATATGTTTAGCTCGACTTATTTTCATTATTATAAACTTCTCAGGCAAATAAAATATCTTGAAACGTGTTCTAAATCTACGGGCTGTTTATACTTTTCTGAAAATAATTACCTAAAATAAACTCGGTGATCGATATTTTGACATTTCAAGTTTTTCTCCAGCTCTAAACCTAATCGAGACAGAGAATATTTTGGGCTTTTATAAAGGCGAAATCAAAATCTATAATAAAACGGGGTACATGTACCGTAAAAGTACTGTTGAAGAGGATGCAGATTAACCCAGGCTAACAGAAACCTATGAATTCTAAAACTTCCTATAAAAATTGGAAGTATAATCTCTGCTAATACAGCAAAGTTATCGGAAGCTATTCAGATAAAACTGTTTTTATTTATGTTGCGAGGAGAGAAATCATGGATACATTGCGCATAATAATTTTCAAAGCAAGGGAGCAATCATGCTGTAACTGTGATAATTTACAGTTAAGGCCACTGGCAATAAGTAGAAAAAATATTGTTTTTTATGGAAATGGGTTTTACCACTATTTCATCGAGATTCTTAACACAATAATATTCAAACGATTATAAAAAGTGTAAAATTTAGAAAAATAACCCTGCTGCCATTTCTGTATTCTAAATATGATTTTCTACTTACAGTTTTTAGAAGTATCAAATACTTGAGCTTATTACCTCAGCATAAATATGTGAGAAAAACTTTTATTCGCTGAGTGATTTTTATTTCCTGATTAGAAACTGAGAACAACAGACGAGATTTATGAGCATTTAAGTTTCGCAGTGTAACTCCTGTTTGATGCTGTTACAACCCTATGCTTTTGTGAAAGAACTAAAAACTCATCTTCCTCCTTTTTCTGAAAGCACTGTAAAATTATTTTTTTCCTTTGTTGTAATCAAATGTAAAATGTTCTCAAATTATGTTTGACAGCTAAATTTGAAATTCCTTTCTTACCTTTTAAGGCTAATTAATTTTATTATTTCTCAGCATTATTATGCAGTCCTAATGTGAAATAAAAAGAGCCTGATTAATGTTTCCTGACATTCGAAAATAAATTTCGTTTAAAAGTAAAACTGACGCAAAAATCCTTTGCATTTGTTCTCTTTGAGACGGAAAAAAATGCCTTTACGCTTGTCTTCAAAACAGCTAAATAAGAAATAGAAAAAAGAAGTAAGGACTTTTGCCTTTCGAATTGCTTTTCCCGTAAATCCATTTCGTTGTGTTTGTTCAACAACTCATTAAGATTCATTTATTTCACATCACTAGGGATATTATCAGGAAAACTCCTGAAAATATCCGCATATCTAATTAATAACTCAACAATGCTTAGGTCATAAAATTTGTTAAGATTTTCTTCGAACTGTACTGACATGCTGATTACAGGTGCGATGATTGAAGAGTTGAGTTACTGTCAACGGATTTCGAATGCCATCACTTTTGATGGCACATAAAAGTATGTGAATTATTTCTAAGATTGCACGTGTATATTGAATCCAAACTGATTGAAGACGTATATTGCAGTTTAAGCTATAATTCTTGTTTTTATATAAACTTTTCACATATCTGTGAGTCTTTTTAACGATTTTTATACTTAACGCGTAGAGTCTGCTAATATTGATCTCTAGAATAGTTTGAAAAAAATATTAAGCGGATTGTGTTGGGATGAAATATACAGGTTTGAAATGATAATTAAATTTTGATTCTTAATTTACTAATGGGGAAGATTCGCTGTTATTACATGTTCGGGCTGACCAAAACACTGGGTTCATAATATCTTCTTTAAAAATAGTTTATTTAGCAGAGAAATTAAACATCAAAAGTAAAAAATTTCATATTCCTCTAGAATGTTTTCTCTTTTGGAAAATATTATATTTGAGAATAAATCTCGTTAAATTAGCAAAGATTTATAAACATGCAGATCCTTCGTTATAATTAGAAATCTCAACATAATCTTAAGTAATAGTAACAGCACTCAAATAAAGATGAATGCATTTATTACTGAATTCTGAATAGATATAATTAAGAAACATTCATCGAATTAGAATTGTACGTAAGTTCGCCTCGTTATTTATACACTAGAAGAAGGTGAGGAGTATATACGAGATCTATCACCAACAGTTTCCACAAAAGTACATCTGACACTCTCTTTACATTAGCAGTCTGCAGTATTGAGCCACTGAAACGGACACAAACGAAATTACGCATGAAACAAAGTTTGTTGTGTTGTAGAAGACAGGATTACTCCTTTGCACTCCTAAGGCCTCGAAGTAGCGGGTTACCATTTGTATTTTTCCCACCTTCTTAGCGTGCCTTCGTGGTGTAGTGGTTCTTCACGCTGGGCCGGTATTCCAGAGGTCCGTGGTTTGATTCCCGGCGACGGCGGTTGCTAATTTTTCATCTTGCCTGCTTCCAAAAAATCCTAATGTCTCTACAAGTTCACAGCATACACTGTGTGAAACGCAACCTCTTCTTAAATTGTCGAAAATTTGATTACCTAATGGCACAAAGTTGTATAAAATGTAAATTACAGGTTAATATGTGCTCTTTAAACTTGTAAGAGTGTCTTGTTACAAAGGTAACATGAGGCTATATTCGAATCTATATTCCTCTTGGAAACATCATGTTTTTTTCTCCGTTAAAACAAAATCAAGTTAGAAAGGCCGAATTCCACGATAACTCCTCTCTTCCATGTCTTACATACACTTCTTTTCCAAACTGTTTTTCCTTTTTCTTTCAAATTAAAAAAAATAAGCCGATCAATTTAAACTTCATACTAATTACTTTTTACTTCCCATCTTTCCGCTATTTCTTCTCCTTTTCCTTATTCTTTTAGCCTTTCAGATCCTCTGGGCTTCTTATGTTTTCCCTCCGCTTTCAGTTCCGCACTCTTTCTCTAAGATACACACACACACATAAAATAGTTTCATCAGACGCACTGAAACACTTTTGTTTTTCACTTCTTTCTTCTTAGCATAGTAAATTTTCTCTTATTTCTTCTCGACTTATTTACTGCACTTATTCCATTACTTAGGTATTATTCAAAATTTTCATTTTATGCAATCATGTCTCCTGTCGTCTTACATTGGTATAAAGTGTATGCTATATCACTTTCTCGAAGGCCAATTGGATCCTCGGAAAGAGTTCTGTTACTGACGCAACTACGATTTCCACCTCATAGCCCAAGACAGTCAAATTGTTTTCCCTCCTTCCGATACACAATGGGAGATCTAAAGCATTTCACGAAACGACGCTTAGAAAATAACATTCCGCATACACAAACTGGTCTGATAAAGAGTCTTATCCTAGTCCAAGAGAAATTTTAACAACAAATGGATTCAAAGCAAATAGAGGGAAAAAATTAAAAATTGCCGCTTTACAACACCATCAACAACGAACTTCTATGTTTTTTGGTTTTTAGCATCATTACATTATTTGAAACAGGAATCGTGAAAAATGTACAATTCCCTCACCGGGACACGAAACTGGACCTTTCGAATACGCGCTGAGTGATACCTTTACACCACGAAGGCATGGAGAAAAATGAGGGCTAATGTACCTTATGTACTCCCGTTTAAAAGGGCGAATGGAGATTAGAGGACCCAATCGCCAAATCCTGGTGATGAAGGATCATCATCCACCACCTTTTAGCTCGGCCGCCACTGTACAGACATTAGGATTTTTTTGAAGCTGGTGGGGTTAAGAAATGTAGTACCCTCGCCCGGATTCGAACCTGGACCTCTTGAACATACACCGAGTGTACTACCGTTACATCACTAAGGAATACTGAAAGGAAGGAGAAATTACCTTATAGGTTTTGGATGTGGCCTGTTATGACCATGAGACCAACTTGTTTGGTGAAGTGGGATGGGGCTGTGCCCGCTACTGATAATATATAGGATTTTTAGCTACTTTAATTTCAGTATCATTGGCTATTTTATATCGGATTTCACACTCTGCAGAAAGGAATAATTTTTTCAGTGCAGCATCCATTCGTTTGCACCGAGATCCCAAGAAGTTCTAAAATTTGCTATTTAAGCGATATACCACGATAGAATAAACCAATGTAGGGTTCAATGGTTTTGATTAAAAGATATAATATAGAATTCTTCTAAATCATTGACAAAAGATCGGATGCTACTCTTAAATCATTGACGATATAGTATTAGAGATCTCTTCTGAATAATCGTCATAAAATTCTTTTAATAAAATTAGTGTTTTGTTGTTTTAGAGATTAAGCATGAATAAGAAAAATTACAATCTCAAATGAATCTCATATATATATATATGTGTTCTGAATAATCGTCATAAAATTCTTTTAATAAAATTAGTGTTTTGTTGTTTTAGAGATTAAGCATGAATAAGAAAAATTACAATCTCAAATGAATCTCATATATATATATATATGTGTGTGTGTGTGTGAGGATATAAAATGAATGATTTGGAGCTTGGCAGTGGCGTTATAGATGAATAGCGAAGAAACTTGGCAAGGCAAACATGTCCGGATTCAAAATAACTTTATTATTGAGGAAAGCAAGTCGGGATTCGCAATATTTGGTTTACATACGGACGATCGTCTTATGCTCTCTACATTTTTGTTAGATCAGCACATATTCCTTGAACAAAGAAGGCAGCCGCAAAGCTTCTGGCCAGGGAGGAAAGCTTAAGCGAAAGTGACGCATCAGTTCATAGAAAGAAGGGAGGGAGTCAGTTTTTAGTTATGGTTTACAATTCGGTGATTGGTCAAGAGGTATCTGCATCAAGGGTTACGTAAGATCGCATGATTAATTTGAATGACGCAGGTAGACTTAAGCGCTACTTATAGGACAGATAGATGAAGTTCCCAAATGAAATAAAAGATATAAGATGTTATGGCGAATTAAATTTAGAAGTTTGTTTTCATACTTTTTATCTTACACACATATATATATATATTATAGTGTGCATACGGGTTTGTAATATACTGAAAGCACACAGGTCCAATGATAAGGTAATAAATAAATTTTTTGAAAAGAAATACTTCTAAGTTCTGCAGTTTTCCACAGAAATACTCGTACAAGTGATCAAAGTAGCACAGAGTACAATCAGTATTTACGTTTCAAACTGTAAAGCGCGTTAAACACAATGCAATGTAAAGCGCATCTAAACAGACCTTGGCGGCTGGGTGAAAACTTATATAGTTTAAAGCCAAGGTATTTTTAATACTTTCTGCTCCTCGAAATTACTGGAAATCATCATGAGTGTCGAATGCAACTAAAGTAGTGATCAATTACACTTATTCAGTTACAATATTTATTACGGTGATACAGGGACAGGACCAAAATGTCGTCCAATAGTCGCCAAGTTTAGCGACGTTTGTCAATTTTTCGTTAAATTTGGAAACACCTAAGTCTCCAAATTGCCGAGATACCCATTTGCTCAATGTTAAATGCACGTGCCCTTGTATACTTACTTTTCCGGCATACCTCGTCGCTTTAGATTTTTCATGCTACATTATACAAAAGAAATAGAAGAATTTTACCTAAAATTCCACTGAAATTACCTACGAAAGTACAAAGTTCGTAATATTATGTATATTAAATATTAATGTTGATTATCTCCTAGTTGATTTTGGATTATTGAATATGGTAAAGCACACTAGGGCTATTGGCTTTATGAGAGGTATGCCATCATGGAGATCTTTCTAAGAGAAGCTGGCTTGTATAAACCCTACACATTGAGAAAAATCACGAAAATGCCCATGCAGCCACTCCTTTTGCTTTAATCGAACCAGGTCGGAACTATCAGCGTTCAGCGGTCGCTGGTTGGCCTCTTTAAGTGTGGCCCACTTTTGTTTATTAGAATATTATGTATTAATCGTTTTATTTTTTTTAAGCTCAAGTTGTTTTGTTTATTTCAGTTTTGATTTCTAATTGAAGTTTTTTTTTTTTTTTTTTTTTTTTTTTTTTTTTTTTTTTTTGTTGTTGTTTAAAGTTGGTTGTAAGTTTAAATTGTAACTTTTGTTTTGTAAACTTTAATTTTGGTTAGGTTGCTTTAAAAGTTCTGAGTTGAAGTTGTTTAATTTTAATTTGAGTTTAGGGACTTAATATTTTTGGTTTTTGTATCTAGTTGTTTTTTAGTTGCTTTGACCACTTAAGGTTGTTTAACTTTTAACTTTATTTTTATTTTAAAGCTTTGCTGTTACACTTTTGGTGTGTTAATTTTTTTTTCTTAACCTTAAGTAATTTAATTTGTATCTCTCTTTCTTTTAACGTTAAACGAATACATACTTTCTGACTGGCGGTAGAAGAAAAAAAAAATAAAACGATTAATACATAACAAGAACGTTTTGCGGAACACCTTACTTTTCCTTCAAAATTCAGTTTTGAGCATATGCTAATAACAGTAAACTTAAATTTTTAAAATTCTATCAATTAAAATTCCTTTCATTATATATTGGTGTTATGTAACTTAATTAATAAAAGTAAATTAATGTTTATTTTTAATAATTCAAGTTTGTTAGTGTCTGCTGGAGTCTGTTTAGTTTTTAGGATAATCTTATTAAATAAAAATGAAATAAATGTTGTTATTCCCATTACTGAGATTAATGAGCCTGCCGGTTAATGCATAGCTGTTCCATGTTTGGATGTATGGTAGCATACATATGTAAGAGATCGACACATAGATTAAGTCGATAATTGGTTTCAGATGTATATCGCAATAATATTTTGCTTTTATCTGTTTACATAGGTTTCATGCATTTATATGTTGTTACGTTTCGCATTTTCATTTGGACAATACTGTATTATTTTGCAATGCGCCTCTGTAGTAATATTTGATTTATGATTTTGCTTATATTTTGCAATGAAGTTTGTAGAATCATTAGTATTGATACCTAATGGTAATAGACATCCGCACACGATTTATCTCGCAGCGAAATAATTGTACTACAGAATTTGCACACAATAATTATGCTATTCAAAATCAGTTTACAATTTCGCTTGGTTCACCTCTGTTGTCGAAAGCTCACTCAGCGGCGCATTCACTCACTCTGTTTTTATTTGAAAGAGCGATGAAAAAACATTTCTCACTTATGTAATTTGAAACAAATAGATTTATAATTGTTAAAACACCAGTGTACAATTCACTATATTCTGTTTTCACCAGTAAGAAAGTCTAGAAATTAATCATACCTGGGAAGTCCTACCTTGGACCTACCTAAACTCAGAAATTAATCATGTACTGGAATTTAATTTAAATCTGGTGCCATTCGAAATATCAATTAAATGTTCACTGTCATTCAATGATAGTTTGTTACTTTCAATATCGCTTTCCTTTTGTCTTTATTTTGAAATCTAGGAAGACCACAGTGGCAGATTTTAAAGATCGTTTGTGGTCTGCGGACCATAGATTGTGAAACGTTGGTTTACAATAATATCTTACAATTTTAAGCGATACTCTTACTTCGGTCATTCCTAAGCTAAATTTTCAGTTCAGAAGAATATGCTTATATGTTCTCCAGTACTGAAATTTATACTGAAAACTACGCTTAAAAATATGTTTAAGAGATCCACATGCAAGATTTACTAAAATTAAAATGTAGTTGAAAAAATATGAGACCCTCTTATAAATTTAATTCTGCTTTTTATAGCAAAAAGTAAAACATATTAGCATTAGATTGTCTAGAGAAAAATACAAAATGTATAATGCACACTTCTGGTGTTTATGTAACATTAGAAATATATACTTTATGTGTTGCTATACTTATAACTGAAAAAAAAAATATATATATTTTTGGAGCCACTTAATTTTACAGCTAACTAGATAATATTAACATCCTGAAGTGAAGATACCCCCAGCTTTAGCTTGGAATAATTAATAGACGTAGGTATAAATAAGTGCATTAACAATAAAAGAACCTTTAGTAAGTAAATTTTTGAAACAGATATTACATTAATTGCTTTAGGCTAAATTACCTTAAATTCTATAATATTATAAACTTAGAAATGAGTAAGAAAGTTCACATTGAATCTACAGATACTACTATTTCAATATGAAAACAGAGCTGCCTGCTGCTGTAGATTCTGTGGATTTAATAGAAAATCGTGGAATAGAACACATCCATCAATATCCGGATCTAGAAACCCGATTTTGAAGCTGTCATGGAACTGATTCTCAAAGGCCCAAATCCTTCAACCCAAATAACATTTGCGCTAGTAATCGGCTACGTGAAATAACTTTTTGCTCGAAACATTCTGTGAGGCAAAATCAATAATTTCACAATTTCATTGTGGGTTGCTTTCCGTTCAAAAGATTTCATTCAATAACTTCATTTCTATGTCATTTTTTTTCCATTTTTCTTTCCTCTTATCCTATTTATCCTATTTATTTATTTGTCTGAATGTTTTGAAACTGCACCTCTTCCCATTATTGCAGAAAAAAAAAAAACAATAGGATGTTATACCTAAAATAGTGGGATACAATTTCCTTGAAATAATTCTATGTCCTTGTTTCTCATGGCATTTTTGTAATAATGTGTAAGAACCCAGTATAATTTTACTACATAAAAGAATATCCATGAACATAAAGTAATGAAACATGAAAAATACATTGGAACGAATAGAAAGTGTGTATTTTGTGGTTCATTCTTCAATAGCTAGATCAAAAAAAAATGTTTGGTACTGTTACGAAATGTCAAGCTGCGGTAAGATAGCTTCCCCACAAAGCGGATTTAGAGTTACCAGAAAATGGCTAAGAAAGGCAGGGTTGCCAGATTTGGTGCGAAACCGCCCATTTGGCAATATTTGGCGAGAGCATTCTGGAACGAATTCGTACTGGTTTGGCCCAGAATGGTCTCGAAGGTAGTTCAAAAGCTATATAAACTCTGCCTATAAGCGGAGTAGCAGTGTATCGTCGAGTTCGTCGTGAGTTTTCGGGAATAGTACCTAGAGTACGTTGAGTTTTATCTTGAGCGTCATGAGCTCAGACAGCGATTGACCGAGTCGGGAGCTGTACTTTAGTGCTTTGCCGTGAAGCTGTCTTTATTGTTGTAGCCTGAAGACTGTGTTGCTGATTATTTCAGCGTGTTTGTCGTAGTTTTTCGACGACTGTAAACGAGCTTTTGGAACTATCCTGAGTAATATTAGTTAATAAATCAATCACTCCAAAATCCATGAACCCGTTTTTGTTGTTGTTGCAAGGCATGAATTCCCAGACCCCCGGATCAATCCACGAACCTGTAAAACGCAAAAATACTGTTACGTTTTTCCCTCTGACACCAGTTGTTGCGTTATTTTCTTCCTTCACGTTCGTACAGGGTTTGTATGGATTTGGAGTGAATAATGACAATACTACTTGATGAATTATCGAAACACACTTTATTGGTCAGTATTGTCAAGACAGCTCCAAAACACATTTTTACAGTCGTCGATGAACTACTATAAAACACGCTGACATGATCAGCGACACAGCCTCCATGTTATCAGGTTATCACGGTGGAGACAACT
Source organism: Stegodyphus dumicola (assembly GCF_044657685.1). NCBI lineage: Eukaryota > Metazoa > Arthropoda > Arachnida > Araneae > Eresidae > Stegodyphus > Stegodyphus dumicola. The sequence continues at coordinate 120,165,147 of NC_140779.1, read as the reverse complement.
TCACGGCAAAGCACTAGAGTACAGCTTCCGACTCTGCTTGGTCGTTCTCGGAACTCCATGTACTCTCGAGACTCCCCACGCTACAACTCGCGATGCACTCACACAGAGCACAGCAGCTAACTCTTCGGTTCAGTCGTTCCCGGAGCTCAACATGCTCTCTCGACGATGCATTAACGGCGATACACTACGAGACTCTTTCGGGACACTCGACGATCCACTCGGCACTAATTGGCCGGCTGTCAACTCGATCGTCTCGGCACGAGCTAACTAGATGAGACACACTCTCTCGCACTCTTGACGAGGCACACTGACTGTCTGCGGGCCAACAGGGTTTATGTAGTTTTCGGCTTGTATTCGAGAACATTCTGGGCTAATCCGGTAAGAATTCTTTCCAGAAGGTTCTCCATCCGTCCATGGTATATCGCCAATCTTGTCGCCAAACGGGCGATTTATCGCTAAATGTGGCAACCCTAAAACTGCTTTGCGGGGAAGCCATCTTACCGCGCCTGTACATTTCGTAACAATACTAATAAATAAAACTGAAGAAATACATTATCTGCGGCCATGTTTTTCGAGCATCGTGTATAACGATGCTATTAGCTCTACGTAATGTAAAAGTTGGCGGCTAATTCATATCTAAAATAATCGTAGTGTAAATAATAGAACATAACCATAAATAATATGACAGTCGGAAAAGATCTAAACTCAAATAATTCTGTACGAGATGCACTCTATATGGAATTAGAAATAGGTTTTAATAATTAAACAAATATAACAGAAATTGACAAAAACAAATTACTAGCTATATTTGCAAATTATATGTGCTTATTAAAATTATTATTAAAATTACACCATTCAAGGATCCCTCAAGTGGTCGACGGACAAGACCTCTAAATACTAGGAGTACGAGATCTCCCCAGGTGAACGGACTACCTGCATGGTTTTGCTAGCTTTCCACATGTATAACATGAATACGAGCTATTTTTTAGAACGTCTTCCATAAAAGCATCCCTTCCTTCAGGCAGATAGACCTCGTGTTCTTTGCCTTATTATTTAAATAATCAATAATCAACTATATCATTCAGGTACGTCATTGAAGAAATCAAACCGAAGGTAGCTTTAAAGGCATTGGCATTAGAAGTCAGTTATCTTCATGCTGACAGTCACTTTTGGTCAACAGAAAGTCAGCGCATTAGGTTGGTCCAAAAAATTTAGATAGCATTCTAAGTTAAAATTAAAAACGGAAACACATCGGTGGTCAGCAGTGTTGTTGGTCAGAATGAGGGGAGCCAGAGTTTAAACATATTTTATTGGTGCAAGACAACAGAGCAAATTTAGGTAAATTTTAAAGTTCAAATTAAAATTTTGTATACCGTATACAATTGCCCCGCGTTATACATGTATGATGTACGAAGAGATTTTATGTATTAAAAAAAAAGAATGATTTGAAAAGTTATAGTCTGGTTATATCTGGGAGCATAAGCTAACGAGGTCTGAAAAACACGAGCGCTAGCTTATTAACATTCTGGCAGGAAAGCGTGGTGGAAAATGATACTAAAAGGAAAGTTGCGTTAACTTAATTGTTAGTAAAACTAAATAAATCGCCAGAAAATGATTCAACACTTTTAGTTATTCGACGTAAAATGCCGTTTCGAGACTATACCCTTTTGAGCTAACGCTCTTTTGGGCTAAAAATGCTGAGAAAACAAATTGCTACATTGATACTCTTACTGATATTCCTTCATGGAAAGTTTTGCAGTTTTTTTAATTAAAGACCTAATTTTTCAAGGAATCTTTCAAGAAATGTTTTAAGGACCTAATTTTTTAAGGTAATGTTTCACTGGAAATCTTACGCTTCAGGCATGAACGTTTCATTATTTAAAAAAATGAAGGAGGTCATATTTCAAGATACCTGTGATTTTTTCACTGAATAAGTTGTCCTGAGAGGCGGTAGTCGCTAAAAGCACTGAATCTAACGGTTTATTTGTATCTCATCATGATGTTTAGATAAGGTTACTGTCATGTACTTAGATTTTCAGCCTAAATTTATGTTTGACGCTAAGCAACATTTCGTTAACAAAAATGTATCCAATGAAATACTTTTGGCAAATGAAGCTAATTTAAAGTGCAAGGAAAAGTTTTACATTTTTAACTCCAATTAAATTTTGATTTTATCTCATATAATTTCTTAAAACAACAGAAAATTCACACTTTTAATAGCTTAAATTTGTACTTGTCTATAAAATGATAAAAAGAGCAACCTTGTTCCATACTAAAATTAAATACTGACCAATAACGAATACTACTAGGAAAATCATATCTAATTGCATAACTCTAAGTATATGAGAGATGTTAGCTAAATTGTGTTAGGTTTGAATATTTCTAGGGATAAGGAAAACTACTATAATTTTATTTCATTTCATTAATTCATTTAATTCATTTTATAGGACTGAGCTATTTAATTAATTGAAATACAGTCTGAACAAACTGGTCCTGAAAGGAACTTAATGAATGATAATTAAATTATATGTTCTACCTTGTTTCATAGCAAAGGTTATTTTAATTTTAGTTCGAAATATCAATCAAAGTATAAATATAATCGAAGCATAATATGATCTTAGTATCAATTTAATTCCAAATAAATTAAGACTTTCTATAAAGAATTGCAATTTTGAAAATTGAAACTTATGAGGGCACTACAATATTTTCACTTTTAATAAGATCTTCGATTAATACGAGAACTGCAGAATTAATCCTCATCGAAATTGGAGAGTTCGCTAGAAGGAAAAGTTAGGAACTCCCTGCGGAAGACACATACAAAACTAAAATAAAATCTGAAAGTTTTCAGATATTAAATTACGTCGAAAGGAGCGTTTTTTCAACGTTTTGTGTGTTACCTTTATTTATTAAATATCATGTTCTTCACACTTAAACAACATTCAGTTCAACAGCAATATCGCAAAATAATTTTAAAATGAGCATATCCTTTAGAATTTCCGATACACAGTTCTGCACCCTGGAGATGAAAAGGTTTTTTTCTCCGTAGAATGTTGCCATTGTCCCCTTTTAAATCGTTGAGTGTGTTAATCAAAAATTCGTTAAAGGTTTACAAAATATGAAATAGGTAATAAAACAAACTCAAAATTCCAAATTTGGGCTTCCAGATGCCCATATTCTGGTGGAAAAGTACCTGGTGTACGTTATTCAAAATTGAAGGGCTCTAGGTACCGTTGTTTTATCACAATGCTAGAAACATACCTACATTTATGCAGATTCTTAACCCGGCGGAAGTCGCACCAAGAAAAGTTACTAGAGTGGGCGCGTGGGGTATCACATACCCCAATATTTAAAATACGAGAAAAATAGTTTTATTTAGTTTTAAAGCTGTTTTTCTTGTTATCGTGTATTATAAAAACTTGAATAACAATTGTGTTTCAAAAAAATAATTTCCAAAATAATCTTAGAGTTAAAATTAAGATAAATGAAAATAATGATAAAATAAATATCATGCCTCAAAGTTTCATTGTATACAATACACAATGCTCATTTTATTTCTTCACACTTTGAACGAAATACATTCACGTGTTCATGACACACAATGTTTTCACATTTTAAACATTGCATTCACGTTCTTCTGTCCTTAGTGCGAGGGCAAAAAAGTGCATCGCATCTTTCATACTTAACTGTTTCGAATTTCATGTATTCGTTTTAATTCTTCGTCGAAACTTCTGCTTTTGTTTTGCATGCAGTACGTCAGTTTCTTGGTAAAGTATTAATCTCTGATCTTTGTTCAATACGTTTTTTTTATTAATTGTAATGTTAAGTCCTCCAAAAACAGACTTCTGTTTCTGGTTGGTGGATTAGAATAGTTGAATATAATATATTTCAAGCATTTATTACAGCAACATTCAGTGCAGGAAAGAAAATTACCATTAGCCACCTCCTTGTTATTCTGGCAATTGAATAATTGGCTGACATTCCCCCCCCCCATATTCACCGCTCCTTTAGTCATATTGTAAAAACATATAATTCCTGACGTTTTATTTTCTCTAATAGTATCATCTGTAGTATGATAGTTATATAATGTTGAAAGCATAAGAACAGTTTTTTCCTTTTTTAGGAACATCAGGAATTAATGTTTTATCTTTTTCGAAACCAAAACAGTGTAGAAAATATTTCTAGTTTCATCTGCAGTTTCCGAAATGCAGTTTTCATCGCTTTCAAATATTTCTAATAAATCTCACAGGCGTTGCATCTCCAGTTCATAGGAAGTCATTATTTTTACCATAATGCAGTTAAAGGTTTTAAGAATTTAATGTCAAGTACTTTAAAATCACTTGCGAGTAGAAATATTTACTGTTACACTCTAGAAATAAATTTCTGAACTAAATATTCAGTCAGAAAAACACTTACGCGGACAGGCGCGTGGGGTATGTCATACCCCAGTTCCAACAAAATACCGATAAATCTTTTTCTGAAACACACAGACATAGAAAAAGCGGTTCTGAAAGTCAACCACAACTAGAAACTCAGCTACTGAAAGCAGCACAGAATTTCAGTTTCACAAGTTAGGAATATTCCACTTTTATGTAGGGTTGGGGTATGATACACCCACGCGCTTTCTTGCGGGTTAATTACTTAATTTCTTTAAATATAATACAGGGCGATAATATTTGGTGGCAACAACTTGAAAAGTGAATCAGACATTTATAGTGAACCAATGCAAAATGCCAAAACGAAAATAATTGTCCTTCAGGGAAAATTGCCCCTTTGGAGTAAAAATCAATAATTCGAGCTCTTCAGCAATAATGACTGATTCCTAGTTATCACTGAAGATGCCAAAATCTGCTGGAACTGAGATATATTCGAGTTAGCTTCCTCATTAGATAAGCTTTGAATTACGTTGTGTTTAACATTCTTAGTAGTTTGAAGTGTAACTACTGATTATACTGTGTGATACTGTAAATCCTTCTATGAATATTTCTGTGGAAAATTTCAGAGTTCTGAAATACTTCTTTTGATAATTTTATTAACCTGTTACCGGACTTGTGCATTCTATCTATTACGAACCCGTACGTATGCAACGTTATATGGGACGTACTTTATATGGAACCTAATATTATAGTGTGAAATAAACTATAGCTCAAAATCCAAAAGTTCCTTCATAATTCGCCTCATCCTGTTTCTTAATCGAAAGAGAATCTCAGTTTAAAAATACGGATTTATTTATTGACTTTCAGGGAGAAATTTATGGTGAATAATTCCTTCGTAATAAAAAAAAAATGCAACAAGCATCACCACCAGCGCCCTGTCTTTGGTTTATCTTCTACGCTTAGCACACATGTAAAGCCGGCTGCACCACTTATACTTTTGGGTTTTTAATAATGATGCGTCTCCATGTACTTTTAGATCATCTCGAGCGTTTCGGTAACAGATAAACTTAAATTGTAACAAATTTCTTTGTTCTATCTCTAAGGAAATTTTTTCGTGCAATGCCTTTTCAGTAAATAGAAATGACTTCGACGTTTGATATCAAACAACAAAATAACTAATTTAAATTGGCTTTAACAATAGCTTTAACAATAACATAATCACTTTTTCTAAACATACATGTATTCTTTCTCGTTATTATTTTTCGTTTGGGCTTTTAATTTTCCGGTTACATTATCTGCGCACCACTTATATCTGAAATATTTTATTGTATCTTATATTTGGTATAGAATGATTTTTGTAATTTTGCTATGAATATAAATCAACAAGACTTCAACTCCCTAGTCTCCAGCCCTGAAAAATGAAAAACTGAAGTTAAATTGCTTATCGATGTATTTTCAAAAAGGATTCTCCATAAAATATAAATTCATTTTCCTTTATCTAGTTTCATTTGATTATGTAATTTCATTTGATTATGTTCGTAAAAAATTCCTAATTTTCAGAATTTAAATTTCATTACTAGATCACTGGAAAAACTTTATTAGTCCAAAAGGGCAATTTGCCCAGAAGGACTATTAATTTCGTTTTGGCCTTTTGCGTCGATTCACGATAAGCGTTGTTTCAATTTTCAAATTGTTGCCACTAGATATTATCATCCTGTATTATATTCAAAGAAACTAAATAATAAAGAATCTGTATGAATGTATGTATGCATGAATGTATGAATGTATTTCTTGCATTGTCATAAAACAACGGTACTTAGAGCCATCAAAATTTGAATCAAAAAGTCAAAATTTTGAATAACGTAAATCATCAAAATTTGAATAACGTAATCTTTCATAGAATATGGGTATGTGGAAGCCTTAATTTGACTTTGTAATTTGTTTTATTATCAATTTCATATTTTGTAACACTTCAACGAATTTTTGATTAACAAACTAAACGATTTCAAAGTGAGCAATGGCAATCCTGTACGAAAAAAAAAAAAAAAAAAAAAAAAAAAAACATTTTTATTTCCAGACACGGTATCGAAAATTCTAAAGATATGCTCATTTTAAAATTATTTTACGATATTGCTGTTGAACTGAATTGTATTGTTTAAGTGTGAAGAACATGATATTTAATAAATAAAGGTAACACACAAAACGTTAAAAAAACGCTCCTTTGGAGGTAATTTAAAATCTGAAACCTTTGGGATATTTTAATTAGCATTTTTTACACTTAAAATTCAACAGATCTTTCAGAACTGCACTTAAAATGGATGATAAAAATGCGGATAAATTAAAAATCGGGAAATTTGGAAATTTATCGGGAGATCGAGAGGTCAGGAATCTTCTGATTTTATCGGGAGAGTTGGCAGCTCTGAGAATCATATACTTTTTAAACAAATAAAATTTGTATGCAAAATAAAATACTTAAAAATGCTATATATTTAGTTTTAATTATTTAGCATAAAAGTGCTCCAAATGTTTAAAATTGGAAAAATGAAAGGTAATCGAGTAAAATCTTTCATGTATGGCGTGAGAGAGAAGGAGAACAAACTGCACGGGGCCCATCAATGTTTCATTTCAACTTTTCTCTTAAGTTATTTTCTGGGAACAACGTCATACACTATAATTTTATCGTCAAGGAAATATTATTAGAAAATAAAAACACGTAAAACCATAAATTTTTCCAATTCTTTCTGAAAAATAAAATAATATCTCAGCATTCAACTAACACAAAGCCAATATCGCACTTATAAAAGCTTTTCTAGGAAGAAAGCAAGATAACTTGGTTATTTTTCTGTCTCTCGGAAAAAAAAAATAATAATAATAAAAGAAAAACCAAATATTTCTGAAATCTTCTTTTAAAATTGGGAGTCTTTTCTGCAAGACGTTGGAGAAAAATACTGAAAGCCATTTATTTTTTCCTAAAAGTTAAAAGATATTGAAAAAGCGTTTTTGAGAAAAGTGAAATCCTTCTTTCCTTTAGCTCAGTTTTCTGACTTGCGAAAAGTTCCCGAAGTTTGAAGAATGAAAAATCTTAGTAGCTTACCACCTAGTTTATAGAACATAACATGAATGAAGTATTAAAAATTCAATAAAAACCATTTACAGGAGTAACTGAAAACACAAAAACACTTGACCTATGTTCGATGTAAAGAGAATAGTTGAAGTTTAATTGAATGACTACATCTGACGGATGTTAAAAGAATGCATCTCTATTTTGAGCCTCCTATTATTTAAATTAAAATTTTTTAATCAATACTTACTATAGAGTTTTAAATTCATAAGAAAACCTCCATGGAGTATAAAGAATAAATATATATACTGAATGTGTAAATGTTTTATTTCTGTCAAAAATACAGTTTTCAATTTTCAGTTTTATAACAGGTATTTTTACCGAGCGACTATAACAATATTTTCTTCTTCGTTACTATTTTTGTAGGTTCTTAACCAGGCGGGAATTCTTCCTGGAAGAGTTGTTCAGTAGCTGAAGGGTGGAAAAGCTGTCGGCCTTTTATTTAGCTTTTAAGTATTTAGTTTTAGTTTCTGAATATAAAAAATAGTTATTGAAGTTTGGGTACTTATCAACATTTTCTGTAGTACTTGTTTAACGTATGAAACTCATTAAAAATACTCTTAAATATCCCCATATGTATATTTGAGCTTTCGTGCGTCGGTGCAGGGGGCAAAATAAGTTGAGAACTATATCAGAAGGTTGAATTCTTTCAAATAATTCGTTTTAACACACTTTCAGCGGATATGAAGGATCAACAAAGTAAATCACAGTTTTATTTCAACCATTAAATTTTAACAAATAGATGTCATTTAGCTTTGTTTATATGTAGGATCGAAAGGAAAGTACTCATACCTGCCTTTTTTTCAGACTAGAGTGTATACGTTAGGTGTCATACTTTTCGATATCAGACCTGCAAGCTATTTGTGACTGCGCGTCGAAAGAAGCGATTTGGGGAATCTAGGCTTTCGAGGTATCTGAATGGTTAACTTATACGGAAATTAATTCTTTAGTGGAAGCATTCTTGGGACATAACTGCAAGCGAAACATTTTCGTCTGTGTCGCAAAATGTGTCACATACATAACCGGGTCATCGTTCCTAGCTATACTGTTTCGGCTAAGAACCCTCTCATTTAGAAAAATGCTGGAAGAAATTCTTTTCTCCGAAACGTTTCTTCTAGCGTCGCACTTCGCGAGATGTGAAAACTACTAACAAAACACACCAATAAAAGTGATTGTCGGGCTACCTTGAGGAAACTAGCGAAGTTATCAAATCTACTTATTCTGAATGACCATGTTGGAGAAAATAATCAATTACAAAGAGACTTGTAAGCGTCATGTGATTGCTATGGAACAGATATCGAGCAATGCATCTACGTGTACCATGTACTAGTCATGCTACTAGATTATAAATTGTATTCCCTGACGTAACTATGGTTATCGACGAATTTGTGTTCTTTTTAATGAATGATATTTTTTTCCTTACTTAATTTTTTCCTTACTTTTTTCCTTACTTAACATACTTAATGGTATGTTAATAAAGGAATTAGCTTTATGTCTTCATGCATAGGAGTGGCTCGACAGGCATATTCCAAGACAAAGAGCATTTGGAGTCACTTCATAATTCGAAAGCGTTCTAAATCAAAAGCGTGATGATAAGGTGCTCTAGCAGCTCGAATAGCTATAAATCTATTGCCGTTTGTTGGCGGCGCACTGCGCCTGTTTCGTATTTAACCGCCAACAGTCAAGATCACCATCAACTACAGGTTAAAAGTGCAGTGGTATGCTTGATCAACTCAACATGGTTAACGGTCAGAGATCAGGACTACGTCGATGCCATGGCGCTTGGTTATAGAACCCTTTGTCTGCTGATTTACGTAGCTAAACTATTAACGGTGATATTCGCCAATAGATGGCACTCCGTGATTTTGGTTTTTTCTGCACGAATCGGGATAGAATTCGTGACCCTACGGATACAAAACTTTTCTCTCACAGTAAACAAGCTTTCTTTGAGCAAGCTCATTTCTATCCATTATGTTTTCAAAACCGTCGCAAACGTCCATTTTTTTTTCTGCTAGAGGCGATGCATTCACTTTCATTGGTCATGTGCATTTAAACTAGACTGACACCATTCTGAGACCGTTCATTAAGACATAAAAGATGTGTGTGCGGTTTTTCTATTTCATTCCGCATGTATGTGTAAATATAAATATCTAAGACGGAGGAATTTTAAGAACTAATTCATCTTCTTATTTTTTGCTTTTATTTTTTAGATCAAACTTTCATTTATTATTAATATCTGTATTACACATTTTTTGGTCTAGGCTCACTTAAATCAAAAATGATTATTAGATTTTTAAACTTTTTTTCCTGGTTATGATTTTGATGTTATAATTTTAAGAAAAAAGTTTTTAACCTGCCCTGTTGGCTTCAAAATTTATACATGTTTTTATTTTCTCATGTATGGAATTGCTTATATTTGCACGTTGTTTGAACTTGGTTTGCTCAAAATAATATTTTTACGCTATTTGTTTGTTTCTGATGTTATAATATTGTAATTTTTTACGTTGCTTACTTCGGCCTGTAGGGGTTGGAACGATAAAGTAATAGATTAATTTGATTTTTTTAACGATTACTTTAAGTTTTAAGCTTTTATTTGTGTCTTTATGTTTCAGAAACAGACTGATTCATTTACTTTTTTCGTTGTACCAACTTCTGATGACAATGCACCGAAAGATGCAAATTTCCTATTTCAATTTCGCTTTTGGCATGGTTTGCCCCTTTTGTCTTACAGTTTGGCACTGTGCTTCTGTTTTTGGTTTTGCATATGGTTTATTCCGAACTGAATATGTGATGAAATTTAAACATATTATTTGTTTTAATTTATTTTAGATTATTACCAGCACTTGTTGCTGCTTTCAGCGCGCAACTCGATTAGTTTTTAAACGCCTTTTTGCTTTGCATTTGTTTATTTATATACTATATATATAGAGATGGATAGATAGATACAAGACGATCTAGAAACGAACAGAAATTTTAAAATTTTATATTTCAGTGAATTTACAAAATATGGTTAAAATACATAGAAATTCACAAAATTAAGAGCAGGCAAATTTAATTAAGAATAAAGCAAACCGCGACTGTAAACTTCTGATTGATGGTAAGGTTTTGCAGAATAACAAAATATGTTATCAAGACTAAATTACTGCTTATATTTATCTTTATACGAGTATATGTTTACAAGGATATTCAAAACACGGGTGGGGATAATTAAGTAATGTATTTTGACTCTCACATTAAGCTCAGAGAATTCCAAAAATAAAAATTTAAGATAGGAAAGTACTAAGAAATATAATTACTCCAAAAATAAAAATTTGGGAAGGAAAATACTTAGAAATGTAATCAATCTCCTACTAAAGGAAGAACTTTCAAAGCTTAAGTTGTTAAACTGAAAACTAAAGTACTAATAGAAGCCCTTATTAAATTGGAACTGCGATTCTAAGTCGCAGATATACTTATATAGATACTGGTTTATGTTTAGCTGAAAATCAATATAGTATATTGATACACGATTGGCTCCTAAAAGTGTTCTTCGATAGACAAAGGAAGGATCGCGCCCTTATTATGTGTCACAATTTCATTGTGAAAGCACCCCATTTCAATCGCATACTATAAAAATCAGTTATCTGTATTCAATATTCTTCCTATTTTTACGCTTTAGACAAAAAAATTTCTTAATAATTGGAAAACACAACCTTAAATATTTATCTCTCTTGAAAGCAACTTGAAATTAATTTAAATCAACAAAAATCAATGCAGGTTTGAATATTGCGAGTTAGTGTTTATAAATTAATTATTATGAAACTTTCAAATTTATAATTTAATTAAAGCCTGTGTAATAAGCTTATAATAATTAGAAATTTAAATTTCTTGATAAATGTTATTAACGTAGTTTTAAGCACAATTTCTAACAATATTTTGTAAACTAAACATTTTTTAAAAGGATTTCTATGTATAAAACTGGGAACATGAGGGTTTTCGTAATAAGGATAATTAGTTATTATTTAAACCAAAATTTTGTGTGAATCACTTTTCTACATCATTTTCTCATGTGCATTAATGACTGGAATGTTGTTCAATATTTTCAGATTTCAACAGAGGACTGCAAATTGCGCTTAAATAATAGCAAAATTTCCTAAAGAAGAGAAAACGTAGAAGAGAGAATAAGCACGAAATCGAAATTTCCTATTCAGTGCTTTGCAGGGTGCTATTCAGTTTCCGTGTAAAGATGATTAATGATCTGAAGCAGAGATAGTCAGTGTACAGTTGTTTATTTAAAACCGAACTTATGACGGTTAGGCAAAATATGTTTTGTGGAACCCAAACTTAAGCAAACAGAGGGGATTTCAGATTTGTGTTTATATTTAGGTCAAACTGTCTTCAGAAACGTTTTCAAGATCAAGAGCGAGATTAAATGTAATTACATTTTCGTAAAATTTAAAATGATGCATATGAATTGCAAATACACACCTATGAAATAACGTATTTGAACTACACACGTATAAAATTCGAAATGACATTTTGGGTGTACTTTGTAATGAAGTAATTATACTTTCTATACATCAGTTAGTTTAAAAAAACATTGAAAAACAAAATATGACACATCAAAATGCAGTTTGCACCTCCAAGGCATAACACAGAAGGGCAGTTTGTGACGTAGGATGAATTTAAGTTTAAATTTTCATTGGCAGATGTGCTATTGTCATAATGCTATAAGTACAGAATAAGGAAATTTGAGATTATAAAGCATTTAATCCTTTGTATTTGTGAGCAAATTACAATAAATTAATGATATGAACAGTGTTTCATCATCTATCAAATGCACATCACTTTTTAAATGATTTAAATCTGTGCATCACATATGTTTTTGAATTTTACGGGAACAGTGACGTATGGTGAAACTCTGAGCTAAAATATAGCTTATGAAAAGACAAATTCACTTACTTATACGTCTTTAGGTGCAAACCGCACTCTGAGACACAAATGGTTAATTTTATATGGTTTGTTCTTAAACTGTCTTGTAATTTATGTATATGTTAATATGTTATGCTTGTTTAAAATATAATAAATTGATGACAGCGATTTTAGGGGGAAAGCAAGGCTGGTTTTCGAATGATGATGAGATTTTCAACAGGTAATGGAAATGGCCACCTATAATTCATTTATTTACTATGGTTTTATTACTTTTATAGCGGAATATATGAATATATTTGGCTCAGAAGTACAGTGTTTATGTATCAGATACCGGTTCTATCCCCATGAGCACTTACCTTTGACCATTGACAGTGATGGATTCATCACGCACACAACCATAGCTGTTTTAACCATAGATGGCGATGCTCTTGTTCTTTGATGGTAAAATATGAAACAAGCGAAGAACGCCACCAACAAACGGCGAGATAGTAATGGAGCTGGTAATGAAAATTGACAAGCCGAAATGAGTGCTAAACTCTGTATTGGCATCTAAGTGACAGTGAGCAGCAGGAAATGATTGATATAGAGGCTTTGAAATGCCCAAAAATAGAGACGTTGGAGGGACAACACACTTAGCTTTGGTCTAATGATCTATGTGAAAAAAGTATGAGAACTTGTCAGAATAGTCTTGAGTATTTTGAATTTTTATATATTCAGATCATTTTCTTCACTCTCACTAGATCTTTAGATCGCTACGTCACGGGTCGCAGACCATTTCCTGTTTATTTCACTCGCTTTGGAATTTCGGAAACTGCAACATGTACCTGCGGAGCTAGTCTATAAATGCTCTTTTACCAACGCCACTCACCTACGTCAGTGTTTCCATAACGCGGATACTCGCAGACGCTTTATTATATAAAATCTGTGGATAAGAACTCCCAGTGTGAATTTATTTCCTTTGTGAGTTCCTTTCTTGTTCCTTTCTCAAGAGCTTGAAATTTCCGAATTTCAGGTTGGTTTTTTAATATGTTAATAGGCGCTAACAGGTTTGTTTTAACATGTTAATAATTAAGGTGTGTTTTAACACCTTATTGATTAGTTTTAATATGTTAATAGGCATTTCTATGATGGTGAGTTTGTGCAACACTTCTTGATGTCATATTCGATCCAAGACGAGAAAGTAGGCAGCAATACATTGTTTTTTTGTGACGACCTTAGCTATAGTTTTAACCAGTTTCATTACTATGTTATGATCTTGTCTGAAGTAGAACTGATTACTTTTTATCATATTATTGGGAGTGGGGTGTTTATAAAGTCTGTGTTAAATAACTCACTCAAATATTTTCCCTAAACAGGGAAGCAGAACTTATTAGTGGATAGCCTGTGGGTTGTCTTGGGTCTTTTCAAGATTTTAGAAAATTTATGGTAACCACATGCATCCACTGTTAGACATACGTTTATGATATTAGTGAGGAATTAGTGTACAATGAATTTTTTTAGGTCTCTTTGATGGCTATATTGGAAATTTCGTCATAGCCACTCGCTTTTTTTACATTTTTGGTAAAGCTTAACATCTCATTGGGCATTACATATTGAAAGAACTTTTTGCCATTATGTAGAGATGAGAGAAAGTTCCTTCCGAAGCCTGAGGGAAAACGTCTGCTATTTCCTTTGCGGATTATGCAATTACATTTCTTGTGTATCTGAGGGCCGCTGTGATTGTCACGCTCTGGTCGTAAAGCTGGAGCAAAGAATCTCTAAGAAGTAGAAGTAAAGGTTCCCCAAGGCAAGTGTGGCTTCGTGAGACCGAAGAGACACATTACGCATATCCTTTAAGCTTATTTTAAAGGGGCAACCCATCCACCCTCCGTACCTTTCTGAGCATGTGCGAAATAACATCAGAAGGCAAACGTGCATGCCGTCGGCCATATTAGCAATCTTTTCCGCGCTATTCGAAAAGGTTCTTTGAAAGGTACTTTGTTCTAATTATATGAAATTTTTCAAAAGACGTTTTAAATGTAATGCTGTAAGTGAAATGGTTTTGGCTATTGGGAGCAAACTTTCCTCTCGGTTTTCATAATGGTCATTCCAAATAATTGTCTAAAAGTTTTCTTTGTAATTTTTTTAAAGTTGTGGTTGGATAATTATAATGTATTTCAGCGCTTTCAATTTATTTAGGGGTGCATTTAATTGCCTTTAATTATTTTTTCTGTTTCAGTTAGTTATATGCAAATTTTGCTTGTAAAATTTTAACTATGGATTCATAAAAATTCATTACGTATTGTATGGCATGTATTTCTCCCCCCCTTTTTAAGTTTACAGAACTAAATGCACTCATATGTAAAATAATTCTGGATTAAATAGATATTTTGCAAAATTAAAACTATAAAAAAATCCAAGCATACAGCAATTGTACAATTATTAGTTGTATAGCGAAGGTGAAGAATAGTCATTTTTGTAATTTTTCTTCTAAAAAATTAATTCCCAATTTCATAATTTGAAATAATTTTTGTCCCAAGGGCAACAGTATTTATTCGATTCAGTAAATTATTTACAAAATTTCTTCCCAGGTAATACCTATAGGTTTTATTTTCAAGTTAAGTGTTTAATCTTATATTAGTAAATGTAGGAAGTATTGAATATTTTACGAAAAAAGAATGAAATCAGTTATTTTAATAATTTATGTGAAATTCTTTAAAAGACCTTTTAAGTGTAATTTTGTATTTGTTAATTTAAGTGAAATGCTTTTGGCTCTTAGTTGCAAACATTGCTCATGGTTTTCATAATGGTCATTCGAAATAATTGTCTAAAAAATTTCTTGGTATTTATGAGGATGCTTAAAATTATTTTGCATATGTATTGTCATAAAAATTTGTGCACCAAGAAATAATTGTGGGATCGTAACAAAACTTGGCATGAAGGTACATGCCGGGTAAATATGCAAATGATTAGAAATTCAGCGTGATTGCGCATTGCGTAATGCCACTAGTGGGCGTTGAACTTCGTTCTTCTTGGAGTATAAAATAGGTAAGCAGAGATTATTTGAGCGTACTTATCCTTTTGCTAAGGAAATGCTGAGGTAGATATGCCGTTACGCCGCCATCGAAGC
Source organism: Stegodyphus dumicola (assembly GCF_044657685.1). NCBI lineage: Eukaryota > Metazoa > Arthropoda > Arachnida > Araneae > Eresidae > Stegodyphus > Stegodyphus dumicola. Next base: position 120,149,633 of record NC_140779.1, on the reverse strand, counting down.
CAATATCAACAGCTGTCAGAGTTTGAGAGGGGACGAATCATCGCGATGATGGAAGCTGAATGGTCAGCTCGGTGAGTAGCTCGTGGGGTAGGCAGTTCTGATTTTACTGTGAGAAGGTGTTGGAACTTGTGAACAGAAGAGACGTCATTTACACGGCGACCAGTCTCAGGACGCCCTCGACAGACCAGTCGTCGAGAAGACCCTGAAATCATACGACACGCACGCATAGAGCTAACTGCCACATTGGCCGCTATCAAGGCACAGGAAGCAACTTCATTACGGGACCCTGTGTCTTCCCGAGCCATCGCAAGACGCCTGGTTGTAGGACATCTGGTATCGCGACGCCCATTTCGTGTGCTGCCAATGGCACCCACCCATCGTTTGGAGTGGTGTCGCGCACGACAGGATAGGACTTTAAAGGAATGGAACCAGGTCGTCTTCAGGCGACGAATCTAGATTCAGTTTGACCAGTGATGACAATCGTGTTCGTGTGTGGAGGCCCGTGGTGAACGCCTCAATCCTGCCTTCGCTTTACAGCGACACACCGTTCCCACAGTTGGTGTGATGGTAGGAGGTGACATTGCTTACGATACGCGGTCACCCTTAATATTAATCCATGGCACAATGACAAGCCAGCGTCCTGTCCATGACATTCTTGGTCCATGACATACCTCAGCCACATGTGTCGCCACTCATGCCAGGGCACCCAGGAGCCTGTTTTCAATAAGACAATGCTCAGCCACACACAGCACGGATCTCCCAAGTCTTCCTCTGCCACATTAACACCCTTACCTGGCCTGCTCGATCCCCACATTTGTCACCAATGGGGCATATCTGGGATCATTTGGGACGGCAAGTTGGACAGACTACGAGACTGGCCGAACTAAAGACGCGGTTACAACAACTGTGGAACGAGATGTCTCAGAACACCATACGGAACTTTTATGCCTCAATGCACGCTCGTATAGCATCGTGCATTCGCGCTAAAGGTGGTCGAACGGAGTACTAAAAATTTCCGTTCATGTGTACTTTTTTTCTGCAATAAGTAATACTTTTTTCTTTGATTTTCTAATCACTCAATGTAGTTCTTACATATGTAAAATTTCGTTTCATTCTGACAACTCTTTCTTGGTGCGCAAATTTTTATCGCAATGAGTGTATATTCTGAAACTTGAGAAATGTCAATAAATATCATTGCTTTACTTAAAATGTGTTATTCTTTATTTTAATTTTTAATAATATGCTTTATATAAAAAGAATTACAAAATAGCGTTATTTACGTAATTAATTCCAGATTTGTTAGAAATTTAACATCACAGCAGTAGTTAATTTTGTTTTCTATTAATTCTGATGTTAGTTATAAACTAATGCTGGATCATCCATCAAATGAAGAACAATTATGTGGATTTACAGAAAGAAGGGTTAAAAGGAAAAAATAAGGAATATAAAAATAATAAAATTTATTTATTTATTAATTTTTAAAATTTATTTATCTTGCAATTGAACTTTAGGATGTTCCATGTGAAATACCTAGACAATTAAAGTTAAGAAGATAAAAGATTAAGTACACAATTTATCTAAAACAAAAGTCTCTGAATCCTGATAAGTATTAAGAAATTTATTTCATTTAAATTTTGTCTTCGTATGGCTCCTGTTTAAATTGAAAGTAAAAATTGGATAGGATTTCTATAATTCGCTCAAAATTTCAACTAACATCATTTTGCTCATAAAACTCCGGAAATGTACGAAAATAAAACATTTTGAGTTATTTCAAAGTAAAAACTTACTATCTCCTCGGACTGCGCTATTTAAATTCCGCCCTGCACTGCTATTTCACTGCATAGCCGAGGCTCTTCGGTACAGCGGCGCAGAAGTGAAAACAGGTTTACATTGCGTCTATGGAAGCTTCTATTTTTCTCCTTAGAGATTCTTTGCTTGGAGCGACCTTCCAAATTTCATCCAGTTCAGAGCTCATATCTTGAAGCCCACTTTTCATATCTATATTCTGTAATGACAGATATTTCCTTTACAATAATTTTTAATGTTCGTTTGGTATTGGGGGTCTCTCGTAAGCTTGCACTGCATTTGTGACTTTAATTTTAATTTTGATTGCCGCTCATGGTCAAGGACGCTGTAGCAATGCAATTAGAAGCCTCATTACCAGACAGCAGCACAAGGTCAGACTTGCTTGCAGCTATTAGACTGCAGCACAACGCCAGGAAAACTCGAGGTTTGAACAAGTTTGTGCCATTTCGTAGCTATCAAGCTAGAATACAAACAAGCTGATGTATGCACCACATGACTTCCTTGTACGGAATATTACATTACACATTTTTTTTCTTACATTTCATTTAAACTTATTGGATTGAATTAAATCTACTTCGTCGATAGCGCATAAACCACAATATAATAAATGCACTCTTTAAAATTCACTATATTTGTTTACCATAGCGACACTCTGGAGCTAGGTTCACTTTACAGCGTTACATTTCGTTCATTTTTTAACTCAGAATGCATAAAATTTATATCATCTTAAGAATTATCTAATCGTTGCCACATGTTCTATTCAAATACTATAATAAATCTAAAACAACGTATAAAAGAAATTAAGCAAAGAACAAAAAAAAAAAAAAAAAAAATCAGTATTTCTCATTCAATTAATTCAGTTCTCCTTTCGAGACAAGGCAAAAATATTAAAACTCAAGATGTTTGTATTGAAAATTAGGAAGTAAATCTTAAACACTTATTTCCTCGAATAAATTCCAGGATGGATTAAGCATGATTTAATTCGCAGTATTAAAATAAGGCGTTATCTTTGTTATTGCTTACTTTCTCTAGATTGGCAACAAATCTACTATTCTGCTGTTTCAAATGTAAACAAGCAATGGCCACAATGGAAAAAATTATTAGGCTTAGCGGCACTTAAACAACTTTTAAATTGTTGATAATTCTAAAAATATTGCATACAGATTTACTAAAGGCATAAACCCTTAACCGGAAGATAAGAACAACATGATTTAATCATTTTAAAGCAAAAAATGCACAATTTACAAACATATAAGAATAATAAAACTTAGATCACTGAGCCGAGTAACAGAGTGTATATATATATATATATATATTTATATACATTTTGGTGCGGCCGATTGCAACCAAAATACGAGGTGCACATCTACACGTTATAAGCAGTGCTATTTACAAAATTTCGACGTCCTGAGGCTACTCGGTTTTGAGTTATGCGAGATACATGGGTACGTACGTATACGTACAAGACACCACGAAACATTCTCTTCAAAATTCATCTTAAAGCAGTTTTATAGCTTTTTTGGAGGAAAAGAGTCTTTTATTCTGTCCTTACGTACAGATGTCACACGAAAACATCGTTAAATTGCATTCGATAGCGGTAAAAATGGATATTTGTGTTGAAATATGATGCCTGAACCTTTTCGCGAATACAATACTTCCTTTTTACTCCCTTGTACGAAGTACAATGATTTAAATTTTGTGCATTCTGAGTTATAATATGAACAAAATATAATACTGTTAAGTGCACCTAGCGCCAGAGTGCTGCTATGGTAAACAAATAGAGTGAATTTTAAAGAATCCATTTATTCTGTTGTGGTTTATGCGTTGTTGGGTTTATGCGAAGTAGATTTAATTCAATCCAATAAGTTTAAATTAAATGCAAGATAAAATGCGTATTACTGCGAATTTTTTAATACTGTATAAATTTGCGCATACAGTGGAATGCAGGCTAGTACTTTAATACAGAACTGAAAAAAACTAAAAAAAAAAAAAAAGAAAAGAGCAACGGGTGAGAAAAAGGTGTTAAAACAGATAAAAAAAATTACAGAATTGGGATCGACGGTTTACTTCTTAGGCGATGTTTTGATGGGGACACGTGAATTTTTACTGCTGTACGATCCAATAGACCTTACTTTCACACATGAAAGTAAACAAACGTTTTAATGTTTTTTACGAAATATTTCTACAAAATTTAGTTATATTTTTTTTTAACATAAGATTACGTTCCTCCATAACTGCCTGATCGGAAAGCGAAAATGAAGGTGGTATGTGAGGCGTGCTCGAATGTTTATATCTTCCAAACTACTACAATCAGTCTAAATACATCATTAGAGAGATGAAAGAGCACAAGGACAAACACACAATTTTTTTTTCTTAAATTAGATAAAGATGATATGCATAGTAACGCGTCAAAAATAGCCAAGTTTTTGTGAAGCTGTGTGCGCATGCGCGACCGCGTGTGAGTGGTAAGGGTCGTCTGTCATTGTCAGTTCCTGTATTGTAGGCAGTCGCGTGTAAACAGTCATTGTTTTCGGGTGGTGTTTACTGTATTTTATTTTATTTTGGCAAGTTAGTTGCATTGCAATTTATCGAAATTTGAGGAGTTCAGCAGATTAAGTACGTACTGTAAGTACGTAACAGAATTTACTGTTAAGCAGCGTAGGAGAATACCGGATTCAGAAGCAGGCGATATTTATATGGTTGATGCAATTATTAGTGGACAGTCAAGATTTATTCTAGTATCCGTATATATATATTCATCCAACTGTTAATTCAGGAGACATAAAGATGTTCTTGTTTAGCGCAATGAGGAAATATTCTGGGATTACTTTCATTGATCGGCGAAGAATTTGCTGTAGGAAAAAAATATTCCTATTGTTATGATGGGAGATTTCAATGTAAGCTTCAACGAAATGGAAAGGCATTTGATTTTATGAAACATCATTTTAATCTCAATATGGTCCCAAGTGACTATTCAAGTAAACTTGGCAATTTATTTATAGATTTAACATTCACTAGAAGTATAACTGCAGATAACATAAATTGTGTGTCTTATTTCTCATATCATCGACCAATTTCATATAAGGTCATTTTTCATGAATAAATGTAATAAATAAGAGATGAAATAAAATAAAATATGTGTGCTTAACATCTTTTGTTTGTTCTGCATTATACTCACATGTCTATTAGTAATCCTACAGTGGAATTTTAAACTAAAAGAGAGAGTCTACCGTCAAGGTTTTCAATTTTTGCTATTAAACTAGAAACGTTTTGCTGTCAGAAGCTAAGGCTTATTTCCGAGTGAAAGACAAAGAGAGACAAAGCACACTGCAAATGAAAAATGTAAAGCGCTGTTCATGCTCAAAAAGATAATATATATTATGCATAATTTACAAGTTACGAAATTTATAAATTTGCGATTTGCGAATGAGTAATTACTTACCTTAATATTAAGAATATCTTATCTTGAATACTTTATAAACAAAGTACCGAAATTAGTGTTACATAGATGTCTATGCTTTAATATTATCTGTAGTTTCTACAACCACAGAAGGTCTGCAAACATAACATCCAGGAATTCCGGAGCACTTAGTTATATAATAAAAAAATTTGAAGAACTTCTGCTTAGAAAACAATTAATATTCCCATTTCTTTCCTTAAGAATTTCTGTACACAGGAAATATATGCCATTCAATATAAAAAAAATATCTATCTTAAATTGCTTGTATTTCTAGCCGTACTTCGAAGCGTCTTTGAGTGAAAAAAAATCTCTTCGTAGTAGAAAGGCGGTAGTTTAATATTTAAAGGTATAGAATTTATTCAGTGTTTCAACTTATTAGTATGTTTTTTCTCAGTTCCTCCATTTTCTACTTTCCTTGAAACAAAGGCAATTCGCGGGAAACGTGTTCTAAGCCCACAAAAAAGAAATTGAATTTTTGGCAAAGGGAGTCATATTTCCAATCTTTACTTCTGTTTCAAAACTGAAAGGAAGTCTTGTTTTCTAATTTCTTAAATCAAAACTGAATTGGTCTTTTAGAAACTGAAGGTAAAGAATAAAATGCCATGTAAATTTGCGATTCGTTTCGATGCCGAAATAAATTCAATTTGAAATGGAACATCTTATGAATACTTTCCTACTTCAAATCACAGAATGGGATACATCTTTTTCAGTTTTTTTCCCTGAAATTATCAGCGCAGGGTATCATATGTTTTAGATTTGGTTCAAAGAATTTTCTACATCATGCAATTGTAAAAAATAAGATACATTTCCTTTTAGCTTCGTACTTTTGAAAATATTAAGGTATTCCGCAAAATAATTCTTTAGTTTCAAAACAATGGAAGTTTTGGTTAGAAGAAGACATCAATCCTATTAATTATTTGGTTTTATCAATGATGGAAAATAACAGCTTTCAGAAGTTTGTTATTTTTTTCCCTTCATCGTTTCTTAGTCCATCATTTTTTACAATTGAGTAACAAAAGACGCACATTTATTTAAAATCCCTTAATTTTTAAAACATAGTAACCTAAAATTTGATCTTAATGTGAAATTTTGAACACACATTAGATTAGGTTGCATACTGTAATAGAGAGTATGGCTTTAAGCAAAAGTAGGCGAGTTATTTATGCTCTAAAGTGTTGCATTAGGAAACTTACGGTATTGATGGAGCTTTCGTATATACTAAAGATTTAAACTATTATTTTTCTTCGGTTTAATGAAGTCGCTGTTTCTGCATTAGAGCATTTTGCATGAACACGATGGTATAAAATTCCATTGATCTCAGCTAAGTACTGCATTTTAAGCCATTGACATTGTTCTTCAGGGCCACATTGAGTGTTCATGATTTGCTAAAATGTCTACACCAACTCAGGAAAGCCTTGCAACAGTCGTTGTAAATGAATATTCTTGAGGACTATCAGAAGAATGTCGTTATTATTATCATTCAGTTTATGTAAGTAAAGGAAGTTAGATAAAAAGCACTTAATAAGTAATTAAATAGTTTTATTCACGTTACAAGCTTCTTTATTAGAGTATTTCTAAATTTGTGGAACGTTACGTATATACCTTCGCACAACTATGCAGTGCCTGCCACTCATTTCGACTTATCTTCCATCCGCAAGGAAGTTCACAGTGTTTATGTCAAAAATAATATTAATTTTATTTTTGAGCTTTAATGAATGTGTAACTATTTAACAAATGGAACGATTTCAAAACAGCAAATGTATTTTTTATACTTTAAATCTTAGCTTTATTTAATGCATTTAATTCGTTATATATTTCAATTGTAAATTTGTTTGAATATTTTCAGCTATATGATGCTTAATAGAAGATGTTTCTAAACCCATATATTACTTAACTGGAATCAATTGTTTTGTTTCTTAATAAAAATATTAGTTATTACTCTGAGATTATAAATTCCAGAAATCAAAGCCGTTTTAACTCAGTCATTGAGTAACCATCAATTGTCTAGACAGAAATCATATCCATTGTGTTTTCGAAGAAACTACTTTTACTATAACATGTCTTCGTTAAATCACATTTGTCACATAATTTTATTTATTCTAATCTCTTTTAAACAAACTAATTTTATTAATGAATTTAGATTTATTTCTTTCAAAATTTGCGTTATCAAAAATAACATTTCAAGCGATTCAGTTGTGATTTTGTTTACTATCGATTTTTAGCTTAAATGTTTTGCAATCTAATAAACATTAAATACGCAGTCGAAGAGAGCTATTATCGCGCTTCAAAATATTTAAATGTGAAAAGACATAAAAGATATAAAAGCATTAGCTTAAGTTAAACATTTTATTAAGAAAATCGTCAAAGTTTATGATTATAAAGTTTTAGAAACACATGCATAACTATTTTGTGAATAAAATACAAACAATTATAACGGAAAATGTCGCAGTTTGCTGTAGGAAAATTTTATATATATATAAAGAAAAACAGGCATTTATCAGAAGTTTCTGCTTTTGCTCTAAAGTAGAATGTTTAAGAAAACCTAAGAAATTAGATTGTATCTGGCAGAATGTATTAATTGCCTTTATTTGTTTTCCAGAATGAATTAAATTTAATATACCACTGCTGGTTGCATAAGCAAGTATAGATCGGCTATCTTCGCATCATATATATTTAGCTTTGAAGACATTTTTAACAAGCATATTTGCATATCCTCTGAATTAAAAGAATGTTTGGCAGTTAATATAAATGAAATATCAGTCACAGCCATTACATTTCACTTTTTAAATGAATTAAGTAAATATATATGTGAAACTGTGAATTATTTCTAATTCAGAAGGGAATTAAATATTTGGTTTCGTACACGTCGTTTTATTGATTCAGTCAATAATTTATACAGCACAATCTATTCCTACTTCGAAATTTTAAATATCTGATTCAAGAAATTAAATATGAGTAATAAGAATATTAAATTACTTATAGTATAATAATATTAATTAAATATAAATTATAAAATGATTCTTATTTAAAAATTATTTAATTAAAGATTAGACGAATTGTATCATTTTCATAAATAATATATAAAATAAAAGAATTGATATAACGTTTGGTTTTCAATGTTCTTATTTTATAGCAGTCTGCTCAATTATATGTGGAATATAACTGGAAAAGAAAGACGCCAACGTAAAATTTAAATTTAGGTTAAAGAAAACTGCCTTAGATTTTGCATAACAGTCTATTGATTTCATGGGCGATAAAGAATTTTGCCATTATTTCAAATAAAATTTTGCTTCGGAAGAAGAGAAATCTGTCTTCTCGCCCTCGCAATTAATAGAGTTTATTTAAATTTTACTAAATCTATGGATTAACTTTTTCTGAATTTTAAATGTCTGAAATATTATCAATTAGTTTGAATATAGAGAATATTTTAGACATGCTTTGTCAGCTGCGTTAAATATCGAACAGGTTTTTTTAACCGAATAATTATATACAAACCATGAAGTACCTATGCTTAAAATGTATTTATATTGTTGCGTGCGTACGGGTTCGTAGTAGATTGAATGCACACAGGTCCGATGACAGGTTAATAAAATCTAATTTCATTAAATAAAAACACTTCCAAGTTCTGGAATTTTCCACACATATACACGTACAGGGGTTCACAGTATCACAGAGTACAAGTAGTAGTTACATTTTGAACTACTAAGACCGTTAAAAACAAAGCAAAGTAAAGCGGAGGTACCTCAATTCACACTGAATTAACAACTCGCAACAACAATAACTAAAACAAGTGACATCAGATGCTATCTTCGGCCTTACATAATTTTCAACCGGCCGCCAAGATATTTCTAGCACCTTCTGCTTCTAGAAATTACCGGAAAGCAATACGAGGGTCGAATTACGTTTACAGTTAACATAATGGTGAACTACATTTATTCAATTACAATGCAAGTCCTCCACTAAGGCATCCCTCCCTTCAGGCAGATAGCCCTCGTGTGCTTTGCCATAATTGAATAATCCAATCCAATCTAATCAGTTACAATGCTGTTGTAGTCTTGTCCGTATTACATGGAACAGTGGTTGCCAGAGCCTACTCCGAAGAGAGGTTGGACTTCTATTTTCCACCCCCAATTTTGAGGGGTGCACCCCGTTGGGGATCCCGGGGTCTCCCACCCCTCTCCTCTCCCACCAATTTACACGAGAGGACTTTCGGCTCGCCGCATATTTAGAGTGCCGCCATGCTGCACCGACACTATGCATTTACAAACATTCATGTCTTCTTCGGGATTCGAACCAGGGCTCTTCGGTAGAAGTAGGCTCCCCTAACCAGTATACCGTCTGGCCGACATTCAGTTAAAATACTTATTGTGATACAAAGAGCGGAAATGTCGCCAAACGGTCGCTAAATTTGGAGAATTTTTACCAACTTGGCAGCAAAATAAGTCACCCAAACCGTTGTTACCTTGGCGATATCTCACCAAATTACCGAGATAACCATTTACACAATGTTAAATGGACTTGCCTCTGCATTTTTATTTTTTCGGCACCGCTTTTCACTTTAGATCTTTCGCGTTTCATTGCATACAAAAATATAATAATTTCATATGTAATTGCCCTAATATCATCTATCTATGTACATAATTCGTAACAATATCTTGTTTATTTGCTCCGTTATGTATTCTGCTTATTATTAATTATTACTCATTCGTTTATTCTTTGTTTAACTCCAGATAATATTCCAAGGCTGATTGATGATGCAAGTAATTTTCTTATGTTTATTCTATTCATTTTGCTTACCGGCACTATAAATTCAAAATAAATTAGTTCATTAGAAGAAGAATGAAATATCCTTAAAAAAACTATATAAAGGACGTTCCTTGCGTTTACATCAATTGATAGAAATTCTGCCCTAGCTTTCATTCTTTTATTTACTTGTTAATTTTCATAACAATACCTCAGGAAGCAAAAGAATTTTAAAGTCGAATTTAATGGCTTTAATCTTATTTAACTACAATACAAATCTCTTTAAATGCCTATTCCTAAAAAAATAGGCATTTCAAGAGATTTTTTTCTTTCACCAAAGTAATAAAAATGATAAATCATGCTCCAAACTATGTTAAAACTGTAAAATAGACTCAGCAATATATCTAACCGAAATTACACACCATTTCAGGTTGTTTAGTCTCGAGTTTTCCTCCAGAATATCATGAATATTAATACTACCTTGAATAAATAGTCTACTGCTTCACACCGATGTTTGAAGAGGTGAAGCCGCTTTAATCGTTGAGGTGTCTAGACATGAAACTATCTGCATATTCATTTTATGGTTGCAGTTACACTTTATTCAGCATATGAAAAATAGTCATAAATATTGCATAGACATCGAGGTGTGGCTGAGTTTGATAAACTCTATATCAGTACGCTTCAGGTTTCATCCAATTTATGATTTCAATTAATTTTAGAAATTTTATTTCGGGTCAGAATACGTAGAGAAATAGATTTAGATACTGATAAGGATGCAGATAGAAATTCTGCTACATAAATCAGCTTTTGGTAAAAATACTAATTCCAAAAAATTTAGAACCTAATGTACAGGGTGCTATAATTAAAGTGACTCTATTCAGGCCCCTCTAGAACATGTTCTACTTATTGAATTTTGATGAAATTTGGTATATATGTTATATGGACCATGGGGAAACGATTTAAGCAATACAAAAAATAGTTCGACATGGGGCCTTTCCGCAATCTCTTTAAACAACGATATTCAGGCAATGCAGCTAAACTATTGCTGCCGTTCTGATAAAACAGTTTTAGCAGTAATGTTTGATCTTTTCTGCTGTAAGGGCATGATTAACGACGACAAATGCACGCAGAATGATTTTCTGGTTCTGAAAGCAAGTCTCTTTATAGGCTTAACTAATTTTCATCAGAAAGTTTTGAAAATTGCCATCTGGTGGTGAAAATTTGAACTCTTTTTTCTATTGCAGAAATCTTTTCTCCATAGTCCATATAACGTATATACCAAGTTTCATCAAAATCTGATAGGCAGAACGGGTTCTACAGGGGCCTGAATAGGGTAACTTTAATTATAACCACCCTGTACAAAAAAAAAAGAATGCAGGTAAAATATATCTGAATCTAGGCCAATGATAAGCAAATGCTTCCTGATATTAAATTTAGAGCTTTTCGCAAGATAGTATAAACCAGACATCGTCAACCGTTTTTGGCTGCGAGTGAATCAACCAAAATGAGTTTATTAAGGCGACTCATACACCTTAAACCCCTCATGATCTTCGACTATGTGACTGTAGCAAGAATTGGGATATTTTATTTATTTTAAAAGCAATTACTCTTAACTTTTTACAGCTGACTACATAATATAACTGCTTTAGAAAATAGTAACCAGAAAGTTTGTGTTGACACAAATATTTTTGTAATTTAATCCTCTTTGTGAAAAAAATATTTCGCCATGTTTCCACGTTGCGCGCATGATATTTTAAAAATGGCTAATGGTACATACTTGAAATTGGATGGAATTCTTTATATGGGCACTATTTTCTAACTGAACCAACAATCTGATGAATATTTTAATATTGACAAATTTTATGGACGAAAACATTACAAATTTCGTTAATAAAATACATTTTATAAACTCGACTCCAAATAAAATAAAAATTTAACACGAAATTTTTAGAATTTTAGGTTCACAGTAGTTTCCAAATGTTATAAAAGCTATATATTAAATATGGAATTAAATTATGAGACAAAATGTTTTAAACTGTGCGCGCAAGTTGGAAACATGACGAAAAATGTTGTCACAAAGCGGATTAAATTTTAAAAATATTTGTGGCAACACAAACTTTCTGATGACTATTTCAGAAAGCAGCTATATTATGTAGTCAGCTGTAAAAAGTTGGTAGTAACTGCTTTTAAAATAAATAAGTTATCCCAATTCTTGCAACAGTCACCTATTCGAACATCTTATGGGTTTTTAAGGTGTATGAGTCCCCTTAAGACGATGTTTCGTGTTAATGGTATATTTTCACTACAAAACAATTATTTTTGGAGAATAACAAGCAATATTTTTTGAGAAAATAATTAAAATGCACTTTAAACTTAAAGAATTGAAATCAATGAACTTTGTTTTTCTCTCTAATGCCAATGGCTCTCTTGGGCTGAACTTGTAACATCAATTTAATCAAGTCTGGCTCATAGTGAACCACGTTAAGACGAATACAAATATCTTAATTTTCGGTAATTAAGCTGCTGCTCTTCTTCCTGTTTTTTCAAGTAAATTTTATTTGTGAAAATATTTGCTTATATTTATAAGTTAAGCCGAATGCGGATAAAATCTCAAAGCTAGTTTTTTGGAATTATGGATTAGGGATTGGCATTGCCAAATTTATCGATTTCTTCTTGGAATTATGTTATAATTTTTTACATGAATGTGCATTACTACAATAAAACAAAAATGTTATAGTTGTTATTTATTTCTAGTTGATTCTTCAATTACGCGTTTCCTATTTATGTTTTCATAATTTATTTTCGGAACTCAAGTGAGGCAATTGAAATTATGAAAAGGGTTCACTCGGTGATTCCCGGGTCATAGGTTGCTGATGTCTGGTGTAAAGTCTTTAATCCTCAGAGGCTGCAATTTGCAAATCCTGCGTCATTTCTTGGTCATCTTAAAATATGATAATAAATATTATGTAATGCATGAGCTTGACAATATCACGTATTTTGTCTTAAAAGAAACGTGAGTTTAACAATTTAACTTAGTAATAAAGATTTTGCACTTTTGAAGTTTTAGAAATAATGATTTACCGTATTTCTCGCGTGTATTACCTCAGTTTTTACCAATCTTATCGTCTGAAAACCGAGCGGAGAAAATTGTGCGAGTAATTTAATTTCCGAAGGACGATAAGAACAATACAATACAGATACAATAAGAACCTAACAACTGAAAAGTAGTCATGGATCTGCATTCTAATAAGAATACATGATAATATTAACATTAAAGTATCTAATTAGATATATTCATTTCTAATTTCCTGTACCTTGAATCTCGACTATTCAGACTGATGTCCACTGCTACTTCTCAGGCCTCAAAACATTCACTGCTGTTGGAACTTCTGTCGGTGTCATCTGCTGCAGCCTGAATTATCATAGTCTTCGTCATTATTGATACCGTTTTTTCACATGTAAATATCTTCAGAACCATCAAGAGCATTAGATATTCCTGTTTTCTTGAAGCTCTTCACAATTATTTTTTTACCAATCAGAGCCTATGCAGTCGAAATTCACAGGGAACGGCAATTCAGTGATGGTGTACACTTCTAGTGACCCTGCTGATATCCACTTGTTATAAAACATTCGCAGTTAGTCTTTAATGCTTCAGCCACTGATGCGTCTAGTGGCTGCAGAAGTGGGGTATGTCTTCCTGGGGTAATGGCAGGATCAATTATTTTTACTTTTTTACAATTTTGTGACCAGCCCACGGGTACTGTCCAAGACTAATAGTGATTTCTATTACAGAGGAAAACGTGGTCGGCGACTCGTAGAAGTCTGAATTACTCTTTTATCAAGTCGGACGACATACTTTCTTATGTATCCTAACTATGATGCTACCAGGAAGGTTTTGTTTCTGTATTGCCTTTCCGTTATAAACTGCGAAATGCGACAATTTTTCACAATCAGCGATCACTGCTAACATTTTGTACAATGTATCTCTTCAGTTCCTGTATCTTTTACGAATATAGAAGATGCTCCCTTAATTGTATTGCCATTAGATACGTAAAAAAATACAGGACTTTGATTTGCATTTATATGTCCAAGGCCATAGTAATCGTTCTTTTGCTGAATCACTAGCCTTCGAAATTCTGACACCTTTCCTTCATAAACCTGTGGCAGAATTGTGCGGATGTTGTTTTGCTCTTTAAATTAAATCCATTTCTTCTTATGAAGCGATCGATCCATCTGCTACTCGTTTTAAATTGTTGGACTGTTAATATCACGCTTTTTTCGCTTCATCCCTCAATTTCATTTGTATCATTTCACGCGACAGAGCCATGCCATTGTTTCTTTACACTGTCACATAAATTACCACTTCACTATCAATTTCTGGGAATTTCCCAGTTTTCGGTCTGCACTGAGATTTCGTACATAGATAATTCAAGGATCCTTAAAATTATTTGTTAGAATTTTAGAGATCGCTACAGACGAAATAACTAAGAGTGCGTATTTTAATTAAAAAATTGCTTAATTATGAAAGAGTACCTGTAAAATAGCATACTTTTCTTTAACGTATTTAAGCATGGTTAAATTCAGTTTGCTTTTCTGATAATAAAATATGAAAATGCTTAATTCAAGATAAAACTTTTGTAAATGGTTGTGATAAAGTGAAATGACTATATATTTAATGCATTTAGGATATCGGCTATTATTTTCGACAGAAAAATTGTTTTAAGCTGAATAACTAATGCATAGAGTTATAAGTATCACAAGCAGCATATTTGACGGGTACAATTCGATGCACGATTTGCTGCCTAGGGTTTGTATAGGGCCAACAGATTGAATTGGCAGGCCGGAAACGTTGAGTGGCAGGACGGAAATACTTTTGCATTCCCGGCAGTCAATAGCAGTACGGATGCATTTGGGATATGTCTATCTACGTTAACTGTTATCAGCACTTGAAATAATAAGCGTCTGAAGTAGATGGGAGAACTTACGTTTCAGACAAAGAGTAATCACACAGAACGGAGTATCCCTTCAAATTCAAAACTTGAAGCTGTTCATGTCAACGGGGGCTGTATTATACGTGCCAATCGTTTAGTAATCGCCAGTCAAGACGTGTAGTTTTAGCATTACATGGTTATCCGGTTTATGGTACTTATCTAGGTAAATACATTTCATATCTGGACCATAGATAACTGACTCTTTGCTAAAAAAGATCGACTTTTCTGTTATTTCAACTTCATAGACTAGTCTATGTGAAAGACGCTCTTGGTTCTCTTCTGCCAGCAAAGCAGAATTTGGTAGAAGTTCTGACATGGTATGGGATACATTCTTTTATGATAGCATTCTAGTATGCTTCTGTAAGTAAATACATGTATATTACTGTAGCCTTCTGTTTCTCAACGAAATGCCGTGATCCTGAACGAAGGTAGTTCGTAGCAGAAGAGCCATGCAATTCGCTCTGTTGAGCAGGAAAGCACAGAATTGGTTGAAGGAAGGCTTTAATAATTTTCAGGTACTCATAACGCATTATGGAAACGAACTGCGCTGTCTAGTTTCATACATTATGGACTTTTTATAATATCACAATTGATATTATAAAAAAAACCTCATTCGGTTTGGATAGTCACAAACCTCTTTCAACCCTCATGAATAGCTACAAATTTCTAGTATCCTTTACACCAATTTCAAGTCCAGAAGCCGCAATCATTCAGGACTATGTTGGAAGTACAAGTTCTTAATTACGTTTGCCTAATGCTTTGGCGCATCAGTTTATGTCATAAACAAATTAGTTCTTTTTCTCTAGCTTAAATATTTTTAATTAACTTATAAGGAAATATCTTCCTCCATTTCGCATTCCTTCGGGGTGTAATTGGAAGCACTCTCGACATGTCTTCGGGTAGTACGGAGTTCGATTGCCAACCAGAGCACTCGACATTTCCACGTTCCTGTATCAATATAAACCAATAAGTCTACAAACGTAATCGCTTATTTTTGTAGTGTTTAATATTAAAGCCCAGAAATAACACGCCCAAAACTGTATTTCTCAATCTTTATTTAAAATTATTATATTGTGTCCTTATAATAAGTATTTACGATGATTTTCATACTTTTCAAAGCATTTACTTTCAGTTTACATTTTGACTTAAACCTTGTTCCCGAAATAAAACATATTTTTTTCATTGCATAATAAAAAAATAATTGTTTCCGTTATTCAGTATTGGGAGATTACCTCATTATTGTAAACTTGTTGCATGATATTTACGGCGAAAAATTATTTCAAAACGTGAAGCAAATTTTCTGACTTCAGATGGTACTTACACACTACATGACAGATCGCAAAATTTGCAAATTGAAAATGTATTTATACTTAGCAGTTATTTGATGGAAAATAACCACTCCTCTCATTATAATAATTTAGTACTTTATATTAATTTTTTAGAATTTATTTTGTACTGATTACCAAGTGGAAATGATTTAATAGATTCTTGTGAAATTTTCGTGAAGAGTTCAAGTCATCATGAATTTGTGTTATAAATAAGAATTCAAGTATAGATACTATTTATATATTTTTAGTACGATCTTGGTAAAGAATTAAAAGAAGAAAATGTGTTGGAGTAAAATCTACTGGCAAGAGGTTTAAAATGGGAAACACAGTCTGCCAATTTAAAGTTTATTCTTCTTTCAAAATGCTTCGGTGGAAAAGCTGTTGATTAAAGAATATGTTGTTGCGCTTTCCGAAGAGAAATATTACTATTCCGTAACTCAACTATTTATGAAATTCATGGTACTAAAACTTTAGTGCAAAATAAGCAACACTATTAACCAGAAAGGAAAAGCCTTCAGTTATTACTTCCGCTTGGAAAGTAAAACTCCAAACGAATACTTGAATAAGATGTCTAATGCTTCTAAAGTAAAATCGTTGACAACAAGAGAAAATGCGTCGACGCAGAAACAGATGCAAAGTCCTAAAATACATCTATAGCAACAAAACATAAATTAGTAAACCAAGATTTACAACTTCAGAAACCTAAAAAACATAATGTTCCCCAGCTTTTGTCGAGTCATGTGACAGTACAATTTGTAGGTATTTTTTCCCTCCTTTCTGTGTGTCTTCGTGGTGTAACGGTAGCACACTCGTCGCGTATTCGAGAGGTCCAGGTTCGTGTCTCGGCGAGGGCATTGCTCATTGTTCATGTTCTCCTGCTTCAAAATAACCTAATGGCTCAACAACCCTCTTGGTAAACTATTTATAAAGAGAGAAATGGATGTACATTCCGACATTTGAGAAAGCATGGGTTCACCTTGAATGACTACAACAAGGATAAAGTCTATTGACTATCGAAAATAGAGAGAAAAGGTGTACAAAACTACTTCCGTAAATGCAAATAAAGTTGCAGTAAGGAGTTTATGACTTCCCAGAATGCTCTTACAATAAGAAAATAAAAACAGAAAGAGTGGAGAAAAATGTTAAAATGAACTCAAAGTACTATTAAGAGAAAGTTTTACACCTGATATTTACTGAAGTGTCTTTTCTTTATCCCAATGGCTTTTAAATATCGCAACTTCTTTAAGACAAAGCAGCAAATCCTACTTAGAAAAATATCACTGCATTCCTTTGCAAAATGAAGACTTGCACCATTGCACGTATAGACTTGCGGCCACTGCACATATAGCTTCTCAATGTGTTGCTGCCCCGGACGTTTCAACTATGGACTATCGTGCTTTTGGTCTCTTAAAAAGTGTTTTTTCTAAGCGGAAGCTCACCCCACTTGATGGATTCTGAAAAGTAGTGGAAGAGAATCAGATCAAACATTTAAAAAATATTCTTTGCATTTTAAATATTAAACAAACGGTACCGAAATCGTTCTGAAAATGTGCACACATCCTTTCTCTTAATCAACTCATATAGACTGGTTTTCTTAATTCCAACTACATAATGAATTTGAGTTCGAATTCTTGTGAATAAAATTCTGTGCAAACGTAAATTGTTTTAACATAAAACAGAACGTAAATAACTCAAAATCAAATGTCTCAAGGTAGGAGGTTTCATCTGATCATTGGCTTAATTTGAAAGTTTAGATTAAATTTATTTAATACGGCAAAGTACACATGAGCTACGAGCGCAACGGAAGGAACGCCTCCGTGGAGGATTTTCTGTAGGAATTGGGTTGTACTGACACGACACATGGAGTAAAAACCACGAACAACCCAATGCAGCTAAACCTTCGTTCGGAACGAAGCGCTAGTATTCAGCAGTTTTAACCTCTTGGTCACTGCCGGAGCTTCAGTTTGAAAAGGTATGAATCATATAATGTAATTAAGTTTAGACTGAAGATATAAAAGAATAAGACCTTCGATGTTTTAGGAAAACTGGCTAGCAGATGCGTTGCACATAGGAAAAACCTCAGAAACCCACCATGCAGGCAACCCTTTCTCCTGCGATCGAACTTCCAATACCAGTAAGTTAACCAGTATGTTATTACTGCAGCGGAAAAGAAAATGATTTACTGCTATACAAAATAGCGCATAGCTGTTAATAAACTAAAACATTACTTTCTAAATATATTTTAATAATTTATGTAAATGAGCTATTTTAAAGGTCGAATGTACTCGCGAAAGTGATGTAAATAAGTATTTTCAGTTCATATTGCATATAATAATATTCACATAGAATTGTCTGGTATATTCAATTATTATGCTTGAATTATTATAACTCAATTACTATGTTTGAATAATAAGGAATGTGAGGTGATGACTTGTTCACGTAAAGCATGCTACTTTCATAAATTTTATTTCAAAGAGCTGAAAAATATGCACTGACGTTGGGACTGAAAATATTATTTGTTTTTTAATTGCTCTGATAAAACGTAATTATCATCATAAAAGTCTTTATGATGTTAATATTTTGAAAATAAAATCCTTACATGTTTCGTCATTAATAATTTATATGGTAATTTTCAATTAAATATTTAAATCCCATATCATCGGCAAGTTAACTAAACACTCTTAATTATAATGCGCGCGCGAGAAGCATATAAAAAGTTTGGTAATTCATATTTCTTGTTTCCACTTGGCCAAGGGGCAGATAAATGTCATGAAATTCATATTTCGTGTTTCGGATGCAGTCTTTAACAACAAAAAAAGAATTTAAATCAAAAATCCAGAAATCGTATATGACGATATGTGAAAATACGGGGAAAATTTATATGAGCGAAAAAGGAACATTTGAGAAATGTTTTATAGCGTTATTTAGTTGCAGAAAACTGCTTTTGTTGTTGCCGTGTCCATATGACATGGAAGAAAGGTTGCTAGAGCATACTTCAAAGAGAGTTTAGACTTCTATTTTCCACCCCAGTTCTGAGGGAGAGCATCCGGGGGTGTCTGGTGGTCTCCCACCCCTTCCACCAAACCACACAAGAGGACTTTCAGCATGCCGCATATTTAGAGAGACCCATTGCCGCACAGATACTATTACATGTACAAACATCCATGTGTTCTCCTGGATTCGAATCCGGGCCCTTCGGTATCGCAGTTAGCTTCCCTAACCATTGTACCGTCCAGGCGACACAGGAAACTTAATTAAATTAGAGTATTCTAAGAAATGTGTTTATTCGTAAAAAGATGGAAACGGAGACTGTATAACCCCTTAAATATAATTTTATTAATTTAAACTATACAATTTCTAATGGTTGCCTGCACTGAGGTAAAAATGCAAGGGAAATATAGTAACATAAAGCAAACTTTCCAGTGACTTGTGCCATTTTGGAGATAAACCATGGGTGAAAGAAAATAAATATCTGGTTTAAAAGCAATGCGTGAGATTATCTTATTCTTGATTCTGTGTCTTCGCTACCCTCTTTTTTTCATTAAAATTTTTAACATACTTTCTAACTAAAACACGCTGTCATCCCGATTTATTAAATTCATGAATAAGAGAAAGTGTTTTGTTATTTATAAATACATAAAGAATCTTACATTACGTTTTCTAAGCAGAGAAAGTAAAGAATGGATAATATCAGGAAATTTCCGGCAGAACTGAAGAAATCTATTATTTTCTTTTTCTGTATCCGCCTTTAAATCATACAGACAAGTAATGCCTATTATACTGTCTATTGTTCCTTCATGTGATATCTGTTGATTGTTGCCATAACATATAAAAAATCTTTGGAAATGACAGCTACTTAAATCTTTGCAACATCCGCGTTTTTAAAATTACAATAGATAGTCAGTGTCCATCCATACCACTGATATACCATCTTTCTTGCCATGATACCAGCATCTGTTTCCATGACCATTTTGACAGATATTTGAAAAGAATTTCCTCCGTTGGAATTTTTTTTTTTGGTTTCATGTTGAGATTCAAAGAAAAAATTCAGAAGGGAACTCGGTTATGATATAAAATTCAAAGAGTGTCACAGAAAGTGAAATAAATTTACAATTGTAAATCTGAACGGAAAAGAAATCGAACATAAAATATCATCAAAAGATTCGAAAGTGGTTGTTTAATCTCCATATTAACTTTCAGAATTATTCGTTCAGCTGTTTTGTTGCTTATAGTAGGCTTTTAAGATAATAAATTTCGAAACTGCATTTATTAAGCAATGGTCAGCTGTATACTTAAAAAAAAAATAAGTGTATTTTATTTTCAAGTTATTGTAAAAACAGAATTAAACGCTTGAAATGTTCTGCCTTTATATTTAGTAACAATTCAGAAAGTCGCATAATTAACGTCTTTATTATTTTTGTTCTAAAACAAGGTAAAAAAATTGTTTTATAACCTTTGAGTATTTCAGATCTTGAAAACAGATATAATTTTGATTGTTAAAATTTTAAAGTTCCATATTAGCACCGTAATAAAATAAAGACAATCAGGTTTTAAAATGATAATTGCGTATAATTTTAAATGCTGATAAATCCTATTGATTCTGAGACGAAGAAAAATAAAATGAATTGTAAATGCAAAACTTATAATTCTTTTAATCGAATTTTGAAATAATTGTTTCTGTAAATTGTATTCTAATCCACAAGCAGTGTGTGAACAAAATTTAAACTTGATAGCTTATCAGGAACTTGCTTAAAAATCGATGAGATATTATTTACCAAAGCGACAACCATCAAGAGCGAGTTAAGCAAAAGCTAATAACAAAAAGTTTTTTTGTTGGTCTAGACAGAAGTGCAGTTTTGTTCCAGTCTTCAAAGATTGCGGCTGGTGATGCTGCAAGTGATTTGTTTTACAGATAGGATTCGCTATGGCGGCAGTCTAGTGATGGCGACGCAGACGTCGTAAAATACATGTTTGTCGATTTGTTTCCTTATAAAAACAAAGCAATAGGATCACATGGATTCTTCGTGGAGACAGGACAATTTTTCGTGATTGTGATATAAATTACAGGATTCTTTTAGTTTTAGTAAAGTTTATATAACATACAATTTCGTAAATTTAAATTTTTTTCACGACGTTAAATATGAATGAATACAGCCATGTTTTTAACTTGCATATTGCTTGTAACAATTTGCATATTGTTCTATCATTTCTAACTTACAAGCTCTTTCCCTCCAGAGGGTTATGCAGATTTTGAGAAGAGAGTAGATATTTAAGCAGTTAACTGGAACCGGTATTCGGTCGGTAGTCAGCAATAGTTTTATGTCGGATCCCTCGAGTTGGAATCTAGCTGAAGATCAGCAGTCGCATCTAGTCACAGAAGTAGCAGATCAGACAGATGGAACCACTGGAAAGCAGTAGGAGTTGACTATTCAAGCTGGAGTTATAAGGTACATCTCCTGTCTTCCTAGCATGCCTTCATCGTGAAGTGTCAGCACGCTTGATGCGTACACAGGAGGTCCGTGGTTCGAGTCCCGACCAGGACATTGCTCATTTTTCATATCTCCTGCTTCCAAAAAATCCTAATGTCTGTACAGTGGCGCCCGAACTAAAAAAAAATGAGGTGGTGGCTGATGATTCTCCGCCACCAGGATTTGGCGATTGTGTCCCCTAATCCCCAGTAGCCCTTTTAAAAGGAGGAGTATATAAGGTACTTCTCCCACCTTCTTAGCATGCCTTCGTGGTGTAGCGGTCAGCACATTCGACGCGTATTCGGGAGGTCCGTGGTTCGAGTCCCGGAAAACTGCGAAAAAGGACTGCGGTTTCTCGTAGGGTTATCTTTGAAATGTGTTTTATAGTTAGAGCAAGAGAAGAGACAGTTATCATTATATTTTTGTTTGCAGTGCTCAAGAAGAAACTCGTTAAAGATTTCATGTTAAACGTATTAAGTCTTCATCTGCATGCAATTATCCCTTTCATCACGATAATTCGGAAAGGAAGTTAGTGGCACTTTGTAATCAGATTGCATACAGCTAGCTGTATTGGTCACATTAATCTAAACATCCCGAAGCAAACCCTAATCAAAAGTGTCATGACGTAACTTTGAAATATTGTTACATAATTCATTCAGCCAAATACACCTCCATCCGTACATGAAAATATAGATAAAAATTAATGTTAGTCAGAAACGAATGCTAACAGTACTTTTTTCTGATAATTCTTGAAATCAACATTTTTCCATTTTAGGCCTTTTCTGCAAAAGCATATAAACAGATAGAAATTCAAAAAGTAATTTTAGGATGGAGAAATATTTGAGTACTTCAAATCTCTTATTTGCTAATTTTAAAATATACTTCCATTGTTTAAAATATTCGTCCATGATTCAATTAACTTATTAAAGTTAATTGGATAAGAATAAGTTCTTAGGGAAAGAAACTGGTTTCTAATCTTCCCAATATTCAGCCTTGCTGATTTTCAAATCTCTTTTTAGTTAATTGAATAAGCTTGCTTATCGAGTTAAGTGTTTTTACATTTTTTCCCTTAGTAGAGTAAGTAATTCCATTTTTTGGTACATTTCAGTAAAGTACTAAGTATTTTTTTCCCTTAGGTCAGTCATCATAGCTATATTATAAAAGCCAAAAGTTATGGGGCTCATCTAGTATTAAACTGGTAGTTTTGAGAGGGTCGAACTTTCAGTAATTTAACATGTTATCAAATAAAACACTGGGATTGAAAATAAGATGTTCGTATATGTTTCATTAGAGAATAGATAACTACTATTACTCTTTCATATCACTAGAGATACAAATAAATAGAGAAAATTTTACTTTGAAAATTTGTTATTCTAAGGAAAATCAGTTCCAGAATGAATATTACGAATATATATGAATTCGAGACGGGCTCAAAAAGCCCCATTTGGACTAATAAAAGACCAACGGGTATTTATTTTCGTTCATTTTATTTAAAATAAAATTATATTTTCCCACTTTTTCAAATATTCATAATAATGCATATACACTTTAACCCAAAATAAAATCAAAAATAAATATAAAATTATTTATTATTATGTAATCATTATAATTAATCAAAACTATAATAATAGTTTATTATCGTTTGATCATTATAGGTAATTATTAAGATATTTCGTTTTTTCCAGTGTACGTTAATGTAATATTTAGTTTATTTCAAAGATAAAAAAGAAAATGTAATAATTATTAATTGTAATATTACTGTAATAATAATTATGGTACAATTACTATAATCAGTTATAATAATTATTACATTAGAATTAAGTGTAATGAAAATTATACAATATATAATAATTAAATAATTATAAAACAATTATATTATATACAATATAATTATTTATAGCACTTTATTATACAATTTTGCATATGTAGCAAAATTAAGCTTTGAACTAAATTTGAATTAAGCGGCAAAAATATGAGCGAAATTAAATACAATGTAATCAAACAGTTAAATACCAATGTTGATGAGCATATTATCTTAGAATACGATGAGCATATTATCTTAGAATACGATGAGCGCATTATCTTAATACGATGAGTATATTATCTTAGATTACTTAAAAGTAATTTTATGCCTCTTTAAATTTATGCTCTTTGAGCGCAGTAAAAATACACAAGGAAAAGTAAGAATAGAAAAAAAAATGCCTATTACATTATTCATGTCCCATCCATTATATTACGTCAATAAATCTTTCCCAATGACGCATGCGTGTTTGTGTTCATGGTCGCTGTCGCTGTGGTTAAACAATAAGAAAAAAAACTGTCTCATTTTTTGAACAGAACACTAGAACATTCGAAAATAAACAAGGTAACGTATTACGTGCATGAACAAGCATATTTTTAACACTCATTTGCATTCGATACTTTTTAACGTTAATTAACTTATTCTGATATATCTGCAAAAGTGGCAAAAATATAACATTGTAAATAAAACGTTTAAACTGTATTTTGAGTAAGAACTATATATTACAGTTTGATTTTCTTTTATTAAGAGAAGAAGAAGAATATTTTGTAACTTTATTATAATCTTAGTTTTACAGTCAAATGTATGTGCAGTTTTACGAATGACATAAAGGGTAAAATAAAACGAATATTTATAACTTTAATAACTTGCATAACTTTAATGAATTAAACGAAATGTATTTTATAGTTTGTTCAACAAAAAAGAATATTATCAAATTACCTCTTGGTCACTTCCGAAAATTTGGGAGGGATATTAAACTAAAATATAAACATAAATATACGCAAAATTTTTTGAAAATAACATTATTTTCATTTTCAGTTTCTACAATGATAATACATAGAAAGAGAAAAATGTTGAAATTCTGATGTGCAGATCGTATCTCTATTTCAAAACATTTAATGGTATTTTAATGGAACATCTTAGGTGTAGCATCGATTGGAGAAAAGCGGAATATGATTTATGTCCTGTAATGAATAAAATTCTGTTTAGATATGGATTTTTGTTTCCGTGTAAAATTGTAAAAACAACCTTTAAATAAAATACTAGATTTTTTTTATTGAAAGTTGTTCGAAGTTTTCGATTTATTTTAGGGCTTAGGAGTTTTGAATATGATCTTGACTTTCATTTAATGAAATCTTTTTTTAATATATTTCTAAACAACTTTTTAACCGAAATTTTCTGAATTTCGGTTAAAAATAACAAATAATCCTCTTCCCACTTTGTAAATTATCGTTAGAAAACTAATATGATTAATCAAAGAACAAGCAAATATATGTTTAAATCTACCCTGAGAAAAATATTCTATAACTAGAATAATTAATATTATTACAAATATTACTCGTAATAGACATCTTGACATAAATGGTATATCCATTTACAGCTATCTCTCGAACAATGCTGTGCACAAAACAGCCATATTTTCAGCAGATAATTTATTCCTTGTCAAGACATCTAGCTGTAACTGTAACAGAAAAAGGTGAGACATTTGGACATTTGGTATGCACATATTTTATCTCTTCAGGTTTTATCACTGACTCTGGAATAAATAAACACCAGACCAAGATCATTCCTCAATTTAATTTTAGCTTTATTTAAAATACATTAAAATTTAAGGTATTGAAGGGAGTTTTGAAACACGCATTCGCGAAATTATCTTCTAAATGTCTAAATAACTCGTTGTACACTCATGTCCATAAATTAAGGATAATGCAAAATCAGGCAAAGGAAGAAATAGAAGCAAAACAAATTTGACTTATTTGTAAAGCTTATTTATTAAACAAAAGGTAAAGAGCAAAAAAAAAAAAAAAAAAAAAAAAAAAGTGCTATATGCTTGATATTATTAAAAACATTAGCGATTTTTTCTCCCTGGAGCAAATAAAAAACACCTATTTACAATAAACCAATATTACATGGTTGGTATGATTGTTAATACATTGTATGTCTCCCAGACGATGCAATACATTCCGTACAACGCCTAGGCATGCTGAGTATCAAATTATCGATCTGATCTTGGGGGATATTACACCACTCAAAAAGCAATGCTCTCCGAAGTTCCGGTAGACATGTAGGAGGAGGTTGACGGGCTGCAAATCGTTGCCAAGCATGTCCCACACGTGCTCTACTGGATTCAAGTCCGGTGAGAATGCTGGCCAGTCCATACGGGTGATAACCTCCGATTGAAGGCATTCGCTTACGATGTGTGCACGGTGAGGACGGGCGTTGTCATCCATTAACACAAATTGTGCGCCTATGGCGCCCCGAAACAAACGTACATGTTGTTCCAGAATGACGTCCCGATAGATTTGACTTGTCATGGTTCCAATTTGAACATGCAGATCAGTTCTGGAACCAAGAATAATTCCACCCCAAATGAGCACTCATGCACCACCGTAACAGTGTCGTTCAATGATGTTTTCTTGGTGGTAACGGGTACCTGGAGCTCTCCATATGAAAGTCCGGTGAGAATCAGACTGCAAGCTAAACCTGGACTCGTCGAAAAACATCACACAAGCCCACTGTTTCGATGTCCACAATGCATGCTCTCTATTCCAGTCTAACCGCAGGCGACAGTGAGTTGCAGTAAGTGGAACGCATCTGACAGGTCTACGAGCATATAGACCAATCTGCCCTAAGCGTCTGTACACGGTCTGCCTTGAAATTGTCGTACCAGTGGCTGAAGAGAGCTGACGAGACAGGACTGAGGCTGTGCTCCGCCTGTTTCTTTTGGAAGTAACTGCCAAATACCGGTCCTCATTCGGCATTGTAACTCTGGGGCGACCTGTGCTGTAACGCCTATTCACATTACCATCATCTTGTAATCGTTGCCAAAGCCTGGAGATGACATTCTGAGGAATTCCAAGTTCGTCTGATACTTCCAGTTGGGTACGCCCACATTCCAGAAGGCCGATAATTCTACCACGTAAAAAATCATCCAAATGCGTCCTTTGTGTCATAACTATTCGGTTATTGTACTGAAATGCTTATAAAGCGCCTGCAAACAATTTTACTTCTTTGCCTGTATTCCTTATATATCACTCTCTTACACTCTCGTCATTGTGACGTACCATCGGTGTCATCTGGTTACTTCCTGAAATTTGCATATGATTCTTGAAGATGTGTGTAGTGATTTTACAGGTGATATATTTATTTTAGAGTTCGATTTCCGCGTGATTCCGAATTATCCTTAATTTATGGACATGAGTGTAGTTTTGAGTGGTATGAAAACTTTCCTCCAGTTGGTTTGATAAGGCCTATGTCTAGGTACCTTGTTTCATGAAATTTGGTTTTTATATTTAATATACACATGGAAGTCGACTTGTCAGCGAAATATTATAGTCGAAAGGTACCGAAATGTTATAGTCGAAAGGTTTTAAAGTCTTCTATTTGTTTCCATTGAGTTGGAGAACTACAATGAGCAGCAAGTAAATGTTTGTTTGATATTAAACAGTATTTGTACCAAGTTCAGGGCAATAATTTACTGGATAAAATTAAAAATTTATTTCCTGTTCTTTGATTAATAATACTGGTCTTCTGATCATAATTTCCAAAGTTAGAACAGGATTATGGGTTATTGCTTGGGAATTTAAATTAAAGTGTTTTTTGTATTTGTGGAGGAGGAGGAGGCCATCATTATCAACGACGCAAATGAAATTCCGAATACATGAACGTTTGTTTAGGGGATATTACATTGAGCAGAGATGCCTCGTTTACAGGATATCTACACTTGCCGATGCGTAATTCAAATTATATATCTTTCTAATTAATTTAACAAAATTTAAAAGTCTTTCATACAAAATGAGAAAATGGTTAGAGCTTGGTTGTATACTCATGCGTTCTCCAATTTCTTACAGCTATCAACAATCATTAAAAGTATTACAAAGAAGAATACAATTTATCAAATCATAGGACCAAATTATTGTTTCTAGATGAAAGACAATAATTTGTTTGAGTGTTGTTTTTAACAAGTCATATTAAATTTCTGAGCTATTCGTCTATTTTGAGGTTCAGAACTGTATTTTGTCCTATCGATTGTCCAGATTATAGCATTTAATAAAGCAGTTTATTAAAGTGTTGTTACTCATTACTAATTATTTTAACTTTTTACCCACACTAATTGCTTATTATTTAACTGGCAAATAGCTGACCAAGGAAAATTATGACTGAAAGCAAGGTGTATAATTAGAATCATAAAATGCTTAGCTAACATATGATAAGAAGCATCAACTATATCATTAAAATATGATACTGTGTTGGAATATCAATTGATATCATGAAGAAAGGCGATTAATGTCCTTGTACGCCTGGAAGATCTTTTGACAGATTCCCATAATTTGTTCTTTTACGCATCGCAGATCACTTGCCAGACCCATATGGTTTGTGCTTTCACGCTTTATAGAACTTTTGACAATTTCGCGCGATATGCTCATAGAGAATTTATGATTATGAATTAACTAAAATTTAGCGATCGGCATAGTTTTGTTTCAATAAACGTAATGCATTTACTGAGACAGATAAGAGAAAATGGACGGAGCTGTCATAATACGAAACAAGGAATATTTGAATAATTCGGAATGAAAGACTTTCTAGTTGGAAATAGGGTTAATTATTCGGCTAAAATAATGTGAGTTGCTTACTGTCTTATTGAGAATAATACGTCTCGGGAAGAAAAGCATTTTGAATGGTCGGAAATATATTGCATTAACTTATTATTGAAAATTTTAATGCATATAATTAATGTCCAAAATAACTGTGTTGCTCTCATCTGAATGAGAGACTAGAACCCGTTAATTCAGTAAATGTTTAACAGCAGGAAATATTGGATCGAATAACAAATTTAATAATAGAAAATGTTAGTAAA
Source organism: Stegodyphus dumicola (assembly GCF_044657685.1). Classification (NCBI taxonomy): domain Eukaryota; kingdom Metazoa; phylum Arthropoda; class Arachnida; order Araneae; family Eresidae; genus Stegodyphus; species Stegodyphus dumicola. The sequence goes on along the minus strand of NC_140779.1, from coordinate 120,120,959 downwards.
TTGTAGAATTTAAATCAATCAAATAACAATGGAAATTAAATATCTTTGAGTAAAATTTAACTTTATTAGTTATTAAACTACTTCAATGTAACTTCACTGTGTTTTAAACGAATTCTAGTCAAAAAACTAACTACATGGTGGAGCAAAAATATCTGTTTCTGGAACGAAATAACATATTAATTTAAGGTTCAGATATTCGAGGTTCAGATTTGGTGCGTGAAGGTGCAGTTGCCCCTCGCTCCCTATTTTTTGACTTCGCTGATTTTTTTGGGTTTTAGTCTATGTGTTTTATTGCTTGATCAGATAGCCAGACTCAGTAAAAGTAGGCGGCCGGTTACGACAACGTGCAGTGCTGATAACAACCACGTGTTTCTGAGACTCCTTTGCCTTTACTTTATTTTTTCTTCTTTTTCCCCCTTTCTAGTAATTTCGTTCTCCTGATGAGGAGGAACCTTTAGCTGCTCTCGAAATCGAAATCGATTGTTTTAATATATGTACGCTAAATACAAGGTTGTTATTGCGATTTTGAACATATTAAATGCATTCATACTATAGTTTTATAGTTTCTTGGTAGCCATTATTGGAAAAATTAAAAATTACTCCAATATTAAGTTTTGAAAATAAGATCTTGCAAATAATATACTCCTGAATTCACGCACAGTTTGGGTCGATCAACAAAATTTCTCGCAACGTTTTCTCTCGGTATGGCGGTTACCTCTCATTGAGTAACGGCCCTTAGTTTGGGTAAAACCCTTCCAAATGTTGTCCTCTTCAGTTCAGACAACCTGGAGTCGATTCGCAAAACTTTCCGCGACGTCTTTTCCTCGGTATGGGGGTTACCTCTCATTGAAAAACGGCCTTTACTTCAGGTAAAGAACATGATATCTTGCAAACTTTGTCATCCGCTATTCACAAAAAGCTGGAGTAGATCAGCAAACCTTTCCACAACGGTTTCTTTCGGTAGAGTGGTTACCTCTAGTTGAGTAATGGCCTGTAGTTCGGGTAAGGAGCATGGTTTGTCTACGTATTCTTGTCATTAAGTGACCCCGTAGGAAGAAGTCTCAAGCCGAAGGATCAAATGACTGGGGTGACTACAGTATTGACTCCAGCATTAGGCGGATTTAAGAAGATAAAATTAGCTAGATGTTGTTTTCAGAGCTTAATATTTGAGTATTTTTTATTTTTTTAAAATAATTACGAAACTGTAAATTTGCAAAATGAGGGAAAATGAGATTTTTGTACTTAATGTGTTATTTCATTTAAGGAATCGTCAGATCTTTGAACCTCACATAAATTTTAAGATCCGAAATAAAAGGCAAAAAGTTAAACGGCTTGTTAAAAGCTACGTCTTTTGATACAACTAAAGTTTAATTAAAATTACCTTTGTCTATTTGAGAAATTCAGATATTGTAATATGTGTCACATAACAGATAATGTTCATCGTTCCATCAACAGGCATCTAGCAAACGCGATTTCTAACCTGTACACTCGAAAGTACAAATTCACTAACTAAACCAATCTTTGCACACAAGTAGACGTCTCAAGGATCACCAGCTTTCTAGAAACATGCCAAAACAATCTGTTTCTATTCTACAAGTTAGTTCGCTAATTAAACTCAACCTAACTGGTATCTTGTTGATCAGATATTATTATTATTACACATTTTTAGTAGTACATAAAAGGAATCCAAATGTCATAAAAGTAAAATCATACCTACGTTTTTCAGAAAAATTGAGAATGTAATATGTAAAGATAATTCATGTTAGCGAGCGACTTTTATTTTTGAAATTATGTGATGAAAAATTGGCTTAGACATAAAGTGACTTAAATTAATTTTTACAAATCGTTATTTTTAAATAACCATACGTCTCATCAAGCTATTTGCTTCTTTATATAAATTTAAAGCCATAAAAGATATGTGAATTAACTTACCACAAGAAAGCATCCGCTTAAATGCTCGCCGAAATTTTATAGACATGGCATTATACAGTATAGGGTTAATGGCGCTGTTTATGAAGATCATTGTTTTGCAGAACATGAGAAACCAGAGCTCCATATAGCGATGGGTAGCAAAAGAATTGTAAACCACCAGAACACGGTACGGCAACCATAAGGTAGCAAACACGGCAACGACGACAGCCAGCATTTTCACTACCTAGAAGAAAAAATACGTATATATATATATATGTAATCATAAAATTCCATAGTCAAAAATACACTTAAATTACTAACTGTATGTTCTTTTCATTTTTAATGGCGACGGTCTTTTATTTGAAAGTACGTGGAATTAAATCCACAGACCCGTAGTCAAGTTGTTTTTCCCGCCTTTCCTACACGTACAGTTATAGAATGTTCTGGAGATATTTAAAGCGAACTGGAATGGCTGACGTCATTTCTTGGAAGCTCCGCCTTTACAGAGGCTATAAAAGGACTCCCAAAGGAATATCGGGGTCTTTTCTTTAATGTAACGATGTAGTGAACTTCATACAAAAAGTTATTAGTAGTTCTTTTTTATTTACTCCGGAGATCTGATTTTTATAACTGATATTTCTCCTGAATAATAATAAATGGATCCTGTTTTTTAAAACTTATCGTCTGATACTTGGAGCTTCGACTACATCTATGATTCTTCACCAATCTATCTATTTATTACAGACATAAGCTGGTACATCAAATATATCTATACGTAAGATATTAAAAAAGAAAATAAATCTTTAATAAATTACGAACTTAATTAACAACAGCTCTTTAAATCAGTTCTTTAGATTTTTATATGTTCTCCTCCTAACATCTGCAGTGCATCAAAATTTTTCTCGACTGCATCGTTTCTAGATCGATCCATTCATCTTTGATCACGTAACTAATTTGGAATCTAAGCTAAACTTTGACGAAACGTATTTCGAACTTCAAGTCAAAATATCGAGAATTGAAACCTTTCTTTTAACAGGCTGCCATGTTAGAAAACTGAGTACTTTTGCTTATACCTCCCATTAGGACGCTACTTTGTTTCCATTGGGACGCTACCGGACTGCTCTCTTCCTATCGCAACAGCATCAAAAATGTAAATGTTCTGGAATTGGTAAGATTAGAGCTCCAAGTAAATTGTAGTACAAATGTCAATTAAAATAAAGATGATGTCGATAAAAATAAAGATGTAAATTAAAATAAGATATTTAATCTTCATCGGTTGCCAGATTGGCTGTTTATTTCGCATTGAACAGTCTACTTTCAATGCCATCGATATTGCAAAGTCTGACTCATTAAATATATTAAACTCCCTGTATTTTATGCAAATTTAAAGCAATAAATAAGGAACAAAGTCGACTTTTAGTTTTACTTCTGTCTCCTATTACAATGCCGATATAAATAATATAAATTAGCTCAATTAAATTGGGATCAAAAAAGAGAAATTTTAACTGAGCGTTTTCGAAATTTTCATAGCCGATATTTCACTTAACATTCACCTAATGTTAACCACTATTACTCTTAAATTTGGTTAAATAATCGACCAAATTTATCTTGAGTTTAATATATATATATATATAACTTTGAAGGGCATTCCTTTCATTATTTTTTGTTTTCTTTAGTTGCTCAAAAAAGTTTCCCCTCCAATTATAATTTATTATGTTGTCAGAAAGCCCGTGCGACATTTTCCTTTGGAATTCTTTACCATGAATGGATTTTTATTTGAGTACGGACTACAGTTATTATTAAATTGGAATCTTTTCGATGCCTTTCAGGCAGGGGACTTGATTTTAGAATTTAAGTTTGTTAAAAATTGATCGTTGATGAAAAGCAGTTCCTATTTACTTAATGATGTTGTTTCGTCGAATAAAAACGAAATAGCTTTAAATTTCTTTACGTTTACTGTATTTTTTACGTTTCATTTCACAAAATGAGTTACAGACTAAAAAGGAAAAATACGTCATTTATATTTATACTTCTAGAAAACAGAAAGTATATATGATTCTGTTTTTATTATTCCTGAATTTATCAAAAAACTGTTAATCGATCAACAAAAATTCCATGTTTCTTAGCAATATTAAACTTTAAAACGAAATGAATTAATTTATCCTTAGACTCAAGGTTTTATTAAACTACATCACAGGATTTCATTAATATCCTGATGAAAGTAATTTAACACTGATTGTGCCAATACTAGCTTGTTAATAATGATGGAAAAGGCGATAAACCACTTTTAAGATTTTCATGTAATTTTATTTTCTAGCTCTAAGTGAAGGAAGTATTGTAATAACGAAAAATTTCGTGTATCATATTTCAACGAAAATATCCAATTTGAGCGCAATCGAATGCAATTCAACAATGGTTTTGCGTGACATCTGCACACAAGGAATAATGGATTCTTTTTCCCAAAACGGTTTGTATAATGGATTCAGAAGAGATTTTTGTCTTGACGTCTGTACGTACTTATGTATGTATCTCGCATAACTCAAAAACGAATAGTCTCAGAACGTTGAAATTTTGTATATAGGACTGCTATAACATATAGTTATGCACCTTCCTTTTCGCTTCAAATCGACCGCTCCATATATATATATATTGGGACATTGTGTATTTTTTGCTTTAAAATTGATTGAATTATGTTGTTCTTAAGTTCCCGTTAAGGTTTTTATGCCTTTAATTAATCTGCATACAATACTTGTAGAATTATCAATAATTTAAAAGTTGTTTAAGCGCAACTAGCAACCTCACAGAGCAGAGATATTTGTTTATATTTGACGCTCCTAGTAGAATAGTGAATTAAGTCAGTTTCAGCACATTCAGTGTCTTTTTGCCGAGTAGGACTAAAAGTAACCTTTCAGTTTTATATGCGGAAAAATCTGCGTTCTTGCCCTCTGGCCTGTGTTTGGGCAGAAACTATAATTTCAATTGCAAAAAGAATTTTTTTAACTATTTTAATAGTGTTTGGTGTTTGGTGTTTTATGTTTTCTTTATTTTCAATTTTTAATGAAGGTGTTTTGAGATTTTATGCATTTCTTCCTTGCTGGGGAGTTGAATTAATTGAATAAGAAATATATCTCTAATGAAATTAAAGGAAATAAGTTTGAATGAAATGCAGCAAAAATGTGTATAATTTAATAGACTGTACAAGGAAGTCACGTGGTGTCCATATGAGATTTTTTTAAAATATGAAATAAATGTTTATCGCACGCAAAAGCAATTTAAAATTTTATGCCTTAATACCATATAAAAAAAAGCTTAAATACGTACACTTATTTTTTCACGTGTTTAAGTTAAAAACATGAAAGCTGTAAAATTCACAAAATGTTTTATCTATTTCTCAGAATTAATTAACTTTTTCGGAGATATGAAAGTAAAAGCATTACAAAACAGAAAGGAGCTTATATCTGCCGGAATGAATTTATAGACGGCTTACGAACTTAAAATATATGTATTCTCCCATTTTAGGAAAAATTTTCTTGGTGTGACCAGTAACAGTTTATCTATATGGAAAACATTAAGTTTATATTACATCCAGTTTCAATTTTTAATGAAGGAACGAAACAGTTTTATTGCACTGTAAATGTTTGATGAATAAACGTAAATTACTTTAAATTACCTGCTTAAAACTTTCATAGAAAGTTTTCGTCTGAAAATAATTGAATGAACTAAAATGCCGGCAGTTTTGAACTAAACTATTAAATAGTAGAACCAGAAAAAGAAGCAAAAATTTAATACAATTTCATACTTACTTAAATGAAGGAATATATATGAAAAACTATTATCTTCGCTTTCAAACTGAAAGCGAGTGAAGCCTTTATGCAGTTTTTTTCATTACAAAAGTATAAAATTAATTATTACTTTAAAAAAACTGTAAGTAAAAAGAGTAAAGTAATAGAATTAACCTAAGAAATATAATTCTAGTTTAAAATTAAAATCGCCCGCAAAATAGAAAATAAAAAATAATAAAAGAAATAAACCTGGTAAATATTGCTTAAATTTAAGTGCCTGAAAATCATAGTAAAGAAGAAAAACGGAAAGGAAAGAGTAATTATCTTTTCTTAGATATATGTATGCATCTAAGGACTGAATAAAAAATTTATAATCCTTTAATGCATATTATTTGATGTTCGTTTACGCTTCTATTTTCGCTTATTGTTTAATGTCAGCAAACCCGCTGTCATCTTAGTAATATTTTTATCCATAAATAGACCCAAGATATAATAAGATTACTCTATATTTTGCAACCGAATGACTTAGCGTTTGCATGCAGAACTGCTCTAATATCTAATTTTTGATATATTTTATAGAGCTGTTATAATTTCGGATTGGATTGGATTGGATTATTTAATTAAGGTAAAGCATACGAGGGTTATTTGCCTAAAGGGAGGGATACCTTCGGGGAGGAATTTCTAAGGGAAACTGGCTCGTATACACGTTACACATGTTATAATTCCGGTCATAATATGTAAATGATATGTCAACTAAAAAAACTATTACTTTAGATGAAAAAGAGCAGTTAGCTTTAACATAGGCATGCGCATAACTCGTGGTCGGCTAACAAATCAGGCAAACCATTCAGAATAAAATGGCGTCAAAGATCAGTATATATAATGAAGCGAATCAAATTCTCATATAAATAATATATTTCTACTAAATAATAAGTTCTCATATAAATAACAATTTCGTATATATATATTGTTTCAAAAGAATATAGTAAACTTAATTAAATTTAAATAATTCTCTTGCTCCATTGCTGCAAGGAATGAAATTTGAATTTAACAAACATTCTCTATTCATTAAAAGCAAAATTAAATTAAATTTAAATGAAATTGAATTACAAATAAATGATTAATTATTGCTGCGAACTACAATATCATTTAAATTCAGAGAGCATATGTAAATCAAGTGCAAGTATCAAAATCTATGAATAAATATATAATTCCAATAAATTTTTTAATCCTAAAAATTATAAAAATGCATAAGTGAATGATTGTTGAGCAGGCAGGAGACAGACTTATCAAGGGGAAGTTGCCTCCAAACTTAACTCTTCAATTATTCAATTCGTGTTTCGTCATCCATGTAGGCGAGGGTAAAAGGAAAATTCTAAAGCAAAAGTAAAACCAAATGTTGTGAATTACTAAAATGAAATTTAAACAAGGGGAATTTAGAGAAATTAGCAAGTAAAAATTAGAATTAAAATTAAAGTGAATTAAGAGTAGAAAACCAAATTGTTTAGAAAACCAAAGTAATGTAGAAACTCTTGCCTACAAAAAACTTCCCCCAACATGAATTATGCAAATAAATTAAAAAGAAACTAGATACTGTTTATAAAAGATACATAAATAATACTAAAAAGGCAAGTAAATAGTAAGTATTAATTTAACTTAACAACTATATTTGTATTTGGAGAGTGGAGCAGCATGCCAAACTAAGTGATGTTAAGTTATGTGTTTCTTCTAAATTTATAAACAGAGTGCGCTAATATAAGGTAAAATCGAGTGTTAAGCTGCTATCTGTTAGATGTATTTTAAAAACCTATTCTGTAAACTTTTAAGTAATGTAAAATGCGTGTACTGTTGCAAACAGTTTTTTGCTAACTGTGAAGTATTGTAAAAATGTGTAAAAACTTAAAAAAATGCTAACTGTAACGTAATGGGAAAACAATGGTTGCAAATTATTAAGGATTGTAAAACATTAAGAATTGTAAAATATCGAAAATGTTTTTGAAAAAAGTACGAACAAACTTTTTTAAGTAAAATTAATTTTAATTTTGATTTTTTAAAAATGTTTTAAATTAAAGTAAGAAATTTCTTGCAAAAGTCTTAATTTATTAAAAACTGAATTTCAACAGGTTTAATCAAAACTTACTAAATACTGGCCGAAAAGTAAGGAAAATTAGAAAAGATAAAAATCTTCACTTAGTTCGGGCTATAATTGAGACTTTTGAAAAGAGTTGTTCCTTCATTAATAAAAGGAAAGGATTCAGTGTTGATTATATACATTTTTACAAATATTTTAAATAAATATTTACAAGATAATCCCTTAAATCTTCAAAATCCTCCATTACCCTCCAGTTAAGGTTAAGGTAATGTTATCATACCATAAAGAGTCAAAAAATTATAAATAAAAGTTAATGCCTGCCTTTTTAATATCTAAATTAATAAATTGTGCTGGAACCTTGGTTATTAACTTGAACATTAATTAGTTTTAGTATTTCTTCTTTTAAATCTTCTATTTCAGTACATATATTTTTTATTCTGATTATTTTGCTATGAAAAGTGTTACCTATTACTTTTCTAGAGATATTAGAGTTTCAATTAATAAGTTTAATAGTATTAAACTGTAAATTCCTCCTTTTATCATATAATTTAATTTTGCCGTATTTAATTATGAGCAGGTCTAGATATTCAATAGTATCTTTATTAGTATTAGTTTGATTAAATGTTAAGCTATTTGGGTAATTTTTGAATTGTTCAAAAGCAGAATTATTATTGAAAGTTATAATATCATCAATGTATCCAAATGTATTTGCAAATAACTGTAATTCCTTCCTATTGAAACTTAGTTGGAATTTATATTCATAAGCAAAAAGAAATGGGTTACATATTTGTGTAGAACTGTTTGCTCCCATTGCTATTCCTCTGACCTGCTGAAAAATCTTATTATTGAATTTAATGTAGATATTAAATAATGCACAATTCAGGTAAATTTTCCATCTTTCAATTAAAAGGATGTTAAGCATGTCAGGAAAAAGTTGTGGGAGTTGCATTAAAATAGTAAAAATTTCTTCTAATGGTAGAGAAGTATAAAGGTTTTCAAAGTCATAGCAGTTTATGTTCGTGATTTCTAAACTTTTAAATTTGTTGAGAACTGGAGCATTATTATAAATAATACAACTATAGTTGTGTTGCTTGCTAACAAGTTGATGAATTAAAACACAGATTATTTTTCAAGTTTAATTGCAAATATGTAATCTATATTCTTTTTATAATTTTTTGTTGCATTTGCTATAAATCTAAATTTGAGTGGTGTTTATGGAATTTAGGAAGAGCATATAAATTTGCTATACTGGCTTTGTCAATTTTGGTTATTACGAATTTTTGTTTCAAATCTTGCAATAGAGGATTGAGAAAATTCCATGTTAAATTGTTGTTAAATTCAATCCTTCCAATTCTTTGCTTCAATTCTTCTAACAGTTCATGCTTCCAAGCGATATAAAGGTAGAATTATGGAATATTTAATTTGTAACTATTTTTAACTATGAACTCGAAAAGATATTTTTCGAAACTTTTAAAACTGTGATTTTTGCTAATTTTCAGTACTGGTCTAAATTTGGTGCCTTTTTCCATTAAATTTCTTAAAAGTTCGTTTTGAACTATGGTTAAATTGCCAGTAACAATATATTTATGAAATTCGTCAACGTAGTCTTTGTATTATTGAAGCCCAATACAAAGACTATTGAAGCGCGATATACTCTACGTATTCTTTGTATTGAAATTAGCGCCCTCTATTAATAAAGTTAGAAGAAACACACTACTTAACATCACTTAGTTTGGCATGCTGCGCTACTCTCCAAATACAAATATAGATAGTAAGTTAAATTAAAGCTTACTATTTACTTACCTTTTTAGTATTATTTTAGTATTATTTATGTATTTTTTTTAAATAATGCCTAGATTTTTTGATTTATTTGCATAATTCGAGTCGGGGAAGTTTTTTGTAGGCAAGAGTCTCTAAATTACTTTGGTTTTCTAAAAAATTTAGTTTTCTACTCTTAATTGACCTTAATTTTAATTCTAGACTTTATTTGCTAATTTCACTAATTTCCACTTGTTTAAATTTCTTTTCGTAATTCACAATATTTGGTTTTACTTTTGCTTTTGAATTTTCCTTTTACCCTCGCCTACATGGATGACGAAACACGAATTGAATAATTGAAGAGTTAGGTTTGGAAGCAACTTCCCCTCGATAAGTCTCTCTCCTGCCTGCTCAACAATTATTCACTTGCGCATTTTTATAATTTTTAGGATTAAAAAAAAATATTGGAATTATACATTTATTCATAGATTTTGATACTTGCACTTGATTTATATAAGCTCTCAGAATTTAAATGATATTGTAGATGTTCGCAGCAATAATTAATCATTTATTTGTAATTCAATTTCATTTAAAATTTAATTAATTTTAATTTTGATTTTAACGAATTGAGAATGTTTGTTAAATTCAAATATATATATATCTGAAACTGTTATACTTAGGCGATACGTTAGTTTTCTGCTTGTTGGAGTTGCCAAAAATAAAGATAAAGAAAACTTATATTTTCAGCTTCCTTAAGTAAAAAACTATTTTTGTTTTCCATTGTTCTATACAGAAAATTTCCTTGAGATTGTTAAGAAACATACATTTATTTAACTGAAAGTTATAAATTTTTTAAAATCTATTCATAATCATAAAGTTGCAAGGTTTCGTTTAATTTCACTAACCAGACATTTTATGTGCTTTTCTGCCCTTCTCGTTTCCCATTTTCCTGTCTAAATATAAATTTTTAGCTCGCTTGTAATCAAATGAAATAGAAAGGTATTTAAAGAAAGGTTTCAGAAGGTAGAATTAGAGCATGTTCTGCCTACTGAAAGTTACGTTGCTAGTTTGATTCTTTTGAGATCTGTATTCTGCGGCGTTGCGTTATTCTGGCTATTAGGCTTGTTTCTCTAACTTAAGATCAGAGCCAATTGGCGCGTCTCTCTATTTGTAACTTACAATTACTTAATCACGTTAAATTTAATACTTTTAATTTAAGTCATAAATAAAGCCATACATTATATTATTATTGTTATTGTGTCTTAAAGCCATACATATTTCGTAAGTACGAGAGGTCTTTTTTTTAAACTTTTAATTAAATGAAAGGGTCCTTTACGATTTTTCTCATTCTCTGTGTTACAAGACACAGTGACACTGAAGTTCTTTAGAAGCTTCGTACACTTGATGCTACCAAAGATTACGAGACTTCATAAAGTTACTTAATTTTATTCCGAGGTCCATTCGATGAGACCACAAATATACTATGCACGTTCTCAGTTTGCTTGATAAATGTGTCATGAAATGATTTACACAATTTCTAAATACTACACTATAGTAGTAGCAATTTCCCTCGGAAGACTATACTTTCATTGCAATAACTTGTACAGTTGCGCGCCTCCAACCTGCACGCAACAAAGTGGTGACTGCTGAAACTGGGAATTAGACAGAGTCTTGAGAAGGGTTTAAGTCCCTTTTTATTCAACTTTAGAAATTACAAATGCGTGCTCTTGACGTTCACAAACTACGCCGACCCGGCGGTAAAATAAAAATAAGAAACTAAAAGAGATACTAACAAGTCACTAACTACGAGGCTCTCTAAACGTAACTAACCTCACCGCGTTTTACAATACCGCTGCTACTTCAGCAAACTCTGAATATTACGTTGAAAGATTAACAATTTGCCTAGGCAAGCACACAGGCCGAAACGCGTGGTTCTTCAATTTTTTAAAATCTATTCATAATCATAAAGTTGCAAGGTTTCGTTTAATTTCACTAACCAGACATTTTATGTGCTTTTCTGCCCTTCCCAATTCCCATTTTCCTGTCTAAATATAAATTTTTAGCTCGCTTGTAATCAAATGAAAAATACTGACTAACTACCTCCGCGCTCGTGAAGTAAGAACAGCACACCTCGAACTCGTTTCCTTTCTATTTAACTCAGAATACTTCCGCTGATAATTTGAATCCTTGCGCGTTCTACTAAAATTTACATACTCTGGCATTGACAGTTCCAGGGGAAAGTAAGGCTTGACAGGAAAGATAGTTTAAACTTAAAATAAATGTTAGTTAAAATAAATATAAACCCTACAAACTATCTATTTTTATGATACAATAACACGCCGAACAAATAACACTCCGAACCGGCTTATAGAGGCTGAAATGGGATGCATAGAAAACGAACATTAACAAGGCTCAAACATAATATACGGCACTGATATCAAGGTGGACAATCAGATATTTAATGATTTGTTTTCATTGTTGCTTATTCTCATTTGTCTGACGTAGTCACCCTACGCCCACGAAATTCCTCGTAGCAAGGAGCGCTGGATTACGCCTCTCGTTGGCAACAGCCTTAAACACCTAACAGCTGACAGTGCGATTTGGCTCAGCTCAGCCCCCAATTTTGATTTGGAGTATCCTGGGGGAGAGACGGGTCCGAGGCTCTACCATCCCTCTCCCCTTCCACCAAGCCACACGCAAGGGCTTTCGGCTAGCAGCATATTTATAGTGTCGCCATACCGCACCGACACTATACATTTACAAACAACCATGCCTTCTCCGGGATTAGAACCCCGGCCCTTCAGTCAGCGACGCTAACCCGGCACGACAATCAGGGACGCTAACCACTATACCGGTTGGGCAGCATTTTATGGTTTTATGAGATAAGACACCTGGAATTGTTCTTAAGATGCAAGAGTTTGCTTTCAGAGTCACATCAGAAGACATATTGATAAAATTAACGCAGCTGTAATGTCACTTTGTTTTAATTTGTACCGCAATGATAAATTGTCAGTTGAAACTAATAATTATGACAAATGGACTGACTGCATGCGAGTTTCTGTTGTTTTCGTCAAGTGTGAAGTGAATACCAGTCAGTTTCCCTCAAAACATCTGTCTTTCTCTTAGACTGATACCTCTGAGTGTTCTGCTGTAATCCGAGTAACCGCATCTCACCTAATCGATTTAAAACGGTGCAGCTCATCCATATTATCAGAATATGACTATGCATACTCACTTTGGCCTTAGGTTTAAAACTGGTAACAAAGATAAACGCTGAAAGTTTTTAAAAAAAAAAAAAAAAAATCCCCGTATAATGCATTATTCGCTTCTGATTTATAATGAATAGATAGTTTTGCAAAGTGCCCAAAGTTCGAAAAATATTGATATCTTTGTTTTTAGAACAACCAAACTATTCTCTTAATTGCTTGACCGCCAGGTTTGGTTTGGTTTGGTTTGGTTTACTTAATTACGGCAAAGCACACTAGGGCTATCTGCCTAAGGGGAGGGATGCCTTCGTGGAGGACTTTCCAAGGGAAACTGGCTCGTATACACATAACGCACGAGGAAAACACGAAAACGCCCATGCAGCCATCTTTTTCATTCGAATCTCTGACCGAACTACCAGTGTTCTGCGACTTTACCACTCGGACGCTGGTGGGCCCCTTGACCGCCAGAGAATGATAACTTCAAACAGCTATTCTACATAAATGTAAACAATAGAAGAATTTTAAAGAAAAACGCCTTGTGTTTTTTTCAGTTAATATACGCAACTTTTAATCGGATACAGGATTTGAATGCACAAGCACTTGAAGATTTGATTATATATATTATTGTTATTATTATTGTTATGATTATTAATGATATACAAATTATTCATTATAAAAAACACTCTTTTTCTCTTTTGCATTCCATATAAACTTATAAAACTGTGATTATTTTCCCCAAAATACTTTTTTAACTTCTTACTGCAAATGCAAGAAAAAAGCTTCAAATTTGAATTCATTTAGAATAAAAACCATTCAAAATCTTGATAAAGAAAGGAAAGTAAATGCTACAAAAATATCTGTATTGATTTATGATTTAAAAAAAATAATTTTTGTGTAATACACGTAATAATTTATGAGTACTTGTTTAAACATAAAGCCACACAGTTTAAAGATTGTTCCGACAATTGTGTGACGAATCAAATACTGTTTTTTTTCCTTTCTTTCAATACAATGCGTGCGTTCGAAGTAACTCAAAACATGTTATTTTCATATCACAAACTGCGAGCATACATTATCCGGTGCGTGTTGTTTTGCACGTTAACTTGAAAGACCGCAAGATAAGATATATTTACTCTTATTTGCGTGATACATTTTGCAAAACTACTGCACGCTTCTAGAGTTTCAGTAAATTGCAGAAAAAGGATTTTCAGTGAAAACAAGTTAATTGTTTCTAAATGTCTTCACCGTGACTTACATTAACAAAAGATAGTATTCCTCTGCTTGGCAATCGATTGATTAAATAAACAGTTTTGTTTCTCATGTTTTCAACATATTTGCACCCGAGGACGCAAAATGTCACGGTAATAAAAATCGATTGAATCTAATTCTGTACAGCACCTGTAAGTGCTTGCTACGAATAGAGATTTGAAAGATAATAAAGAAGCAGAGAATCTTGTTCGCCTTTGGAATGCTTTTGTCTTAGGTACTTGAGTAAATAATGGTTCCAAGTATCAATAATTCCCTGTATCGTCGATATTTCTTCGAAATTTAAATGTGAACACAACACTTAATTTTGTGTTACGTTATAATATACCTCACTGATTTGTCTAGAAAAAAATGTCGAGGAACCAAGTCAAATAAGAAGCGAATTATCGCTGAGTTCAAGTATTTACTGCAGAGACTTGAGAAGGGTAAAAATACCCTTTTATTCACTCAAAGAAATAATAACAGATGGCTCCTTCTCAGGCTTACAGGAAAGCTTGCACTTGGACTTTTAAACCCCCCCCGGGAGTCGACGTAGAGAACTCTGCGAAGCTACTGGCTAGGATCTGTACCTAGGCAGTCTCGGCCACGGGGGTATAAAATTTATGAACTTGGTGGTTCTGAAGGCTCTGGGAAAAGTCACTTATTGGCCGGCCTCGGAGTCTGGCACGTCATAGCGCGGCGTGGTTCTAGTAACCCGGGGGTCTCCCCCGGGGTTGCTGGGTAATGTCCCGCTGCGACGGGCTCGCCCAAGCGACTGGTAGGAGCATTAGACGACCGGTGCTGCCTGGTGTCTTATCCAGGTGGTGCGCTGCTCTCCTGTAGGGTAATAGTGGAGGTTGAACCTCCACGATGTGCCCAAAGGGGGAGTAGACCTGTAGTGGGCTTAGTTCCCGGAACAGAGAAGCCAAAAACTTACTTACTTGGACTTTTAAATCAGGATAAGAAAATAAGAAACTAATCCTTTACTAAACTAAATAGACTTAGCCGAAGCTAGACACAAATACCTAAAGCAGTTGGCCCTTAATTTAACCTAGCCGGCAAATCTCATCAGACACGTACAATACAGCCAAGCTAATAGATCAATAATGAAGTAGGCAGAAGGCAAACACGTGCCACTAAAGGACCAACTGACTGTCCTTCGAAGTAAGTTGAACTTTCTTTAAATATAAACTCATTTACATTCAGCGCGATTCTAAAAACTCATTCTGGTAGGGAGTTGTAAGTGGGAAACAAGAATTGAAAGGAAACTGTTTCAAAATTAAAAATAACTATTATAAAATTAACATACACATTACAACGTCATTGGAAAATATGTAGGTACTGATCAACGTATGTTACGTTTTGAAATATCTATAGCGAGATAAATTTATTAGCATATGGGATACACATTTCATTTTCGAAGTTTAGGCTAGCTTAAAATATATTAAGAAAACTTTCATTAGCCCATATATTGGCAAACACATTCTCGAAGAAAGTTTGGATATAAACAAGAATTCATTAGCTAAAAAATGCTTATTGAATGAAGTAAAACAATTTACTCACTATTTTTGCCCCTGTTACTGGGGCACGTTGGTTACAGCCTTCTGAAAGTTTCCTAATTCTCTGTAGAATAAAAGTCTTTTGACTGCAGGTTGATCCATTTTTGCACAGCATCAGTAACATCAAGTTGTGATGCACAGCAT
Organism: Stegodyphus dumicola; assembly: GCF_044657685.1. Taxonomy (NCBI): domain Eukaryota; kingdom Metazoa; phylum Arthropoda; class Arachnida; order Araneae; family Eresidae; genus Stegodyphus; species Stegodyphus dumicola. The sequence continues at coordinate 120,105,262 of NC_140779.1, read as the reverse complement.
CAGATGTTAAGGAAACACATGTTTATAAAAAATGTCTGTATCCTAGAGTGCGGGGCATGCCCTGCTCCTGTCCATTAGATTTCATTTTCATAAGACAAATTTCTCTAAGTGGAATAGAAGAGGTGAAGAGAAACTGGGAAAGATACTCGCTTCTAAACAAGATTTTAAAACCGGAGTAAATCTCAAACTGAGTGACACCTTCTTTTTAATAAATGACCCTTTTAATAACGATTCACTGAGTATCATTATTACTAACGTCTTTCGCCGACACAGTGTTTACAAATCCAGGGGAAGTGGTAAGAGAAAAGAGCACTACAGCTGGAATTTCCAAACAGACATGTGTTTGACTACATTAAACTCTGGCAAGTACTGTACGAAAATTCCAGTTTGCATTTTAACATACCTCGTTACACAAGCCTATTTCATAATAAAGTTTTTGATATTTATCGTAATTTGCTTGTTCTACTGAAAAATCGAAACATTATGGTTGCTTGAGCAGATGAAAGCCCGACTTACCTGGTAAATATACGAAGCTTTCAAATTAATTTCCTAGATGGTAGTAATAGCTCACTTTTTTATACAAGTTCATTTTTTTTCATTCTGTTGTGCCTTGAGATATCTAACAGTCATTATTGAGACATCAACATTTTTTTATGATTCCTTAGAAGGATATCAAGCATCAAGTATGTAGTTTGAGTCTTTCATTTTACTTCCTTGGAGGAAGTATTGCAGTCGAGAAAAATTTCGGGCAGGAACGGGTAGTTTTCAAAGGAAATACCCATTCTGACCACTACCGAATCCATTCGGATGATTCGTTTGCGTGATGCCTGTACCAAAGGATAGAATAAAAGATTTTAATTTCAATGCTGACTGTGAAATGAATTTAAAATGGATTTTTTTCGTGATGCCTGTACGTACGTATACACAATATGTACAATATATCTCGCATAACTCAAAAATGATTAGCTGTAGTACGTTCAAATTTTGTACATGGGACTGCTATAACATCTAGTTGTGCACCTTACGTTTTCATTGCAATCGACAGCAACAAAGAATATTTATTTATATATGTAAGCTATAACAAAATACGATGTCTGTTTTAAAAAATAATTGACGACCTCAAAATTAACATTCTAAATTTTGTGCTCTCCCCGCTAATTTATCTGTTCTCCCAAATTCGAGATCGTTCCAAAATTACATAATACTGCTTGATAATAGTAACTAAAACTAATATTGACCAATCATAACTTAGAATACACTCTGCACCTACGAAGTATAAATACCGAGTCCCGAGCACTACGCTTCCCCTTTCTCCTGACTTCTGCCATGCAAACAACTCCACGCCTCTTATGCTTTCTCGCCTGAAATGACGTCGTAGCTTTTTATCTCTGTATATAAAAATTATTTTTATCCAACTATGATGAAAAGTAATTTGTCAGCCAAAGAAATAAGTTTTGATGTGTGTAAAAATAAAGATGCTGATTCGCCGAAATTAGTTTTGTCAACGTCTTGTTCCTGCCTTATCAACCCAGCCATGTCTACAGCCGGAATTTATAAGTACCGGATTCATGAATGCACACCTTAGTATAAAAATACATATATATAGTTCTGTGTATGCATACTCCCCTTATATGATTATACGTGCCAAATTAACTAGCTGGCGCAAATTTTGTTCTGAGACAACATCTGTTTATGGTATTCATCATAAGATTGCGACCGACAAGCTGTTTAAGCCAGCAACTTTCCATCTTTTACCTACAGTTAGTCCTAATAGTCACCTGACTGAATCAACTCTATCAGAAGTCCTTGATACGGTTTTTTCTACAGATGATAATTCAACTGATTCCTCCTTTCATCAGACTATTCGAAATCAAACTTCTAGTCTTCAAACACCAGACGATGTTATTTTTACTACTCAAGAAATTCGGCAAGTCTTACGCCAACTCCCTAATAAGCGCGCACCGGGTCCAGATGGTGTTGACTATCGTATTGTCAAATTGATTATTAGCACCAATCTCAGTCTCTTCCAAAGCCTGTTTAATAAGCTATTCAATAGTGGAACTTTTCCTCAATGTTTTAAAATTGGCCAGGTGATCTTATTTTTAAAGAAACACCGTGATCCAGCCCGTGCCGATTCTTATCGCCCTATTTGTTTGTTGTCAGCTTTTGGCAAAACTTTTGAAAAACTTCTTATGGGACGATTGAGATTTCATTTGCACTCAACAAATTATCTGTGTCCTTTTCAATACGGTTTTCGCACCAAAAGATCAACATTGCACGCTTTAAAGGAAGTTCAAGATACCATCCTGCGCAATAAGTTCTCCGGCCACCACACAGCGTTTATCTCAGTGGATTTAAAGAGCGCCTTCGATACGTTGTGGTGGCCGGCAGTTCTATATGCATTAAGAGATGCCAATTGCCCCCGCAATTTATATAATACTCTTGCACATTATCTGTCCGATCGACATTTGATCATTTCCTATAATGGAGGCCTGGTACATAGATGTCAGACTCGAGGGTGCCCGCAGGGTTCATGTGCGAGCCCCTTTCTCTGGAATGTGACATACAATCTTATCCTTAAGCAGCCATGGCCTGAACATACAACTGTGGTTACTTATGCCGATGATACCGCATTCATAGTGCGAGGTAGGACTCGTGATCAACTTCAAGCAAACTCACAGGAGACCTGTTCTTTGTTTCAGACTAGATGTGAAGATTTTAAATTGCAAATCTCTGAAGAGAAATCGCAAATTCTGATCATTCCTAAGAAGGGTGGTTCTATGACTCGTCAGCCGAGAATAACCATAAATGGCAAGCGTCTTCGTATTAAACGTGAACTTAAATACCTTGGAATTATTTTCGACGACAAACTCAATTGGATTCCCCATGTGTTAGATCTCAAGAAGCGTACTGCTGTGATTGCTCAACGCCTTAAACTTATGAAGGGAATCCACTGGGGCTTAAATCCACACCTTCTTAAAGTTTTATATACAACAGTAACTGAAAAGATTGTTTCATATGGTGCTGCAATTTGGGCAGCACCAATGCAAGGACGCAAAGTTCGACATTTAAATAGTATACAGAGACCATTTCTCTTAAATATCACTCGTGCCTTCCGCACATCACCAACTAACGCCCTCGCAGTTGCAGCTGGAGTCTTGCCTTTACCTGTTGCGGTTGAAAAGGACGCAGCTTATCAGTTGCTTAGACAACTTGGCTGTTCAGTTCAGTTTGGAGATCACTCTTTCTCCTCCCATGATTATGAAGCAGCAATAAACAGAGAAGATCAACACCCCTCCCTCTATGGTACGGGAGTTAAAGTTAATCTCAAACCGAGTCATCAAGTTTCTCATGCTGATCTGGTCTTTTATACTGATGGCTCTAAATTGGAAGATCAGGTTGGCTGTGCATATATAGCCATACTGCAAGATCAGACAACTCTTCACCAGTGGAAATGCCATCTGTCTTCTTTTAACAGCGTCTTCCAGAGTGAGGCTATTGCTATTCGACAAGCAATACAAACAATCATTAATCATCGATATTCACATTCCTATGTTCTTACCGATAGTCTCTCCACATTGTATGCCATTTTAAATCCTCTGCATTCATCCCCCATTATTGTGGACATTCAAACTAGCTTGTCTCGACATAAAAATCTACACATTTGTTTAGAATGGACAAAAGCTCATGTGGGGAACTACGGTAATGAAACTGTCGATAGGCTTGCTAAAGAAGCAGCACAGAATCACGAGATAACACAGACCTTGACGGTTTCACGCCCAGTATCTAATCTAAAGCGTCACTTACTTCTCACAGCCATCTCCTTGTGGCAAAATGCATGGAGTTAGGAGGAAACTGGTCGCCGAGCATTTGCCCATGTCCCTAAAGTATATTTAGACCGATTAATCATGCCACCACAGCTGATCTTCTACATTACGGGCCACGGGCCTTTTCCCTTATATTTCGAGAGACATGGACTCTCTTCCTCAGCACTCTGTAGTTGTGGACAACTGGGCAATCCAGAACACTATCTAATCGATAGTCCACTTACTACTGAATTCCATATTCCTTTTCCACCAACGGATAGGACTGCCTTTAGTCGTTTTTTGATTAAGCAACGGCATCAAGTCAAAAAGATAGTCCGTTTAATTGACAAACTGATGAATCTGGGACTTGATCTTTGTGCCTTATAATATCGACATATGATTCAACTTCTTCAACTGCTTGTATATATTATAACCCATCTACTTTTATGCTCTGAAGTGTTTGTAACCATTGTAATCTATTGTAATCCATCTGTTATAAGTCGCTGTGTATAGCAGCAGTCAAATATTTGTATATTCTCTCTCAGCATCTTTTTCTAAGTGCAACCAGGTAATATTGTCTATAACAGCTGTCCTTGTACCTATGGTACATTTAATACCAGGTGCTGTTTAGTATCTGTATATCTTGCATTTGCCTATTTACCGATGAATAATAATGTTATCTTTTGCATATGCACATTTATTATCAAGTGCTGTTAAATATCTGTATATATTGAATTTGCATATTTATCTGTTGCATATGTATTGTCCTAATAGTCTCTTTGTTGTCCATAGCAGCTATCAATGTACTTATAGTACATTTTTTACCAGGTGCTGTTAAATATCTGAATATATTAAATCTGCATATTTACCTATGAATAATAATGTTATTGTCTTTATTTTTATCTTTTGCCCATGTATTATCAAACATATAACTGTCTGTATTCCCTCATAATGCACTATGATAATACCTACATTGAACGTATTTTGTGTTTTTCACTGTATAATAGTATATAATATCTTGGCATATCTAGTTGGGCGTATTAATGGTACATTGTTTGCCAGTTGCTGTTAAACATCGGTATACCATATACTTGCATATTTGGCTATACATTATACTGTTACTGTCTTCTTTTCATCAATTGCCCATGTAATATCATACATTTAATTCTCTGTGTAATAATAACACTGAATGTATTGGGGTCGCTAGAGATTTTCATTGTATAATATATCCAACCATTATCCATTGTTTTAAATATATCCATTGTATTTATACCAACATTGAATGTATTTTGTGTTTTTCACGGTATAATATATGTTCATAATTTGTGGCATACTTAAGTCTATATTTCATCCTTTGCAAATGTATAGTAACACATTTAACTGTCTGCATCAATTTATTTGCTGCATAAGGATCACAAGTGTCATGATAATTTTAAATGTATATTTGTGTTACCAACACTGAATGTATTTTATATTTCTATTGTATAGTATTGTATAGTATCTACTGTATCGTATCGTATTATGGTATTGTTTTGTATTGTATAGTATCTTATATCAGTTGGCTTTATACAGGTTAAATATGTTAATTTTTATTCATTATAATCGTTTAATTAGCTTTTGTATTGTATTGTAGCATTGTATAGTATTGTATGGTATCTTATATAAGTTATCTTTTATGCAGGTAACTGCATCAATTTATTTGCTGCATTAGGATCACTGGTATCATGACAATTTTAAATGTATTTTTGTGTCACCAACACTGAATGTATTTTGTATTTTCATCACTAGTGTCATGACAATTTTAAATGTATTTTTGTGTCACCAACACTGAATGTATTTTGTATTTTCATTGTATGGTATTGTATAGCATCTACTGTATCGTATTATATTGTGGTATTGTATCTACTGTATCGTATTGTATTGTGGTATTGTATAGTATTGTATAGTATCTTATATCAGTTGGCTTTTAGTACAGGTTAAATATGTTAATTTTTTGTATTGTATTGTATTGTATTGTAATATTGTATAGTATTGTATAGTATCTTATATTCGTTAACTTTTATGCAGGCTAAATATGTTATTTTTATTCCTCATAATCGTATAATTAGCCTTATTGCATGTTTTCCCCACAATACCACGTGATCAAGTGTATTGTACCGCTATTGCATTCTGTTACATTGTATTCTTTTATTTTTATTTCTTTTGGTATATCCTCTGTGTATTGCTGTAATCATTTACATTCATTATTTCACTATGTTCTCTATTTTTATGTTATATTGTCATTAAGTCTAATTCTACTGTCTATATTTTATTCATTGTATATTATTGGGCTGCCCAACATCAGACTGTACTTTAGCTTATGTATATTCTATATTTGTGTGTATTACACCTTTGTAAAATTTTTGCTAATTGTCCAAACTCGCCCTTTTTGTCCCTGCATGCTTTTGTTATTTTATTTAATAAATGTGGGGCCTGGGCGGTTGTTGGGACTGTCTTTCGTGGGCATTTGGTCTGTTGGACTGCCCCCGGGTTGAATTTGGCTCTGGGTTTGGGCGCCCGGCGCGTGGCGTCTTGTGATTCCTCTTTAGGCTCTAGATATAGGTGGACGTGGTGCTATACCGATTAACCATTTGGTAAAGGGACAGTGCCCACGTCCTCCGTTGCTTATCGCTTATACTCCCCTTACCCGGCTGAAAATTCCATACCCAGTATTTATTTTCTCAGTTGTTGGTTAAGTGTTTTAAATAAAGAAAATATGCATGTTTGAGAATTATCAAATTAACAAAAAATAATTTTCGGCAAATAACGAAATCTGATTTTTAAAGTGATCTCTCGGTCCCTATGCTTATTACTTGGGAAAGTTTCATACTCTTTATAAAAAATTAAATTAGAAGAAGTTTGACTCCCGCCCTCCAATTTGACCGAGTTATTTAATTTAAAAATTAGCAGTTTTTGATGTCGTTTTCAACTTGCCTCCAGGGCTTGCTTAATATTACGTTAGAATGATTCGAGAAATTAAGTTCAGATATAATGCAGCAAAAAATTTATATAATTTAATGGAAAGTACAAGGAAATGATTTGGTGTGCCCGTTTCGTTAGGTTTTTTTTTCCGTAATTGTGTGTTGTAAGTCGGCATAGGTTTTATTTTATCTTTGAGAGGTATATGTTATACATATTTCTAACCCAAGAAATGACCATATTTAAAAATTCGAAGGCCTTTGTGAGAATTAAGCCATTTTCTAAAATTGTAAACTCGAAAAACATTTAAATCGAAGATACCGCTAATAATGCGGTGAGAAACACACATTTTACAATCAGATGCTTGCAGGATAAAATTCAATATCTGTCATTTTATGCTATGATATGTGTTTAGTTTTTTAAGACGTGAACTTGGCAATATGCTTTTTGCATTTCCGGCTGATCTTGTAACCAAATGCTTTACACAGATATATGATTTTTACTGACGGAAAAAGAAAGTCTTTCGATTTATACTTTCTATTCCATAGAAATCAAACCAGGTTAAACATTTGCGCATTTTCTAAATAATAAAAATTTCCTTAAGAGAGTTTTTCTCTTATTACTATGTATATCTGCCTTTGGCGCCCGACCGGGATAAAGGTCAGGGACATGTACTGCCGTACTGAAGAGCCCGCGTTCGAATCCTGAAGAAGGCATCGATGTTTGTAACTGTATGGTACCTGTGCGGCATGGAGGCACTCTAAATGTGCTACAAGCCGAAAGTCCTCTCGAGAGGTTGGTAGTAGGGAAAGAAGATGGGAGACCCTTGGACCCATTCTCCCGGGAAGCCCTATCTCATAACTGCGGGAGGAACTGAGCTAAAGTCTCGCTGTCACCTCTGTGGATCTCAAAGCTCTTGCCAACGACAGGCTCATTTGAAACTTGCCACGATTGATATACTGGCCTTATGCTTACCTTTGTCAGACAATCAGACAACTGAGACTGGTAAGTGAGATTGCCTTTGTCAAGTTATTTTTGTTGAGATTTCTGTTTCAATTTAAACTCGAATCTTTGAAATCATCTTAGAAACCATTTGAAATCAGAACATAAATTTTCGTTTATATTCCAATTTCAGATAAATCCTAGGGTGAAATTGTTATAAAATCCTTCGAAACTGATAAATACGAAAGTAATTTGCCTAATTGTAGAATATTCCTTTTCTTAAAAAGTATAGCATACAAGATCAAATGGTTTTCTTGTTTTTCTTACTTGTATCAATCTTTACTCCTGAAGATTCATAACATGAAGTTGAAGTATTAGATAAAGATTACCGAGAAAGCGTTTCTTCATTATTTGTGAAAGAAATATTTTCTTAGATATCCAATTATAACTTCATTAGAAAATAAAATGGTGTAAAAAATCATTGACTTTAAATTTAATAAAAAGTTTTCTTATATTAATTAAACTTGTCTGCGGTTACTTTCAGTATATTTCATTTGCATTTATTTCTAAAGAAATTAAAACGAAAGCTAATAAGCTGCTGTATTTTTTTTAGTGCTTGGATGGACGTTTGCTGTAACCTAGTTTCGCCTTGTTTCAGCGCTGGTTGTTAGTGGCGAGAATGAGTTATTTTTATAAAGGACGCTGTTAACTATTTTTATTACTGTCTAGTGGTAAGTAGTATGAGAGAGGATGATATTCCTACTCGCTTTGTTCTCGACGTTAAAAGATTGTATCCCAGTGTGTCTCCTTTTAAATTTAGCTCGCTAACTTACTGATCGCGACCAAAGCTAGCGGTGGTCGAAGGGTTAAGATTATCATTGTGACGAGCGGGTAGTGACGCAGCTGCAAACCTTTAAAGTTTCTTGTAAAATTAAGATACTGATAAAAGATGAATGATGACTTTGACTTGTAATTTCGCTTTCGAAATTCTATGCGGCTCTGTAACTTCGTATCACTCAGAAAGATGCAATCAAGGATTAGCATTGTGATTTTGGAGCTTGGTGTATTGAATTGCATTAAAGTTTATATAATTCATCATATTTTTATGTAATATTCATCTTTTCTACTAAGAAGAAAGGTAACTGTATATTCTTTTAAAAAATTATATTGTTGTATCTGAATAGAAACCTGGTCTTTAGCTTTCAGGAAAAAATATTAAAATCATTAAAAAATACAGAAAAGCATAGCACAAAAAAAAAAAAAAAAAAAAAAAAAAAAAAAAAAAAAAAAAAGATCTAGTGTATGGAGAGCAGCAAACGATATTCTGTAACGACACAGGTAATATATGGCAAATAATTAATTAAATACACTTCAAGTTGAATAAGATGTAAATTATACCGTTACACATATTATAAAAATTAAATAAAAACATAAATTACTTTATAAGGTATTTCTCCCGCCTTTTTATCATGCCTTCGTGGTGTAGTGGTTAGCATGCTCGACGCGCATTCGAAAGGTCCGTGGTTCGAGTCCCGGCGAGGGCATTGCTCCTTTTTCACATCTTCTGCTTCGAAATAACCTAATGCCTTTACAACTTATTACGCTTACTGCTATTAAATCGATTATTTTTTGAATTATCTACATTTATTAATTTGAAACGTAAATTAAAGGCCTTATATTTTGCGGAATGGCTATGCATGGCAAATCGTACAGATGATAAATGTTCTGGTAGCATAGCATAACATAATGACTCCAAAAGAAGACAATTAATTGTTAGTTGTTTCTAAAGTCAGAAATTATTCGTAGTTAGTCTAATAGTTGACAGACATATTTTGAAAAAAGGTAGAACTCTATTTAGATATTAAATAAGAGTGATTTTGTATAGAGTACAATGTAATTTTAAGGATCTGAAAATAAAGCATAAACTTCTAAGACTCTAATACATTTAACAAGAATACAAAATTTCACAGAAATAGTACCAAATTCTCTGAAAAGGAAAGGATATCAGAAAGGAAAGAAGCGATTGAAAATTTTATCTTGACATATTTTTCTTTTTAGACCATCAACAAGTAAAACATCTCAGAAACTTTCGTCTGCGGTTCGTTAAATTCGCCTCTAACGCAAAGATTACATTTCAAGGAAATAAAACAACGGACGAAGACACAAAAGTGTAAAAATATTTAAAAGTAAAGGGGGAAGTTCCTCAATAAACAAGAGCTTTGAAAGAGTTCTGCAAAGATAAGCTTGGTAAGTTTCCACGTTGAAGAAGTTACTTGATAAATTTAATTTTTCAGACATTTATTTCATAAATTTGAATTTTTCTTGCACTTTATTCTGTACTGATAGCTATTTCGGTTATAAAAAACACATAAATTTATTATACTGAATGAACATTTCTTACATATTGCATAATTAAAAATACTTACTATTAAAAATTCCTGGTTGTGCAATGAATTTTTTATGATGTATCATAGTCGTACACCTGTACCAGTACTTCAGGAGACAATTATTTCCACTTTGACAGTGATTGTCAATGGACAGTGATTGTCAAGCGTGCCAATCTAGAAATGCACACATAGTGTTGAAATAGAGTGGTTTAAATGTGTCCAGTATTGTCTTTAGACGATTCATATGCATGTTCCAGTCATATACGCTTGACTTTAGCATTCATTTTACAGAGTTATAAAACGGAGAATTATGCATTCCTAAACACTGAAGGTGATTGCAAAATTATAAAATTCATTTATATGAAATAAATTCAAATTTAAATAAAAACAAAATTCCAGCAATATATGCCTTTTAAAAGGCATATCAACCTTACTCGAAATTACATTTTATATGAAGATGTTCTTTAAAAGGTATAATAAAATATATAAGTATTAATAATAATACAAAGTAATAATAGTAATATGCGAATGCGTCATCGAGTAGATGTAGCGCCAATCCCTAGAGAAAGGACCTTTGGATCCCGAGTGCTGAGACAGAGTGAACTGCGCAATCATTCGTAGAAGGACGTTAGTAAGAGCGTGACGACGATGACGGCATCTAAAGACGTGCATATATAAAGGACGTTATTCGCTATCCATCTGTAAATATTCATCTATTTTCTGCCACGTATGTAATCACCTTGTAGTTTGTAGCAGCTATTCGTGTTTCCATTAAATATTCGAGTTTTCCATAAATTGGATTCGTTATTTCAAACCCCTAGATAGCCACTTAGGAAGTAAGTTCACATTCATCATATTTCTGGATAGAACAGAGCTTCCTACAGTAATTATAGTAATAATTATAGTAATAATATAAAGGTATACAAGTATTTCAAACCACCCCGTTGCAAAAGCATATTTGGCTTGAGAATTTTACATTTTATTACATATTATTGTGCAAAAATAGTCTTCGAATGTATCAGAATTGATAGAAATGTGTTTAATCTGCACATAAGAATTTTTACGAAAGATTAAACATAGTTCATGTCTATGCATTAACTCTCCGATTTAAGCTTACATTTCACAAGGAAACATTGTCGTTATTGAGCTTTGCCTTTTTTTTGTTTGTTTATTATCTACCTCAAAATTGCATTTGTGTTTTAGAAAAAGACACTATTGATTCCACAGCACAATAAAAAAAATTTCTTAAATTTCTGTAACAGAAGTTGCGTTAAGAATACAAATTTCTAATACAATTTCGATATTATAAAGTACACACTCATAGAATTTCAGTAAGCGGGCTTTTTAAATTAGATATAGACAGTGAATCAGTAAAACAATAGCAAACAGAGAGAGTGAAATAATGCTGTTTTCTCGAGATCTAACATTTTTATTTTTCTAGACGGTTCAAAAGCTTAAGTCATCTCTTTACCCTTACCCATGTTTGCTTCTAATCATCGCCAAGTCCATTAGCAGAGGAAATGCGTTGAAATCTTACCTCAAGAGAAACATAATCTATGAAGTCATTTACTCCAGATTTACTCAATTTCGTTTTCTTTTCTGTTTACTTCGTGAGATTTTTTTCTTCCTTTTATCCCTAGAGAAAGTTGTGATTTATCGTTTATCAATTAACAGAATTTTTTTTTTGCTATTCTATTATAGTTATTTTCCCAAGTTTCGAAATTCGTATAGAGGAGAAATGTTTTGACATATAAATAATTTCAGAAGGTGTAGCTAATCTTTTTTTACAGTTTCACTTTTTGTCTTGGTGTCAGTATAAAAAGTATTATTTAAAATCTGTGGTCCTCTCTAAAATTAGTAGAAATAAGAAGACAGCATTCGTTCTAAACGAATGTGGATACACCATCAATAGACTTTAATACCCCATAAAATTAATTACACGTTTATCTTCGTTTCTGTTTTGAATTTTCGTTGTTTGTTTATGTAGATAGCACATAAATAGGTATATCAGTTATAACAACAAAGAAAACTCAAATAAAGTAATATTTCGGTTCCACTGTGCACAGGCCTTCATTTTTATATCTGCAGAAAAGAACAATTTGCTGGAGTTCTCTGATGTTATTGCAGCTTGTGTAGAGAATTTTTTGCGTAATTCTAGCATGGCAGTTCTCTCATATCCATGCAGTTTGGCTCTGAGTTTCTTTTGCATAAACAAAACTTACACAAAAACTTGCGACCACCATAATTTCAAAAAATTACAAAAAGTTTAACGTTTCTGAGTCAACTGAGCGCCGCCTGAGATAACCACTGACCTGACTTTGTTGTAAAAGTCTAACAGTGTTAATAGTCATCCTGGCAGAAGGGAATATTTCCTCCGTGTAAAAATATAAATATAAATATTACATGGGCATACAAGGCCTGTGTATAAGCTTAGATATGTTGATTACAAACATTGTCTTGTACAAGTTACATATGATAGTTACATAAAATCATGACAGCTATGTGTACATTTAAATATAATCTGAATTCATATTTACAATACTTTTACTGACATAATCAAAGTAAACTTGTAATTCATTTACACATTGACTGGATTTTCAAAATCATTTAAACTGCTTTACAATATTATTTTATCAAGTACATACAAACTGGATAGTAATATGCTTACATTATAATAGTTTAGTCCTTACAGTCCTGTTACTATTCTACGGGGTGAACTATTTTTCTAGTGTTGATTTTCAGTTGTTGTAGTATTTTCAATTGCTATTAAAATTTTGGTGCGAAGATACAATTGTCAAGGGAGGGGGAGAATTTCTTAGTACCTTGCTGAGTATAGCCTGGTTACCTCCTCTATTTTAGTTTTCGTCTGCTTGTTGCCGCAGGTATTCTCCGCCCATTGCGGCCAGTATTCACTGCCTGGCATTTTTAAATGCAGTTTATTGGTTTGTGGGCAGTTGAAGAGGAAGTGATCTGCATCACCTACCGCACCACATTCACACAATTCTGATGCTCGTTTGCCGAATCTCTTAAGATAATGTGAGAAGGGACCATGGCCAGTGTAGAACTGCGTTTGTACTCCGCTGTATGTAGTAACTGAGCATGTAACTTTCGGAAAGAACTTGTAGATTCTCCTCCCTGTGCTTTCCATTTCCCATCTTTTCTGCCATTCTTGTAAAAGACTATTGAGCGTGATTTTTTTTTAAATAGGACTGCGGAACACTTACTGCGTTTTCCAATCTACTGGAATTCCAAATATGGAGATACTCCAATATTAACATCATGAAAATAAGACATGTCAGCAAGTTTTCCAATTCAGCTTGGTGCTTCGTAGGTAATCCTGCAAATTTAGGGGTGAGTTTTGCTTGAGAAAGTATACTTAGCGTTGCTGCTGGTAAAACATTATTATCTAATGGCAGCAAAGAGAGTTTGCTAGAAGTGATATAGTTAATGCTAAGTTTTGATGCTTTAATACATTCGCACAAATGCAGATGGGATAGAAATATACAGTGATCCATTAAGTTAGTAAGTGCACGTAGCTTGGAATTGCTACTGCCATTTGAATTCCAAAATTTAAAAAAATTGGAAGCTGGGAGCAGTTTCCAACCTCAGACACCATGTTATTTACATTAATATTCAAAGAACGATGAGTTTCATTTCGTGGTCGATAACTTGGAACTGTCCATCAGTCCACAGGTAAATAAGTATATGAATAAGAACGAAAGCTTGTTAAATAATAGTGATATCTGCACAGGATCACATATAGCTTGTGTTTCAATACTATTATTAATAATTAATATGAATTAAAGCACCCTTATTCGTATGAGTTATTAAACAATTTATAGAATGATAATTATTCCTATTTGTGGGCACAGATCTTTCAGTCGTCGACTTGCTATTGGTAACCTGAATTTGAAATGTTCGAAATGGTGGAGCTGCATAGTGTGCTATTAGTAGCAACAGCTGAGCCACTAGAAGACGAAAGCGGTGTAGTTTTTTAGCTGCTGGATTGTTTAAATTGCCGTCTTGTATTTCTTATTTGAGCTAAAAATGAACCTCACTAAGAGAACTGTAGACTACAGAGAAAAGATGCATGCCCTTCATGTCCGCATCTCCAACAAGCAATATCTTCAATATCGTCCGCTACGGAATTATAGTTATTGTATTAGGAGATCTATTTAAGATTTCGGGGACTGATGTTGCTTGTTCTCATATTTCATAGTATTTCAATTCTACATAGCTAAGGTGATTTGCCATTTTTCTTCTGTAATGTCACCAATGATCATTTAATACGGCCAGCATGTGGAATAATTTAAAAAAAAATCCAGAAGTCAGCTTTTGTGTAAATATAATCAACTAACGTTTCTCTGAGTTTTCAATTTTTGTTTACTTTGGTAAATTGAAAAAACTTGCATTGTGACGAGACTTATAAATTTTTAAGAGAAAGCATTTTTTTAATGCAATTCAATCATTATAATTTTTTTCCTGTTGTCGATTTCCAATTTTTCGGAGATCCGTGGATCCACATTGATTAATTTAGTTCGAATGAACAGTGAGCCATTCCTGAAATTCTTTCAATCTCCTTGAGCTATTCGAAGGCATTATCAATGACATTTCCCTTAAAAACCTAAACCGAATTTGCGGCATCTTTGGCGGATGTAATAATATGGAAAACACCAGGAAACATATTTGTTTATCTAATAACAAATGTTTGAGTCTTCATCAATGTAGCGAGCATTGAAGTAATATTTTAATCTATTTGAGAAAGAGGAGGTAAGGGATTTAGTAATGGATGAGGAAGATTACTTGAAAGTTAGTGATTCAATTCGTTTCAATAATCCCATTTTATCAGGAAGTGTTTCTTTGTAATTATTTTCATTATTATTTGGCGAATGCGTGCGAAGAGCAGTTAATTCGTCTAAAGTTGCATCTCTAATGCTTTTAATATTATTTTCCACAATGTGCGAGATTAAATCCTTTTTATTTGAGCGAAAGTTTTATGAAACGCAAGTGCGTTCTTTCGATACATAAATGACAAAGCCCTAAAGAAATCTAAACGGTTTTTACGTCTGTTGACATTTTATTTGCTTATCTATTCATATACGAGTATATTCATATACAGGGACAAAGTTCGTATTTATTCTCTTGGACATATCCACAAACTTGATAACAAAATTGCCACAACGTAATTCATTTTAATTCTTTTAATTACAAATACCGTAAATATTTCCCATGTTAAAATACGGAGGCTAATTATATTGAAATAAAGTATTGGTATGGATAGGACATTTAAAGTTCTAATTCCAATATAAAATGTGCATGAATATTTTTGTCAAAGCACTTGAATTATTTTCTGAAGTTCATTCTGGCTATAATATACAAGCACTTTTATAAACAGCTTCTAGTTGCTTTCTATGGGATTTATAAAATGTTAGAGAGTTTATTTACGAGAAACATGATAAGCACAGCAAATGGTCCAGGAAATAAAACACACATTTTATTTTCCACGCAGCTTTCTTGATAGGTACTTCAAAACTGAAAGCCATGAGTGATGAAAAGCACACTGTTTGACAAGTAAACGGAAGCATTTTATATGTGTACTAAGAGTCTGACATGCGGTTCCAGCTGCCAAAGTATTGACCCATACTTTTGAGACCTGTTTCTTTTCTAAATCTGCTTCGGTTTTGTGCTTTAAAGGTACCGCGAGTGGTACTCAATTTGGGCGAGTATTTTCTACATAGAGTTTAGATGTTGCCGCGCATTGCTATGATAATATATTTGGCAATTTATTTGATTGAGGATATGCATTTGGCATTATTTCTTTTAATTTAAAGATCCACTCACAGTTTGTTTGATAACTGTTACTTTATGTTTTAATTCTTTTAATTTTGTTTTAAGGACTAATATTTCTAATTGCAAATGCTCTCAAAGTAATGCAGACAATTTTATGGAAGGATTTTTAATGTTGTGTTACACAAGGCGGTTTATTTCTTAGTAGATCCCGAGAACTTGGCAGAAACCAAGGGTAAGGTTGGATTTTTTCTTAAATCTCATATACTATGTGCCCCTTCCTCCTCCTTATATGCCCGTTCTATGGTGCAATCTCAGCAGCGTTTTCGGCGAAGGGACGGCTGAAAGACCGTGAATGGGCTTCCCAGCTTCTTGCTCCAAAATGATGGATTCATCATTGGGTGTACGGATTCAATATTATGGATGAAAAGTTTCGGTAAGTACACAATGTAACATTTATCGTGCTTCTTGCAGAGCAACACTCCAGTAAAGGTTGAAAAAATTAAATACTAGCGGCTTCGCTGCCAGCCTTCGTCTGGCTTTTAAATGTACCGGAAAAATGGCTGAAAGGACACCAAACGTTAAATTTAAAAATTGCGTAGAATTTTACTCTGCAGAACAACTTCATAAAAAAAAGTTATTACGTATGACAAAATTACAATGAAATAAGCAATATCCCTTAATACAAATACTAATTATCCTAATAAATAAATTAACCAACTTCCATTTGCAAAATCTCAAATGGTATAAAGGAGGTTAAGAACTTTGTTTCCTAAAAAAATCACTCAAAACTTTTCAGTATCTTAAAAATAGTGAAATGAGCAATAAATAACATAAAAGAATACAAAAAACAAAAAATTCTGAAAATCAAAGTGTAATTAATGATATTTTATGTTATATTTTCAAGAGAAAACCATTACAATGAAATAAGCTATATCCCTTAAAATAAATATTAATTATCCTAATAAAAAATTAATCAACTTTCCGTTGAAGAAAAAAAAATCATGCAAAACTTTTCAATATCTTACAAACAGTGAAATAAGCAAAAAATAACATTAAAGCAACTAAAAAAACAGAAAATTCCGCGCAGAAATTTACTCTGCAGAACAACTTAAAAAAAAAAAAAAAAAAAAAAAAAAAAAAAAAAAAAAAAAAAAAATCAATAAAAATGTATTATTAGAATGTATTATTAGATTAGCACCATCCGGCTAAAAATATATAAAAATGACAATGAAATATGCCAATCTCTTAAAAACAGTGACATAAGAAATACGATGAAAAATTGGTTCCAAACCCATATTTCTAAAAGAATGAAACTATTCAAAATGATTGGATTTCATCAAAACCTATCAATAACAATAAGACAAGAAAATTGTTGCCAAAATCACATTTTTAAAGATGTGAGATGTAAGAAGTGTACTCGGAAGCTTCATTTGAAAAGTGTTTTAAAAATACAAAATATTATCATTTCTCCAGAATTCTTTTTGTGAAAGCAATCGCAAGGATGAAAATTTAAATAGTCCCCCCCCCGAAAAAAAGAAGAAAAATAAGCTGTACATTTTAAAAAATAAATTCTTTTAGAAAAAATCCCGTTGAAAAGGTGTTAAGCTCACTTTGTTAAATAAATTCGTATTTAATCGATTTATTGAAACACGAAATTTATTTTAAGTAAAATCTCGCTTTCCTATAGCTAAGTGCCTACGTTTAATGACGATATGAAAATGGAGTGTGTAGAGTAAAATCTCTCTTTCCTATAGACCATTGTCTCAAAATGTCGCGATTTCGTCACAAAACATAAAATAAAAAAAGAAATCGAATTCGAATTTCGAAAAAATCGCTTCAAGGTGCACTGGCTCTTGTCTAGATGCACCTATGTACCAAATTTCGTAGCCGTGGGTCTATTAACTTACGCGCAGCGCGAACGAAAGACACACACACACACACAGAATCCTTCTTTTATTGTATGTAGAGATCATTACTTGTAAAAGTAGTACAGATAATCCAAAACAAAAGTACTAATTTATACATTTATCCTCGAAAAAATTTGTAGAATTATCATTTCCTATTTAAAGAAAGTTTAAGAATAGAAAATTCTGGTTTTCGCGATTAATAGTTTAATACTGTTATATATCAATATCGTTAATGAATATTCAATTCGTTAGGGAATTCTATTCAATATCGTCAATGAATTAGTCGATTGTGTCTACAATATTAATTACACATTTTTTTGTGAATATTGCAAGTGAAGATAGGAAAATTTGAATTTGGAATATAATAAATATTTTATTAAATAGAAATTTTGATATACGGAGATGACATAAAATATAAAATTCTATATTTAGAGAATCCTTTTTCTCAGGGTTTGAGATAGCTTTCAAGAAATTATTGAGTATTATGTCTTTTGAGATAACATCTTATCTGCAGCAGTTTAAGAGCAATATTTAAGGAAAGAAAGCCTGTAGCAACTTTTAAGTACAATCAATATGCACGTCACACTCTGTCATGAGACTAAGCTTCCGTTGCAAACAGTATGTTGCAGAAGATAATTTATGAACAGATTTACATGAATAATAATTTCAAAGTAATATTTCCCTAATGATATTGTGATGAGCCTTAGAAATTTGTGAGCTAAATTTAAAATTTACGAGGCTCATTAAACAATTCGAATATTTTGCTATTAGAGTTAAATATATAAAGTTGTTGCTGTTGTGATTAATCTCGCTTGTCTTATTATATCAGGGCAAAACCACGAAATTCATTGTGGCAAGGAAGCAACATTTAGAAACATCCATGCCTTCTCGGAGATTTGAACCCTGGTTCTTCGGTACGGCAATCAGATTAGCACCATCCCGATTAGGCAAGCAAATATATAAGTTAACTATGTAAAGAGTTAAATATATTTTAGCTACGTTTGTATTTTTTAGTCAGGTTGCTTTTACTGTGCCGCTTACACCCCAAAACAACCTTTTATTTGTGACTAAAAATCACGTGTTTAAAAGCATGAAACACTATAATTACAGTAATTTGCCTTATGCTTCATCTAGTTGAATGGATTGACTGAATTGAATGGATATGAGATTTAAAGATATTCTTCCTGCGTAATGCTAATACAGGCAAGATTCTCACCGAAACACCTCCACGAATGTAGCTTTTTCCCCCAGGCAGGTAGTCCATGGGTGACTTGTCATAGTGAAATAATCCAATCCAAATTTCTTTAATTGCATTTAGACCTGCACTTTAATCGTTAATTAAATTATTATTGGACGACATATTAACATATTCAGAATGTATGTCCTCTACCCGCATGTATCTAATTCGAAGAACTGATTTCTGCATGCAGTGTTTTCACGCCAAAAATTTTACACCTAACGATGAGCAAATGCAAATGATTACGGAAAGCATTTAATTAATCATAATCAATAAAGTGTAACAAAAATTATCCCATCACAAGAAGTCAGAACTACCGAGGAAATTAAATCCTTGCAAGAGCTTGAATCTAGTATCTAAAATGAATGGATGCAAATAAAATCTCAACTCATCTGAAGTTAAATAGTGATAAAAGAACACTTTTGCTTTCAGAACGTGGGAGGAGATATAAGATTTTCGAGTATGGTATACCTACGCATAGCTTTTGAAAATCTGTTATATAAAGATAGAATCCGTTATATAGAAAAGCCGAAAGATATACGAAACTTTTAAAATTCAGATAACTGACATTTGAAGAGTTGATTGAAATGTTTAAACATAAGATACTATAATTATAAGATATTTCTCCAGCCTTCTTGGCATGCCTTCGTGGTGTGGTGCTCTGCACGCTAGTCGCGTATTTCAGAGGTCCGCGGTTCGATTCCCGGCGAAGGCGTTGACAATTTTTCATTGCTCCTGTTTCCAAAAAAAAATATCTCTAAAAGCTTATATTTTTTTTGACAGCTTAATATTTATTTTGGGATTGACATAACTTATGAGAAAGAATAGAATGTAAAATGATGTTCCTCTGAAAAACTCTAACTTTTATTCGTGAAAAATTTAACCTTTAACACTCGTATGTGTTCTATATTCAAGAAACTTACCATCTTCTGTACATTGGTTTACTACAAAATAACCTTTACCATGGGCTATAGGGCCAATTTCTCTACGTATTAGAGCCATAGACACCTGTTTTAAAAGATAGGAGGGAAAACAAGCAAATGGACAGGCTCTTTACTACATATAAAGGAGGAAATTTAAAATATCCGCAGTTTACTCAAGCTTCTTAAGATTAAAATAGTCACCGTGCGGGATATGTATGTTCTAGCCCTCAGGAAAAATTTAAGACGCTCCGTTATGATCTGTACATTTTAAGGATTCTATGACTACATTTAATTGAGAAACAGATTTATGGCATACATTATAAAGCTATAAATCTTAAAGGATTCTCGTGTGGAGTGTTGTAGATTTCTGGGAAGGTACTAATTATGAACAAACTAATGGTTTGATCAACTTCACACATGTCTCAAAGCATATAGCCTTAAGGAAGTTCCTAATTGAGCCCGCAAGTAAGCTGAGCACTTCAAAGTCAGAATTCTGCCAGTATCTATTGCAGATCGTTCAATCTACGAGAAATGCTGAACCGGAACTAGAAAAGAGCTCGGAATTTATCTCCTTTGTAAAGCATATTCCTCATGCAAGATAGTGATTACGCAGGAAATGGGAATGTAATGGTCTGACGTAACCACCTCTACTAAATGCAGCTAATAGAATTCTCTACGATAATTAATCATTCAACTTTTCAAAGCATAGTTGCGCTGCTCACTATAAACATAGCTTTATTGCAATAATGCCAATATTGATAATGCATGAAAGTTATTTATTTAATTGCAGTTTTCATTATGGTACTGCATTAACGTAACATCAGCGTTAACCCGCTCCTAGACGTGAATACAATTTGAATTTAATTAAATGCAAAAAGGCACACGATTTATAACATAACGCTGAGTTAATTCTCTTGTTAAAAGCCATTTAAATTAGTTTCTTGTGAAACTGAACTATTAGATTACCACCTCGTTTATTTAAATGCTACTAGCAAGCCCGATAAATCTTAAACTCGCTGATTGAGGTAGTAATTTCTAAGCTAGGCTAATAGGCTATCAAGACAGATCTAGGCTATGAGTGCTGTTTCAAGAAATGAAAAAAAAAAAAAAAAAAAAAAAAAAAAAAAAGATTAATTGTTAAACACCAAAACGTGTGTAGCTACCAGTGTTCCAATATTTTTTTAATTTTTTTATTTTAAGCTTTTTTACTGCGAAATATATAAGCCTGAAGTGGACGTGTGCATTCAGTAGCTGATATTTTAAGTTAAAAAAATTGTTGATGATTTAGAAATAATTAAAAAAACAGCAGGAAGCATACAAACTAGAGATAAAAAAAAGATTATGTCAGGAACCCATAAAGTATACGTAATTAGGGGCAGGTTGTTTGGCAATCCCCATTAACTCCTTTCGGTGGTGGAAGCGCAAGATGCCTTGCTGTGCGCGCAAAAAAAAAAAAAAAAAAAAAAAAAAAAAATTCTATCTGCTTAAAATTATCTCTAGATACCGTTCCATTATTGCAATTGTTTTACAATCATATTGTGCTGCCAACATTTTAGGGAACTCAGATAATTCAGATTTTTATTAAATATAACTTTTATTAAATTAGTGCTGTGAGGATCTATTCCAAAGCATTAATGCACTTGACCTTTTTGCCTGAACAGACCAGCATTCTCAGGAATTTATCATATTTATCAGAATGTCACAAACCTTAAATAATAAAATATCTTTCATAAGAAGTTATGATGAAATTGTTCGCAAGAAGTAGAGGAAAATCACACACACAAAAAAAGTGTTGCATTGCATGAGAAAAAAAACGGGACCAAAAACGAGGCAGTTTTAATCTCTTCAGCTAATTCTCTCACAGACTGATTACATTTTGTGAAATATTTGAGAATTTTTGCTGAATAACCTGAAAGATTCAACTTAAGCAAATTTCTCTCTTAATAATTTCCCTAAATTTTAAAAATTGTTTTCTTTTGCTGCCCTTGGGCCATTGAACAAGAAATCTTGAGCTTTATCCCGACAGTTAATTTTTAAAATAATCAACCTTTTCTCTTTGGGCCATTTTTCAAGTTCTGCAACACTATTTATCTGATTTAAGAAGAAGTTTACATTTTCGGAAACATTACCACTAAATGCGGGCAGAGCAGATGCTAAGGGATTACGGTAGTCATTACGGTAGTTGACTTAAATTTTGATTTTGGCATAGATGAACTATAAATGTTACTTATCTTTTCCTATTTACTTTACACCATTCAATTTCAAACACATTAAGATACACATAATTTTTTTATAAATACTTAATGCTAAATTTTGTAACATACATAAGTTTATTTATCAAACATTCATAATTCTGGTAATTATCTTTGTATGGGCAACAAATTGTTGATCATTTCTTTTTTGTTCATACATGTATGAAATCAATTAGTGCAATAGGAATCAGTCAAAATTTTTAAAATTTGTAATTAGATAGCACCACACTATACCTGTCCATATACACCACAATCCAATGTTAGTTATTGAAATTTACTCCTGATTTAAATTACATATATCTTAAAATATATTTAAAAATAATTAATTTATTTATATCACATGTGCAGCAAATAATAATAGATCCCACACTTCATCTCAAGTTCACAACGCGAATTGAAAAAACAAATTATGATTATTTAATTATTTCAAGTATTTAGGTTCTCAACCTTAAGTTAATTTATTATTATTGTTTTTTCTTTTTTTGGAACGGCACCAAATGTGAGAAAATACGGCACCAAATGTTACAGAAATGTGATAATGGGTGGTGGGAGTTAAAGATTAATAAATGTAAAATCTAATAATCTTCCTAATTGGTAGATCGCTTTGTGGATTGCAATAACGCATAAATACTTACAAATGTGTAGATAGAAATGTGTCATCTAAAAGAGAAATATGAAATGGAAATAACTTACCCCAAATAATGACAATTCAAATAACACAAATTAATTAATATTTATTATATCTTTGACATCATTAAATTTTGAATAAGTACTAGCATAAATCAAGCAATTTTCGGCCAGACAGGCGAATATCAGGCCTACAATTTTGAATCGGAACATCTCGTACGAGTTATGCGTTGTACTCATATCAAAGTAGATCTCACTCCATCAAACGTGAAATAAAGTCTCGGTGAGAAACAACAGTCAAAATTTAACGGCAGAGTTAGCTCGCTATACAAATATATTTTTCGAAGTAGAACAAAGCGAATTCTGAAATCATCAGGAAAGATTAAAGCACGTGCATACGAAGACTTCTCGAAGTTTTTAAGTTGTAGAACATCATTAATTTTCGGCAGATGTTAGGTATATGGATGGATCTATTTAGTTGAATCTTCAATTTCAATTTTTTACTAGAACGAATACCATGGCTCTGCATCCAGCAACGGAGATGGCAGTCAAAAACGAGAAGAAGAAAAATGGCACACGCATCAACCGGGGTAAGGACAGCCAGAGCCGTCCTACACCTTCGGACCCCAGCAGCAGAAGAAAGAGAAACCAGCTGTAGCAATCAATTTCGCCTTGTCATTCGGCGGTCGCAATCAGTACACCTGACGCTGAATAAATGTGGAGGTTTGCCTGCACATATTGTTTACTAGCTGTTATAAAGCTTTTTTTTTAAACTCGACATTTTGCCCAAGAACATGTTACAAATGACAATGGAGTACTATGTGACTCTAATGATTATTTCGTGTAACATTATGATCACTATGAATGTAAGCTCGTTTACTTCGATACTAATTGTATCAATGGGATATTTTATGTATAAAGCAATTATACTGCTTTTGTTTTATCAACTAATATTGTAGAACATTAGGTTATTTTGAAGCATTAGACATGAAAAATGAGCAATGCCCCCGCCGGGACTCGAACCTGGTCCTCTCGAATACGCGCTGTTAACCATGAAGGCATGCTGGAAGGAGGAAGAAAATACCTTATATGCCCCCCTTTTAAAAGACGACTGGGGATTAAGAGACCCCAATCGCTAAATCCTGGTGGTTGAAGAATCATCATCCAACTTATAGTTTGAGCTCCACTATAGTGTCATTAGGTTTTTCGAACAGTATCCTCGCCAAGACTCGGACTTGGACCTCTCCAATACTCGCCGAATGTGCTAACCGTTACACAAGAAAAGCATGGTGGAAGGAAGGAGAACATTGTACATGAAAGTAAAAGATATTTTACTTTTTCCCCCTCATTTAGATTTTTTGCTACTTCCTTATTATTGCGGCTCCCGAGACTGAATCGCTAATAAATCAAGATATCTCACCACGTGTTTTTTTTTTTTTTCTTTTTTCCCCTCAAGTTTCTTTTTTGTTGAAACTGTCGAATTCGCATTGTTTTTTTAAAAAAATTATCCGGTGCTCTTTTGTGAATTTGTGTTTAACAAACTTTAATTTACCATGTGTGAAAATTCTGCAATTGATTTGAACAATTACATATGGCAAATGTTCCCTTAATCTGATGTAAAGATTTAATGGGCGAATAAGCAGTCGCAATACGATAGTTGAAATCGATGACGCTTTGTTCATCCGACGTAAAAACGTCAGCGGCAAAGTACTCTCAGAACGTTTTGGAGAACTATGCCAGGCAGATGCAAGTCCTTTGTCGTTCAAATCTAGAATAAAATACTAGTACACTAATGGAGAAAATTATTAAACATGTCCAAGATGGATCAACGACTTCAGATTGCTGGAAGGAATATATAATGGAGCAGATATAAAACCTAAAGAAGCTGACTGCAGATACTTTAATATTTATTGAAAATATTCTTAGCAAAGAACATGAGAGACTTATTGTTATTAATATAAATTGTTGCAAATGCCCAACTGCGGTAACATGGCTACCCCAAAGTGAGGTTAGGGTTGCCAGATTTGGCGGGAAATCGGCCATTTGCTGACAATTTGGCAACAAAATTGGCAATATGCCATAGACGGAGATATGTTCGGGAATGTTCGCGAAGATAGGATAAAGCTATATATACCCTGCTTGTACGCGAAGTAAGAGTATCTTGAGTTCAGGCTTGAGTTAGGAGAATAGTTTGAGAGCCACCGAACCGAGCCCGGTGCTGTAGTTTATAGTGCTTTGTCGTAAAGCTGTCTTCACCGTTGTAGCCTGGAGGCTGGGTTCCTGATTATTTCAGCGCGTTTATCGTAGTTTATCGACGACTGTAAACGTGTCTCAGGACATGTTCTGTGTAATACTGGCGAATAAATTGTGTTTTGATTCTTCATCAAGTGTTCTAGTCCATTACTCAAATCCACGAACCCGCAGAATGCAAGAGTATTGTGTCGTTTTATTTTTATGCTCACTCTTCATTCATGGAGAAATTATAGCTGCATAAGGTCATTCCCAAAGAGAGTGTTGTCCTTGTGGAGCAGGTTTTAAGAGAAAGTGACTCTTATCTACAATGTACAGGGGGAAACCCACTGAATCCCTCATATAGCCGGCCATTTAGTCAAAATTTGAATTCAGGTCGAATGTTATGTCAAAGTTTTTATGACTTTAATTAACTTGCATGCAATA
Source organism: Stegodyphus dumicola (assembly GCF_044657685.1). Taxonomy (NCBI): domain Eukaryota; kingdom Metazoa; phylum Arthropoda; class Arachnida; order Araneae; family Eresidae; genus Stegodyphus; species Stegodyphus dumicola. Next base: position 120,079,757 of record NC_140779.1, on the reverse strand, counting down.
GTTATAGAATTACCGACAATTTAAAAGTTGTTTAAATGTGACTAAACGAAGCAGCCGTTTGTTTCCATTTGAAATTTAACAGAATAGTGAATTAAGTCAGCTCCTGCATCTTCAGTGTCTTTTCGCCGAGTGGGACAAAAAGTAAATTTTCAGTTTTCTGCACCGAAAAGTCTGCCTTCTTGCCAGCTAACCAAATTGCTTGTTTTTATAGACTAATTTTAATTGTAAAAATTCTTTTTTTACTGTTTTTAACAGTATTTGGTATTTTAGGTTTTTCTCTGTTATACAATTTTTAATGAAGATGTTTTGAGTTTTTATGTATTTTTGCCTTGTCGTGAAGTGGAAACTAAATTAATTAAATAAGAAATATATCTACAATGAAATTTGAGGAAATAAGTTTAAATGAAGTGCAGCAGTGAATATGTATAATTTAAAAGATGAACAAGGAAGTTATATAGTGTCACATCAGATATTTTTTCTCTAGTTTATAGAGACAATACAGCATGTAAACTATATATTAATCTGTTTATGCTACAGAAAATTTCTGGTCAAAAGTTGGATGTATACAAGCAATTTCAAGAGAAAGGAAGAGAAAAACTGTATGCTGCTCTGCAATTGCTGAGTATGACGCAGCCAACCTCTACGCTGTGCCAGGACAATCTCTAGTAACATTTGAAATAACTATATATTTATGAAAATGAGGGTAATGTTAAAATAATCATTTTAAACCTACAACTACCTTTTAACTTATAAGGTATTTTCTCCCTCCTTTCTGCATGCCTTCGTGGTGTAACGGTAGCACACTCGGCGCATATGTGAGAGATATAGTTTTGAGTCCCCGCAACAGCATTGCTCATTTTTTATTTCTCCTGCTTCAAAATAACCTAATAACTCTAAAACTACTTGAGTAAATAAAGATTAGAGAAGTTCATAACAGAGGAAAAAACAACAACATTTTTATTTTTATCATTTTTAAGATCTAAAAAAATAGAGGTGCCACTTTACAAAAGATAAATAGTTTTCAGAAACAATATAGAAGCCTCTACACTCTCCCTTACCAGTGAAAACGATTAGGAGCCATAATCTTTTAAATGCGGTGGAAAACTGACAGTTCTACCATTACGTGTAGTAGTGTAGGGATCGTTCGTGGGCGAGTTTCCCTCCGGAGGTTTGCACTAGGAATGTGAACCTGCATCATTTTTCGATATAGAAGTTTCTAATGTCTGCTTTGAGTTACCATTTAGAATAAAATATGGTTTTAGTCTATCAATTGATAATCTTTCGAGAGTTCCATTAATTTCTATATCGAAGCGTTTTGGTGCTCGGGGTCTGATAATAGAAAGACGAAGATAAACTTGTTGTAAAGATGAAAAATATAGCAGGCTGTACAAAAATATATTACATCAGACTGTAGAAAAGATTAATTTTTTTCTTTATCAAGTCTGCTTTTGAAGGTGCTCTCAAAACATTAATCGATCGAAAAGCAAAATTTTCCTCGACTGGTGTTCACGATTAATTCGCATAAAATGTTTTCTATCGGGACTCTAACTTTTATAGTATTTGCCATAAAAAATTCATTGGTAGCCTGCAAAAAATGAAGAAAGTGACCAATAGTTTTCTTGAGCGCATTGCATTTTTGTTCGCCACAGTTTTCTTTTAAAATTCCAAATGCTAACAATAATAAAATAGTTATAATAACATTTTTACAAAACATTTGTCGCCCAGGTGGTATAGCGGTATCAAAACCTATCATATTTAGATCGAATCATTACTTGAACTGAAAAGTATAGAACCTTGAAAAAGAGTTAAACATTTTTATAAAATCAGAACTTGAACACAAAACACATATATCGGGTTTAACAAGATTAACCACAACTTGTGAGCATGTAACTTGAAGAAACAGTTAAAATTCAAAACTAAACTTAACCCGGTAGTCAAAGCGTACACAATTTAAATTAAGTTTGCTCAGAATTTCTCACCGGGATACAATTTAAAGAACAACAGCTATAACGCAAAGCCGAATAATTTCAATCTTATTAGAACTCACGAAACCTAGTAAGAAGGCAGAAGCACGCTCTGTCTTACGATCAATAACTTCAGCTTAAATGCTCTTCTAATTGATTTACATTTCTGGGAAGGAAACAGTTATAGTAAAGGTCTAAATCATAAAAACTGGTTAGTTAAAATAACTCTACAGATTTACGAATGTAAGTAACTTCAGTGTTTACATTCACGGTAGACATCGCATAAACATAGTTAATTTTTTAACGTTCTGAATACTTTTTCTGGTCGAGATTTTTGCTTTTACATTTACATTTTTTACTTCATATCAACGTCCTATTATAAATATCAAAGCTTCATTAAAGTCATAATTAATTTTCAATAAAGTGTTTTGCATTAGCTTGCTTAAAATGAAGTAATTATGAGTAAGTACTTAATTTATAAATGGATAAAGGACATGGTTGCACGCACGGTTACGTGCAAAATGCATACACAAATCATTAGTTGAATACAATACAGCTTCCGAAAAATGCGCGGAATTGAGGAACTATATACCAGGATAAGATGTAAGACAACCATATCACGCACTTAAGAAAACTCCCATTGCTAGCCATTCAAACTGAAATATTTTAAATTCCGAGAATACTACAATCTACTTGCAATATAAGCGCATTGTAGTATTCTAAGAATTTTAAACTGAATTCGATGACGCATAGAAACTTCTCCAGCTTTCAGCTTTTCATCTTTTACAGATCGATGTGCAATCAGTAGTTGAGACAGCAGCGATTTACTCCGCCGATAAAGCGAATGAAACAGAAGTGCTCAGTGAAAGAATGTTAGCTTTTCGAAGGACGAAAAATAAGAACTCAAAAGCACTTTCCAAACACCAGCCTCATCAAGAGTTTTATTGGAATAGTTTGTTGTAGCTGCTGCGCGATAAGGACTTTACTTCTCTTCGCCGAACTTTCTTCTTAATATCCACGCTTACCTGTTTCTGTAAGTAGGATGGATTCCTTCACTGCCGTACAACATTAATACCATTATATTACATTCTTTTCTGAAATTCGAGAATAAATTCTTGGACTGATTACACTATGGAGTCAAATTTAATGAAATTTATGTTTGTCTATCTCCATGATATTAAATGATCTCTTACGTCATTTTAAAAGATTCGTAATTACTTTAACACAGTAAAGTACTGTAAGATATTTTCATGGTGTTATTTATTATGTAAAATTATAGCATCCAGTACAGATCAAAAGTACTGCCATTAATGGTTAGCAAAATTTTATGATTGGTTCATACGTAAATAAAATAAAATATTTCTCCAGACAAAATCAAATATCTGAACTGAGTAGGACTAGTGTGAGTTAGAATAATAGATTTTATTATTTAAAAGTAATTAAGTCAAAAAAGTAATTTTGTTTCTCAAAGATTTATTTATGTATTTTAACTAAACTAACGAAATTTTATGATTTGTTCATACGTAAATAAAATAAAAATTTTCTCTAGATAAAATCAAATATCTGAAATGATAGGATTAGTACGAGTTAGGATAATAGATTTTTCTTATTTAAAAGTGAATCAAAAGTCAAGAAAAGTAATTTTGTTTCTCAAAGATTTATTCATATAGTATTTTAAATTAACTGAAAGTTGTTTTTAATTATTAAACATTTATTAAAAAATAAAATAATATTGCTACGAATTTTGTACATAGATAGATGATTTTAGTGCAATTACATATGAAATTATTGCATTTTTATATGTAATGTAAAATCAAAAATCGAGAGAGACAAGCTATGCCGGAAAATTTATGATAAAGGAGAAGTCTCTTTAACATTAGGTAAATGGGTATTTCGATTATTTGGCCAGATATTGCTAAGCTGGCAATGGTTTTGGCGACTAATATTTGTCTGCAAATTGGGCGAGATATTGTCAAAAGTCGCCAAACTTAGCGACCATTTGGCCACAGTTCCTGTATCACCGCAATAGGTACTGTAATTGAATAAATGTATAATATTAGCAGTAATTGTTATTCGCCCCTTATATTACCGTAAGTAATTTCGAGAAGCGGTAAGTACTATAAATATCTCAGAGGCCGGTTGAAAACAATATAAGGCCGTTAGAGCATCTGCTATTAATTGTTGCTCTTAACTGTTAGCTCAGCCTGAATTCTGAGTACTATCTTCGGCTTAGCTTCGCTCTTTGGCTGCTCTTTGCATTGCGTCGTAGTTAACGCTCTTAGTAGTTTGAAGTGTCACTACTGATTGTACTCTGTGTTACTATGAACACCTGTGAGAGTACTTTGGAGGAAGTTAAATAGAATAAGTCTTATCATCATAGGACCTGCATTCAATCTATGCATGAGTATAGATTGAATCATGGTGCATTCGATCGATTACGAACCCGTACTCACGCAGTAATATTTTTCAAGGAAGAGAGTATTTATCGTAAATAGAAAGTATTATATACAAATTATAAATAAATAATATTCGAGTGTTTTGAAGAATTTGATTACCAGATTTATTTATTATTTCCCGAAATCTTTTCTGACATATATTCAGACAAGATTTGTTCGTTGGGATAATCGGAATTTTATTGTATTGTATTGTTTAAAATGGTATGAAAAGAATAATAGGCATTTTTCGAAGCTAATTAATCTACGAGATGGTCTCAACATAGTTTACGATTTGATTTATATTCCGAAATATAATTCTGTAAACTTATAATTACTTCAAAACATACAAGTCTCTAGAAATAATATGAATCAATAGTATTTATCTTACAGTAATTTCAACAGTAAGTTTGAAAATATTATTTGACTTTGTATTCAAACTAAATGCAAGGTATGTAGGAATGAACGAAAACGAATTCTTTTAGAGTAGCTCTTAATATTACCACTTGTTAACCATTCAGTGCAAGGTATTATTTATTTCTCCGTAGTTTTAGAATTTCTGTTTCTGTTAATTCTGATAACAACAGAAAGGAAAAAAGTTGAGTTTGAAAGCACGTGTTGGTTCGGTAATGGACTTCTCTTAATCTAAATCTATTTTCTAAATTTTAGACCGCAGTTAGAACATTAACTAAGTGGTCTGGCATAAAATGCAAAGTTTAATAACATTTTTAGCAATTTGTTAGAGTAACTCAATCTTCAATGAATACTTTAACGAGTCTCATTTGGCAGCCTAAGTTTGGATAACTTTTAATTCATTTGATCTTTTTCTTTTGCGGTTAATCTCTGATGTGCATTGAATCTATGATCGTTAACACTTTCATGATCGAAAGCGTTATAACTAAAGCTTTTGCTATTTACCTGTTACGGTGACAGACAGTCTAAGTGAAATAATTGCACTGCAATGCGTAAGAATAAAAATAGCTCCCTCAAACTTGGGAGGAACAGCAGTACTTAAATACAATGTTTTAGGAAGCGTGTGGTATCATTTTAATCTAGAAATAACCTATGCAATTATCTTTGAAATTTTTTGTATTAGTTGTTAACTAAAGAAATGGTAAGTTGAAGTCGTACATGGCAATAAACTAAAAATGCAATCGAATTATTGAAAACTTCGAATCCATATTTCATTATGAATAAATATTGCAAAATTGAGTGATATTATATTTTTGATATTTAATTATTTATCTCCAAATTGTGAAATTAAATTCTAAATATGATAAAATATAATTAAACCGTAGTCAACAAGTTACTCATGTTATTTTCCTACGTCTCTAGTACAGTGTCACTGCGCCTAAGGATGTGCAATCGATAAAACAGCTGTTATTCTGTCACAACCGTAGCTATAACTGAAGTCAATGCTTAGATTGGACCCGCTTTGTAAACATTGCATTAGTTGATATACAGCCTGGTCAAAGGCGATGAAGAACAACAAAATGCATCAGAAGACCGTTTTCTTTCGTTGTCGGCTCGAAGAGTCTGCAAAGCGACTACAGGAGATTTGGTTTTAGACATTCAGGCTGCCACAGGAACTCAAATTAGCCGTTCTACTGCTGAACGAAGATTAACGAGGTTGGACTGTATGCCAGAAAAACCAATGGTTTATGTCCTGCTCACTCCAGCTTCCAGACAGGCCCGTTTAAACTGGTGCCGTCGGCATACTCAGTAGAGCGAAGACGATTAAACTCGAGTATTGTTTACCGACGAGTCCAGATAGAGTCTGAACAGTGATTCTAGATGTTGTTTGATCTAAAAGGAGGACGTAACACATACTTCCCTACTCTTGTCCGTGAAAGGTTCCGTTTCCACCTACGCAGTTTATTAGTTTGGGGAGGAATCATGACAAATGGCAGCACAGAACTAAACTGCACATCTTTCAAGGAGCTTCTGTAATTGCTCGGAAATATGTAGACGAATCTCTGTAACCCCAAGTTAGACTGTTTAGAGGTGCTGGTGGCCCAGAGATTCTAGTAATGGAAGATAATTCTCGGCCTCATCGAACATATGTAGTTAAATAATATTTATGAATACATGAAAACTGAAGATATCACTCGAATGGGTTAACCGCCATGCACACCCGATGAAGCATGTGTGGGATCCATTTAAGGTACCGAATTTCAGCGTTCCGTATTACTCCCCAGACTCTCCAGGAGCTGACACAGTACACTCTTAGGAAAGTGGCCTGCAGTTCCACAAGACTTTATCAACACTTTGGTAAAGTCTATGAAATCAAGATGTGAAATATGCACACCTGCCCAAGATGACAATACGCTATACGAAAGAAAGGTTTTCTCCATAAGAGGTGACTTAATTTTTCCATCATTTTCAAGTTTGCATAAATTTGGTTTTAATTTCAATATTTTGCAAATAATCAAAATATTCATTTTTCGGCAATGTCAATTTTGAAGAAAAAATTTAATTTTCGACAAATAAGGAAATCTTACATTTGATGCATTAATTCGTTTCCTAGACTTATAATTAGGAAAGTTTGGTACTCGTTATGAAAAAATAAAATTACAGAAGTTTGATTCCGGAGCGACAAAAACTGATAGGAACATTTAATTTCAAAATTTGCAGATTTTTCATATGGTGGCCACATCAGATTTTTTAATTTATTAATACTTCTATGGTTTTAGAGACATTAGGTATTTTTGAAGCAGGGACTCGAACCTGGACCTCTCGAATACGCGCCGAGTGCTACTGTTACACCGCAAAGGTATGCAGAAAGAAGGGAGAAAATACCTTATATGGTAATCAAACTAAATATTATTTATAAACTTTTCTATGAACTATAGCGGTCCGTCTGCACGCGTATATTCGTGGTTTTCATCATGTGTAACGTGTATACTCGAATTTCCTTTAGAAAGTTCTCCACAAGGGCATCCCTCTCCTGAGGCAGATAGCTCTCAAGTGCTTTGCCATAATTAAATAAACCAAACCAATTCTTTATTTCGTAAAAGAAAGTGAAAATGTGAATGCCATAAGCTAGTGAACACAGACAAGAATTGCAAGATAAATATTTTATAGGTTTCTTTAATATTGTCACAAATAATTTTTTTCCGTATTGTAAGTTTCAGCGTCTAGTTTTTTCAACAAAACAATAATTAATGAATCACGTATTTGCATATGCATATTCGAACGAAGTACCTTAGGCGACATGAAACATTTATTGAAACGAAGAGAAAAAATGTACGTTGAACTTTGATGTATGAAACTTTCAGAATATGTAAGATTTTTAACCTATTGTAATCAAGTCATAAAATCAAACGAAATATTCAGTGTTAATGTTTACACTGAGAGCACGTTTTTATTTTTAATTTTCATATAATTTTAGTTGCATTTACTTCGTTTTCTTTTACCAGGAATTCAAATTATTGTTGTCAATGATTATTGTTAACACACGATGTGGATTCTATAAACAAGCATATGCTTGAGCCCGAAAAAGACATCACTATTACTTCTATAAAAATTAAGTATTGTTTTTCACATTAAGATATGAAGTTGTAAGGAATTTTCTTATTCCTTACCGCCTGTCTTCGTGGAAAAATCAAAGCATGCCTGGCTGGCAATCAAAATGTTCGGAATTCGGATCTCGGCGAGGACATTTTTCTTGCTCCGAAAAATTCTAATAAATTCTCCCCCGATTCAAGTGGCCCCCGACCTAAAATTTAGTGGCCATCTGAATTTGGCAGTTGAGTCCCCTAGCTTCTGCTCAATCGCCCTTTATGTGTGGTTGAATGTAAGGAATTTTCTTCTTTCTTATACGGGTCTTCTTGGTATAGTTGCACTTACGGCTGACAATGGCAAGTCCAAATTTCGAATCTTGGAGAGTGTAACTAGCGTTATCACGTTTCCACCTCTCAAAATTTTAAAAGTAGTAACCGAAATAAAATATGATGGATGATAATTCGCCACTATCTAGATTTGTCAGCTTGGTTTCCTCCTTCCAGTCACACTTTAAATGGAGACATGTAAGTGATTTTCTATTTTTATACCATAGTAAAGCTATTCTAATTCTATTTTTCTACCGCAGTGGTGTAATTAGAAATGCGTCCGGCTAGCAAGCACGAAGTTCTGAATTCGAATCCTGGCAAGGGCATTGCTGACTTTCAGTATTTTATGGCAAGATAAACGCACAATTGTTCTCAGAACGTCAAAAAAGGTATCAGAGAGATAGGGAGAGAGAAGTAGTTGAATATAACATGTTTCCTTTATAGAAGGTTAATGCTGACCTACGAATAACCTGCGGGGTGTGATAAACTTTGGTTGAGTCGAAAGACCGTCTCTAAGAAACAGCTTTCATTACTTAGACTATGCAGTCGAATTAGATTAGGAGAATTCAAATTTATTTTCAAATTCCCTAATCTAATCAACTTAATCGAAAAATACGTTTAGTGTTGTGCTCTTAGTAGTCATTTGTTATATGTACAAGCTTACAGTAAAGGAAGGCTCATAATGAGAAGAATGGTCTGTAAAGGAAAATGTAAGAAGAAATTTGTCCCTAATATTTAGCCTTTGTTTGGATTAATTCGCTTTAGTGGCAAATAAAGTCTAGTTGACAGACTATACTGTTACTTTGCAAGCATGTTTAAGCGAAGGTTATTGCATAGATACTCGTTAGCTGTGCACACACTGCTCACCTCCTCTACGCGGTAAAATGTAGATTCATATTCTCTAAGAGCGCATAGAAAGGAATTGAGGTCAATAAGGAAGATGGTTGTCCGGATCAAGATGATGGATGCGATCTCATCGAAATATTGGAGTGGGTGTAGTGTTTTATAGGCCTCTATATCGAATATCTCAATGTAGATAGGCAGCCATAAAAACTTCTTAAAGATGAATTGGAATTTACTTTTGTCCTTCTGCCATCCATTAGCATATTAAAGGAAAATATGCCATATAAGAATTTTATTGAAATTTTAGAACATAATTATTTCCGAGAAAAATGATCTTTCGTTTAGTTAGGTTCATAATTGCTTTTATGTCATTTTATTGAAAGAGGGTGTTTATCACGAAGAAGAAACTATTTAAAAAATCTAACAAAGCATTTGTTTGTAAAGCTAATTTCTGAGATTGATTGAACAGTGTGAACTTAATGCTGTTCACACCAATTAGTTATTTTCATCATGTTAAACTTTTTAAATCACAAAGTGTGCTTGAAATTTAAAAGAATAATTATACTTACGTCTTTTAATAAAAAACTTTTATTTAAGCCATTTCACTGATTTAACTAACTGCAGTGTTTACTTAACTTACATCACAGGATTATGGGAAGGCAGCTGCAATAATTCCTTAAATTAACCCACTTAAAGGGTGACCGTGGAGAAGTAGAAGACCTAGTCGTCCAAGTTCAGGTGGTGAAGGTTAATCGTCCAACCACATTTGAATTCTGGTCTTAGATTTTTTACAAAACAATTTACAAAACAATGTTAAGAACAAACTGTGTCTTATAACGATATCTAAATGGGTCACGTGCGCAAAATTTACAATCTCGTGTAATATGAATCCAGGTTAAGTTTTAAAATGTACGTGTTTTTTATAACATTGCTTAATTCTACCGTATACATTCCTTCATTTTACATGAAAAATAAATGGAGGAATGTAAGGGTAAGGTAAACGTTTATGCAAATGTTGCGTGGGCATATAAAGTTATAGAATCATTAGGTACTTTTTTCCTTGAATCAGAAAACAGGAAAAATATTTAGTGCTCTTGCCGGGACTCGAACCCTGGACATCTCGAATAAAAGCCAACTACGGTTCCGGTTACACCAGAAAGGCATGCAAGATGGAGGAAGAAAATACCTTATATACTCCTTCTTTTAAAGGGCGACTGGGGATTAGGGAACATTTAGTTTGGGCCCCACTTGCAGAATTATTAGGTGTCTTTGAAGCAGGAGACGTGAAAAATGTGCAGTGCCCTCGCGGGACTCGAGCACTGTCTCTCTCAAATACGATTTGAGAATGCTTCCAATTACACAGTGAAGGCCTACGGAAAGGAGCGAGAAAATACCTCACAACGTTTGTAATAACAATATTTATTTCTGCACAATATTTACGTATCTGTTTATTTATTTTCCTCGTTTTGATTTTATATAATTTACTTTTATTCAAGATATGTTTGCTCTTTTTTTAAATTAAATTTCTCTAAGTTCGTCAATTTTTTAAAAATACCATATACATCACGAATACTTATTGCTATATATTTTATTCTCTTCTTTTCTTTCCAACATTGTTTTCAATTAAATTTGCTTCATACTCCTTACATTTGCTTTACATAGTTAGAAGATGAAAGTGTCTGCTGTGCAAATTTTGTAAATATTTCATACTTTAAAATAATGAAATGTTTCGGTGAACAAACTAAATGAAAACAATATTTGCCTCAAATTTTTTGTTCGCATCCAAACTGAATATCTGTCTCAAATTATGTGTTCGCATCCAAACTGAATATATGTCTCAAATTATGTGTTCGCATCCAAACTGAATATATGTCTCAAATTATGTGTTCGCATCCAAGCTGAATATATGTCTCAAATTATGTGCTCGCATCCAAACTGAATATATGTCTCAAATTATGTGTTCGCATCCAAACTGAATATATGTCTCAAATTATGTGTTCGCATCCAAACTGAATATATGTCTCAAATTATGTGTTCGCATCCAAGCTGAATATATGTCTCAAATTATGTGCTCGCATCCAAACTGAATATATGTCTCAAATTATGTGTTCGCATCCAAACTGAATATATGTCTCAAATTAAGCTCAATAAATGGCATTAAAATTTTCTTGATATTGAAATAATACTTGCTATTATGTTTTGAGGCGTAGTTCGTTAGAATATAATTTTCATACAATGATGCCTGTTTGCTCAATAGCAATTAGAAGTACTCAATAGCAAGCAGTGCTGTTTCTAAAATATTATACCGCTAGAAAGTAAATTATGAAGTAGAATAATTCCTCTGTCATCCATTAATCTTTCATTGGGAGTTCACCTTTTATCTACTCTATAATTTGTACAGGAAGAAAATATAAAAAAATCTTTGTTGGAATTTACCAACTGCAGTGTTTACTTAACTTACATCACAAGACTATGGGAAGGCAGCTGCAATAATTCCTTAAATTAACCCACTTAAAGGGTGACCGTGGAGAAGTAGAAGACCAAGTCGTCAAAGTTCAGGTGGTGAAGGTTTGATTTGATCCAACCAGATTTGAATTCGGGGGCTACTATAGTGACTATTAGATTTTTCGAAGCCATAAACTTGAAACATAAATTCTCCTGGTATCGGTATGGGGACCAGGAACATTCCAAATGAATCTGCTATTCGCTTACATCATGTACAGGTACAAGTAAGGCAGGATATTAGAGTTTCACCGTTTGTCTTGCAGGTGTAGTTCAACAGCATTTATTACTTTCATCAACAGGTTAAATAAAGGGAAGCCGCGATAATTGCTTACGAGTCTATTTGAATTATGCGAAAATTTAGCATGATAAAAATGTGATACTTCAATTAAGGACAGTGTTATTTAGTGGTGTCCATCACCAACTAAGTTAAAAATGGTCTAGTAGAAGCATATTATCACCAGCCTCATTGACGTTGACCTGGTTTCTTTTACAAGAACATTTTCAAGGGTTTAAAACGAAGAATCCAACTGCAAGAGATTTAAGCTGCAAGGAGGTTGTTTCATAGTTTTCATTTTAAGTACAAACTATTTTTAATATAAATTTCCTTTTCGTGATCTTGTCAGCACGAAGACACTCATTAATATGCATTAGGGTTGTGGAGGTTATGAGGATGTTTACCTTAACTGCATGCCACAGTCGCTGAAATGTAGTGCATATTAGCCCCAATTTGAGAAACAATAATGTCATCAGTAAATATGTTAGTAAATAAATATGTGTACCATTTTACGCAGTACAATAATTTTAGGTGAATCAGTCACATGGCTGGATCACAGCCTTCGCCATGACTTAGCCAAGAGATAGCGAGTGTCAGACAAGTGACTAAAGATAGAAGAGAAACAAGCCAAAGATAAAAGTAATCAACAACACCTTGTATTTGGTGTAGCCTTTAGTCAAGAATCTATCGATTTCGAGGGCCAGATAAGTCCATGACTCTCTTCTTCGGGAGCGAACACATCAACTTTCTAAAATGAGAGAATCGGGCAACTAGGCAAACAACGTGGAATGGTGAAGCAAAAGCCAAAATGGTGAAAGTGGACAAACATTCGAAACTGATGCCGATTGGTAGAAAAAGAAATAGAATCTTGACTAAAATCTGCGGCAACCACAAAGTTATTGCTTTGCTAATTTTATATTTTATTTGGCAAGTTTTTCGTCTGTTTTGAATTTCTTTACCAACCGGCATTTTCGAGAAAGTTCTTCCAGTTTGAATCGTTTGTCCCCTTCTGCCAATTTGGTTATTTCGTTTCTGAATGAATGTTCAAACATAGAAATTAAATGCAAAGTGGATTAAATGTTACATCATACACACACGCAGGGAAGAAAAAAAAAAGAGAAATTGATCAAATTTCGAAATGAGTTCCCAGAAAAATGTCATTAAATACTGAAACTTTTTTATTATCTTTTAGTTTTCTACAGGCCCAAGCAGAATTTAATTACAGAATTTTACAACTTTAAAATACACGTCTGGTAATGTAAAAATACAGTAAACGGTAATTTTAATTACTGAATGGGTTCTTTAAGTTATAGACAGATAACGGAGAAACCCGAATTAAGAAAAATTACCAGCATGAGTATTTTTTGATAAGAAATCTTTTTATAACTATTTTTAAAATGAATAAAAAGAAGAAAAGTATAAAAAAAGGTAACGAGTTTAAAAAGAAATTTAACTTTTTTAAGTATTCGGTTTATTGATGAGCTATTTATCAGCAGCAAAGACAAGTGGTTTTTATCTAAGAAAATGTTTACTTTTATACTTTAGACTCAAAGGCTTTTTTTCAAAGACATAGTTATAGCTGCAGCTCTTAAAATCTAATACTTTCTAAGCATGCACTTTCATGCCTGTTTTTGAGAAGTTTCTTCCTCGGATGACATCGTCAATGTATACGGCATAATATTTTATATTAGAAGTAACGCGGATTTTGAGAATAATTTGAAAAGAGCAAATGTGTGTTTCATTAAAGTATTGATGTACGTATCAATTTCCATAACAAATTTAATTAATATTCCTAGCCTTAATTAATAACGAACGTGTCTAATGTAATTTAGTACATGACCCCTCTATATGTATGGTATTGTCTGCATTAAAGTAAAGCCTAATGATTGTAGTACAACTCTCTAGCAACATAGAGTTTACAATATTCCGCATGGTTTCTTTCAAATAAAAAAAAAGTTTAGAAGCTTCAGCCGCGGATTTACTTAATTTCTACATGTAACTTAATTTCTACATGTAAATGTTAGTATTTGCCTTTTAAAGAACAAAATTCCTTAGCTATTTTCCTATCATACGTGATCGTATTTGTGACTAAATAAAAAATATGTGACGTGAACATGGTATCTGATGATTTGCCAATTAAATTGCGCCTACTATTTTTAATTAAATTGCGCCTACATTTTTGTTGCACTTCATTTAAACATACTTCCTCGAATTCATTAGAAACATATTTTATATTTAATCAAGTCAGCTCTCATTTTGAGGCAAGGTTAAAAACACGTAAATCTCAAATACCTTCATTAAAAGTTGTGAAATACAGAAAGATTTAAAAAGCCACATAGAGAGAAAAAAAATTACAATTTAAATTAAAGTTTTTACACCAAAACAAGCAATTCGGCCAACGGACCCCCCAAAAAATTTTTTCGTTGCACAAAATTTAACGAAAGTTAACTTTCGGTCCACTGACCAAAAAGATGCTTAAGTTTGTGTACCAGCTGAATTCACTATTCTATTAAAAGTATGCCGTCATAAAAATGGCGGCCTAGTGCCACTTAAACTTTTAAATTGCTGATAATTCTACAACTATCGCATTCAGATTAACTAAAGCCATAGAAACTTTAACCGAAACATAAGAACAAAATAATTAAGCCACTTTCAAACAAAAAATATACAATTTACCAGCATGTAAGAATCAAAATAATGAGCTCACGAAACCGGATAATCCGGGAATCACCAAACCAAGAATATATATATATTTCTATCTTGTACCCAACTCATATATATGTATAAATGTATATACGTTTGGTGTGGTCGATTGCAACAAAAAAAAAGAAGATGCGTACTTAAATGTTATACAAGTTTCATATAAAAAATTTCAACGTTCTTCAGATGCTCATTTTTGGGGTATGCGAAATGCATACGTACGTACTTACAGACGTCACGAACAATCTCTTCTGAATCCATTTTAAATCCATTTTTAATCAATTTTGAATCCGTTTCAGGAAGAACAGACCTTTATTCTGTCCATGAATACAGATGAACTGAGATATCCAATTCATATTTTTTTACTATGTTAATACTAACACACTTGTTACAAGTTACGAGCATCTATACTGCAAGAAATTGGTTTATTTGGTTTGGTTTAGTTTATTAGATTACGGCAAAGCACTCGAGGGCTATCTGCCTTAAGGGAGAGATGCTTTCGTGGAGGACCTTTTAAGAGAAACTGGCTCGTATACACGTTACACATGGGGAAACCACGAAAACACCCATGCAGCTAGCCCGTTCACGGGATTCGAACCTCGGACCGAACTACCAGTGTTCAGCGACATTACCGCTCGGCCGCTGGTGGGCCTGCAAGAAATTGATTTTCGGAATTATCAAATTTCTTACTGATTCAAAAGCTACTTTTTAATAATTTAAGCTGCTTTTAACTATTACATGCAAATTTGTTGTGAATATTTATTTTAAAAGGAACTGCTGTCAAACCTACGGTAAAACAGTTTGCAATTACTACGGTAAACAATTCCGTCACTCTTACACCACGCTAATGTTTATTTATGATTTCTTTTTTAATTTCAACGGTTTCCTTCTTTTTCTTGCAGCACTATCTGAGGCAACAATGTTCTTCGGAGGCATCGTGAAATAATTACTTTCATATTAAATGCAAAAGAACAATTAACTCACAACCGCTCAAAAACGTATATCAAAGACACTGAGTCTGATATCTGACGAGGGGATCCCCCGAGTCGAGACAGATCGGGAAATGGCCCCACGCATACTAACAGCCTGGCTCACTGCTCGTTACTCGAGTCAATGCGTGTATTTAGAGACGAATGTTTCGCTCATACTTTCCTAGTATCTCGAATCTGACGTGCTTGTGTCTCGAGGTTCCACTGTATTTCAATTTCTTACTGAAATGTAATTTTATAAAATTTATGTTAATAAACCCAGTTATCTTGTCAGTTTGCTGTTACTTCTACTTTCATCAGATCGCACTAGAACGCAAATAGTACAAACAAGGACAGAGTTCTGAAGATTAAGACGAGAACTTTCTGCAGCGCTTGCTGATCATCATTTTGCTATGCTTCCCAGCTGTCTGAATTGATTTATCGGCTTTAGCTTCGGCAAGTGTTTTTGCATCGCGAACATTCAAGGTAGAGCTAAAGGTCATTTAAGGCGTGTTTATTTGTATTTCACATTATAATTTGGCTTAAACATTTTTTCTAAATCTTGTGCAAGCTGGGAAGTTTATATTTTAGTTTATTTTTACGGTTTCTGTAACAATCAAGCTAGCGTGTTAAAAATAAATTTTTATTTTAAACATCCATTTTGAATTTTGATTTCTGAAGATGAAAGATAGAAAATATGATAATTCTATACGGTTTTAGTGGATTTTGCAAATTTAAGTGTTGAACAATCCCACAGTTTATTTTTATGTTTAACCACAGTTTATTTTTATGTTTAACCTGCTTATTTTGCAGTCGCTGATGCATATCTATCATTCCGTTCTCTAAGAAAGAAAGTATTTCAGCTCATACTGTTAAATTTATCTGAAAAATATTTCTGTTTATACACCTTGACAAAGAACGATGGCAGTCAAGCGTAATTACATTCAAATGTATTTACAGTTATAAATCCCAGCTGCCAAGTTTTAAAGTATCTAAATAGGTTTATAATTACGACTAGTTTAAAATGTGGTGGAGAATAATTCGTTGCCACCAGGATTTTAGCGTTCTGATATTTGCTTTCCCAGTCGTCCTTTAAAGGAGAATATACGATGATTTCTTCCTCATTACCGCGCACCTTCGTGATGTAATTGCAGGCCCATTTGGCTGGCAGTTGAAGCGGTTTGGAGTTTGAATCCCAACGAGCCCATTGCCCATTTTTATGAATCCTTCTTTGATATAGCGTTTTTAGACAGTTTTCAGGAGAAATGTACATTTATTATTCCACAAATCTCAGAAAAGCCCAAAATAAAAATTCCAACTAAATTTTTACGTGGGGAACAGCAATGAGATGAAAGCAAAAAAATAAAGCAAGGATTTGAAACAGTAAGTTAGTAAAGAAAATTTATACAGATTTTCCAGCTTACAAATCGCACCTATAATTTTAAAACTGTGCTTTTTTTAATTTGCAGGCATATTCTTCTTATTACGGTCAACCTTTGATTTTAAGAAGCAACCAGAAATGTGCGTGTGTGATGCACTTATCTTTTCTTTAAAGATTTTCACAGAGTTTCGAAAAATAATATATTGAATTGACAAGCGATAAGGAAAGCAATATCTGTGTGTGGGGGGAAATGCAAGAGGGAGAAAATAATTCTGCAAATAGTGTGAGTTGTGTTCAATGTAGTTGTGCACAATAATGTTATTACAGATCTTCGACATAAGGGGGACACAGTTCGGGGGAACAATGCACTTCCGAAATAATGAATTCGCGGGATTTCTGAATACATTCGTGATACAACTAGAAGAATAGTTGACGCGTATTCAGGAGGTCTGGGTTTCAAATCCCGACTAGGGCACTGTACTGTAGGTTTTTCACGTTTCTGCTTCGATATATCCTAATGACTCTACATATGCACATACGTTTTTAAAAACTCATCATTTTTGAATAAGATACAAAAAATATTTCTTCAACTGACAAATTCTAAAATTTATAGATGTTTACTTATACTCTAAAGGACGCAAAGCCTCTTTTGCCTAAGGAAAGAAACATTTTCGCGGAAGCCGTTCTAAGGGAAACTGCCTCGAATGAACCTTGAAAAAAAAAAAAAACCACAGAAACGACCAGGCAACCAACATCTTCCTTGGAAACAGAAATGATAAAATTATAGAAATAAAACATTCTTGCGACGAACTGCTGATATTTGTTACTTTAAAAATTAAGATATATTTTATATAATATCGAGAATTAAAATCTAATGCGATTTAGGAAATACACATGGCGTCCTATCTAATACCAAAAAAGAAGTTCAAAGGAATTTTCATTCACGTATAAAATACGCATTGTTCTGAAGAATTCGTGGAAAACATCTTCTTTAGTTACATGTAATACTTACATTATATATGTTACTACATTAGAATGAAATGAAGTTATATTCACAGATATTATAAAAGGCGAAACCATCTCATCTGATATGAAAGAAGTGCGACGAACTGACATCTTGGTAAATGATTTTTTTTTCGCTGTTGCATAAAAGAAACAGCTATGATGTTTACGGGGATGGACGTTCTGTGCAAATACGGGAAGCGTGATTTTTACTGACTTTCTGCCAAGATATTTCAACAGATCTAGCCGAAAAGCGTGCGCTTGAAAAAAATTAAGAATATGGTTTTATGCATTAAATTTGCGAATTTATGAAGTCGTATTAACATTTAATATTAGTTGCTATTATTTTCGCTATGCAAAAAATCGCAAAAATTGTGTTTTGTCGCAATGATGTATGATGTTTGTATGATGTGTTTTGACTTACCTCACTTGTCTGACAGCAAGGTCAGAGCAAGCCCAGGAAAGTCATCGTGGTAAGGAGCGCATGATTGCGCGTGTTCCCCCCTCCAGTTTTGGAGGAAAACACCCCGGGAAGACTGGTCCGGGATTCTTTGCTACCCCTGTTCTATAACCATCAACCTCTCGACAGGACTTTCGGCTCGCCGAATATTTAGAGTGCCCCATTCCTCCCAGACAATATATATTTACAAGCATTCAGGCTTTCTCCGAGATTTGAAACACAACCCTACGGTACGGAAGTCAGCGTTGCTAACTACTATCATTTTGGTCGGGTTACTATAATATTTGTTGTCAAACGATGCATTATAATATATACCGTGTTCATGAAAGTTCTCAGATGGCCTTTATCTTACAGGTAGTATCGAGGCATCGTACTGTGTTGAATTTACAAATTGAAGAGTGAAATGTTTGCCTTTGTACGTACCTGACAATTAAATAAAAGTTTAGAAAAAGTTTTTTCATGTTAATAGATTAAGTGACGAGCTTTGCAATGCAAACTGTAAGAGAAATATTAATGAACGTAATTTTTTCAGAAGACAGATCTTTATAGAGTTCGTTTTCTTTAAAAACGCCGTTCACAGCCAATTCGTAACATTATTTTCATAAATTAAAACTGAAAACCAATTCTGCTGCAATGATTATTTTCGTATGATTATTATATTATCATTGTAAAGTAGCAAAACTCCATACGAATATTAGTACCGTACATTTAACGTTTAAATTACTTGTGTGAAAGTTTTTCGACATATCATTTGTAACAAAAATAAAGATTAAGGAATGTTACCTACTAGTAAATGAAAATGTAATACCACTGAATGATTAAAGAAAAAAAATTAACCTCGAGTTATTCTAATTTACTTTCCAATCGACAACTCAATCCATTTTTAATATTCTAAAATTTAATTTATTTATGCGAAAATTCATTGGACGGATTTTAGATAAAAAAATTAATTAAAAATACTATACATTAGTTAGTTCCAAAATAAAATCACTAAATTCTGTTTAGGACAAAATATCAATCTCGAAGTATTGTATTTCATACTTTGATAGAGTCCTCAAGGCAAACTGGAAATGACTGGAAAAGCCCCCTATTTTGAAATCTTGATCATTTTTTTAGCGTATGGAATTGAAACATTTTTAGTTTTATTTTTTGTAATGAGTCCAAATGTTTACTAAATACAACTACAAGAACTAAGAGAGCGTTTTAAAACTGATAATGTGTAAATTTTACAAAATTGATTTTTTAAATTAAAATCAGTAAACGAAGAGACATATTTATGTCAGTTTCTAGGCATTTAGATGGACGTTTGTAATATCTACTTGTTTATCTCGTGATGTGACATCTGAAGTACGTGCAAAACCCACACAGGAGAGGGTGTAAAAGGAACCAGTTTATTAACTCTTTAAAATTTACAATGCGTCGACTTGACGCTAACACACTACGCCTGACTCGGGCGGTATCTCAAATAACAAGAACTAAACTAAAAATTTGAAGATATTAGCCAGCAGTAGAATTACTCTACAAGGTCCAGATAATCCTGTTACCTAAAACCTTGTCGAAACCTAGAGTCAGCAAAGCAATAGGCGTTACTCCACGTTAGCCAGCAATAAATGCAGAAGCAGAAGCTCATGATACAGTGATACAGCGCTTGCCCAAAATCTCTAACTTTCCGTTCTAGAACTTGGTATTTAAACCTTTCCTCCTCAAAGTAGAATTAGCATTACCTCACACGCGCTACCAAATTTAAATAGTCTGACATTGACAATTAGGGAAATGAAGGCTTATAGGAAAGAAAATATAACTTTAACTGGTTTGAAAATAAATATAAATCCCTAAGTTGAAAAATCAGATTTGCGAATTTTGGATTTAGTTAGTTTCTTTTTCATATAAATTTTGCTAAATAATTCAGGAAAAAATTAGATCCTTGCTTTATTTGGCCAATATATAATTAAATGACTACTTTGATGCTATTATTTAATTTTTAAAATATCTCTCATAATCATACCATACGTTAAGTTGAATCGCAGCATTAGATGATCTAACTTGAGAATTATTAGACAATTTGCATTAGAGATGTTTTGTTTGTATGTTCTTAACCAACGAAACGAAGAGGAATTTGAATTTATATTTCACAAACTTAAACTAAAAAGAAGATCGGTAATTAGAGAAGTTGCAACCACTGTGAAGTTAGCTTCCTATTTATTATCAAAGAGCAAATTTATAATTAAAGAAACAGAAAGAAAATTCCTCAATTTCTGAAATTTTACATTTTCTTTTCTCTTTTACATTATCATTGATATTCAAAAACTCTATAAAATATTCCTTTGAAGTGTTTTCGTCGTGTCATAAATCTTTCCCGCCCTCCTTCCCCAGAAAAGAAAAAGCTAATTTTCTTCTTAGAAAGCCCTGTTTTAAAATATTAATGGTTTTCCATTAAATGAATAAGAAACATATAAATTTTTAAGACGATAAATTATGTTAGAAAGAAAGCATGCCGAATTAAAAAACTAGCTTTCGTGGGTTTTTATATCTATCAATTTCTTGAAACACTTCCAATACTTAAATTACATCTGGAAGGGTTTCTATAATTTTCTTTAGAAAAAGTGCTGCTAATTGAAGAATTTTTATTCTTTAAAAAAAAGACTTATGTAAGATTTCCAGTGATTTTGAATTCTAATTTAAATTGCTTATATTCATCCCAAGAAGAATAATATATGACTAAATTTTGAAATTTATTTTATCATTATTTCAAGTTTCAGTACCATGAAAATAAGTTGAGTCTTAAACCTAACACTTCAAAATTCTTAAATGGATTTAATTGTTATCTTACGTCATTTTTTACGCAACAGTGGAAGTGACGCATACTTGCATTTCAAACATATTATATGTTATTGTTTTATTGTCTTGTAGAATATTTTTCTCTCATATTCTGAATTATATTCTGAATGGGTAATAGATCAAGTTAGAATTTTACCATTTCAAAAGCCAAACTTATATGTATGTTTAACTACCATCTATTTATGTAATAAGCCATTCGTTTGTATCTCGTAAGAAATTACAGAATTTTCCTTTGTGGGTTCTTACAGTGAAATGGATATCATATCTGTGTACTATACTAAAGATTTAGGCTCTGTTCTAAATAATAACCCACGGAAATTTTTGAAGGAACTTTGGCTAAAAAAATTCCTAATATTATTACACTCAAAAGAATAAGAATAAAGGAATGTTCACAATGAATTTGTGTGATGGCTGTTTCTCTGAAGAACTTGCAGAGACATTAGGTATTTTTTTTTTGGAAGTAGGCAGAATGAAAAATTAGCAACGCCTTCGCCGGGAATCGAACCACGGACCTCTGGAATACCGGCCCAGCGTGCAGAACTACTACACCACGAAGGCACACTAGGAAGACGAGAGAAATACCTTATATACTCCCCCTTTTAAAGGGCAACTGGGATTTTTTAGGGGACCCAATCGCCAAATCCTGGGTGTGGAAAATCCTCATCCAAAATCCTTTTAGTTCGAGCGCTACTGTAGAGACATTAGGATTTTTTGGAAGCAGGCAAGATGAAAAAATAATAACTGCCTTCGCCGGGAATCGAACCACGGACCTCTGAAATACCGGCTCAGTGTGCAGAACCACTAAACCACGAAGGCATCCTAAGGAGGAGGAAGAAATAGCTTATAAACTAAATACCTCACAATGACAAGTTTGAATTAATAACTACGTTTGGAAAATAATATTTTTTAATTTAATAATTCAAGTATTTATATTAAATTTATATTTCATTAGATGACTATACCTTAAATTAACATATTTAGATGAAATAAAGTAATGAAACATTTAAAAATAAATCTTATGCGGACTTCAGATTCTTGAAAGGACAGATTTAGTCTCTTTTCGTTCTATGCAAAAGGTGCTAAAACGACCGCATCTAAAAGCGGTCATATCATGACGTTTCAGCGAGTCAGCAAATTGCCAGGATGCAACGGCAAATATTTTTCGTCTTCGCTACGTTGTAAAGACGTCGTAAAAGTTACCACGACCACTTTTCACCCTCTCGGACTAGTTTGCAACGTCTTTGCTACGTCATGTGCTACTTGGGGAAAGACAAATTCACTTCTGTTTATTGTTGATTTGGTGTAAGAGATTAAATTTATAATTTTTTTTTACCTTCTATTAAAACAAACTTACCTTGAAAGAATGCTACGTTTGCATGAAATAAACTATGAGAATTGTAATTGTACCTACAGTTTAGTTACATATTTCATATCCATCAAAACACCAAGGTTAGAAATGCGCAGAGTTTCAATGTCAAATTCGTTTTGCTCAAAATTTACAATATGCTGAATAGTGATGATTTGATATTTAAAATCTACGTGTTCCTAAGCTCTTGTTTCCCTGGATATGAAATATATTACTGTGACTGATATACAAAAGTAATGTATGTTAAATCCAACATTGTTGTTTGCTGGATATATCTGCCTAATTTAAAATTTTATGTTGGTTGGTTTCACTTCTGGTAAAACATCTAACATTATTGCTATAACCTACAAATATCATTCAATGACTACAGGATATGTGTAATAATATTCAGTGATATAGCACGTAATATATTAAATGGAGGTAAACACTCATTTACAGTATTATATGAATCAGTATGTCCTACCTGCTGATGTCGTGCTGAATGATATGCAATCATGCTTCGTGGACCCATTACTATTAATTCGGTGCCAGTAGTAGGTACCTGTCGCTAAGCGCACTTATAATAGTATAGTAGACAATTAAACATGTGCCAAATGTAGTTTTGTTAAATACACTTACCAATTACACAATATTAAGCTGAAAGGAGAGAACAAAATTTCAATATCTATGTTATAAATGTTGTGTGTAAAGAGATTTTGTTCCAGCTACTTTGTCAATGACACTTTTACGAGTAAAAGTAATTTTGGTGAAGGGAGAGAACTAAATTTCAGTATCTATGCTATAAAAGCTGGGTGAAAAGAGATTCTGTTCCAGATGCTTTGTCAATGACGCTTTCACGAGTAAAAATAATTTCAGCTGAAACTGCTGGATATCAATACATAATTTCGCAGATCATAGATCTGAAATGGTATCCCCAAATGCAAGCTACATTTGGACTGACTTGCCTTCCCGTTCGTGACCATTAAGACCAAAGAAGGCAATATAATCCCAAACTCCTCAGCATTGGTTTCTCGTATTTCAGAATTCCAGACAGCCAGTGAAGGCAAAGAATACGAAGAATACCTGCTGCATAATCTCTCATAAGAAATAATATCTCAACCACTCAAACGGGAGGAAAAGAAACATTTCAAGACTTTTCAAGACTTGGATGTCACATTGGACAGTTTTGTAGCATACGATGCTGCCAAAGAGAAGAGTTTTTCAGCTATTCTAATCATCTGCAATTTGAATCCATGCGCCCGCTATTTACATTGTTGGTTATTTAGTTGATGTGTCCGGGTTAAGACATGAGTATAATAAAGCTGAAACACAAATGCTTACGTCAATTCGACAAAGGCACATTCGACAATATTTTCAATAATAGGATAATATTACTGTTTTAAAATAAGTGCAGTAGCGTTTATTCTTATTATTACTAATATTACTTTAATTAATATTATTATTACTAATATTACCTAGTAATTATTTTTTATTACTAATATTATTAATTCTTATTATTACTAATATTATTTTAATTAATATTTATTTTATTAATTCTATTACTATCTTATTATTGTCGTTTATTCTTATTATTACTTCTTATTATTTTTTTATTTCTGTTTTTTTACGATTTGAGTGTATTTAAACAGAATTAATTTTAATGACTTTCGTTCTATGATTAATAAGATTAAAATGATAAAAATTTAAAAACTCTTATAATTAAAAGTAAATATTATTATTAAGATAATAAATATGAAAGCGTTAAAATTTAAATTTTGAAGTTTATTTTATGGAAATTGCATTAACAGATAAAAATATTGTCCAAAATACTATGTATTAAAATAAGCCTTTTCCATGTTTTACAAAAAGAGGAGTCTAACTATGGGTTATTCGAAAGAGCGTTATCGGCGAAAGGCTTCATTCCAGTTACTTCGTATAAACACTTAACTACTGAGTCAATGTAGCATAACTAGTGACAGAGTGTTTTATTGATGCTGCAACGGGTTAAGAAAAAATTAACTAAACGAAAATATTTTGGTGAAACCCAGCACTGAAGGAAAGCTTTGCAATAGAGGACATTCACTTATATTAACGAAAAAATTAAAGAACTGAATTATAGATAATTCCTTTATATTCCTACAGTTTATTTCACTTCTTTTCTTCTTTGAATTGATATATGAGGTTACCAACTTAAATTGCGATTCACTTTATACAGTGCGTAATTATAGCTTCAATATAAATTTTTTATATGGCAATAAATAAGTGTTATGATATTTTGAAAATAAAGTATTTGAAACATTGTGGGCAAGAAATCTAATATCTTATCAGGTTCAATGTTCCGTCTTACTTTCTTTGGAAACATGCACAGACCTGACTCGGAACAGGGAGCTTACTAAAGTTATGTTCAATAACTGTGGGAAGTAGACAAGATACACAGGAAGGGTATACAAAACCCTTTATTTTTCACTCTTTACAATAATTTCCGTACTTCGGAATACAGAGACCAACTACTTGTCTGAACGTAAGAATATAAAATATAACTAAACTCTAACTTAAATTTGGAATAATAAACGTGGAAGATTGGCCTTATATTAACAGGAAGCCGTATGTAGTACAGAGAACTGTTAACACTACAATACGTTTAAAAATTATCACGAGGATTAAACCTCTGGCCTGGAAGGCAACCAGCAACTGAGTAAAACTTCGAAGGTAAGCGGCCTGCTTCGACTAACTCCTTCCTCTCTCTCGCTTGGCAAAAAGCCACAACTTAAGTACTTGGCGTTCGCCAGACAAATTTTGCATAAATACGATAAATCGTAAGTTAACGCTTTTAATTCTGGCCGGAAGTAGAAAATAAGAGGTGATAGTAAAGATTTAAAATAAAATAAACGTTAGTAAAACTTAAGATCCTTACAATCTAAAGCACGAAAATTTGAAAATTAGGCAAATTAATTCTTCATTTTATCGATATTTCGCTTAAAATTCTCATATCTTTTAAGTAATCAATCTGTTTATTGGATTTTTTATTTTAATATGGACTGTTTTTAATAGTAATGCTCGTTTTTATTCTGATATTTAGAAGCAATGTGAAAAGATTAATAATAACATTTATTCTTAAATCTAGATTAAAACTTGACTGTATCAAATAAATAGAATTAACATTCGAATAGCAGATACAAAGTAACAAATATATAACATATGTAGCAAATCTAATTCTAGGAAAATTTAAATAAATATAGTATACATAGATTTTAGACGAGTTATAAAAATCTTTGAAACTTCTATAAATTCTCTATGCGTGAAATCTTTTATTCTAATAAAAGTGTTCTTGGTTTTGTTTTATGCTTTAAAAATGATTATCTTTTGATCTGAAAGATTAGGAAACCTGACCTGATTAAAAAGAGAAAGTAATTCTCATAGGCAGCAATTTAATTTGGAAACATATGATTTGGCTATAATGTTTTATAAAAACATACTCCTCAACTGATAATTAATTATTTAATTTTTTATGTTTTTTACATAAAAATTTATCGTCCTCTCTTCGAATGATTTTTTTCAATTAAATTCTATTGAAAATAATAAATCGATGTAAAGAATTAGTTATTTCATATCCAACGCTACTAACGAAAACAAATTAATATTGCTATTTGCAAGGAACTAATATGATTTAATTGATCATTAAAATATATATTTTAACTTCGTATTAAGTTTCTGATTTTTTATGACAAGCAATTATAGATTTTTAATCATTTTCCATTAATTTTCAAACATATTTACAATCTGAATATGTATCATATAATATCATAGCGATTATTTAGCTCCTGGAAAATGTCTAGCCATTTTAAGAGCATGTCTTGAATCTTTTTTGTCGGGAGCACAAAAACTTATAAAACTCAAAACTGATCATTGCTAAACGCAGGATGTATCTGCCTAGAAATCTTCTTTCTGTTAAAACTCAGTTTCGCTACTGAGTCAGGTTTTGACCATGTGCTTGCAAAAACCAGCTAGCTTAAAAACGAAGAAATCTGAAAGTCAGTCATTCAGCGCAATTTTGTAGACGAATCTCTTAAAATAAAATTTCATTGGCCAGGAAATAGCGTAATTTCTTAGTATTTAGAAGATCCCCAAAGTAGATAACCATTCTTTCTACGCTTAATATCCAACCGCATCACTGTCCGAAAAAGTCACATCCTTTCAGCGACATCGTACAATGTTAGATGGTTCTTTGGAAAGTATGTTTCGTATGTTTTGAGCACAATTGTAACTGCCCTACATTGATTTCTTACACTGTAAGTTTGAATTTTAATAAGGATTATGCATATTATAAATTAAGTAAATGAATATTAAAATATAATTTTATGTATCAGACATTATTAAAATATTAAAATTATGTTATTCCAATTTTTGTAACTCAAATTCCTTTTCGTATAATGTTTCATAGTAAATTTTTAGCAAGCAGTAAACAAATATATTAATAAAGTACGAATAATATTTCTATTGAGTAAAACTGACTTGCAGTGATATCAGACCAATAACAAGTATGTGAATGCCGTTTATAAATTAACTAATGCAAGTTTCCTGTTGTTGATTCATTTCAGTACAAGTATGATTTACAAGTTTAATCTTCAACGAATTTAAGAAAAGGTTTATAAAGAGCCATACTTGCTAATTAGTAGTGATTGTAAACTAAACTTTTAAGACAGTTAAATTAAGCTTCTTTAATACACTTTTCAAATCTTTATCACCTTCTTTTCTGAGGTAACGGAGCTTATTTATGTCAAATTAAAATTTTTAGACTTTGGAAACATCTTTTTCAAAATTTACAGAGTGGCATGTATAGTATCTACCAGTTTGAAAGGGCAATCTTTAACTCCAAAGAGATCTAGCAGTCAAGCAATTAGTATATAGAAGTTGCTGTTTGGTAGAGTTGCTGATAACGTCTGTGGATGCTTTCCTTCAAACAGGCTATATGATAGCCTGTAAGTGGTTACTGTGTCAGAAACAATGAAAATCATCAGAATTGTGGTAGAAGCGATTTGGTTTCCATAAGATGACGTAAAAACAAACCCAAATATGGTGAATTCTTTTCTATTTCTTTCTTGGCTTTTCTTGAAAGAAAGAGTCTTTGCCCATCATTGGGGAAGACTGATGACTGTCAATTTGGTTTGCGCCCTTTGTGGAAAATCTATACTGGGATATTAATCTTTTACTTCATTCGCAACTGGCGCTCATTTATACTCACAAAAGTATTAATTCATGCAATTCAGCTAATATTAATACAACTTCCCAGACTAGCTGCCGGAATTTTCAGCGTATCGCTCCACCATCTTATGTCTGCATGTCAATCAGAAATTTTATAGTCTTTTACTGTAGATCAGTCTCAGAAATTTGTCAGACAGAGCTGTTTTATGTAGTAGCATTAACCAGGAATAACAACTGCATATGAATGCGCAGAGTGATCTCCACATGGGTTTTGGCGCAGATGACCTAATTTTCATTCTGTATGTCGCTGAAACTTATCCTAGCATCGATGGGGCAGTAACATATTTTAGAGGAAGGCATTTTCGTGAACTAACATCGGAAGATATTAAGCTAGCTCAAAATAATAGCTGCCTAAAATTGGTAGACCTTTGCATATATATATTGTATATTAAATATATTTTTTACGTACTTGTTTATAGGGAAAACTTCCAGTTAATTCATGATAAGTAGCAAATAGAGATTATACCGGTGGTTCTTGTTAAAGTATAAATATCTGTGCCCTTTTGTATGATCTGTATCCTCACATATAAAATTACGTGCATATACGGTCAGTCATATACTTATACGATCCAAAAACTAGTTACGAGACCTATTATAGAAACTTGGTGATACAGTGTGAGCCGAATACAGTTTCAGCGCGATAGCTCGAATAGGGATCCCTAAATTCCGATTTTTGTAACCAGCAAACAGCTGTAAAATTGTAAATTTACAGCTGCAAATAGCTTGTTCAAAGCTTCATTACAGCTCATGAGTGATTTGTTTAACTATACTGATAATTTGAGTTGACTCATACCATTTTCATACACCGTTAAAAATAGAAACTCCGAGAACCTTCTACTGAAGATAATTTTTGAAACGTGCTAAAAATGTCAGAACCTTTCCTGGAATAACCTGCAAATTAAGACACAATAACACGCCGAATAAATACTAATTCAGAAGTCAAACAACAAAAATCAGCGTTATATTTACAAAATTTTCACAGGACTAGTTTCGATGGTTTTACCGAACCACCATCTTCAGCTGCAAAACCGCCCTGATTTTTGTTGTTTGACTTCTGAATAACCTGCAAATGTTACTATGAACTTTGTACATATCTAAATAATTTTATTGATCTTATATGTAAAATTGTAGTATTTTTCGTAGTGTAACATGAAGCATTTGAAAGAGAAGATGCTGTGCCGGAAAAATAAGATTACGGGGAAAAGCCTATTTAACATTGAGTAAATGGCTATTTCGCTAAATTGGCGAGATATCACCAAGCTGGCGACAGGTTAGGTTACTAATTTTTGTCGCAAAACGTGGTGAGAAATCGTCTAAAGTTGCGAAACTTGGCGACCATTTGGCGACATTTCCCTCCCGTCTCTGATAAATGTTATGGGTAATGTGATTGAATAAATGTTCTTGGTCCTATATGTACATTGATCATCAAAACTAAAGTATACTGACAAAAATATGCTCACTAAGCTAATATTGCAACAAACGGCCAATGCTGTAATTGTTTAGGTACAATTTAACACAAAACTACACTAAGTTATCTACGGAAATATGCAAATTCGGTGATTGACAGTGCGGTAACATTGAAAGCATGTTGAAATTCTTGTCTCTAATGTTATTTAAAGTGAATGTAGTTCTTGAAGCATGATCAGCATTAAATAGATATGGCTCAAAGACATCATTTAAGTGAAGGTCAAAAGTGGCAATTACTTGGTAGAATAGAGGGAGTTCAAACACAGATGAAGGTCGCCCAAGATCTGAATATCTCTCAAAGTTCCATAGCAAGAGTTTGGAACCGCTTTTTAAGCACTGGATCAGCCGAGCTTGATCAAGGCCACAGGAACTCAAATTCGCCGTTCTACTGCTGCACGAAGGCTTAAAGAGTTTTGACTGTATGCAAGAAACAATGGTTTGTGTTTTATTCACTCCAGCTTTCAAAGGGATTTTTTTAAACTGGTGCCGTCGTCATGTTCGATGGAGTCAAGACATCTGGCCCGAGCATTGTTTACTGAAGGGTCCAGATGTAATCTAAACAGTGATTCTAGATGTGTTTCGATCTGGGGAGAGTAAGTAGAACGCAGCTTTCTTTTCCTTGTCCTTAAAACATCCCTTGTCCAAGACTGAGATTTAATGCTTTGGGAGGAATCATGACACCGATCTGCGTATCTTTCAAGAAGGTTCTGTGAACACTCGGAGATACGCAGATGATGTATTGGAACCCCATTTTAGACTGCTTAGGGGTGCTGTTAGCCCAGAGATTTTGCTAATGGAGGACAACGCTCGGCTTTATCGAGCATATGTGATGTCAGAATGCTTGCAAACAGAAGATATCTCACGAATGAATTGACCACCATACTCAACCGACGCGAGTCCGACTGAGCATGTGTGGGATGCCTTAGAACGCCAAATTTCAGAGTACCAAATTTCTCTCCGGAACCTCCAGGAGCTGAAAAGTGCACTTTTAGAATAGTGGCGTGCAATTCCATAAGACTCGATCAACATTTTGTTAAAGTCTATGAAATGAAGATATGAGATATGAATATCTATCCAAGAAGCCCATACACTGTATTAAAATATTTTTTTTTTTTTTTTTTTTTTGCAGGAGGTAACTTAATGTTTTCATCAGTTTCCAATTTCCATAAATTTGGTTTTAAAATCAACTGCCAAGCATTGTAATTTATGTTAACTAATTTTTTTGTACATATTTCTATTAATAAATTTTCATTAAGTATCAGTTACGCTTTATATCCGTCATTATCCTTTAATTTTTAAGATCAGTGTAACTGTAACCGTATCTGGCCCCCCTATGTCTTTGTAATTTTGAAAAGTGAATGGTGCTAGAAATTATTCGGCGGCCGGAAGAAAACTGCCTAAGGCAGGGAGAGCATCAGTTTCTGAGTAGTTGCTTAGTTCAGCTTTGAGTACGGAGCATAGAGATATTTCCTTGTAAGCGCCTTTTAGATGCGCTTTGCATTGCCTTGTGTTTAACATTTTAGGTAGTCTGAAGCGTAACTACTGCATCTATTCTGTAATTCTGTGAATAGCTGTACGAGTATTTTTGTGGAAAGTTTCAGAACTGTAAAGTACTTCCTTTCGGGAAAATAACATTTTATGAAGCTATCAACGGTTCTGTGAGCATCAAATTTAATACGAACCCTACATAAGTAAAAATATTAAAAAGCTCAAAATTAAATGCGATTTTTTTTTCAAATTTGGGTCTCTTTCTGTGAAACATTCAATATAGATCGCATGAAAGAGAAGAAATATTCTCACACATTAGCATGAAATCGTATGGTACTAATGACATATAAAAACTCTGCAAATGTAACTACTATTATTGTACTTTTATACTACTAACTTATAAGTTTCTAAAATGTTCTCTATTAGATGGAACAAAGTAATAATTTGTAGTCTTTTCTAAGAGCAAACTATGGGTTTCCATTTCTATCTTGAAAGAATTACTTCAATAACTTTAACGCCTTCTAGATTTTATTATAGATGGCTATAATAATCTTGTGACACTTTATCATTCCTTAATGGTTCTTAAAAAGCAGAGTTAGCAAATGAAGTTATTTTTCCGAACTAAAAATTTATGATAATCGGTTTTTCTTATTTTTATCACCTAGAGAAATAATTAGGTAGTTAGCGTTAAAAACCTTCTGCTTGTGGGAGTTCATAAATTAAACTGAATACCTTTCTCTTTTAACAAATTATTTAAAAATAATTTGAATATCCTCGGCATTATTAATTGTTATTTATTGAAACAATAATCTTCTTACCCGAAAGTTTTAATCGTAAAAGATTTAATTGTATCTTATAAAATATTCAATTTTTTAATTCCGGTATCTAATGCTGGTAGTAAATAACTTGGTGCATATCTAAATGCTTAAAATGCAAAATATACTGGTATGTGCTAATTATAATATATGGTATTTAATTTCTTTCTACTGAAAAATCTTTGAAACATGCTATAGAGTTGCAAGATATAATGAATAAAGATATCACATAATGAGAAAATGGTTTTGCATGTTTACGGGTTCGCAATGTATGGAATGCACACTAAACCGATGATAGCTTGAAAAAATGTATTCACAGAGCACAATCAGTAGTTACGCTTCAAACCACCAAGAACGTTAAACACAATGCAATGCAAAGTGCATCTAAAGAGGGAAGCTCACGCGGACTCCAAACTCAACTACTCAGTCCCGAAAGCAACTAAACGACAGCTACTCAACCGCCGAAAGATTTTTAGGAGCTTCTCGAAATTACTGTAAGACATATGAGCTAATACGGTTATAGCTACATATAGCCTCAATTATCGTTATTCGGTTATAATACCCATTACAGTTATACAAACAAAATTTCGCACCAAAATAAAGACCCAAATAGGCTCCAAATTTGGCGAGAAAAATTGGTGGCCGAAATAATCGCCAACATGGCGATATCACGCCAATTTAACGAGATAGCCATTTACTAAATGTTAAATAGACTTGCCCCTGTATTTTACTTTTCTGGCAAAGTTCGCTTTTTTAGATTTTATGTTATGGTATGCAAAAAATAATACTACAATTTCACATATAGTTTTATTAAAATTATTTAAATATATGCAAAATTCCTAACAACCTTTAGTCTGCATTGTTATTACATTTTTAATTTTTATTTGACATATAAGAGAAAATCTTTTTCTCAAAGTGCATAAAATTGTCTATAAAAGCTTCTACTTTTCGTAAAATTTCAGGTTTTGTTTTTATCTTCAACATTTGACTGTAAATTTGAAGATTCTAGAGACATTAGGTATTTTTTCGATTATTTAATTATGGCAAAGCATACTAGGGCTATCTGCCTAAGGGGAGGGATGCCTTCGTGGAGAACTTTCTAAAGGAAACTGATTCGTATACACGTTACACATGGGGAAAACCGCGAAAACGCCCATCCAGCCAGCCCGTTCGTGGTATAATCCAAACTTTTTTGATAATCGAACCTTTTGAGCATTTGTCAATTTCTTATCGGCCACATATACAATTATGATGAAAACGAAAATATTTAGGGTAAAAGAAGACGCTGATGTGATTTCCAAATTTTTTATTTGAGAGTTTATTACTTTTTATGTATTAGCTATGTAAGTATATTGAAAAATAAATTAAAATAAATTATACGTTTAAAATTCCTCACAATTCGGAATAAACGTACTAAATTAATGCAAAAGACAAAATGCAGAAAGCACACTGGCAAATATTAAGAAAAGGGGGCAATGTATCAAAACTAAAAATGAAATAAGAAATTTAAATCATCAAGGGCTTGTTGGAACAAAAGAAGTAAACAAATCAGAATATTTTTGAACCAAAAAAGATACAAAAAACTAATCTCAGAAAAACAATTAAAACAAATTCTGTCTTTTACAGTCCAATTCCTACAGGTCGGAGTAAACAGTAAAAAAATAACACGCTTAAAATTCATCGCATATTCAATTCGGAATAAACATATTAAATATATGCAAAAAGCTAAAAATGGAGAACACACTGGAAAATACCAAGAAAAAGGGGCAAAACATATCAAAACTAAAAATGAAATAAGAAATTTAAATTTTTCGCTGCATCGTCATCGCGAATTTGTTGCAACAAAAGAAGTAAATAAATCAGAATATTTCTGAACCAAAAAAGATGCAAAAAACTAATCTAAAAAAAAAAAAAAAAAAAAAAAAAAAACGATTAAACCAATTTCTGTCTTTTCCAGTCCAATTCCTTCAGGTCGAGTAAGCAATGTAAAAATTGCAAAATTTTACCTTCAAAAATATAAACAAATTTTTAAAATATTATTTTGGTCAGCCCGAAAACGAAACAAAACATGCAAATATAAGCAATCCAATTCATACAAAATAAAAATATCTATGTAAATTTTGAATCCGCAGAGATGGGTTAAAAACTATTAAAAAACTTTTTTATCGCAACAAAATCATAAGTAAGCAAAAAAGGTTAAAAATCTAATAATTATAATTTTAAAAAGTGGACAGAGTCCCCCTCCCCCCCAAAAAAAAATCTGGGCCCACTAGCGGGCCAAGCGATAACGTCGCTGAACACTGGTAGTTCGGTCCGAGGTTCGAATCCCGCGAACGGGCTGGCTGCATGGGTGCTTTCGTTATTTTCCCCATATGCAACGTGTATACGAACCAGTTTTCCTTAGAAAGTCCTCCACAAAGGCATCTCTCTCCTTAGGCAGATAGCCCTCGAGGCTTTGCTTTCATTACTTCCATCATTCTTTGAAGCTTTCAGAGCGAGCGAAATATCATCATAATTTTGTAAATCGAAATCAAATAGATAGTTTTTTTTAAAATTATATCTGAAAACATTTGACCAGGATTTTATTACGTGGAAATAATGGTTAATGAAATCGCATTCAGAAATTTTTAAAATGAATAAAAGCTTTTTTCGAAAAGAAATCTCTAATTCCATTTCAAACTTTTTTCCACTCAGATGTCTCATGGTCATAATTTTAAAGGGGGATGTAATATGGAAAATGTAATAATAATTCTCATAATCTCATATGTGTTTGAATATGAAATGCAAAAGCAAAAGCCATTTTATCACGGATATTTACAAGAATTGTGCAAATAAATGACCAGCAACTGAAACATGTCCATCACGACGTCGAAGGATCTCATGTACGAAAAGATGCAGATTGACTCTCTTGGAAACCGGCCAGAACTAGTGTTGCTACTGCAGAAATTCGTGATATGCAGGCATCTTCAGAGTGTAAACCAGTCACTTCGTCGTATTTGTGATCAGTGTTACATTTGGTGCTTTCTTAGGAACAATTATATTTTGTAAGTATCAATGAATAAAATGACTTCACGTTTTCCGTGTTCTAATTTACCGCGTCTTCGCGTTTATGCTTCACATTCGAGCTCATTATATTAAGACAATTGTTACTTTTCCTTCTCACTATCACCCGATAAATTTGTGATAATCAATTTTAATACATTTTGAATAAATAAAAACAAAACCAAAAAATGCCGTTACAAATATAGGTTTTTATTGATTCTCAGTTTACGTTTTCCTTGAAATCCGAGTCTTAGGCGACCAATCTTAAGCTATATCGACCAATTTGGAAATTGCTATTTTAAATTAAGTAGCAAGTAGGCTCAAAAAGCTGAATCTTGTCTTAACTGTGCGATAAACAGAGATGTTATGGCGAAAATAAGAGTAATTAGTTGGACATTTAGTTGTACTAACTGTTTCACCAGAGCTACGAGTTTTCAAATTTTTTCCTAATTACGTAAACGCTTTACTATTCTCTCTTTTAAAATTTATCACGAAATATCTAAAAGGACAATATATCATGAGCTTAACTGCTCCTTTAAAAAGAGAAAATTAAAGCCTCGTGAATGGCGCACAATATTTGCTTTCTTAGTCGTTAACTGTTACTAAAATTAGTAACAGTTTCTTTTTTTTTTTTTTTTTTTTTTTTTTTTTTTTTTTTTGAGAAATGGAAGCATTATTGAGAAATGGAAAAAACAAATTTATAGGATGCTTCTGAATTTAATTAAAAGGAAAGTATTTAAAACATATTGCTTTTTGATTTTATGTTGATTTAGGTATATTGTTTGTTTGTTTGTGTAATTATGGCAAAGCCTCGAGGGCTATCTGCCTAAGGGAAGGGATGCCTTCGTGGAGGACTTTCTAAGGATAACTGGCTCGTATACACGTTACACATGGGGAAAACCACGAAAACGCCCATGCAGCCAGTCCGTTCGCGGGATTCCAACCTAGGACCGAACTACCAGTGTTCAGCGACTTTACCGCTCGGCCGCTGGTGGGCTTAGGTATATTGCCTCATGTGCTAACGTATAATTTGCACAATATTTTGCTACGCTGTCTTTGTATGAGTGCCTCTTGCACATCCGCCCCTGTGTTTCTAAGAGAGCATCTTACATATTAGAATATGTAGTGCATAGTGAAAACAAGGCTTGTTATTAAAATTCTATGCCGCCAGGTAAATTTCTTTTACTTGATAAAAATTTGGTTAGGACTTGTATTTCTCCTACATTCTTGGCATGCTTTCGTGGTGTGGCGCTGGGAGCGTGTTCCAGAGGTCTGCGGTTAAATTCCCGGCGAAGTTGTTGCATATGTTTCATCTTGCCTGCTTCCAAAAAATACCTAATGTCTCTACAGTGGCGCCCGAATTCCAAGGGTGTTGGATGACGATTCTCCTCACCCAGAATTTTACGATTGGGTCCCCTAAAACACCAGTCGCATTTTAAAAGAGGAAGTATATAATGTATTTCTCCCGCCTTCTTGGCATGCTTTCGTGGTGTGGTGGTCTGCACGCTGGACGCGTATTCCAGAGGTCCGTGGTTCGATTCCCGGCGAAGGCGTTTGCTCATTTTTTATCACTCCTGCTTCCAAAATTTAACCTAATGTCTCTACAACTTTATAAAGTATATGTGCAGATATTTTCGAATTGAGATTTATTTTTTCCATCAAATATTTGCTGTACAATATGATTTTATGCATTTTAACAAAATACAGAAAACACGGCCACATAGGCCATGTTCTGTGTTTCGTTAAAATGCATAAAGTTTAGAAAAATATATTTATGCACCCCAGTCTGGTTTTGCATTCCGAGTAGTCTCCTTAAAGATGATACAAAATGTCCAAAGTATCTCCAAATTTTTTACCCTTAACGATCATTTTAAATGAAATTCCGGGCTCACATTTGTTGCTGCCGACGTTTTACTGACTCATACTTGACATAACAGGAAATCCTATTTACTTCTTCTAATACAAGGGTAAGAATGTTTGTTTTCTCTTTGCTGTTTTCCCCAACGAAGCACAAGCTAAGAAAGAAATATTTCATGGAAAGAGTGCATTTTAATATAACCAAAATATCCTAACTCTTTAAAAAGGATGTTGGAATTTCCTTTGGGAAAAGCTGGAACAAAGTTTATTCCCAAGCATTTTTCATTTCTTTCTTTAAAATCTTCCTCCCATCTGTATCATTCCATGTTACTATGTTCTGCACGAAAAACTTTGATCATATTTTGTTTTCTTTGGCAAAATAACGATATGATCAAAGTCTAAGGTGAATGCATATATGTTATCTCACTGAATCATTTTTCGTCACGGTATTATAGGTGGGGAACGTTAAGCAGAAACTATGGTTGAAATTCCCAAAAGTATATGCGTGCTCGTTGAGGGCTTTAGCTGGACTACTTGTAACTCTTGAAACTGATGTTCATTTATTTAAAAATATAATATGTTTTTAATATTCTGCTTACAAAGCTTTATATTTTAATTTTTAATGGCCTAAATTTAAATCTACATCAAATTTAATAAAAATAATAATGTGAATAGTTTCGGGGTTCTAATGGCTAACTTTAATGGCATTTAGAAGTATTTTCAACTTTCGAAAGGCATTTATTTGAGATAAATGAAAAGAAGATAATGGGAAATTCGAGTAATCTCCACCTTTTTCCCAGAACAGACATACAGTTTCCATTAGAATATCGT
Organism: Stegodyphus dumicola; assembly: GCF_044657685.1. NCBI lineage: Eukaryota > Metazoa > Arthropoda > Arachnida > Araneae > Eresidae > Stegodyphus > Stegodyphus dumicola. The sequence continues at coordinate 120,042,453 of NC_140779.1, read as the reverse complement.
TAAATGAAGTGTCGATTTAAACTGAGGTGTAATTAATATGAGCTGAAATATCTGAGCCTTATTTTGGTGAAGTAGCTTGCGAGTTTAGTATCACCTTCGTTGCCAGACAATGACTGCTTTCGGAATATGTGTTTGGATACCCTGGCTCCTGTTATTTCTTTCATTTGGACATATGTTTTGAGCTCAAGTCATAAAAGATCTTTAGCTCTCTGCTTAGAAGTATCATTCTAAAATATTGTAGCGTTATGCTAGGTTCTTCACCAAATATTTACCGTCCACTGTTTTAAAAAACATTGCCACTGCAACAACTTTGCGTTGCCCTTCACTGGTAACTGAAAACCCGTAACACCTAATGCCATTAACGGCCACAGGTGGCAGCCATCAAGATGTTTTGATTTCATTTAATTTTAACACGTTTTACAAAATTTTATACTCGCTTCTCTACTAGTTACTTACAGGTTGATCATCAAAAATCATAATTTACCAGTGACCAACTCACAATTATCGGGAATCAACAACATTATGGGCACCCGTGATCTGAGTTTAATTTTATTTTTAAAACTTATATAAACTTATTCTACTGTGCACTGATAAATTGTGGATAATGAACGTAGAATTGTGCGTTGTCGGTGAACCTTGATAGGCAATTATGTTCTACATTGTAATTTTAATTTAAAACTATTTAAACTTAAAAAAGTCGCTGCCTCCACCATTAACCCATCGGCTGATCCATGTTGATACTGAAGTGTAGTCCACTTAACTGACTCCCAGCTGAAAGTCAAAGGTGACGAATAGTATTCACGAACACATTTGTGTTTCGATGTAATTTCAATTTAACTATCTAAATATATTCTGCAGGTCACTGGTAATGTTGACTGGAATTAAAGGGCAGTTGTGCGTTGAAGTAAATTTGAAACTTAACGTAAGCTAAGCTTTGATTTAATTTTAATTTTAACAAACATTTTAATTTACTGCACTTCCTCAACGTTTGAATCCAAATGTCTCTCTAGGACTCTAGGACAAAGGAGATCATCAGCAATGGAGGTCGCTGGCAACCGACATCTCTAACACGCAGCCTTATGGACTGAACTTAAGTGACCACCCGCCTATAGCTCACTAATGACTTAAGAGCGTTTAATTGCACCAGTGCTCTCCAATTTATTTTAGTGTTAAAATATATAGCTTAATTAACTACTCTGATCTACCTCATACTGGTAAACTATTGATGAAGCCCCATTAATCCTCAAGCTGTAAGTTACAAATGACCAATAGCACTGAGACACTGCCGACTAACAGCTTCGAACAGCACCAGTGTTATTGGATTTAATTTTAATTTTAGAATATATTGCAATTTACTTCGCCACAAAACATCAGTAAATTTTGTGTATTTACTGAAAGTAAGAATCAACCGTTAAGTCTGAACTGACCAATACACTTGATGAGTGTTAGTCTCCTTCATATCAGTTTTATTCTAAAAATTAACCTAGATCTACTCCACTACCTTAGCCTAGGAATTAATTGGTTCATTTCGAGTGACTATTAATCCATAGATCGCTGGTCACCAACAGCCTTATGGAGCACCGGTAGGCTTTGATTCACCAACTCTTACTTGTTACTTGCTGGTTGAATCCAAGTGGCTTTCGTAGATAATCAATGACTAACAGTCTTGATGAGGACAAGTGCTCTTGAACCTAGTTTTAATTTAAAAATATATATATGCTACCTTGTAGAAACATTAGAATTTTTAAAAGAAGTAGAAGCCTCCAAGACCACTCCGCTGGGTCAACCTCCTCTTTGCTGATAGAAGGGGGGAAAGCACTAGCTTCGCCTCGGGTTGTCACTCCACTATGGTGAGCACCCTAACCAACGAATCTTCGCTCCGCGTAAACAATCTCCCAGTAAAATATTTATATGCTAGAGATGTCAGGGCGACCAGGGTCCGGTTTATGCAAAACATCCAGATGGTAAAAAAATCCGCACACATGGTAAGGTACTCAGGACATGTGGCAAAGAGCTTGACCAAAACAATTAGAGGCGCAGCAACCCCAGACAAGGAATTCTGAGAAAACGAATTCCCTGATGACAACTTTGGATGGGAAAATTACAGAACCAGTAAATAGTTTTCAACACAATAAACGAATTTAGTACAGTAAAAATATTAATACTAATATTTAACAATTAAGTTCATACAAATGTCAATGCATTATAAATTGTTTCTTCAGAAGAAATTAAGTATACTAATTAATTAACCAGATTGAGTTTCATTTACAATTGATTGATCTTACCACCAGTCAGAAAATATGAATTCGATAGACTTTAATAGAAATAGGGATAAAAATTAAGTTACCTTAAGTAAAAAATAAAAGTAGCACACCAAAAGTGTAGCAACAAAACTTTAAAATAATTAAAGTTAAAAGTTAAACAACCTTAAGGGTAAAAAACAAACAAGTACAAAAACCAAGTAAACTTAAGTCCCTAAACTCAGATAATTAAAATTAAATAACTTCAACTTAAGAAAACTTTTAAAATAACCAAACCTAAATTTAAAGTTTACAGAAGTTACAGATTAAACTTACAACCAACATTAAACAACTAAAGCAAAATTTAATAACTTCAATTACTGATCAAAACTGAATTAAGTAAGCAAATAACTTAAAGCTGGAAAATAATAACAATTAATACTTAACAAAATTAAAAAGCAAATGGGTTTTTGCTAAATATTGTAAAATGAAATAGCAGTGAATTAACCACAAATATGTAATCAGAGATTCTCGCTTCAGGGTTATTATTAAATATTCTACGATTCCTACCTACCAGGAGGGTCGAGAAAATATGGGTATCAGTGGTAGATGTAGGGGTCAGTCAAACTAAATGGAAATCCAGAAACGAAAAACTGCCGTGGTACATGCCTTCCACTCAAACTAAACAATTAGATTGCGAATAAAGAACCTTTTTCTGTTTCTGTGTCTCTTGCAGATAGGGAGAATTGAAATTATCTCGGAGAATTGAAACGGCGAATGAAGTGATAAAAATATTATTCTCGCCTTTCTTGAGGCGCTGTAGAAAATATATGCGACAGTTAATTTTGACTCTTACGTAGCTGTAATTGGTTAGGAAAAGATTGCGGCGGACTGCGAAAGACCAATTAAGTTCAAGTGAGATATGGTTGCATCACAAGATAGCTTTAAATTCATCATGAGGTATCAGTTAAATAGGAAAGATTTTATAAGATTATCTTTTTAAGTGATCTTTTTGAGAATTTTGTTTCTTTTCTGTTTTGAGTTAGATCAGAGTTCAGCAGTGTGAAGAAGAAAATAGAAAAGAAGGAGTATTTTCAGATGATAACTTGTAGAAATGAGTGAAAATGAAAGAGATTGATGAAGTAGTGTGGTGAGATAATCCTCGAGAAGCGGGGAGGACGATTAGCTTTACTATATGATTCAGAGTTGAGGAAGGAAAATCACATGCACGAAAACTTCTCTGAGAAGAACATGCGACATTTTGTGTGGTGTTCTTGTTATGATGAGTGTAATGCAATTAAAATGCAAATGCAATTGTATTAAAAATTATAAGCGACTTTGTTAGAACAAGATATATTAATTCAATTGCAGCCTGGTCCCTTCAGCATAGGTAAGTTAGATTTTGTTCCCGGATTTCCGAATTTTGCTTATGTAAATACACTTCACCTCCCCCCTTGCATGTAGTGATGATTAAAACGTAATGTTACTATTTAAGACTTATTGTTGTATTTAAATATTTATTAAGAAGTTTAGTTCTGAAATTAGCGCAAAATCTTTATTTGTATGTCCTGTGAATTTTATACGTTTATCGGTTACTCTCAGGTACAAGTACAAACGAAGAATGTTTTCTGTACCTGTAATATGTGTTTATCTAATTAGGACAGTGCAGGTAAGTAATTTTAAATAGTGTTATCGAATCGAACTTTGGTTTCAATTGTTTGCTGCTGTACTAACTGCCAAATTGTTCCTTTGAAGGTAAGATTAAAAATATTGAATTTTTCAATTTTATAATTAATTATTCAAGAACCAAAATACTTCTTACACAACAAATACCGTTTTAAAATTTAAAATTTTTAATTATTTGCTTCGAGATAGACACAAATAGACACAAAACTGTTGCAAGGAATGTAACACAGCTTTCGTTGCATGCAAGAGTGTCAACGAAGAATTTGGAGTAATTTTACTCTGCATTACGCTTGCTCTTAAATTCCCAAATTCCTTTGCAGTGTTACTAGGAATCTAACGACAAGGCACACTATCACGGCGCTGGGAGACAGTTTCCTAAGATTGCTGTTTAATGTTCCGGAACTAAGATAATGAAATTGTTGCTTTCGAATTTAATTGTTTGCATTTTAAAGGAAACAAATCACCTTCTCAACTGGTGTGAATAATACCACAGTTTCTAATAATCCTATTATGGAATTCGACATTCAATATATATACATTTCTTTCTTATGTAATTAAAAACGAATTTAAAGGTGTTTAATATTTTTACGCAGCAATTTTTAACATTAAATCAGTAAACATTAATTTTATACTAAAATGTAAAAATAAAAAAAATATAAATAAAATGTTTAATGTTTTACAGAGTAAAACATTGGTGTCAACGTAGTTAGTGAAACTGCATTCGATTCTACTAGGAACAAATAGTTTTGCTTAGTATTTTATGCAAGGTATGGGAATCATTTTTTCTTCGTGTGCTGACTTGAGTTTCAAAGTCATGAAACAGATATAAAACGATTTTTCGATTCATCTGCGCAAAATACGCTGAACAATGTCTTTATCTAGAATTTCACAAGATAAAAGTACAGAAATCTAAACTACTGTGTTTATTTTGATGATCACTAGAGAAAAATGATATAGATATGAAAACGGAAATAGAAGCCACCCTAGTTCATTAAATTTCATGCTATTGTGATTTGCAGCGATTATCGCTGCAAGTTACAAATAGCATGAAAGGTTATACAACAGCATGAAAGGTTAGATCAGAAAAGTTAAGGAAAGTTAAGGTTAGATCAGAAATTAATCAAATAGTGTGAATTCGTCACATAATGTGGACTCGGAAATGTTTTCTTAAATACATATCTTTCTAATGTTAAATACCTTTTAATTAATTTTTTAACGAAAACAATGCTGCTGGGAATTTATTTCATGTACACGTAACATAAACATTTGCCGCTTAATTGTATACATTTCATTGCTTATTCAAATCACTTTTATATCTTCTGATAATATCTTTTTATCTGATGTCTGCAGTTTGAGTATGACGATGAGGTTAAATATTTATCACACAGCGTATTTATGATGTAATTATGGATATCAAATGATGGAAGAAAAATATTGTTAATATTGTTAATTAAAATTATTTCTATCCAAAATTCAGCAGTAAGCTTTTTTGTTTGCATATTTCCTGTTTTTTAAAATATTTTAAACAGACAATAAAATAAAATGAAACAAAAATCAGAGTTTTTTTCCATTTAGAAAAACTATTAGTTTTCTCGATGCCCAGAAAACTGGATAAGCAAAGCTTAAGATGCTTGTCTTAGACTTATCTCTTGTCAACCGGTAAAATAGTTGAAATATTTTTTTTAATATTTCAGGATCTTAATTCATAATTTGATCGATAAGCTTAGGGTGAGTGAAACGTCAATATACATCAGTATGAGTGAGCAGTTTAAGTTAAAATTATTAGTTACATTTCTATGATTTTGCATTTGAAAATTTACATGATTCTGTTTTAATTAAGCCTTTTTTGATTAACTAAATAAATCGAACGATTGTTTGCATTATTCTTATAAAAACTGAGTTTTAGTTTTTATGAGTAAAAACATGAGCATATTTATTGCACAGTAAATGTTTTAAAAATAAGTGTGCATTATTTGTAAATCTGAAATTTACTCATTTTATCCTAATTTCCATTAAGTATCAAAGAATCTTTTAGGACACAACGGCGATTAAATTATAATTATGAACCTATTTATGTTAACTTATACTACAAAAATAAAAATTCTAATACTAACGAGGGTTCTGAAATTGAATATATCTCTAGCACTTATAATTACTAACTTATTTAAATAATTACTTAGATCTCAATTTTAATCTTTACAAAGATAATACAACCCTGATAAAAGGAAAATAAAAAATTTTCAGCATCGCAAGATATGAAGGAAATTCTAATATTTCCATGAAATCTCAAATGCTTTAAAAATATAGCCATCAGACTATTAACTCTATTTGAAAAAGTAAAACTGGTTTCCATTAGGAATATAGATTTTAGATTCATAGTAATAGTTGATTCTTTTGTAAATCTTTAAACTGCATGCAGCTATTCAAACTGAAACATAAAGCTAATTTGTAATAATAAGCGTCGTTATACTTTGTCCCTATATGCATCAGGATTCTACGATCCTATCGTGAACTGATCCAAAGAATTATTGAGAGAGCAAAATGGGACCGCATAAAAATGACCGGTAGTTTCTTCGAAAGTTCTTGTTGGAAGCGTTCCAGGAAAGTTCGATTCCCATTTTAAGGGAGAAAGAATGATTATCCTCTAAAATAAGAATAAATTTTAATTTTTATAATTTCTTAAATATTTGACCATTTTCATTCCAGAATTTTATTGTTAGCTCTATGGAGAAAGGAGGTTTCAGGGAATTTCAAAATTACAGTTGAAAGAAATGAGTTCAGGAAGTTCGGGGTTGGACAGAGTCAATTTGGATTCCTCTCTTCTTTCGGTTCTTTTTATTCTTCGCTTTATTCTCATGCATTAGATTAACTCCTCGTTCTCGAGACTATTCATCGAGATTCCTGTATGTCAGTGGTGGGTTGCAAAAATAAGCCGATTTAGTTACGCAAGAAAACGGCATTGATTGACCTCATAAAAAGCCTCTTTGCCAAGATCTAAAATGCTTATTACATATTTAATTTGTTAAAACAAATAATGTGTTTATTTTGCAAGTTTCATAGCAGCACATGTATTTTTTGTTGCCTCAATATTATTATACAATTGCCATGTTGTAGAGTAATTAGGATTTTTTTTAGAGGCTAGCGAGATGAAAAATTAGCAAACGCCTTCGCCGGGAATCGAACTACGAACCTCTGAAACACTGGCTCATTGTGCAGAATCACTACACCACTAAGGACGATAAGAAAGTGGGAGAAATACCTTATATACTCCCCTTTTTAAAGGGCGACTAGAGTTTTAGGGGACCTAGTCGCCAAATCCAGGGTGCGGAGAATCATTATCCACAACCCTTTTAGTTCGGGCGCCACTTGTAGAGTCATTAGGCTTTTTTAGAGGCCAGCGAGATGAAAAATTAGCAAACGCCTTCGCCGGGAATCAAACCTCTGAAATACAGGCTCAGTGTGCAGAACCACTACACCACGAAGGACGCTAGTAAAGTGGGAGAAATACATTATAATGTTACTTAATGCAATCAGGAACATGACCTATTTTTCTCAAGATATAAGGCTTGAAAGATAACTTTTGTTGCTGTTTTCCTTTTCACATTTTAAAATCCCAACAGGCCATTACTTTTGCTGAGGACTTTATTTTATTTAAACTCTACGAGAGAATATCCAAAAGTAACTGGAAAGTTTTTTTAAAAAGTACTTACATATTTTATTCTCCTTCAAAACGTGTTCACTGGACCGAAACACGTTTCCTAATATTTTGTCCATTGCTGGGAACATGAAAATAGTATCAGCACTACTATTTCTTCTTATCTGTTTAGCAAACATGTAGGTGTCCTGAGTAGAACAGCGAGTTTACTTAAAACTATGTCCTATGCTACTGTAGAAGATATGGCATGATGAGACGGGTTTAATTACCTTTTATTCTCCACAATTTACAAGTGCTCCCGTACTTCGGGATACAAAGACCAGCACTTGTGAAGGTAAGAAAATAAAAACTAGTAACTAACTAAATTTAAATAAAAGCTAAACTTAAATATTTTACACAAACTAGTAACACTAAGATTGACTTTTTAGATTTTTACTTATGTAGTACGCAGAATGCGGAAAAACTACAATGCGTCTTCAATAACAAGAGGACTAAATTTCTGTCTTTAAAGGGGGATAGCAACTGATGAAGTAAGGTGTCTTTTCTTGCTAAAAGCCCCAACTTAAATACAAGTTTGCAAGCACAATTTGCATAATAAAACTAACGCGTTTATTCTGGCCGGAAGTGTAAAATAAGAGAGGACAGTAAAGTTTTAAAATAAAATAAAAGTTAGTAAAACTTAAGATTCTTATAATAGTTCTTCATACAAGACAAGCAACCTATATTTTAGCACCATATCTGAATGCCTAATTTTCTTCTTTTATTCATTGAAATGCAACTTTTTAAACTTTTGACAGATCGAGATTTCCTTCATAAATCTGGTGAACTGTCTTTTCATAATCTTCATTAATAATTTATGCTAATTTTCCAGTCTTTTACTCATTTATGTTCCTCAATGAATTATCCATGTCGAAAACGTCTTCTTTTATTACATCGCCACTTTTCAAACTGGCAGTGTACTTGTGATTTCCTGAAAGAATCTTCTTTAAAGGCTTGCTGAAGCATAGTACTCCTCTCTGCTGTGGAATTTCTCAGTGAAAAGCGAAACTTCATGCAAACTCTCTTCTTCTTCTTTTGTTTTTGCAAGATAAATGACAGGACCCTGCGAGCAATCTAAATATTTTAATGTCTGTATATTTTTAAAGCAATTTATGTTCTCTTACTAAAGAGGATCAGTAGTAAGGCGAAGAAATTTCTTTGGTAAGGGTTCGTTATAAAGTCATCAATATAAAAGAGTGTACTCAATAAATTCCTTCTTTAATATTGTGCCACTACAGTTTTTATCATTGTGAGTGCATTTATTTTGATTATTATCATGAGTACATTATTGCTTTCTAACACTTTTTGCTTGAAAAATATTGTTATCTGTATTTTCTAAGCGGGTAATCAAAAGTTTGGGTCAGAAAAATAATGAATTTCTTAATGGAAACTTCATGATAAAATAAATTTTAAAGTTTTTCTTTGAGAAGATGAGAAATGGGAATTCTTAATACAAAGTCACAAACAAGAAAGGATTAAATAAAATGATTTAAACAAAAATTTTGAATTATCGGTAAAATTAGTTCAATTAATTTTTCTTTAGATATTTGACAAGTTTATTTCAGAAATAATTTAACGAAATAAGTATACTTCTTTAATCAATACTTTTGCACTTTCGTGTTTCTACAGTTAAAAGAAAAAGAAGCATGTAACTACAAATATATATATTTTTAATTATTCTACCAGCAGTTCAACTAGAGTGGAATTTGTGGAGCTGGCTTTGTTTTCTATACAAATGAAATTCCTCTTTCACTTCTTTGTTACTGATTTGTTTCCTTTATTCTTAGTTATTTTAACTTCTGGAATTCATTCAGTACAACGCATTATGTAAGTAAAAGAAAACCAAGAACTTCTGTATTTCTAGACTTTTGATTTTGAATCTTTACGTGTCAAACTTGCGCTTCTAATAAGAATGGAAACTCCGTAAATTTAGTTGTATTTTAATGTATAAAAACGTCTGGAATTTACTTTACTTAAACCATCACTACGTTTGGGCAGTTTAAGCTATTAACAAATACTGAAGGACTGATTTGAATAATGTTTCAGGTAATCGAAGTATGCACATGATTTTCACACGCGTCCAGTAGATTATTTTCCCATACCAAATTTACATGTTATATTACAAATTACACTGATTTAGCTAAAAATATCAATATTGAAACAAAATTATCAAAATCAAATTATCTATGGGGAATAAACCGTAACTTTGACTGAAATCTTTTATTCAGCAATTAAAATCAATTGAATGCTTTCCTTTGAATCATTTGCAACAAAAGCGAAAAACTGAGGAAGAGTTTTTGATGAAATGTGAAAATAAAACAGTGCATAGGAAACTTCAAATTCTTTTGTTTGTGTAGAAGAGCATAATTTAAAAAATTAACTGCTAAATCTATAAAAAATAAATTAAAATAAAATTTTAAAACATTGATTTTATATAATAAGCTTTTTATTTAAAATTCATAAAATCATTTAGTAAACTAAAGGAAAAAAGTAATTGTTCTCTTGTTTAATATAGGAACAAAATATTAAATAATTCTCTTTTCAAAAATTCATCTGTAAATTTTTCTCTCATATAATAAAAGCGTTCTGCATCGTTTATAAACTTATAAATATAGTGACCTATACTTTTGATAACGCAATTCGACTATTCAATCTCGCTATTTAGCACCCACGATTTCTTATTCGTGATATAAAATTTTAAGTGAATTTTGTAAAGACTATTATTTAATATATTGTTTTTATTGAATTCTAAGCTAAGCTTTTTCCGCTCCTGTTAGTTTATTAAAAATTTTATGATTTTATATAAAAGTTCTTAATTTTTTTATGTTTGATTTCAACGACAAATGACCAATCAGATTATTCAACTCAAAAACCATTTTTCAACAATGAATAATTACTTTTTTACATCAAATGTTCGAAAGAAATCCAAAGGTTTTGTCAAAAAATAAGAAATTACTCTAAAATATATATTCATTTTAAAGATTTTTTTAATCTGTATCTGATGATCTAAACATAAATATTAAAGTATTTCATAACTGTATATGTTATAAACACTTAAGATTCGATGTTATTACTTCTACACAGCATTTAAAGAATAAAACTTGTTCCACAATTAGCCGTACCGTCTGTATGAAATAAAATAATCCCCCTAAATTACCTCTCTTTCATATACGAGCTGCGTGAGTGATACTTCTTTTAAGTTTCTTGCTCTACATGCATATTTATTTCTATTTCTGTACAGCCAAGACTACACGAGGGCCAGCTTACCATTTCCTCATTCTTACAACCTTCTCCCATCATTTTACTTCTTTTCCAGATTTGTTGCTTTTCTAGGCGTTTTGTTTCCTGAAGCTTCAAACTAGACGTCAGCATAATCTCAAGAGGATTTTGGACTTATCCTAAAGAATTTTATCTGTCTGTCATTTCCAATGGTGTTTTAGTATCCTTTGTATTTTCCACAAGGAATATAATAACTTTAATATTTTATTTACAAATAACAAAGCTAGGAGGAAAAATAAAACCGAAAACTGATAGCTTACTTTCAGAATATTTTAAGCGTATCTTTGATTTACCTCTGTATTCAAAGAATAATGTAATATAATTATTTAGAATAATAAAAAACAATTTCATTCCAAATTACTTTACAACAATTTCTTAAACAGGGAACAACTTCCAGTGGAACAATTTCTTAAAGTTTATTAAAAATACTACATCTGTAATAATAATTAACTATTCTGATATTTCAAGAGTTTAGCACTGAAATTGTCATTATTCAAATAAATTGGATTATAATTTTTGTGGCTATCTTCTTTTAGTATGTAGTTAAAAAGAATAATCTGACTCGAGAGAAAATTGATTAATTTTTGTTTCCACTCTGGAGTTTTTAACACATTGTCATAAAGCAATCCTCAAGGATTATCATTAATTATTATCTACCGTCACCAAACCTTTTTTTTTCTGACTCATCGAATTGAATGAATATTAGATTCCTTATTATTTGGAACAGAATTCATTTTCTGCTTACTGTTTTTAATTCTTGGGGCTTAATTTATTTATTTATCGGCTTTTGATTTCCTTGCGAGTATTATTAAGGCTTGCTGATGACAAACTTAATCAATAAAAACGTTAACTTAATGTTAAGAAAATGTATCTTAGAATATACTTTACTTATTGTAGCATGTATCGTAAAGTTCAGGGGAACTCATGTTTAACTCAGAATCTTTCAGAGATAGAAGTTTCGAACTAATACGTTGATTAAATGTTTAATTGCGGAAAGCCCTCTCTAGAGGTTAACAATAGTATTTCTCTGAATAATAACTTGTAACAGCATTGGATGCCTTCCTGAGAAGTTATTTTCAAGTTAACTGATAGTTTGTTACATCCAAATAAAGGAAATGAAATGTTCAATAAATGGAAAAAATGGATCCTCAATTCTATTAACAGATCTCATAGGTATTCTTTTTTTTCTTTAGAGGATTAAATGTATAAAGTAAACTTTTCCCCCAATAATTTAGAACCATTCTTCTAGCATTTCGTTGTCTTTTTGTTTTTGTAAAAAATCATGTATTTAGGGTCTTCGAGAGTTCTCATACTGTCAGTTTGCTGAACACCTTTATAATGAGTCAATGAATTGTTGTAATCCAGATTCAAAATCTTCAAAAACAAAAAAAAGTTTTTTATCGTATCTCAAGCTTGCCAGGTGCATTTTGGGATATCAAAAACTGGAAAAGAAAGTAATCATGAAAGGAATCTCAAAATTAGGATCATGTAGAGCTTGGAAATATATAGGAATTATTATTCTGATCACGTAATGAACACCGTGATGTACATTTATAATCTTTGTATACTTGCATGACAGGCCGCCTGCGCTAAGGTGGAACGTCGGTAATATAAATAAATTTATTCTCCAACCAACAGTTAGTGGAAATTTTATAGTATGGTATGTCGGTTCTTTTCTTTAATAAGTTGGTACTTTTATTTTCATTTGATTATTTAAGATTGAACATTCTAGGACTTTCCATATGGCTTTGTAACTTCCTCTGTCTCTCAAAAATGGACTAAAAGACGCAACAACAATGAGCTGAAAGATCGCACGCCTCTATTCTTGAAGCATGAAACAATCCTACCACTATTAAGAGAATATTTCCGTAGATAAATTTTCTAGGGCGATATGTAGGACATCAATGCCAAATGTCTTCTACTCAGAATTATAAAGGGCCTCAAAGGATTTGGAAGTCTTAGTTGCAGGAACAGGATATCTTAACAGAACTTGCTTTTGTGAGAAATGATTTATTATGCTTCAGAGCTTTTTACTCAGGAAAAAATAATGGGAGACAAAAAAGTAACATAGAATATCTGGGAATATTTTTTGATTAGTGAAGAATAATAGTTAAACAGAAAGAAGAAGAAAGAAAGCGTTCATGCATTCCTTCATTAGGCATTTCAGAAAAGAAAAGCTGAACTTTGTAGATTCTGTTAAAAATTAATTAGAAATTTAGATAATTTTAAGGACAAAATATTGTTTTGCATTCCTAAGTAACATGATTTATAAGCAAAATAGAGTATGTAACATTGAAAGGAACTAATATGTATTACATGGGCAATGATATAATATTAACATTATTTTCATTATTAGGAATGTGATGTTACACTGCATATATTTTTGTTTTATTTCAATTATAGGAATAATTATAATTTTTAGATTTAAACTGATCTCTAAGAGCAAATTAATATACTAGTTAGTATTATCATTTCATCAAAGGATAAGATGCAAGGGAAATAATGTAATAAAATTTCTCCCTCATATCAATGCATTGAATAATACATATATGATTTGAATTAATGAAAGCGCTAGTAAAATAATGAGAAAGATATATTGATGCTGTTTCATTGTATCCAAGTGTTAATTTCTTTGATGATTATCCAATAAAACATCCTTATAAAATTTACAATCCTGTGAAAAATATGATAAAAGTTAATGTTGTTGTTGGTACTGATCCTAACTGGTTAGCCATTAGGCTAGGCCAGATCTAGAAAATTATGTCATTACCTTTCTAATTGTTGTTTTCATTATGAAAAGAAAATGACGCAGTACATAAAAAATATCTGTGTTTTATACATTTCTTTTTCCTCTTTTAAAAGTCATCGCCGTTTCTAACGCACAAATCATCAGAAATACCAAATTTTATTTATGGCACCATTTTTGGATTCAAATTAGTTAAAAAAACTGATAAAATTCATAAGTCGGAAACCATGGCGAAAAATTAAGCAAAATACTATCAACAACTGGTGATCCTTTAAATTTATGATATTTCAAAGTAATCAAATTCAACTTCTAGTAACTTAACAGTAAATGATGCGGAAATGTTTGAAAATTATTTCCTGTTTTACCACTTGTTAAGTATTTTGCTTTACAAATAGCGGCTCCAGATGAAGATGTTTTATATTAAATCAGACTTAGAAAAAGGATTTGCGTGTTTTCATTGTGCAATTTTTAGTGCTACTTTTATGCCGAACATAATTTTCAACATATATTATCAATGCCTTTGCTTTTAGACTTCTGCATCTGGAGGACAAAGTGCGAAAATTGTTTCTGCTTGATAGATGTGTTTCTGATCATATTACCAGCCATTCCAGAGCCTCAATAAATGCAATACACATTAATTAAATTCCATGTTGATTTTTGTGTTCAGTCATTTAATTTAGCAGATTGTAGATTAAATTCCGAGGCATGCATTAATTCACCAACAGTAAATAACTTCTCAAAGTACAAATGATTTCTTGCACTGTTTTTAATTTTTTAAGCTAAATTTGGATTTTTCTTATTATTAAAGTGTAAAAAACACAAAAAATTCTTATTTTATTAAATTTCAAAAATGAGAAATCATAATGTTTTTAATCACATAACGGAAGCTGATATTTTAGCAAAAAACGGAATAGCTGCTTTGCTAAAACCACCAAAGAGTACAATAAAAGAGTTCGCATGTTTTTATTTATTTTTAAAATACAAAGAATTGACACAAAAATATTAACATGCTAGTGTAAACTTCGAAAAGCAAAAAGTAAATTACAATTTTGCTGACAGATTTTGTATTGTTTCAAAAATTTTCTTTTAAAGATCTATATTCAAGAATCAAGGAATATATTTAATGTTATGTCTTGGTTTAATTCTTCTCTATGCAACAGATATTCTTTAAAATTAGGACTTGACATCATGAAGGTATTTAAAATGAGCGTCATCTTACTGGAAACAAATTGCACTTGTGGCATGTTAGATGTGCATTTGGCCTCCTTAATCCGCATGTTGACTAGCAGTTCCGGCTGCCAATAGCATTGGATCTGGGTTAGAATTTCAAGAGGTATTTGTAACTATACAGGATGTTAAAAGCATGGCAGGTCTTTAGAATGCCATCATATCGAAAGCACCCCAACAAGTTATTGGTTGTGGGAGGAAGTAACAGAATCTTGGATCTGGCTCGGCGGGAAACTCCATCAGAGCTGAGGAACATCGGACTGTCACGAATAGGGTCGTGAAGAACTTGGCCAACGACAAGCGTTGTTGCTAAGAGGAAATCTTTCCAGAGGAAGAGGGTAACAACAACAGAAAAATTGTAACGTCAGGAGGATAGATATCCTGCCAGATGAAGAATGTAAGTAACAAGCAACAAGATATTAGTTGTAACATCAGGACGATAGATGTCCTTTCAGATTGAAGAAGGTAAGTAACAACAATAGGATAGTTGTAACATAAAGAGGTTAAATATCCTTTCAGATCAGGTGGAAAAATAATATGAAGAAATGTGGACATAATTTTATTTAAATGGTTTCTGTTTAGCTGGTGACGAATAATTCGCATTCAAAATCTAAGTTTTTTTGAAAAGTGGTCTAATATATATAATACGGGGGAAGAGGAAGTTAATATGGCATAGCGAATAGCTCAGAATATATTGTATATAGGACGGCATGATGCAGCATCACGTAACCAAAAGTGAAGTTAAATGTCCGTTCGTTATCTTCCCTTGCAAGGCACTGTAATAGCTCTTAGATCGTAAAAATAATAATTTTACTTTTAACTGCGTAAAATCTGCGAGAAAGATTACCTCTGAATACATTTATTAAATAAGAACATTTAACTGAATTATGAAAAAACTTCACATGTATGGGGCATGCAAAATTTTACATCTGAATATTTTGCAGGTATTGAAATTAAATGGAATAAGTGATATTTAGACAGAGAAAAGAATTCTGAAATGAGAATTAGCTAAAAACGCGAAACGCAGTTTAAATTAGAAATATAAGATAAAGTATTCCGAGACGTAATAGAATTTCAAAATTGTTTAAAGAATAGTGGAACTTGGAAACATAGACAAAGTCAAATTTCGTTTTAATTAATAAGAAATATTGTACTATATATTTTTTTAAATTACGAAGCTTAATAGTTAGACCAAATTTGAATTGCTTTACATAAATTTGCTTAAATATTTACTTAAAAATATCAGAAGAAAAGTTATGAAATAATAAGATCTTTTACCCAAAGCATAATTTTTTAAACACGCTTAATTTACGTCTTAGGCGTCTGACATAAAGAAGCAAATATAAAAGCAAAGTTAATAATGGGGAATGTAGAATTGATTTTTCGAATTAATATTCTTTACAAATATGCTTTTCTCTGAAAAGAAATTAAGCATAAATAAATTTCATATGTTTCTTCCTCTAATACTTTCTTTCATCCGTACGTCTGCATAACGAATATTTATTTCAACCCTTAATTATGAAAGTTTCTTGGTTAACTATAATTCAATAATCATTTTTGCTCGACTTGCTTTTATTCTGGTATTAGCAAAATTACTAATATGATTTCTGTAGATTATCTATCTATCGTGAGTGTATGCTGTTTCCACGGCGAAGCTTTTTCTTTCAAAATCAAAACAAAGAATATTACAATTATCTGCAAAGTTTGTTTGTCTTTCTCTTATGTTGAAACGGCTGAAGATATTTTACGGTCTTTTTCGAGGCATACGTGAGCTAAATTGGATTTATGTGCTCTTGAAATAATTTATCTGGGATGTAAATTTCTTTGGAAGCAGTGTATATGTGAAAATGTTGTATTAATTGGTTTCCTTAAATGGTGCATCTGAGCTGATCTTAACGGCTAAACTTAATGAGAGTTGGAAGAACAACGTTTTTCGTTTTTGTATTTTTGAAGCAATTTTTGTGCGGTGATTTGTCTTTGAAAATGTTCGTTTGAGCGTTCTTTGCAGAACAGTTTATTTGCTGAACAATGTAAAAGTTATTTTTAACGAGAATAACACTTTGGGGGAAACGCAAATTTTATGTTGTTATTAGTGGACGGCTTTGCACCATTGGCTTCAGAAAAATCATCTGGGAACGAGAGACTGATCGCTTTCTGTTTGGCTCCCAGTTGTTATTCAGTTCAAAATAAATGTTCCTCCTCACGATATAAGCTAATATTTTATACTTGCAAAAGCGTTTAAGCATGCTTAATTGAAATAAACTTTTAAAACAAAACCCGGCTCGCTCTTAATTGCTTTAGTTACAGTAAATTAGACTGTAATCATCAGGGCTACAAATGCGCTTTCAAGGTTATGGTTTTGTTTACATTTAAATAGAGCTAAAATTTTATTATAATTTTCATGAACCCTCGTTATAAGGTATTCAGCTATTTCAAATGAGCAGATGAGAAATGAGAAACTCATTAATTGCCCTTATACTTAAATTTTATGACTGTAGCTGTGACGGCACACATAATGCATAAAGCTAGAGCTTGCTGAAAATGTAAAAAAGACCTCCTGGTTCAGATTAATAACATGGCACTGAATAAGGTATCATTTTCGTGATAATGGCAGATCCGGTTCCCACATATTTTTTTGTCTCACAGAAGTAAACGTGCGTCTCTATGTACAGTCAATTTAACTACACATATAAGATAGAGTCAAAGGAATCGAATTAGGTAGCAATTCCCAAAACCTGCACTACTGTTACTACCTGTCAAGTTTTAATGATAAAATATGTATGTGTCTTATACATTGTTTAGATGTTTCAGATTCTAAAAAAAATATATTCAAACTTGTAAGTTTTTGAAATTAAAGATAAATACCAAATGATACTGAAAATTAATAAATTTTGTGCATTTTTAAAGATTTCTGTCATGACCACTCCTGCTAGAAGGGGTATAAATTAATGATTTTTCTGGTTCATTTTAATATAAGACAGAGTTATTTGTTTACTCTACCAAAATCTAAAAATATTAAAAAAATAAAATAATATAAAGTTTTCAAAGGGAATATTTCGTTCCTGAAAAATATATAAAGATTTTCAATTATTACATAATCAAAGTATTTATCATTTTTCAAACCTCTGAAAATAAACAAACCGTCATTATACTTTCCATTTTCGATATCATCATCGGAAATGCTTTTAATATATTTTTGTGAGATAATATTCATCCTCTATGCCATTAACATCTAATCTGGTTCACTTTGTCAAACACCTGAATGACCCTATCTCATGTTAATTTTTGACTCATGTTTCAACAAAATATATATTATTTACACCTTTGCTAGATATGCAAAAATAAACGAAAGTCTCCAGTTTTTGAAATAAAATTTACATTGTAATTATTACAAAATGAAAGAACTTACATAAAAATGTATGTTTTTTAGACATTAAGAAAACTCTAAAAAGTACTAAAAAGTCTTACTTTCTTGGAATGAAATATAAGAATTAAAAGTAACATAAAAATGTAATGATCTCAAGTTTTCGTATGGAATGAAAGATATTCTTATGTTTTCCAAATCATACACTATTCTCCATATACATGTATTTATAGTTGATACTGTACTAATATGCAATTTCCTTTATCATTTTTTAATTGTATTAGCAGAAAGGTTTCCTTGAAGTTCTTTAATTAATTATTCTTTTTCTCTATCATCTACTTCTATTTTTACAATACATGAATCTCCATATTTAGTTTAAATTTTTCTCAATAACACCAGATTATATCTCTCGGGCGTTAAATCTTTCAAATTTAGAGTTCTAGGATAATATCCGAGACTATTAAGTTATTCCATTCATTGGTAAATACTTTTTTAAAGGCCTTTGAATTAAAGGTTTCTATAAAACCAGAATTCAAAAAAGAATATCATTACGTCTAATAACGCAGTCTCAAATGTGATCGTAACCGAATAAATTAACATTCCCATCCTTCATAACCTTTAATATTTTAAAATTAATTTTTAACTAAAAAGAAATGATCGTAATTTAAATTATTAATTTTATATTGTGTAATATGATTTTTATTATCTTCAGATTTCCAAATTAAAATCGTACTCGATACTCGTGTATCGGCGCTACGAACCGAACGAAAGGCGAGAAAATGCGTAAGGCGTGAGATGGATCGGTGAAAAGAGGAGAGACAGGGCGCTACATCTTTATTTTATAACTTTGTAGAGTGCCACTGAGAAATGTACTGAATGCCAAATATGGTACGCGTGCCATAGGTTACTGACGCCTGGACTATGACATACAAGAAGCAGATCACTTTGGCCGGTCCACTGATGCTGAGGAGGCCCGCCTGCGAGAACTTTTGAAAAAGGATCAGTATTCAAGCCCTCGAGAGTATTCTAAGGAATTAGACGTCAGTGACATGTTTATCAGTCGCCCTATGCATCGCATAAACTTGACGTACAATTTCAATTACTGGATGCCGCATCAACTGACTCAAGCAGATAAGGACACACGTGTTCGAGCCTAGACTAATCTACTCGAACATCAACGCAAGGACAAAATTCTTGACCGGATCGTCACTTGTGATGAAACGCGGATTTACTTCAACAACACAGGCCGAAATGGGTGATGATCCGTTACCGATGAGCCCGCCGGCAGTATCGCAATTTGACTTACAACAAGATCATGCTTTATATCTGGCGGGATTGCCGTGGTATTATCCATAAAAAGTATCTGGAAAAAACATAAGACTCTCGACAGTAACGTGTACAGTGAGATACTAGTCCGTGTTGACGCTGCTATCAAAGAAAAACATCAAACTGAGTTCCGGCGCATAAAGATAATGTTCCATCAAGATAATGCAAGGCCACATGTGTCTGCATTCACTGGCTGGACTCTGTACGGACTCGAATGGGATCTTTTGCCACATCCACCATATTACTCCGATATCGCTCCTTCGGCCTTCTACCGTTTTCATAACGAAAGATACATCTTGCTGGGGCTATCTTCCATTCTGCATAGGACGTCCGAATGAGGTTCATCTGTTTTGGGACTCGCCCCTACCAAGTTTCTGGGCCATTGAGAAACTACTAAAACGTTGGTAAAAAGTCATGGATTTTCGTGGTGATTTCTATCAGCACAAAAGGTACTGCTTTCATGTTTTTTGTCTAACTCTAATAAGAAGGATTTTCGGCGAAAAACTTTCGTTACAACCAGATATTATAGATGCAGAAATAAGGTCTTATAACTATGGGTTTGCAAAGTAGAATACGATAAGAAATAAGATCTGACGGCTGAGATTTAATAAGATTTCAAAATGGATATTTTTTTCAAAATGGATTTCAAAATGGATAATATTTGGTAAATAAAGAATGAATAATTTTGTATTTGTTTAATTTATAAATGCAACAAATTTCATGTGATTTTTGTGACATAACCATTTCCGGTTTCTTAATGAGGAAGGAAAATGCATCTAAACTTTAGTTTGATTGAATGATTCGATGACTTTTTTTCTTTTTTATCTGCACTGTTAGTTTCATTTTAAGATCAATAATGCCTTCATACCAAATAACATATTTGTAACAATTTAATTCTTAGAATACAAAATCCTTTTCTATTATCGACATTTTAGTGGTTATATTTAAAAGGATAACAGAATAATCATTCAGTAGTTTTACAGTTTTAGTAAACTACAAAAGATTTTGCTAAAACGAATAATATAGTCATCATTTAATTAAATATCAATGTATTAAAATCTTTTCTCCCATTTACAAATTATATCTATTTATATTTTCCCCCTTTCTTTCTTCTCAATCAAACTTTAATTTGTTTGATGTAATGAAAAATGAGTATATCAAAGGAAAAATGTCTTGCCTCATCCAATAAAAAACAAACTCAGTGAGACTTTAATTAATTGAAAAATGTTTTTGTTAACTGCCAGTAATCATGTTTTATGGGTTTCATTGATTAAAAAAAGTTTTTATGCCAAAGCAATAAAAAAGGGAGAATTTGCTTTTTAAGCTGCATAACAATGGATTACATTATTTTACTCTGTTTCTCGTTTGTCTGATTAAGGTCTATAGACAATAATCTTTTGAGTTGATATTGGGGGAAAAGGCCTTTTTATTGTTCTGAAATTCTAATTAGCCAAGTATTGGGAAACAGCAATTACGACGCAGAAATTATTTGCTGCATAAGAAATAAAGCGTTTTTAAACATTTGATTATATCATCGCCAATAAAGACATTTTTGTACACGTAATATATAATCACAGTATGTTAGATTATGTAGTTTAAGTAAATAGAGCAGAGAAGACATGAATTAATTACAAACCGTTAAGAAATTTCCTAGTATTTGCATGCTTTGTTAAAGTAAATCTTTAATGCCATGCTCAAAGCAACAGCAACGTTTCTATATAGCAAACGTTTCTATACAGTTCGAATTTACGTGATCTCTTAAATAATAACTGTTAATGTTTACGAAATGTAAGTAAATGAATAACATTCGACTTCAAAAAATTTATTTAGAATTTATTAGTTGTTACACATTAAGTAATACGCACTTTTTTCATTAAAAACACAATTCCTCATGTTTCATAAAGTATCAGATGAGGCTTATAGAAGAAAGCGCGAAACATAATACAGCAAAATAAAGAGTAAAGTAAAAATGAAAAAAAAAACAGCTTACGAAGAATTATAATATTTTACAATTAATTTATAAAAATAGTCAAAGGCGCTGCTCTCTAAAATAAACTCATGAAAATCAGGAAGCCAGTTAATATTGACATATTTAAGCGTCAGTTTTAAGATCTTTATTTCATTGTCAAATTTAGAACCAAGAAGCAGATATTCGATATTTTCCTCGCCATCGACGCTGCAATCACAAACGTCTATGGACTCAAATTTTCTCAGATAACTTTTAAAGTTTCCATGGCGTAATACACTTCGGAATTACAGTATCGATTATTGTGAGACCTTAATATATTATTCTTTTCTTTGTTTTTATAGGCAATTAATCAAAGCTTTTATTAAAAATTACATACAAGGAATACAAGGAGAGAGGATTGCAAATGGCAATCCCAATACAAATGAATGACTTATGTTTAACCACGAATGATAGGATTTTTACTTTCATTGCCATTCAGACGAAATTTGACCTTAAAATTCTCCTTCGCTTTTAAACATTCAGAGACTTGCCATATATTTCTTTTAGAGCCTAGAAAGTATTAGAGCCAACTTGCTTTTAGAGCCAACTTGCTAAACCTCCTCTCATGTTGTCAACATTTCGTACCGCCATACTTCAATACTTCTAGAAAAAGAGAAGATCTCATGAAGGAAATACTTTCCATTAGATAATGCAGCTCTTTCTGCTGTCAGGGCTACACAATTTTGGTTTCAGTAATGGAAGTAACCTATTGTATCACCACCTTGTAAGTTATTGAGTCCATTCTTGTTCATGCTCGAGCGAACAGCAGAGTGACACAAATTTATTAAAATAAGTCTTTAAATTGTGATTTTAGACTTCTGCGTTCTTAAGTATAAATATAAATTTTCGTTATGTACAGGGTGCGTCAGCAAAATATATACGCACTTTGAACTGTCGTAGAAAATTAATTTTTCTACTTACAGGAAGAAAGAATAATGTTATGTTTCCTCAATTATGTGCAGCAGAGTCGTTGATCTAGCTGCCCAACCTAGTTAGTGCTAATACATGACTTATGAATCTTTCAGCTTTCAAGATCGGAACCAGGTTATTAAGTGGTACTGGGAGTTTGAGAATGTTGCTGTGGTTTAGAGACAGTGGAGGTGTGAGTATGGGATTGATACACCTTCTAAGTTAACTACAATTTACGAGAAAAATTCGAGTTTCATGGAACAATGTTTGATGTGCATTAAGGCCGATCATAGAGCTCTGGTACGGCTACAAGTGATGAACCCCGAGTTGCGTTGAGGGAACTGTTTCAGCCTTCACCAAAAAATCTTCAAGTCAAGGGTCCTTTGTAAGTGCTAGCAGTCTGCTATGCATTCTGAAGAAAGGCAAGCTGCGTGTGTGCATTCCAAGGTTGGAGCAATAGCTAAGTGACTGCGACCCAGATGTCTGGGTTCAATTATGTGAATAGCTTCAGGAGATGGTTACATGTCAACAGGGATTTACGGGTGGCATTGTTTGGTCGGATGAAACACAGTTTAAAGTTAACTCTCGATAGTCATAACTGTGTGTACTGGGTTGAAGATAATTCCCACAATACTGTTGAAAAAGTTGTGAATTTGCCTATTGATAATGTGTTGTGTGATATGTCTCCCATGGGCTTCACTGGGCTTTCCGCTTTGAAGATACTGTAATTGGAGAAATGTACCTAACAATGTTTGCTGATTCCATTGTCACTGGCACTCGTGGAATGTACTATAACGCCAAGTTTTATAAGTACGGTAACCAATATAAGTACAGTAATGCTCCTAAGTAACGGTAAGTACACTAATGCAATCATACCTGGAGCAAAATATACCAGGACAGTTGATAGGATAAAGGGGACCAATCGTCTTTCGTGCACGATTTACAGACCTTGCGCCTTTTTTTTATAGGGCACAGTGAAAGATGATATCGTAAAATATGTAACTTTGATGTACTTTGGGATGAAATTCAAGTGGTGTGCGCAAAATTCCTCTATCACAATGTTACGAAGTAATGAATCCATCGTGACTAGTACTTAAAAATGTATCGATATTGAAGGCCAACAATTTGAACATTGTAACCCATTTGGAACATTCAGTTTGACCGGAAAGCACAGTTTTGAAGCTGGACCATAGCCTTACGAATAACCTTATGATCATAGCCTCTGAAATTTAAAATCGTATGTTTTAATGTAATTTGTAAAATGTAATTTCTTTGACGGTTCAAAGTGTGCATACATTTTTCTGATGACCCTGCATATCTAAAACCGATATCGATTATTTTCGAAATCCGGATCACCGGAAACAAAACTCATATATATAGCGAATTCTATATCTATTTGGCTATTCTGTTTTATACGCATTTGGATTAAATTTTCTGCCAATGCTACAAGCAAGATATATACTTTTGTAGTTAAATACTGGGAATCTGTATTTTCATAAAATTTAAAGAAAAATTGAAATTTTATTCTGAAGATTACTTCCTACGTTTTAATATACTGTTATGATATTGATAAAAATGCTTTACAAAGTCGATACTATAAATTTTTAATGATAATCTTTCCTTTATAGTTCATAAAATTTAAAACAGGGGCTATTATTGGAAAACATACACTTGATTCTAGAAAACTAGTTTTGGTGTTTTATTTATGTCTTAATAAACACTAAAATAAAAAAAAAATGAAAACATTTCATACAGATTTTCAAATAATCACGGTCCTTATACTTTCTGAAATAGAAGACTAGTTCGTACGAAGTTTAAATGTTTTTAATACGTAATAAAGTATAATATAAAACTGCTTATGATTCATTGATGAACAAAAACAATATTCCTTGACATATAGTAAA
Organism: Stegodyphus dumicola; assembly: GCF_044657685.1. Classification (NCBI taxonomy): domain Eukaryota; kingdom Metazoa; phylum Arthropoda; class Arachnida; order Araneae; family Eresidae; genus Stegodyphus; species Stegodyphus dumicola. Next base: position 120,018,070 of record NC_140779.1, on the reverse strand, counting down.
TTGATTCATATCTAAATCTGCCTGCTAAACCACAGAAGAGAAAAAAGTTCTTAAATTATAAGCATTTGTGCTTAAAACTCGGTATAAGTATTTAGCGTTAAATCATAGGTTAATTTCATATGCAGACATTTTATGAATTTGTTCAACTACTAGACACTTTAATTTTCTTTTTAAACTCAACTGGGAACACGTTTATGTTCTTAATCTAGAAGACTGCCAATTCTGATTGTGGTTTCCAATCGTATGGCAGAAGGTCTTTTATTTAGCTTTTTATATTAACAAAGCGCATATATTTTATAGCAAAAAAAATATAGTAAAAAAAATTAGAAGTTTTAAAACAATATAGACAATTTTTAATATCTTAATCTTCGAAAAGTAAATATGTTTAATACAATTAATGTTTCATATAATTGATTAATTTTAACAGCATTCACATGATTAGTGTACTTAAGAGAAACTTAATCTTTAATTGTTTATTATATCCTTCGGCTGCATTTTATATGTAATATGGGTTTTACATATTAAATACATATTGCATTACAGATTACATATTACATTGCCATTATTGCTGCTTCTGCTTAAAAGTATTCGCTCTTTTGCATACTTCTATGCTTCTATTCTTCTGTTACTATCTGCATTTTATTTATTTATTTATTTTATAATTTGCAGTTTCTCAGTCAACATCAAGAATATCAAAACCTTTTATCCATCCAGGCATACCGACTGTTCACTGACATATTTGCTAAATAATTAGTCATAATAAAATATGCGTCGAAATTTTTTGGAGGTTTTAGGTTAAAATTCCAGTAAGTTTGCAAAATATACGTGTTTAACTAATATGTATAATTTTATAATCTTGGCTCTCTTGACTACTTCTTTTCATTCAAATTTTGGAAAGGTTTCACTTAAGTTGAGAGGCAGCAGTTAGCCTTGCTAATCTCTCTAATTGTTGCTTCTACAGAATCTTGTTGAGTGGAGCGATGCGGGCAAATTATCCTCAAGAGATCTGCAAGGAAAACGAAGAAACATCCCAAAACGCTTCGTCCGCTTGAAGCGATGATGGAATCTAAAGGTTAATTACGTAACGGTACAGTAAACACAGAACTTAATTAATTTCTTCGCACTGTTAGTGTTCAAAAGTGTATCCTTACGCAATTAAACATTGGTTTATTTTTTCTTTTACTGTTTTTGTTAAGCCATTTGCTATATATGAGTTTTGTTGTAAATGCAATTTCATAAAAAATATATAAATAAAAATAAATCTGAAAGGATTTAGATTTTAAGCTTGGCCAAAAGGCTTTGCTAAAGTTTTTATGCTCTTGCTGAGACAAATCTGTTCTTTCCCTCACTCCTACTCACCCATTTTTTTTTGTCTTTTTAGCTTTATTATTAAGCATAATTTTTTTACACTTTGGCATATGCAATTAAACAACAAAAATACAGCAATTTTAAAGGCATAACAGTATACGTTTAAAATTCCCTAGGCAACGTTAAGTGTTAACATACATTTTTTGTTTTTTCAGTCTTCTTCAGTTCATCGCACGAATGCACTTTTTTCTTACTAATTTGGCTTTGAAAAATATTTTTTTTGTCTTTTCATTATTAACGTTTCATATGTTTCCTTTATTTATTACATATCTCGTTTTTGGCACTTACGCCACATAAAATTCGATTCAACTGCGAAATCGCAAGATATTTAAAAGCAACATATCTTTAGAATTTCCAATAGACCATTTCGCACGCTAAAGACAAAAATTCTTTATTACGTACAGTGTTGCCACCTGCTCGCTTTGAAATCTTTAAGTTTGTTAATAAAACATTCGTTGAAATATTACAAAATATGAAATAATTAATCAAACAAATTCTAAATTCAAAATTCAGAATTCTCAGGTGCCCATGTTTCGGTGGAGGACTACGTTGTTCAAAATTTGATGTCTCTATGGTATCGTTGTTTTTTACGATGCGAGAAACATGCACACATTCAAGCAGATTCTTCATTATTTAATTTCTTTAAAAAATTTAATAATTCTTTAATAATTTTTCTTTTTTTTTTCAAGGCGATAATATTTCCTGGCAACAATTTGAAAAGTGACACAATACATTTATGTGTGTGGACGCAAAATGCCGTTTCGAGACTAAAGTCTCTTTTGGTCTAATACTTTTATTCTAACCTAAAAGGACGCAATTAAAGCGACAAAATTAAGAAGAAATGACTCAAATGCGTAAAGTTTTATATTGGCTACTCAGTAAGTTCTCAGTTTGTGGTGCATCGATTCACAATCATGTCGGGAATCACTTAAGCGTACGACAATGGTTCGTAAAGTTTGCTAACTGAATTGTCCACAGAATGTCAGGTAGAATCAACCTCAGATACTAAAGATTATTCTTTGAGTTTCATGCACATCAAAGAATATGTGAGATCATTCTGGAAATCAATAAAGTACTCTATATTATGTGTTTTGCTTAATACATGCTACCATAGTTAATATTATCAAATATATTTGACTTCTTTCAGTCAGATTCATCCAGTAACATACGATATCTTACCTGAAATCAGTTAAAAGGTTTACTTGATTGAAATACGAATAGTGATCAAACGTTTCGTAAAAGGAGTATAAGAAACAATATCGGGTAAACCATTTTTTTCTTAACATTGTAGAGACATTAGGTAATTTTTGGAAGCAGGCAAGATGAAAAATTTGCAACGCTTTCCTCGGGAATCGAACTACGGACCTCTGAAATGCGCGCTCAGCGTACAGACCACCACACCACGAAGGCATGCCAAGAAGGTGGGAGAAATACCTTACAACATAATTCCTTTTGGCATCAAAGTATTCCTCCATCGTTTGGTTAGTGCACATGGTTACTCTAAACTAAGATACAGATAGCATTTAAAGCAGGTGCATTTCTAGAAAATAACACCCATTAGAGAATTATATTCAGAGTGTTTGGCCCGAAAATTTCATTTGAAGTGGACTATGACCTATGTAATTCATTTTGTAACCGAACGAAATCTTTCAACAGTTATATCAGTTATTGGCTTAGTAGAAGTGTGTAAAGACACATTAACAGAGCAAGTTCTACCACCTTTCTTTCTGAATCAAATCGGCATGGGACATTGGGCATAATTATTTCCTTTCGGAAAGGGGTGAAAAGCGAACGTCAATATGACAGATACCTTAAGAAATTTTCGCGAATGACTTCAGAATTAATTCTGCTGCTATCCAAGCCTTCAAAAGAGTTTTCCAGACATGCAGAAGTGCGTCAGCTTCATCCCGAGTTATCTTGATCGGAACTTAGCACAAATTCATAATTGTGTCTTGGTCAAGAACTGTATCAGGACTATATGGTCTCTTTGGAACTTATTACGCATAGATGATTGTGTCTTGATCACGAACTGTGGAATAATTAATTTAAAACAGATGACTGATGCTTCCATAACAAAGAATGTTAATGCTAAATGGTATTCTGTAGAGGACGCTCGTCCTTAATAAGATTATATGGAAATGTTTATGGCTATGTACATGTGTTTCTAGTTAACCATAATATTAGATATTCCAATAATCATTGTTTGATAAAATTACGTTGATGTACTCAAAAACTGTCTTTGACGTCAAACCTCTCTGATCTCACAGCAATAAAACTGGAAGATTTAATACTATACTTAAATTACACTATACGTCAAAGTAAATTTAAGAATAGGTTATTATTGATAGTTATTTTGGACTACTTCTATATAAGAATACACCTAATATTATTTCATAATTATTTATCATAATTTATAATTATTTTATGTTATTTCAGAATCATTATACTATTTAATTAAATGCGTTTGACTTATATATTTGTTTGGTTAAAATGGCACAACACAGAGATTTCTTCGCAACAATATGGAATTATTTTTACGAAACTGGAACTACCAAGTATTGTTTTATGTTTCAAAATGAACGAAATCCTACGAAATTAATTGTACCTGAGATTCTTCAAAGAAACTGATTTCTACATTTGTTTGTAAAACAAACTAGCTCTGTTGAAACTGTGCTTTGAAGAAGAATAAAACATTGTGACAAATGAATATCGTCGGCCACGCACTCTACCGACGACATAGAGAAAGTACTTAATTCAACGCACGCGAATTGCAGAAGTAGCTGTTATTGTTTGCACGCACGCTCTAAACTTAAAACTATTTAAATGTAATTCCATTTTGAGTTTTTGAGTTTTAGCGTTTTACTGTATGTTGTTGTTAGGTGTTAATAAAAAGTCATTTGAAATTAACTCATAATTAATTAATTAATTGATTAATTGATTCTTTTAAGGATTAATACGAAGAAAATTTGCGCCCAAATAGCGGCAGTAGTGTAAAGTTGCAGAACGCATTGAATTTACTTTTGTTTCAGGATACTTCATATAGATGTTGTTTTATCCATTTTGTTATCTTATAATGAAAGGAATGGATGTTCTTACCCCAAAGATGCATTGCTAGCATCTACCCCAATCTGTATAATTAAGATAAGTAATCTTGACTTAAAACTATTGAATAATATTTGATTATTTGAAATAAATATTAGAATTTTAATTGATACTAAGTTTTCACAAATGTGTGAACTGTAAGTAATGTGAGCCAGTAGTGTTTATTACCAATTATTGCGAAGTTGACTTCTTTTGTATGACCCTAAGTGCTTAAAATTATGAATGATATCTAAGGAATGAAGGACGAATTTAAATACATTTAAAATTCAAAAAGTATAGAGTTGCAGAACGCGTCGAATTTACTTCTATTTCAGGATACTTCATACATATATTGTAATAACCATTTTGTTGTTTTATATAAGAGGAATGGATCTTCTTACCCAAGAGATGCATTGCTAGCATCTACCCCGATGTGTATGATTAAGTTAAGTAATCTTGACTCAAAGCTGTTGACAATATTTGTATATAAAAGTTAGGCAACACTAAGACAACTGAAGTGATGAATATCTCATCAATGGCCCAGACTTTGTGCGGATAGTGGAGGAAGTCATTCAATCGCTGGGGAAAAACTGTACCAAATCTTAAAAGAAAATGGGGTAAAGTTCGAGGAATCCTCTTGCACTGTTTGTCACGCTGATGGCAGCCGAACAACGCAAGATGTTTACACAACTCGTGTGAAACTTGGCCTTGAAGGGACCTTCCCTTTGACACTGATAGCTCTTCCTGATGCAACAGGTAATCGAAAACTGCTTGGAGAAGACTTCCTAAAGGAAGCTGGAGTAGTTTTAAATATTCGTGAGCAAAAGTGTTTTAATTCGTGACAATCCAAATAAATACTTTCCATTTGCTGAAAGAGTTCAAGTCCAATCCTGTAACAAATCCTTGCGTACTACGTCCAGACGAAGGTGAAAAATCTAACTGAAGAGCAGCGAAAACGCTTGAATGCCTTATTAGAAAAATACGAAACTACGTTCTCTCCGGGGGGGGGGAACCAACTCGAAAGCGAGCACTGAATTGATACAGGTGACTTACTTCCAATGGCTACAACTCCTTACAGATCCAGCAGGAAAGGAGATTTTGAAGAAAGAAATCGACGCATTTCTCGCATCAGACATAATCGAAGAGTGCGATTCACCATGTGTAGCACCCGTTGTTTTAGTTCTCAAGCCGATCATTGACTTTATTTATTATTGATTATTTATTGACTACAGGAAACTGAATTCTGTGACTGTCTGATTAATACCCGCTGCTTCGTATGGATGAACTTCTTCATAATGCAAAGCGAACCAGATACATGTCTACCATAGATTTAAAATCAGGGTATCACCAAGTTAAAATGTACCCTCCAGAGAAAGACAAAATTGCCTTTGTATATATATCAGTGTGGAACCTATAAATTCACAAGGATGCCTTTTGGATTGAAGACGGTACCATCCACTTTAAAAAGATTAATGGATATTTTCCGGAATGAGTTAAAGGTCAACACTCTTACTTATCGCGACGGTATTATTGTGATGTCTTCTACTTTTGAGAAACACCTCGAAGACTTGCGCTTAGTGTTTGATCGACTCTTCAAATTCAAGCTTCATACCAATCGAAACAAATGTCATTTTGCTTGTTCTAAAGTGAAATATCTCGGACATTATATCACAAGTTCTGCAACTGAAGTAGACCCAGCCAAATTAAGAGTCATTCAACAAATTCCTTCACCAAAGAATGTGGAGCAAGTATACAGAGTGTCCCTCAGACTTGCAGCTGGTATTGACGTTACATTCCTAATTTTGCAGTGATTTCAAGACCACTGAGTAATCTCACGAAGACGCACTCCTTGGAAATGGAGACCAAGAGAGAATATTTCTAAGAATGTTGCGCAAAAGAACTAACAAGACAATTCTTCCTCTGGCTACTTACGGAGACGTCTTCGCAGCCGGAGGGGGGGGGGAGACTGTAACAAATGCATATCGTCGGCAACACGCTATACTGACGATATAGAGAAAATACTTAATTCAAAGCACGTCGAACTGCAGAAGTAGCTGTTATTGTTTGAACGCATACTCTAAACTTAAAACTAATTATTTAAATGTAATTCCATTTTGAGAGTTTTGAGTTTTATCGTTTTACTGTATGTTGTTGTTAGGTGTTAATAAAATGTCATTTCAAAAATCACTCTTAATTAATTAACTAATTGATTAATTGATTCTTTAAAACATTAATACAATATTAAATTCTGATTGGTATACAACTTTGCCAGAAATAACTTTTTAAATCTAGAGAAAAAATGCGAAGCATTCAGTCATTTTCGAACATGGCAATAAAAGCTCACTGCTTTTCAAACTATCTTTTATTTAAAACATAAAAATTTCTTTTCTGAGTCATTGTTTTTATGGATGCATAAGCGCTTTTGTGGTTTTCACCATGTGTAATTGTATACTAGCCAGTTTCCCTTAAAATGTCCTCCACAAGGACATCCCTTCCTTTAGGCAGGTAATCCTAGTGTGCTTTGATTAATCTCAATAAACCAACCATGCGTAGGAAGTTTCCCTTAGAATGCCTTTCACGAAGGCATGCTTCCTCTTATGCAGATAGCCCTATTGTGCTTTGCCATATCAACTAAACCAAACCATCTTTATTTGCTGATTTAACGCCTGATGACTTCTTCTAGTTTCCGGTAATCAATCATGACCTGCATGGTCACAAATGTAACAGTTCGGAAGCAGTAGTATAAGTCTACAACTTTCAAGTTTCTATAAAGAAAATTTTTAGATGCCTTATTCGTGTGGAAATTACGTTGATTTCGAAAGGGAATGTTTTGAAAATGAACCGTTTACATATTAAAATATTGGGAGCACAATTTTCTAAAAATCTAAGCACTGTCTCAGATGATGGTATAAGGTATTTTGTCCCTCTTTCCAGCATGCCTTCATGGTATAACGGTTAGCACACTCGACGCACAGGTTCGAGTCCTGGCGAGGGCATTACTCATTTCTTTAGTTTCCTAACACTTAAAAAAAAACACTCTTGATGACTCTATGGTGGTGCCCGAACAAAAAGGTGTTGGATGATAATTCTTCACCACCGGAATTTGGCGACTGAGTCCCCTAATCCCCAGTTGCCGTATTTTCTCCCTCATTCCAGTATGCCTTCGGGTGTAACGGTCAGATCACTCGGAGCGTTTCGAGAGGTTCAGGTACGTGTCTCGGAGAGGGAATTGATCATTTTTCATGTCTTCCGCTTCAAAATAACCTTATAACTCTACAATGTTTCCAATCAATGGCAGCTGCGTAAAGTTTCATTTTTAATTAAGGTTAATTGAATAACTTTCTCCGGAATGAAAGATAAGTTATCTAATTTTCCGGCGTAGAGCAAACACTGAGGTAAAAATAATACATTCAGCTATTTTGGTTTTCTTTATAATTAAGAATAACAAGTGACTGTAGAGTAGCTGTCAAATTATTCGTTTCTTCTTTCATGCACGTTTTTTAACGTTTCGCCTTTTGATGATAAAAAAATACCAAACAATTGTGGTACTACCAGATGTTTTCAATCCCAGATAACACTCTTTATGCAGAACCAAAGACATAAAAAGAAAGTAATCTATAAGATCGATATTCAAAGTTTCTGACATCTTTGACAGAGTTCAAAGGAAGTGAAGTGCTACCGGTGTGTAGAACAAGTGAAATGTCAACGTGGAAAGACTAAAGTACTTTAACCTTTAAACTTTAAAACATACCAACATTACAAGATTGCTGATAACATAAAAAGTACCTGACTCGATATTATTAGATGCTTTTAGTTCCCCAAGTAGGACTGCCACTAAGGGCTAAAAGTCTGCAATAGATATTACTTTTAAATGCTCCAACTATATTTTCTATTACGAGTAAGATAAATACAAGATTATGAGATAAAGATATATTCAAGATATATTATAGATAAGAGAGGTAAAGATACATTCAAGTAAACCAGTATTGTTAAAGTAATGATATAGGAATAATTTATTCCCCAGAAGTAAAATAAAATATTTTTATTTTGACTGAATTCATCTTAGAAACGATATGTTACAAGATACATACACATTTTAGTTACATTAAGTGCATTTTTAAATCAAAATTCAAAATACTTTTATTCGATTTCTATTGGGATCGTTGTTTAGAATTGGTTTAATTTTACTTTATTGGTCTTGAAGAAAATTCAGTTCAACAAAATACTTACGCTTTCAAAAGTTTTGAAATATGTAGCAGGAACTCATTTGATCGAATCTTGTAAATTTAGTACTAGCAACAGAATGCTTAAAAATAAAATGTGAAAATGTATTTATGGAATACTTTACTGTACCACTAATCGTGTTAATGAAATCCATTTAATCTACAGATAGCATAAATTAACTTTGTTATCTTCAAGACTGCCCGATTTCGCGCAGTTTTGAAGATAAACGAAGATAAATTAACAGATTAAACAAGGATAAAATAACAGATTAAACAAGGATAAATTAACACAGTTTGAATGTTACTTGAAATTTTAATGGTTTTATGCTCCAGATTAGTATCCTCATATAAAAAAAGTATTTTCTGTACTTAACAGTAAAAGTTTATTTGAGGGTATTTCAAACTCTTTTTCAAGTGAAAAGCAGATACAATTTAGTTAATACAGAAACTTCTTCCCGAAATCATTTTTTTCCTTTTATATATTGTTACATTTATGTATAACCTGTCATTTTCTGAGATGTAATGTTACTTTTATTTCCCAGCTTATTTTGCTCGCCTCTAAGAGTGCTGTTTGAGTAAGTGTAAATAAGTACACTTCTGGCTGTGTTTCAACGGTTTATCTTAAATCAACTTGTAGAGTTACCCACTTGTAAATGCTACTTTACATTTGAGCGTGAAGAATCCTAACAACTGATAAGAGAATAATCGTTTGAGTTCGTGTGACGAGAAACAACAAGATGGAAGGGTAAATAACCTTTATTACTCAAATAAGATTTAACAGAACTCCGTCTTGGAGCGTACAATGAAAGCCGACACTTGGGCTTGAACTTAAGAGGATAAGAAATAAACTAAAACTAATCAAAACTAAAGAAATATAGCCGAAGCTATCAACGTTTTTAATGGAGTTAGCCCCTTAAACACGAAATGACTGCTAAGCTATCAAGGGCCTGAGTACTGCCGAGCGTAATAATAGCTTTGAGAGAGAGTAGCCAAAAAGATGGACGCGCGCTAATCAGAAACTCTGATTCTCTCTAACTCAGCAAGTAGAACTCCGCGGTTAAATACCGCTCTTTATTATGTATTCAGACGCGATTCTAAAACTACGTTCTGTCCGGAAGCAGAAAGCTGAAGTTAAGAATTTGACAGGAAAGAAGTGTAACTCAAAATTTAACTGCTAATAAAATTAACATAATCCTTACAAACTGAAATAAAGTGACCTCAGGAATCTGTGCTTATACTTTCATTTTCTCCTAATTTAAAATTATAGTTTATTCCCTGAACATTATATGTGATATTGTAATATAGAGGATGAGTTACTTGTATATTACACACGATCTTCGGGTGGCTGCAGCATCATACATATGCATTCTTGTGAATCTATAGTTATTCGTCATTTTGAGGAAGAGGAAACAGTTTATTTTTGTAGTCACGCGCGAGAAAACTGTTGCTTAGATGACGACTAGTTCGAAAATCACAACTGGATTGATGATTAAAACATCAGTTTTATTTTACGCAAGAATAGTAATTCAGAAATAAATTTTTGCTTAAATTAATACCATACTAAGGATGCTAAACGCGCCCCACAATTTCTGTATACTCAATTTACATTCTAAACATTAGGGAAGGAAGGCGAAGCGAAAGATTTGGGTTACTCAAGCAACAGCAGGCGAGAAAAGTAATGCGCACAAACAGGGGTGATATTTATAGCCGGAACGTATTTTTTTTTTTTTTTTAAATCTTGAGAGATGATTTGGCTATAGATTTCGGAGTGCAGGGAAAGTGCAAGGGAAGAGGCAAAATGGTGCAAAACATATCATTGAAGCTGGGATGTGTTTCATTAAAATTTGTGAATTAAAGGTGTATTGCGAATTGATTCCAGTTAAGTTTAATACCTTTGTTTCATATTTTACGTTTTACATATATATATCTGTAAGATATAACAAAATACGATAGCTGCTTTAAAAATAATTGACGATCTCAAAATTAACACTCTAGATTTGGTGCCCTCTTCCTAAATTCATGTGTTCTCCCAGATTCGAGATTTTTCTACGTTATGTAACGCTACTGGAAAAGGGAAACTAAAACTAATATTAACCAATCAAAGCTTGTCTCTAGAATCTCACCTACTTTGGTATAAATACCTCTGGCGAGCTAATTACGTCATTATTATTCTGTTAACTTCTACCTTGCTAATATTTCCTCGCTTTGCTTCTGTAAAATGCCTGCATCATTTCGTGTAAAAACCAATGTACACAGAAATTTACCATGTTTCATTATGACTGAATCATAGAAATGTATAAGATTTCATTATGGTGCATAAATTTCTATTGATATTATCCTATATGCGTGGAATTAAAGACTAGATATTCTTCAAGTTCATGTTTTGTTATCTTCATCTGCAAGCCTTCACCATAAGCCACAACGACTGCAAGCTGATTCTTCTTCTATGCTTCAAAAATATTACACACATATATATGTAATATATTCAGGAGCAGGAATTTTGATGGCGTAAAAGTATTGATCCATAATGACTAGGAAATTGGAAGCGAATTAAATCTTCAGTTTTATTTTCAGCAACATGTGGCGGCTACACATAAGTGGGCACATTAAATGTGCCTGTTCGAAAAGGCTTAATTTTTTTTATAACTTTGTATCAAGAAAGCAGCAGCAGACAGACAGCAGTGCATCTAGACCAAAGCGTGGAAAGTAAGTGCGTAATGTTCAGGATGAAATCTGAAGTCAAACTGAGTTACTTTTGGTTCTCAAAGCATTTTGATTGGATATTTAATATTGCTGTAAAATTATTATTGGCTGCTTGAGTCTTAGTTCAGCTTACATCACCAGAATTACGTAAGAGTCATATGACATAAAGTTTTCTCGAAATGACGCAGTGCAAGTAGAAGTTACTATTTTTAGAATACAGAAGGGAATTAATTTTCGCTGCTAATTTAATCTTTTTACATATTCTTACACACACACATATATATATAAATCAAAATTTATCAAGCAGATGTCTGCAGACCGCAAGTAGTTCTGGAAACATGCCTTCCTTTGCCATCCTTGTTGACTTAAAATGGAAGACGGAATAAAATTTAATTAACCATGTGTACCTCACTATAGCTAGAACCCTCTCTTTCTGGAGTCTTTTTCAGTCTTTCCTCTTTGCGTGCGGCAATTGAGTATCACCTTTCTACCCAAGACTGACATTTTATAAAGTTTATTACCGTTACTCTGCAGAGTCATTAGGTTATTTTGAAGAACGAGATATGAAAAATGTGCAGTGACCGTGCAGGGACTCGAACCTCGATTCTCGAATACGCGCCGAGTGAGCTAACAGTAAACCACGAAGGCATGCTGGAAGGGGGGAGAAAATACCTTATAACTCTATCTATAGACTTCCCATTCTAGTTCTTACCAACAAAAGAGGAATTTCAAGCTTCCATGACTGTCATGCTTCTCCCCTTCGTAGTGAAAATGGAATAATGTGAGCTGCGCAACTGTGCTTTAAAATTTATAACTCAGTTTACTTCCAGTTATGTATGCGAGAAAAGGTTTTCATCACTGACTGAAATAAAGACAAAGTATTGAAATCCAATTGATATATGTTTCAGGCTCAGACGTAAGGTTAGCAGTTAACATCCAAGTATAGAACGGCTGTGCAAGAATCGAAATGCTCGTCCATCTCATTAATATGAAAACTAATTTAACTTTTAGTAAAGATTTCCAAATTCTAATAACTTTGAATTATTTAAAAGAAAAATAAGTTTCTTTTAATAATTCAATTACATCTTAGCAACATAAAAATAAATTAATTTTAATTAATTTTATTTTAATAGCATAAGTATACTGGAATAACATATGCTAAAACGTTGCTATCGAAGAGAAGAGGATTAAGATGGTAATTGGAATAATATTGTTACGAAATGTACAGGCGCGGTGCGATAGCTTCCTCGCAAAGAATGTTTAGGGCTGCCATAAAAAGGCAAGAGAAGGCAGGGTTGCCACATTTGGCGAGAAATCGCCCATTTGGCGACAAAATCGGCGATATACCATAGACGGATGGGGGACCTTCTGGAACCAATTCTTACAGATTTAGCCTAGAATGTTCTCGAACACCAGCCAAAAACTATATAAACCCTGCTGGTACGCGGAGAGTTAGTTAGCATCGAGTTGGTGTCTCGTCTAGCGAGTTGACAGCCGGGCAGCGAGTGCCGAGTGGGTCGTCGAGTGCATCGAAAGAGTCTCGTAGTGTATCGCGGTTAGTGCATCGTCGAGAGAGCGTGTTGAGCTCCGGGAACGACTGAACCGAAGAGTCGGGAGCTGTGCTCTGTGTGTCGTCGAGTGCATCTTGAGTTGTAGCGTGGAGAGTCTCGAGAGTACGTAGAGTTCCGAGAACGACCAAGCAGAGTCGGGAGCTGTAAGCTAGTGCTTTGCCGTGAAACTGTCTCCCGTGATAGCCTGATAACCTGGAGGCTGTGTCTCTGATTGTTCCAGCTTGTTTATAGTAAATCTTCGACGACTGTAAAACGTGCTTTTGAGCTGTTCTGATTAATAACGGCCAATAAAGTGTGTTTCGATACTTCATCAAGTGTCGTCGTTATTCACTCCAAATCCATACGAACCCGTACGAAGAAAATAACGTAACAACTGGTGTCGGGGGGAAAACGCAACAATATATTATTTTATAAAAGTGGTCTCCAACTGAAAAGGAACTCTAATATAAGTGATACTTTATTTTACTACATAAAACTTTCACTTTCGAATATTTCGAGCATCTCTTTTATATCTGCTACTAAAGGTTCGAACTGTAAAGCCATTTTCGAATAAATTATGTGATATAAACCTCATTTGGAATAAAATATCGGCGATGTCATTTACTGTAGTATAATTCGAATTTTACAAGTGAAACTCAACGTAACCTTTGAGAAGCATTCCCTAAATATATATTATCTACTTTCAGAAATAAGAACTGATATACTATACGATGCTATCATCTTTAAAGAGTAATTTGAAATAATTTTGAAAACCAAAATCAGAAGTTATTGGACATTAATTAAAACGTTGTTTTACGCCAGAAAGAGGATATCCAGAGCATATTCAGAAAATAATAAAATTTTCCCTCATATAAAAAGACGAAAATATAAATTTACAGAAACAAGATTTTGTTAGCTATAGGTCTGAAAAACTAAATCTGGCAATCTGGCTGAAATAATTAGCGAAAGTTATTAAAAGCTGTATTATATAGCTGAGGAAAGGATATATACAGAAAAATAAATTTAGTTTCAGATTAAAGAGATTTATAACTAGGTATTGTAAAACGGTCTTTCCAGCAACTTTCATATTTTATTACTTTTTAGCTCAAAGGAGCGATAACGGAGCGAGTGTCGAAACGGCATTTTGCGTCAGTTGACCATAAACGGTGTATAACTTTTTAAATTGTTGCCACCAAATATTATCGCCCTGTATTATATTTAAAGAAATTAAATAATGAGAAATCTGCATGAATGTATATATATACGTTTTTGCATTGTGAATAAATGACGGTGCTTAGAGCCATCAAACATAAAATAACATAATCCTTCATCCGACCTTTTGGGCGTAATATAAAATCTGAAAGCTTTTAATAAATTTTGCTTAAATATTAATTCTGACAATTTGGTAAAAAACTTATCGAGAAATTAAAGAATTTATCTTGACCCACTTTTTTTACATAAATCCACATTTAATTACACTCTTTGAAACCCTTAGTTTTAGATTCCTTTAAAATATTATTCCTCTTTTACAAATCTCCATGCTAATCTGAGATAGAAACCCGACGTTATTGGACACGCACTTCCATTTCTCGAGAAAATGAAAATTTAAAAAATAAATAACACCGAAGACACGAATAACAATATCCTAACTCGCATTATTAAGAAAAGAATATTTTCTTAGAATTCATATTTCCCTTACTTTCATTATATTATAAAGATTAAAAACCAAGTTAATCTTCCATACTATTATAATATTCATTCTTCTCTCTGGAAGTTAGAAAAACAATATGCATGTTAGATGCTGGATTTCTAGAGAAATTTAATATTCGCCATTTTCCTTCCTTTCTAGACAAATAAGAATTTTCTCTGTCTTGAAATTGTAAGTTTTACTTTAGGAAATCTTTTTTAATTAAAAATGGATGATCTTATTTTCTTAGCTTAAGCAAAACACCGCATATCTGTTGCTCAGTGATAGTACGCGATTTCGAACTGATTAATTATTCATTCACTATAAAATTAAACATAATTACCTGAGAAATTTGAGACACGAATAAATGTGAAGATTGGTTGAATTAATATTATTTATCGATGGGTTATTCATATGGGATTTTTTGAGGTGCTAATGAGCTTTTAATTAAAATAATCGTATTCTTTTATTTAAGCAGTAAATATTTTCAATAGGAAAATTATGACGATTTAAAGATGATTTTTTAGAGATTCGTAGAGAATTATTAAACACAATTACGGGAACAGCAAAATACTGGTAATTTCCTATTTTTCTTTGATGATATGGAATCATTAGAGATAAATTTCTAAAATTTAGATTTTTATTTGCGATAAATTATATTTCCTTTTTATTTCAATAGTATTATTTCCCCTGTAAAATTTTTATTATTTTCATTAGGGCTTGGCAAACGTACTTTTATAAAATGGACCATGTTTAAGGAAAAGGCCAATTAATTCAAGTAGGAAAGTCTTCTTCGAAATGGTTTTTGTGTATTTAATTATGGCAAAGAACACTAGGGCTCTCTGCCTAAGGGGAGGGATGCCTTCGTGGAGCAATTTCTAAGGGAAACTGACTCGTATACACTCTTCTTCGAAATGAAAACTGTCTCTAGAGAGGTAGCTCTTAACAGATTTTATTTCATTTACTGCGAAACGAGGGATTTACCCTTTCAAATAATTATTTATTCAATTTAAAGTTATATACAATGTTACATGGATCCTTCTAAAGTTCATTGCACATTTAATGGTGGGATTATTAAAGCTTGAGTCTTCCATAGAAATTTTGAATGTTACTGTGTTAATTTTCTTCGTGTCTTTATTATTCAGTTAAGCTGATTTGAGATTTACCAAGCCTGTTTTTATTATGTACATTGCTCAAAAAAAAAAAAAAAAAAAAAAAAAAAAAAAAAAGGGGACAGTCTCCCGTTCTACTGGACCGATTGACAAAATTTAAACTGCGTTTTCCATGTCTCGAAAGCGCGACTTAGGATATATATTAGATTTATATATAGCACTATTCTAACATAGGTATTTTGACACAAATTCGGACTTTTTTCTGAAATAACATACCATTTTTTTTCCATATTTCGATTCTACGACTCAAATTATGCCAGAATACCAAGTTTTGTAAACATCGTACGACTAGTTTTTAAAATATTAGCTCTCAAAATTTTAGCTCCTCAATTTTAATTGAATTTGGCAAATATTTATTAATATCTCTTTTTTTATTAAACTTTTTTGATTTTTTCTCTCACATTTCAAAATTTAGGTTCATTCCAAATCAAATTTACCTATTTTTTATGTTTTATTTTTTAAATAATTTTTATAAATTTTTCGAAAAAAATTTTGAATTATAACCTATAAAAGTTTTGCCATCATCTTAAAGTAGGTGTATTTTTAAGCATATCTGCAAAAAATTAGACTTTTTTATTCAAAATTTTCTAAGATATACACGAATTTACATATTTTCGCGTTTTGAAATTTGGCATCTTTTTTTTGAGCGATAATAACGCCAAATGTGGTCTATGGATTTTTGTTGCACTGAATTGCCACTGCTATTTTTAACCTTAAATTTCAAATAAAATTTTACGGAGAATTAATTATATGAAATTTTTTCCCTCAATAAGGCGTAATAAATATTTATTAATACTATATCAAGAGCTTTTTTTCAATTATAGATGATATTATTCAAATTTTAACAATGTTTTTTAATTTCTTTCTTTCTTCCTTTTTAAAAAAAAAAAAAAATAAGAGTACATTTTTCTAAGAGTAAATTTTTACCTTCGGCGTTTTATCGTCTGCTACTTTACTTCGTTTAAATCGAATTGTCTAAAACTGAGAATTTTCGTTTAATGTTTATTTGAATTTTATGAAAATATTTTATGACATTAACTGCATAATTTATTTCTAAACAAACTGTTGCTTTTGAAGTGGCTGAAAGAGCGACAGATACTATCATCCATATTTTTAAAGCACAGTATATTTTTATAGAAACATAAGATTTAGAATAATCATTTATATAAGTCAAATTATGATATAAACATACAACCCTCTAGAGACTGAATTAGTGGAAGTTCAATGGTTATGTAGAAATGATCTGCAGCTACTTAATGGCTGGATAAGTCAGCAGCTTCTGTGGACAAGTAAGAATAATTATATAAACGACACACAACATTCTGGATCCAATTAACAACGAGGATACGATGTTTATTAAATGAATTTAAGAAGTTTTAAAACATAAAAAATCAACTCATTTTTTATCCTTAAATGTATTTTTGTACGTAGCGTATTTTATTATATCCTTAAAATTCTAATTTAGAATGTAATTGTCAAGAACTGAATCCTAATCATCAGTAATATAATAAGTAATTATTACGGTTATTAATAAATCCTTCTTATAAAGTAAGTGCAAATATTTCAAAAAACTTTCTGTCTGAATGCAAATATTTTTCTATGCAAAATTTTTAATTTTATATTAATCAAGACTGCACACGATATTATTTATTTGCACTTCAATTTTTACCGTCAGCTCTAGCAGAAGTTACAAATCAATTATATTTAATTAAGGATTGGATTGGATTATTTAATTATGGCAAAGCACACAAGGGCTATCTGCCTAAAGGGAGGGATGTCTTCGTGGAGGACTTTCTAAGGTAAACTGGCTCGTATACACGTTACACATGGGGAAAACCACGAAAACGCCCATGCAATCAGCCCGTTTACCGGGATTCGAACTCCGGAGTGAACTATCAGTGTTCAGCGACTTTACCGCTCGGCCGTTTGTGGGCCTTTATGAAATGGAAGGCGATAACTTTATTTAAAATGATTGTCAGAAATATCAAGATATTTCGAAAATTTGGATGCTTTTTTAATATACTTGCGGAATGCCTAAAGAAAAAGAGCAAGAATAAAGTAGAATGCCTGGAGAAAAAGAAAAGAAAAAATACATTTTACGGTAAAATTTAGTATTTGTATTTTTTTTTAATTTAAAACTTTTTAATCTTATGATATTTGATTCTTACGATTTCAAAAATAAAATATTTGACTAAAATATGAATAACATTTAAGAAGCCAAATGTAGGATAAAATTGTGTAAAGCAATGGGCATAATGATAAAACTGTTTAAAGCAGTGCATGCAAGTCATCCTAAGTTAAAATGTCGCAATCCTAAGTTAAATGTCTCTCTTATTTATATATATCTTTTCTGAACGTAACATTGAAAGGCGTGTTAACTGTGCTTTACTGTATTTTCTCTTTTAATATATGCAGTTTTCAAACGCATCGTAGTCTGGGTTACAAAGTATTCTTCCGAAAGAAACGCAATTCAAATAAATAAAATCAAATTCTGAAAAATTTATATTAATAAATATATTTAAAATGCTCATTTCGAAGGAATAAATAGAAAATTTTAAAATAATTATCTGAAGAGACAATGCAACACAATTAAAATAAAAGTTAAGAATTTAAAAAATTACCTAAAATAATAACTACGACAAAAAATATATATAAATAAAACTATTTGAAAAAAAATAAACGCTGCACCGCAGTTCGAATAGGTAAGTAGAAAATTTTAAAACAGTTATTCGAAAAAAACCATGCAACTTAAACAATTAAAATGAAATTCGAAAAACAAAAAATTACTTAAAATAAGTTATAATTAAAAATATAATATAAAGAATATTATTTGGAAAAAAGGAACGATGGTGACTTTTTTTCCTCTCACGGGAAAGGAAACTAGGTTGCCATAAATTAAGAAGTTCGCCAAGTGAACTATTCTTGGCGCAAACTGACAAAAAAGTGCCAACATAAATTTGTGAATTTCTCCGTAAATTTCGCTCCAAATTTTACAAAATTTCATATCTAGGCGTAATTTGAGTCGTAGAATCGAAATATGTAAAAAAATTGGTATGTTATTTCAGAAAAAGTCCGATTTTGTGTCAAAATACCTATGTTAGAATAGTGCTATATATAAATCTAATATATATCCTAAGTCGCGCTTTCGAGACATGAAGAACGCAATTTGAATTTTGTCAATCGGCCCAGTAGATCGGGAGATATAGGACTGTCCCTTTTTTTTTTTTTTTTTTTTTTTTTTTTTTTTGAGCAGTTTACAATGGCTTACAGAGTTCTGAAATGCCGCATGGTGCTTCTGAATGATATTCAGTTACATTTAGATTAAAAGCTTATCGACTTCACCTTTTGGAATAGAAGCCTCAAAATGGATTAATTAGGAGATATCTAATAAATGCTATGTAAAGAATTTGAAGTGTCCTGTGTCTGCACTACTTTCTCAAGGAAACGATTCAGTACATCAATTCGGATGGTCCATGGTAGTCATTTTAAACATCTAATATCAAGAGATGAGGCAAATTTTTATTTTTTAAAATGTTGTGTATACTATTTAGAAATATTACATGACCCTGTATTTATAGCCATTATATAATCCTCTGCTTATAGTCATTTTCATTACCCTGAACTTACAGTACTTGAACTATGAAAATAATTTTTTTTTTATTCCAAAGGGGAGTTAGACCATTTAGACTTAGGAGATTAGGCTATTAGTCTCAAAACGGCTTTTTGCATCGCTTCACTTTCTGCGTTGGTTCACTTTTCAAACTGTTACCACCAAATATTATCGCCATGTACTATATTAAAAAAAATAAAAATGTAGAACCTGCATGAATGTTTCTCTCACTGTGAAAAAGTAAAGGTACCTCGAGCCATCCAATTTTGAATAATGTAGCCCTCCAACCGAACATGGGCACTTGGAAGACCAAATTTTGAATTTCGAATTTTTTTATTATCTGTTTCATATTTTGTAAAACTTTAACGAATTTCTAAGAACAACCTCAACGATTTCAAAGCGAGTAATGGCAACACTGTCCCGCAAAAAACTCTTTTAAACTCTTTTATCTCCAGTGTAGAGCGTGTATCGGAAATTAAGATATGTTGTTTTTAAATGGCTTGTGATATTGCTGTTGAATTAAATTTTCTGTGGTTTAAGTGCGAAGAACATGATAATAAATAAAAGTAACGCACAAAGAGTTAAAAAAAACGCTCTTTTCTCTCTCTCTCTCTCAAAAAAAAAAAAAAAAAAAAAAAAACCACCGACAGTTTTTTTTTTTTTTTTTTTTTTTTTTTTTGGAGTCGGGTCCGTAAACGTCACTAAAGACTAAGCGAATCAGATAATTTTTGTTAGAAAGAAGAAAAATAATTATTTCTTTAAATTTCGAAAATCTACCAGGTTTTTGGGCAAGATATAATACAAAGTATTTCATTATCTTGTAAGTTATTTTCTACCTCCTTTCCACATGCTTTCGCCGTGTAACTGAAAGCACTAACGTGTATTGGGTAGGTCCGGATTTTGAATCTTTGCGAATGCATTACGGATTTCTTCAGTTTCTTGGCATCGAAATATTCTAAATGGCTCTACAAGTGGCGTCTGGTGTGGTGTATTTAATTACGGCAAAGCACACTAGGGCTATCTGCCAAAGGGGAGGGATGCCTTTCGTGGAGGACTTTCTAAGGGAAACTTGCTCGTATACACGTTACACATGGGGAAAACCACGAAAACACCCATGCAGCCAGCCCGTTCGCGGGATTCGAACCTCGGACCGAACTACCAGTGTTCAACGATTTTACCTCTCGGCCGCTGGTGGGCCATCACAAGTGGCGTCTGAACTACGATCTTCTGTCAAGTGGCGTCCGAACTAAGTGGCTCTATACGTGAATGGTGATTCATCACCACCAGATTTAGGCGACTGGATTTCCTCATTCCTAGTATATATATGCTCGATGCGTATTTGGGAGATCTGTAGTTCTATTCTCGGCGAAGGCACTGAATATTTTTCAGATCCTCCGTGGATATAGTCTAATGAATTTACAGTCATCTATAATGAATCCTAATATATTTTAAATATAATGTTGATCTGATCAGTAAAATTGTTTAAAACGTTTTCAAGATTATATTTATATTCAATAAAGAATTATGGTTAAAGCAAGAAAATAATGGACGTACTTATTTTGCAACGTGTTTAGGAACTCATCTAACCAGAATATGGAAGAGTGCACTCTAAAATCTGTTACAGATGATTTCGTTACCAAATATTTTGACAAGTCAAAATATTTAAGCAATTTTAGTAATAAGCATATAGTATTTAAGCAAATATTTAATAAACATTTAAGCAATAAGCAATTTTTTAATACTCCCCTAAATAATTTTATAGGATTGTTAACTTCGGATAACAAATAAAATATAAGTTAAATTTTTATCGCAATATAATCAATATAAAATATTCCATAACTCGTAGGTAATTTGTGTAAGCATTTTCCTACGATATTGCAATGCGTTTAGCTACAAGATTACTACTGAAAATATGCTGTGCATTGTGACATCACAGAGTTCCTACGATATTGCAATGCGTTTAGCTACAAGATTACTACTGCAAATATGCTGTGCATTGTGACATCACAGAGTTCCTACGATATTGCAATGCGTTTAGCTACAAGATTACTACTGCAAATATGCTGTGCATTGTGACATCACAGAGTTATAGCTGCTTAAGATGAAACGGCAGCAGAAGAAAGTATTTATTTAGATATTTGTTCTATATCTAATTTCTTTTTTGTATGTTTACGGAGCATATTCCTGCATAATCGGTTCCATAATTCCAGACACCTTATGCTCCGTAATCTAGACTCCTTTGTAATTACTATAACCTGATGATTAGGATTTAGCTAATACTGTGAATACCAAAATTAAAAAAATAATTCGTCTCAAATTATAAATTTCTAATTAATAAAAGCTTATTTAAATGAACTTTCGCTAGGTTTTAATTTTACATCAATTATACGAATACCATATAATACGAATTAATTACGTCAATTACCCAAATACTATACGTCATTTATACGATAGGGAAAGTTCCTGCTACCATTGAATCATGGTCTGTAATTTACAATAGCTCAAGAAAGTTATCGGATTATTTATTGAACTGATGAAATTTATTTAGACGCACACGTTTAAGGGATACGGTTTTGGGTGTATAAAATCCATAGACATTTAGCAAAACTTTTTCTCCTTTTTACGAAAAGCGACCTGTATCTTAACTTCCTGGGGATTAACAAAATTTATTCAAAATCTGTACGAAACTAAGTTGTGTTTGTGCTTAATTTTAAATAGCGGCACAGATTTGCAAATTTTATAAATGAAAGTGTACACGATCAAAAAATTCAAAGATAGGGAAAGAAAAGTGTATCACACACAAATCCAAGCACATACAGCTATTAATGTATATACGCAAACTATACACTTATTATTCATTTTTCTCTGATCTTCTTTACAGTCTAGAAAAGGACGTATTATTTTTTTCACTGTTTTCTCAAAATAAATGGCCTACGTTAGCTGCCCAAATAGTAAAGTGATTTAGGGAAGCCGACTGCCGTAACAAAAGGCCTGGGTTCGAATCTTGGAGAAGGCATGGATGTTTCTCAATGTATAGTAATGTAATATAATACACGAGTGAACTGCAACCCTCCTGGCCGATAATAATCGGCCTAATGATTAACGCAGCACACCCAGCATGTAAATGTATAGTGTCTTTGCGGAATGGGGGCATTCTATGGCGAGCCGAAATTCCTCTGGTGCGGATTGGTGGCAAGAGAGAGAGGTGGGAGACCCTAGGACCCCTCTCCGGAATGCTACCCTTCAAACCTAGAGTGGAAATAGACGACCAACCTCCTTGAAGCTCTGGCAACCATTCTTCCACGAAATTCATGGATAAGACAACAACACAACATGCCATATGCTGTATCAATATATAAAGTGGGGCTCTGTTAACCTTACTTTTGGGGACAGCTCGTTTTAAGATACGGTGTTACTCTTTCTAATTAATTAATCATTTTGGGATGGCTTGGAACACAGGTCCCTCACTACACTGGTGTGCAAAAATTAAGGACGAGACGGTTTTTTCAATACAACTTTGTACAAAAGCTTTCCAAATCAACACATTTAATACCGTAAGATCCCCAATACGTAAGGACATGAGTAATGTAAGCAACACTTACTAAAAGAGAAATCAGAGGGATAAAATGAAGCTTTATTGAAAAAGTAGCATGGAGCGCAATGCGACTGAAGGCCGAAACATCCCTGTGATGGGTGTCCAGCAAGAAACATCCGGTCTTTAATAGGGGATATGATCTCCCCTGACTGCTAGGCAGGTTTCACAGAGTCTGCCCATGCTGAGAATGAGGGTGTCAATGAGTTGTTGAGACATTGCTGCCCATTCGTCTTGCAGCGCCAATCGAAGCTCCGGAATCGTTACTGGTGGTAAGGTACGAGTTGCCAAGCGTCTGCCTAGTAAATCCCATACATGCTCGATGGGATTGAGATCCGGAGATCGTGCCGGCCAATCCATACGTTCAATATCCTCACTTTCTAAGAGCTGTTCGGCAGCTATTGTGCGATGACATGGTGCATTGTCGTTCATGAAAAGGAACTGCGGACCCATAGCGCCTCTAAAAAGACGCACATATGGAAGAAGAATCTCGTTACAATAACGGGTCCCGTTGACTGAACCTGCGTCGAAGATGTAAAGGTCTGTACGACTACCAAGCATGATGCCTCCCCAAACGAGAACACCGCCACCTCCATACCTGTCGCTTTCAATGATGTTCGAGGGATGATTGCGGCTTCCCCGCTCTCTCCAGATGAGTATGCGATGGGAATCGCTACTCAGACTGAATCTGCTCTCTTCTGCAAAGAGTACTCGTTCCCATTCATTGTCTCTCCAATTCCGGTGTTCCCGGCACTACAGAGAACGCCTTCTCCGATGGACAGGCATTAGAGGTACACACCGTACAGGGCGTCGTGCAAACAGACCACCACCGTGCAGTCTTCTGGCCACGGTAAAACGCGATATCGGTCGTCCAGTCGCCTGTGTCGTGTGTCTAGAGATTTCTCCCGCTGTCTGCCGCTTGTTTCTTCTGGCCTGTAAGGCAATATACCGGTCATCTGCGGGTGTGGCTCCTCGTGGACGACCACTACTAAACCCCCGGATAGCTGTTCCTGTAGTTTGAAATTGTCTCCAAAGTCGTGAAACGATGCTGTGAGCAATTCCGAACTCTGCAGCCACACTTGTCACACTGCGGCCTTCCTCCAACTTCCCAATGATTCGACCTCGGATAAAAGCATCCAGATGTCGTCTAACAGATTGATTATTCGCCATTTCTCGCTGAGGCAGCAACTCGGTGTGATTTTAACTGCTATACGGCGTGCAATCTCTTTGCCAGAAATACTGATCTTACACCGACAACATGCTTTATACTACTCAGACACTCCCCCATTACGTCTACCTGCATATCTGCGTATGTGCTACCGTACATCACCTTACTTAATGTCCTGATTGGTCTTTCTGTCCGCTCTGCCTCTTCGTTCAGCTGATATGCTAATTTTTTGACTTCGTCCTTAATTTTTGCACACCAGTGTATTTCGACTTGCGTGACCTCATAAATATGCCTCTTACTTTAGTGAGAAAATATCCGAAACCTGAAAGATTATTATAAATAAGACCTAAAAAATTAATATCCAAATCATCCCTTTTACTTGTGGTGTTCCATATGCAACTGTACAGATAATATTACTTTTCAATTAGTAAGGCTTGCATATCAGATCAACAGTGGCAAATACCTCGGCTGGAATCTGAATTATCATTGTGGAGCCTGAATTCCCAAACGCAATGATTATTATCTGCGTGATTAAGCAACCCACATGTTTACACGAGTAACAACAGCCGTACTTCAATTTCCCTAGACATGTAATCTTGATTTGAGTGCCTAATACGACGTTTTCACTAGAACAGTAACAATGCCTAATGGCCTTCAAGGAAGCACGAGTTATTAACCTATATGAGATAGATTGGATAGCCTATTACACAGCAGCGAAAGCAGTCAGTTACAGGAGCGGGGATACGCTACTTGTATTTCAATTGAAATTAAAGTTTCCTTTCCCGAGCTCACTGTTGCTTTAAATCATTAGTGCAATAGCGCTATAATTTGCAAACGTGCTATTCATAGGGAAGATGGATTTCGAGAAAGCCAAGTCAAGAAGGATTTCGTTTTACTCGAGAATTAGCTGAAAGCGGGAAATATAGCACTATTTACTTGATATGCATAACAAAGGCGGAATAAATATATAAATACAGCAAAACTTATATCAAATTTTAAATTTCATTTTCCTTTTTGCGTAGTTAAAATGCTGAGTTTTCGCAGAAAAAAAATTAAATAAGGCGTAGAAAAGACTTAAACCAGTAAAGGAAATTTGCATAAATTGCTTTTTTACAGCAGAAGATAGCGGTCAATGATGAAGTATCTCAAGTGCTATTTTAAACATATTTGGTGCAGAGTAGTTTAAAATAGGTTGGTTTCAATTCAAAATTCAATTGGTTGAGCAATTAACATGAAATTTCAGATATTGTTATCTGAATGCATGCGATCGAGATTTCGATGATTTTAAATAAAAGAGCTGGTACGGTTACGGTTACAGTTAAAAAAATCGAAATTTTTGGCTTGCAACACCGACTTCTTTTCCGACCAAACCCGGAGAAGACATGGATGTTCGTAAATTTATAGTATCCGTGCGGTATGGGGGCTCTGTAAATATGCGGCGAGTCGAAAGTAGTCCTCTCAAGAGGCTGTTGGCAGGAGAAGAGAGGTGGGAGATCCTCAGAACCGTTTCCTCGGGATGCTCTCCATCAAAATTCGGGGCAGAACTGATCCAAGTTGCAATGCCATTTGTATGGTGCTCTAGGCTGTAGCCAACGACAGGCGTGATCTTGCGTTGCTTGCCGCGGGGACTTGAATGAGCTTGGGCTTACTATAGGTCAGGTAAGTGGGCATCAGGCAACAACAATAAAAAAACTATAAATGACATTGGAACAAGACAGGTATGAAGAAAATTGCCGGAGCAACACATTTGCAAGGAAGAGCATTGGAAAGGACCAATGACAACACAAGAGTCGAGAGGGAAGAAAATTTTCTAGTTGTATATAGATCGCCACATCTCTTTCCACAACCGCAAGTTTTGGGACTGATGAGAAGGTGCCTTTTGCCATCTCATACTGTCATCGATCTTACTCAAAATCTGGAGAGAATTTGGCTGAAACTTCGCTGAAGGTCAGCTGCAAAACCCAAGGATTCAAACCCAAGATGGAAAACAGCTTGCATAAAGGTCTAGATGTGGGCCAGCTCATTATGATGTAATCGCTGTATATAATTTTATCGTACGAATAAAACATTCAGCTTTTCAAAAATATGCAGTTTTATTGTACGAATAGAATATTCGGCTGCTTAAAAAAATGCATTATTTGTACCGTATTTTGTTAGATTTAGTTTATGCCTTCTTCGTGTATTTTTCTTTTGCTACGTGCGTGTCTTAGAATTTATTGCGTTAATTACTGAGCAGATGCTTTGTAGGAATATGGAAAATTTTAATTTTCTTTTGAGTTCCGCTGAAAACAAGAAATTCTTAGGATTAAATTTAGTATTCAGTTATATTATTTTTCTTCATTCTATGACAAATGATGCAGTTTGCCTTAAGAAAGCCACCACAAAAGCAGTCGCTTTTTCAGAAGGCATGTATAGTTCCCTATGATTAATGACTAATTAATTCAGCAATCGAATGAAGTATTGGGGCGATTACTTTGTTTTTATGTTTCTTATAAACAAAAAGAACAACTGTGGATACCACTCCAAACCAAATAATTTTATTGATTTAGTATCAACTACCGTACATGAAGAATTTGAGTTCCGAGCACTCAAAGCAGTTTCCAAAATCGAGCGATCATTTGTACACCACTTATGCAATTGAAAGCCACTTTTATGTAAAAGTTCACTGAGTTGTGAAATTAACTCTACTGTGTCTTCTACTGTGTCTGAACCAAATAGGACATCATCAATATAACAATTGTGTAATATTATTTCAGCTGCCTTTGGGAATTTAGTTCCTTCGTCAATTATTAGTTGTTTGAGTACGCGAGTAGCCAGGTATGAAGCGGAAGTAGTGCCGTACGTAACTGTGCACAACCTGTAAGTTTTAATCGGTTTCGATGGATCATCTCTCCAAAATATTTTTTTGTAATCGCGATCTTCATCATGAATTTGAACTTGTCGATACATTTTCAATAAGTCGCTAGTAATGGCTATGGGATAGCATCTAAACCTCAAAAGAATAGTAAATAAGTCGTCTTGTACCTTGGGACCATTCATTAGCGTGTCATTAAGCGATATCCCTGATGTAGTTTTGGCACTAGCATTGAAAACGACGCGTAATTTTGTGGTAAGACTGGATTCTTTTAGCACGTGATGATGAGGTATATAATAATGAAAATTTACTTTATCTGGATTATCATCGGATAATTCTTCCATGTGTCCAAGTGATAAATATTCGCTACAAACTGAGTACAAGAAAAAAATAATTAGGCAAAAGTAACTGAGATAATGTTATTAAGTTTCTCTTGTTAGGGGTACAGTTAAGCAAAGAAAGAAGGATTTCAATTAGTTGTACAAAAAATGTTGAACTAACTTCTTAGATTTCCGAAAGAAAAAAATAACTTTGGGTAACTTTAATTACTTTTGATTCAACGGGATTGACAGTATAGAAAAAGGAGTGGTGTTGGAAAGAAATCCTTTTTTTTTACACCAACTTATTTATTTACTGACAGTCCATCAGTGTTCATACACTAACTGAATACTCATAAATTATTATTTAAAATGTTATATATTTCATTAAAGGTCACTGTTGTGCCAGTAAATAAAGGTTAAAAGTGTTTAGGACCATCAATGATGTCCCCGATCTTCGATCTCTCATTTATATGTATTCAATTTCATTACGAGATCAAGTGGCTGGAATATGAAATATGTATTCAGAAATTTCGTTTTATTGACAAAATTCGTTTCTCGAAATGGAATTAATTAGTCTCCGACTTTTATTGAAGACAAAGCATCTCATGTTTGAAATGGAACCCTTTCCTGAAACGAAAAGTTGAGATAATTCTTTGGATTAACAATGACTTCAAAAGATTTTCGAAAGATTGAGCTAACTGAATACGATTCTCATTGTTGTGATATTTTTCCTGAATCTTTTGAACTTCCGTTATAAAGGTACTGTTTGTACATCATAATAAAACGTTCGATTTAGTATATGTCAAAATACTAATTACTTTCTTTGAAAATGCTCTGTTTCAAGCAAATTAATTTCGTTCCTTAAAGTAATTAATTTAAATAACAGTTAAAATAATTCATTTTATACGTCTTTAAATCCTTTCTTGATATCATTACTAGGATAATAAATTTTAATTTAATAAATAATAAAATTTAATTTAATGAATTCGATACATATTGTCAAGATAAGATGTTCGGTGATTTGCAAGAGGAAGTTTAATGATAAGGCTCCTTTTCTAAATTACGACTCAGCTTTTAACAACTTCATATTTTCTTTCTTTTTATTTGGAGTATTAAAATTTAAACATGTATTTCATTACGATAAAACGAACTTGGACGATTCACTCCGGAAGACTCCATTTACGAAGAAATGTCTGTTAACTGCATCTTATTCACGTTATACAGATAAAAATTTCATGATGTTTGTCTAATTGTCCATGCGCTAACTGACAGTATTTAGAGCAGAACATTGTTAATACATTCAAGACCTAGACACATGTAAAAATTACATCACCTAAATAATTTCCTATTCAATCTTTAATTAATTTTTAAATTATTACATTGAAATGTATGGACCCTCTCATTTCTCTACATGAGAAATGAGAGGTTCTCTACATGAGAATAAGTGGCTTATTCGCACAGCTCTAGTTGAGAATTTTAACTTCTTGCTCGCCTCTAAGCTAGAGACACTAATAATATTGTTACGTGCGTACCGGCTGGTAATGGATTGAATGCACACAAAACAAGCTTAACAGAAATTATTTTTCAAAAAGATCTACAAAAATTCTCGTAAGCTCTTTTCAGTAAAAAAAAAGCACAATCGGAAGTTAACACTACAAACTACTAAAAGCATTAAACACAATGCAATGCATAGCGCATCTAAAAAAAACGAAGCTCGCATTAAGATATCTCAATAGTCCAAAGCTACTCTGAACTAACCACTGGCAGCTGATGCTCTCTGCAGTCTTATGTAATTTTTCCCAGACAGCCGAGAAATCTCTAATATCTTCCATTTCTCGAAATTACTGGAAAACGTATGCGGTTAAAGTTACGTGTAAGCGCTGGTAAAATTGCAAATATTATTTAATTCTTCAAACAATTTTGACCGTGATATGTAAATATGTGATAGGTGTTTCTCCAGCCTAATAAATTTCTCCATTTTATAAGGTGTTTCTCCCGCCTTCTTAGCATGCCTTCGTAGTGTAGTGGTCAGCACCCTCGATGCGTATTCCAGAGGTCCGTGGTTCGATTCCCGGCGAAGGTGTTGCTTATTTTTCACTTCTTTCTGTTTCAAAATAACCTAATGACTCTACAATTTGACCGTAGAAAAAAATCAGAACTTTAGGTGCGCTATATTACTAATAGATTCTGTTTAAAATCTCCGTCAACAGTTGTTTGGATTAAAGTACTAATTCTGTTTAATGAAGCTTAATAACTGCGAGAAGTTTCTTTTAATTTCTTTTGCAGTTTCACCAATTTCTTCTAAAGTTACTTAGCTCTAAAGAAGTGCTGTAAATCATTGACTGCACGGAATTTCATAATTGTTAAAACCTACTATTACACGTTCCAATTAATAAGCATTGTTAACTCAAAAATGTACTAAATGAAACGCGATAAGTGAGAAATAAATACAATATTAGTGTATTTCAAATTTTTAAAATATGTATATGTTTCCTTTCAGCTCTGATTGAAGTCTGTAATACTTGCAATTTCCCAAAACATTGTCTTAAAATTAAGATACTAATTTAGAAGTCAAACAACAAAATTTTCATAGGACTAGTTTCGATGGTTTTACCGAACCATCATCCTCAGCTGCAAAAGCGCAAATGAACGAGATATATAATGATTAGCTAAGATAAGATAAGATAAGAAAGCCTGGACAGTAGACAAGCTACTGGCGCCATCTGTTGATGAAATCAGAACTAAAACATAATTTCTTTAAAGGCTGAAGGCAAAGATGGATTGGAATTAGGATCGTTAACTAGAACAGAAAGATTTTTTTTTAATGTGAAACGCCTCTAGTGAATCCAGTTCACCAATGGAAGATGTTTTTTGAATAATTTTGGCAGCAGAAAAATTGAAAATGTGATTTTCGGACCGACAAATGTTGGGCAGCAGAAAACTTCTGTGTTACCTTTTTTCTAACATATGCCTCATGTTCCTTAACGCGAAATTTTAAGGCCCTCTTAGTTTGGCCAATGTAAATTAAACCACACTGGCAAGGAATTCTGTAAATACCCCAGGAATTCATATCCGGATTGGGGTCCCTGAGTATGGAACTCGAAATTTTATTGATGGGAGAATAAACGACCCGGAAGTGATTGAATCTGTCTTAGAAGTTGTTCATGTTAAATCATGCCTTCAGGCGTCTTATGCATTTGGTCATGATTAATTTACTAATCAAGTATTTGGAACATTTCTTAAAGAAAACTGGAGATAAAGACAAATGAAGGTCACATGTACGTATGCATACGTACATCAGCGTTTCAAATTTTAGTTCCTGTTCTCAGCATCCTTGAATCTTCTTATTTTCCAAAATTCTTTATTCATTTATTTTATGGAGCAGTGCTATTCTATCTGTAAGATATATTGTATGCACAAGTAGCAATATTTAGCGTAATGTAGCAAAACAAAAGCCGGTGACTTTCTTATTAAAAACGCGTCTCTGGGGCTCTATATTTATTCATTTCTTTAGAGGTCTGAATGTTACAGCTGTTTGAGATGTTACAGTTTCTTTTCGTTTGTTGTGCTTCCGTGATCTCATGAATGTAAATGAAATCCTTGGAAGCAAGTCATCCGTTCTTATTTCAAGAAACTGTCCTACTTAATTGCGCATTTATATTGCCCTCCCGAAAGGCCACCGTGGATTCCCATAAAATCTAGGAAACACAAAACTACTTCAGACTAAGTATTGGCCGTATTCATTGATTTAAGTTCTTTCATTTCAGAATCTCGTAACCGCTGCAATTGTAACTGTAAATGATTTGAGTTTTAAACGATCTCTGTTTTTATCTGGAAACATTTACCGCTGTCACTTAACGACATGTTTGAAGAAATTCTACTAATTTAGGAGAATTCTGAATAATAGATGCACAATTTGCATGGAAGTTTAAAGTTTAGCAAATTTCATTTTATTTCTACTTTGCATTTATTTCAAATTAGAAGCTCACTCAAATTACTCTAAGATTTAAAGGAATACGTTTGTAATAAAATTTAACTTCAAATTCAACGTATTTATAGAATTCCTTGCCTAGAGTTTCCCAGTCTCCGAGAAATTTACCAGTGTCCGAAAAATTTAATTTAAGCTGAGCTCATAAAAATATAGAAAAAAAAAGAAACAAAAAACTCAACTAAAAGTTATTTGTAGCCAAATACTTATGTTTCACAAACTAAATGCGGTAGAAGATGAAAAGGTTGTATTTTGTGGGAACTAAAGGCAAAAGTAAGCATTTCCTGTTTACAAGGTGAGCAGTGTTTTCCTTTATCATGGTAAAACTTCTCTCTAAATTGATACATTTACTGTGTTAAATGAAGGCTATCTTACATTCGCACACAAGAATATTAATTATTAAACAGAACTTGAACTTCTCGTACTTTTAATATTGCATTACATTAAATCTTTCAGAAAGAAGGCTCTGTGTACTAGAAATAAAAGAGTAGATAAGATACCTTACTTAAAGTCTTAATAATAATAAGTCAGTAACAAAACATATGTTATATCTTTTATTAATAAATTATTCTGGTATCTCATATTGGTTGTCTTACTCCAAGTACACCGAAGTACCCCAAGTACAAACTCTGTTTGTAAAGCAAAGCAGAAAAAATATTAAGGCGTGTAAAGATCTACTTTTCTTAGTAAAGACTAGACTTACTAAAATACATTCACTTCATTTGTTTGAAGAAATACCAATAAAGGCCACCAGAAGTTTGAAATAAAGGCCTCTCCTGCTATATCAAATATCCTTTAATTTCACTCTGCTTTTAAAGGAGACATAAACGAGCATTTTTCTCCATCGAAAGGAATTTTGCGTAAATTTAAACTGATAGGGAAGACGCAGGTTTTTGAAATTTTGAAAGCTGATTCCTAGCTGATGAGGGAATCCGTAACTGATAGAGAAGACGCAGGTTTGTTGCATTTTTGAAAGATGACTCCTAGCTGACGAGAGAATCCGTAACTAATAGAGGAGAAGCAGGATTATTACAATTTTGAAAGCTGATTCCTAGCTGACGAGAGAATCCGTAACTGATAGAGGAGAAGCAGGATTATTGCAATTTTGAAAGCTGATTCCTAGCTGACGAGAGAATCCGTAACTGATAGAGGAGAAGCAGGATTATTGCAATTTTGAAAGCTGATTCCTAGCTGACGAGAGAATCCGTAACTGATAGAGGAGAAGCAGGATTATTGCAATTTTGAAAGCTGATTCCTAGCTGACGAGAGAATCCGTAACTGATAGAGGAGAAGCAGGATTATTGCAATTTTGAAAGCTGATTCCTAGCTGACGAGAGAATCCGTAACTGATAGAGGAGAAGCAGGATTATTGCAATTTTGAAAGCTGATTCTTACCTAACAAGGGAATCCTTAATAGGAAAGTGTGTCAAAAAATTCTCATTGTATTAAGCAGATGTCATCAAAGATGACACGGAGCTCAATTTCTTAACAATAATGAGCTCAATTTCCTAACAATAGAATAAAAAGTGCGGTCTTAGTGAACTGGCGAATGCAAACGACGATAAGCTATTAATAAACGATTTTCACTCTCTCCTTTTTGCAACTAAGTTTCTATTTTTCATCTATTGACCGGCAGTGTACATGATGTCTGTAACTAAAGAACTATATTTCAAAGCTACCCACAGGCGAAATTATCGATCAGAAAATTGTTAAATTTTGTGTAGGACTTCAAGAAAGGATGAAAATGTCTTTCAGCGAAGAAAAATGCAAGCATAACCGGAAGGCATTATATTAATAAATTTTTAATTTACCTTTTACCATTTTTAATTTACCTTACCATTTAACCATACCTTTACAATAATTTTACAATGTTACAAATTTTGTCACATGCACAAAAAAGGTGTCTCACATAAAATGGCAATCATTTTCAGCTACCATATGAAATCGCAAGATGGCATGTTTCACTGTTGACCGAAGTGTGTGCTGGGAAATGTTCAGCGCGTGGCGTGAAATGATGGCTTGAAGATCAGGTAAAGTCTTGGATTCTCACGAATTACCAGATGTATCAAATGTCCTAAAGCTAAAAATCTTATGGATTGAGATCTGGGGAACGGGGAGGCCACACATTACGAAAGTGCCGGCTGTTTTGGTAAAACAATTTTACTAGGAAAGCTCGATCTCGTAAAGTTATCGTCATTGTGAACAACAATCACATTGAAAAAAATTCTCCGTGAATGTTTGTAGGTTTTATAAAAGCTGTTGCATGACGTCGACTAAGATTTGCATTTTTACTACAGGTTTTTCAAACTAAAATTTCCTCTGGTGACGCTAATTATAACAATATCTTTCTCTGAAAGACATTCTAATTCCTTCATTAAGTCCGTCCCAAAATTTCTCAGTATTCTGATCATTAGTTTCGCTTGCAGGCAGCTTTGAATTAGGCTTAATTAATTATGGACACCTTGTAATTTAACGTACCGTCGTCATTGCCGCCCTACCTAGGGCTTTTAGTGCGAGATCTGTCTTCTTCATTTTTGAAGTTATTTCGACGTTATGATATTTATTCTCACGGTGCTTATGCTTTTTCTGTACTAATCTACTTGTTGTATTTTTCAGTAAGATGCTGGGGTAAGAGGGTTGAAGATTAATGAATTCTGAAATCTTTCCTTACAAAAATCATCGCAGTTCATTCTTCACTTTTAAGCTTTTTCGTTTACGAAAATACTATCTTTTAAAAAATTCGAGGAAATCACTAAATGAAATGTTTTTTCCATCAGTTATCATTTAGCAATAATAACTGCTTTTGTTCAAACGCAAATGTATGCCACAGAAACACAATAAAGGAATAATTTAAGCAAAAATACGCTTTATAATCAATAAATTTTAAATATGTACAGAAATTTTAGAGTTGAATATTCTACAGAAATACGATAAGTTTTCAGTTTCAAATGAATTTCATAACCTTTAAATTATTATTTAAAATTATTTTAATTGAATAAAAATAATTTAAATAAAAAATTAATGGAGACTGTCACAGTTTTTTTTTCACTTGCATTTGTGAGGGCCTTTATTTATATATTCATGCATTATATCCAAATGATGAAATGTATACCCTTTCAAGCGGATATTCCATTACAAGTATCTTCAATATTTTAAACATATTATGCATCTGAAAGCTAAATTTAGTCCATTTTCCAATCAAAAACTGGTCTAAAGACTAAAGAATCAGGCTATTAAATTGGTTTAGGATATATTTATTGTTTAAATGTAAATAACGTTTGAAATATACCACCAGTATAATACAATTTATGCTGTTACTTCATTTGTATCACAATTTTTAAATTATTGCATTCTCGTTTTCTCTCACCTTTCCCAAATGCTTTCGTAGCGTAATTAGAAGCATACTCGATGCGTATTAGAGAGGTCCAGGGCTCGAATCCCGAGGAAGGCACTGTACATTTTTCACGTCTCCTGCTTCAAAGAAACCTAATGACTCTACATCCTTACATAATTGACAGGGTACCCATTTTTAGTTCGTCGATAGTTAATATTATCGTCTTATTGTAGTTCATAATTCGTTTTACTCATTTTCCTATACTTTTAGAAAAAATGCCTAGCTCTTCATTTAATCGCAATATGATACCTATTTTCTCGTTAATGGATTATTAAGTAGATATCATCAATTCTCCTTTATGTTATCTTAAGTATATAAAATGAAAAACACTTCTACTAAAGCACTTCTAAAATGTTATCAAGTTAGGAGTTCCCGCTACTGATTCAAGAAAATGCTATGAAATTTCTTGTGATGTGAGACATTACAAAAGTGATCCAACACAGTGTAAGACAAAATCGATGAATATTCATGCAGTGTACATTACACAATATTTG
Organism: Stegodyphus dumicola; assembly: GCF_044657685.1. Classification (NCBI taxonomy): domain Eukaryota; kingdom Metazoa; phylum Arthropoda; class Arachnida; order Araneae; family Eresidae; genus Stegodyphus; species Stegodyphus dumicola. Next base: position 119,982,866 of record NC_140779.1, on the reverse strand, counting down.
CGAGGAAATTCCCCAGCTTAATAAATATTCGAATACATAATGAAGATAATCTCTGTAACTGATACTCAGATGCATTTGTTTCTTTTGAAAATAAATAATATAGAGTGCTGTGTAGCATCTAACAAGAAGCTGCTTTTGTGCAATCCACCTATAGTTTGGTAGTAATAAAAATGAAGTAAAAGAACAAAAGAATTCGTATGAATACATTAGATGCCTTTCTGACTTTTGGAAATGATACTTAATCAGTTACTTAAACTAATGAAGTAATAAAAATGAACTGAAAACTTTATTTTACATATGGCATTCGGAACTCAAACAACGCATGTCTGTCACTTTGCAAAAATGGTTTTGGGATGCCTCACTCTAATGAATAATTTAGCCTAATAAATCGAAAAGACTCAGTCCAGTGTGTAAAATACAAAATTAGGAAAGAAATCTTAAATTGGTGCAGGATGTATACAAAATTCAACAGATTTCGAAGACAACTAATGAAAGTCTTTCTTTTTCAAAAAACAATAACAAAAAAGTCTACCTAAATATCTTTGAACTTGCAGAATTTATTTTGTCTGTACATTGTTTTCAGATAAGAAATGTATTTAATCAATTATAAAAGCACTGGAAGATTCATAATCGTCAATTTGACTTTTTAATCCAATGACGGGCACTTGCCTATTCAGCACTGCCCACTCCTAAGCCCAGGAATGGTAGCCATTTTGTTGCGGAGGCATCTAACAGGCGGCTACCGTTGCCTACTACACTCATTCATGCCTTCTCCGGGACAATTACACTCATTCATGCCTTCTCCGGGATTCGATCCCTGGCCTTCGGTACCGCATTAGGCTTTCTTAACCACTTTTACCGTCTGGGCAACGCAGTTAGATGTAATATGAACTAAATAAATGTTTATCATGTTAATTGGCTAAACTTCCTAGTGTAATCAGTCATCTACTGTTGATAAATTGTGTCAGAACGTACTCACAAATGAAGGCCCTGTTATAATTATACTTTCCGTTAAGAAGTTAGCAAAACTTCATTGGCTTTTTTGTGTTGACAGGAACTGTCGATGACGTTTTGGCTGAAAAAAGAAATTTTTGTTTCAGAGGTGCCCAGCTTATTTGGTCGGCATTTTACATCTTGACACATGCATCGGTTACATTTCGGAACTGAAATATACTAGCAACTAAATATTAAATGTTTTCGATTGACATTTATTTCAAATAATTTTAATATTTTTAATTAACCACTAGATAACTTATTTTTAACATAAAATAAAAAAATTATAAAAACTTACCAAATTTTCAGAGAAAATTCAACCAATGGAACAAAACTCATGAATAAATACAGACAACTTATTCTCTATTTCCTTTATGTATTAAATCTTTTTATCGACGCGCGCTGAAAAATACATACGATCTTATATAAATAATCATGCATTTCTCTATGTTTTATTACAACTTGACACTTCATTGCGTCTCGAATTAGATAATATTTGTAGCCTTGGAGAGAAATTACTGGAAACTATCTTCATCCAGAATTGTAAAAGCTCATTGCTTAATCGACACTTTTATTAGAATAGTTAATTTTCAACTGCTAGTGACTGACTCAAAGTAAAAATACTAACTCAATAGGGGGGAAAAACGGACACACCAGGATATGAAAGATTTATCAACTTTCGTCTGGGTAATTATTGATTTTACCCACATCCCATTTTAGTCTTATCACGCAGTCCGTCCTGAAATCATTAGCAATAGCGCACATAAACACAATCCATATGCTTCTAATGTTGTTTACATTTATAATTTAAATCATCTTTTCCTGAGATGCGATAATTAATGTCCTCTTTTCTTTTCGCTTCTTTTGCGAGTCTGTCAAAGCTTTGTTATATGTGCCTTACATATGTACGTTTGGCTGTATGCCAGCCTTTGCTTCGAGCTCAAATGGAATTGAATGACTCCTGTAATTTCTGCCATTCATTCACATTTATCTGCTGCAGTATGACTTTTAAATAGTATAAAGTAATGTTTGCCATGAAAATAATTCTATGCCAGGTAAGCAATATGTGATGTTAAAGGCATTCTTTATTAAATAATGAAATGCATGCTACTTATATTTTCACAGATGTTATGAAATGAATATAAATGAACATATTCAAGAAAACTAACATATTTATATACATACACGTTCCGTTTTTTTAATTAATGTAGTTGCACGTGAAATAACTAAAACCCACTGGAGAGCTCTACAGAACAGAATCTCTTATCAATGAAAACAGAAATATCCATGTGTTCCAACATCAATAATATTTAATTCTGTTTCGTAACCATTGCCTTCTGCTAGAAACTAGATTAGGCCAGGGATTCTCAAAAGTTTCAGCGAACCCATTTTAGGTGCTTCGACCATATTGCCACCGCAGATTCTCAGGAATATGTATTTTATAGTATGTTTGCACTCTTGTTACGCAATTTTTCCACAACTTTACCATCGCCACAAAATTTTCACCATTTGAAACATTTTGGACTGTTGATATAAAAAACAAATTTCTGTTGATATGAATGGTGTCTTGACGAATTGATATTGATATGAATGGTGTCTATGAAGACCACTGGTCTAGGTTGTGTAAGTCCATGAAAACAGACCTTTTAAATCCTCCAGGATATCACGCCAAAAATTGTGTAAGAAGAATTCGCTATATTTGCGAAAAATAGAAGAATTCATGAAAGATTTTCATGCATAATTTGTATTTCATATTTTTAGTCAAATTTGTACACATTATTACTTTATTTTTTTTATTTATTTCAGAATTCGATCTGGCTCACTAAATTGATTTGCTGTTGCTATGAAATGAATAAACCCTAATCAAATAAAATATTAACTAATTTTTTGGCACATTTAAAAATTCTTTGCTGAAGGGATTAGAATGAATATAAGTCGAAAGCCTCTGGTGATCTGCAACTGATGTTGTCCGATGTGGTACGACGAAGTGAATGATCAAGAAATGTGTTTAGGGCTTTTAAAATTTCTAATTATATGATGCAAGAACAGATGGCTTAAATTTCGAAAATAAATTAAAGATACTGTGGTTTGCCAAGCGACAATACACTGAGATTACGAGACTGTGTAAAAACTTCATAGTTTACGCGAAGATAACACTTATTATGTTACATGGATTAAAAATGCATGACAATGTAGTACAGAGATTACATATTTACCAGAGCGGCAAACATGAAAAATCAAAAGACCCTCATCGAGTTACGAACTCCAGATCTTCAAGTGGCAGTTCGCTGTGCAACCAACTAAACCACGAAGTAAGGCGCTAAGAAAGAAGAAATTGCTTTAAATTCTATTCCATTTCAAGGGCGACAGGGGAGGGGGATACCGGTCTCCATATTCAGGTGGTGACGATTTATCGCCACCAAATGCTTATAGTTCAGGGGGACTTTTAGAACGATTAGTTTGTTTATTGGGGCAGGAAGTTTAAGTTTCTCTAATGTTAAAATTAAGCAAAACAACACTGGTCACCATCTAGACCGTTCGTAATCTGTGGCCTGCTGATTGTTGACCATCCGTAAAGTTTACTTCAGTAAGTTCCGATCGATAATTGAAACAAAATCAAGCAGGAGGACACCGCTATTTGGCTTTATATTTGTTTCTGTTTCTCATGAATAGATGACGTCAGTAGCTGTGTTTTCGTTCTTTGATGGAACCTTTCTCGACCTTTTTAGTCTATTATTTTTATTGTTTTAGTAAAAATGACGAAGTTTCCCTTTCGTCATTTTTACTTATCCAGCTGAAGAAGAAGTTTCTACAGTGAAATACAAAATCAATTAGTACTGACTATGGTTGACTGAATTCTTTAATAACCAATTTCATAGTCATCGCAAAACGTTTCGCAACGAGCATATCTTTTGATCAGTATTGTGAAATCACAATATTTTGTAATGATCCTGATTCCATTACCACATTCTCTTCTAGGTCGTACATTCGAAGGTTTCTGTCCATCCACATACAAATGACAAAAGCACCTCAGAAAAATTTGACATTTCAGTGGAAAATAACATCTTAGGATAATGGTCGTGATTTGGCAAGCCTAAATTTTCAAGTATTCGATTGACTCTGAAACTGCCTGCCTTAAGTTATGAGTTTGGGCTTGCAAACTTGGACAGAAAGAGGATAATCAAGGAGCGTGGATTTGTACCTCACATTATGTAGGTAATTTTGAACGTCCATGTATTTATAACTTATGACAAGAATGTCATCAATTATAGTACAAGTTTATTTATAACTAAATTTTTTGCTAAAGCGATGCATATTTAAGAGATTTATAGACTATAATTATCACAACTCTGGAAGGCCCTTTCATAGTAATCTGGCAGTGATGAATAGCTTTGAAATTTGTTTTAGGCTTGTGCCTCTCTTACTTAATACAGTCCTTTAATTTCTTCGTAGCAAATGCATTTATTTAATCGGGCATATCTATTTTGTAAGGAGAGGTCTAACATATAGATTATAGAACTGTGCAAAGCTTGCCCTGCTTTGGGAGCAAAAACTAGTCCCAAACACCTAAGAGACGTAAACCGAATTATCGCTGTGCATGAAGTAATTGCAGAGACTTATTATTTTAGTTTAGTTTAGTGACGGAGGACGTGGGCACCACCCCTTTACCATTATGGTTAATTGGTTTAGCGCCACGTCCACCCTTATCTAAAGCTGACTCATGTTAGAGCCAAACGAGATCCACTCATAGGGTACATTGATTAGTGTTACAAAACATAGATATTAAAAATGGTTACATCTGTGTGAACACAGTACTTATGAACAAAACTTTAGCAAGTGACACATAAGATTACAATTCAATACCCTAGCAAGTAATTTTAGCAAGTTACATATAAAGTTTACAATTCAATACATAAAGAAGATATATCATATATAATGATTATATTATACTGTTGTGATTGATAAGTGACGACATTGTCAACATGAATTTACTAATGCAAAATTTAATATTTAAACTCAGTATACAAAAACCCAAGAACATACAAATGCTTATATTTCATACATTGCCAGCTTAAAAATATTTATAGTGGAGAAGTATAAAAATACTTAGATCTCACATAAGTCTCTAATATTCTGAATGTCATTGTTAACTTTTATATTACAGCTTACTACTAAAGACACAGTTATTATATTAAAATTGGATATTAATACAGTTAAATGAATAATTGCACTTAGACTATAAATACACTATAAAAACATAATTCTTTACAATTTCTAAAATGCAATGATTCAAAACAATGATTATATGCGAATATTAGAAGAATGATTCACTATAAATATACAATGATTCAATACTAAAATTAATGATAATACTATTCATATTATTAATCATATATGCCATGTTGACATCAAAATAATATTTTTTTTGATTGATTTTTTTTGATTGATTTCTTTACAATGTAACATCAATACTATAATAGGTACTTAAATGACTATACCCATATATTTAAATGTTATTAATAACATATATAGTATTACTACAAATATGAATATATATATTAAATCACTGAATACTTGTATCGTAATCTTTATACTTCAGTCACTGCATATAATTATTGCTTTGTACATGTTCTAAAGAAGCAGTATGATATCACTATTGCATCATTACATTATTTATAATATTCAGTGTGCAAGGTAAAACTGTACAGTACATAATTTATAATTAACTGCTTTCAAGCAGAGACTTATTAAGAAATTAGACTAGTAGTCCAAGACAACACAATTAAACTTAAATCTTCAAAACCTCTAACCGAGGCGTCAGATTCAAAGTATTGGCGGCGAATAATTAGAAACTTTTCACAGCTGGAAATAACTACGTAAGATGGCCATGAGAGTCAGAAACGCTATCTGTCTTACAATCCAAAAATTTCAGCTTAAATACTCAATTCCGGTGAATAAACGGAAAAGAGAAGTTATAGTAAAAACTGAAGTGATAAATAGTTGATTGATTTAAATAATAAATCTTACAACTGATCATTTCGAAACAAAAAGTTGAGGACCGACTTCTCTTTGAACTTATTATATGAAGAAAGCAATCTTGCTCTTGAATAAACAGATAAACAAAATTTACAACAAATCACCGATTTCAGAAAATATCATTAATAATTCAAAATTTTAATAGTAGCATTAAGAAATTTTAAATTTTAAACTTTACTAAATGTATTATGTACTATGAAATGAAACAGACTTAGATGTAACGCTGTCAAAATATCGATTGCACAGATACGTAGAAAGTTAATCCATAATGAGGAGCAAACTTTTCAGCTGAGGTAACTTAAATATTCCTTTTTATTTCAATTAACATTTTGCAGACATAAATATTTAGCAACCTAATCCTGCCCGTTTGAAACATTTTACATATTTGATAACTTTGATGTAGGAAGAGCAGCAGCAAGCAGCTATCTGTCTGGGACGAGGTGAAGAAAACAAGTAAGTTGTGTTTAGGATGAAATCTTAATTCAGAATGAATTAGTTCCGTTCTGGATTCATTTGTTAAGATAATTAATACGGGTGTAAAATACTATTGGCTGTTTCAGGTTTAGTTCTATTACATCACCAGCGTAATGCAAGAGTCATATGACATGGATTAATCTCGAAATGACACAGTGCGAAAAAAGATTACTATTTTTTAAATAGAGAGGAGAAATGCCAAAATAAAGCTAAGCTTAAGTGGTTATTGCTAACTTAAGTTATAGTTTATCTATATTTTATCTTTCATCTTTCTTACACAAGCACATATTTATTACTATTTCAATATTATATATCTTACTAATTTCAATAATATATATTGAATGAAATTTAAATAATATTTAATAGTAAGCAGGTAATTTAAGAAATAAAAACAAATCAAGTATATTTATTTACGTTTCCTTGCAAAAAGAAATGACTTAATAAACAGTACAAACATAAAATAATTCGCTGAAAATTTGAAAATTATTTTTGCTTTCGTGTTGTTAATGAAAGCTACAGTCCCTAAAGTTTTCTTCTAATTTCTAACTAACAATTTATTTGTCTTGATTACCTAAATGTTATATACTACATAAGGTTTATAATTCTAAACCTTAGTATTCCTTTCGCAAAGAAATAAAAAAAAGCTTTCTGAAAATGTGTTCAGAAATAAAAGTACACTCTAAACAATTTTCATTTCTCAAGAAAACTTGCCAGATATGATGTTAATAAATTACTATCGACTCTGAAGCAAAAAGCTTTACATAATCTGTTTTCAGACATTTGTTTTTATGTTTTTCAAAACAAATTAATTTTGATGCCCTTTACTCACATTTTTCTTTGCAATTCATAGCGTACTTAATTACAATTTCTATTTAAAGCTGTTTCACAGGTGAAGGAAATAATAACTATCATAACGCAATTTTTTTATTTAAAATAGCAGTTAAAAGAAAAAAAAAAAAAAAAAAAAAAAAAAAGGGATTGAAAGTTTTTTTCTGAGCAAGAATAAAACCAGATGTTTTGATTTACGACGAAAACATTATCCATCTCTTTCCATTATGATTTATGTACTTTTTTTTTCTTTTTAATGGAAACATAATTTTTAACGAAGCAGAAACATAATTACGTAAATTTAATTAAAGGAAAGAGCGTATTTCATTACATAAAAATATTATACAAATGATGAAATAAGTTATTTTTTAACCATAATTTTTACCTAAGCATTTATCATGGCTTCTACAATAGTAAAAGGTTCATTGAAAAAAATGCAAATTTTGAAACTTATGTCTTGTCTTTACACCCAGTGTTTCAAACAGATTGAAAGATTAAGCTATCCTTGAAAGATGATAACATCTTGAATCCTTAAATATTATGCAATATCCTTGAATGATGACGAATTAAACCATACTACAAGTATTTGATAAATGATTCAAACCTCGCCGAAGACAATTTGCGTAAGAAATTTATTTTTCGTATTTCCAAATTACTGAACAATGAAGCAAATGTTATAGAAATTCTGCCTCGGGAAACAATACCCGGCTTGCGTACAAATTTCGATACTTCAATGACGGAACACCGTTATAAAGGTATCCCTTTGAAATCAAACCAAAACTGTAAAAAAACAGACAAAATCACTTTCAATCGATGAAAAAAGTGGCCAGTAGGTTTTTATGTCAAAAGATTCGTATTTTAGAAAACATCGGTCTTAAACTCATATCAGCCTACCAACGGCCTACCAATGGCCGAGCGGTAAAGACGCTGAACATAAATAAATCGGACCGAGGTTCGAATTCCGCGAACGGGCTGGCTGCATGGGCGCTTTCGCGCTTTTTCCAAATGTGCAACGTGTATGAGAGCTAGTTTCCCAGAGAAAGTTCTCCTTGAGGGCATCCCTCCCCTTAGGTAGATAGCCCTTGAGGCTTTGCCATAATCACATAAAACCAAACTAAACATTAAATTACTATTTGCAGCTAAGTTAAAAAGTAGAAGCTTAGTTAAAATATTATTTGCAAATTTAAAACTTTACTTAATTAAGTTCAAAATGGAAATCTTAACCTAAGGATAAGAATTCTTAAAGGTGTAACTATTACCGTATGCTTTCAGATAATGAAAATCATTTAAATTACATAGTTTTAACAATTTTTCTCGTATCTCCGAATCAACTTCTAAATGAAGTTTAAGGCTTGGTGTGATTTATATGATTATGGCAAAGCACTCGAGAGCTAAGTGCTTATGGAGAAGAATGCCTTCGTGAAGGAATTTTTAAGAGAAACTAGTTAGTATACACGTTGCACGTGGTAAAATCTGTTAACGATTTTACTGCCCTGCCGCTGGTGCGCACACTACAGATTTAAGGTTTAAATAGCCTCATTTGCATTCAAAACTGAAAACTTACCTTGAATTCACTGAAAGCTAATAGGAACAAAATGATGAAGACTAACAAAAAAAAAAAAGTTAATGCGACTTCCAATAGAATAACGTTCAGAAAGAATATTAATAACGCACACGAGGGGTTGAGGGACTCTCGCTAAGTATTGATACTGTCCAGCGAGATGGTTAAGGCAAGTAATAAACATGTACTGCTGCGGTCCAAGTTTTTCTGATTTATACAGAAAATACTGTAAAATAGAAATGTGATTTACGAATTATTTTTTCTTAAATACGTCTAAGTAAAAAGCGAACCTGAAATAAAATGAAATAAGTTCAACGAAATACGTTCCAAAATGAAAATAAGAACTTGTAAACATTGGTGAAAGTTTTTGTCAAGTTGTAGGAATTTATATTTATTAAACTAACAAGTTAAAGTTTAATTTTAAACTTTCCTATAAACCTTCATTCGCCAAATTGTCAGTGCCAGAATATTTAAAGTTGGTAGCGCCGTGTGAAGGAATGTAAATTCTATCTTGTGAAAAAAGAGTTTAAATACCAGAAGGAAAGTTAAGAGAAAGAGTTAGGCTACTGCCGTCACCTCTACATTTTTGAGAAATGAACGTAATCTCAATCAAAAGTAACGAAGAAAACAATTTCTTAGAAAATGCATAGACCTTTAAAACTCGCCATATTTGTATGTTAGGTCCTCGTTTGCTTCATTTTTAACTAATTTTGACTTTCTTTTATTTTTTTATGGAAAATATTCCAGCTTGTAGAGATTAGCGTTTCGATTTCTGAATTCGCTGTTTGTCTATTCCCGTGTAGCTTTCAAACATAATGGATTTATTTCTATTTTTAGATACTTGAAAACAGGTAAACGTCCTAAATATCCTGGAATAAATAATAATGCAGCAATATGTGCACATAAAAGAAATGTTTTCAGTTGAACAAAAGTTTCTTTAGGTAAAATAGTCCGCAAAAGCTTATTAAAACACTCAATTATTGTTCTGAGTTTTCCCATGTAGGCATTTTATCAGCAAATTCTTGTCACCACAGTGAAAGATATGTTGCTTTTACAGCTTTTATTCAGCATGACTCCTGCTTTCGAAAAAATGCCTAATGTCTCTACAAAATAAATAAATGAATGTTAAATAAGTAAATGAAAACAAGGCATGGTAGTGAAAATAAAATAAAAGTAAATATTCCGAGCAGTATTCTTTGCGGTTAGATGCAATTTATTATTCAGTTTAATTTATCGTAACAGTTAAAATATTCCTTGGGTACAAATCTGTAGGTAATCCTTTTCCGATAGTGATCGCATATCTTTATGGCAAGTTCCTTTCTCTACTATTTTACATGTTTTCTTCGTATTTTTCTTTTCCAGAAAACGTAAGGTTTAATTTGAAGAGCTGGTCAACCATCTTCGGAAGGTTGTACATTTTAAAGAATATACAATCACACATACTGAAAGCCAGCATTTTGGGGAAATAAGATAGTATAACGAGGGATTATGGTATATATACATATGATGTTACAAAAGTACTTAAACAAGAGCGAAAGATCTGAACCTTAGAGTTCAGTATAAATATCATGCCTGTGGGAATAAGAAAAAGAAATAACACCATGCATTCAAACAACTTTCTGAAACACTTTTTAAGATCATTCTTCTGAATTCGCGAAGAAAAGTATTTCCTTTTCAACGACCATTGGACTTTTACGAAACGACATCGTTTAGAAATTTTTTTTTTTTTTTTTTACTGCGGCTTTTTTTCTTTTCTTCCACCACAAATCGAAAAGTTACTGGTTTAGAACGAAAGCTGTTCCCTCTCAATATCTAACACCAAAGCGCTTTTGTATTTATGGTGCTAAGAACGCTAAAATATTTCTGAGTGTAGCTATTAAATTGCAATCAGAAGTACTTTAAAGATTTTCTTGTTCAGATAGTTAAAATTCATATTTGGTTTAAAAACCTTTGTAAAGTGTCAGCTATTTTTCAAATTATTTTATGATTGCTTAAATAAAAATTAATTTGAAAGTGCTTTAAACTCTTTCTTGACTCACACAGGGAAAATGCTCATGAGATAGATGTTTGATTTACTCGATATCTTGAATGGAATTTAAAGCAGTAAATTTTTATTTGATGCTCATTTACTAAAGCTGCAAATGTTTTTTTAAAACAATAAATTAATATCAACAGTCTAATGTTATTGCAACTATTCTAATTACACGGGAAAAATAAATAAACGCTCCTTATAATTTCTTAATTCATTGATTACTTTGCATTTTGAAAATTTTATTATTATATCTTTAATCGGTAATACATTTAGTTCTTTTACATTTGCGTTTAGGTGAGAAAATTTAGTAATCAATCTTTTGCACATGGATTATGTTAATTGATAATTTCATAAAACTTATTATTTACCATGCAATGCTGTTGTTGTAAAAATTAAATTTAATAATAAGTTTATATTATTACGTTCGTATGGGTTTCGTAATATATTGAACGCACACAGAACAGATGATAGCTTGATAAAAATTATTTTCCCAACCGAATCACAGTTGTGAAACTTTCACGCAAATACTATGACAGCTCTTCTCATTATGAGGGAGCCCAATTAGTACTTACCACTTCAAACTACTAAGAACATTAAACACAGCAGAATATAAAAATCCCCCATGCGTAAACTCTCAGAGTGAATACTCTGAGTACTCTGAGCTAAACTTTGAACTCAAATCTGAATTAAATTAAAGTGATGCTCTCTCTTACATAGTTTTCAAACATCCTTCAATAGATTGACCCTTTCGCCGACCCTTGCGCCAGTATCATGATGCCCTCACTTCCCGGCGAGATCACTTCGTCATCTGGATCATTCATCGAGATGAATTCTTCAGTTCGGTGAGTAATACCGATTTTTAAAAATTTTTTATTAGCACAATACCCCACTTGTAGATAAAATGTTATTTTAATTTATTGTTTTTAAGTACTCGCCCCCAGCACTCCTTGTTAACCAGATTTGTTACTCATATGCATAACAGAATTTTCTAGAACACAGCTAATTCATTTAATTGGTACATTTTAGTTAAGTTAATAAGGTGTTTTGGAGGATTTTAAGAACCACTACAAAACAAGTGGTGCTTTCACTACAAACAAATGAAATTGGACACATATATGCGTTTAATGTTATTAAAATTCATATGAAAATATTTACATGACATAATTTTTAAGATCTGCATCAAGTGTTAAAATCTATCGGAGGGATTGTAATAACAGCTAAGTTATATTAAATCTTATTGAATCCTTTTCCCGTTCGACGGAAACTTAGAATAAAAGCAAAGGCAGAATAATTCACTGTCTGTATTGATTGTATAGAGATTAACTCCCAAAAATTGTTTCGGACTGAAAGGAATTCCAATCATAGAACCCTATTCCCTTTAATTAATTTTCGAAAGTCTTCCTGTTAATGTAAGACTAATTCCTTCTGTATCTTCCTTTATCCAACAGCTGTTTTGTTCGATTTAAAGTTCGTTGTGAGAGGTAATGCATTTCAGATAAGGTAACCGTGTGTAACTGGTTTCAATGCTCGCAGATTATAAAAAATTTCAACTTACTATCTGTAAACGAAAGAAATATTTTCAAAGTTCAGCCATTAAATGTTACCCTCTTAGCGTAACTATAAGACGGCGATTTTAGCTATAAAATATCGTTTTGAGATCGACTGCTAACCTGGAAATACGTGAAGCTGTTTTCTTGCCCGGATAGAAGTGGAACATTCTGCGGTCTCATGAAGCCTATTTTCAATTGCGAGGTTCTTTAAATACGTAAAATTTGAGGATATTGGGCGACCGAAAATCCTTTCTCTATACAGTCATTATTTCTTCAGTCTGAAAAGGCCACTGTGTGGTGCAGAATAGCGGCAGCGTTTGTTGTAGTTCCGGTTCTTCTTTGAGGAGATCGCACCTGCGAATACCGTTACCTGCACTGTTACTGGCCAGCAGTATGAAGCACTTTTGCATAACTGTGTCGTTTCTGGCCCTTAAGGAGCGTCTGTGTGTGGACTTCACAGTATTCATGCAAGAGGGAGCTTCTCTGCACATTGCAACTAGTGTGAAGCAGTTGCTGATAGTTTATTTCGGAGAAAATAGAAGCAAAAGCTGCCATTTTTCAACAGCGTGGCGATCACGATTCTACGACTTAAACCCGTAGGATTTCTGGTTTGGGGATACTTAAATAATGCTCTTTGCAAGGAGCGGATTTAAAATCTGGCTGACGTGAAGGCACGTATCAACCACCACATTCATAGCATCAGCAAAGATAGTCTCCAGTTTGTTATGGAACGTGCTATTTTTGCACTCCCAATTAGTAGCTGAAAAAGGTGAAGCGCATATCGAACAACTTATGCTGTAATCATACGTAAGGTATATGCTTCGTGAAGCTCCTCTTTTTCTCTTGTCACTATCACTGTTTTCGTGGTAAACTCGTATTCTTGTCTTTTCATTAAGAATTTTATCGTAAACCCTTGGAGTCTATTGTTGCATTTTGGGCTAACAAGGCTAACAACATTCTTGTGTTTAACGAATCCATTTAGGCTTTTCCCTTGACGTTTCCCTGACAGCGCTATCTATCGGCCGATTTGGAAACTATTTTCTTTCCTTCGCAAAAAAAAAAAAAAAAAAAAAAAAAAAAAAAATTCCACTGCCTCTCCATTGTTTTGGTAAAATATCAAATCATTCTGACCAATAGTTAGAGAGTTTTTGAAATAGCAACTTTAATTATAACCACCCTGTTCTATAGAAGATCTTCGGTGGAAATTTTCCATAGAAACTAAGTTCGAGTTTTGTATATATTTCTTTGACTTGGCTGTTTTGACTTTTCGATCTGCATACAACAGTATAGTTGGTGGTCAACTTTGGTAGCTTAGGTATTTATTCTCTGTCTTAATGTAAAATTGTGTTCGTTTTTCTTAAATGTTTATAACTGCCTTTAATTACTATCGAACTTATTCCAACGTTTGACGGTATTTTCTATTTTTTCGGGAAGCTTTCCTATTTTAACAATTATTCATGTTACATGATTTTTTGAGATGCCATGCTACTTCTAAAGCGCTCAACGGTTACGGATGTCTTAGAGCTGACTGACATTCGAACAGGACATCTCGTCGGTACTACTAGCCCGTGTTACTAAACATAGCAACGACGAGCTTTAGTTGCTCTGTCGTCGAATGAATAATCGGATTATTCTCATTTGATGATGCAAATATTATTTCGCGAAATATCTTGAATTGTTGTAGCTGCCGAGAAATGTAGATTGCGTGTTTTTCCATTTCCCACACAGTAATTCTACGCGTTATTAGGTGAACATTTTATATAATTTTCATATCGAGCTGAGAAGTACTTGAACATTGCGTTTCGAGATCTTTGAATGATTTTTCTAGGCTTAAGGACATTATTAATTTAATTTAATTTTAAGGATGTACTCTAAATAGACTTATTAGAATTCAAGCTGAATTCTTGTATCATTTTTACCTCATAAATCAACAATACAATAGCCTCAATTGTACAATCAATTAAGGCATTTCTTCGTAAACTAACATGAAGTTACAAAACTGAAATGTTAATAGAAGCTTGACGTTCGCTTCACGCCAGTTGGTAATCACTTACAAAGCAAACATCAAATTAAGGACTAATAATCTCGATCTACGCTAAAGCATCTCTTAATAGAACTACAAGCAAAGTCAAAAACTAAAAACCACAATTATTAAAACTATAAAGTTTTGTGCTGATTTCATTGCTGGTGAGTTATTTTATGCCTGGTATAATCTGCAAGTTACAAAGCTCCTGGATGAAGTTATTAATGCTCTCTTTCTAAACTTAGATTCTTACTCATTACTGCGACTCACTTCATTTACATTTGGGTGGAACTGAAGGAAAATGCGGGACAGATTTAACATAGAAAATAGTATATTAATGAAAATAAGCCTTACAATATAATTTATTTATTGGCGCAACGTTATATTGTGTAATATGTAAATGTTAAATCCTGAGATTATGGGAGGAATTTTAATCAATTTAACTTTACTTAATTAATTAATTTAGTTATGGACGATAGTGTATTGCAAATATACTGAGATACAAAACGGATTCCTCAGTTATTAAATTTAATAAAAGTTTCTAATTTTACTTGAACTAAATAAATTTAAACATTAACTTTTACGAAACACTTCTTTTAACATATCTAGCTCATGCAAGTGAGGTCGCTATGCATGCAAGTCTATCTTCCTCTTCATAAAATAACTAAAATATGCAACACTGTCTCACTTTTGAGTTCGCCTTTATATGAACTGACATGTAAGATAACATGTATGTTGAATATTTAGGAAATCCCACACGCTAATAATAAATGCTTGACAAGCATCACGCAGCCTTAAGATTTTGTAAAATGAAAAATGTCAATCTCAGCAAAGCCCAAAACAGCTCCAGTGTCAGCATATGATGAGTGGAAATCCAGTTTGTTACATGTAATTACATTTTATAAGAGGTTTATAGAAACAATTTTTATTTTATGAAGATATGTATTTTTTTTTTTTTTAGTTTACAAAGTCATCTCTTAAATATTAAAGTAATGCAAGTGTCATTCAAGCTGTATTCAATTATTTTTTATAAAATAAGCTGTATTCCCTTATTTTTTCGACACTATAACTGTAAGTTTCTAAGAAATAAGGACAAAACCTTTGTTAGTGAGAAATTCTCGTATTTTATGCCTAAGCTTATTTGTCTCAAAGAGATCTGAGTAGTACAATTGAGTTTACGAAAATGAATATTCTAAAATGTGCGTTAACTCTGCACTTTCATTTGGTTATTTCCTCTTTCCAACTTAAATATAGAAATCTATTAAACTAAATCACATATATTGCCCATTTGGAACAAAAAGTTGCAGAAGATGCATGATTCGCTTTCTTTTTAATTTAAATGAAAACTGTAAAGATTATAAACCAAATGAAAAAAAGGTTAGTTTTCTATCGGACATACATTATTTTAATGTTGTTTGATATTCTCAGTGAAATATATTTCAAGACCATTTCAAACTGCTAAAATTAACCGTTAATTATTTTAAACTTGTTGAGGTTTGTTACTTAAAAATTATGAGCTTCTTTTTTAACATTATATTATATTTATAAACAAGTGTACAGATAATACTGTTCTTAAATAATTACAGAACAGAGTTAGACTTTTAAGACACATGTTGCTTGTAGTGAAACTATATACGTAGTGGGAAATATCAGATATAATACTTAAATTCAGTTAAATGTAATTTGTTAGGATATATTTTGAATTATCAAAACTTTTACTGAAGCATACATCATTTCGTTTCGAAAGTAAAAGTACAATATAATTATAATTTGCGAGCTCCATTCTTCATCATACCCTTATTTTCTCTGATTTCCTTTCCATGAGTGAAAGAGCAGTAAAAACCCCTGAAGACAGGTAGCTCGACTCCAGAAAAACGGGCTGGTTACATGGAGGGTTTTGCGTTTTTTCCAATGAGTTACCCCAGTCTCCTCCACGAAGGCGCTTTTTCCTTTAAATAGATAACCTTCAAGTGTTTTTTTACAATCAGATACTTTAAAATAGCCTGATTTACTTTCTTAGTTTACATGAAAATTTAAACTGAGTTATTTAAACATCATATGTTATAAGAGATTTCTCCCGCCTGCTTAACATGCCTTCGTGGTGTAGTCGTCAGCATGCTCGACGCGCATTCGAGAGGTCCGTGGTTCGAGTCCTGGCGAGGGCATTGCTCATTTTCACATTTTCGGCCATGATGGAAAAAGGAATTTGTGCCTTCCGTGCTCAAGCTGTCATCTAATATCGAATTATTCACAAGGAAATAAATCATCACATATGTATGTACACAGTGAGCGCACGAGAAAGAAACACATGAACACAAATGTATTACGGATGGTTAAAAATCCTCTCTTTGCAGTTTCCAACAATATATATATATATATATGTAGCTTATAATGTATAATAATAAATTTATTTTATTACGTAACAAATGATTAAATGTCGTTTATTTGAATAAACTGAGTGAACGAAAATACATTTTGTAAAAAAATGTAATAGTATTGGGTAGATAAAAGCGTTTCCCAGCATGAGAAATGCAAACTTTATTTTATGTCTTTATGACCTAATTTGGTGTTTTCTTTCATTTGGTTTTTACATATTAGTAAAGAAGTAGACTGCTTGAGGCAACAAATTAACTGGTTTGATTAAATCATGTTTCTCTGAGGAGAAACATTTAAACAATCAATTCTTTCTTTTCCAAACTTTTGCAAAAATATTTGTCCTTATATAAATTTTATAAACTAATTATCTTTGACTATTTAACAGCTTTTTTCTTCATGTCGGTTCAGGAGCAAACTTAATCATTAAGATGCCAATTTTAACATTTTATGAAATCTTCAAATTTTTATTCATTAGTGTTGCGTTCTACGGATTAGTGATTTTGCAATACTTGACGAAAACACTTCATAAAGGTCAAAGCACAATTTATTCGCCAATATTACACAGGAGAGTTCAAAGTCACGTTAAAAGTCGTCGAAAAACTACGATAAACACGCTGAAACAATCAGCATGACAGAATTCAGGTTACAGAGGTGAAGATATTATCATGGCAAAGCACTATAAAGTACAGCTCCTGATACGGTGAAGTCGCTCTCAAGCTAGACATTGAACTCAAAAGATTACTGATGGACTCAACATACTACTACTGCACTGAATTCAAGACACTTTCCGCGTACAAGCAGGGTATATATAGATTTAACCTACCTTCGAGAACACTCCCGAGGAAAACCGCTAAGAATGCGTTCTAAAATGTTCTCGCTCTATCTATGGCATATCACCAACGTTTTCGCCAAAGGGGCGAGTTGGCACCAAATCTGGCAACCCCGTCTTTACCAGCCACTTTCTGGCAACCCTAAGCCTAAGCTTAAACCCTAAGCCGGAAAAACCATCTCACCGCAGCTGGGCATTTCGCAACATTATTTTATGCTTTATTAGTGTGCAGTACTATTGCAAAAAATATGATGGTTTACATATATTACATCTTTATATTTCTACACTTTTGTACACTTTCTTATTTTTAAATTTCGCTTAAGTTTTCATAGATACATTTAAAATATATCTTGTCAAAACAGCGAGTAAACGCACTTTCGGAAAATAATCTATATGTTTGAAATGGGTGTAGAAAAGAAAAATATTTTCTATGAAAAAATTATATAAAAATTATGAAAACTGAGAAATTAAATTTACGAAAAGAAATCCTGTGCTAGGTATTCTAATCTTATACATAAGAACGCACATGAATTTGGAGTAACGTAGTAATGCATGTAATATATATCGGTAACTTGTTTTAGACACGGATTAAGATCTGGAGTTTTGTGAAAAGAGCGACAGGTAAATTTTTTGAAAACTAGCTCAGCATTTAATTTCTAAATCTTATGACAACCATCAATTGCGATTCAAGCAACTATTTGCAAGCTTGAACTCAAAGTCTCTGAACGCATTAATAATGGACCGGACATATCAATGGTTCTTTTTCGCAAGCATTTCCTTTCAGAATTCCAGCGGGGAAAATGGTGAATTAGTGTTTTCTATCGTTTATTATCTGTTGTAAAAATACAAGGTAGTTCCTGAAAAATCCCTGAGCGAGTTATTCATTCGTCTTTACGTGCAAAGCTGTTGAATACTTTACTGGTAAATAATAGTCAGCTTCAGTGATTGGAAACCAAAGTTCCAGTGCCTGCAGCTGGATAATCAGTTCCAGTGATTGGAAAGACGCAGTGTTAGGTTCTCCCCCTTTATTATTGTCACTGATGATTAGAAAGAGTTTGACTAATTTCACCGTTGTATTTTGCAAACAGTCTTCCCTGTTTGCATTCTTTGAGTTCAAGGATCCCAGGAAAAGCATTTTTAGAAACCTATCTAAATCATTTTATTGGATCTATACATGTATGTCTATGTGCATGGAACTCATAAACGTGATTTTCCCCTTTATATCCGGAAAATCGAAACATACTTAAAATAAAACTCTCTAAACTGCGTTTTTCCAAAATCAGATTTTCCCATTTGTTTTTCATGTAGCGTTCATTACCTGTGTATTTACATAACGAAAACAGACTTTCAGCCAAATATGTTAATTAACTCCGAAACAAATCTTTATCGTTCAACAGAAATAAAACAGAGTTATGGCTCCACTATTTTTAATGAAACATTTTTAGTAAGCTATTCTCTTTTCGTTCTCAAACTTACTTCGCTTCTGGAAGCAGGTTGTTCGCGATCTCCCCTAATTTTGCTGCCAATTGTAACTGTGTAAGGGACTTTCCCCTTTGTTATGGCATGGTTTTATTGTTTAAATGAAAGCACGGCCGGCTAGCGTGAACTGGTCGCTCTGGTCGCATTGGTCCACATCCAACCACTAACAGCGAATATAGAATCAATGGATTACTGAACTGGATAGATGCTCATACTGAATGGATGCTTATACTGAACGACATGCAAAATCTCAACGCCCTCCCATGACTAGTGCCAGACAGGACAGACATATTGTGACGTGAGCCCTGCAAAACCCTACGACCACATCACTGACCATAAGTCAGGAAATGGGCATGTTTGTAGCACGCCCAGTATCAGCTCGGAAGGTGTTTCGATGTTTGCAGCAGCGTGGACTATCAGCAGGGGGACCAATACTTTGGCTTCCCTTGAATGCAGCATAGAGAAAGACGACGACTCTGGTGCGCCAGACGACAAAACTGGGTACAAGAGTGGCAAAATGTCGCCTTTTCAAACAAGTTCCGGTTTTACGTGCAGTATTCTGTATTCTTATGGCCGTATACGTGTCTGGAGTGTCCGAGGAGGCCGCACGTCGCCTGCTTCCATTCGATTTCTATATAGGGGCCCTGCACCTGGTGTGATGGTCTGGGAAGCCATTGGTTACACGACACATACATCTCTAGTTTTGAGCGACGGCAATTTGAACGCACATGGGTACATATCTGACATCTTACGTCCAGTGGTTGTGTCTTATTTTCGAGGCCAAGAGATGCCCTGTTCCAACAAGATAATGCGGAACCATACGCACGTCGTTTTCTGACCGTCCTCTATACGCAGGGTATTCGATTGCTGGCCTGGTCTGCACGGTCTCCAGATCTGTCACCCATTGAAAACATTTGGTCACGGGTTGCTGTTGCTGAGAGACTGGCCCGCTACCTCTCTCCAGCTAATACGGCTGATGAAGTGTGGTATAGACTTGAAAGCAGCATGGAATGAGTTGCTCATTTCTGTCATTTAAGCCCAGTTTGACCCCATGCATAATGGGGTAACAGCCGTTTTAGCTGCCAGGGGTGGCAGCTGTTTCTACTAATTTCGCACCCTCGTTAACCTCCGAAATTCTTACGAATTTAATCATTTTTTCTCCATGCCATACTGTTTGCGTGCAGTAAATATCCTTTTTTGTATTTGCTTTACTTCATGGTTTTGCAGTTTTAATGGCCAGCAGTGTAATACCATGATAGAAAATGCATAACTGCTTTTATGTCATGACATTTCCTAAATACACAGTACTTTCTAAATGCACTAAAACTCCATAAATACACTAAAACTCCCTAAATACACAATATGTTATTCTTAATAAGCTTGAATTAAGAAATATTATCTGTTTAGGAAACTTACATAGTTTAATAATGATAATCTAGTTTGTTATCGTTCTATTCTAATGAAAGTTTTTAAAGTTTATAAAAGAGAAGCTTAACATTTCAGGTATAGAAGTAAAAAAAAATGAATTTTGAAAGCATTCCTTTAAAACTATATCTCTATTTCCCGAGGCTAAAAATAGTGCATTTTAGATGTGAGAAATAATATTTCTTTCCAGGAAAACTTCTCAAACTGAAAAATTTAGTTTTATATCTCTCTCCAAAATACGAATCTCTTTCTCAAAATTCGGTGAATATTGGCTGCATAGATAAGAAGATGCATCTGATGTGGTTAAAAAAAAAGGGAAAGAAAGAAGAAGAAAGAATCATTTCTTTTTCGGAAAGGGTTGTTGAAGTAGCTTCTTTCTATTCTTTCTCCATACAGTGAAAGACTATTTGGAGCAGGCCGTTTTGGATGAGCGCTTTCGTGGATTTCAAAGATTTGAATTATTATAATGCAGAAATAGAGTTTCGAAAATATGACAATTTCAGTCGGCAGGGAAAATATGCAAAATCTGAATATGTAATTTTACAGCTGTTACTAAAATTTATGTTCAACAGCCAAAACTTACTTTATTAAAATTAATATATTTTTATCTCTTTCTTTTGAAATTTCCTTAAATAAGCGAAACGTTAACTAGACATGACAAGAAATGAAAAGACTTATGTATATCACCTCAACGAACGCAGTGATTGGACAAACGGTCGAATTTTATTTTAGCTACTTGTAAAAGACTCAGCTGATCGGAAAGAAACAACAGACGAAAAGAAGAAGTACATTTAAAAAATCGCGAGAATAGTACTACATACAATGTCCTAAAATTTCAAACAGGCTTCATTTGGCCTCTTCTTTTAATCAAGAATTAAACGAAACGGTATAATTTCGAAGGGAAAAATGAGAGATAAAGTTTGGCGTTTGAACGGAAAAAAATTAAATTTTCTATTTTGAAATTAGATGCATAAAATATTTAATTATTTATTAATTAGCCGAAAAGGGACGTTAATCCCCAGTGGGATGTTAGTCTTGAAACAGCATTTTGCTTTGAAGCACTATAAACGGCTTATCACTTTTCAACCAAATATTAGCGCGCTAAAGAAATTAATAATGACGAATCTGTATGTACGTTCCTCGCATTGTGAAATCACAAAGGTATCTAGAGCCCTCAGGTTTTTAATAACGTAGTCGTTCACTCGAACATTGCCACCTGAAAGACCGAAATTTGAATTTCGAATTTATTTTATTATCTGTTTCATATTTTGAAAACCTTTAACCAATTTTCGATTAACAACCTCAACGGTTTCAAAGCGAACAATGGCAACACTGTACAGAATAAATCATTTTTTATCTCCAACTCACGAGTTTATCTACAGGAAATTCTCAAGAGATGCTGTTAATAAATACTTTGCAATTTTGCTGTGGAATCGAATTTAATGTGCCATAAGGGTTAAAAACGTGATATTTAACAGATGAAGTAAACACACTGAACGTTAATAATAAAAAGACAAAAACGTTTTGTGAAGCAGTTGAAAAACTTAATATTGATATGAACTGAGAAAAGACTGAAAAAAATGCATGCGGACACTTTAACACTGCATTGGGGAACTCTAAACGTATATTACGATGCTGCTTTTGCAAATTTTGTAATTTTACTATTGAATTGTGTATGGCGTAAGTGCCAAGAAAATTATGCTGAGTAAGTATAATAGCTAACTGGTAGACTAAGAGCTCAGCGAGAGCATAAAAGACCTTAACAAACATTTTTGTGAGATAGTTAAAATCTGAAACCTTTTTTTTTTTTTTTTTTTTTTTTTTTTTTTGGTAGCACATTATGTTTTGGAACATGTCTTTAAAGAAATTGACTAGTATACAGAATTTCAGTTATTAGGGAATAATTGAAATTACGCATTTTAGTCAATTCAGTTATCCTGGTTACTGAAATGACGGATGCGTTATTTCAGTTAAACTAACAGAATACTAGTCGGAAAAATAAGCATCCTGTTTTTCTGATTATAAGAGACAGTTTATTGAAAAATGCGATTAAATATTCAAGGGCGAATGTTATAGCATCTGCTAGACTTTTTTCTCTATTTTATAGAAATGCAACTCTCAATATTTGCATGTAATCGCTTCTTCGCTCTAACATGAAATAATAATATTCGCTCAGTAATTTTAAAGTAAAGTTCAACTATATTAGTGTGTAGCGCAGTGGCGGCTCGTGGCTAAAATTAGTGGGGTGCTGTTCCAAAAAAATTAACCTTTAAAAATTGTCTAAAAGGATTGGATTGGATTATTTAATTAATGGAAAAGCACACGAGGGATATCTGCCTAGAGGGATGCCTTCGTGGAGGACTTTCTAAGGGAAACTGGCTCGTATACACGTTACAATGGGGAAAACCATGAAAACGCCCATGCAGCCATTGTCTAAAAGGAGACAAACATGTATAAAAAGAAAATTTATTTTGAAACTTCATGAAATCTTACAAGAAAAAAATTAAACTTTGCCTAATTGCTTTAACCAAAATTGTTACAGTTCAATCTTTGTCTATTCATTTAAAAATGAAATACATTCTTCTTGTTTTAATTTGCGCGAAAAGATCAATAATTTTCTCCTTGATCTCTGGATGACAACTGAGGAAATTTTTCTTTACTGAAAGCATGCAAGCGCATTTAGTCTTTCCGAATTCCTAGTGCTTCTTAGAAAAGTTTTCATTCTTTTCAATGTTGAAAAGCAGCGTTCTGGCTCTGATGTAGTCATGGGAACTCTCAAGAGAACTTTTATCAGTTTCGTAATTTCACTAAGAACATCATCTAGATTATTTTCGAAGATAAATTTCAGTAGCTTAATTGATTTTCTGTATTCCTGGATATCAGACCTACAATAGAATACTTTTAGTTTCAAGCTTTTCTTTGTCAATCATTGGATATACTTCAGTGGTCAGTACTATTTCTTCTGTAGAACGTTCATTCCTAAAACTAGCAAAACATTTTTGTTCAACAATTTAGCAGCTGCTAAGTGTTTAGTGGAAGAATATCTGTGCATTATATCAATACACAAAAGTATAAAAATATATATAAAGTCACATATTTCCTTAGCTTCTGCCATCAGTGTCTTTGAAAACATCTCACAGTATTTTGAGTTCCTTAATTCGAAAATAGTAGTTTTGAAATATGTTATATATTCGTTAACTTTAAACACACTAATTTCTCTGGATTGCATTTAGTTGTATATTATTTCTCCATGAAGCATTTGATAAAAAAGCTCTAGCCAAAACTTGAAATTATCATCATTTAGATATTTTAAAATTCCTGTTGCTTTTGCAATAATTTGATCTGTATTTGACGTTGACTGAATTTCAGTAGGGCAATTTTTTAAAGGTTTAAAATTTTCATCAACTCTGTTTATGGTTCGTAAGGTGAAGTTCCACCTTTTGGAGGAATACCACACGCGCGGAGTATAAAGAAATCACGTTCCCAACAACATGCCAGAATTTCGGCACTGCAAGAGCGACAGTGCTCTTCTCTCTACCGTCACCATCGAGATAGATAAGGCCTGTGCTCTGAATCGAAACTGGCTTGTGACATCACGGTTAAGGGACCCTCAGCAAACTTTTTGTTAGCTTTTATAAGTTGTAATTTTTTATTCATTATGTTTTAAGAAATGAATTTATGTTTACTTTTGACATCTGAAGCAAAATAATGACCCTTGTAATAATTACTAACGCTAGTAATATAAAAATTGTCAGCAAAATTTATGATTATTTATTTTAATTGGAAACTAATTTTATATGAAATAACTGTCCTAAGGGGTTAAAAGCAGGACAATTATTTCATTACATAATATGTAGAATATCAAATGCAGAGTAAATTTGATTCTTGACAGAGTACTGTGTTCTTATTGATATTTTAAATTGATATTTTAAATTTAAATATCAATGTTTTTTGCGAATCATTAAATATCATTTTATCATGATGAAACTTAAATGCATATATTTAGCTAATATAGCTTCTGTTCACTTTTATGTATGTTATTATTATGCAATCAGTTTGTTTAAAATTTGTTATGCAATATAAATCTTTCTGAGAATGATAGAAAAGTTTCTGAAGTAATGTATGTAAGATTCATATTAAGGTAATTAAATTGCGAAAATGCAAAATGAAATTTTTAAAATGTACAGTTATTGAAGAAGCAGTAGTAATTGAATTCATATGTAGACATACTTGTTTTCATTGTATTTAAATTCAATGCAATTTTAAAAACAATTTTTTCTAATTATCTTTTAAATTACAATCTTTAATTTGAGTACGTGGCACCACCAAAAGCTATGTAAGGTAAGTTAAAAAATTTGCTTACATTATACAGAAAAGTTTTGTATAATGAACATGATGTTAGGATTTATATTTTCTTTTCATGTGGATATTAATAGAAAAGATATTTTCAGAACAGACGTAACGCTTATAGTTAAATAGGTATAATGTAAATATTTGCAAGAAATTTCAGTTTCTAAAAAATTTTTAAGTATTACAAATATTTTAAAAATATTTTCAAAAAAAATTGTGTATAAGTTTATTTAAAAAACTTTTTTCCTGTCTTATTTGGAATTTTAGTATTGATAATCTTCAGAGCTATGTAATAAACATTATCTCAATTTAACTACAGATTCTGTCGAATAATTATGTAGCATTAAGAGGAAAACATTAACTGTAATACAGATTAACATACAATATGTAAGTAAGAAATATTTTAAGAGACTATTTAGTAATTTATTACATTCAGAAAAATTTTCGGAATGATATAAGGTATTTAAATGTTAGTCTAAATATTAAGTAGTCTCTTGCATTCGTTTGATGCTTAATAATCCTGCTACATTAATATGATAGATATAAAAATATGCAATAATTATAGAATGAGAGATAATATGTGTTCCCACTGGCAAACATTTTGTTAAAGTAGTGGGTGAAACAAAAAAATTTGATGCGGTGGTGAGAATTAACGAGAGACACAAAGACAGTGCAGAAAAATCAAAGTAAAAGTTTTTGCTACTTGAATTTTAAAACCAATTTTTCCTTCAAAGAAATGATTTGCTTTTAAAAGCACCACACCATTCTCAAATAATTTTGTTTTGAAAATAAATACCAACAAAAGAAAATGAAAATATTTCATATTCGTATAAGCTTTGTAAAACATTATATTGTCGCTTGTAATTTTGTTTTAGACTGATTTTATAGTATGAGATAACAATTTCATAGAATAGGTTTAGAAAAACGCGTGTTAAGCAAGAAAGCTAAACTGCGCGAAGACCGGTCCCCTAGCAGTGACGTAGTAACTCAGCGCGCAGGCCTTATCTATCTCGATGGTGACGTCTCTACCCGGCTAGCGTGCTGCTTTATGTGTGCGCATGCGCTGGAACATGGACATGCGCTGGAACTGTGGAGCGCGCAGTTCCGAAACAAAGAATTTCGTACCTTTTTCACAAAGTAGGGAATGGCTACGGACATTAAGCTTAAGGATTATGTATTGTAAAAGTATAGAGAAAGAATTAAAGACTAAAGGGCACACTATATTAAATATTAAAAATAATAATAAGTGGAAATAGGTGTGTGCGGCAGTTCCACAGTGCTTATTACGAGCCGCCACTGGTGTAGCGTTTCATATAATTAAACAGAGATAATAAGATAATAAAGATATTTTTGGACTAAAAATGTAAAAAAGTAACATAAAAAATCTGTTTCTAAATGAAAATCTGAAAACGTTTCTTAGTATTTAAAGAAAACCAAGTCACGGAACTGTACCTTCGGAAATTTTTAGATTTCTATTTTGTAACTTTCAATCATCCCACTTTAGTTATCAATATAAGAATATAAAGCGCCATTTGCAGGAAAAAATCTTATTTATTTTTTTAGCTCAACTTAGAGCTATACTACTGGGTTGAAATGGCTTTTCTAAATTTATAACTTAGTAGAGCTTTGAAATATTTTAAATCCCTATTGATTAAAACATTTCATAGAAGATATATTTGAAACTTACCTTTCCCTCATCCACAAATTAACTTGAATGCAAATTATATAAGCTCTTAAATTTAAAAATAATTTTAATGCAGACTTTTCTACATGCATTCTTAACTTCTGCTCTTTTGGAAAAATCGTTTTACTATCGATTGCGCACTTAAGTAACCTATAAAATGTATCCCCATTTTAAACAACAAATTACATAACCTCGTTAAAAAAAAGAAAGACAGATTTTCTGTGTGTATGGATTTAGGAATTTCAAATGCAGAGAGACTGAACTTTGTAAAACTAAATTTCGAGATAAGTTTTAGCACTTTACTAACTTTATTTTCCCTCTGTTTTAAAACCTTTAAGTATTTACTCGACCTTGTTCCTGTTTTAAATCTCCGTTATACTGTTAGCAGCCAAATTAAAAATTGTAAAAGACTTGATTGTGATAATTAGGGATAACTTTGTGCTTTTCAGCGTATAAAACCGTTTTCTCCATTAACTCAGTCACATTTCCACAATTACACTAGTTTTGACAATTGAAAGTTGAACAACGGGTGAAAAGTGGGGAATATATAAGGTATTTCTCCTGCCTTCTTAGCATGCCTTCGCGGTGTAGTGGTCAGCACGCTCGACGCGTATCCGACAGGTCCGTGGTTCGAGTCCTGGCGAGGGCATTGCTCATTTTTCCTCTCTCCTCTTTCCAAAACGTACCTAATGTCTTTGCAGCGGCGCCCGAACTACAAGGTAGTGAACCCACTAAGATTTGGTGATTGGGTCGCCTAAACCCCAGTTGCCCTTTAAAAGGGGGAGTATGTAAGGTTTTCTTCCGCGTTCTTAGCATGCCTTTGTGGTGTAGTGGTCAGCACGCTCGACGCGTATCCGACAGGTCCGTGGTTCGTGAGGTCCGAGGTTTGAATTCAGGCGAGGACACTGCTCATTTTCCATGACTCCTGTTCTAAAAATATCGTAATACCTCTACAATTCTTGCTGATTTAAATGTCGATCAAAGAAAATAAATATACCTCGGCAAATATGAAAACTTCTTCTGAACGTTTTAACATTTCTATACCTAATCTCTCTGGTTAAATGTTTATTCACGTAGATTTGTATTTTAATAACTTAAGTTGGGTCGTTGTGTTTAGTTATGCTCTCCATCCCCTAATGAACGTTTAAGCACGATTTACTTTTGAAATCTCTACATCTCCACTACTAAAAGACTTACTGTGTCTATTTATATAAACACTATTCAACTCCAATGTTATGTCAAAGCATTTCATCAGCATTTATGATGCTTGCATATCGAAGTTGATGGATGTAAAATCAATGGCTTTGAATTTAGAAGCAGACCTAAAATTCTTGAAGCTCCTACCATATAATATTAATTTCTTTGAATACAAGTATTAGATTGAAAATATTTTGAAATTAAAATCACTACATGAGTTTTTTATTCTGTCTGTTGAAGTTTACAGGACAGAAAAAACTGAAATAATTCCCTATATTCTTTTAAAGATTTTATATTGCAAGCAAGTGTGTAGGAAAGACGTCTGTTTAAAACACTCTGTGCACGAAGATGGTTTTTCTTCGCGAATCGTGAAATATATTACTTGATGTTACGATATCACTACTGTTCTAGAGGCATTAGAATTTTTTTGAAGCAGCAGATCTGAAAAATAAACACCGCCCTAGCCGGGACTAGAACCTGGACCTCTTGAATACGTACCGAGTTTGCTACTGTTACACCACGAAGGCATGCGGAAAGGAGGGAGGAAGTACCTTATAAACCTTTTGATCTATATCTATCTGGCATAAACGTATACTTGAAAATATTTCGATAATAGTTTTCGTAATTATCTTATAGTTAGGAAAAATATGTGCCGCGAGCAGGTCAAGTGCATCTTTTTTTGTATGTTTTCCGAATTACAATTTAACTTAAAATTATGAAATCATCTCTGAAGTTACCAACTGATCTTTTTATTTACTTTTTAAACTGTAAAGTCAAACTGAGAAAAGGAGTATTTACCTTTAATCATTAGTTATATAACTATGAGTTGCCTGTTTATTACTCTTGCAGCTTTTATAAATAACGCTTGCCTGAAATCTTTAATATTGATGTATAATGCATGAAAGGAACTTCCTTCAGATGTCTGTTATAAAGCTCTTAGCAGATCATTACTAAAGGAGGCTAAATGTGATGCTTTTTATTTTGACATTCGAAATTCTAATAAAAATGCGTCTGCAATACAGAAAATAAATTCCTTCGCTACTTTCTTATTCTTCACCTTTAAATTATACTTTGATGCTATAAAAATGAAGATAGGATGAAATAAAGATAACAGTTTAGCAATAGCTTTCGATGGTTTTTGAAAAATTGTTATTTGGATGCATTTCCTCTTTCCCCAACGCATTAACGGACAAAATGAGACTCTTAAATAACTTAAATAAATGGTTTTTAAAAAGCTGCTCGGATACATGACATAAATAATTTAGTTTTATTTTACATGTTTTGAACATTTTTCTTAATATTTTTATCATAGAGTGTAGGGTTTATATTTATTTTAACTAACATTTATTTTAAGTTTAAACTATCTTTCCTGTCAAGCCTTACTTTTCCCTGGAACTGCCAATGCCAGAATATGTACATTTTAGTAGAACGCGCAAGGATTCAAATTATCAGCGGAAGTATTATGATTTAAATAGAAGGAAACAAGTTCGGTGTGTGATATTCTTACTTCACGAGCGCGGAGGTAGTTAGCGAGAAATTGAAGAACCCCGCGTTTCGGCCTATGTGCTTGGCGGGAAGTAGTGTTAATCGTTCAAGTGAGCTTCAAGTCTGCTGAATTAGC
Organism: Stegodyphus dumicola; assembly: GCF_044657685.1. Classification (NCBI taxonomy): domain Eukaryota; kingdom Metazoa; phylum Arthropoda; class Arachnida; order Araneae; family Eresidae; genus Stegodyphus; species Stegodyphus dumicola. The sequence goes on along the minus strand of NC_140779.1, from coordinate 119,953,407 downwards.
AGCGGTGTTGTAAAACGCGGTGAGTTAGTTATTTTAGAGAGCCTCGTAGTAGAGTCTTGTCTTTAGTTTCTTTTCAGGTTATTATTTTTATTTGACTGCCGAGTTGGCACAGTCTGTGAGCGTCAAGAGCACGCAATTGTAATTTTTACGTTGAATAAAAAGGGACTTAAACCCTTCACAAGACTCTATCTTTTGTACAGTTTTCACAGTCACCCCTTGGTTGCGTGCAAGTTGGATGCGCGCAACGTTACATTGGCGCCCGAACACTTATCGAACTGAAATGGCCGAAAATTGGATGGAAGCCGCTGGACAACACCAAGAAATGACAAGCCAGTTAGAAAGATTTGGATACCTGGTCCAGGCTTTGAGAGCATCAATCAAGCCAAACGTCCATTTCGACGGAAAAAATTCGGTGGCGGTATTTCTAGAAGGTCTAGAAAACCACTTTCAGCTCTACCCTGTTCCCGAAAGACAAAAAGTTGCCATCGCCTCATCAGCACTAAGAGGACAGGCCGCGCTATGGTGGAAAAACATAGGCAAATTTTTATTAGGGGAATTTGGAAGCCAGATATATACATTTGAAAATTTCAAAAAATCGTTAGTAAAGGCCTTCTCCATAGTGAAAGATCGCGCACGGCTGGAAGCCGAACTATATAGTTTCTATCAACGGGATATAGCAGAATTGACGGACTTTATTCTACGAAAAATCAAGCTAATGGATATGCTGTATGGGAAGAAACCCGATGCGGAGATAATCGAAATAATATTACCAAGATTGTTACCCGCTGTTCAAGACTACTTTGAAGTTAGAAACCCAAGCACATTGCAGGAACTCTTCGAATTGGCGGTGAAGTTTCAAAATCGCAGAATAGCGGAAAAAGCGAGAGGGGAAACATATTCTCAAAGTACCCGAAGGAAATCTTCAAAGGAGGAAACCAGAAATGGAAATCGCTCTTATGGGGGAAAAAGCTATCAAGCTAACGCATCGAAACTCGAAGGTCAAGGCCCAAAAAGAAAATTTGAAAATAAGCATCCGCGTACCCAGAAGACACAGATTGAAAGGAAAGCTTTAAACGAATAGAGGGGCCTGTGAAAGGGAGGGTCTAGACCCCGGAAGTTTTAAAAAAACCCTCAAATAGACATTTAAATACGGTCATCGTAAAAAACTCACAGCTACCAGTTCTGGTTGGCGATGTACCAGTAGAAGCCCTCATCGATACAGGAGCAGAAGGAAATTTTATGAGTGAAAATTTCTTCAAAAAGAATTTTTATAGGGTACGACTATTTAAAACCAAAAATACGGAAATTATAGCGGCGCAAGGAAAAACATGTCACTGCATCGGGAAATTATCATTAAACTTACAGGTAAAAGAGGAAAGTCTCAAAGTATTAATTTTTATAGTGAAAAATCTGCAACACTCTCTTATTTTAGGTATGGACTTTTTAAGGGCCGCGAGGGCCAAATTAAATTTTCAAGATAGTTCCGTGGTGTTGGAGATGGACCACAGGGTGGTGGAACCTGTGGAGACACCGCAATTGGACCTTAGCCATCTGAATGACCATGAAAGGAAAGCAATACAGCAAGTGGTGAGTAATTTTTCTCATTTGTTTTCAGAAAAACCAGGAAACTGCCAAATAGTGACGCACAAGATTCAATTAAATGCCGAAAAACATTGTAGGACTAAGCCATACCGTTATGACAAACAAAAAGACGTAATCATCGAGGAACATATTCAGGAGATGTTAAAGAATAAAATAATAACGCCCATAAATAGTGAGTACGCGAGTCCAGTCGTACTATGTAGGAAAAAGAACGAGTTTCCTTCTTCGGATATAAGGGCTTGGAGGTTTGCTATCGATTACAGAAAACTAAATAGCATTACTAAATTTCCAGTTTACCCTTTGCCGGTTATAGACGAGATCATTAGACAGATCAAATCGACAAGATATATGTCTACTTTGGACTTAACGTCTGGCTACTATCAAATAGCTATGAGACCCGAAGATATACATAAAACCGCGTTTATAACAAAATCGGGCACTTATGCATTTTTACGCATGCCCTTTGGGTTGTGTGGGGCCCCATCAACATTCCAGAGAGCTATGGACATTGTTCTAAAGCCTGTCCTAGGAAAATCAACTTTAATTTATCTAGATGATATAATTATAACGAGTAGTACGCTGGAACAACATATTAATGACCTAGAACAAGTTTTTAAATTATTAAAAGAGGCCGGTCTTACAATTAACGCTTCAAAATGCAAGTTCGCAACTAAAGAACTTAAATATCTCTTTTATAAAATTTCGCAAAAGGGTATAGAAACGCAAGATTCAAAAATAAAAGCTATTAAGAATTTCCCACCGCCCAACACCGCCAAGAAACTTTCATCCTTCCTTGGGTTATGTTCTTACTATCGATCTTTCATAAAAGATTTCGCTAATATTGTTGAACCACTCTTAGTAATCAAACGAAAAAAGGGTACATTTACGTGGACAGCGGAAGCTAACACAGCTTTTGAAAGATTAAAAGAAGCGCTTATTAATGCCCCTGTTTAAAATACCCGGAGGGGTACGAAAACCTGGAAATTGCAGCAGATGCGTCAGACTATGCGGTGGGTGTGGTTCTTATGCAAAATAACCACCCGCTGGCATTTTTTAGTAAAACATTGAATCAGACACAAAGGAATTATACAGCTACAGAAAGAGAAACATTAGCCGTATTAATGGCTGTACACAAATTTCGAGTTTATTTCGGAAAATCGCCAGTAACAGTCTTTTCGGATCATGCGGCTGTTGGTAGACTTTACTCGGGGAAAAACCTAACGCCCAGGTTAATAAGATGGGCTTTAAAACTCCAAGAATATAATATCACAATAAAATATAAACCGGGTAAGGAAAACAATGTAGCTGACGCACTTTCTCGTATAAAACTGGACGATGAAGGAAATGAACTTAAATGCGCTGTATTGACTTCAAAAATTTTAGATTCTAGAGATACGGTTATTACTGAACTGAAAGCTGATCCTGAATTTGGAAATATTTATGCTTATTTGAAAGACCCCGAAAGCTTTGAGCACACAGATATCGATGCGATAAGAAATAGAGCAAAAAACTATGAAATAATAGATAATTTATTATTCTATACGAAAACAACAAACGAAAATCTTGAGTATAAGCCAGTCATCCCAGCCTTGCTTCGATTAAGCATTTTGAAGGAGTTACACGAAGCAAAAACAGCCGGCCACCTAGGGGTCAGAAAGACTTTAAAAAGGGTACGCGAGGCGGTATATTTCCCGCAATTATACAAAACAGTAACGGCGTATGTCAGGTGCTGCAATCAATGTCAGTTAATAAATGATATTAATTACAGCCCGGCCGGGTACTTAAATAGCATTCGCGCTACATTTCCGAATGAAATTTTAGGCATAGATCTCCTTGGTCCCTTCCCCCAGAGCGAGTTAAATAAAAATCGTTTTCTTTTAGTAATAGTAGATCATTTTTCAAAATGGACAGAAATTGTTCCATTTAAACGCGCGTCAGCCGAAACAGTCGCAGATGCATTCTTACACAGATACATTTTAAAATACGGTGCACCGATAAAAGTCCTTAGCGATAACGGAAAACAATTCATTAGTCAAATATTTGAAAACATATGCAATGGACTTGGCATACGCCATATCAAAATGGTTCCGTATAGACCACAGGCTAACATAGCAGAAAGAGTTAATAAAAATATAGTAAAAATAATTCGCAGTTACGTGAGCACACATCACAAGCGCTGGGATGGCTACATAAATGAATTAGCTTATGCTTTAAGAACGGCACATCATGATACTACGGGAAAAACTCCAGCAGAATTATTTTTAGGCAGAAAGTTAATTACGCCTTTAGATAAATTATTCTTTGTGCAACAAAGAGAGCAGGAGTTTAAACAAAAAGATGTGCAAAAGTTGATTGATCAGGCGCTTAAAACCTCGGATACGGCAAGAAATAGGCAGAAACTATATTACGATAGAAAACGCCGTGAAGAGATTTTAAAGTTGGGGATAAAGTATTGAAGCGGAAATTTTCTTTATCAAGTGCCCCAGACAATTTTATGGCAAAGCTAGCTCCAAAGTTTGAAGGCCCCTATGTAATTCAGGAAATCAAAGGAGTAGTCTTATAAAAAATTGAATGAATGTGAAGTAAGCAATAACTAAGAAAAACGAATCGTTTAAAAACAAAAATTTATTGTGTCAAGAAAGTGTAAATTATAATGTATGTAGAAAGATACTGATACTTATTCCTTCCAGATGCTGGAAGGAAAGACCAAGATTGATTGATGAAGTCCAGGAAAAGTTGCTGTACGAAGAGAGCTTTATAACGATCAACAGAATTTTAGTATACAAATTGTTACATAAGATTTTTTTTGTGTAAACGAGGTTCTCGCCAGTTAGTTCAGAATTAGAGAAACTTACAACAGGTCGTTTGTAGGACCTGCTTCCAAGTTTTCCAAATTCTGGCAGCGGCAAATGTAGGGTATATATTTTTATTTTAACTAACATTTATTTTAAGTTTAAACTATCTTTCCTGTCAAGCCTTACTTTCCCCTGGAACTGCCAATGCCAGAATATGTAAATTTTAGTAGAACGCGCAAGGATTCAAATTATCAGCGGAAGTATTATGATTTAAATAGAAGGAAACAAGTTCGGTGTGTGATATTCTTACTTCACGAGCGCGGAGGTAGTTAGCGAGAAATCGAAGAACCCCGCGTTTCGGCCTATGTGCTTGGCGGGAAGTAGTGTTAATCGTTCAAGTGAGCTTCAAGTCTGCTGAATTAGCAGCGGTGTTGTAAAACGCGGTGAGTTAGTTATTTTAGAGAGCCTCGTAGTAGAGTCTTGTCTTTAGTTTCTTTTCAGGTTATTATTTTTATTTGACTGCCGAGTTGGCACAGTCTGTGAGCGTCAAGAGCATGCAATTGTAATTTTTACTTTGAATAAAAAGGGACTTAAACCCTTGACAAGACTCTATCTTTTGTACAGTTTTCACAGTCACCCCTTGGTTGCGTGCAAGTTGGAGGCGCGCAACGTTACAAGAGATGAAAGTTATTTGGAAATGCAATGAGAGTAATTTTGATAAATTTTAACTCATTTCTGATTTGGGGTTGATTCGAATCATAATTGATGATTTAATATCAGAAAATAGAAAACAAACATTGCAGTACACATTTAATCATTGCGATATTATCAAATCCTAAAATCTGATTCTCCAGTTTATTTTTCTTTCCTGTCGTCAAAAAGGGATTTTCTTTAGCTGTTTACTAAGCAGTGTGCAGATATTAATTTTAAAAGGACTTATGTACGTCCGTGTTCATTAAATTTTTATTGTTACTTCTTCCATGTATTGCCTGTCTTACTACAATATATATTGTGACAGTAAACACTTTTTATTCCATAACTATAACAATATATTTACAGCATATTATTACATTTATAGATAACATGTTTAACAAGGTTAAATTTTTGTAATATGGCAAAACATACGAGAGTTAGCTGCTTGAGAGAATAGATACCTTTGTGTAGGACTTCCTAAATGTAACTAGCTAGTATTCGCGTTACACATTTCGACGACAACGAAAACCAACCATGCAGCCAGTCCTTTCACCTGTGATAGTGGGGCCGTATGTAACAAAGAACCACTTCTTTACTGATTCTGTGGAAATTTGTGTTAAATAATTTTTTGTTCATTTCCTAAACGTTATTATTTGCAATGAACTCTGACAGCATATGTCCTTTGATCTGATTAGAATACTTGCTTCATGCTGTCCCTAGCGTCTTAGTTCATCTTCAGGAAGCATTCAGTAACTGTTATATTCACGATCAATATAATGACACACTGTATTCTACTTCCATTTGTGGGCTATCCATTGATAATATCTACATTCAGAGAACATATCATAAAATTATACGGGTGATATATATTTTTTTTTTTTCATTTTCGCATTACTGAAATAGACATTTCTTAGATGCCTACTTACTTTTGTAGCATCCTGCATTTAACATCACTGATATAGTTCGCAGAATTAGCAGGGTTTTGTTTCTGCCTGTGGTAGTCGATCTCATTCTTATAGAAATTCTATTTTCATTTTTGGAAGATTCTAGGAAAGTAAAGTGAGTTGCACTTGCTTTTACAAAAGTGTCATGTATATTCCGTAGGTTTTAGGCGTGGAGATGTGATTGGCCATTTCATCTGGTTAATAACATCCCTATCAAACATTCATCCCCCAAATGAATTCTATGAGGACAAGTGTTGTCGTACATGACCCTGAGCGTAGAATCAACTACACCTATGAAAATGTGAACATAGGGTAGTGAGATGTCTTCTCTATACTGCGCATCGGTCACAGAACTTTTGTCAATAACATGAAGATCTGTGAGCCAGTCCAACATGATGATTTCCCAAACATTAAACTTCCGCTAACGTATTGGCCCGTCTCTCGAATTTGAGAGGACAGCTAGTAAATCCTTGAATCTTTCCAGATGACGGTATGTCGGAGTTAGTATGTAGGCTGAAGCGGGCTTTATAAGCGAGGAGAACGGTTCCCTCTGAGGCTTGATCTAATGCCCAAGTTTCTATGGCATACTCAGTGGCACTCTTGTACGCAGAATGCAAACGGCAATTCTTGTGGCAAACAGACGATATCTTAGAGCTCTATGTTCTGATTTTCAAGATTGGAGTTGACACTGATTTCATTTATGCATGTCAAAGTCTTCCATTAGAAGCCTAATCTTGTGTCTTGTAGACAGGTTTCCGAGAAATAAATTTATTACCCGGATATATTGACTAGTCAGTTCTCCAGACTAAACCATGTAAGACGTGTTTAAAATGCTTCTGTGATTGCAAATGCAACTCGCTTTATCCTAACCAGAACTTTCTAGGACCTGAAAAAAGTGTTGCCTAAAGGATGGGACCGACTGCCGCAGAGATTCATAAACAGTATATCAAAGCATGTTTGCGATAACTGCCTGACTGTTAAAGGGAATAATAATCACTATTACCTTGCTTTTATGTTCTGTCTTGAAATCTCTCTCTTAGATATTCTAAATGCGCCTTCCTCATGATCATCGATGTGTACTTTGATTGTTATTATGGCCTATGTTTTTGTATTATATGAGCTTATGTAATACCAAATTTCATTAACACCTGTCGATCTCTTCTGGAGGTAATCGAGCAAATATGGAAATTCTCTTGATTTTGAACACCTCTGTACTTTAACGATTGCTGATTTCTAAAACTCTCTTTCTTGAAAGGAGACACATGGTACTGCTTACCAGAAGATGTCTCTTTCTCGTGTCCCCATAAAGTTCGCATCATTATTATCGATCACTGTACCATCACGTTATTTTATGTTCAGCATAATCAGAAAGATAGTCCTGCCGCTATCAGCGAACCTGTAAGATTACCTGTAACCGAATAACCTGTAAAATTTAGGCAATCATTTAGAACACCATATAGTATAACAGTTTAATTACGTGGTAAGGCTACTATTGACAGAACCACTCGGAAACAACAATAGGAACGTAACTGTGAATTATTTTGTAATTAGAATCGACCTTTTAAGAGCTCTTCTGATACCTGAATTGAGAATAGAAATAAGGAAATGCAACTGCTTTCGTTAAAACCTCCTCCATGAACGCATTCCTTCTCATACGTAATATTTATAATGTACTTTTTAAGAAATAAACAACTATTAATTTAGAAGTCAAACAACAAAAATTGTTAAATTTGTTGTTTGACTTCTAAATTAATACTTGTTCGGCGTGTTATTGTATCTTAACAACTTCTAATTCAGCGAGTAAAATATAATGTAACAGACAATAATTACAGTCTTAAAACTTTTGAATATTTCACATTTAAACAACAAATTCAAACAAATTCAACCGACGAATATTTTGAAAATGTTCACAATGAAATTCCTCAGTAATTTAGCACTTTTCCCATCAGCAACCATATTATAGAAGCGAACACGAGACTTCCCAAAAGCTGAATGTGCATACCACTACACTACAATAATGTATGAGGGGAAGGTTTTTACATTAATTTTAAAGTAATTTAAAAATGAAAATGTAAATACGATTACATTACAATGTTTTAAACATGTACTGTCACAGTAGCTAAAGTTTAATTATCGAATATTGCACTGAAATTAAAATACAAAACAAAAAGAGAAAATAACTATTTATGTATAACTTAGAATTCAATTTAGATTAATTAAATTTTGTTACATTATACTTGTATTTCGATTTGCGAGCTCAGAAATAGAGAAATGCACTATTTTTAAGGAATATCTGGAATCAGAATTGTTAGAAAACAGTCCCTTACAAAGCTTTTCAAGTATTCGAGGTATTCTAGACATCCGATCTGACTTAGTCTACGTCAGTTCTTTTTTTTTCTGACAGAAACCCAAATAACTTACTCCACAAGGAGGCTCAGAATTCTTTTGTATTCCCAGTTACCCTCTTTCGATGGTCAAGCTTCCACCACAAAGATGCCTTAATGTCCTGTCAGACACATCCATGTGAATTTTTTATGCTCGTGATTATGGCTTTTCGGGTCTCAAGGATTTCAGTGAAAAGCTGGAGTGAGAAATGTTAGCATCACAGAAGGAATCCTGAAACCGTGAAGTTAAATTATTTTGTTCAATGTGCTAGGATAATAATTGAATTCTTCTAAAAAGGAACTGAGTTATAACATATTTATTTTGGTTCTTCAACTAATAAACGTTTGTATTTCATACAGTAAGAAACAAACATTTAGTATGTTAATTTTTTTCAATTTTTTCCCTTAAAAATAAATAATTAAATAACAATAGTAAAAATCTAGAAGTTCACAACTGCATACATGTAAATCTGTGCTCTATTTTATTATTTTGTATCATCCTGATTATTCTTGAATAATAGATATGTTAGAAGCACATATCAAAATTGCAAGGGGCTAAAACGCCTTTACTCTATACTACATTAACGAAATGCACACACATGAAGAATACTCTGAAATGCATGCACATAAGGAATACACCAAAATGCACAATCTTCAAGTATCCGCTCCAAAAAAGTCAGTAGAAACTGTCAACATAGGATAAAGCAACGAACAATAATTCTGAGAGACTTCATATGTTTATACAAAAATAAATAAATAAATAAATAAAATGTAAGTAGATTTCATTATGACCTTCAAAAAAGTGTTTAAGTAAAAAAAAAAGTTTTAAAAAGTGTATGTATGCATTATTACTAGAAATGCAAAATCTTCTGTAAAATGAAAAGGATATGCCAATTATTGTAACTGTCAAATACTCTGTATGTTAAGATACGATCTACTAAATGTGCGGCCAATTACTTCGAAAATACTTACCATCAGTGAAAGACCAAGAAACTGGGGACATTGCTTCGATGCCGTAAAAATGGTCGTAGAGCTAAGAGTACAGAACTTATCTTAGCTCCACTGTTCCAAGTCACATAATGTAAACATATCCGAGAAACGCTAAACATATTACTATCAGAATTTAATTAGTCTAGAAGCTTATCCATACAGTGTGTATTGGTAAGCTTTAATTAAATTTCTGAAATGTAGCGAATTTGCAAACACATTAATTCTAAAGCTACGTTTATCCTTTCTCTTAATCCGGCGCTGCTATCAAATCCAAACGCGCAGCTTTCTAAAGGTTTCGATAATCCACAATAAGAAGTTTCTTCTTAAAGTCTTATTAAATTTATAAGCCCTAAACTTGCTCAATCCTTATTCATTATATATTATTTCTTGCAACTGAGTAACATTTCAGCATCGTCATATGCTTGGTATGTAAATTATAAACTTGCTTGCAATAATAAAGTAATGCTTGGTATAAAATTTGAAATTTTGAGGCAAAATTTGAACACAAGCAGCGAAATTTATAATTTTATTGACCCAAAATTCCGCATAAAGACTCATAATTCGCTTACGTATTCATAAATAAAAATTACGTAAAATAAAATGTACTTAGATGTACCTGTAATCATTTATTTACTCTGAGGAAATCCATCGCATGCAGAGGGAAAACTGTATTTTGAAACGAAATAAACGTGCCTGAATGACAGACACAACCACCTCTGACTTTCACGGAATTTCCGAAGCGGCTTTCGATACCACCGATTAAGTGACCAAGCTTACCAGATTGCAATGTGTGCTGTTCCTCTAGTAGAAAAGGTTCCATTTCTTAGAGTTTGTTTACAAGAGATGCAAGCGCAGACAATGCACCAAGGCACCCTAAAGATTTTCGATTGGATTGAAATCGTGAGAATGTGGTACCCGTTCTATGAGAATAACGTGTTTACTCTCAAACTGCGTACCCAGTAAGTTTGCTTTGCATGGGGGGACATGCATCATCATCCAGACAATTTAATGCTATATCGAATGTTGTAGTATGCAGTCTCACCGTCTCGCACTGAAGTCAATGATTTCACAGGACAACTTTGAACTGTTTCGATGCCTCATGTATGAATGTCAATTGGAAACTCAAAGAAACCTCAGCTTAGATAGTTACACTCTCCTGTTTGAAAACTTTATTTTCAATGACATTACTCGACTTGTTCTACGATCTTGCTTTTCTTTAGATAATGACCAGCTTATTATTGGATTGCAGCTGACGTGTTCGTAAAAAGCACGTAGGACCATCTAAACGCTCATTAGTTTAAATGTTGAAGATTTAACTTCAAATAAATTCCTATAACTTTCGCGCTCAAAGTGATACAGACTGCTGATACCCAAGTCTTTAACGTGTGATCTTTCGTGTAGAATAGTGGCAATCATTTGTCTGTTAGATGTCGTAATGATCTTTGCTTGTAGAACAACTCTGCAGTTTTCATGGATGACACTGTTGTGTAGCGAATTTAATTTAATTTAATCAAGTGATTCATAAAAATCAAAATTTTAATTTGTAATTATTCAAAATTTGAGCTACAAAAGTTTGGTTATATTCTTTTTTTGCCTTATTAATTCTAGTGTAATATATTTTGGCTTTCCGAGTTTACGCGAACTGCGTCTTCAATCTTGTACACGCAAACAATGGATTTAGGTGAACTTTTCACGTCACTTTTTCACGTCACTTTTCACGAACTTTTCAAGTCACTTTTTAACTATTTTAACTTTTGGCGAAGAGTGGGTTGTGCCAACTTGGCAGTCCAGCGTCCTCCCTTTTAACGGGTTGTTTTGGGGGACGAGCACACTTTTTGACACGTCGTTTGCTTTCTTGATTTGCTTTCTGATGCGGTCCGAGGCGGCAGCCAATTCCGCCGAGAAAATGGATGGAACTTCCGTGGGACCTACGGGCCCCTTGGCTAAGCGCCTTGAGCGCGGGCCGTAGGTTTGGCATCTTGTCTCTTCAATAATTCAAAATTTTCCTTCTTCAATTTATTTTCTTTCATGTGTGAAAAAAAAATAAATCCTTACACGATCTATGGAAAAAAAAATGTGATGAGTGCTCCCAGTTCTCAACCGTCTGATTGCCGCTATACTCTGAATTGGAAACAAAAATTTTACCACCAATGTTCCTGAGATCTCCTAGATGTTGACTCGTCGTTTTGAGGATGTCCGAAGTTGTCTGAAGAATTTGTTCATCATAATTCTCCTCGTATTCTCCCCATCCGGAACTGCAATATTTACAAGAAATTCAATGACTCCATACATTCGACGAACATTTTATTTTCTCCTTTTAACAGCAGCAGTCCTCATGAGCTTCAATGGACATTTGTTTTTGGGTTGTCTTGCCTTCTACTCAATTACAGATAAGTTCTCCTTTCTTTTTTGTTTTATGCTTGGTTAGTCAAGTATTATAAATTTCTGCAGTAAAAAAAAAAAAAAAAAAAAAAAAAAAAAAAAGACAGATTGAATTAATTTAATTTGTTGAACTTAAATTGTTGTAAGTGATAATTTTATCCTAACTCTATAGAAATCATATTTTTCCTTGGTATATCTATTAAATAAAGGCATTAAATTTAATAAAGAATTATAGCCTTATTAAAATTATGGTAACTTAACTTAATAGTTTTGAGAAAGAAGTTCTTCAGGAATGATTTAATTGAATTTTTGTTTGTATTACTCATTGGTGAGGTTGATTAGTAATAGTGCCTGTATTAGAGCATTCTTGCTCCTCTCAGTACGAACCTGTTTGTAAAAGTGTAAAGGTGTCACTACATATCTTTATCCGGTAAAACCATATTTAATTAATCAATAAAAAAATTAGAGGTTAAAAATTAGCTTTAATAGTGTTTAAAGGATGGTATTGAGTGCAATATTATGAAATATTATTTTTGTATTGAGCAATTAGGTGTGAAGTGGAAAGTGTAACTTGTTAAATTTATTTATTTCATTTTTGCTCCCCGGGGAGGGTACTGTTCTTAAATTTATAGTATAATTTTTTTTGTTATGTTTTACCAGTTTTTGTAATATTAAATTTAATAGTAACTACAAGGATGTTATACATAAAAAGGAAAAGTAATTACTCAGAAATATTGGATGTGTAAAAACAATAGTACAACTTTTGCTGAATATATTTAGTTTTTTTTTGTAACTAATGGATATATCCGTCATTTGTTTTAATAGTTAAATAAATAAGTTTTTCTAGATCATTCAATGGTTAAATTTATTTTGTGTGTTCATGATTTTTACCAGTCTTTACTCAAATTGATTTAAGGGTTAATCCGGAAGAAACACAAGGCAAAATTTTCAACTTTATTGTTACTAGTATTTTTCTGTGGTAAGAGTATTTTAGTGTTATGGTCAATTAGTAGGGTACCTTTTGGTAGCTTTGGAAAATTTTAATGATAAGTTATTCAAAGAACATAACAACACTTTAGTTAACGAAGCCATATATTTGTCAACAAGGGTGTTAAAACCTTTTGAGAATCAGAAACGGTCTGCAGGAAATTGACCGATTTGTGTTAAATTATTTCGTAAGTGAATGAATTAGAAAGTTATCAGTTCCAAAGACAATAGCAAGCGGAATATATAACTTAATGTCTTGCTTTAAGCTAGTCAAACGTACTCTAGCATTGGAAGTCATCCAGTCATCATCGTTGAGCTATTATTGACATATTTAATCAAACCTAGTTAGAATTATTTCAAAATTTTTCTATCAAAAGCTAAAAATCTCCTCTCCCAAAGACTTCAAAAATATATAATATACGTATTTGGGGAGAGTAAATCCAAACTTAGTAATACTGGGGAATTATCTCATCGTATAATATTCATACATTTGAAACCACAGTATGTGTTGCCCAGTAAAATTGAAATATGCGTTTTGAAGATTAACATTATCTTTCCTTTTCTTACTATTTGAAATGCAGGGCTCAAAACCGTAATAAGTTTCCCTTTAAATGCTGGGTTGGAAAATCAAAAATAAATAAAAAAATGTATAAAGATGTAGTCATCAGTCCTGATTCGAAGAAAAAACATTTTTTTCATGCGATGATAAATTCTTATTTTAGTCTAATCAAAAAAACACCGGATACAAGGAACAGTGATTTGCATCCCAGATGTTCTTGTGAGCAATGTAGTTTTAACAGTTGATGCCTTAAACTATCTAAAATAATAGTGATAAAATAAAGCAATATTCATATCCTCTCAGTTTCATTATGAAAAATTTGTTTTGGTTGTCATATTTCTCCAGTTTTCAAGTATGATACTCAAACTTCTGTTCGAATTTTAGGAATTCACTTCCTGCATCGATCTACTCTATATTCTTCTCGTCAAAGAAACGCGATCCTTACTATTCACGTAAGAGATTTCTCTCTCTGGAACCCATATTACCAAGATGCTTCATGCATCTTAAATGTACGAAAAAATTTCATTTATTTTGACACGAGTGTGCTTTAAGGAATCTTGCTCGGAACCGTAACGCCAAGAGTGCCATCATAAATAATATATTTTACACTGCAGGCGGGAAAAGAATCTGAATTGCCAGATATTTTCTGAGATATAAATATATCCTATGGGATACTGGAAATTTGCATACTTGAAGTATATGTACTAAAAAAGGAAACGAATTCTATTCATGTATTACAGGAAGAAAAGTATTGTTTTTTATCTGCTTGCCCTTAAAAGACCTTTGAGATATTGCGCACAATACGTAAAAAAGTGCTAAAGATGCCCTCTATGCACTTTCTGTGATAAAGAAAGCTATTAGTATAAATCAGAAGCATTACTATATTTCGAGGCAAGGTTACGCTTTTAAACTACGCACAAGAAAGCATTTGCAATCATATTTTCGAAAACTCAAAGGCCGAGCGAGATAAGAATATATGAAAGCTTATATTTTTATTCTTTGAAAAAAAGAAGTTGTCAAATTTTTGGTTGAGTGCAGTTCCATTTCAAAATGTTTCCGAAATATCAAATATATATTTTACCTGTTTTTCACTGAATACAATTATAAATACTGAATAGAAAATATTACTCAGAGAAACGTCTGGATTTTGATGAATTATGAATCAAAAGGGACAATTTAAAGTGTTTTTCTTTCTAAGTTATAGTTCCTATTATCATCGTTGTCATTATTCCGTTAATATCTCTGTTATAGTTTTGGACTTATAATCTTTAGTATCATCATTAGTTCTACTTCCATCCTTGTCGTTATTATCATAATTCATGTGTGTCTGTTGTTATTGTTATTTTCTACCCCCTTTTTCTTAGCATTATTATTGTTTTACCTTTACTTATTTCTTGTATTACTATGGATTAGTTTTGGTATCTATTGTCATATTTATGCAAAGTATACGTCAAGAGTACGCGGTAGAATTTTCTGAAAGTATGATATAATTGTAGACAGTTCAACAACAAACAGTTTATAAAATATTACACAGGAGTTCAATAAAATTATCATATAATGCGATGGTTTGAATAAAATAACGTTTTAAAGCATACAGGATGATCAGTTCTTTAGAATAATTAATGACAATGTAGCGGTGTTTAAAATATAACCATATTTAATTTGTTTGAAACATTATTTTTTTACATCATAGAACTGAGTCAGACAGCGTAATAAATAATCAGCTAAAGAAATAAATCAAAATGATTTCGTGTCTTAAGTTTGGAACTCTAGGAATGTAAGTCATCGTTAACATTATGTTGGCCATTTCTGAGATCCAACAGAGATATCTAGTAGCGTGGAGTGAAAAGAAAATCAGATTTTTATTATTTCCTGACCCAAAATATGGTTCTGTTTGATGATAAAAGTACAGTAAAATATTGCAGCTCAGTCGCTTGCCATCTACAGGTTCCACATGAGGTGAATAAGAAAATCAATGTTATCAAACTACTTTTAACAATATTTTACAACGATTTTCATGACATATTTATTTTTTGACCCAATATATGATTGTAATTTGTAAAACATTCGAGTAAAAAAATTTCAGCTTAATCACTTTTCATCCTCACGTTCCACAAGCAAACCGAACTTCATCTTGGTGACGAACTTCGTAAGTACGTTACGGAATTTGCTTCGATTGCGTATGAATCCATCTTTGACTTCTGCACTACTTGTTGCCAATGTGGATTCTGCCACTAGCCGATGGATGGGTCTGAGGGATTGTCCCAGCGAAACATCTCAAAATACTCCTCTGCTTTGAAATTCAATCTGGGAAGCACAAATTGTCGTATTTTCTCCCTCCAGTTAGTTTTTCTTGCTTTCAGTATTATTCTCAGGCTAAGTTCACGAATTTATGCTCGTTCATCTTCCAGCGTAGAATGTTTTCAGAGTGAGAAAAATAACAGTTCCTCTTAATAGCGTGAACGATTGCCTTAACATTTTCTGGCAAGAATGAATGTTTCTTGATCATTCTGTGAACATGATGTGATGCACGTGTTCCTCTCGAAATTTTCTTTACTTTAAATCAGGAAGGCACATAAACTTTAAGAACATATTCGACTAGTTGCTTCAAGTCGTCGTTTGGCTCGGTAGCTGAATTATATAAAAGCGAACATACATAAAATATTCTTGTGTGCCAACAAAATTCCTGAGTGGACTATCTTCCCAGGACTTCCTCTTGCTAGGTCTGAAAGGCACCCTCCCCAAGCAAACTGCCTTACAAATATCAAGGAGGTGGTTTTGGTCAGTACTGAGGTCGTTTTCGTCAATTTCGCACAGATCAACTGGAATAGGAATATAACCTATCACGGGAAGGGTTTCATTGTATTGTTCCAGAAAATGTTGTAGCCTACATGTATTTCCATGTCTTCTATAAAAGATTACGAAGCGGCAGTTCATTAGTGTGCAACAAGCATACAAACCAATTTAGTGTATGACTAACAAAGATTTCTAAATGATGCAATTCTAGTTGACGTCATCTTAATCCAACTTAAGTAATTACTCATAAAGCATTATTGACAAAACACAGAGAACAACCAACTAATTAACAGTAAAAAGTTGTTCAAAGATCATGGAAGCCACATGATTCCTTACCCCAAGTTAGAACCAATAGTCTGATCAGGACCCATTCTACCTTCTAGTAGTATATTGTGGCACTAAATTTCATATTTTGTGTGGGAAGCAATTTCTCATGCTAATAATGATGTTTTTGAAAAAGCAATTCATGAAAACAGCATAAAATCCTTAAAAAGTAATTACATATATTCACTTGGGGTGAATATATGTAATTACTCAAGATGACCTCAAGATGTCAATATTTTGGGCTGATTTTTTTAACCCAATTTGTTCTAGCATATTTGGAACCATATAATGAAGCAGACAATACGAATAGCAAAAAAAGGTGTTTAAGCTTCATCTTAATATCCAGGTTAAATGTGTTCAAATAATGATTCAACAGAGATGCCTAGGTTAAATATGTCCAAATAACGATCCAGTAGCGATATCTAGGTTACATATGTCCAAATAACGATCTAACAGAAATATCTAGTTTTAATATGTACAAATAACGAATGTAAGTGAAAGCGGACGCATGATTTTTATTATTTGAAATACCTGGGTATTAATCTTAAACATTATTTAAGCGCCTCAATATATGATATAAGAAGCTTGTTTGAATAAAAAATTATTAGGTAGAAGTCTAGTATCTCAAAAGGTATTTCCATTTTTATATTAAAGCAGAACATCATAATTAATAATTTTTTATAATATGCAAGCCCATTATGAAGCATTTGAATTGAAATTTTTACTTATATTTTAATTTTATTATTTGCAATTTATATTAATGTTAATGTAACAAATTGCATAATAATAAATAAATAAATTAAATTAAAATTTCTCTAAATTTTTATAAAAATTGATTCTTTTCCGCAAACACACACAAATTCTGCAGTTAATTTACGTCTAAGTTCCTCATACCTGGCTTCAGAATAACTAAAATTCTGTAGTAATTAAAGTTTTATGTTGCGTAAACAATAAAGCCAGAAACGTAGAAGAGGTTCTTCGTTTTGTTTCCATTGAGTTCGCACTTGTGTTATTTAATTGAGAAAGATTTTCTCATTAATAAGTAATGAAAGGAGGGTTACGAATTTATGAATTAAACAGCAAATCGCAGGAAGATTCCTATTAATTCATAAAATATCTTTTATTTGTTCTGCTCATCTCTGGTTTTTGGTAGAAATATTTAATTCCTGTCAGGCTTTATTCATTATTTTTCCTTACTTTTTTAAAACTGGAAACTCGATAAAAGTACTTCTTATTTTTAGTAATTATATTTTCATTTACTCTTTTCGCCTCTAGAACCATCGACTAAAGCAAAAACATCACCTCAGTCACTTTTACATCCTTATGGTCGTGATAAACAATTTATATCCATTAAGATCAGAGTGAAAAAACTAATTCACGTTTACACTTTATCATTCTGTTTTCTAGAAATACGGTATTTTATTTTTTATCTTAAACGCTTTTGTTCGAAAGCTATTTTAAATTTAAGTAAAAACAAGGAAATGTGTCATTAATATTTACGCTCCAACGCAATCCGGTTCTAGGTGCAAACAGAAGATTAATGCTTGAGAAAGCATTCGATTTTCATTTGTTGCCACGAACCCATTTTCAATTCATATTTTGCATTTTGCTTTTTATGTTTCTTTTTCTTAGCTGTAGGATTTTATCCTAAGTTTTACTTTGCCATCTGATGAGTTTTTCTAGCATTGTTAAATCTATTTTTTGTAAGATTTCAATAATTATATAAAGAAAGGTTTAAATAATTTAATATCTGAAAGAATCCAGTTTTCTTATTTAAATATAAAGCGATTTGGTAGAGGAATACTTTGGACTATTATGGGTATGATTAGTCCTTGTCTTCATTTATGAATTAAATATCATAGTAATGTATGTTATACTAATTTAGTTCGCGGTGATTGAATAAATTTTCTTTACAGTCCATGAAATTATAAATCCTTTTCTTGGTCATTTATGCTCTTGCTAGAATGGTGAAATTAAATTTTCATCAAGAATATTTTCTTTTCATTTACTGTTGGATTAATTATTTCGCTATATATCGTCCCTACATTTCGTGCACATTTCAACTGAATACTGTAGCACTTCTGATATTAAATAAAACTATTTTGTTCCTTGTAAAACGAAACTTATTCTATTTTAATTTGCATAAAAATTGTAAATGACTGTAAGTAGAAAGTAATTCAATACATACGTATTTAAAAGAATTGAAATTAAATTAGATGAATATTTAGAGCATGCAGTTCGAACTGTGTTGTCCGATACACATGCAGTCTATAAATATAACTGGAGGGAAACTATGTCTTCGCTATAATTATCGTTATCTAAAGGCGTTCTTGAACATTACAATAACACTACGCAGAGTATTGAGAAAGTTAGAAAAATAATAATACCGTTTGTGTGACTGCGGTATGGACTTCGCTTCGTTCAGAATATATATGACTTCGAAGTCCCTTAATGTCACTTCATGTTTGTCGACTAAAGAGCATCGTGATGTAAACACGGTCCTGCACGGCCTTCCATGAGGTATTACATAATAATTGCTGAAATCGGCGATCACAGACATTCGGCGTTGCCTAGTTGAGTTACGAATTCTTACGTATTTAAGTATGCCTGAAATCGTTAAAAATATTTTTGAAAGCTAAATAAATAGGTGCGGTGAGTTCATATATATTGATCAAGAACTCCTACAGCACAATAATTTTACGTGAGCAGACAAAAAGAACATCTTTAAATGATGGGTTCCTCTTACTCGGCCGGGCGAAAGAGACATCGAGAAATTTTCAAATAGCCCATCTTCTTCTCTGAACAATGCAGCAACGTACTGAAACCATTTCAAAGGCATTTTACTTCTAACTCCCCCACGGCAAAGCATATGATGTTGTCACATTTTTCCCTGTAACCTCTTAATATAATTTGAATGACTGATTAACAAATGTTCTGTTTCCTAGAAATAGACTAAATAAACGTGGGTACGCCCTGTATATTCCCTTACATTATGCAATTAATTTTTGTTTTATTTAAAGAAGAAGAATTGCATTTAGCTGTAGTCTTACCTTTCTAGTGTATATAAGATTGATTTTGTGAATAAAGGTTTTATGCCTGAGGTTATAGAGCTAAATTTTATACAGTATTAAATGTTACATTACATTATCGCTTTACATTATCGCTTGCATTGCATATACACTGCATTACAGTAATATGCATCTTTGAGGGAATGGCGATCTAATTAAGTAGATGGATTGTAGTCTAATTTAGTACTGACAATATATACTTCGCTGCATTGAAAAGATAAAAATAACTGAAGAAGAATTTGCCTCAATCGATGATAAAACAACTGCCGTGCTTACAGTCGAGTTAAAATTACTAGATGCAAGATAAAAAAATTCGTATAATGAAGGTGACAGTGAAGCCTATGCCTTCCAAGATATCGACGGAGAAATAAAACGGAAATCATACAAGCACTATGAAATTGTTGCAATTAGGAAACTGTCGATATGACAGAACCAGAATTGGGAAAACGATATAAAATGCTTCAACAGAAAGGTTGACAAGCGGATAAGTGGAGGGCCTAGCCAGTTCATTTGCTCGGAAGAAGGTGAAAACGAAAATCGACAAGCAGAATTCGCAGAATGTCAAAGGAGAATGACAAAAATCAGTTTCGTGCTCGCCGGAATTAGAACTCTCTATTTTTTGGCTGCTAGCTGGACAAACTACCAATTACAACACAGCAGCGAAACAGGCGATAGTTTCGTATGATTGTAGAGCAAAGTGCACGCGTATTAATCCTTTTACAGTAATCTACGTAACGCTGGGGTAGTGTATCCATAGTTTATTATTATTTCATTTGTCATTTTGCAGTGCAAGTTTAAATTTAATTTCATGGATGTACTCTTACACAAATACCTGCCTCATTCTATCTGCTTCATATACTCATGGGACCCATTACAGAAAATGCGCGTTCACTGTTTCATGTAAAATGTTTTAGATTCAAGTAATGTACATAACAGTTAAAGTTTATCCTTTACAATCAATTTTCAAATTACTAGAATTTAAGTAAACTCAGTAGCTTAACAGCCCTAATGGACCAAGGCCTGCAGTGCCCAAAATCTGCTTTCTTGACCGTGGGCCCCGGGTTGCGTAAGCATATACCCTAACCAAGTGGTCAGCTTGTCGCAAGACCTCCAGTGTTTCGTACCGAAGCGAACTTGGTACTCATTTTATCGACCCAAGTGATGGAAATCAAGGGGTGAAAGGCTGAGTCGACCTTGCTCAGCCCGGGAATCGAACCCAGGACCTGCGGTGCTTCTGCGCGATGCGCTAGCCACTGCGCCACCGGGCCTCACTAAACAAAACATATCCAGTGCAAAATATATTTAAAAAGCATATGTCATGCCAAATCAAATAAAATTGACTTATCATTTCAGTTGGCTCTAAAATGCCGCTCGGATGGGAAAATGGTAAGTGACTTTGACTGCCGTACCGAAGGTCCCAGTTTCGAATCCCTGAGAGAGCTTATACATAAGGCTGCATACATAACTCTGAAGCACTATTTATATTAGTAATCATATAACTTCAAATTAGAGTATGTGCGAAGTCATTGGTATTTCTTACTCAATAATACTTTAACGTAAGATTTCCTTAATACCACACGATTTGTTTCAAAACATGTTTTTGATATTTTATTTATAAGCATCATTCTTTATTTTCACTAGGTACTAATTATTACTCCCCGTTAAAGAAGTAGTCATTTACATGTAGTTGAAATGATATTAATTTAAAATCCCTTTGACTGATATAAAGAATTATTCCTTCTATCTCTTTCCGATAATAAGCATCTGCAATATATGAAAACTCTCTTTATATTTGTAGAGACTTTAGGTTACTTTGATGCTAAAGACATGAAAATGAGAAATGCCTGAACCTATCTAATACGCGCCGAATCTGCAACCGTTATACCATGAAGGCATACAGAAAGAAGGAAGAAAATACCTTATACTTTCATATAACGCGGTCGCTTTGGAAGTAAATCCGTTGCTATCGACATGAGACAAAGTTTAGCAAGCTGCCATAATATTAACCTAAATGAACACTGCGGGAAAAAAAATGTACAGTTCTATATCTCCCGTTCTACCGAGCCAGTTGCCGAAATTCAAATTACGATTTTCATGTCTCGAAAGCGTGACTTAAAATATATATTACATTTATATATAGCATTATTCTGACATGGGTATTTTACCACAAAATCGGACTTTTTCTGAAATGGCATGCCAATGTTTTACCATATTTCGATTCTATGACTCAGACTATGTCAAAATATTAAATTTTGTAAAGTTTGCGGCGAAAGTTTCGGAGAAATTAAAAAATTTATCTTGGCGCATTATTTTCTATTTGCGCCAAGAATAATTCAACTGGCGAACTTCTTAGTATATGGCAACCTATTTTCGTTTCTCTTTTTAGATTGCGCATGAAAGGAAAAAAAATAGTCACTTCGTTCCTACTTTCAAATAATTTTAACGCCCACCAGCGGCCGAGCGGTAAAGTCGCTGAACACTGGTAGTTCGGTCCGAGGTACGAATTCCGCGAACGGGCTGGCTGCATGGGCGTTTTCGTGGTTTTTCCCATGTGTAACGTGTATACGAGCCAGTTTCCGTTAGAAAGTCCTCCACGAAGGCATCCATTCCCTTAGGTAGATAGCCCTAGTGTTCTTTGCCGTAATCTTAATAAACCAAATAAAACAAATAATTTTAACAAAGTGCTTGAACCACATTTGATGTTATTATCGCTTTAAACAAATACGCCAAATTTCATAACGCGCCAATATATAAATTCACATATATCTTCGAAATTTTGAATAAAAAATTTTTAATTTTTTGCAGGTATGCTTAGAAATACATCTACTTTAAGATAATGGTAAAAATTTTACAGAATATAATACAAAATGTTTTTCGAAAAATTTATAAATATTATTTAAAAATAAATCCTAAAAAATGGTGGAATTTTATTTGGAATGAACCCAAATTTCGAAATGTGAAAAGAATCAAATAAGTTTAATAAAAAAGAGATTTAATAAATACATACCAAATTCAATTAATATTGAAGAGCTAAAATTTTAAGAGTTAATCTTTTTAAAAACTACTCGTGCGATGTTTACAAAACTTGGCAGTTTGTCACAATTTGAGTCATAGAATCGAAATATGGAAAATTATGTTGGCATTTCATTTCAGATAAAGTCAGATTTTGTGTCAAAATACCTATATTAGAATAATGCATATTCCAAGTCGCGCTTTGGAGACATGTAAAACGCAAGTTGAATTTCGTCAATTGGCCCAGTAAAACAGAAATATATAACTGGCCCCCTTTTTTTCTGGCGCAATTGCAGTGTACAATGGTATATACAGCGAAGAACCCATTTAATAGAACCCATTTAATACTAATCTTTTGAAATATTTATTTCAAGCATTAGGAAGATTACTCAAGGCCTACAGCTTAGATACACTGGAAATATAATTCATTAGGTTGTCTATTAACGCTATTAATTATTTATGTCTATTAATCTATTACGTATTATTTTCTATTAATCTATGTATTGCGCTCCTCATCCTACGAAATACTTTTGTATCTTTCCTTGCACCTTGGTATTATGTACACAATGTATGCATACATCACATGTACTGTACATACTTCATATGCATTATGTTGTTTGTGTATAATATGTGTACTATGAATGTTGCGTGTAATATGTGTGTTACATATGCTATGTCCATGTTTTCAAAGTGTGGATTTAGAGAGACATTTTATTTTGAAAAATGTTTTAAGTAGCATTTTAGATATTTACGAAGATTTTGCCCCTTATGTGAATATTAGTCTAATTTATTATAATTTACTTTAGGTTTATTATAACGTGATTTAATTGCCTATCTTTTAAGACGTTTCAGGTGTGGTAAACATTGACATATATTTATTCCATCGAAAATATAAGAGGTATAAGAAATGAGTGATCGAATTGAATAGAAAAAAAAGCTAATATTATTATAAATTCCTCCTTTAAAGAAAATCTACTTTAAACTATAACCTAACTATAAATTATAGACTAATTCGCTGTAAATTTTAAGTAAGTGGTGTATATACAGTGTGATTCTAAATTGTTTTTACAAATTAAGAGGGGTAATAGTACTGATCCAGATAAGCAATGATTACCATAGAACATATTCGCATTGCACTCTGAGAGGCAGAAAAGAGGAATATTAGAATTCCAACCTGAACTTACAATAGTGTTGGGAGAGCGAATGAACGAGACCAAAAATTGCACAATCAGTGTAGTAAAAACCTCGCAGAGAGTGCACAAAATGGATAAAAAGGAAAACTTGGCGCTCGAGCTCAGATTTTGACGGCAAACACTCAAATGCACATCTTTGGCTGGCAAGGTCTCAACCTCGCAAACGATTGCAACAAGTTAATTAATTAAATTATTAGGGGGGAAACTGCTACCTTGATATCAAGTTATCAAGGTAGCAAGTTTCCCTCCCCCTTCGCCATCTTCTATCCTGTCCTCCTGGACTTACTGTGCTGCGCTCATTTTACTTGAAGCATCCTTCTATGGGACATGAAGTTCTAATAGCCGGAACACTGCATGAACTTTTCATGATAATCTCGGCGTACAGTTAGTCTAGGAAGTTGAAGTTAATCGATAATATTCAGCCGTTGTAATAAACGATTACAACAAGTCAGATAATTAACTTGTTGTAATCGTTTGCGGGGCTGAGACCTTGCGAGCCAAAGATGTGCATTTGAGTGTTTGCCGCCAAATTTGAGCCCGAATTAACATTCGTACGCCAAGTTTTTGGTTTTATCCGTTTTGTGCGCTCTCTGTGAGTTTCCACTAAACTGATTGTGAAACTTGTGGTCTCGTTCATTCGCTCTCCCAACACTGTTGTTAGTTCAGGTTGGAATTCTAGTACTCCTCTTTTCCGCCTCTCAGAGTGAAATGCGACCCTATGTTCTATGATAATTATTGCTCATCTGGATGAGTACTATCACCCCTCTTAATTTGTAAAAGCAATTTAGAATGACCCTGTATATGTCAAATTTGTTAATAGCATTTTTAATAAGTATATTATTGTTGCCCTTTCTACTATTGGTAAGGAGAATCATGTTTTAAATTATTCCAGTACAGCTGGTTTCATAAAACTGATTTATAGCTGAAGGAATATAGTCATTGTTAAACAGCGTTTGAAATGTCGGGGGTTAATTGGCAAATTTCAAATATCATATATATATATAATGTTAAATTCTCTTAGTGCGAAATCGAGTTATTCTACTACTTGCGCAATTGCTGCAAAGTAAGTTAGTAATAATTTATTTATTAAAGAAATATTGATTATATTATCTCCTAAGATTAATTTTAGTAGAATTATCTAAAACGAGTAAATCCATAATTAGTAAGTTTAATTCCGAAAACTGTTTTAAAGTAACTTGAATGTAAATTGTTATAAATGTTTAACGGGGACTTGAATTAAATCATGAATAACAAAATTTTAATTGTAAAAAGAAATTAAATTAAAAGCAAGTAATTAAATTAAAAAAAACAAGTAATCTTTGCCATTGATCGGAAATTAGTTGACTTTTCAAGGGGAACAAACAATAGGGGGACAATTACTCGAGTAATTTATCAATTTTCCTGCATAAATTGCTTTTCGCTCAAAATTGAATTAGCGATAATGCTTAATCAGAATGAGTTCTTTAGTGTTCTGCACTGGTTCTTGATTCCTTCTATTCACGGAAATATTTGGCCTAACTTAAATTGCCAGTTTGGCATCGCATTATTAGTTAAGGACGAAACACCTTGGTATTTATTTCTTAATTATTGTTCATTGAAAGGGAGTTGGTTTGTTCCCCTTGAAAAGTCAACTAATTTCAGATCATTGGCAATCATTACTTGCTTTTAATTTAATGACTTGCTTTTAATTTAATTTCTTTTTGCAATTGAAATTTTGTTATTCATGATTTAATTCAAGTCCCCGTTAAACATTTTTAACAATTTACATTTTTACTTTAAAACAATTTCAAAATTAAACTTACTAATTATAGATTCACTCTTTTTAGCTAATTCTACTAAAATTAATCTTAGGAGATAATATAATCAATATTTCTTTAGTAAATATACATATATATATATACAGCCATGTTAGTTCAAAACATCCTTTTACATTTCCAAGATCTGTTTAAAATATTCAGTAAAATGTATTATATAAAATTATGAAGCTTACTAAATTAATAAGGGTAAGTATGATTTAGATTGTAATGCCTCGTGTTTAGTAAGGTTTAATCTTCCTGTTCATTATGTTTGAGTAAACACTGACAAGATCCGTATGTATTTATTAAAGCTCTAGTTTTCAATATTCGACTCTTAATTCTATTAAGCTAACAGCATCTATTGCTATTTCAGACCGTTCCCTGAATATGCTGATGGATGCTTAGCTATGTTATCTCTGACATGCAGATGACTATACATTTCGTTAATCTTTCGCACTGTTTTAGAGAAATATAATCCCAAAGGTACGGTGTGATTGCTGTTGTTATAAATGAATAGTGTACTCTTAAAACACTCTTTTATTATAAACTTCACTCATGCCAAACTTTTATTTGAATATTACAGCAGTTTAAAATAAATGACGCCCTAAGCAATTCTTGGCTCTTAATAATTGCTTGAGATACCGAAGAATACAAACATCCACAAAATCCGGCATCACGATCCATTCTGAAGCATTTCATCCGAAAAATGCGGAAGAGTTCGGTTATTCTATTCTATTTCCAGATTAACTTGAAAGTGAAGGAGTGAGACTTTCCGCATGCTATCGTGGTGTAACTGGAAGTAGGTTCGATGCCTTTATTCGAGAGATCCGGAGTTCGAATCCTGGCGAGGGCATTGAGGATTTCTTTAGTTTCCTGACACAGAAGTGTTTTGATATTAAATTGCCAGTATATTAGTGGTTTGGTTGTTATCAGCTTCTGAAATTAAATTCTCATTTAGTGTATTGTATGTCTACAATGTTTTAGGGCTGAATTCATAAAAAGTCTAAATAAAACTGTTTTGTCATTACTTCATCATTTAGGTACACACTTTATGTAGTTTTATATCTTATACAACTTACAAAATCCTTAAGTATTGTTTAGTGGGCATTCATGTTTGAACACTCTGTAAAGGTCTTCACTTTGTAAAGGCTAAGTTGCTGTTGAACGTGAAGAATCTTAAGAACTGCTAAGTGAATAATCGCTTAAGTTCGTGTGACAAGAAACAGCAAGATGGAAGGGTAACTAACCCTTTTTTTTATTCAAATAAAATTTAACAGCACTCCGTCTTGGAGTGTACAATAAAAGCCGACACTTGGGCTTGAATTTACAAGACTAAGAATTAAACTAAAACTAATCTAAACTAAAGAGATATAGTCAAAGCTATGAAGATTCTAACCGAGTTGGCCCCTTAACGCTACTTCACTGCGAAGCTATCAAGGACCTGAGTACGGCCGAGCGTAATAACAGCTTTGCGAGAGAGCAGCCGAAAAGGCAGACACGCGCAAATCAGACACTCTGATTCTCTCTAACTCAGCAAGTAGAACTTCGCGGTTAAATACCGCTCTTCCTCATTATGTATTCAGAGTGATTCTAATACTACGTTCTGGCCGGAAGTAGTAAGTTGAAGTTAAGAATTTTACAGGAAAGGAAATTAAAATTTAACTGTTAAAAAAATTAAAATAATCTTTACAGGCTTGTTACGTCTACCATAGGTCAGAGGCAACGTGCACGTTAATTTAATCGTCCAGCCGTTAGGCTAACTAACTTTTCTTAGTTTTAATTAATTCATTATCTTTGATTTAGTGAAATTAACATAATCCTTCCAACTTTTTCATTTCATATTTTCATTTTCACAAATCTTAGAATATTAGAGAATTAACCTTAGAAAACAGAAATTAGTCCACAGAAGCAATATTATATTAAGGGATGGGAATATGAAAGATTATGGCTTCTTTTCCAAAACAATGCCTTATCCATATATATTATGTGAGAAATATTTTCTTGCTAGTGCTGTTTGGTCATTGAATCAGTAATATATTCAATATATTCATTCATAATCAATATATATTGGCTACGTCAAAACAGATGGAGGAAATAGGTTGAAACTAATTGTTTAAAACTTAGAAGGTAGAAGGTACGTTGATGCAAGTAAACTGAGATGCATCAGTGGTCATTGCTTCTAATTACTGTTTAGAAGTATCACTAAGATTGGTTTAAACAATTTGGTCCTAAAACTTATAATACACACTGTGCACCATTTTGAACGAAATGGTAAGCTTCTAAATTTTACTTTTATAGAAGTCAAACACGGCCTGGTTAAGGAATTTTCAGATGACTATGGAAATTCATTTAACGTGATAAAATAAATGATCATGCAAATTATTAGCCTATACGGGCACTAGTTGTATGTCGTCAGGATTGAGCCATTCAAATCTTATTCATGAGCAGGAATTACTTTAAACACGTTTCGGTAGCTCGGGTTATAAGAATTATTCAGCGCATGCGACGTCTAGTTTAAAATACTAAACAAAGAACAGGTCCGGTCCAATATTTTCTTCCTTAAATATAAACGCTTTCATGCATTTACTATCTATATTCTTTATTAAATTAGAATAGCTTCAGATTTCTGTTCAGCTCGTTTTCGGACGTAGCAGCATTCCCGATATAATTTATTATATTTTTAATCAATTCCCTGCCAGTGTAGTAAAATAATAAAGCGTAGTATATCCTTGCCGTAATCGAGAGTCAAGTCATTAACACATCGCGTATAGAGCCAAATAGCGTTCTGCAACGTTAGCGTTCTATGGATGAGACAAGTTAGGTATGGTTTAGTTTAAGAAAATGTATATAATTATGCAAACCTATATATTATAGCAATTAAAATGAAATTGAAACAAATCTTTATTGAAAGGCTTTTTATAACTGCTTACTAAGTAGATACATGACACAATTATTTTTTAATAGTTGGCGATTTTTGCTTGGGATAATGTGTGACGCAGCTCCTTAAACGTTTTTAAGTAAGCAGTGCAAAGATTTTTAATATGCCACATTAAGTGTCCTGTTCATTTAGGTCAAAAATCAGACAGTTACTGCGCCTTTTCTAACACTTTATTTAACTTCCTACACGTTGTCGCCTAGACGGTATAGTGCTAGAGAAGCCTATTGGCATACAAAAGGGCCCGGTTTCGAATCCCGAAGGAAGCATGGTAATCGTCCGTTCCTTTATGGGACGTAAGAGTGACCCATCTGTTAGATGCTTCTACAATAAAGTTGCCGAGTATGATAAGTGCCCGCCAATGGGGGGGGGAACGTCTTGTAAATTAAAGGATTTTTATCTTCTTCACTTTCGTTGCTTTCACTATCAGCTTGTGTCATAAGATCATCCAGTTCTTCAGCTGTCATTTCACAACCGATATTCTCGACTAATTCAATAATTTCTCCTTCCATATTTGAAAATCTTTCGCAGCCTGTTGCTTTTGTAACTTTAGGATTTTCTAACTCCATTTTTCACTCGACGAAAACCCTTTACAGTTAGGGACATGATCAAAGCTGATGGCAACAAACATTCATTTGTAGATTTATTAGGTTACTTGAAGCAGGAGACATGGAAAAGGAGCGATTCCCTCGCCAGGATTCGAAACCCGAAACTTTCGAATACGCGTCGAGTGTGCTACCATTACACCACGAAGGCATGCAGAAAGCAGGGAGAAAATACTTTATACATTGTTGATGAATTCATTTATTCTCATAAAAGCTTAGTCCTTTCTATGCGGTGCCTTAAGTTGAATTGCTTCTAAAGTGCTGTTAGCGTATCGTGCTTTACTTCGTCTAAAGCTATATTTGCATAAATACATCACATAAAAGGCTTTGAATGTTTTTATGATTCCTTGATCCACCGGTCGGTGTGTGGTAGTGTATTTGATTACGGCAAAGCACACTAGGGCTATCTGCCTAAGGGGAGGGCTGCCTTCGTGGAGGACTTTCTAAGGGAAACTGACTCGCATACAAGTTACACATGGGGAAAACCAGATACACCGGTCGGATTAAAGAAATTGTGTTTGGTAGAAGAAAAACGCATTTGGATGTAATATTGCGAGAGCTTCAGTATCGTAAGCTGGAGAATTATTGAGAACTAGATCTCTGAAACTCAGGTTTTGCTTTACTAAGTAATATTGCAATTCTACTAAGTAATATATATAAATTTAATAAATAAATTTTCATACCAGTCATTGAAGAGGATAATCGCAACAATTTCAAATATACCGCATATATCCATTCAGTTCTCCGAGTGTAAAACTTTCAGTTATAATGCGTAAAACAGAAATTCTTGCGTAATACAAATTAAATGGAGACAATTAAGAAAACGAGTACACGCAAAATCGCGTTCCGTAAGTCCGCATTCGGCAGAGTTTACTTTATATTTCTTACACTTTACTTTGCTCCATAATAGACAGAAAAACTGAAAAAAACGAAGGTTTCTTCACCTGATACGTTAAAATAATGCATTACATCGAGCTTTAGAGCGCAGATTATGTTAAGTCATCCAAATTGCCAATATTCATTCTTAAACTCCCTTTGAGGTTATAACTCGCGTCACCTTATTTGGTCCCACTACTTGAGTAAATTTTAATTCTTATCACTCCTGATCTGTAATTTAAGTCCTGTGTGCTTGCATACGTATATTCATTGACATGTGGTAAACTTCGATTGCAAACTTTGCATGCCATAATAAAAACAGATGAATAGTTTGTAAGTATTTATTTATTTTTATCTAATCAGTTATTTTATGTTCAACACCTTTACTGTCATTTTCGTTTTCTGTTTTCCTGCCAGAATGCAGTTTTTCTCCCCACGCGTATTCAGATAAGACAGAAAAAAGTAGTATTTAAAGGAAGTTTAAAAAATAGTATTTAAAGGTGGTTTGTAGAATTAGAGAGTGTTCTTCCTGCTGAAGACCACGTTAGTAGTCGAACCTCTTCGATGGCAGTCTGTCTGCGGCGTTGCGCTAATTCTTGCCATTAGGCTTGTCATGCCTGTATTAGGATTGAGCCAACGTGCGCGTTATTCATTCTGACTTACGATTTAACTTAGTTTAAATTTGATTGAATTACTTTTGAGTTGCGAAGTAATGGCTGGATTTTTTTAAGCACAAGAAATGCCTTCACTCAAAAATCGAAGTTTTGATAAATGGGTCTTTTATACCCATCTTACGTTTTTCTTTCTTCGTACTCACCATTGAGATAAGTCGCTTGCCTTCATTATGATTCTAAAGACAGTGAGACTCTAAAGTTTAAAACTACTGCTTTATTAAAACATGATAAACGAATGAGGTTCATTTTTATTGAACACATTATAATTTAATCTCACTGTTTAATTTAAGCTTACAAAACTGAACAAAACTGACTTCGTTTAACTTGATGCATAATACAGCATTTTGTGTCTTAAATAAAACACATCAGAATCTTATTTATATTTATGTATACATACTTTAATGTGTTACAGTTGCAGAGCCGAAGCGTAAGAAGAATTAATTTTAAATAAAATTGTTCCCAGTTTTTCAATATTATGCAAATGAGAATGAAAAGGAACATAAGAAAACCCGATTCGCTTCCTTCTGCCTAACTAGTGGCCTCTTTATATTTATGAATATCAGAGGCACATGTGATGCAAAATATAATTTTAATGTGGTATAGTGCTTTCTCATAATGATCAATAATTTTATTGTTTTTTGCGAATTTGTGAAGGGAGGGAAACCTTTTTTCTCTCGAGATTTATTACCAATTATTAGTTAATAGTGTTACTTTATTACCAGCTATTTGTTTTTGAGGTTCTGAATTAAAGCAAGTGAATAAAAGCGCTTAAATAAAAATAGATGTATAAAAGGGTTAATCCATATAATTTTGAAAATTAGTTTGTTTACCTCGCAAGCGTCCTTTCATTGTAATTCTATCAGCTACAATTCTGAGTATCTACACTCCTTTGATTATATCCACTTTACTCTCTTATCATAAAAAAATGAAAGTATAAATTTATTCCGCATTCAAATCTGAAAATAAAAGGAACTAAACATGAAAATTTATGCATTATTTTGTTATGATAATTAAAATATACCCAAAGTTGATTGTTAAAAAATCCAACTTGCACGAAGCTACGAAATTACTATGCAAAGATATTTTATGGTATGAGATATATAATTGTACTCTGTGAATGCATGTTATTTTATTCGTGTTTCGGCCCAAAAATAGGAAATTATACTTAGAAATGCTTGTGAGTACTCAGTCCGTCAGAGTCAACTCCAAGGGTAGGTCTGGAATTGGCAGAAAAGGAAAATGCTTTTTCGGAAAGACACATAAAAAGATATAGGTGAAGGGATAATTCTAGAAATAACAGAAATAGAAAAAACAGATGAAACCTTAATCACGTTGTTTTTCAGGGGAACTATTACTTTATTGAAGACTGCTAAGATTTAAAGTACGTAAAAAAAGGTTTTCGAAGCTTTGATTGCTGATTAGTTGAAAAGACATTCAACAAATAACTCTCTTTCTAACAATGAATGAATGAAAATCTAACTTCTCCTTCTGAAGGAGTTGCATATTAGATAAAAAGTCCCTTGCTTAGTTGTCATCTTGTATTATAAACCCCCTATGCAATGATTCAAAATATCTTACTAATAGTAATTACAGTAACTATTTAAACAAATTTTCCATGCAAGCATCAGATTCATGACACATGTATGTTCCAAGAACTATGTATTACCTTCGATAAAGTACATTTTAGATCTCGCAATTTTAAATTACAATATTTAATCTCATTTTAATTACACACACATAATTTCAATAATTTTATCAACATGCAATTGATTTTAGTAGAATTTAGTATCGATCCATATTGTTCATTGTTTATTATATGTAGCATAAAATTAAAAATGATGTTAATTTCAAAATCGTAAAAAACAACCTTATATTTAGCGTAGGTATAATGAAACACTCAATCGATTTCGAGGGCAGCTAAAGGTCCCTCCTCATCAGGAGAAAGAAATACATAGAAAGAAGAAAATAGGAATCACAGAAACACGTGGTGCTTATCAGCACTGCACGTGGATATAACTAGATTTTTAATCAGAGTTGCACTGGCCGCCTACTTTTACTGAGCCAGGCTGTCTGATCAAGCATAAAGAAATATTAGCGAAGTTAAAATAGGGAGCGAGGGGCAAATGCACATTACGCTCAAAATCTGAACTTCAAATAATGGAAAGCAACCACTGAACGGATTTTTATACCCTCTGGTAGTACCAAGTGCGAGGAGGTAACGCCATCTATCGGCAAAAATAATTGAATTAAGACAGTAGAATTTTAAAGGCATTAGGAAGGTCTGGATTGGACTTCAAATCATTAACTAAACTTTCTAAATCTTTGTGAATGTGAAAAGCCTCAAGAAAATCCAATTCGCCTATGGAAGAAGCCTTTTGGATGATTTTTGCAGACCCAAAATCAAAATTATGGTTAAAAGTCCAGCTATGATACGCTATTGAAGACTTGTTAATTTCCCCTTTTTTGACATAAGATTCATGTTCCTTGATACGAAACTTCAACGCTCTTTTTGTTTGGCCAATATATCTTAAACCACACTGACATGATATACTATAAATTCCCCAAGAATTCAAGACAGAAACGCAATCTTTTAGAATCGAAGGGTGAATTTTATTAATAGGGGAGAAACCGACTTGAAAATTGAATTTCTGGAGAATCCGTGCAATTTTATAGCTAACAGAAGGATAAAATGGAAGCACGACAAGGTCATTGATATTATTTCTAACAGTGGAATGTCTTCTTTGATGGGAATCTGAAAATTTTTTGACGGCTTTATCAATAATCACGGGAGAAAATCCACGGTCAATCGCAACTGCTCTCAAATAATTAAGTTCATTGGTAAGCAAAGATTCAGAGGAACAAACTTTTAGCGCGCGGAAAACATAATAGTAAAAAGAAGCCATTTTTTGCTTAACAGGGTGGCATGACTTGGCATGGGGTGGTAAACAAACTGCAAAGGGTTTACGGTACACACTGGTGCTAAAATCGGTTTCATTGCGGATTATAAGAATATCGAGGAAGGGGAGGGAATTGTTGGATTCAATTTCAAGAGTGAATTGGATGGCTGGATCAATTGAATTCATAATAGATAGAATCTCGGATAAATCCTCTTTATAACCGTCAAAAAGTGCGAAAGTGTCGTCAACATACCGAATCCAAAGACGAAAAGATAATTTATCAAATAATTTCATCTCAAAATAGTGCATATAAATGTCAGCAAGTACCGGACTGAGAGGATTACCCATAGCCAATCCTTCAACTTGACGAAAATATGCATTTTGGAAAACAAAGTGGGTTTGACTTAGAGAAACTTTAGTAAGCGAAACCAAACTATGTTTCCAACATAGGTACTGCTTCATATACTTTGGCCAAATATTTAGTTTCCAGATTTTCTCCTCTACTTGATAACAATATTCACACTGTAAAAAATTCTGTTGAAGTCATTGATAAACTTAAAAATATTTCCCCACTTCGTTCCATTATGGTTTCATTTGATGTCAAATCATTGTTTACTAATGTTCCGGTCGAAGGAGCACTAAATTGTCTTGAAACTAGGCTTCGGGAATTTCACTTCACACATACTGAAATTAATGAGTTGGTTTCGCTTACTAAAGTTTCTCTAAGTCAAACCCACTTTGTTTTCCAAAATGCATATTTTCGTCAAGTTGAAGGATTGGCTATGGGTAATCCTCTCAGTCCGGTACTTGCTGACATTTATATGCACTATTTTGAGATGAAATTATTTGATAAATTATCTTTTCGTCTTTGGATTCCGTATGTTGACGACACTTTCGCACTTTTTGACGGTTATAAAGAGGATTTATCCGAGATTCTATCTATTATGAATTCAATTGATCCAGCCATCCAATTCACTCTTGAAATTGAATCCAACAATTCCCTCCCCTTCCTCGATATTCTTATAATCCGCAATGAAACCGATTTTAGCACCACTGTGTACCGTAAACCCTTTGCAGTTTGTTTACCACCCCATGCCAAGTCATGCCACCCTGTTAAGCAAAAAATGGCTTCTTTTTACTATTATGTTTTCCGCGCGCTAAAAGTTTGTTCCTCTGAATCTTTGCTTACCAATGAACTTAATTATTTGAGAGCAGTTGCGATTGACCGTGGATTTTCTCCCGTGATTATTGATAAAGCCGTCAAAAATTTTCAGATTCCCATCAAAGAAGACATTCCACTGTTAGAAATAATATCAATGACCTTGTCGTGCTTCCATTTTATCCTTCTGTTAGCTATAAAATTGCACGGATTCTCCAGAAATTCAATTTTCAAGTCGGTTTCTCCCCTATTAATAAAATTCATCCTTCGATTCTAAAAGATTGCGTTTCTGTCTTCAATTCTTGGGGAATTTATAGTATATCATGTCAGTGTGGTTTAAGATATATTGGCCAAACAAAAAGAGCGTTGAAGTTTCGTATCAAGGAACATGAATCTTATGTCAAAAAAGGGGAAATTAACAAGTCTTCAATAGCGTATCATAGCTGGACTTTTAACCATAATTTTGATTTTGGGTCTGCAAAAATCATCCAAAAGGCTTCTTCCATAGGCGAATTGGATTTTCTTGAGGCTTTTCATATTCACAAAGATTTAGAAAGTTTAGTTAATGATTTGAAGTCCAATCCAGTCCTTCCTAATGCCTTTAAAATTCTACTGTCTTAATTCAATTATTTTTGCCGATAGATGGCGTTACCTCCTCGCACTTGGTACTACCAGAGGGTATAAAAATCCGTTCAGTGGTTGCTTTCCATTATTTGAAGTTCAGATTTTGAGCGTAATGTGCATTTGCCCCTCGCTCCCTATTTTAACTTCGCTAATATTTCTTTATGCTTGATCAGACAGCCTGGCTCAGTAAAAGTAGGTGGCCAGTGCAACTCTGATTAAAAATCTAGTTATATCCACGTGCAGTGCTGATAAGCACCACGTGTTTCTGTGATTCCTATTTTCTTCTTTCTATGTATTTCTTTCTCCTGATGAGGAGGGACCTTTAGCTGCCCTCGAAATCGATTGAGTGTTTCATTATACCTACGCTAAATATAAGGTTGTTTTTTACGATTTTGATTGTCACATTAGCGTGTTTCTCTTCTAGTCTGATGTTAATTTGTTAATTTTTTTGGATAATTCTAGTACCTTTTGATTAAAATGACTTCTTTTTTTTTTTCAAAGCCGCAAACAGGTTAGAAATTATATTCATAAAGATATTTAATAACAGTTAGTTTCATTGTTAACTTTATTATTCCACGACAATAAGAAGTTTGATGTTATAGTAAACTTTTAATTGCTGAGAATGCGTTATACTTTTAAGCAAATGAATGCTATCTTGTTTTAATTTTTCTACCATTAAAATGAAACGTTATCTATCAATTCCCAAATATCTAAATAAAACTCCATTTTATTATTATATTTTAGCTTTGTACATACAAAAGATTTTTTTAAAATTTTATTTCGCGGAAATTAAAATATTTTATTTTGAACTGCAAAATACTGTTCAAATAACATAAAATAACTGAGAAAATATAAATCATTACTTGAATTACAATAAATGCGTATTTGGTCTGAAGATAAATGTGAATCCAATTATGCAATGTTTTTAAGTATCCGGATAAATTTTTGTCCCAGTTTTTTGGATATTTCTAGTTCCACTGAAATGAACTCGAACTCTCATCTCGAACCACTCGAAGATGAGAATTCTACCAATCACTTAAATATATTTTCGTGTATGAATAGGTCAGTGAAAAAGAATATATGTTTAGCAAAACTTCGTTTAAAAGAACGTAATGAAATCTCAACCCTGTTCAGACATTAGATTATTTTTAAGCAGGAGACATGAAAAATGAGCAATGCCCTCCCAGGGACTCAAACCTGGACCTCTTAAATACGAGCCAAGTGTGCTACATTTACACCACGATGAAATGCAGAAAAGTGGGAGAAAGTACTTTATAACAAAAACGATATTAAAAATTTCACTAAATCAGTAAATGCGAAATTCGATCATCTTTAACGTTTTAAACCAATTGCTTTCAATAATAGAAGATAAAATTTTACAGCTAAAGTAATTAATCCGAAAACATTGTACCACTGTACGATGAGAATTATTTGAAAATTACTAAATCACCAAAACAGGCAAATCTCAAGAATTTCGATTAAGATTTCTAAAAAATATTTCGGAGTATACTAATTGAATATTTGACAGATTTTAAAGAATTTCTTTTTACTCTCTTATTACGGATTGTCTTATGTTTCTTTGAAGAAAGCTACATATCTGCACCAATTGAAATATCACTCATGTGCTTTTCTGTGCAAAGTAACGTGAAGTATCTAAAGAGAGAAGCTATGTGGGAAAAGTAAGAATACAAGTCCATTTAGAGTTGGGTAAATGGGTATTTCGGTAATTTGTCGAGATATCACAAAAAGGCGCCAAATTTGGCGACCATTTGTCCACAATTTGGGTCTGTGCCTGTATCACCGTAATGTGCATTGAAATTGAAAAAATGTCATTGGCCACCATATCAGCTGTAACCATAATTTCAGCTTCGTATTGCTTTCCAGTAATTTCGAGAAGCTGAAAATACTAGAAATATCTCGGACGCCCGCTGAAAACTAATGTAGAACGAGAGAGAGAGAGCATTATCTCTTTTTTGTTTAGTTAGCTGCTGTTTTTTTTTTTTTTTTTTTTTTTTTTTTGTTGTGAGTTATTGTCGGCGGGAAATCGAATTAGCCTTCTATTTAGATGCGCTCTGCATTGCCTTGCGTTTAACGTTCTTAGTAGTTTGAAGTATAACTACGGATTGTACTGTATGATATTGTGAACATCTGTACGAATATTTCCGTGGAAAATTCCAGACTTCTGTAATATTTCTTTTGCTAAAAAAGTTTTATTAACCTATCATCGGACCTGTGCATTCAGTCTACTGCGAACCCGTACGCACGCAACAATATGTACCAAGGGAGTATAATGCTTGCTTTTACATAACATTTTATAAAAATTTATTTCTACATTTAATTGCAGAAAATACTTGTTCTAAGAATTTTTACATGACCATGAAATTCATTACGATACGACTCCTCCTCAAATCATTTGAATAAGCAGATTTATTGAATATGCGTCATAGCTATTTAAAAATGCATAAAACATATTTTTCTATATCGCATACATTTTAAATTGCATTTCGTAATCTTATCAAAACTCTACCTAATTAATGAGTCATTCATTCATTTACAAATGTCTTGTCAATGTCATATTTCAGAGCCAGGAAAGAATTTGATTCTTTTAAAGCCATTCTTTCCTTAAAGTAAGGCAGGTAAATAATGCGTCTGGACTGTTGCGCAAATGTTTTGGCAAGCTGAATTAATATTTTTATCGAAATCAGAGTGCTAGTCATAAATTAGTGTACCAGACTTTAACTAATTAGACATGTCTGGCTCTTCCCTGTTATAGCAATGAACCATAAATTTATGTCCTGTTAGAGCAATTTGGTTAGTGACTTAAAGGAGTATAAAACTATGCTCGTTAAAATAAATATATTTTTACTGTTGAAGAAAATAATAATCCACTTACTTCTGTTTTAGTAGAAAGAATGGGCTAAGACATCATTTTCATACAGCCTCAATTCAAATATAAATTTAGATTTTTCTCACTGTAATTACAGGAATCATGGCAGTAATAAGAAATTAAATCATTATTCGAATTTATTCTGAAAAGAACTCTTTTTGTTCTTTTTGTTTTTGTTATACGACAAGTTAAATGTTGTTTTTGCAGAAGAAAATATTATATCCGTAGTTTTAAATTATAGCAGTCATTATTTACATGTTCCTTTATACAACATTGTAACTGTAGCTTCTGCAGAAGAAAACAAATAGTATATCCATACTTTAAATTACAGCAGTGATAACTTACCTGTTCCTCTACATAAAAACGTAACTGTTGTCTTTGCAGTGTAAAACGGATGTTATATCCATAGCTTTAAATTACAGCAGTGGATACTTATGTACATGTTCCTTTATATAACAAAGTAACTATAAATATTATACATTTCATCTGACTGTTTGATTATCAGGCTGATAACCATAAATAAAGGTTGTCTCAACTATACAAAACTGCGTTCATTAATGGACAACTTATAAAGCAGACTTAGCTTTAGAAATTTGAAAATATAATTGTAATGATTTTTTGAAACAGGAATTGTAAGTGTATTGGAGTGTTCTATTTCTACAAACGAATCTTTAGACATGCGCATCTGCACTTTAGACATGTGCATTTCATGCGTCTTTCAGCTTTTTTTCATTTTTTATATTGTGTTGACGTGATTCAAGAATTATATGCATTGATACAGATGTTCTAAATAACAGCAAACAGGGATATGGAGATTAAAAGCATGTCGCTTAATAAAGCAAAATGAATCATGTAATAAAGTAATAAGAATAATTATTTAGTATAATAATATATATAATAATTATTTAATATAATATTATATAAAATAGTTATTTAATGTAATTATATCTGTAATAATTTTTTCATATAACAATATATATAATAATTATTTAATATAATAATATTACTTTACTTAATACAGTAAAATGAATCATGCTTACTGTAATAGTTACACATAAAATTTTCCTTTAAATGCTTTTCTTTTGATCTTAAGCCCTTTGTTCACACATTACTTTTATGTAATTATGTCACCATGATTAAAGATAGATATAAAATTATATTGCATTACGTTCTATTAAACCGGTTTCAATTGCAATTTAATGAGAATTGAATCTTTCATAACCATGTGGATCTCCACAGGATCAACTCTTTCATTATTAAAAGAGATTCTTTATCGCTGTTTTACAATCCTTGCTATAAAAACAACACACGTCTCTGGTTTAAAGACCAAAATAGTGAACACAGGAAACAGTCTCTGTCCATTCTTTCGTCCTTCAGTTTGTTATTTCTGTTGCTTCAGTATAGGTGACAGCTGACAGCTGACTCTGAGTATGTACTGCACACAACAACGTGTCATCATCTATATGTCTACCAAAGTATTTTTTCTGTATGCATATAGGGTTTTACGTGTCGATGTCTATTACGTAGTACATTTAATCAATGACCACTTCCTTCATATTTGTGCTGAGCATAGCTTTTAATACCATATATTATATTTTCATAGCTTTACATTTAGTTGCATTAAAAATAGCACATAAATGCATATTAGCGTACGATGAAAATATACATTCTTGAATGGAACTGTTTATTATGCATGAAACTGCAATATATTATTTCGAATAGGCAGCTTCTAATAATAATGGGCCAACACGCAATAATTCTCCCACATACTATGTAATACACATATATCTATACTAGAAAACCCGGCAGTCATACGAATGACCGCTGTTCTAGATATTTTAAATTGTAATTAAAATGATTTGTCTGCTAATTTAAAAGGTGTAAAAGGTGTCTGCTAATTTAAAATGAATTACCCAGGACAGGCTGCGAGGACGCCCCTTTGCTTACTGCGCCACGGGGTTTCCACCTTCTACTTGCTTAATTGCTTAAAGCAGAGTGCAATTAAGGAAACCACTGGCGGTATATTTCTTAAGAGCCCACCGCTAGCTCAATAAATAAAGGTGATTTAAATAATAAAATGTTTATTCACATGTCAAAGATCTCTTTGTACACAACA
This sequence comes from Stegodyphus dumicola, assembly GCF_044657685.1. Taxonomy (NCBI): domain Eukaryota; kingdom Metazoa; phylum Arthropoda; class Arachnida; order Araneae; family Eresidae; genus Stegodyphus; species Stegodyphus dumicola. The sequence goes on along the minus strand of NC_140779.1, from coordinate 119,913,109 downwards.
TTTCTTGCATAGATCTTTCCATCATTTCTAAGCTCGCCTTCCAGAGGACCATCCATTATTTTTAACTTTACGTCCGTTCTTTCACGAACTCTTGAACAGGCAACATAAAGTTGACCGTGTCCAAATGCAGGCTCAGGTAAAAAATGCCAACGCGCTTAATTGTTTGGCCCTGAGACCTATGGATGTTCATAGCAAAGGCAAGTTTTACAGGAAATTGTCTACGTCTCAATTGAAACGGCAACCCTTGTGCCGTGGCAACTTCCCTCCTTTCACTAGTACAGTTACGGAAGCAACCGATAAACTATCGGTGACAAAGAGACACTTAAGCCGCATAATATATATATATATATATATATGGAGTGAAGTAGCATGATCTCCTTCAAAACGGCTGGCTCCCGGTATTAGCAAAGCACACCGTTGGATTCCACAAGTCCGTGGCACGATATTTTGACCATTCGCGTCTTCTTGGGACTTTAATTAGCCGAGATATTAATTGAAAACTAAATTTCCCTACGTTTTCCCTACATTTTCCACTTTCTTTCTTGGATTCTCACTACTACAGGGATTTGGCTACGTGCCAAATTCTTTTTTCTCGAATATCTACGGAACAGCGCCGAGTTGAAATTCGAGACGCGTATCCTCGTATTCCAAAAAATTCTCCGAATCCATCGATATCGTTCTCATCTTCGTACGACTTAAATCGGCCGAGATATTAATTAAAAACTGCGGAAACGTTAATTTCCGCGCTCATTTTTCCGAGTGGAAACGATAAAATATCTGCGACACGCACTTTAGCCTCTTATATATATAAAGATGCTGTGAAGTTGGACTAGAATCCCATTACTCCTATTTATATTATGTTATATAACTTTCCCTTGTTTTCATGTTTAATTGCATTATTTTCTATTTGCATGTTATTGTCTAAAATAACATACTCTACTACAGTAGCATACTCTAGCGTCATTTCATTCTTAACTTTTATATGTCTATCGTGTAATCTAGAAGTAATCTGGAACTATGCTTTTATATTATATGCACATAACCTTTCTCTACCTTATGCAATGGAATACTATATTCATTTGTAAAACAACACCATAATGATGTATTTACAATGAAAGCATGCACTCTCTTCAGGAGCCTTATCTACTCATATTATTAGTTTTCTATGTAATAAGGATACTATTGTTTGTTCTGTTATCTCAGCCCTTGGTTGGAGTTTGACCAGAGGAAGACCCACTCTAATGAGTAATGCTTCTGATAGTGAATACGCTGATCAGGAGCCTGCTCAGCGGCGAGTGGTAATAGTAGTTCAGGTGACAGGTCAACGAAGGATGGAGGCACCAGTATTTTACTAAAACGGTTAGATTTTTTTCCACATAGTGGATGTATGTCGTAATGCGTTTAAATGTAAGCATTAACCGGCTTCAAATTAAACCGGTTTCAAATGCAATTTGTAAATATAGGAAATGCAATTATTAATATAGGAAGGCGTCCTTTATTCAATCAATCAATATGCACTGCAAACTTATATACAGATGTAAACAGATTTAATTATAATTAAACCATCGGTCATTACAAATTTAGAAACGTTATTATATACAACATGGAGAACAGAAAGGAAAAAATCACTTGTGTTAACAAAAAAATTACTTAAACCTTTATTTTACATACATTTTACAAAAAATTAATTAGACTAACATTCAGCTTTTTCATTTTGTAATGCGAACTATAGGCAATTCCTTTATCCAGGTATGCAGTAGGTAATAGATATGAAATAGATATGTAATAGATATGCAATAGGGATTTCTTTGTCAATATACTTCGGACTCAGCATTCCCAAGTAGCACATGACGTAGCAAAGACGTTGCAAACCGGTCCGAGAGGTTGCAAAGTGGTCATAATAACGTCTTTGCTACGTCATGTGCTACTTGGGTTAGGGTCAGCAACTAGTAATAATATTTCTTTAATGTTATCAATGCGACTAAAAGCTCATTCAAGTTCTTTTGGCGTCTCTGGCCTAATTACTTGTTTGCAATCATATATATCCAGCAGCTTAATAATAATATCACGTTTTATAACCAGATACGAGCGCTATTTTAACGCACCGTTGGCCTTCTATCAAATATTATGAATTCCTTTAAATTTTTTCAATAAAAGACATTTTTAATATTTATTCTATTATTTGATTCTAGGTGCATTCTTATACAGTTGCAATTAAATATAGTATGGAACATACAGCCTATATCTCATAATCTCAGATTTTTTTCAAATGACTAATTATTCTGAAGTAATTAATTTAAAAGAATCTCTTACAGATAACCTACTGTTCTAAATAAATAAAGACAAAATATAAAAATTGCGCTGTTTGTTTCATGTATTTTATTTTTTCATATTTCATGAATGTCAAACTTAACGCAGTATTTCTTCAACACAATATATCGTGATTTTTACCTACTAACACTTCCATATTTAAAACAAATTTATAATTGCAGATTGGTGACACAAAAATCTTTGTAACGTAAAAGAAATAGTAAATAAATAAAGAAATCAAAGAGAATAAAAATTGTATTGGCGGAATAATTTTTCCATGAAAGATGGAAACAACATACTTCTTAAGCATTTACTTTGATTATTTTAAATATCTAATTTGCATTAAAAATGGTGTTTTTTGTACTTATATGCGTAAAATGGAATTTTATAGACATAAAGATAAATATATTTTCATATACATTACTGCTTTGAATTTCTGCCAACAGATTTCAGTACCTATTCGATGATAGAAATAATATTTTATGCAGTTTAAGAGTTCGAAGAAGCGTTATTTGAAATCCATTACCTCTATTTCTACTTGATATGTCATGCATTTAGCACAGCTAAGGCGTTTAAGCACACCATCCCCTGTTTAGCACAGTTTCATTAAAGAGTCATAAGTTAAAATAGGTATGAAATCTTTATTTAACACTTTAGAGAGTTTTCTTAGCTCAAGTATTGCACAGATCAACATTAACAATTTTCACAAACATTTAAATCGAAGTGTTGAAAAAAACGAAATTACAAGAGAGTCATTTAAAGGTTTAAACATCTTCAGGCTTACTAATTATTCAATAATATTAGGAGTATATTCTAAAAAGAACAATTAGTATGACTTAATGAGAAAATATAAGCCTCAAGTACAACTCAAGCACAAAATATCTTTAAGACTTGTACATGAAAACATAGGTAGAGTCCTCTCTGGCCAGTATATCGTTTGGCTCTCGTTTGTTTTTGACGACGCCGAGTTTCATTTTGTAAAAGTGATACTAATTTATTATAACAATACTGCAGCCGAATTCATTCATTAAATTACAACTCACAGACATATATTTTTTCATTAAATGTGAAATTACAATTTAATTATATTTGATTCCCTTTGAAACTTCAATAAATTATGGACTCCCTGCTTACGAAACACTGAAAGTAAAAGTGTTAAATACTGGTAATGTACGCGGCATGGAATAACGAAAGTTTACAATCAGGAACTCAGTTACGAAACAAGCCTCGACTTGCAAAATAAAACAAGGTACGAAAGATGATTAAATTTCAAAACGAAGTAGCGAAACAATGATGCTACGAGATAAATGAATGAAAAATAACTCCCATAAGATCATATACTCACTATAGGTATATTTGAGAAACTAAGAAAACATTCTTCCTACTCTTTCTCAATTCGGTTGGGCTTTTCATAAAGCTGATTTTCTTCTTTTAAATTTATATCTGAGAGAACATCAAACAGCAAACATTCTCGAAATGAGAGAAAAGATGCCGAGACTCTGCATTATTTGCTGCGACGTCGACATCGTCTGAATGTGATATATAAATATTTCTACCTTTTAGTGGGTCGGTCGAATTAAAGAATGTTCTTATCAAACGTCGCCACTCTAGCTTTCAAAGTCGTATGTGAAAGACCGGCGACCGGTAACAAATTCAACAATTCAGTAACTGACTTTTTCTTTCTGAATTCTTCTTGTTCCTTTCATTCAACCTTTCGTTCCATGAATACATTGGATTATTTTTGATATTTTCTTTGTAAGATCTAAGCGGGATTATTTCTTTTAGAGGAAGAAAGGATTTCTTCCAATAAAATATTTCGTTTTCCTTGTAAGCACATTCGGTCATGCGTGACTTTATTTTGATTTCTTTCAAACTTATGCATGAAACCTAAAAGCTGAAGTTTTAAAGATGCTCTAATCAAGTCAGTATGCATAAAAATAATGCTAAATTAAGCAAAATTCAACCTAAAATTGCAATATATTATTTCAAATCGATATCAGTCTGTCATTATATTACAAGATATGCTTGTATTTAAATTAAATCTTCAGGAGGCATTTAATTTATTTATAATATTTGCAAAACATTTAACTAGCTTAGTTTAATTTATAAAATATTTTATTCTCTCTTTCCGCATTCTTTCGTGATGCACCCGGAAGCACGCTCGATATTCGGAAGGTCCGGAGTTCGATTTTTGGCGAAAGCAATGCAGATTTCTTCAATTTCTTGCTTCAAAAAATTCTAAAAGACTCTAGAGTGGCACTCGATCTAAAACGTTTGTCGACGATAATTCATCACTTACAGGATTTAGCGACTGTGTCCCCTAACAAAGAACTTCTAAAGAGGCTCTCCTTGGAGATTCTTTGCCCCTTGTCCCCAGTCGTCCTGTAACAGAGGGAGTATATAAGGTATTTTCTCCTTTCTTTCCGCGTGCCTTTGCGGTGTGACTTTAAGCACGCTGGAATCCCTGCTAAGGATTCCGGAGGTCCGGCGCTCGAATCCTTCTTAACAAAATGCGCATTTCTTCAGTTTCGTGCTTTCAGTATAACTTACTGAATCTAAAAATGTATGCAGCATTAGTTTTCCTAAAATAAGATGTAAATCAGTAATGTAAGTTCTGCACAGAATTATATGCATCAAAGATGATTTAATTACGTTTTGGACTGTAGGAGATGACATTTAGAGTTTCTGAGTGAAAAGTACTTATGTGATAGAACTATTAGGATGTAATTGAACTATTTGGATGTAACTGAAGTACAGTAGAAATCCACATATCCAAACTCCGACTATCCGAATCGCTTTCAGAATTTAAGAAAAAAATTAAGACAGAAACGTATAGTGATTCTCAAAATAATGATTCTATCTGCGCGTGCTATTGTCCTTCCCTCCGCTATTGTAAGTGTAGGCAGAGCACGAGAATTATTGAAATGATGAGTCACCGTTTCATAGGGCATTCAGTTTCTCTATAATTTCCTGTCTATAAATCTGAATGCACAGAAGTAAGATGTTTAAACTACCCCCACCACATTTTTTCACAACTCTAATGTGCGTAGTCTCTTCTGTTTCTTGCATCCCCATGTTTTCCTTTCTTTATAACCTACGATTTGACCGCAAATGATCAGCATCCGATGGAACGTCAACCCGAGTATGACCACATGCAACTTCTCTTTGTCAAGCGGATGCACCATTTGCCCGCCCGTAAACGGATGAAGACTATCAAACAATTTACCAGCAAGCGATGATTTTCAGCACTTGTAAGTACTGTACAGTACTCTATATAACATGTTCGTAAAGTGTTGTTTTTTCATTTTAATTAATTAAAACCTCTTTTTCTCCCATTTTCAACATACAGTAATTAATTAAAATGTACGTAGCCCATTCCTTCGGGAAAATCCAATTATCCGAATGGGGTGCGGTCCCAATTGATTCGGATAATTGGAGTTCTACTGTATTTCATTGAAAGCCATTTAGTGTCGTCGAGAACATCTTCCAGCTCCAGCTTCTCCATGTTCGCTTCTCCAATATTATGTCTCCGTGACACGAACGTTAATTCTACTAAATGTCAGGTGCTCCATTTCGGAATACGTTCAATTTTGAAGTATGGTTTCTTTGTGTCTGTTTCTGTGCTCTGTTAATAAATCCTTTTTATATCTAGCTAGCGTTTGTGTTTGTAGAAAAGCGGTTACACTCATATTTCAGAACGTTCTTGCAATAGCCATGTTATCAGTGGAAAGAAACGACTCAATAGCATGTGAAGAAGTTACAGCTGCTTTCCCAAAATAATACGTTTTTAAAGTGAGTTTCATCAAGTGACAACACTTAAATGACATTGAACAAATTTCACCAATAAATTACGTGGAATTCAGTTTACACACAAGAATATGAAGTTAGATTCTGCATAGGTAGACTGTCATTTCATGGCAGCAAATTTAGAAATCTATAGGAAGCGTTTTAGAAATCTATAGGAAGTCTATTAGAATAGTTTGCGAAACTACTGCTTGTGCAGAATTTGTGCAAAATGTGTTAAATATAATTTCTAGAGAATGCGTTCTATATTATTATGAGATGTGTGCTTCAAAATGCTAAGGTGTAAGTATGCTAATCTGTATTCGTAGCAAACGGACACATGGTAAAATTGCCAATTTTCTTGACAAAAGTTTATCTTCGGCTAGTTGGTAAAATGCCCATATTTTCTTAACATAATTCCATACTGAAATAGTTGGTAAAATGCCCATAATGTTCAGATAAAATCCAAATTTGACTACTTAACGAAACGTAAAAAAGTATTTAAAACTATTTTCCAAATTTCTGTACCTACTTCATGCAGTATTATATTTAAATTTAGAATAACGGAGGCTCAAATGACTTCCAAATACCGTCCCGTGTAATATTATTATTTTAGAATCATAACATTATAATCAAACAAAATAATTAAGTAAAGTGAACATATGTTTCATTTTTTATTTGTAGAAATAATATTACAAATCACCTGTATAGCGGTGGTATCCAACTTCTGTCTATATATGATCAACTACTTTTTCTTAAATTCTATTGCAATATACATGCTAAAATTTGACATTAATAAGTAACACTATGGGAGGTGGTATTAAACCAACATGATATTTTATTAATAATTTTTATCAATTGAATAGCAGCCGCAGGAAAGTGTACAGATTAAATTTTCAAGTATGCATAACACAGTAGACCAGTGTATACAAATTCTGAAGCCTGTTTCCTAGGGCAAAAATATGATAAGATAGTATGAATAGGAACTGCTGTTAGGAAAACAAACTGCACTGATCAATTTAATTCTATCCGCTTACAAACAAATCTAAGTATTTCATTTTCAATTTGAATACGATCTTTGAACATGATTTAAATTTTAAAGTTAAATATTTTTGTCGCTTATCATCGAAGTCAAATGTTTGGTGCTCTGTTTTTAAAATGAGTATAAACATTTACTTAACATAATTATAACGATCGAGAAGCCATATAAAAATAGAAATTTGTACAAAATAATTTTTAAAATTTAAAAACACCATAGTATTAATATATTCCTTACTTAAAGCATTTTTGCCGTTAGAAGTACCTTAAAACATTTTTGCCATTATAGTTGTTTTGCGAAAACAAAGACCCCTTAAAGGACTTTATAGATATCTTATGTGTAGAAAAATAGATATTTCTCATTCTAGGAACATTCCTTTACGTAATTTTACTTTTACGAAAGATTTCAATTCGTATCTTTCTTTCAGGCAACGAAAAATCTGAAGAAGATTTTCACATTTATGAAGAAAGTTGAAAAGAAGGTTTCTGCGTTTTTTAAGTAATGATTGTAACAGAGATATGACTAATTTTTTTGCTGTATTATTAGTTTGGTCAACCGGTTTTTGAAATATTTAATCACACCATTATTATTTACATTACAATTTTAAGTTAAAATATATATGATATAATTCGACAGCCTTATTTGAAAATATGAGAAATCTTAAAACATTTTTATGTAATTAAAATTAATTATTTCTTCGCTTTAAATAATTTTGGCTTACGAAAGTTTTCACAGAAACGCCCTATTATCGTAAAACTAAGAATCCAAATACAAATGACCTACAAAACAGATGGAATTCCTATGAAAGGAAATTGGAATTCCCTTTCTTCTGTCCTAAACAGACTCAAGTAAATGTATTGTTTCATAAGATAAATCTCTCTTCTCTGTTCCTCAATTTTAGAATTTTATTTAGCAATTTTTTTCATTAGGTAAATCATCCTTTCCGCATCTCTAAGTCTGTTTATCTAATCTCACATACGGTAAATCATCTCTTCTGTATTCTTCTGTTCTGGAAGTCTATTTACTTAATATTTTAGAAGGCAAATCTTCATTTCTGTTATTTTTACTTTGTAGAATTCGCTATGTAATCTAACCTAAATCAAATTATCTCGTTTGTCGAAATCTGTTTTGTAGTTTTTCGTAGGTAAATCTTAAACTTTCCATTCCTACTTTCTGGAATTCTGTTTAAGTTCTTTTAATGTCATAGACATTAATTTATGTTTTCAACATAGTTAATCAGGCCATTGAGTAAATTTACTAACAGTTTATTCGGTTTTCATTAATATAATTTCGTAGCAGTTATTTACAGAACTTTGTATTTACCTCTATATGATAGGAGTATAATAGGCTGAAGGTTAATTTAATAAAAAAGAAGTTTGTACAAAATAAGCAGTCAGAGCAACATCACATTGATGTGGAATAAATAAAAGAATATCATAGGCGTAAAATGAGAGTGTTTCTTTTCTACTATTTCTGTCAAAATTCCTTTTAACTGCATAAAAGAGGCAATAATGGGAGGCAAGTCATAAAGGAGGCAAATGCTGAATTCTTATCTTCAAACCTAGTGGTTACTGCAACAGCTCCTCGGTATTAACTGAAGAAGCCAAAATAGTTGTTTGACTTAACCTTCGTGGTCTATAATCTGTCTCCTACAGAGCGAGCTGCCTGCAAAAAATAACCGCCCTCCAAGCAGTCAAAATCTGTCATCGGGAAATAATGTTTACTTCGTTGGTGGTACAGAGCTCAGAAAATACTTTAAACCAGGTTATAGAATGTAAAATAAGTCTCGTAAATGCTATGAAATAACCAGGCCATAACTAGCTATCCTCTATACTTGATAAGTAGAGCTATTGTTGGTGCAATTCCATTGAATAGTTCATTAAAATAGGAGATTTAAGTAATTCGTGAATTAATACTTCTAATGTTTCCGGTAAGTTAAAAAAATTGTACCTATCTTTTCTTTTCTCCATCGGTAAACAGCTGATCTGCTTAGGAAAGGTGCTTGTGAGCCTGCTTGACCTGTTGACGATTATAATTATTTCTTATCGCCTTAGGTCATGATTCGCGAAGTCGCTCATTCAAGAAGAAATAAAGGAAATAATTAAAGATTGGCAGGCAAATTGTAAAGGGCACAAAATTTTCAAAAGGGGGAATGGAAGACACATGCTGGCTACGAAAGCACAATTATCACTGTGAGAAAATATTTGTACAAACAAGCACAATTATCACTGTGTGCAAACCTATTAATCTTTCATTTGAGAAATGCTTCATGTTATTGAATTTCTATCACATACACTGTAAATTTAAACACAAATATATGTATATACAAATGCTCTTTTAAAAATACATAAACTAGTCCAAAATATTGATGAGGGGAACGTTAATACAAATATATACTTAAAATGTTTTTTCACATATTATAACTAATTTCTTCATATATACAATTGCTATGAAAATACATTAACTAGTTCAAATAGGTATATTGATGCAGACACTCCTGATACAAATATACAGGTATTCAGTGTTCTGTTACTGACACAATACATTTTTTCATAAATAGTTGTATCTATACAAGAATCGTTAAACTACGTAAATCAGTCCAAATAATTATGTTGAAGTAGACACCTCTAATACATTTATACAAATATTGTGATATATTCATTTGCTATAAATATCGATGTGAATAGAATATATATGTGCTGATATTAGCACTGTAAGTATTGCGAGAATGAAACAATGTATATATATATATAATATGTGCGTGTGTCTGTGTGTGTATATTGATAGATATAATATATGAATATATAATGTATATATATATATATATATAACGTTAAGATGATCTCCTGAAAAATGAGAAGAAAATTTAGATAGTAAATGTGTACAAATGGGAAGGTAAAACAAATTGGAATTTGAAATTAATTGAATTGGAAAATGTAATTTATTAAATGCTAAATTGATGAAAAATTATAAGGTATTAAAGAAAAATATATTTTACAAAGTTTAATCTTTCTTGATTCCAGAGAAAGATTCCAGACTTTTCAAGGGCCTCAAAACCAATAATTCTTTCGGTCTCGTTTCGTCTTTTTAATCGTAACAGCGATAGCCCAGGATTTCAGTTTTTAAATCCTTTTAAAATAAATTTTGTAATTTTTCAGAAATTTTTAAGATTTTTTTCCCCTCCTTGTATTTCTTTATAGACTTGTACACACACATATATGCATATCTGTATAAGTAGCTTTGTTTACATGTAATATCAGGAATTAGGTAGTTCAAATGTTCTTTACGGCTTTAGCTATTTAAGTGTGTGTGTGTGTGTGTGAGTATTCCAGGGTGAAAATTATAATGCATAAAGTGCTATTACATATAAACAATATAAGTAAACAAATAAGGAAATCCCGTTATTCTGGTACATCACAGACATACATATGCATGCTAATACGAATACTGTTAATGTGTAATACATATATAGAAACACTAGAACTATGAATTGCTAGCTGATAAACTAACCTCATGGCGTAGGAAAGCACGTAGGTATTGACAATGTATGTAAATAAAGCTCTATGCAAATACCGGAAATTCGGTACTTCAGTATGCAGGTACCGCGCTACAGCTAAAGACGTACCATGGTTTTCAGAATTGTTGAAAATCAAGAGTGAAATGTTGGTGCATTCTTCATACTCTTAATGGCGTATAGGTTACCAAAAGTCATTTTAGCTCATACGTAGCAGTTTTCATTAGCTGGTTTCCGAGAGTGAAATCTCACTTTCTCCGGACAATCGAAGATGTAGTGATTTGAGTCCCCAGAGGCCTTTCATATACATTGATCACTGTCAAGGGGCCTGAAGTGGCTTAAGTAACTCTGCTAAGAGCCGACCTCTTGGGGGATCAGAACTAATGCTGCTATTTCGCTGTTGAGCTTCACGGTGACTTTAAAGATGTATTTGAAAATTCTTATGCCTGTTAAGCCTCATTTCTGCCATTTGGTCACTATTCTATGCACAATTTGTTGCGGCTAGCATATGCGGGCTTGCATGTAAAGAGTTTTAGTGTTCTGGAATCCGAAGCTGCATGCTTTACAATTTTGTGCTTATTTATTACCGAAAACCAGCATGTGTACGAACCCACTGGAGTCAAAATATGTACTATTAAATGTTTCTCAAATAGTCCAACTTCTTTTAATTTGAAAAAGGCCACAGCGATCGCGCGCTAAAATCACTCTCGACGAACGGGCTAGCTGCATAGGAGTTTTGGTGGTTTTAGCATAGGTAAGATGAATATGAGCCAATTTCCCTTAAAAGGACCTCCTTCTCCATAGGCAGACAGCCTCAGGTACTTTTGCTTACATTAATCAACTTAACTTGAAATGTTCGAAACGGTTCGAAACGTTGAACTTACGAAATAACGACGAAATTATGTTCATTATATTTCTTTCTTAATAAGACAAAATCCGATTTTTCCTCAAACAACGAACCCTCAAAAAAGTTTTAGAATGCATTTAAACATGAATTAACTTGCATTTCCGTGTCTCTTTAGGCATATCATTCTCAGAATTAATACTCAGTCATAAACTTCTGCCTCGCTTCTAAATATACTTATAAAGCTTTTTAAAGAAACATATTAGTCTTTTATAATATAATCAATATTTTTGCATATATAGTGTAAAATTCAGCTCCTTTACTTTTTTATTCATTTAATACACTATCTTTAAAAAAAATTCTTTAAAAATCCTTTCCAAAATCTTGCAATTAATGCTTTTACAAAATATTTTTGTGATATATATTATTACAAACAAACTAAACGTTATCACACGCAAAGAAAACTTTTTATAAGCTTTTATTATCCCTTTATGGAATATTTTTTTGTTAAAGCACATCTAAAGGAAAGGATACTAACGTAGAAGATTTTTTAAAATAAATTCATTGTTCGCGTTACATATGGGAAGCCTCACTCATTATCACCTTAATATGGACATTTGTTAATTATCTTATATAATATTACGCCGTTTTATAGAAAAATTTTTCTGTGCATGGTACCTCCCTACTAATTTATTAACTAGAATACTTAAATGCTCACCTTTAACCTGCATTTACCTTAAACATAATTAAATTTTTCTTCGCGTAATTTGTCTCGTTAATTCTAATTTTCGATTGCTCGTTTTTTCCAGCTCTCCTTTAATTTGGTTTCGAATTTCATCTCAATATCGATTTTTAATTCCATCAGTTGCATTCTTTCTATTGTGCGCAAAAATGTAAGTTTCGATTTTTGGGTTCTTGAGGCTAATCAGTGGAGCTCCTGATTCTTTTTACATTATCATTCTCGCTTAGTGACATCTGGAAGGCGTAATCAATAGTTTAGGTAGTGCAATTAAAGTTATTTCGGCCAGACTAGGTTCGTGCCAGTGTTTTTCCTCGTGTGTAACGGGATTAGGAGCCGACTTTCTCTAGAAAGTCCTCTTTATAGGCACAGACACTTTTTGTGCTTTGACGTATTCAAATAACCTAACTTAGCCTTTTTTAATCAATGTAAGTTACAGAGTCTTACGAATGTTTACTTTATTTCAGATCTTCATATGGCTAAAAGTCTTCATATAGCTTTCCAATGATCATAATGTCATAGGTTTTAAAAAATTCTCATAACAATTAAGACGAATTTCTGTTTCAGTTCCTATTCATTGAAATAACTAAACTCCAGAATTTATCCCTCAATAATCTACTGCTGCTCGTCTAGCTACACATTGCTATTTGCTACGGATTCCCTACATGTTCGTTAGAAGCAATCAAGTAAGTGGAATTTCGGAGCAACTATATAGTGAAAATCCAGTGTCTATGTTGATTGCGTCAACTATTTGAATCGGCATCGCAGTTAATCTCATGCAGTTTTGCAATGACTTGCTCAATTGTTAAGCTGTCGTTAGCTGAAACCCAGATTGTTCAAATGAGTTCCATCTCTACCTATCAATTTAATTTCGAACAATATCCAATATCAACATCACTTATCGTAACGTTAAGCCAAGAAATTAAATTAAGTTTATGTTGCAGTACAATATTATTTGCTCCAACGTATTGTCATATCTGAAATGTACAATGGAGCTTTTTTAAAATTTTCAGAAATTTCTATCCCTACTTTCATGAAGTAATTGCATAAAGAAATTGTGAACAAATTATAGTGTAAAGACTTTTATTATGTTTTGCGGCGTCCAACCGGGAAAATGGTTAGTGATTCTGACTGCCGTACCGAATGGCCCGAGTCCAAAAATTTGGATGAGTATTGCATAAAAATGCTAGCGGGGTCATCTAAATTAAGCCTTTCTACTGCTATATTTTAAACATTTATTAATATATTTGAGCATTAACCCACAGCGCAAACAGCAGAATATAAATCTTAAATAATATACTATAAGGAATTTCCCCTGCCTTCCTAGCATGCCTTCCTGGTGTAGTGATCTGCACGCTGGGCTGGTATTCCAGAGGTCCGTGGTTCGATTCCCAACGAAGGCGGTCGCTAATTTTTCATCTCTCATGCTTCCAAAAAAATCCTAATGTCTCTACAGTGGCGCCCGAACTAAAAGGGTGTTGGATAAGGATTTTCCACACCCAGGATTCGGCGATAGAGTCACCTAAAAACCCCAGTCGCTCTTTAAAAAGGGGAGTATATAAGGTTTTTCTCCCGCCTTCCTAGCTTGCCTTCGATGTGTAGTGGTTCTGCACGCTGGGTCGGTATTCTAGAGGTCCGTGGTTTGATTCCCGGCGAAGGCGTTGCTAATTTTAAGCTTTTATTTAATATGGGTAGGATAATTAATGCCTGATATGGAGAACAATAATGTATTATACAGTTTAACGCGAATACTAGATTAAATAATCCTTTTACGGAATTCATATAGTTTTGCATTGTGAATAATAAACTCATGGAGCGTCACTGACGAATAAAAATTATAATGCTTAAAATCTTGACAATGCAGATAAATGAATACACTTTTTTACTTAGGTATTCTGATTTAGGTGCCATTGAAAAAAACTGATGAAATGTCAACATTGGAATCATTTTCATATTATCAATGATGAAATTTTTATTAATTATAAAGACGCAAGCAATATATTACAATAAAATTATTAAAAATGAAATAAATTATAAAATAAGGAAATAAATTATAACATAAATAAATATAACTGAACGTCATTTCAGAGAATGAAAAATCACTTTAAAAATTCAGTTTTTAAAGCTGGACGAGCATTTTGCTTGAAGTTAAAATGAAAAAAACCAGTATGGGCAATTTGCCATTAAGTTCGCAAGATATCAAACTCAAAAGCAATTTTTTGCGCGAGGAATGCTTTTTATCCCCCTTTCGTCTGACTGGCACATTTTTCAAAAAAAGTAGAAATTCTCTCAACTAATATTGTTTATCATTAATGTTTTAAAAGAGGGCGAAAAGTTTGTTTCAAAATCATCGAACATTTCAAAACTTTATATCCATTATATTTTTAGATGATGACATTTTAAAATTAAAAATGTCAAATAGTCTGATTTTCAAAAATTCAGGAATTATGATACCATTTTCGTAGAAATTTTACTGAAATGACTTTTTGCCTCGTATTTATTTGATGATGCAAATAGTAAAAATTATGATATGCTTAGTTTGTTCGTCAAACAAAGATACGAACAAAAATCATTTAAACGTTAAATATAAAACATATAAAACCAATTTTGAAAAACAAATTCGCTTCCACGATTTGCATTGTCATTGACGAACAGTGTGCGTACAAAATTCGAGATCGATAGTTTTTCAGGAACTTGATTAAAAATCGATGACAAAATTCGACCCACAATAAAACACCATGAATGAACTAAATAAAAGGTTGCAACATATGTAAAATTATATATTTTTTAATGTTAATTAATGATGCCATAAATCGGGAAGAATGCTTAAGATTTAAATAAATATTTCTGATGAGTTTTTTCGTATAATTCTTTCATCACAGCATGGTACTAAATCCATGAGCTAAGTTAAAAGCATACATACAAAAACTAACGTTTGTAAATCTGCCAAGATAGCGCTACTTTTTATATAAAATTAAAAGCGAAATCAGCAAATTTAAGTTTCTTTATACTAACACGTACTTAAGCATCCCAGGAGAGATAATGTTTTTTATATCTGCTCTGTTAAGAACCAAGGAAACTATCTTATGTTAATGACATTTTATCGCAAACAACGAAAAAGTGAAAGAGATTATGTTCTCATTATTATGCTTTTTTGATCATTAGTTTCAGAAAAAGTTTATAAATTTTTATAAATTCTTGTAATAAGCAAACAGGGAGATATGAAAACCATAGTTTTTACTTAAACTACGTTATTTTCATTTCTCATTTTGAGCATTAATATTTGTTTTCGAGATAGCTCACTTTTCTTTACTGAAAATTAAAAATCTTTGTAAATTGAGAATATTTTAATGCTCTTCAGAAATATGTTTTGCAGAGTTGGATATGAATGAAAGAAGGATGAAGAAATATAAAGAAAATGCATTATTAGTATTGTTTTTTTTTTTGTGTATGATATCGGTTAGGTGTCCATATTTCTAGTTCCATAGCCTGTGAAATTTCTGTTAGTTTCCATTTGATTATAATCATAACGGAATATGGAAGAATCAAAGTTTCTATTTTATTTATCTCGTATCAACTGCTGTTCAAGGAAAAGGATAAATATGTTGGAAAAGCTCTTCATCGAAGCTTGAACGTCTTACATAAAAAAGTTCACTTGTGGTTTCCATCAGGGATATAACAGAGATAAAATGCTGAATACAGAATTTAGCAGTCAGTAAATTCTTTTACAGTTTAGCAAAATGTTTTTTTCGGCTTATATTTTAGGCACTACATGGTTTTCTTTTTTCATCCTAAAGAATTTCTACAGATACAGATGTTTTGTAAAGTTATTTTTTCTGTTGAAGTATAAAATTTGCATTCCCTTTTATATAAAAGAGCCACTTTGGCGTTTAGCTCGTTTTGTGTGAATCAGAATCTTTACCAAAATTTTTTTTTACTATTATTTAGGACTCACATCTGCATGTCCTCGCATTCTTACGTAGAGTTACGCCTAAGGTTGATAAATAGTAAATGGTAGATATCGTTAAAAAATTTCTAGAACAATATTGTAAGCTTCAACTTCCAAGAAGACATAAGGATAAAACTGCACAATTGTTTATCAGTTTAAAACAAGTTTCAGGTTAAAAGCATACATACAAAAACTAACGTTTGTAAATCTGCCAAGATAGCTATATAAAAAATATAAAATTAAAAGCGAAATCAGCAAATTTAAGTTTCTTTATACTAACACGTACTTAAGCATTCCAGGAGAGATAGAAAAACATATATAATCTGAATGAAATCATAAGCTAGAATACTTGCTATGCAATATTTATACCCATTACACAAAAATAAATGATTGCAATCTATGCACTAAACTATCAGTCAATCTAAAATTTCTCACATTTGAAAAGAAACTAAAATATTATTGTCACAGATGTGGACAAAATTTTGAGCTGAGGTACCATTATTAGGGGGTAAAAAAGGGCAGCCGTAAATAAAATATTATTTTTAAAAATAAATTGTTACTATGAGGGAGATTGGATTCCAGCAGAAAGGCAATGTAATGTAATGTAATATACGAGTCTGTTGCAAGCCGTTAATCAAATCCTTTGCAAATCTAGACTATTTCCCGCGGCAATAGAATTCTTTTATGTTGCCATGTTTTTTCCTAATATATCGCAATAATACGCAGTCTTCGCCGAAATCCCGTGCATTGCCTTCAGCACTATAAGTGTTATAAAGATCGTTAATCTGCAAATGAAATCTTTTCAGGTACGTAGCGAAGCGACCGCTCCCTGTATTTATTTGATTGTAATCAAAATCACATATCACTCTCATACTTTTACAAATTTCAAAATTCAGCAAATAACCTTTGATTTTATCAATAAAAATTCTTTTTGATGCTTGAAATCTAATTCCCCCAAATTATCCTTAGCAGCCTCTTTGGCCAGCATGTCGGCCCTTTCGTTGCCTATGACATCAATATTGCCTTTCTCCCAGTTCATTTTTTCTTCATGTATTTTCCCCAAAATTACAATGATATCTTCTATAATTTAGGACAAAACTATTAGTATTATCAGCATCTGCTTGTGTTTCTAAACCAGAAAGTGAATCTGTACATATATCATTATATGTTTTTACAATCAGGTTTCAATCCATGTAAGAGCAAATCTGATAGCAGCCAATTCGGCTTAAAAAGCCGAATTCCAAGGTTCAAGTCTAATTTTACCATAATATATTTAGGTAACAAAAAACTACCCACATATGCTTCAGCAATTCCACTGTCAGAACCCGAACTATCTGTAAATATATCCAGTTCTCCTAGCAAACATTTGATCTCTGACAGAAATCGCTTTCCTTAATCCTTTTTGTATCTTTAATATTAACAGTATACATTATGCTGTTTAACATTAAAGCTAGAAAAACATATATAATATGCACAAAAAGTAATAAAATCAACATTTGGGGAACGCAATTTAAATTTATTACAGTGGAAAGAATAAAGTATCGAGAAGGACGGCATACCGAGCAATATGCAAATGACTCCATCGAGACTGTTTTAATGCATGTGGTCAGAAGCCGCAACTAGGGTCGTTTTATTGGATCTAATTTATATCTGATCCGCTGCAGGTCTGCGGCTGTGGAACCACAAGCTCCAACACCACATAATATACTGGCAGTAATAACTGTTTTGTAAATTAATCTATTAATGTTACTTTTCAGGCCTAATGGGTCAGCTGGAAAATTTCTTTTATAATGCATGAGAATAGAGACAGCTCGTTTATAAATGTAATTAGAATGTTGTTCAAAATTCAATTTACAATCGAACATGTAATGTAAAAAATTAAATCAATTTCTACTTAGGTCAACAAAGAAAATTTTTATTTTAGTTACTTTTTATTAACATTTTTTCGTTTCCAATTTATAAAGCTGATGGTGGTCTATAATTTCTCATTCTATCCATCTTTTGTAATATCTCATTATTGCAAGCAACCTTTCTAGTGAATTTCGAGCAGTCCAATTCTTCGATTAATATTATATATTAATTTAAAGTTATGTTTAAGGACTTATGTTTAAGCATAATTTAACAATACCTTTATTAATTTAAAAGCTTATATTTTTCTTTCTCTAATCGTCGCTTGCATTGTGCTGTAGTTTCTTTTCGCCTTCTTTTTGCATTCTCCGTTTGTGAAGCAAAGGCCGTTTAAAGGGTATTATTTTAAAGATATATTATTATCACGTTAATATAGAAATATGGGGAGAGTTTTCGCTACATAATGGGACATTACATCCGCTTCTCCAACTCTATAAAACCACAATTCTTTAATTCCATACACTTTAAAAATCTTTAGAACTCTGTCTTATTGCTGCCACTTATTTTTGTTAAATATTACAATCCCATTTATCACAGTCATGTACTATTACTTATAAGTTGTTATAAAATTAATTTTTACAGCACGTGAGAATTCTTAATAAACGGTCATTATTTGTAAGTCTTATAATATATTTAATAAAACAGGGTATCTTTAGTTCCCTACTTATTTATAATGCATGAGAGTTATCTATTTATAAACAGGAATAAATAAGTAGCCCGATAAACAGGAATAAATAAGTAGGCATTGACTGTATTAACATCAATAAATAAGTGAAAAAACTGTATTAACATCAAGTGTCATCCACTACAAGTTTAAAAATGTATTTGAACTTGAGTGGATGAATAAAAAGTATTTTATTAATGTTCTAAAATTTGAACAAGATATAGGGAAAGTGTGATTCAATAGTAGGAATTTAAAAACAACAAGATATTTAAGGTTTTCAACACATTTAATTATAACACTTCATATTTTAATTGTGGCAGTCTAGTTTTTCACCTTTTGGGTAAAACGTGCAATTAGGTTTTTGTAAATTTAATGTCAGCTTTTCTTTTTCAATCTACATTCTTAGATCTTCTACACAAATGAAAATAGTTTATATAATTTCTCCAAGGAATTTTCACGTATCGTATATAAAATATCATCAGCGTAACATAGCATTCTTACACCATTTTAACACTCTTTCTGTAATAGTGCAAACATGATATTTCAGAGAAGCGAACACTGCAGGAAACTTGTGGGCATCCTTTGTAAGCAATTCTTTCAATACAAATATCCTTATTAAATCTCTAAATAACTTTTGTTTCGTTAAAATAAAGAGTAGAAAGATAAAATAATACTTAACCACTAACAATTTAATGATGTTCTATATTTTTCATCATTTGTTTTTTAATTTCAAGTGTTAGTTTTGTAGTGAACGTTTTTAAACCTACTTGTAAATGACCATGTAAAAAAAGAATAAAAACTGTTCATGTATGTAGATTGATCCAAAAAGACCCAATTTTGTACCATTTTTTGGTCAAACAGGATGCTTATGAATCTATCACCTAACAAAATCGTATCTAGACGTATAAGGGGTCCCATATCACAACAACTGCGCACGCCCCATACTATTACAGCGCCTCCACCAGCTGCAACAGTCCCGTGTTGACATGTAAAAAATGACGTTGTCTCCATACTCGTACATGTCCATGAACTTAATGCAATTGGAAACAAGATTCGTCATACCATGCAACGTGTTTCCAATCATTAATATTCCAGTGTTCTATGTCAGAGGACCCAGGAGACGGGGGAAAGCTTTGTGTTGTGCAGTTAACAACGGTACACGAGTGCGTCTTCGGGTCCGAAAGCCCATATCAACAATGGTCTGTTGAATAGTTCTCATACTGGCACTTAATGATACCCCAGCATTGAAATCTACAACAATTTGAGGAAGGGTTGCACGTCTATCAAGTTTAATGATTCTCGTCAGTGTTCGTTGGTCACGTTCTTTCATGAGCTTCCTTCAACAGCAGAGATGTTGTAGATTTGAATTTTTACCGGATTCTCACTATTCGAGGTATAGTCGGGAAATGGCCTTTGTCGAAATTTGAAATTTTATCGCTACCTCAGAGATACTGCCCCATATCTTGTACGCCAACTATATATAACACCACGTTCAAACTCCCTTAAGTTTTGATAAATATTACATATATATTATACAATAATACATATACGTATTATTAACCTGAAAATATTACATATATGTGTGTGAGAGTAAAGAACTTTTAACTTCTCTGAGATCAAGAGCATGTTGGTTTGAAAGAAAGTCTCAAATGCATTCTGAAGGTGCCCTTTCAGCAAAATCTCTCACAGTTACATCAGCACAATGTTCCAGTAAAACTTTGCTACTTCTGTACATAAATTAGTAGCAACTATATGCAGTAGAGAACCTCCATCAAATTTTCGGCATTGGCGTTTAATATATAAGCCTTTGCTACCTTTCAAAAGCAGTTCAACAACAGGTGCTACATCAGAATAAGCAGCATAATGTATAGCAGCCATGTCAGTCCAGCAACACCTAAGGTGGATATCAGCACCTTTGCCCAACAAACAGCCAACGGTTCTGGTTGCAGCTGTAACATTTCCTACACCATTGGCTCCGGCTTTGTAAGCATAATGTAAGTCATATCGTCATATGAGTCAAACCATATCCATGTGTATATTTTGTATGTGTATATTTTATCCATGTAATATTTTAAGGCATAGTCGTGATGGCTGAGTGGAAAAGGCAGGAAAAAGATGTTGACAAAATTTCGGAGAAACACGATTTTTATTTTTAGGCACATCAGAATCATTTTTTTGCAGATAATACACCTTTTGATCATAAGCATTTACAATAATTGTTATATACACAGATAAAATGATACGACGTCATTATCGGCAATTAAGCTTAGTAGCGTGAAGATGTCGGCAGGGTAGAAGTTAAGAAAAAGAGTAACGTAGTTGCTTGCGAAGCAGTATTTTTACTAAGTAGGTGCATAAGTATAACTAAATTATTGTATTTTATTATATCTTACATATATATATCTTTATATATATCTTTTTCTTTTAATAAAATTATCTTATATATATCTTTATATCTTATATATATCATCTATATATATATCTTTTTCTTTTAATAAAATTATCCTGTACATATTTATCTTTCATCTTGTAACTTATTCCCACACAATCATCATTCATAAAAATCATATTTAATCATCATTAATCTTATCATTTCATAGAATGTTATAAAAATGCGCCAGCTCTGCAAAGTGTTCAATATGTTTCATATTTCCCTACTTATAGTATCCAAAAAGTATAAATTGCATTTGGTATGTAAAACAGAATTTGATGCTTTATTAGAAATAAAGTGTTGAATGGGACATAATTATTCAGCTATTCAATGTAAATATGGTTTATCTTTCATTTAACACCACGAGCTCGCAGCTAAGCAGAACTGAATGTTAACTAACTAATTAATACGAAACAAAGATGAATGCTAGCTAATTAACTAATAAAAAATAAAATTGAATGTTGATTTAAAAATCTTACAAAAACTAACAGTTCTCTTATAGAAACTACAGAAATTCTTTCTTGATACAAGAAAGAGAAGAAACAATTCTTCTATTTATAAATCAGTGTTATCAGTATCCCGTTAATCCTATAACGAGTTTGAGAACAGTTAACAATGTCAGTAGTTTCTGCACAGGAAGCATTTAATCGGCCGCAGCTGAAGTGTCTTATTACCAACAAACACATGGGGTATTAGGAAGGTAATTAGAAGAGGTCACTGGAGGAAAGTTAATCGTTATTAGTAATTACGTCAATTTCGTGGATATAAGTGGTGACATGCCACACTTTTCTTAAGTGAAACCCAATAATCGTAGAGTCTACTATTTTTATTGTTCTGCTTTTGGAAGAAAATGCAATGTATTTCAGTTTGTTGTATAAGATAAGCTTTGCTTTCTAGTTGTATTGTTATTTTTATAATCCTGAGGTCTTATTTTAATTATATTGCTGTACATATGTCGAACAATTCTTTAAATATATAACTGTATATATATATATTCATACAGTAATTAATTCATAAAGTCCCATTCGGGACTTTAGTAACTCTACGACATTTTGCCTTCAATCTCGCAACGACATTTTGCTTGCAACGACATTTTGCTTAAACCACATTTTGGCATTAATCTTGCAACGACATTTTGCCTTGAATCACTATAAACGGCGTATAACTTTTCGAATTGTTGCCACCAAGTATTCACGCCGTGTATTATATTTAAAGAAATTAAATAACAAAGAATCTGCATGAATGTATGTATGTTTCTCGCATTACAAAAAAACAATGGTTCATGCAGTCGTCCGGTTTTGAATAACATATTCTTCCATCCGAATACACCATCTTCCACCTGGAGCACATGAACGGCCGAATTTTTAATTTCGAAATTGCGTTATTACCTATTTCATATTAGGAAAACATTAACGAATTGTTTATTAACAAACACAGCGATTTCAAAACTCGCATTAGCAACTTTGCACGAAAAAACATTTTTATCACCAGCGTGCGAGGCTGCCTGTCGGAAATGAGATAAGCTGATCGAAATGAGATTCCAAAGATATGCTGTTTTTAAATATTTTGTCATTTTGCTATTCAACTGAGTTTTACATGGCTAAGTGCGAAAAACCTGGTATATAATAAATAAACTAAGCACAAAAAATTAATAATAAAAAATACTAAAAAAATTTTAAACAATCTTAACTGACTTAAGAAAACTGAACATTGATATGGTGAACCGAAAAATAAAAGATAAATGTATGCCAACATTTAATGCTACATTGAAAATTCTAAATGTACACTGCTATGCTGCTTTTAAAATTATGTAATTTTGCTATATATATGGCGTAAATTCAAATAAAATGATACTTAATAATAAAGCTGAAAGAAAAAAGGAAAGGTTAGTTGGAGTGAATGTAACAGCAGACGTGTAGACTACGACTTCAGCGAGAGCGTGAAAACACCTTAAGGAACCCTTCTGAGCGACGGTTAAAATCTGAAACCTTTTTTATTTTTTTTTCTGAGTGTGTGTTTCTATATATATTTCTATGCATTTATACAGAAATTTTCTTTTGCTTCTGTTTAATGTATCTTTTTCTTTTTAAAAGCTTTAATATCAGAAACTATGTTAAGCATTTTTACACAGTTTCAAAGTATTTGGGAACATAAGAAGTAAATGGATTACAGATATAATGGAGAAACGATTCGCATCAAAGTTCATTTATTCAAAGGTAAATGAAGAAATACGTAAACGCTTTAAGGATAATTTCACGGTGCTCTGTAGTTTGCGTTACTGGGGCAATTTGCGTAGAACAAATGGCGAAACATTATCATAATGGATATTTAATGAAAGCTTGGTAAGCAATTTTTATTTCAAATTGACTTATTTTCTAAAAGTAAAGCATTTAGAATAACTAACAAATAATATCTTTGCACATGGCATGTAATATTTTATTATTGGTTTTCAATGCTAATGTTTAAATTACGAGTATACCAAATTATTTATATCCATGTTATATTAAATGGCAAAAAATTAATAAATGTGGAAACAAATTTTATTTTCTGTTAAAATGATATTAAGGAAAGGTAGTGAATTAACTGTATCTATTTTATTTAAGAGATGGGCATTTAAATAGCATTTTTTATATTATTTTTGATATTTAATAAGGTGCCCAGCAGCGGCCGAGCGGTAAAGTCGCTGAACACTGGTAGTTCGGTCCAAGGTTCGAATCCCGCGAACGGGCTGGCTGCATGGGCGTTTTCGTGGTTTTCCCCATGTGTAACGTGTATACGAGCCAGTTTCCCTTAGAAAGTCCTCCACGAAGGCATCCCTCCCCTTAGGCAGATAGCCCTCGTGTGCTTTGCCGTTATTAAATACACACCATACGATATTTAATAAGTCTTAAATTGCAGTTACAAGAAACCGAATCATTATTTATAAAATTTTCTAATTTCCACGTGTTTCCTCTTTTTTTTTCAATTAGCCCTTCAGTTGGCAATAGACATTTCGTGGTACAATCGTACCGGGAAGGTGAGTTGATTTTTGATGCAATCTACTTCGAAAAACTTAACATTTGCCACTATGGTATTTTAACTAAGCATGTGATGAAACAAAAACTCGTCAAAATAGTCCTGAAAATTGAATTGACTTTCATATGGAGGGACTCAAGTTATGAATGTTACTTTATAAGATATTTCTCGCGCTTTCTTAGCATGCCTTCGTGGTTTAGTGGTCAGCACGCCCGACGCTTATTCGAGAGGTCTGTGGTTCAAGTTCCGGCGCGGGCATTCCTCGTTTTTCATATTCCTTGCTTCGAAATAATCCTAATGACTCTACAGTGGCGCCCGAAATAAAAGGTGGTGAATGGGTCTCCTAAAACCCAAGTCACCCCTTTAAAACGGAGAGTATATATAGTATTGCTCCAGCCTTCTTAGCATGCCTTCTTGGTGTAGTGGTCAGTACGCTCGAGGCATATTCGAGTCCTGGTGAGGCCAATGCTCATTTTTCACATCTCCTGCTTCCAAAAGAAAATCCTAATGTCTCTACAACATATAACGGATTACGAATTATAATTGCCGTATGGGA
Organism: Stegodyphus dumicola; assembly: GCF_044657685.1. Classification (NCBI taxonomy): domain Eukaryota; kingdom Metazoa; phylum Arthropoda; class Arachnida; order Araneae; family Eresidae; genus Stegodyphus; species Stegodyphus dumicola. The sequence continues at coordinate 119,888,357 of NC_140779.1, read as the reverse complement.
ATGCGGTGCAAAATTTTTAAGCACCACTGATCACCAGCAGTAAGAAAGACTGCAATTTAATTCCAATAATAACAATCCATTTTAGAGATAATGGGTTAAAAAGATTTGAAAACAAAATTTGAGCTCAGATTCTTGAAATGCTGGCTTGCCCTCTTTTTACGTCAAACCAACCTAAATAGATATATAAAAAGGGTGTAATGTTCTGCGTCCAAAAACTGAATAGCGAGATTTCAGTGAATAAGCACGAGTAGGGTCCCTATAACACGTTTTCACTATTTTTTTTAGAATGATGTATGTGTCTTTGTGTATATGTGTGTGACTATTTTATGCGCACGATAACGCTTATATGACCCTTCTAAAAATTTCTGTTTTTTGTGTTTAAGCTTTCTACTCTCGTACGAAGAGTTAATTATATTTTGGGCAAATCTGGACAACCGGAAAGGGTATCTTACTTAAAGTCGATAAAAGTCTGTTTACACTAGCAGAATTTGAGCCCAGGACACGCGCATGAACTTGACGGTTCTACTAAAGGGTAAAAAAAGAAGCCTCACAATTTTTAATTTTCGCTGACCTTCATCTAGGGTAAAAAAGGTAATGCTTTTGGTCCAAAAATTGTCTTAATATATATGACGAAATTTTTCGTCAGTGTCGGCTCTTGTATCAGTTTATGTTTTCTGTATTTAAGCTTTCTAGATACAAGCAGAGAATTAATTAAATTTTGGGTAAAATTGGACACACAGAAGTGGTACTTCACGGAAAGCATATAAGAGTCTTTAGTGGATAATAAAAAGTGGTACTTAACTTTAATCTTATAAGAGATTTTAATGAAAAGCTGCATTAAAATATAATCCATATCAATAAAATATAATCCTAATATTAAAAGGAACAATATATTAGATTTGAGTTAAAATTCATAAATCGGAAGTGATACTTTACTGGAAGCTTTGAACAAATTTTCATAAAGAATATATATTGAGTCAATAAAAATTTCTCTGATTTGATATTTATAATAGATATGCCATTGAGGACGAAATATTACATTTTAAAAGATTAAATGTACTCTTGGTATCACGGTAAATGCAAAAGATCATTATGAGGAAAAGCTCAAGCTATGAAGCAATTAAATGTATTAAACTCAAGTCTCCATTTTGTGTTTTTGTCATTTTTGTGTCCAATCACTTTTGAAACAGAAGGACGCTGCCATCAAATTTTGTACTTATGTATTATTTTTAAAGAGGAAACATACAGCATAAAAAATACAGCAAACACAAATAATCGAATATAAGAAAACCACTTAACTTTCTATCCGGAATTTTAAAGATTTGCTGCCTTGAAAAAAATTCTTTTCATTAAAGTATTGATTTGTGAATCCGAAACACTATGTGACCAAAGGATGTATTACTGTCGATGCAATATTTTCGAACCAAAGCCTAAGAACGGATATGTATATGAGTACGTATAGTTATCATTGTCCATTGTATGGAAGAATAGAAATAAATAATGGCTAACGTTAATAATTACTATTGTAGGATAAAGCTCATAAACGGATTAGATTTTATTTATAAACGATGTGCCGGAAGTAATAGTACTTAATGCTCTTTGCTGTTCCGCTACTTCCAGGTCTTAACACGAAACTAATGGGAAGTCTTGGGCAGCCCACATCAGAAATTTTCAATTTCCTTAATTAAGTTGTAGGGGTTATTTAAATTTTCAGATAGTTACTTTTAATTTTGAAAACCTTTCCTTTCAATTCTTTTTTTCCACTTACTACTCCTTGCCAGAATGAGTTTTTAGTATCGCTCTTTATGTAAATGAAGTGGAACCAGTATTGAATGGGAAGCTCATTCACTTCCGAAGAAGAGCTCAGAAGTTCTTAGTAGACGGTGTTCTGTCTTAGGCCCATATCGTTACTTTACTATCTTGCTACGTTCGGCAGTAGTCTTATGTGTCTGTTAGCATTCGAAGGTGAGGTTTAATTACGGGCGAACTCGGTTAGTTCTTTTTGTACAGCTTCGGCTAAAATTTAGCCAATTAGAATTAGTTTCGTTCCTTATTTAAGTTAAAATCCAAGTGGAGACTTTCCTGTAAGCTCGAGAAGGGCTATTTGTAGTATCTCTTTGAGTGAATAAAAGGGTGTTTTGACCCTTCTTTAGATTTATATTTTATAGTTGTAAGAAGACCAGCGAATAGTCGCTAGACACTTCAATAAAGTTCTAATAGCCAAGGACAAGTAAATTAACTAAAACTTTATAGTACAATAAACCGAAACGTATAGTTTTCTCTCTTGATTTCAGTAAACAAATGCATTTGGCCTAAAGAAAATGTAAATCAATTAGCTGAACTTTTCGAATATCAGGATTAACTATATTCGAGTTGGTTCCGTTTTATAAATATTACCATATTTGAGGTTTTAATCATAAATATGTTACCGTGAAAGACCGAAATTGGAGAATGTCGACATTCACCCAATACGTCGGTGAAAGATCGAATATTGCACTACATTTTTGTATATTCGGACCCTCCCCGGTATATGTCGACAATCACAGATATGCTCTGGTGAAAGTCGAAAAGAGAGGTTATAAAGTGCCATAATAGTTTAAGTTGTTGGAATAAATAAGATTTGAATCACATAATTTAGTAAGTTTTTTATTCCTGTTATTTTAGTTTCTCATTTAGAACGTAATGTATAATTAAGTAAGTTTTTAACTTCTATTATTTTCCGTTCTCATTTTGAATGTATTGTGTGTTTTAGGTTCTCATGTTCTTAAGTTCTTATTTCAAGTCTCAAGTGCGTTTATTCGCGACTGAATTACGGAGAAGAAAATATAATATTGTTATATGTTCAACATTCACCATTAGTACATGGTGAATGTCGACATTCACCGGTGTAAGTCAGAAATAAGAGTATTTGGAAAATATTTCGGACATAGACCAAGAGACTATATGAATGTTGACATTCACCGGTGAAAGTCGACATTCTCCAGATTTCGGTGTTTCATAGATGTAACATATATATCAATAGATGTAACATATATATCAATTTTAGACTTGAGCAGCCCTAAGCTATTTGGAATAGCGGCGCTTTATGATATTTGATATTTTTTTTATGAGTTATGGTACAATTTTTAGGGGACACTAAGCTATAACCTGTATAGCTCATATGTTAATCCGGCACTAACTGCAGCGAAGTTAATGAAAATATTCATTAAATGTAATCGAAAGTAGTGTCTTTAAAGAAGCTTAGATGTGGAATAAAATAGAGCATAATTAAATACATAAGATAGCGCGTATAAATATGATACAATGTACACAAAAATGCGTATAACTATATTGGAATTAATATGATTAAGATTTGTGAAATTAGCATGATTAAAATATTTTTCAAAAAACTGAAATAAGTGAATGAATATTATAATATTTTCATTTCTTCTAACTTTCTCAGCTCTGAATATGATTTTTACTAGATTATATTCAACGGAACTACACATATGAATTATATAAGAAGAAATAGATGGTGAATAATTTCTATAAAAAAAAATTACCGATAATGAGCGGTGGTCGTATTTTGTAGGAATTTGTTATAAATAATACATAGCTTTACTATATTAAACAATAATTAAATAATTATATAACACAGCCAAAATCAAGCTCAAAGCTTTAGGTGAAATTCCAGATGAGATGAAATGCAAACAAAATTAACCACGCGAGATATCTAGCCCATTTTCTGGTTACCAGAAGTTAACACTTATCGGATTAAAGCGAGTGTAAACTAGTTATCTCCATTAAATGGAACTTTACACCTAGCTTAGCATAGTTGAGGTCATAGTTCATCTGGTGAGTTACCCTTAATAATTTGTACATAGTAAATAATTCATTATCTCATCTAATAAAATTCGTGTATACGAGCCAGTTTCCTTATAACGTCCTCCACAAAGGCATCCTTCCTCTTCGGCAAATAACCCTCGAGTACTTTGTCTTAACTCTTAGAAGACCATAACGTCCCAGACGACCTTTCATTCAAACGACCACAACCGCCCAAAACGGCCAAAATTCCAATGTTGTTTTCTTCCCTCCCCTAAGGTATGCAGTAGCAGGTGCAGTTTCCCTAAATGCACTGTATCAGTTTATTGCAGACAGCTTGTCCTAAAAGGATTTATTTATGGTTCCTTATCTTTATTTGTTAGGAAGTAGACAGGATGACATTTGAAATCTTCACTCTTCTTTGTGTTTTAATGGATGTGGAGGAGAGGAAATTGCTGTGACTCTGGAAAACCTTTTCGGTCGATTCGGTATTTTATTCATACAGGTTAACGAAAACTTCGGTTTTCAAAGAGTTAAACAAATAAACCAAACCAACCATCTAATAAAATTGAATGAATGCAATGAAATAGAAGAGGATGTTGGGTTAATTGATAATATATATATATATATATATATAGAGAGAGAGAGAGAGAGAGAGAGAGAAAACAGCTGAAGCTGTCGGAATACTTTTCACGTAAATTTAAGCAGCTTTATAATATAATCAATGTAGTCACCTTTATGTACCATGACTTTATCGCTAAGTTAGTTAGTTATATTAAATGGCAAGGATGAGAATATACTTTATGATGAAAGTTAATTATGATGTATTTCATGTATGAAATAAAATTGGTTAATGAAAAGTTGTTAACTCGATACATTCAATATCTACTGAAAAAATAAAATAAGTTACTTAAAATATATAAATTACGAAAGTGAAAAACATATGAAAATTTAGATTTTATCTATTTTTTCGATCCATACTTCTGTGTTTCTAATCTAGGTAATTTAATCTCCAGAGCTTTAAAGAGACTCAGTACCCTCAGTCCTGGCGTTCTGAACGCTAATTGTTTTCCTATGTATTTACATCTTTAATATTTCATTTTCCGTTATTAAATAGTAAAGTGTTTTTACGAAATGTACGTGGCTAATATTTTTCAGTAACAAATAACAGTACCTTTCTAATGCCACTAATTTCAAAAGATTTCATTTTGTAGATAAAGACTATTTTCTTATTCCTGATATAAAATATGATTACTTGCGTTGAAAATTAAAGTAAAATTATACTGCATTTATGAAATATTCAATCCAATTTTATGTTGCTCGTCCTATTTATTCCATGAAAAGAGTTATTTATTTTTATTAAATAAGTTATTTTTTTTGCTCGTGCTTTTAAACTGGATTATTTATGAAGTAAAAAACTTTACTTCCAGTTTCATTTACTACCATTCATTTATTCTCTTTTCATAAAAAGTGCGAAACTCAGATTATACTACTTAATGGAATTCCAGAAAAAACATATTGAAAATTCGCATAATAATATGAATAAAAAAAATTGACATTCATCTCATTAAGTTTGGGTGCTTTTAAAGTGTTTCTCAATAATGGGTATTTTGTCACGGTTATGTTAATTTCTGCATTTTAAAGGTACTGTGAAAGGCAAGCAATTTAAAGCAATATTTCTCCTTTCGTTTGGTTATTATGTGCTCGCTTTCGATGCACAATATCTGTTTTAAGTATAAAAGAGATTATTTTTAATTTATTAAAATTTATGCACTTTTGAATCGAGGAAAAAACTTTTGTTTATGAAGCATTTATTTTGCTGATATTGCAGTCATAAATTTGTAATAGATGTAACATCTGGTCGCAAACTCTACCTAAAAAAGATACTTGCATAATAATTAGCCGTTTTTAAAATATTTAAACACATATTTGTTTTCATTGAACTTAATCACTTCAGATTTAAATGATTAATTGATTATTTAGATTAAATTTAAGCTAAAATTATTAAACTGTTGATCAAAATGAAAGAAAATTGACAGAAATATAATTTAACTGTTACTTATTGGAAAAAACATTAAAGGAAATTTTATAAGAGTTCCATTTAACTCAAGTTATCATGTTTGAAAATTTATTCATCGCAAAATTTTGATTTAAAAAATCATATTTATGGAAATTTAAAAATAACAAAAAGAATATCTCTCCTGTTTTCCAACAAAACTTTTTTTAATATAGTGTATGGTTATACTGCTAACAGAAATTGGCGCCGCTATTCTGTTGCTCGCTAACCCATTTGGTAACCTAAGAAAGCTCGCTAATTTAATATCGCTATATACGGGAATGCAGATGTTCTACGAAGAACATCCGGATTAGTGGATGACCACTTTCCGATCTTATTAAAATCATCATAACTGTCGCAGAATATTAAATTTAGTCAAATTTAATTTGCATGAGTGCTTATAAGGAAATTTACTTTTGGAAAATGCATTCCTTATGCAATTGTGACTTTTTTAATGGATACTCCAATCTTTAGTATAATGTTGTTTGCCTTAGCTGTTTACAAAGATATTTTGAGAATGTACAAATTCCATTTAACTCTTTCACAGCGAAGTCGCCCGTAATCACAGAGAACTCAAAAATCGGTAGGTCGCGCGAATGCGTACATCAAGCATGTGCTTGATGTAGGCACATGTTTTCACTTTTAGCACGTGAGTTCGCACAGCCTGTTAATGAAGAGTTCATTGGTTTCACTCCAGCATCCTACTTGGCAGGAGAGAAGAAAATCCATTCCAACAGAAATTCGTATATACGGACGTTTTAGATGGTTGAGGGGACTAGATTTTGGCCTCTCTTGACACCAAAGTGTTAAGTAATATGTATTTAATGTTCTATTAAATTATTGAAGTGTTGGATACACTTATTGTAAGAGCCGTAAAACCACCACATACTGACCTCGCAAATAATGGAAAAAGGCCAGCTCTGTTCTAAATAGGCCTTGCATTTTCTTTAATAAAATATTAGTGAATGACATATATTAAAATACAAGCTAGAAGAGACTGGCAGTTGTTCCTTAAATAGGCATTCGTCTAAGCTAAAAGCTGCAAAAAATTCATCAAGACTTTGATGGTAATCTGAAAGGAATGTAGCAAATTTCCTCCTACTTTACTCATAAGTAGCACATGATCCAACAGCCTTACGCATAAATGACAAACATTACTAATCGATAAAACTTTCAGGTCTTCGTGATATGTTAATGTTAGCAAATTTGGATGAAGATATTTGCTGTAGTAAATATTCCGTCATATGTCTGAATTCTACTCTGTTTCACCGGTGATCAATCATAAGCGATGTCAAATGCATTTATACTGTCATACTGATGCAGAATTGAGGGTGTATATGCTAGAAAACTGGACATGGAATATGAAACGTAGTACAAAGACGTGAAAAATAAAAAAGACATAGATATTGTTGATAAAAGTACAAATTTAATTGAAAAATGCAAATAAAGTTTTTTAAAAATTCGTTGTAATTTTATTCTCCAGACTCAAAACTGCTACCTAAAAGGCAGCATCGCATGAAGCGTAAAAATATACTAAAATGGTCGTAAAAGCAGGAAGCTTATAATAAATATCCAGCTTATGTTAACATAAGAATTAATGCGGATATAGTGCATTTTTATTAACCAAAATCAGAAAAACGCTTGAAGTCTGATAAGATATTGGAGAGATAGGCTAATTGTTTACATGTATAGGCTGCGTGGGTATAACATTTAGGACATGCGGTTTAAGACTTGAGACTAGGGAGCTGATCCCAACCCATATAACACAGAATATACTCAGAATGCCCTGTTTAAGTAGCAGACTTTCGGAACATACTGAGGATCAAATCTCATGTCAAATCTCATGAGTCATCACATGAGTCATCATATTTTAGTTTGCTGATACTATTTTTTTAAAAGTCTATATATCCTGAGAAATCGGAAGATGTCATGAAACTGTTGATTCTAAGATACTCTTAAGAACTTTGCCATTTATGCATCTTTAGAATATTCGTACAGCAGTTTTTGAACACTCCCATTTTCAAACGCGTTGAAAGTATTTGTTCTTAGTTATTTTAGCGATTTAAGTTTCTACTTGATGTTGCTTGAGGAATTCGCTGAAGGATGTATAAGGAAATATTGAGATGTGACACTGAGCACTGGGAAGTATGAGTTTGAAGAGTATTCCTGGATACTGTGAGGATGTTATAAGCAAAACTTCAAATTCTTTCAATACTTAGGATATGAAGTGGATATATTGAGATGTTGTATTAAGCACTCGGAAGAATGTGCAGTGTTAGCATGGGAAGCTAAGAGGATATTCTGGTATGCCTTGAAGACGTGCGCTGATTTCGCCAGTAATTATCTCCAGGATATCTTGAAAATGATTTTGTGTTATGTGAGTAACATCTACAGATTCCGTATTGATTTGCCTTGAATTGAAAGTTGATTTTCCTCTGTAGGGGCGGTATGGATGGTTTGAAACATGGCAGTAAACTTGAGTATGTAGGTTTTTTTTTATCATTGAGTTCTGTGTATATGGCCCCGATATTACGGATATTTGCTTTAAATTCATACACTCACTCAATATTAAATGCTAAAAACGATATATTTTTATTTGTCCATTTTTGTAAAAGCGAAAATAATTCTTTTATTGTTTTCGGTTGACGATAAGGGATACTAAACAAAATATTTCCCGAAGACGAAGTGATAAAAAGCGAATTTTCATGAAGCTGTCTGTAAAGGAAATGTCATACGATGTTTGTATAATTGGAGCTCTTGCTCAATGAAATCTTCTAACTTTACTGAATTTCGAAACTTTCTCTTTTTTCTGCCTTCTCTTTTTCCTATAAACTTGTAGAGTTTGTTAAGATTTTGAAGGTGGTAACCGCGAGTGATGTTTTCGCCTAGGAATTCCGTATGAATTCCAAACCTCTCGAGACTCTAGCTAAACGTTCTTACAATTGCACCAAGAAGGCACGCGATAAGTTTTATCTCCAACTTAAGGCGATTGGAGAAGAACAGATCGAATCGCCATATCCTAATGTTGGCGAATGATCGTCCCCCATATTTTAGTTTGGACAACACTGAAGAGTAGTAGGTTTTGTCGAAGCAATGATCATGAAAATTTCGCCCCGATTTGAATCTTGAACTCCCTGATTGTTAGCCAGATATGCTTCCGAAAGCATGGAGAAAATACCTTATAAACTAACTTATTCTCAATTAAATAAAAATATTGCTTTTAAAGAAAAGGTTCAGAAATATGACTTAAAGATTCTTATTTACTATAAGTATGAAGTAGGCAAGGGATTTTTCGCCTTTTATTTTTCCTGCAAATAAAAGCATAGTTGCTATCCTTTTCTCCTAAATAATACATTTGTATTAACATTCCTCCAATATAGTGCATTTGTCGTAACTCATTACCACTGTGTCAGCTAGAACGGATAATCCAACGGTATTACGATAGCATAATGGACAATACGATGACTATGACATCCACGACAAACTCCGAGGATAGGTACTTGCAACGGATAATGAGTCGTGAGCTGAATTCCATGCAGCGAATTTGTAGCGTGAACTCACAATGATGAACAAAAGGTAGCTAAATTGTGATTGCGTCCACCACCATGGAATATGTATGCTTTCCAGTACGAGGTATACAAAATTGGGCAAAAAACGTATACATAAATGTTTTATTTTGTGTACGTCATTTTCAAAATCTTATTCTTCTAACAAAATAAAATGTTATGTTTGATTCAGCTCAAAATATCGTTTATATGTTGTAAAGTATTCTCTCCCTCCTTACTGCAGACCTTCGTGGTGTAATGGTAGCACACTCGGTGCGTATTCGAGAGGTCCAGGTTCGAGTCCCGGCGAGGACATTGCTTATTTTTCATGTCTCCTTCTTCAAATAGCCTAATGAGTCTACAAATGGCACCCGAACTAAAAGGTGGTGGATCATGATTCTTCAATTACCAGGATTTCGCGATTGGGTCCCCTAATCCCCAGTCACCCTTTAAAAAGGGGCAGTATGTAATCTATTCTCTGTCTCTTTTCTGCATGCCTTCGTGGTGTAACGGTAGAACACTCGGCGCGTATTCGAGAGGTCCAAGTTTGAATCCAGGGGAGGACCCTGACATTTTGTATTATGTCTCTTTCATTAAAAAAAACTACTAATGATAAATAATGTGATAATGACTGGCGTCACCGAACTAATTCCCAGGACGTGTAAAGCGGCATATTAAATTAAGTAAAAATATTTTTTTAATTATATTTTTTACACCCAAGAAGCAACTGAAACAATGCTATATTAACCAATGACAGATGCGGTAATTGATTCAAGTTTAATCAGAAAAATACTTTTTGCTTTGAGCAGTAATGCCAGGTCGTTTTTTTTATCTGTGGTTAGAATAAAATCAGATCTTATGGCTACGCAGCTCGTCAGAAAGGTTAATAAAGAACGATGGCTTGTTTATTTAGTAATAGTATAAAATTGCTCTTTCTTTAAACTCTGGCCGGCTTCTATTTTCTCTAAGAAATCACCAATTTTCCAAAACTAACGTGAAAATGAATTCTGTTTTGATTTTAATGTCAAAATAACTCTTTATATCTAGATTTATGTGCTTTTAATTTCCTGCTTTAATTTCTAGGATATGTTTTAAGATTCGTTCTCACAGGCATTATAAAAATATTCTAGGCCATACATATATATATATATCTATATATGTGGCCTAGCCGGTCAATACATATAGGCAATGTGTGTCGCACATATTGTAGGCTAATCTATACATGTTTTATGCATTGATATAAGCATTTAAATTATATGATAATGTCTTAAAATATGAGCTACAGTGTACTGTCTTTCAAATTAAGTTTTATTTAAAAAAATAAAAATAAATTAACAATAAGCTCAGTTTTAATTAATCTGAAAAACATCAGCAGTTCTGTATAATTACTGCAATTTCTTTCTAATTCGTTTATTGAATATTCAAATAAACTGTACTTAGGGGTTCTAGTTTATTGACTCCTCAACACAGCTTGCATTTATTCCTGAAATTTTAGATTTTCAATTTATTGAATGATAGCTTGATCAGACACTGACCTAAGATGTAATTTCTGCAAATATCTGATAAGCTAAATTCTTGGAAAATAAAAACTTTAAATCAAATATTTCAATAATTTTCCCTTTATGGAACTACTAATATTGATTATAGTTCGAATAATACTCTGCAGGGTCTGAAATGTTATTCTCAAAATTAAAAAGATTGATTAAAATTAGTAGCAGATTCATGCAGCCAGTTATTCCTGTAATTCAAATTAAACTTAATTACTGATGGAATTCATATTAGTGTTATTATTTCGTCTGATTCAAAACATCACGTACATTGCTTAACTGAAGGGATAAATTTTATCTTTCATAATTAAAACATTCCACTGCTCTGATTAAATTTTCCTCAGAAAACTTGTGCACCAAAGAATCAATCACCATGATTGACTTGCGGAACGTAAAATAGAAGAGAAATCGCATAACATAATACGTCTACCATCTAAGTTAATTAAGGGTAATTCTCGATTGCATCCTAGCGGAGAAATCCATTAAAGATCATTCAAAAACTCCAGACAACTGAAAATTGATTTTCGGAAACCATAAATGAAGTTCAGATCAATTAAATGAGAGCCAATCGACAGCAGTTTATTTTAACTTAAAAAGCTTAAAATTTTCGTTGATGTTTGTACTAATTTTGGTGCCTTAACACCTTTCAAAATCTAAAATTGACTGCAAAATATTATAGTTATTACACATTACATCTATTTTCTTTAATTTCTCAAATCAGAATTCAATTTGCTAGGCTCCTTCAATGTAAAGAGAAATTATAAATAATAATGCTGAATTTAATCCTGAAATTATATATAATTTCGTAACTCCACTTTGTTCGGTTATTACCCCATTTTAATTATATTCCGTCACGCTTAACAAGGCATAATGCTTCAAAAATAAGGCTATAACACTGGCACACTAAAGGAAGTAACCAGATGACATCGATGGTACGTCACAATGACGAGAGTGTAAAAGAGTAATATATAAGGAATGCAGGTAAAGAAGTAAAATTGTTCGCAGGCGCTTTATAAGCATTTCAGTGCAATAACCGAATAGTTATGACACGCATTTGGATAATTTTTTACGTGGTAGTATTATCGGCCGTCTGGAATGTGGGCGTAAACAACTGGAAGTATTAGACGAACTTGGAATTGCCCAGAGTATCATCTCCAGGCTTTGGCAACGATTACAAGATGATGATAATGTGAGTAGACGTTACAGCACAGGTCGCCCCACAGTTACAACGCCGAATGAGGACCGGTATTTGGCAGTTACTGCCAAAAGAAACAGGCGTAGCACAGCCTCAGACCTGTCTCGTCAGCTCTCTTCAGCCACTGGTACGACAATTTCAAGGCAGACTGCTCTTAATTAATTTACAAGTTCAGTCATTTCGCTGCTCGCTCCATTTCTTTAAGTCATATAGTATTCAAAGTCATTTAAATCGTCTTCGTAGTTCGTCTTCTCTGGTATTCTTTAATTCTTTGCTTAAACTTTAAATGGGTATTATAATTATTTTGTGCTTCTACAAATATATTTAAATAGACAACCGTTCTTCCAATCAAAAATTCAAATAAATAATGTTATGAATTACACTTGTAATTAAAACAAATGACATAACAGAAGCATTACTATATGTAACATTAAATTAAAGTAAAGATATTTACTCTCGAAAATTACAAAATATATCTTTGTATATAACATAAATATAGATATATAAATGCATATATGTATGAGCATGTACCTTGCTTTACTCTCCATTGCTTTCAACACTGATCAATTTAAGATCTAAAATAATTATAAAGTTAGGAAAGAATCAAATTTTACAAAATCTTCATTAGAAGTTTGATTGTAACGTGCTTGCATTTTTCGTAAATTCTCACTAATATCTACAGTTGAATTTTTTGGATTTTACTTAGAACAATTCTGATTTAGCCGTAAAGATTCTTACAAAAATTGTAAGAAACAGAGATTGTGGTTTTGATGCTATACAAATGACACAAAAATTTCCTTTAAGACTGAATTATAATTGAGGTTATAGCTTAAATCTTCTTCAAATGGGTAACATTTCATATGACTTTTCTTTAATTCAAGACTATCTCATGTAATGCTGAGTGTGTAGGATTCTTCACGGTGTAATTCTAAGTTACTGTTGGAAGTGAAGAATCTTAAGAAATGATAAGCGATAATCGCTTGAGTTCTTGTGACAGGAAACAACAAGATAGAAGGGTAAAATTACCCTTTATTATCCCAACTAAAGTTTAACAAAAGTCCGTTTTGGAATGTACAATAAAGCCGACACTTAAACTTAAGAGACTAAAAATTAAACTAAACCAATTTTAAGAGATATAGCCTAAGATATCAAAATTCTAACAGAGTTGGCCTCTTAACGTTAATAGACTGCGAAGCTATCAAGGGCCTAGAGTACCCCCGAGCGTGATTATAGCTTATGGGAGACTAGCCTAAAAAGGCAGTCGCGTGCAGCCAGAATACCTTGTATTTCTCACTAAGACGGAAGAACTTCGCGGTTAAATACTACTCTTTCTCATTATGTATTCAGACGTGATGCTAAAACTATGTTCTGACCGGAAGTAGTAAGTTGAAGTTAAGAATCGATAGTAAAGGAAATTTAACTCAAAATTTAACTGTTAATAAAATTAACGTAATCCTTACAAGCGTAAAGGAAATATTAATTAAAAAATTAAAAATTACTTCATAAGCAGCATTTCTTATAAAACATAAGTACGTGTAAAGAAATAAACATACTCCTGTAAATATTCTTACCAAATGTAACTTAGTTAAATTCATATACATATGCAAATTTTTCTCTAAATATTTGCTCTCTAAAATAGAGTTCTCGAAAAAATAGGGATAAAAAGTAAGCGCTTGAAAAATTCCCTTTTAAACAAATTATCTGCTATCTTATTTCCTAAATAACTATGTATTAGCATTTAATTTATAAATAATTAAGCAGATATTTAAAGCAAATTTATAACTAGAAGGGAATTGGAGAACTATTGTTACTGTCTCTTTCGTTTCAAATACTCGAACAAATACTGTCTAACTCTCTTTGAATAAAATTCTTGATTCCTTTGATTTCCTTGTGGCAATAAAAGTTTCAGAATGCATTATGATGCGCTTAATTACATCAAAGTATTTAAATCCCTCAAAGTCTGGGCTTTCTTTCATGTTCGAAATCAAAGGCACATCCACTGAATCGTTTGTACGTAGCAAAAGCTCACATATGAGAATGATCTGTTGCATTATTTTAATGCTGAATTTCGACCGTACGCCAAAATTTATATCATGTTTTGGCGTACTGTCGAATAATTGTTTTTATATTCTAAATATTGATAGCCTGTAAAGAAGTGGCTAACGTTTCAAACACAAAATATTTAGATTAGTAGGATTTTTAGAAACTTTTAAAATACAGAATTAGGGGAGAAAAATCATATAAATGTGTATAACGTTTCTTATTACGTATTAATGACTTTCTTATGAATATGTATGTATGCAAAATAATCAAAATGTTATACTCAGGGGTGGGCAATTTGTATGCAGATTGCCCAGCTCAGAACGAATAAGATGCAAGCTACATACCTGTGAACGTGTCATATTCAAAGAAATACATCAAAATCAACGGAAGCTTGAAAATTTGATTTTCTTAGCTACTATTTTTTTTTTTTTTTTTTGTTTACGACGAACACTTGCTATTCTAGCATTGACCACTCCTAAGGCTGGAAGTGGTGGCCATTTTATTCTAGAGGCACCTAATAGGCATACCGTTGCATCCTATGAGGGGACAGACAATGCCTTCTTCGGGATTCGACCCGAACCCTTCGGTATAGCAGACGGTAACCACCATACCGTCTGGGCGGCTCGATCGTCCAATAAATTTTGCACAAAAGAGATCTGTGATTCTCTTTTTGAAGTAGTAACAACTCTATGGTTTCTCATTGATGACAACAAAAAAGTTCTGTGATGGGTGTAGGAAGTACATCCAGATAGTAAGGCTTTGGTAACACAAGAAGAAAGTTAAACTTGTAATACCTATATGTCGCTAAATTTAATTCTCAATATTCAAGTTCAACTATCTTTCTGGTATTGCGTTTTAAGCTAACTTAGTGAGAAAGCTAAATTAGTAAGTTTTCACTACTAGCTTAAGTACCAACTGAAAATAAATAGACTTCAATTTAAATAACATTTATTTTACATCCCTAATTGTAAGAGTTATACTAAAATATTAGAACACGAAGTTACCAGTCGCCTGGACTTGTCGGTGAATACAAAATGGGTCTTTTTAAGTCTTATAAATAATATATCTAATTACTTCCTAATAAATTCTTCAAATCGATTAACATTAGATATTCAAAATCTGAACTTACCAACCAAATATGCTTTGATGTATTAATCTTACGAGGGACAGCGGCTATTCGCCAAGAGAGAACCTGGACCACAGGCAACTCCGATCACTGTAATCCCAGTCCAAAGTTTCAAGCAAGCTCATCCCAAATTACATGCCGTTTAAACTGGCCGTTATTGGAATGTTCAGGAATTCTCATTACAGCATTTGATGACCGTACTTGAAATTCTCACAGTTGCAAATGACATGGAGGAAGGTTACAACTATTCATTTTAACAAGATCTATACAATTTTGCTCAGCATTTATTGGGTTTTCTCTAGTTTATTGCAGTAATGATACGGACATAATAACCAAACCAACGTTAACCAACGTAACTCTAACCCTCATACTGTTGTGAAATATTCCTCTAACACTACTAAACTGCTTGCAATTAAAATATACATAATCTTCAGAACGAACAAGCCAGTGAGGAAATGCGATAATAGTAAAACGTTAAACTAAAATAAAATTAGGTAGTGAAGCTCGAAAGTACGTATATTTGGCTGTCGTTGCGTTATAGACACACAGGACACTAATAATCAAATCATCGTTTGGAAGACAACATTTTGTCTCGTCATAGCCTCTGTTATCCATTGAGAAATGTAGTTGCTTTTTGCTGGAACTACGCGTTATTATAGCACCTTCCAAAAATATAAATATAATTACATATTACAATCTAGGCTGCAAGTCGTCATTAAAAATTTTTGTTTTAGAAGTTTCAGTGGGAGGTCTGGGAGCGCTTTCATGGGTTTATTCTTTGTGAGTGCGGGTGTGGTAATTCCGAGGCATACTTATTCCTTCAAAAGATCACCATCTTGGTGAAACGAGAGTAACAATTCAAGGGCCTTAGTAATCTTTCGTTCTTTCCTTTTCCTTTCTTATATCTATCATCTTCTTTAAAGTTTCTCCTCCCTTGTAGTTTTCATTTTCGGAGATTTCGATTTTCCATGGTCCAGTTACATGCGCTATTTCTAGTTTCTGATAAAGAAGAAACCCCCTATTCGTTTGTTATGGAGAGAAACCCGTAAGGCTGGAAATGAAGGCCTTGGTTGTTTAGAGGAAAGGTACTGTCCTTGAGAAATGGCATTGGCCCCTGCTTCAGATTGAAACGGGAATCATTTAACTCTCCCCGCTAGAGTCAATCGTCTAGTCACTGGCCTTATGTAAGTGGCTTGATAATACGCTTTAGGAAATTCCTGTTTTGGGGAAAGCTGTTAGTGGCGCTTCAGATTTTCTATAGACTCGGTTAATCTTAGCACAGGATTCTTCGTCCCGTTGTTGGAGTAAGCAGTATACGAGGTTTAATCTTTTATATTTCAATTACGTATCCATTAAATACGAATAAAAATGTCTCTTTTTAAATAAATTTAAAACAAATGTAAATGTTAACGAAAGCAAACACCTTGACCAAGATTTCTTGTCATCAATAACCAAACAGGTAGCCTTTTAAAGATTTCGCCATTCTTGACATTTAAATAACATACAGTTCTCTGTTATTGAACTAAAGACCATAAACGACTGCGTTTAGCAAGCATTCTAATCGAAATTTCTTCTATAACAAAATTTGTTACACTCCTTGGAAGCTTCTGAAAGTTGACATAAGTATGTTACCTCAAAAAATCATTGCCGTGGCTCAGAGAAGATAAGACACGTTAGACAACATTTTTCCTTCCGATGCGGAGGAAGAGAATGGTTTCCTCTTTGTATCAGAAGAGGAAATGGTCTCTGACTTCTCTGATCAGAATCTTTTAACTGAAAGGAAAAATAGGGCCATTTAACCGATATGAAGCACGTGTTCTTGACGTTCAGTTCGGCTTATCAGCCTAAAAGCACTAAAAGCGGGTATTTGCGCTGCACCGTAAGAGCTTACATACCTGAGGTGCTTTCAGTTCCAGCGCATGGAATTCTATTGCTTATTGGGCCAATTTAACGAACATAAGTAATTACTTGTGGTGATGATAACTTATACATTAAATTTAACTTTTCCCATAATTTGTGGCTCGTCACCACAACAATGGCTCAACCGAAATCTTCTTAATATCAAAGATATGATCGATGTACATACCCCTATGTGCTTGGTAGTTCAAGAAACCGTGTTAAAACTGGTCATCAGGAAAGACAAACAGGTACCTGAGCATGTTAGTAGAGCAATAGGTTTCCTACCTTCACTGGACTTCCTCTCTAGTTCCATCCTTTACCTACAAGTCTCCAGCCTGTTGTTATCCAAGTAACTAGGTCGAATTAGTTTCAATCTGTTCTGAAGATTGAAATCAGTCCTGTCCGCTCTGGTTGAGTGAGGATACAGATCACCGAGGCAGAAAAATTGAGAAAATGTTTGAAGATGCACGTGTTCTTAACAATGGACAGAATACCTAATTCCACGAGCCTTCAAGGATGTTTCTCTTTCTTAATCTTGTCATCTATCCACCGTCTCTTTTACCTCTTTGTACATTTAGCGTTGGGAATGATCTTTAGAATACCGATCATCTCCTATTTTTGTTTCTCTTGCACCTAAAGGCGTAAATCTTGATCAAAATTCTCTTCTTTTATACTTGATAGACCAGACTGGGAACTGATCTTATCTTTGGAAAAGCTTACAGAAGAAATGGTAAAAGATGCACCTATTTATTTAGCCTTTATTGAAGTTATTACGCACGCAGCTGCATTCCTCATATTTCTCACATGAAAACATCAACTCAAACATTCAAAAGCATGGCAAAATCGTATATGCCAGGAAACGTGAGAACAACAGAGAAAAGTGCGGAGCTTTTCTTAGGTATTACACTCTTTTCATATTCTATTAGGATATACAAGAAATTAAAATATGTATTCTAAATATTATCATAAGTGATCACCTCTGAATTTAATGCTTAATATGTGCTCTAATGGAGGAATATGGAACTTTAATGGAACTTAATATGTACCTTATGTGAGGACTTTGCTTAATGTGTACTCTAATATAATTTTTCTTAGAACCGCTTTTAAGTCAAGAAGCATTTATGCCTTTCAATATTTTATTCATATATT
The DNA here is from genome assembly GCF_044657685.1 of Stegodyphus dumicola. NCBI lineage: Eukaryota > Metazoa > Arthropoda > Arachnida > Araneae > Eresidae > Stegodyphus > Stegodyphus dumicola. Next base: position 119,869,996 of record NC_140779.1, on the reverse strand, counting down.
TATTTCCAAGGTCGAATATTTTAAGTAACTAATATAAAATATGAAAGCGGTCTAAATAAAATATGTTGCTTCTTCCGAAATTGAAACAAAATCCACGTACGTAACTATGTGTGCGTGTGTTATAATCGGAGTATGATCTTTTATTTGTTCTTCACCATTACGCATTATTCTTGCAAATTTTAGATAATATACACGCTTGCTTACTTATCTTAAAACTCCCTTAATAATCAATAGAATAGAAATACTTAAACGCCGGATCTAGAATGCTGCTCATTTCTAGAAAACAGATGAATCTCAATATAACTATTCTTATTATTCCGCCAAGTAGCCAATTTTCTCTTCATTGAACAACCCAGAGGAGTTTAGTTCATTTAGTATGCTTAATTACACACGATCGATAGCATCCAAGTCCTACTTTCGAATGCATTTACACAGGTGCGGTTCGATCGGTACTAATTAACAGTCTTGATTAACTCAGTGCGACTTCTCGGCTGAGTAACATCTGGTAACATTTAAATATCCTTTTTAGTTAAACATGAGTCACGTTCCAGCAATGAAATCCTGTTGAACATAGATAACCCCTAAATTGAACAACACGCGCTTACAGCTTTCACTTCTCATTTGGGTTAAGTTTTGTTGCGAGATATTTTCATTTACTAAATTTACTTACATATTTCTTACAACGACTTGTAAATATGAACCTTCTTAATATGGACGTCATGCATTTTGGATTCGTTAAGAACATTTGTTGTAGATAAAATTTTAATAAACTAATACTTTGAGATTAGAAATATCTACATTATATTTGTTTCGTTTTTCTCTTTCAGTTGCATTTATATGCTATCATTACTTTATAAACCATGTTGATTGGCAAATCGCTAGTTCGTTGTTCAGATAACTATTGTCTGTTTGTCTGTTTTACGTGAGACAGTATAACCACGCGGATTCAGTTACAATGGAATTCTTCTAAAAGGAAAAGTCGCTATTTGAAACATTTAGAACTGATCAGGAAAAAAAATATCTTTAATGATTTTGAAGTTAACCAGTTTCTGACCGGACATGGGCGTTTCCCGGTATACTTCGCTAGGTTTAAGATACAGAACGACGATAAATGTAAACTATGTGATCTGTTTGGTGAGGCTAAGCATTTCCTCGAGAGGTCTGTCCCTACTTTGATGGCTTAAGAAACAATAAAAATATTGATTTTGAAAATCCCTTTTTATGCTATAAAGATTTCGCACAATTATGTAAATCTGTGATGAAATTTATTGACGGTGAGCGCCGGGCAGTGGGAATCAGTGTATGATATTTGCATTTTATTGCCATCACTAATTGGTATATTTTAATAATTTGTTGTTATCATTGTTTGTGTTTGTTATTCGCTTTTTGTTTTTGTCTTTAGTGTCTGCTCTTGTCTAAATGTTTGTATTTGTTCGTTTTCTTCACTTTTATGCTTATAATTATTATTTACACGTGATTATTCTCATTTAGATATTTTATGTTTCATTTTTTCATTTGTTGAAATGGGCATGGCTTGTCATGACCATAAGACCAACTTGTTTGGTTAGGCGGGTCGGGCAGCGTCCGCTACTGATACTGATACTACTGATACTACATACTTCTTATTAATTATTTACTTTTTAATAATGTGTAGAGACTATTATGCATTTTATTTAGGATCATGAGACGTGGAAATTGCTCAGTGCCCTTGCCAAGATTCGAATTCTGGATCATCGGACCTGCTTCCACCTGCACCACGAAAGCACGCGGTAAGATGGGAGAAAATACCTTACAGACATATATTTTTTTGGTAACTCATGATGCATCTAATTGATAATTTTTATGAGCATTACTGCCATTAGCTTGTGAAGTAATCTTATAGTAAACCAGGACTCCTGACGTCCGGTTCCTGTGTGCAACTGCTGAGCTCTTCTGGTTTGATGTTACCTGCTCTTCTGTTTTTGATTTCTTTTCGCCTTCAGAGCCATGCATCGGTAATCAGCAGCCGTTGGTTTCCTTAGCCAACTACCAGCAACCTCGCTTGAGAATGTGCTACCTGTCGTTTGGAAGGCTTTCCAAGCTTGAGAAACAGCACTTTCCGGATTCTTGGGCGACATTCCGGATTCTTCGTTGGATTCCGGATTTGTGGGTGACAAAATGAAACTACGCCCATCCTCATGCTTGCCAATCATTTTACCTAATGTAAAGGCGATCTGACGTTTTCCTCCAGCCATATTGCATGTACACTGCGAAGAAAAATATGGGACAGTTTTATATCTCCCGCTCTACTGGGCCGATTGACGAAATTCAACTTGTGTTTTTCATCTCTCGAAAGGCTGATTTAGAATATGTATTAGATTTATATATAGCATCGTTCTAATATAGGTATTTTGATACAAAATCGTACTTTTTCTGTATTAACACACCAATTTTTTTCCATATTTCGATTCTACGACTCAAATTGCGCCAAACTACCAAGTTTTGTTAACATCGCAAGGGTAGTTTTTTAAAAAAATTAGCTCTCAGAATTTTAGCTCCTCAACGTTAATTGAATTTGGTATATATGTATTAATCTCTCTCATTTTATTGAATTTATTTGATTCTTCCTTTCACATTTCGAAATTCAGGTTCATTCCAAGTGAAATTCACCCATTTTTTTATGATTTACTTTTAAAATTTGTATTTTTAAATATTTTTTATAAATTTTTCAAAAAAATTTAATTATAATTTATCAAATTTTTACCATCATCTTAAAGCATACCTGCAAAAAATTACAGTTTTTTATTCAAAAATTCCCCAGATATACGTGAATATTTATATTGGCGCGTTTTGACATTTAGCATATTTGTTGAAAGCGATAAAACATCAAATGTGTTGTGGACATTTTGCTAAAATTATTTGAAAGTAGGAACCATGTGATTTTTTTCCCGCTCATGTTCAATGTAAAAAGGTAGGAACGAGGTCTCTTTTTTTTCCGCTTCGGCATAATGGAAGGAAACAAAAATTGGTCGCCATATATTAAGAAGTGCGCCAAGTGAATTATTCATGGCGCAAACTGAAAAAATTGCGCCACGATAAAAATTGGAATTTCTTCGTAAATTTCGCACCAAATTTTACAAAATTTAATATCTACACATAATTTGAGTAGTAGAATCGAAATATGGAAAAGATTTGGTATATTATTTCAGAAAAAGTCCGATTTCGTTTCAAAATACCTATGTTAGAACAATGCATTATGTAAATCGATTATATATCCTAAGTCGCGCTTTCGAGATATGAAAAAAAAATTTTATTTTTGTTAATCGGCTCAACGGGACGATTGACAAAATGAAATATAGAACTGTCCCATTTTTTTTCGCAGTGTACATTCTTACTTTGACTTGCAGATTAAAGTCTAAAAATGTGTCTTCCTTTTTGCTTTTTAAATTGCCTTGCACTGCACACGCTGATTTCTCGTGTTTTGCATGCTTTGATATACCCTCTGATTTCATGGTCCTGATATTTGCATGTGCACCGCCTTTCTGCCGAGAAGACTTTTTATTATACTGATCGCAAAAAACGTTTTAAACACTTTCATGACTCTACAGTGAAAAAATGGTTTTCTTTTGCTCTCTAGCTGAAGTAAGGCCTAATTATCAAAGAAAAAATTTGTTTCTCTACAGCCACATTTTATTTGTAATGAAATGCAGAATACTTTGGTAATGATTCAGCTAAATTTTAATGTGAACACATGAAATTCTTAAGGCACAAACGTGATGTTCATAGCGAGAACTAACTAAGCCTTCATTTATACACCAATCAGTTATAGCTTTCTTACCCTTTTTCTCTAAATCATGAATAAAAAACGAGTATTTATTTTACCAGATATACTTCTTCACGGAAGTGACGGGACTATGATTAATTATAACCAGCCAGCTAAAGAAAAATGAAGATCAACTAACAGCAATTATAATTCCAATAATTCAAAATACGTGACTTGTAGACGTGATACACGTATTGCAAAGTTTCTTCTATCAGGTGTCACTAGATCACTAAACTAAAAATATCCAATCAGATTAAATTTAAGAAAAAATTTGGCACGTTACAGGAAAATGGCTGTCATAACATTGGGTATACAGAGCTGATTCTAGGTTACCAAGTAATCGGTATCAGCGTCAGAATTTTTCTCAAAATCAGAGGGCCCAATTTTATAGAAAAGCTTATTGCTAGGCGACACTTGAGAATTACAAGTGAAGAAGAACTTGTTGTATACGATAATTCTCTCCCTCCAGCATGCCTTCTTGTTGTAACGGTAGTCCACAAGGTGTGTATATATCCGGCGTATCGTATTCGGCGAGGGCATTTCATGGCTCTTGCTTCGAAGAGAACACACGCACATACACCATGTCTCTACAGTTGTGTTAAGAAATCAGTCTAATAACGTTGCACCAATTCGGTCAGTATTTTAAATGAGGATGAAGATATAGGTGTAATGAATGACAGAAATCTGGGAGTGGAAATGAACTTCAAGTAAGGACTTCGAGGAAATAGGTTGTAGGGTTTATATTTATTTTAACTAACATTTATTTTAAGTTTAAACTATCTTTCCTGTCAAGCCTTACTTTCCCCTGGAACTGCCAATGCCAGAATATGTAAATTTTAGTAGAACGCTCAAGGATTCAAATTATCAGCGGAAGTATTCTGATTTAAATAGAAGGAAACAAGTTCGGTGAGAGATATTCTTACTTAGCGAGCGCGGAGGTAGTTAGCGAGAATTGAAGAACCCCGCGTTGCGGCCTATGTGTTTGGCGGGAAGTAGTGGTAATTGTTCCAGTGAGCTTCAAGTCTGTTGAATTAGCAGCGGTATTGTAAAACGCGGTGAGTTAGTTATTTTAGAGAGCCTCGTAGTTAGAATCTCGTCTTTATTTTCTTTTCAGGTTATTATTTTTATTTGACTGCAAAGTTGGCACCGTCTGTAAGCGTCAATAGAACGCAATTGTAATTTATTACGTTGAATAAAAAGGGACTTAAACCCTTCACAAGCTTCTATCTTTTATACAAGTTTTCACAGTCACCTCTTGGTTGCGTGCAAGTTGGAGGCGCGCAACGTTATAAAGTGATGCAGGCCCAATCAAAATAGAAATAAGTGTGTAGAGAAGACAGAAGAGGAAAAAATAATTCTGGAATAGAAAAGAGAGATGAACGAAATTAAACCATTTTGTTGATGTTAAAATCGAAGAGTATGAGAAATTATCTTCTAAATAGGATATTCAAGAAATTATTAGAAAATATTCAAGAAGCTCGACGTTCCACTAAACAGTCACTAAATAAACAAACAGTTGTAATGTTACGAATGTCTTCGAAGTTAAATTTAAACTGCGAATGTAAGAGTAATTATTCGGATAAAAATACCAGAGGTAGCCGAAATTTCAAAGCTGTTTTGTAATTTCTATGGAAAAAGAAAGCTTATGTAAACCACGTATAAAACGTGGCATTTTGAACCGATTCTACAAAAGGAATGATTTTACTGTCTGCAAGGAAGCTTTAAGTGAATGAAGTTCCAGACACTGAAATAAATCTAAGAGAATGTGCCTGTAAGAACCCTAATTTAGGGGTGATAAACAATTTCAATATTGAACTTTCACAAGCAATTGCAACTCACATAACTGCAAATGTAAATGGTAGAAAACCATTTATAACTCCAAATACAAAGGAAGCTCCTCTTGCCAAAATAAACTATTTGTTAAAAATATAATCATGCTGTATTTGTAATTTAATTTGTTTGATGTGTATTGGAAATGTAATAATATTGTATTGGCAATGTAAGTTAATTACAGCTTTTTTTCGCTTTAAGAGGTTTGCGTGCAATGTAATTTGTTTCTTGTAATAAATACGAGATAAATGTATCTTATAAATAAAAGTGTTCATCATCGTAATTTTTTTCAACATTGACTAAGTTTCATATCAAGATGAACTTTTCAGAACCCTAATGCAGATGAGATTTTTTAGAATTTAAGATAATAGCTAAGTGACAATAGATTTATTTGGCGATGCATAGCTAAACACGTCCACACTGGGTCTGGGTCTGGCGTCTATCTGGAGAACGTGTCCTGCCAGAATGCATTGTGCCAACAGTCAAGTTCGGCGGAGGTGGAATTATGGTCTGGGGGTGTTTCACCTGGTATGGGCTGGAACCCTTGGTCCCCATTAATGGTAAGCTCAACTCCGATGCTTACTGCACTATTTTGGATGACAATTTTTGGATATTGTTATATATAATATATATATAATATATAATTTTTGGAATACTGCACTATTTTGGATGACAATATTTTGGATGACAATATTTTGGATGACAATACTGCACTATTTTGGATGACTGTTTTGGATGGTTCCTACGTTGCGGCAGTTTTACGGGTTGGACCCCTGTTACTTTCAGAACGGCAATGCCAGTTGTCATGTTTGGACGTTAACCAAGGCTTGGTATTGTGCCAATGGAGTTCACTGAATGGACTGGCCTGCCCAGAGTCCAGACCTGAACCCTATCGAGAACCTCTGGGACGAGTTGCATCGCCGAATTCAGGGGTGCACTACCCGTGCAAAATCGGTGAAGGAACTTCTATGTCTTCTCCAAGCCGAGTGGAAAAAAATACCACTAGCTGTAAAACAAAGACTTGTGGAATGTATGCCCCGGAGGGTCCACGCTGTAATTACCTCTCGTGGAGGCTCTACCAACTATTGATTTTGAATAAAGTTAGTTTCTCTTTTCTATCACAAGTGTCCAAATACTTATTGGTAGTCAGTGTATAAGAAGCTGAAAGTTACGTAATTTCATTGCAATATATGTTTTTTTGCCTAAAACGTTTAAAGTTGCCATTGCATTTTAGAAATTTTTATCCTTAGAGAAAAGTTTATTGAATAGCAGGCATTACGTTTACGAAATTTTAATAGATAGATGTTTGCGAAATTTTGCTTTTTCTTTAAAATTTAATCACTTAAAATGTTACTGTAATCAGAATAATTACTTTTCTAAAAATGTTCTTTACTTTAGTGCTGTTTACAGGTCCGAGCTGTTAAGAAATAAAATTTGGGGATCATTCTGTTCATAAAAACGTAGACCTGCGTGATCCAAATAAAAGGTATAAAGGAATTTCTATTCACTGCATCTAACAAAATGGTAATTTTTTTGTTCGCGTTTTATTTCAAGATTCTAAGCTAGAGAAAGTTGTAAAAGCTTTTTTGATGATTGCGTAAGATTTAAATTTGTTTTATGCTACTTTTATTGCAATTTAATCTTCAAACTGCGACAGTTTTCTTTACGTTTCATTTAAAAGCCTAAAGCTCATTTATTTTTAATTTAAGTTTAAATTTCTGAAATCTATAAATTTGGAACTCTTGAAAATGTGAATAATAAAATTTGGGGCAGATATATAGTTATGTATTATGAGTTTTAGTCTTGTTGCTGCATTACGTTTAGTGTTAAATAATTTAAGAATTAAAACTGAATAATTATGCTTGACATAGAAGTACATGATAATCTCAAAGTCGCATTCTTCTGACAGTTTTAAACTGAGTCAGAGTGACAGAGAATGTTAGTTAAGTTCAAAATAAGTTTCAAATAACATTATTTTCGTAAGTAGTGTGTAAGTGTTTTTACTTAAACTATATTTTCCGAAATTTATTGAAGGCAAGATTTCTGACACAATTTTAACTAAAATCCTAGAAATTCATAGAAAATAGGATGTTTTCATACTCAAGAATTAAATGTAATGAGAAGCAGTGAAAACTAAATCATGAAGCAAGAAGAAAATATTTGATGTTTAACACCACATGACGTCTTTGTATGGCCTATTAAATTATACACATTTTTTCTGCATTTCATTTAAACTTATTTTCTCGAATTTCATTAGAAATATTTTTCTCATTCAATCAATTCAGTCCTCATTTCACGGCAAGACAAAACTACACAAAAACTCAAACCTTCCTCATAAAAAATAGTAAAATACAGATAAACCTAAAACACTAAATACAGTTAAAAAACAATTTTTGCATTTAAAATTAGAATTTTTGCGCAAAAACAAGCAATTCGTCCAGCGGGAAGGGAAACAAAATTTTTGGTGCAAAAAAGTTGAAAGTTAACTTTTGCGTGCACTGGGCAAAAAGAAACTGAAGTTGGTGCATGAAGTGACTTAATTCCCTATTCCGCTAAGAAATTCAGATGTAAACTAATGGCGGCCTCGTTAGGTCTAGCCCCACACAAACATTTAAGTATTTGATAACTTTACAACTATTGCGTGCAGATTAACAAAAGGTACATAAACCTTAGCCGGAAAATAAGAAAAATATAACTCAAACCACTTTTAAAGAATAAAATGCAAAATTTAGCAACATAATAAGAATAAAAATACTGAGGTCAACTAGCCGGGTAACAGGGTTGGAATAGTATATATATATATATATATATTGGTGCGTATATAGTGCATATATATATTGGTGTGACTGATTGCAGCGAAAGAGGAAGCTGCACAAGTACATGCTATAACACTCCCGTATTCAAAATTTTAACGTTTTACCCCTACTCGTTTTCTGAGTTACGCGACATACATACAAACGTCACAAAAAAAATTTCTTTTGAATCCAATTTACAATCCTTTTTGGAAAAATGAGTCCTCTATTCTGTCCGAACGTAGAGATGTTAAGCAAAAAAATTATTTAGATAGATTCGAGAGCGGTCAAATCAGCCATTTTCGTTGAAATATAATACCCGAAATTTTACTTCGTACTAAGAAGCAACTAGAAATTCATAGAAAACAGAAGTTTTAATGAGGTAACATCTTTTAATTCGCAAGAATTAAATCTAGAAGAAAGCAGTGAAAATATAATAATAAAACAAAACGAAAAAAAGGCACTTTTTAACCAAGAACAAGAACAAAATAAGGAGTTCCGATTATCTATCTAATATTAACTATCCCTTTCATTTCTTAAAAAAAGTTTTATACAAATGTATTTAAAAAAAAAGGTGCACTACAATTTTTGGATATTTGGTGTTGGCACTATTAGCAGAGCATTTCTCTGTAGCTATACATAGATATTTATAATTTTATAATCCCTTTTATTTCATTTCCCTAACTTTTTAAATGCATACTCATTAAATTCATATATGCTTAAGGTATAACATAAATTTCCATATTAAAGAGTATTTCTGTTTATTTATGTATCTTTAAAAGGTATTCTCATTTTTATAATTTTAATATTATTCCTATATTAATTTTCAAAAGCATTCGCTTCTATTCTGCTGCTGACTTTTTGTATAATTTCAACTGATTTATTTTCTATCATTAACATTCACTTACCTTTCTTCAAACATTTGCTGGTTTAAGGCACTTCTTCAGGTGTTTACCATTATCACAATGCGAATCAAAATTAAAAGATAGAGTACACTATATGCTTCATAAAGGAGCAAAGATTTTAATTGATTTGTAATTCAACTTAGGCAGAAAATAATAACATACTTTTCGAACGAGGGAAAGAAAATGACTGCTTTCATAGTAGAAATTTATTAACAATACTTAAATTAGAAGTGCTTTAAGTAGTAGTTAATTTTTTATATGAATTATTAATTAATTGAATATTAAATTGAATTATTTATGAAAAATTAAATATTATTTGTATTACGATTTCCGTTATTATTCACGTATATTTTATTTTTTGGTAATAGATTTAATAATAACTCAACAGTGAAAACTAGAGAAGTTTTCTTTTTGATTTTTGGGAAAATCTTCTTTTATACTGTTATGTGTATGTGAGTTCGTAATGGATTGAACGCACACAGACCAATGACAGTTTGTCCAAATTTAATTTTTCCAAAAGTATTTTACAGTTCTGGAATTTTCACACAAAAGTACTCGTACAGCTCTTCTCAGTTTGACATAACATAATAAGTAGTTACTACTTTAAAATACTAAGACGATGAATGCAAGGTAATACAAAAAGGCCTTTAATGCGCAAGCTCACACAATGATCTTTTAATAAACTCAGTACTATGAGCATAAACGCGGAACTAAACCGAAAACGGAAGCTCTCGGAGGTGCTTTATAATTTTCCGCAGTCCAAGAAATTTACAATACTTTCGACTTTTCGAAAAAGTTTACAATACTTTCGATTAAGGTTTAATAGAAGGTACATACATTTACATAGTGCAGGATACAGTTATAGTTACGTAGGGTAGGATACAGTCATGATTACTTAGGGATCAAACCAGTTGCAGTTACGCAGGGATCGAACCAAAATCTCTCGAATTTGATAACTTTCGGTGATTTCTTGCCAAATTTGGCGAGACAGACATTTACCTCAACAAAACCAGCAAAGCAACAGCCTTGGTACTGTATTACTAATCAATGTACTAGTACCTTAATCATAACGCATTTCTGTCACATTTAGATGATATCACAGGGCTTCATAAATTCACGAAATTTGCCAGAAAGTTTTGTTAAAAGCATGAATCGGTAATACTTATTGAACTGACATTTCTAATATAAACATTGTACTTGTGAATTCTGTTATAGAAAAATAATCGTGTACTAGCATACTCTCATTTACAAAGGTTTCCGCAAAACCGTCTGTTAATTTTAGCAAACGATTTCGATTGGTCCAGAGTGCAAACACAATGGTGTAATGAATACACATTAACTGGCTTCCCGAGTGGAAAGAACACACGGGAGTTATTTGCTAGCGATAGTTTGTTTTTCCTACCTACTCAATCCTCGAAAGAAGTGATAAGCGTTTTTCGGATTGGATTCGCCTTGTGTATTTGATTCTGAAATAATTACTCTTTAATTTTACCTTAGCTTTAGTTGCTGTAAATGCTAAGGAAACAAAATTTTAATGGGAATCAATAAAAATGAATGCATTCGGAAACAGTAGTTATTTCTTTCATCAAATTCAATCATTTCTTTACGAATTACTTTGAGCAAATGATTAAATCTGTCTTTTTATAAGAGAGAAATTCTTATTTTCTTCAACGACGATAACAATGGACTTGTTTTATGTATAAAATAAATTGAAATATAGCTATAATTATTGCGTTTTCATTTAAAATGGTAAATAAAATAGTTTTGAAAAATAATTGCTATATAATGCAACATTTTTGTTAGCTTCCAGTTAAGTTTCCATTTTATCTCTTTTTTAAACGAACTCCATTTGATACACATGTAGCCCGCTTTACATCAGTCCGGGTTTATAAAAGACCCACTTTAGCAACTGAATTCGTTTACTCCCTCCCTCCGAAATAAAACCCAAAGGCAGTTTACTGTTTATTAAAAAAGGCTAAAAAACAATGAATATCATATACCGTGTTTAACTTTAAAAGGAAGAATAGGGCTTAGGGCCGAGCTTCAGGGTACATTGAGTTCCAACAGTGTAAGCTATAAAATTCACGAAGACGTTTCAGTCACCAGGAAGTTTCGCTAACTTCAAGAATAAGATAATGCAAATTATGCACCATTAATATGTAACTATTATGAATGCTGCAATGTAAACAAATGTCCGATCATGGCGTTAGCGTACCTCGTGAGGATGCACTTCCGTAGATAGTTAGTGCAGTGGAGCGATACAGGTTTTGGCAATGTTTTGGTGCCCCCTGTACTTCTTTCTTTCTGTCTGTCTGTCCAGAATAAGATTTTTAACATGATAAATCAGCCATAACGTAAAATTAAAGAAAAGGTGTTAACACATTTTAGAGAGTTTTCAGGATCCTTCAATTAATGCTTAAAATATAAAAATATTTTTTAAGTGTTCCATCCACAGATACTGATTTCCACAACTTTGCAGAGCCCATCGATCGTGGCGGATTTGCGTGTAGAAAGAGGTCTTTTGAAGAGCCCAAAGGCACAATATTTCACAAGTGCAACATTAGATGACTTCGCAGGAATACGTTGAAAAGCTATATACACAATATCTGTATCAGTCTTATCTGTATCAGTCAATACTCTTCGAAGTATGACTTGCTGCTGTGTCTTGAAGTTTCTATTTATTTAAAGTCATTAGAATAAAGAAAGAGAATTTCTTCTGTAATTGTCTTACGTAAAAATTTATTAATCTTAAAATGTTTTAAATGTTTCTTAAATCTGCAAATATTTTAAATAAAAATATAACGTTAAGTTGATTTTAAAATTTTTTTTTATGCTCTTTTTTTATTTTAAGATAACGCTGCTATAATCATAAACCCCTTACTGAGCCAGGTATGTACACTTTTTCCCTCTTCGTTTTCCAATAATAAACAAACCTGTTATTGTTGAGTCATTTACGTATACCCATGTCTCATAAGAATCACCTTGGTTTTCTCTTGTTACCAGCAATAACTTTAGAAACGTTAGAAATATTACGTACTTTTTTCGGGTATTCGCTTGGAGCCTTCTTTCCATGTAGAAGTACTGATAGATGATTTTCCCTTTTGGCATTAATAATGCTGCTGATTTTACACTTAGAAATATTAATATTCTCTTTTGGGATAACGTTTTTAAACCATGGTATAGAAACGTTTCTCTTCGGAAAGCTTAAAATCATACACTTCTATCCACAGCTTGTTTACTTTCGACATTTTGAAAGAAAAATAAATTTAAAGAATGTAATAAATTTATAAGAATCTTATTTTAAATTTATTTTTTGGGCTATATTTTTCGTTTCACATAATAAGATATTGCCAGAAAGTTTATTCCAAAACATTTGCATTTTAAAAATAGTTTATCAGAATCATTCTAAAAATGCGTAAAGTAGCTCTGTAAGTCGTCAACCTCCAATCGGAAACCAACAATATCAACGCAGAAATTATAGCACTATACAATGAGAAAGCAAATTTTTGGCATAGAGAGAGACATAGAATGCTAGGTTTTTAATGACCTGTCTGCTTGATTAATTGAGATGACAACTACAGGTTAAATGACTATGTATTACGCCCTCATCTATTATACCTCATTCTTCTACAGCTCAGCCCCAACTCCAGTTTCCGATGATTTAGCTTAAGATATTATTGAAGGTAGTACTCGAGGATGGTATCGTGATTGAGAAAACGTCTCGATACCACAGTTAATTTTATGATCCTTTGCTAGATGGCTAAACATCATTATGGTACCTTTTCAGTCGTCATATATGCTTTCTGCACTTTCGATTTCAAATAAACAGCATCATTTTTAGGTTAGATATTCTGTATGATTACCTAATCATTCCTAATTTACAATCTGAGGTAGAATATTCGTATTTTATTAACCATGATTTAATACATTATTTTCCAGTTTTCAGGGTGTTAAATATGCGAATTAATAGATACTTCATTAAGACACAATAACACGCCGAATAAATACTAATTCAGAAGTCAAACAACAAAAATCAGCGTTATATTTACAAAATATTTTGCAGAAATTTAACTTTCCGGTTGTTTATTCTCCCATCAATAAAATTCTGACTTCTATACTCAAGGACCCCATTCCGGATATGAATTCCTGGGGTATTTATAGGATTCCTTGTCTGTGTGGTTTAATTTACACTGGCCAAACTAAGAGAGTCTTAAAATTTCGCGTCAAAGAACATGAGGCATATGTTAGAAAAAAGGAAACACAGAAGTCTTCTGTTGCTCATTGTTGGTCCGAAAATCACACTTTCAATTTTTCTGCTGCCAAAATTATTCAAAAAACATCTTCCATTGGAGAACTGGATTTTCTAGAGGCATTTCACATTCATGAAAATCTTTCTGTTCTAATTCCAATCCAAATTTGCCTTCGGCTTTTAGAGAAATTATGTTTTAGTTCTGGTTTCGCCAACAGATGGCGCCACTTGCTTATTCTTGTCCAGGCTTTCTTATCTTATCTAATCATTATTTCCTATCTTGTTCATTTTCGGTTTTGCAGCTGAAGATGATGGTTCGATAAAACCATCGAAACTAGTCCTGTGAAAATTTTGTAAATATAACGCTGATTTTTGTTGTTTGACTTCTGAATTAGATACTTCATTGTTGTTTTTTCACTTAAGCGCACATAACTTTTATAGATACACTCTTAGTTAACGAGCTGCATTACCATCTGTTCAGTAATCTTACTCCATCCCAATAGTTAATATCCTGAGCATTTAGCAGTATGGTGAGATCCAGTTCACAAAGAGATTTTGCGCCAATCAGAAAAACCAATCATATTGTTGCGTAAGTAAGGGTTCGTAATAGATTGAATACACAAGTCCGATAATAGGTTAATAAAAGTTTATTTTTATCAAAAGAAATATTTCAGAACTATGGAATGTTCCACAGAAATATTCGTACAAGTGTTCACAGTGTGATACAGTATAATCATTAGTTACACTTCAAACTACTAAGATTATTAGACACAAAGTAATGCAAAGGGCATCTGAAGAAAAAGCTAACTCGGTTTTATCTCAGTCCACGTGAAGCTACAACTCGCAACAACGATCACTAAGCAACTGTACTCAGATGCTCTCTCTCTGGGCTTTTACAGTTTTCAACCGGCCGCCGAGATATTTCTAGTACTTTCTGCTATTCGAAATTACTGGAAAACAATAATAGTGTGGAATTACGGTTACAGCTAGCAAAGCTGTCAGTTACATTTATTCAATACAAATTACCAAGATATCCATTTACTCAATGTTTAAATGGCCAAATATAATACTTTTTTAAGCTTATTTATTATCTGTATCGCAAACACTCCTCTGTTTTATATTAACTAATAACCCATTTGCAGTGGCCTTGTAGTTTTATAAATTTGCTTAAATGTTTCATATTTCGTTGAAAATATTTATAGTGTGAGGATACTGTGACTTATTAATAATTCAAAATATGTTATTGACAGGCAGTAACATCAATGAAGTAATTATAATCATAATCAAGAACAATACCACAATAAAACGTACAAAACTTTTGATAAGAAAAGAAATGTGCCTGTTTTTCATTTGCTGTTTATGTAAACGAAGTATTAGATATCTATATTTGATCAGCTTGTGGATGATTGTTTAATGCTGGCAGTATAATGAGTATTTTTTATCAATAATCGATGAAAATAAACACTCCAGACAAAGAAACAAAATCGAAATGGGGAAACTTTATCAAGTACAATTTAAAAAATAATTTTTACAAACGAGTGCAAGGATTTTAATTTTGTTTAAAATTAGTTTTAACTATTTTTCAGTCGACATATAAAACTGTTTTACTAATGAGAACTAAATTAGCTTAAAAGTTTAAAATATATTTTTTTCTAATATTCCTACGTTTACGGTCTCATATTTTTTTTGCAATAAATAGGAATTACACCTGACTATATTTACGTATTTATATATGAATAGTTTAGGAGTGGCCTGATAAACTGAAGATAATTTAGAATTTTTAAGAATAGTTCTTGCTTAGAGGATTTCAATTAAATTGAGAAGATAGCCTTGCAAATTTAATTTTATGATGCGGTTTCCAAAGGATTATGAATGATGGAAAAACAGCAATCTCGCTCCAGAGATATGCAGATGATTTATACTAAAATTTATTCATATGTCTAAGAGTATCAGCAGAACAGGCCCACGAAATTCATTGTAGAAAGGAGTGGAAGATTGTGCCCGTCTTTGGCAAGAACCTAGAACAACATACAAGCAACAGTACCGCTTTCCCCAGTTCCGTACCAAATTTTGATAGAGAGCACTCCAAAGTACGGTCCGAGTGTCTCCCACGCTTTTGCCTCTACTATCAACCTCTCGAGAGGACTTTCGGTTCGGTACATATTTAGATCCCCTGCCGAGTGGACGCTATACACTTACAAGCATCTTCCATGCCTTCTCCGGGATCCAAAACCGAGGCCATTCGGTACCGCAGTAGGCTACCGTAACCACTTAACCACTAACTGGGCGGTTCACAACATCATTTGAACTTTTGCACTGATTGGAAACCATTCTTTAATAAAATTATCTGCTGATATGTTTCAGCAGCAATATTTACAAAGGGATGCATTGTGATTAGAAATAATTCTCTCATGGATTTTAATCCTCCAACCAATCTAGTCTGCAGAATTCACCTTGAATATAAATAACATAACATTTACTTCAGTTACTATTTCATGATTTTTTTAATTCTTACTCCAATGTGTAGAGTCATTAGGTTATTTTGAAGCAGCAGATATGAAAAATGAGCAATGGCCTCGCCAGGACTCGAACCTGGACCTCTTGAATACGCGTCAAGTGTGGCGGTTCCGTTACACCACGGACGCATGTAGAAAGAAGGGAGAAAATACTTTATATGTTCACCCTTTTAAATTTGGATAGGAGACGCAATCGCCAAATTCTGGTGGTGAAGAATCCACCACCTTTTCGTTCGGGCGCCACTTTAAAGTCAATAGTCAATAGGTCAATAGGCAGAAAGACGTGAAACATGTGCAGTGCCCTAGCCGGGACTGGAACCTGGACCTCCTGAATACTCGCCGAGTGTGCTCCCGTTACACCACGAAGGCATGCAGAAAGAAATATAAAATACCTTATACGCTCCCCCTTTTATGGGTGACTGGGAATTAGGTGAACGAGTTGCCAAATCCAGGTGGTGAAGAATTATCATCCACCACCTTTGTTTTTAGTTCGGGCGCTACTGTAGAGTCATTAGGTTATTTTGAAGCAGAAGACATGGAAAAGGAACAATGTTCTCGCCTGGACTAGAACGTGGACCTCTCAAATACTCGCCGAGTGTGCTACCGTTACAATAAGAAGGGATGCAAAAAGGTGGGAGAAGATATCTTATAAATGGACAAATTAAAGTAAAATTACTGCTTTAGCGAACTTACTGACTGTAACACGAGTATGAAGCAAAACATAAAATTTAATTAGTCCTACGATCAGCGGAAAACATTAGTAGACAGGTAGAAAGCGTAGATGAATGAAATGGAATATTAAAAAAAATATCATAAGTGGGAACTAAATCCATGAGTTTTGAAAGGGAGGCTGGTGTTTTGTTTAACAAATAATCAATGGCCTTAGTGTCACACAAATAACTTTGCGCAAACCAGTATACCTAGTATACTTCATCACCCACTGTGTTGCATATAATTCGTTTCTTATGACATCTGATAGCCTTAAATGATTGCCATGTCATTATACGAATATAAATTTGCTAAACTTACAGACCTGTAATGCTTCTTTTATGCGATTAGCGATTTTTGATGTTAGTCATGGAATAGACATTTTCTTGAAACCGCTTTCTAGTGCTACCTTTTGTTTAATTAGGGTTTTGAGCTGTTAGTTTTAATTTTTCATTTTGAAACTTATTTGCCAAGGCTGCATTTTTAATCTATTCTTTGAGTGAGTGTTTTGGGCTGTTCTTTTAATTTTGCTGACAGTTATAATTTCAGCTAATCCTTTTTCTTTATCTTCACATTTCTTATTCTTTCGAATTTTTAGGAAGTGCTAATTTTATAAACGAAATGGAGAGTCCAAGGTAACAAATACTGATCATACCAGATTGCTAGCCATCTAATACTCATAAAATTTCGTTTTATTCTCCTTTATCTGAATACCGCTTGGAAATTAGATTTAAAAGCCAAATTTGGGGAATAATAGCGTTGATTTTTTTCGTTGAAGTGATTTAAATTGGGAAAGCAATACACCCATAAACTTTTAAAGCCTTTAGAAGAAATCACATTACGTTGATTTAATAGTATCACTAACAGTTTTCTTTGAGTTGCAATTGCGTTTTGTTTAGTTTGGCAGTTGCATTCTCTTAATGATGTATAACTGAACTGGTTAATAAATTTAAGCGTGTTTGATGTTTCTGACTTGAATATACGTTAGCAACCGCCAAAGAAATCCGTCGAATTGACTTGGGTCAGTTTCAGGGCAAAGATTTTATCAAGACCCTTCTTTACGTGAGCAATGCTGTTTATGTACTTTAGCGTTAGGAGGAAATGTAAAGCAGTTTAGACTATTTATTTGCTCGTTTTAAAAAGTGGCTTGAAAGTAAGACGGCAAATACTTGCTTTCGGGAAAAATCAAAATATCCGATAACAATCTTGTTGCAGTTTCATTCATGTGGACATTTAGTGAAGCATAAAATAACTGAACGTAAACGCATATAAAAGCAGTGGAACCAATGGTGGTTTAATATATCTATCAGTATCATATTCAGATGCTTATCATTGTTAAACTTAATTGAACTCTCAGAAAGTACCTTTTAAAATCGAAAATCATGATATAAATATGATGCTCGAAAATAAACTGAACTTATAGAGAAGAAATTATTGCATGCTAATGAAACCGCGGATAGGAACATTCAGCTTCTTCATGTTTCATGGGCATATTTGCGAAGCGAACAAAATATGACGAATCTCAAACCAATTTCTTCGATTTACAAATATGCATAATCAGTATGAATGTTTTTACAAACATTGATGTGACAATGAAAATTGAGGAAACACAATATTGCATTTCTATCTGAAAATGTTTCTACAGATTATTAAAATACGTAGATTATTAAATTACTTCATTTGAAATTTCAAGTCTTGATCAGCTTATCTCATAACTAAAGGTTTAATGAAGTTGAAAATGAAGGTTAATTGATTATGTTCATATTCTTAAACAAATGGTTCTAGGTTTTTTAGGTAGACCTTGAAAGATTTATGAGGCAAAAGTCTTGAATATTTATTCGAGTTTGATTCTAACAAAGAAATGCAGTGTAATGTTTTAAATGTGTTTATGTTAAATTTCGGCAAAAGCAATTCAGTAAAACATTTTATTTTAATTATATGTTTCTCGGAAATACAGAATGTCTAATTTTATCACATGATAACAAAATTCAATTGAAACATAATTAAGAAGAAACCGGAAAAATTGTATGGATATAATCCTTAGTTTAAATAATTTCATTTATTGATATTTTTGAGAATGGTAACAGGAAACTTGTTTGTCTGCACACAAAATGGCGTCATGCAGAGAAAAAGCAATGTGCATCCTGTGGTTATGGGAAATGAAATCATTTAAATAGTTCGTAGGAAATTCCAACATGTCTTTAATAAACCTCTACCAACGAAAAAATCAATTAAAAGATATTAAAATCATTTCAAATGACCAGACGTGTTTTGCATAAAGGATGTGCATGTACGACAATGTTTTCGCCATTCGAGATGTGTTTATGCTCAGTCTCAAATAAATCCATTCTCCTTGCCAGCCAGCAAACATGAATTCCCAAGTCCACTGTTCATAAATATTTTCATGAACGGTTGAAGCTGGCATCGTATAAATTGCAGATTTGCCAACCAATCAAACCTTAAGGAATTTTCTGTAGACATCCTTGACCATTTCAATAATAATAACCAGTTTCTTCAGGAATTCATATCCAGTTAAAAAACAACATTTACTTTTTAGGACAGTTCATTCGACACAAGTCCGTGATTTGGAGGTCAGAAAATGCACCCTGTGTAAGGAAAATTGAACAAAGGAGCCCTAAAGTTGTTATCTGGTGCTCATAGCAAAGTGACTGGTTCCTTCGTTTTCTAAGAGTCATGAATAATCCGAACGTTTTCTTCGATATGCTGAGAATATTTTCTGCACCCCAATTACTAGAAATGCAGCCAAACTTTTTTTTCCAACAAGGTGATCCCTCTGTCACTAGGATTGCACATGTGATGTAGTATTCTCAGAGCGTTGAATTGGTAGATGTGGACCGATTCTAAGGCCATTGTGAACGTCACACTAGTCGACTTCTTTTCTGGTGAAACCTGAAGTTTATGCAGTTTATGCTGCAGACATCCTCAGGATCAAAAAGTTAAAAAATCGAATCCCAACAGAAACAGCTGTTGTGAATCCGCAAATACTTAATAACGTAAGGAAAGGAAGAAAATCACGAATAGAAATTCTCCGGTATTCCCGATAATGGTGCTCATAGCGAAGTGCATTAATATAAAAGTCTTTGAAGTGTTAAATAAAATTTAGTCAATCTTTTTTCCCTATCTTATTTTCTGTATTATTTAAAATATATCTTTATCCAGTCAATAAATTATGGACACGCTGTATATTTCACTAAAATACTCAATCGTTGAACATGCTGAGATTTAAAACTAAACACCAAAAAGGAAACATAAACGTATTCTTGTTAATTTTATTTCTATTTATAATGTACTAAATTTATAATTACAAATTTAGACAAAGTTTTCAAATCTTTTCCAATATTAATAGTCCTGCAAGTGTTCCATTCAGCTATTCATGTGTCCAACATCTATCCAGGATTATCAAACAAATAGCGATCGCTAAAATTGCAATTCAGGCGCTATTGTTTGAATCATATAAATACCAGCTACAGTAAAGAAGTCTCACATTAATCATATATGGCTTTAGTGTCAAAGGTGCTACTATTTAATGAATTCGTGAAACCATGGTGATGTCCGAATCCTCGAGGCTGCTCAAGGACAAACATTTTCAGTTCAAGATCTTTAACCCGTGAGCACAATTTATCTTCTGTGTTCCAAGATTAATCTCTATCTTGAGGATAACAAGAGAAATGAGTAGCTTCTTGGAGAGATGATAATTAAAATGGAACTTAGAGGTGAATAGTTGTGCAGCGTACTTGTAGCTAGGCAGCAAGCAATTGAGAGGAATAGATACTCGGCTCTCCCAGAGTGAGTTATACCAAATCATTAAATCTTGTAACATACTTAGAAGCCAAGAATACTGACACATATATCATTAAATTCTCTGAAGTTTCGGCCCTAGGAACTGCAAATGAAGAGGTAATGCGCGCTTTAAATAATTACAGTTCTGAATTTAGAAATTTACAGACCGCATTTTGACTAGGTTTGGAAATATTATTAATGATGTTTCATAGTGGTGGAGAAGAGGCGTCGATATTATTCAGATGTTTGCTCAGTGAAATGAACATTTTTATAGAATTTGGATTAAATGTAAAATGAAATTTTGGAATAAATCATTTTCGTTTAAAATGAATTGGCGGCATATTCTTGCCTGCAATAAATATCTGAGCCAATTTTAAAGATTTGAAGAAGTAATTTCAGATGAAGCTGTTGCCAAAGAGAAAAGAAAAGAAATCGCAATTTAATATAGAAAATTATTACGATGTCAAGTTAAATTTAGTTCAGCTTCTTGGAAGGAATTCATTGGGCTTGAAAAAAAAATATATATATATTAGAAGCAAACTATTTTAGCTTACTCAGAATCATTCAAGTTTGATAGCATTTGATACCTGAAGTACCTTTCGAAGTCATATTGTGTTCCATGATCATTTTCCATTTCGACATTAGTACTTCGTAATGTCCTGAAGCTGAAAAGCTGACGTCACAGTGTTGAAATTTTGCCTGATCGAGCTAAAGAAAATGTGCATTGAATTTTTCGTTTTTCGCCATTGTAAGATTTTATATCAATTTACGGCCAACGAGATATTATAACAAAAATATTTCGCTTTTTCTAAAATATTAGTTTTTCATTTTTTTAATGAATGTAATGTTTTAGGATGTATATCAAAGTAACTAGTTATTTTCATGTAAATTATTTGCTGTGTTTCCTTTTTTCCTGTCAGATTTCACCAGAAAGTAAACTCACTAAATTAAGAATATTCAGTGAGCTTGTGCTGTCACAATTTTTCTTTTTTCACAAAAAAACCTTTCCTCCTAGTTGAGCTAGACACAACGGCTGTTAAAAATCTTGAGAATGGTATATTAATTCCTGTTACTTTGAAGTCTTTAAGGTTTAATCTTGATCATCTCCAATGATTATATTAGATATCAGTTTTGTATTTTTTACAAAAGTTACAGAACGGAATTTTAAAATTTATATATCTTTTGACTTATTACATTCTAGTAGTCAGATATATTAATAACGACTACGGCTCTTTGTCTTGATCAAGAGTATTTTCATTTAAACTAAGAATTTAACTAATAGACTTGCTGTTTAAACACTTTTTATTTGTGAGATTATTAGACCAGCTAGTGGCTTACAAATTCTTTTGAATTACTTTTGCATTAAAAATATTCTTTTGGCTTTTTTACTTAATTTAATTTGATGTGCTTTTGCAATAGTTTGGAATGTCATTACTCTGTGAAATCTTTCTGGTAATTTAAAGCAAAAATTAAGAACATTAATTTTTTAACAATTACTTTAGCAAAAAAAGAATCAACGACTTTTGTTTATTACTTTCTACGCATTAAAAGGGCTTAAAGAATGAACAATGTAAAACTGAAATGCTTCATTTAAGGTTTTCGATTTTACGTGTTTTAAATGCAATGACGCTCACGAAAGGGATATCTAATAAGAAAGCTTTCGAAAAGCGAAGTCAGAATGAAATTTGCGGGATTTATGTATTGATATATAAAATACAAATTGTTGTAAAAACTTAACATTTCTAAAAATTAAATATCGCTTAGAAATTTCTTTCAATCGCAATTTAATTTAAGAGGCGCTTATTATTTTGCAGATCTGGAGTATCGGTGAAACTTGTCAAAAAAACAATCCACTGAAATAAATGAGCACCTGAAGAAATGGGTATTAAAAAGCAAAGCAACCATGTCATATAAGTAAAGAGAATGAAACGATTTTCATTTTGCTAACACAGAATAACCACATTTTTCTCTAAAATATTGAAAAAACGACAGTATATATGACACCCAAAATTTTTCACCATTACGCTACATTCTTCACTTCGTACAAGGAAGTAGAAAGGAAACTGAAATATATTAAAGTATAAATACATAAAAAAATCTGATACTGAAATAATTGTCAAATTAAAAGAAATATATATTCGCTTTTAACTGAATACTTAGAATTTCTTGTGGATGATTATTAAAGCTGCATATGTTATCATGCAGATAATTTGAGATTATACAAAATTCTTATGACTCAGCATGGTTGAAAATGCCACTGGCGCTAGAGCAAACCAATCAGAAAAGGAACACAACAACACTCATAAAAATTATAAAACTCAAAATTGGACCATAAATACTACGTGGGAAGCCATAAACGTAGCCAAACTAAACTTCATTAGTTTGGTTAAGTAAATGGTTTCCTAAGTTTTTAAAATATAACTTCATTTTTTTCTCGAACGTTTTTCCTGAAAAATGCAATATATTCAGAAGAGAATTTATAAAATCCCCATAGTGAGCAATTTTCAAATATTTGTTACGAAAATGCAATCAAATATAACCGGTTATTTGACAAAAACACAACATAAAAGTTGCCGTAGAAGTTTTATCAACAGATAAGTTTATTTTGCCAGAGAATAAATGCTGTATGGCAGTTAGTAGAATTGAAAAAAGAAAAAATATGCATTTTTTAGTATTATAGTATGTTTCCCTTCATAATTTTAATACATTTAATAACTATATTTCTTAAAAAGAAAAATGCTAATCAATTTTAATCACTTAATTTCCCTCCGTACGCACACTGATAAAATGCGTTAATGTTTTTTCGACAAATTGAACTTGTCGACTAGTCGATATAATCAATAAACCGAAACTTTTCGAAAAATGCTGAGGTCATTTATTTGCGTTTCTTTCTGAAAGCCCCGAAATCTTATATTGATTCCTAAGCGCTCGATGTCAAGACTGAATCCTCTTCTGTAGCAACTTTAAAATGTGAAGTAATTTACACTGCTTTCTTTTACCAATTCCATATAGTTATTCTCGCAAGCAGTACTTAAATACTCACAACTAAGAGGACAAAATTCTTAGTTCTGAGTATTTTAAAACTTAATTTAAAAACAAAACTGCAATTGATATTAAATATGCTACCTGCATTTTCATTTTTAATAAAGCAGTTTTGAGCTTATAATATTCCGCATTTTTTTAAATACTAAACTTTAAATGTTTTAAAACATAATGTATTGTGGCGTTTTTCTTTTCTGACACCATTTGTTACGTTATTTTCTTCCTTCACGTTTGTACGGGGTTCGTGTGGCTTTGGAGTGAATAACGACGGCAATACTTGATGAAATATCGAAACACACTTTATTTATCCAATATTAATCAGGACAACTCCAAAGAAACCTTTTACAGTCGTCGAAGATCTACTATACACACGCTGACACAATCAGAAACACAGCCACTATCAGGCTATAACGAGGAAGACAGCTTCACTGCAAAGCACCAGAGTACAGCTCCCGACTTTGTTCGGTCGTTCTCGGAATTCCACGTACTCTCCAGACTCTCCACGCTACAACTCGCGATGCACTCAACGGCATACGAGCACAGCTCCCGACTCTTCGGTTCAGTCGTCCCCGGAGCTCAACACGCTCTCTCGACGATGCGCTAACCGCGATACACGACGAGACGCCTTCGGTGCATTCGACGACCCACTCGGCGCTAGACTTCGAGACACTCGCTCAATGACTGACTATTAGCTCGCTAGACGAAGCACACTCTCCGACTGCGGACCAGCAGGGTTTATATAGCTAAACCGGTAAGAATTTGTTCCAGGAGGTTCTCCATCCGCCCATGGCCTATCGCCAATTTTATCGCCAAATGGGCGATTCCTCGCCAAACATGGCAACCCTAAAATTGCTTTGCGGGGAAGCTATCTTATCGCGCCTGAACATTTCGTAACAGTATTTTAATATATAAAAGGTGCTTAATTATATTAAAACACTTGATATATTTCCCTTCAGAAATTCAAAACAATGTCTATAAAATTTAATTTCTGTTACTTTTTTTAAATTATGGTTTCATGCAATTTTCTTCTAACTTTAAGAAAGTATGTCCGATAATCTCGTTTATTATTTTACTAGTAATTTGAAAGCATTTAACAGGTAAATAATAAATTCATGCAATAGTTAAATTTAATAAATTAATCTAACCGTTATTATATAGTATACCCTAATTTATGAACTTTTGATTTATTTCTGCATACTTTATTTAACATTAATAGTTTCTATTCAGTTTTTATTTAATCTTTAAAATTTTGTTTTTGCTTTCTGACGTTCAGCCATAAGGCTTCCGCCCTTCTAATTCTTAAATCAAGACTTAATCAAGGCGTGTTTTCTTCTATAAAATAAAATATGTATGTTAATTTTAATTTTCTTTTTAATTCGTCATCAGAATCATACGTTTTGTACCATAGATGAAATATTTTCATTTTGTAAAAATGTGGTTAAAATTATAATTTTTAGGTTCTAATAATTTTTCAGCATTCTTTGTTCATCAGAATAGTAATGATTGATGTATATGTTAAGGTAATAACCCTAAGTCTAGTATATCCTATGTTTTACTGGTAAAACCTAGTTTTTATCAAAGAGGCTTGGTAAACGTCCAAAGCATGCTTTAATAGGATTCCACCAAGCCTTTGGGATAAAACCCAGGAGTTATCAAAGACTTCCGGGAAAAGCCTGAAACGATGGATTACTTATGATAGGATTTTCCATTCGCAGATACACTATACAAGGTGTGTCCCAAAAAGGTTAAAACAAATTTTTCATTTTTCATTTGGTAATATAAAACGTAAAAGTGATTAAAATAAGATATGATTTAAGATCATGTCGATGGAATTGTCTTAGACTTATTTTTCAAAGAGTTACAAGAAATATAATTATTCCCAACTTGATTTGTTAAATATATTTAATGTGGATATCTACGTAGAATCCAAGGTTTATTTTAAGCTCAAGTTGTCTGTTTTCTGTTATTAGAGAAACTTTACTTTTCTCTTCAATTTTGATCTATTAAAATTCGATTGCAGCACAATTTTTGATTTTGAGATATGAATCTCTCTGTTGCACTAATTTTCTGTTTTCCTCAATAAGAATTAAGGTGCTTAATTATATTAAAACACTTTATACAAAAGAAGAACAGCATCCCTAAGAATCTAACATTAGTGTTATCGAAAGGGTTACCTATGCACAGTAAACACCATTATCTTTCTCCAAAACCTGCGAGCACAAGCAATCATGTCGTGGACTAATCAATTCTGTTCGTTCTGTGGCAAGAATGCTCGTGAGATGCAAAATCCATTCTGCGAAGAATGAAGGTCTTGCACATTTACAATCAAAGAGTATCGAAACAATTAATTGCTCTTAACTGCATGCCTAGAATGAATATACGTGGATAGGATAAAAACTGTGCCATGAAATATAAATAACATAAAGACATCTGTACATTTGTTTTAATTTGCAAGCTCAGTTGCTCCTCCTTATCATTTGTCAGAGAAACTAAATCCTTCACTATAGAAAAAAAAATCCTGTGCTATTGAAGATCAAAGAGTGGCTTGTTATGACATAGATGTACGAGCAGTGACCTTTTAAGTACTAATAAAAACAGCATATCTTGACGTTAACAGCATATAAATTACATACCATAAATTTAGACTCTCGTACAAAGAAAGCTTCTGGCTGAGAAGAGTACAAACAATCCTTTTGGACCTAATGAGAGTTCTATATCTTGTAATGACAGACGTATTGTTTCTTGTAACAGTTGGCAGTGTTATTTTGGTATTTTTATGATTGAAAAACTTTTGCTCAAACAATATAAATAATTCTTTCTTGCTTCAACTAATAACAGAACCGTGTTCATAATTTCAGCCAGTGCATTTGGCAACATGAAGAAATGTAACATATCAGTAATTTAAAAATAAACTAAGTTTTGGAGAAATGTATAAGTAATCACTTATTTTGAATTTTTAGAAATTTTTGACTTTAATGAACTGAATTTGCTTTTGAAAAAAATTTCTAAAGAACAGATGAATGCAATGAAACGAAATTGAAGATTTAGTACACAGACTTTTAAGTATTATTATTCTGAAATAATTTCAGTAAATACCATATGCGATTGAACATTCTTTTAAGTCGAAATGAGTGATAAATGAAAAGTATTGGCAAAAAGTTATTTCTTGATCAAATTTAAAATATTGAGCACATTATTTCATTTTAATTGAGTAAATGAAATGGCTCATGTCCCCTCTAAGCGATTAACAGTAACAGGCAAACTTAATATAAAATCAAGCCAAATTTCATTCTAGAAAGGAAACATATTTTAATGGTAGACACTAACCATTTTTAGGTTTTCGTCACTATTAAGGCCAGAAGTGGTGTTCATTTTATAATGGAGGCACCTAACAAGCGGCCACCTTTACTTGCTATGAGAGGACAGACATTTTACATCCATGCCTTCTCCGGGATTCCAAACCGGGCGCTTCGGTTGAACGTGGGCTCTCCAAGCCACTCCTCGGCGAAAAGGAAACATAAGGATATGAATTTCTATATATTTGCATTTTTCCCGCAAAATTATACATCACATTCCTTTTGTTGTCATAATAATTATTACCGCAAATTAAAAAATCCTCTCTTATAAAGCCCGGCGCTTTTCCGTTCTGTAAAACCTATTGCATAATATTCTATTCTTCCAGTCAAATATGCATTTTGAGACCTATTAGCATTGAAAACATGTCTTTTACTTTATACTTCACACTTTTAAAGTTTGACATTTATCATTATTACTGAAAGATTTAAGACAATTTAAATATACATTTAAAATTTCTTATCTTTTTCTGTTTTTACTTCCTTGTACGAAGTAAAGGAAGTATTGTAATCACGAAACATTCCGGGTATCATATTCCAAAGAAAATATCCATTTTGACCACTAGCGAACGCAATTTATAGATGTTTTTCATGACATTTATACGTAAGAAGAGAATAAAGACTCTTTTTCTCCAAACGGATTATAAAATTGATTCGCAAGGGATTTTTCGTGATGTCTGTACGAATCTATCTCGCATAACTCAAAAACGAGTAGCTACAGAAGTTTGAAATTTTGTATATAAGACTGCTATAACATGCAGTTGTGCACATCCCTTTTCTTTTGAAATTTTGTGCAGTTTTTGCTTTAATATGCGGTTTTTATGTTTCGGTTTAAGGTTTTTATGCTTTTAGTTAATCTTCATGCAGTATTTATAGAATTAGCAACAAGTTGTTTAAGTGCGGCTAAGCCTAATTATTTTAACCATAGCAGCCATATTTGTTTACATTTGAAACTTAGCAGAATGGTTAGAAAATTAAGTTAGTTTCTGCCCCATCAGATTCTTTTTGTCAGTGGGACCAAGACTGAACTTCGTTTTGTGCACCGAAAAATCTGCCTTCTTTTGTGCTGGTCGAATTGTCTGTTTTTGCTTAGAACCTCTAATTTTAATCGTGAAAATTGTTTTTTTTAATTATTTTAACGGCATTTGGTGTTATATGATTAAATTTTTAATGGAGATATTTTGAGGTTTTATGTATTTTTGCCTTGCCGAAAAGTGAGAACTGAATTAATTGACTAAGAAAGCTTAATAAAATAAGTTTAATTAAAATGCAGCCAAAAAATGCATATAATTTAATATTCCATGAGAAAGTCATGGGGTGTCCACATCAGATTTTTAATTCCCAACCGGCAATTCACGAAAACGAAGAGCTGTTTATAAGCAGTATTCTTCTTAATTATTGATAGAAATGTCAGGAAATAAAATATTTACATTAAATCGTTTGCTATATTACTCTAGTTATTTAACTAATTTAATTGTTCAATAACCATTTCTATCTTTGTTATTATTAGCAAAAATGCTTCAAACATAATACGTTATACCCTTCACTTAAGGAATAATTGTTCGCTTATATTAAACTTTTAGTACATAAAATGCTTAAATTAAAAATTAAAGATATATGCTGCAATTAAAGAATGAACATCGTTGAGCAAAATTTTAAAACCATGTCATCTACCTTAAACATAAAAGTAACCATTTTATAGCCCTTAGCAGAGCAGAAAGTAGTTTTAAAATGTATTACATGCGGCATACAACTGAAGAAACAAAAAGACGCAATTTTATTAGATTAATAGTCTTTTCACATTCTTCTAAGATTCCTTACGTTCGGACATTATTGCAACTAGGGTTGGAAACTCTTTCGAACTCAGACATTTTCAGTATATTTTACTTTTTTACATGGATTAAACAAAAAATGATTAAAATTTTATTTGAAAGCTAAATTTGTGTGCTGGAATGATTTTAGAAAAATTTTCATTTGAATAAAAATAAATTTGGTAAAATTTCAAGCAAC
This sequence comes from Stegodyphus dumicola, assembly GCF_044657685.1. Classification (NCBI taxonomy): domain Eukaryota; kingdom Metazoa; phylum Arthropoda; class Arachnida; order Araneae; family Eresidae; genus Stegodyphus; species Stegodyphus dumicola. The sequence continues at coordinate 119,840,988 of NC_140779.1, read as the reverse complement.
AGTTATTCATTTTCCTAATAATAATATTTTTCACACTTTAATTATCTCCATCAATATCTAAAAGCATTAATAATCTGCTAATAATTTCATTTAAGCCAGAAAATAAAGTGGAATTATAGAAACCGATTCCATAAATCTGATTCAGCAAACTTTAACTGCAGTGCTAAATTGAGAGAATTAAATTTTTGAATAGTCTTTTTTATTAAATAATTTTATTGGTATGAAATTCAAAAAACTTTATTTTTTGTAAAATGATTATTTTAAATATTTGGGATGTTTTTATGAAAATTGTGATTCTGCAGGATGTAACAGGAAAACTTTAAGGGGCAACAAAACATGGCCAAAGGAATAATTTTGTAATGCTGGAGCGTGAAATGTAAACACGAAAGCATAAGGACGAAGACATCTGAAAATTAAAAATTGGTTTAATTATGGATATTTACAAGAAATGCCTGGTATTTACAAAAACTCTTTATGTGAACTACGATACATGTAGATCATAACGACGCCTTAATGATTAGCATACTGTTCGAAAGCACACATAGCGAAAAACACTTTCTTTCCAAACGGTGTCCGCCGATAACATCGCGGCAAAAACATCGCGGACGAAAATGTCGCGGAGAAAACAACGCAAGGCGAAAACATCGTGCTACAAAACATCATGGGAGAAAACATCGCAAAGAGAAAACATCGCAGTCCTAAAACATCGTGGTACAAAACATCGTCGTCGAAAATAAAGCGGTTCAAAAACTTCGCAGTTTGAAAACATCGTCGTCAAAAATATCGTGGTAAAAAATAAAGTATCTACAAATCATCGCATGACGATAACATCGCAGACATGCTTTTTCCATACATGCTTTAATAACTGTAAATGAATATTCCCATAAAGATTTGTGAGCGCAAAATATAAAGAAGTATAATTTTTACTTTCACATTTTTTATTAACTAATAAATTTTTTCTGAAAAAGTAAGAAGGAAACTTAAGCATAGAAAATTAAATGCAACTTATAGATTATACTTTTCATGAAAAATTACCAGTAAAAACTTTATAAAAAATGATTTATTAATGGCCTTTGTTAGTTAACTATGTCGGTTTAAAATTTTATTAATTGCTATAAGTTGCATTAATTTGTTATGCTTAAGTTTCCTTCTTACTTTTTCAGAAAAAAATTATTAGTTAATAAAAAAATATGAAAGTAAAAATTATACTTCTTTCCATTTTGCGTTCACAAATCATTATGGGAATATGCATTTACAGTTATTAACGCATGTTTGCGAAAAGCATGTATGAGAAAAGCATGTCTGCGATGTTATCGTCATGCGATGATTTGTAGATACTTTATTTTTTACCACGATATTTTCGATGACGATGTTTTTAAATTGCGAAGTTTTTGAACCGCTTTATTTTCGACGACGATGTTTTGAACCAGGATGTTTTAGGACTGCGATGTTTTCTCTTTGCGATGTTTTCTCCCACGATGTTTTGTAGCACGACGTTTTCGCCTTGCGTTGTTTTCTCCGCGACGTTTCCGTCCGCGATGTTTTTGCGGCGATGTTTTCGGATGTAACCTTCCAAACACCCATCGTATTGCAAAAAATCTGTTTTGTTTCATTCTGTCAATCATTAAAATTGTTACCATCTTCCCTGATATACCATGTATAAAGCATATTTTTTATTATCGGTATTAGATTTTTAATTTTATAGTCATTACCATTTTTGAAGTAGAAAACATGAAAAATGAGGAATGCCCATGCCGGGACTCGAACTTGGACCTCTCAAATATGCTCTGAGTGTACTACCGTTACACCACGATGGCATGCAGAAAGGAGGGAGAAAATACCTTATATACTCCCCCATTTTAAAGGCGACTGGGGTTAGGGGACACAATCGCCAAATCATGGTGGTGAAGAATCATCATGCACCACCTTTTAGTTCGGGCGCTACTGTAGAGTAATTAGTATTTCTAAAAGTAGGAAACATGTATGATATCCATTGTAGTCTCTGCTGGACCTCTCGAATACACAAAGAATGTGCTAACTTTAACACTTTGAAGATAAGCAGAAAGGAGAGAGAAGATACCTTATAAAATAATCGCAGCGGTGTGCGTCGAAGATGCCAGGCTTGAGTCCGTCTGGAGATCTTCGTGGTCTTGGTGATCTAGAGATCTTGGTGGTAGCACCTTATAAAATAACTGCATTTTTGCATTAATTCCAAAAATTCAGTATGAAAAAAATTTTCTCACAAGGCTATTTTTACCTTATATTACATGTAGAATATCACTCTCACTAGATATAAAAATACACTTCATTAACGAAGAAACGAATTTCTTTGAAATGTATTAGTGAAATTGAACTGCATCAGAATTTTACATTGATTAACTTGGTGCTTAAATTTAAATTCGTCATATTCTTTATCTACATTATTTTAAGTATTCCCAAGATTCATTGCCAATTCCGAAAGCACTTGCAAGGTGCTTTATGAAAAAGTTACTATTTAAATGTATAAACTGCGTAATAATGCTGTTACGTCGCTGTCAATATTTTTCCTTATTTTTAAATTCCAAAGAAAATTTGCTGCTGTTAGGGAATGAGAAACTTCTGACGCATTACTACAGACTGGCGTCAACTGCCAACTACAAAATTGAAATGCCTGTATGAGATGATAGATTGTTCTGTTCAACCAACTTTAACAGCCGCATTTTGAATGAATTGTTCGCGGCGGTTCTGCCTGTTTAACAGCAATGAATCATCTCAATCATTTGAAATTTAATGATCGATGATTCTAAGTACTTGGTGTTCGACCAAAATAGTGGAAATAGTTCCGAGCAAATTCATTTTAAAGCCAAGTTCGGTTAAATAGTTTCACAGCATATTTCTGAAACAATTTAACGAATGGAGGAACTTAATATATTGCGTTAGAATTTGTGATTACTCAATGTATTTTTTTTTTGTTTGTAATCTGAAAAATCTGTTACAAAAAGATATTGAAATTCTACATTCAAGTAAAAAATGTAATTTAATCTTTTATTTCATGATATAAAATTACTTTCGAAAGTTTTTTCGTTGTTACTCAGATTATATTTTCTTCTTATTGTTCTCATTATACCAATTTCAAAGAATACGTATCAAGTTATATTTGCATGTATAAATTTCCTTTTATCCATAGATATCAATAGTCACAACTATATAAAGAGTTCTTGAATTTGTTCAAAACCGCCTGGGATTTTACAGGTTCTGTTAAAACTGTGAAGGTTTTGTGAAATTCTTGAACAGATATGTAACATATGGGTATAAACAAGTCGAAACTTATCTGCATAACTCAGAGGATGCATTCATGAAGTACTTTTTAAAACAGACTGGCTCTTTACACGTCGGATAACCTACAATCCTGCCATGCAACCAGCTGGTTTGCCTAGATTAAAAACCTAGGCCTACCATGTTTTAAAACTATGTCGAATTCATTAATTTTTCCCCATTGCCATTGGTGGGACATACCAAACCTGAACTCACTAATAAAATGCATGATTAAACTTTCGCAAAATATTAAACAAAATATGAATTTTATACATTAAGGGTGATAGATTACGTCATTCTGAAAGTTTAAATTTTTTATGTCTTTGTCCTTATGATGAAAATGATGGTATATTTATGTACGTACATGCATATTAACATTTATGAATAATTTTTTAAAAAGATTACCCTAGTCTAGGAAACATTGTATAGGAAATTAAAAGTGCTACTAGGGGATCGAGAGTAAGAACGCATAAATATTTTACATTTTCAAAGTTGGAAAATATTTGGCAAAACCCATATTCTTTGCTTAATGCTTCAAATAGAACTTTTCAAGGAGTAAATGCTTAAAACATTAAATATGGATAATTAATAAAAGCCGAAAATCTGTTTAGTTCTTCCTCTCCTTTTTGAAATCCATAACACTACTAATTGCCCAAAAATGTTAAATAATACTTATGTTATAAAATGTATAATTTAACACTTTTGAATAATTAGTTAGGGACGGAATGAATCTCAAAGTGACAGGAAGAACAAAACATGTGTTCGTCAATGTATTATTTAACATTTTTGGAGAATTATTGATAATTAATGGCGATAAATGTATCAGAGTGACAAGAAGAACGAAAGGTGCATTCGGCATTCATTAATTATCTAGGTTTAGTAATTTAAATACTTACCCCTTAAAAAGTTCTATTTGAAGCAAAGGATAATTAATAGCACTAAGCAAAGAATAATTAATTTTTTATTTGTTTATTTGATTGTATTTTTAACTCCTTAATTACTTTTCCCATTTCCCTTTTAAGAATCAAATTTGCTACATATTATCCAACTTTAATGCTATAAATAATGATACCAAATATTTACACTCTCACATGCTTGATTGCTTGGTAGTTACGAACTGGGTTCGATTCCAGGCGAACGGAAGGGCTGGCTGCATGGGGCTTTCGCGGTGTTCCCAATGTGTAACGTGTATGCGAACGAGTTTCCCTTAGAGCGTCCTTCACGAAGACATCCCTTTCCTTAGGCAGATAGCCCTATTATGCTTTGTCGTAATCTGTCAATGTAGATTTGATTACCAAGTAGCACTTTTGATTCCCTATACAATTTTCCTTAGCACAGGATAATCTTCTTTAAAAAATTTTAACAAATGTTAATATTCCTTAAATTCAATCCTTTCAAGATCAAGCGCAAGAATTTCTTATTTTATTTTCATTTTATTTAATATTAATAAATAAAAATATTAAAAAGACCTTATAAATAAATTAACACTAGGAGTTCGAAGGTGGTTGTAGTTCTAGCTTCTTCAAATTTTGATCTTATAATGTTCTTCTTCAAATAAGGTATGAAATGTTACAAAAAGATTTTAAAATTTTGGAGCGAATATTTATTTCATCATTGAATGTTAATTCTGCGCTGAAAGATTTACTCTGTGCCAACAGTAGATCTCTCTTAACAGATATATGTGCATAAATTTTAATAACAGGAATCAGGTAAACTATTTATTAGATTTTGTTTACATGAAAATCTGTGTTTTTAAGACCTATTATCCTCATATATATATATTATACAAAATATTTAAAATTTTATCGTTAACTTTAATTTTTTAAACATTGGTCTTAGATATATGAGCTTTAATGAAAGATTCTCAAATTAAAGTACGCAATTATATAGAAACTGTTTCAACATTATGTATGGGAATTAATTTATAGAATATTTATGAAATGTAACTATTTTCAGGTTTCCTGCTGTAGAAAATTCCAAATAATTAAAACATTAATTACTCTGTTACAGCCAATTGATAAAATGTTCTTAATATTTTGATAATAATAATTCATGATAGCAATGATGTTACGGTTTTTATATTTATTTAGTTACTTTTAGTAGAATTTGTAATTAAAATTGTTTCATATTCCTGTGCAATGCAGCACGAGACTTATTTGAAGCGAAAGCTACGCTGGAAAAATTAAAATACAGGAGCACGCGCATATAACATTTTAATAAATAGATATCTCGTCATTGTACTCTTTTTAGCTACCGGGAAAATTCGAGAAAATACCAGAATATTCTCGTGCAGGATTAAAAAGCTTATAAAAGCCTAAGAAAAACATCTCAATTCAGTTTTTTACTTAGTGCTGTTATTGATTGTAGTGAATTCTCGGTGAGATCGGATTAGCTTTCACAGTGTTTTTAATTGAGTTGTATTCAACGATTTAGTAGTTTAAAACATAACTACTGTGAGATATGCGATATTGTACGGATAACTCTGAGGATATTCCAGCATTTTGTTTTTATTTGTGGTGATAAGAATAAATTTTATTCACTTTTCATCGGACTTGTGCATTCAATTTATTACTAACCTGTACGCACGCAACAACAATAATAGGTCCATAAATGTATCTTTAACGTTTGTGCAGGTGATCAGAAATGAATTTATTGACTTAGATTTTTCTTCGGTTGTCATTTTCTTCGGTTATATTTCAACCAAATTAAAGGAGAGAGTAACTAAGTTAATTGCTTGGAGGAAAACCTTTAACCATTCATAAATTAAATTCAGAAATCATTAGCACTTTCTTCAAACGGAATTTTTGGAAATTTCACTTTATTTAATAAATGATTTTACACTTTTGACTAGAAAGATAGCTCCTTTTTATCGATAAGATATATGCTATAATGTATAAATAGATTAACGTGACTTTTACTCTAATTTGTTGATGATTAATGTTATGCATTATTTGATTTATTACTTATTTTTGAAATTAAGGTCTATGTTAGAGAAGCAGAAATCTGAAATATGTGGTTAAAATATCAGGAAATACGACAATGTCAGACGAGAACATAGCTTCTCTTGCCGAAAGTATATTAATAGTGCGTAGTATAGAAATCTAAGATGATATTTGTCTTAGAAAACAATAAAAATATATTACCGTTTATTACTCTTCAAGCATTACTATTTTTTAAAATATTCTGTCCTTTTATTTCGAAATTGGGAATGACTGGAAGATGAGATCCTCAACAGCAGCTTTGAAGCACAATATTTTAAAATTGCCTACTAAAAGATAAAAGCTGTTCGGATATTCTAAAGGTAGAGCTAGAACTATTCATTGGTAATGTAATTCTAACTAACCTAGAGATAAACTGTGATGTTCTTTTGCGAAACATATTCATTAAAACTCAGTACATTCTACTTCATACACCGGCAGAGATACTGCCTTTCAGGGGATTTAAAGAATCCTGGCTAAATATTTTTAAGCCCTTCCTGGCTAAATATTTTTAAGCCCTTCCTGGCTAAATATTTTCAAGCGCGTAACGTCAGACTGATAGTCCTACTTCCTTTGTCCTACTTCCTTTGCGTCTTAGTTTCTCTCATTTCTTTAAACCAAGTGACGAATTTGAATTCAAGCACTGGGAAGAGTGAAACCGTGATAAGGCTTATTACTTATCATAAAACTCTCTTGATTAGCCTTCGAAATTTCTAGATATTTATTCAAATCCTATGCCAAACTAACACTGTATTTTCGTGTAATTTTAACTCCTTACCTAAATTTATATGCAACGAAAAGAAACAAATACGTTATTATTTAAATACTGTGCATCATAGCAAAGAAACTACAGAATATAAATTAAGTCCTGACATTATTCGACGTAGCGTTTCTTAAAAAGCAAACGTTGTATTAAAGCTAATTTTAAATTTAAATTTTTTATATAAAATGAAAATGTACATAAAGATTTTGGTTAATTTTAATTTAGATCTTGAAATGTTTTACCTTGAAAGAGCGAAGAGTGAATATTGTAGATCAGAGTATGTAACCATTCAATTATAAACTTAAAATATGGTGATGGATTATAATTTTCTCTTCAGTATACTAGATGTAGAGATAAATATGTTTAACTAATTTTCGCTTGAAAGCTGTAATCCCAATTTAAATTATAAAACATGAATTTTTTCCAAGTTTAAGGCACTACAAGCACTTGATATTAACTTATAACATTTTAAATGTTAAAAAGGAAATTGTTTTAAAAAATTCAAACATAGCATAATAGCGTAAAAAAGTAACGATAAGACTTCGTATCATTTATCAATAAACTCTGTTTAACCCCAATCCATAAATTACAGAAAGTTACACATCTTCTGTAGTTGGCAGAAAGACTTTTATAGTATCAGAAATGCCAAAAGCACATTCGTGAGAAATATTCATTCAATGTTACGTAAATTATGTTCTTAAATGCTTTTAAGGATGTATAAAACATACATTATGAACGAATGGTAGCATTATTATGTGCCGAATAAGAAAACAAGCCAACAGTAGATTCATAAGTGCTATAAGGTATTTCTCCCGTCTTCTTAGCATGCTTTATTAGTGTGATGGTCAGCACACTCGGCGCGTAATCGAGAGGTCCGAGGTTTGAAACCCGCCGAGGGCATTGCTCATTTTTCATGTTTCCTGCTTCGAAATAATCCTAATGACTATACAAGACAACTTCAAAAATTCTTTATGATGTAATCATTAGCATCATCTACAATAATTTTGAGTAAAAAGGTCAAATTTTATAATAAGTCTCAGCTGTTGCCATGATAGCATTTTCACTCATACAGACATAATATTTTGGTTTTTATTATGTAGAAAACTGAACACCTGTTTTCATGTTTGATCGATCTGTTCTATACATTGCATCGTGACCTTCCAGATCGTTTCGAAATGTATAGGCTTTTATGAATACTTACCGAAAACTACATCCAAATTTTATCCCTATCTGAACTCTCAAACCTCAGCTTCAGTCTACACAAAATTCTATATTCGTAGTCCAATTAATACGTGCATCATTCTGCGATGCACTGTTTAAAGCGGGACCTTTTGATGTCAGTTTTCTCTTTGATATCTTATCTATTTGAACTTTAAAACTTCAATTGGTTTGGGTTCTATCCGCAAACCCGCCTATATATAATGTTTACATTCCTGTTTGCTATGGAACGCATTCTTTAGTGAATCATTCTAGTCTACATATTCAGAGCTCTTTCTGACTTCTCAAATAAATCATTGAAAAATAAATTAAGCAAAAATAAAATCTGAAACCTTTCAGATTTTATATGACACCCAAAGGGGCGTTTTTTAAACGCATTGTGTGTTACCTCTATTTATTAAATATCATGTTCTTCCCTTTTAAACAGTATAAAATTCAATTCAACAGCAATATCACAAACTATTTAAAAACAGCATATCTTTAGAATTTCCGATATACAGTCTGGCCCTTCAGATAAAAATGTTATTTTCTATACTATGTTGTCATTGCTCGCTCTGAAATCGTTGCGTTTGTTAATCAAAATTCGTTATAGTTTTACAAAATGTAAAATAGATAATAAGGCAAATTTAAAATTCCAAACTTGGGCTTCCAGGGGCCCATGGAGGTCTACGTTATTCAAAGTTTGATGTCTCTAAGTAAGTTCCACTGTGTTTTCGGAAAACAAGAATTATATATATATACATGAACATTCTTCATTATTTAATTTCTTTAAATATAATGCAGGGGGATAATACTTGGTCGCCAGAATTTGATAAGTGAAAGTCTGTTTATAGTGAACAAGCGCAAAACACCAAAACGAAATTAACAGCCCTTCTGGGCAAATTGCCCTTTGGGCTAATAATGATATCACATGATTTGTTTTCTAAAATCAAAGTTCGCAAATATTTACATCTACATATCGAAATATCACAATTCAGTTGGCCATTCGATGACTGCAGACTGCAAACTTTATTCATTAGCATACATATACCGTATTTACGCGAATCTAATGCGCATCGTTTTTGGCCAAATGTAGTATTCAAAATTGGGGTGCGCATTAGATTCGAGTGCAAAGTTCGCCGATGACCGTGAATTGACCCCGACAGGAAAAATTAAGCGTGCTGCACCGCACATTGTTGCACTGAGTTTCTGCTGCCTGGAAAAGCATCGAAGCACCAAAGATTGTGAAATCTTTCAAGAAATGCTGCATTTCAAATTCATTGAATGGCAGTGAAGATGACGAGCTCTAGAACGCCGAGGATGACGACGATGATGATGATGAGGAAAGAAGAAATGAATCTGCGTCTGACGAAAGGAGCTGCGAGGATTCCAGTGATGAAAACAGTGAATAAAGACGTTTACTATTAATCACTAATTGTAGAAACTGTTAGCTAGATAGAAATGTTACGATTTATTTCATGTTCATATTTTACGATAGGTACCGTATATACGGTAGTGGTAATTAACAGTGATTGTTTCACATAACAATTGCCCACTAATAGGTTAATTCTATGTTCTACTACTTTATGTATAAATCCATTGTTGTATAAAATATGGTATCTAAATTTAAATAAAATTATCATACCATTAATTGATAGTTTATATACAAATCCATTGTTGTATAAAATAAGATTCAATAAATTCCTCATATCATTGATGCGCATTACATTCGCCGACAAACAATTTTTTTATTATTTAAAGTTTTAAAATGGGGATGCGCATTAGATTCGATGGCGCATTAGATTCGCATAAATACGGTATATATATATATGAATACTCTACGTGAGGTACATGTAAAAGCTGCGTAATGATTATCATAGGAATATTATATTTTAAAATTTTATTGTGATTTGAATCAAGATAATAGGAAAAGAGGTACTGTTGTAACGTCAAACTGAATTTTGTTAGTTGTTGAATAAATGTGTACTTTTTATACAATTTTACACGGTTAAATTTACTTACAGGTTTTCAAAATAAAGTAATTTAACATTAGATTGACATTAGTTTCACAGAACAACTCTTTAGTTTGACATATAACTCTTTAATCAACAACGGAGCTGTGCCGCTTCATTTAATCAAAATATCGTGGTTAAAATGAAAGAAATAAAATTAAATAAATAGCAGAGAAGAAATCAATAACTGCGGTAAAATCTAATGAGCAAAATTAAAACAACATAAAAAAGGTACGGCTGCAAAAAACTGTTAGTTTTTTAAAAAAACAGAAAAAGGAAAGAGCTGTTTGAGTTTTTCCGATAATCGAATTACGGTTCTCCCAATTTCGTGGACAGGTGCGCTTCTTATTGCGTCACAAGAACATATTGCGGAATGAATGCTTTAATTCCTTGCGAGGCTTTACTTTAAATGTAAGAAAAATCGGAATTAAAAGCTCTTAAATAAAGTTAGATCTGATAAATATTGAGAAGCCTCAGGGAAATCTAACTAAAGGAAAGGTTTGGAATAATTTTAAGGGAAGAAAACTTGAAAATTTGCAAAAATGATTGAGTGACCTTTCATAAAACTTATAACCATAATTGTTTTCTTATGACTCTTTCTTAATTTTGAAACTTACATTATTATTAATGCTGTTGGATATTCTTAACTCACGTAAATTGTGCAATGGAAGCAGGTTCTGTGTGAAGAAATCAGACACTAGTATGACAGAAGCTGCAATATTAATTAGTAGTTCTGAAAGTGAAAATGTATTTATTCCACACAATGTTGTTAGCATGAATACTCATTGTTATTTCAATTTCAGTCTGCCTGATTTACTATTACTCACTAAGGTTTGCATTCCTAAAAATTATAAATGTGGTTCGTAGTAGCATATTTATTCTCATTAGCTGGTATTAATTTAAGTTTACTTTTTCATCTTGGTCATCTAGAATGAACTTAGCGAAGTCTAAAATTGATCTATAAAAATCATTCGAAAAATAATTCACCACGTTGCAATGAACGTATTTTTAATGTAACTGAATAAAGCTAAACTATACGAGAACTGCAGATTAGCATAAATTTATTTCAATTCTTTATTGGTTGATTTTTTACATATAAGAAGCTACTGTTTTTTGGATAATAATAAGGCCGAGAAATATTGCGAAGATAGTGTACACTGAGACCCCTCCCCCCGAAAAAAATGGGTCAGTTCTGTAACTCCCGTTCTACTAGGCCTATTGTCAAAATTCAAAATGCGTTTTCCATGTCTGCAAAGTTCGATTAGGATATATATTATATATACCTTTTATTCTAATATAGGTTTTTTGACACAAAACGGGACTTTTTTCTGAAATAACATACCAATTCTTTTCCATATTTCAATTCCACGACTTAAATTATGCCTTAATATTAAATTTTGTAAAATTTGGTGCGAAATTTACGGAGAAATTTATGGCGCATTTCTTTTCAGTTGGAGCCACGAATAATTCACTTGGCGAACTTCTTAATATATCGCAACCTATTTTCCTTTCCCTTCCATTGTGCAGGAGCAGAAAAAAAGTCACATCGTTCCTGCCTTATCAACATTGTGGATAAACGAAAAAAAAATCACATTGTTTCTACTTTCATATAATTTTAACAAAATGCGTAAGCCACATTTTCGTTATTATCGCTTTCAACAAATATGCCAAATTTCAAAACCCGCCAATATATAAATTCACTCATAGCTTTGGAAATTTTGAATAAAAAGCTCTAATTTTTTGCAGGTATGCTTAGAAATACATCTACTTTAAGATAATTGAAAATGTTTTAAGATAATGTAATAGGTTATAATTCAAAATGTTTCTCGAAAAATTTATAAAAATTATTTAAAAATAAAATTTTTTTTAAATAAATCATAAAAGTGGGTTGAATTTTATTTGGAATGAACCTAAATTTCGAACTGTGTAGGAAAGAATCAAATAGGTTTCATAAGAAAAGAAATATTAATAAATACATATCAAATTGAATTAATATCGAGAAGCTAAAATTTTGAGAGCTAATTTTTTATAAACTACATGTGCGAGTTTTACAAAACGGGGGAGTTTGGCATAATTTGAGTTGCAGAATTGAAATCTGGAAACAAAGTAATACGTCATTTCAGAAAAAGTTCGATTTGTGTCAAAATACCTATATTTGAACAATGCTATATATAAATCTAACACATATACTAAGTCGCACTTTCGAGACATGAAAATTGCAATTCGAATTTCGTCAATCCGCCCAGTAGAACGGATATATAGAACTGTCCCCATTTTCCCCTCCTCCCGCAGTGTCATGGTTCACATGGTTCACACACAGTGACATGGTTCACTTTATGCCATAGCGTTTGAAAAAGAAATCCAAATATTTTTGCCAATAAAGATACAGGCAATAACCGCTCATTGTTTAGTTAATACATTACTTGGAGAAAGATGTAATTATAACTTCAAAAGTGGGAATAATTTCAAGCGATCCAACCGGAATAGTGGTTAGTGACTCTGATTGCCATGCAGAAGGGCTCGGTTTCGAATGCCGGAGAAGGCATGTATGTTTGTAAATGTATAGTGTCTGACCCGCAGGGAGGCACTATGTAGCGAGTTGAAGGCCCTCTCCAGAGGTTGTGGTAGGAGAAGAGGAATGGGAGAACCTCGGACCTGTCCCCCTAGGCTGCTCTCTTTCAAAATTGGGGGTGTATCAATCAAAATCGTACTGTCACCTGCATGGAGCTCGAGGCTCTCTTAAACGACAGGCGCAATCTTGCACACCTTACCACTATGAATTTCGTGTTCTTTTTTTATGGTTACTGTCAGACAAGTAAGATAACTGATAACAAGAACAAAAATTAATTCAAAGCAAGTTCGGTGAATATTTTGATTACTAAAAATGTCCCGTTGAAAATCTATTTCAGTTCAAGTTGCCATGCTTATTATCATTTTCTACACTTTTCCATCAATTAGAGCAAATAATTTTTGACAATTATTTAGGCAGGCATAGAAACTGCATTTGTAGTGATTAATGGATGCAAACGACTCTTCTCCCTCTTCTACATTTCCTTTTTCTAATCTCCGATAGCTTCCAGCAGCTTCATGACTATTATCGTCTTTCTGTCTTTAAATTTCACAATGTGTTCTCTGGTTTAATATTTCTGAAACGTAAAATTACAAATATTATTACTACAAATGTTAATTTAATTTTTTTCAAAATACGTGTTTGTCATATTATTTTTGTTTTCAACGTTATTTTATGTTTTATGTTTTAATTAATATGATTTAATTATAAGTTATTTTGGGGGATGGCTAAGAATGTTCAAAATGTTTTTCGTATAAATAAATGGTAATAAATGGGAATTTTTCCTTAGGTTTAAGCAATTTCAGTTTTGCAAATAGCTTTCAAGGAAAGTTGTATTCTCTCTTCACGGAATATTTGTACTACTATGGTAAAATTAACAATCAATGAAACTTTTACCCGCAGGCTTTGGCTTGAATATGGGAATATCGTGCATAAATTATCTCATGTGATACCGAAGTGATGAAGAAAATACCATAATTTTAGATATAAAGTACACAAAGATACTCTATTTAAAAAGAATTACACAATTCCAGTTTCGGCGATATCTATTAAATAATAATGATAAATGGTCTTCGGGAGAGGAAATAGCAATGTTCGCTGAAGATACAGGTTTTGCTCTACGTATCTGTTTTCGCTTCCAAGCAAGTTTATTTTTATTTTTATTCCATTCCTAATATAGTATGTTCTGGACACGTTACTCGATCCTTCTAAAATGATCTTTAATATCTGAAGACTTTCAAACCGTTTTAGAACTGAAGGGTCATAATCGATTAATTGAATAATTTTTTAAGCATTACAGCATTTAGTATTCTATAAGCTGTCTCCTTCTCTAATGTATGAACACACATATATATAGATATAGATACAGATATCTATATATATATAGATACAGATAGATAGATAGTATTTTGTTCATATATATGCACATATACACATATAGATGTACGTTTGAGTGCATAATAATTTAAATTTATATAACACTAAAGATGAACAAGCTTTGTTGAGACATTAAGTATTTTTAAAAGCAGGAGAGATGAAAAATGAGCAATGCCTTCGTCGGGGCTCGACCACGGGCCTCTCGAATTCGTGCCGAGCGTGCTGACCATTACACTACGAAGGAGGGAGAAATACCTTATAGCTTATATAACCTAAAATGTTAATTTATGAGTCCTCAGTCATTCATCTGTCAACATTCATTTGTTTGATTATAAAGAAAATCAGATTACCCTGCTGGAACCCTTCTTTATGAAAACCAAATAGAAATAGAGCTGCATGTAGATAATTAGTTAGATATTGTTGCGTTCTACGGTTCGTTGATTTGGTGTAATTCACGGCAACACTTGATGGAGAAATGAAACACAATTTCTTCACTAGTAAGCATTATTATACAGGATAGTTCCCAAAACACGTTTACAGTCGTCGAAAAACTACGGTAAATACGCTGAAACAAGCAGTAATACAGCCTAATCTCTAAACTCATGACACTACTACTACCATACTACTGCTCTCAGGACAGGCAGGGTATCTTTTAACTTTAACTCACCTTCGTGAATATTCCCGAGAAAACCCTAAGAATGCGTTCTGGAATGTTCTCGCTCTATATGGCATATCGCCATTTTGTCGCCAAATATTGCGAAATTAGCGATTTCGCGCCAAATGTGGCAACCCTGCCATTTCCTGGATGGGCATTTCGCAACACTATAAATAAGGAAAAGTTTCATGATAATGGTTTTGAACATGGTTTACAAATATAATAAATTTTATGATATCTCTGACAAGCGAATTAAGATGCCTACGTTTTACATTTAAAGCTTTAATTTTACATTAAATTTAATTACAATTTGAATCTTAATATTGCTTCACAAAGCTTCGCAGATTATCTTATCGGGTTATATTTGATCTATTAGTATTATAAACACTAACAGACGTGAAGTGAGTTATCGGTAAGTCTGAGACAATTGCAAAGTCTTAAAAAGGTTATAATAACGTTCTTATTTAAACATAACTTGGAACATTAGTGTACCTTCATGTGCTTCAATAACCACAATTCGCGATGATGTGCATAAATAGAACAGTCACTTTAGATTAAGTGTTGAACGATAATCAAAGACTACGTAATTAAATAGTCAACTAGAAGCTGGCTCAAAAACTTTACAGGTGTGTCATAAATAAGATAATGGAAAGGAGAGACCGCAAAGCCGAATAATTACAACTGTGACAACTGCCAGGAATTAACCACGTAACGATCACGCGGTACCAGAAACACTCACTGTTTCAAAATCCAAAACCTTCAGTTAAAATGTAACTATAGCAAAATTAAACGAGTCCTTTTCGTAATTATAAATTTCCTTTTAGTAGTTTGTATCATATGTCAACATGTTATAGTCAAATTACATGTATGCTTCAAAATGTATATTTCTGCTATGTTGTTTCATTTTCAAGACACTAAGAATAGTTTTCTTAATAGTTATGACCCTAAGGGCATTCTGCACATATTCTGTATCAACAGCACATATTCTATTTCACGTGGACCATGGCTATGCAGCTCTAGAGTGCTTCATACGCAAGTGACAAGGTGGCATAAGGACTTAAGTGGGAACCATTTATAGCTAGAATAAGTATGTATTGCTTAGAATTATATCCTTCAGCTAAGGGCTTAATATTAATCCTATGATTCTGTTGCAAAGGGCAGTAGGCAGTTAACAGAACTACTATTTTAAAAGGCTTATTGAATAAAATTCCTTTTATCACGAGTTTAATTCTAGTCTTTTGCATTAATACGAGTATATTCCTGATTAAGTGAATATATAAAACCATATTTTGATATTTCATTTCATTTCACTTATTTATTTATTAACATTTTGCATCACTCCTCTATATACTTAATGCCGCATCTAAAATTAGGTTAATTTAAGATTAGGTATACATTTTATAAAAAAGCTGATAAAAGGTTTTCGATGCAATTAACATTCGTCAGTTTATTTCTTACATTTAAATGTAAAACTAATTTAAAATATAATTAATATCTATTTTGTTATTAGAGCTTATTTGTGATGTAGATAATTTTGATTAATTCACAAATTATCAATATTAATTTTATAATTTTAAATTAGTATACTTGTTCTTTCAAAATCAAGCTTACATGTTGTCATCGATTTACGTACTTTTTTAATTAAACGCTACGCATTTAAGATAGTTAGCTGTGTTCTAGAAAACATACGAGACTGTAGAAGAAATTACGAAGTCTTGTTAAAATGATGCCTCGGTCAATCATATGTAAAAACGAGAAAAAACTATCTATATTGAAGGCAGGCTAAAACACTCATGTACGAAATATAGTCAGATATTAAAAGAAAATTAAATATTAACAATTTGTTTTTAAACAAAATAAATATTAATTAAATTTGGAACGCAGTATTCAAAAATACAGGGTGATTGAAAGTTGCGCCCTTCAAGTATGTCTCCTTATAAATTGAATTGCAGTTGCAATTACTGTATCGTCTAACGCTAGATAACTTGGTTGGAATAGTAACAACGAGCGTACACGCCATCTCTAGAACGATAACAAGATTAATACACTTTTCCTAGAATATAGTTCAGTTACAAACAGATAGAGACCGGGATACCAGCCATTCTGGCTCCTATAAACCTGCGGAAATTCAGAGAATAATGCAAAGGTTTTCTCTGAATTCAGAGAATAATTATCAAAGAGCTTAAAAGCAGTGAGTAATTTCTTATGAAATTGCTCTTGACTTGAGAAAGTGTTGAAGACGCTACATCTTCGTGCATATTATATTCGCTGTATGCAGGAATTAAAGGATTCAGAATGCATGAATTAAGGGAAAGAGAAACGTTAGTGACCGTCCAGTCATTTGTTGTTGAGCATGGAACTGGAGAACTTGATCGGGTTTTCTAAGTCGATGAATATGAGTGTTGTTTCCAACAATCAACGGTCATCTAATGAAACCATGGCGTCCTTCTGTAGGTTTTTAGGCAATAATACCATTTAAAAATCTTACGGCCCCATTGTTCATCCGATTTATGTGAAGAAAAATGTTTCTTTGGGAGGTATTAAACAGAAGGTCTCTGTAAACAATGCTTTAGCATACAGGTGGTCTACAAAGTGTCTCCACACGTGGCAAGAAAAGATCGCAAGTGTTTTATCGAACAGGATTGCCATTTTGAGCACATTATGTAATATTTCATATTATATTTGAACGATGTTAATAAACATTAGTAATAAATGTTTCATGTCTTTTATTTTGCGCAGTAAACTAGCAAATTTTGCTTATTTACTGAAAGATGTTCGATTTCTGGATCATCCTGCATGTTTACTGAGGGTTTTTTTAAGTATTTTGAGTGCATTTGATGGAAGTAATTGTCATGTTAAAACACGTCAGTTTTTTTGTACGCTCTCGACATCTCAGAACGGGATCCACACGACCACTTTAGTGCCCGGACATTTTCTCCCTGAATTTTTAAAATCCACATAGTACACACAATGTTTTAGAAAACCAATTAAGAAAGGTCTTGGAAAAATTATTTTCATAAATTGGGGAAATGAAGTGCTTTACAATCTTCTTTTTGTAAAAAAATATTTAATAAAAATTCTTTCATGTTTGAGTAGTTTTCTGCTGTTTAGGAATTTATATGTATATTTCATTTCATCATAAAAATATCATATATTCAAAAAATCATATCACATATTCGTCATATATTCATCATAAAAATTTCTATAGAAATAACTTTGGAGAAAAAAGGGCAACGGTGCAACAGAAAGCACGTTTCTAAAGTATGCCATGTTTTCTACATTTTTAAATGTAGAAAACATGGCATACTTTACATTTAAAAATACATTCTTTCATGTCATGCAAATGAAGAAAACATGACATTTCGACATTTATATATAATGTATTGTTTCTAAATGTAGAAAACATACCACATTTGAGAAAAGCGCTTTCTATTGTCCCCGTTGCCCTTTTTCCCCTGCAGTTATTTCTACAGAAATGTTTGATGGGTTCGGGGTTAAAGATTCCTCATTTATATATAACCTGACAGAAAATGCATTATTTATAGATCTCTATGAGTGTTTATTGTTGATATTATATGGCAACATTCTATTATATACCCCTTTAACAATAGGAACTCTTCGAATTATTCATTTAACAAAAATATTACTCATCAACGTATACTACTAAACTAAATAGCCTAACACATATGTTTAATATCTTTTAGAATCATTACAAAATGATAAACCAAATAAATGTAAGGCAAGGTTAAGATAGAAACGTTTTAGAGATATAAATAAAAAAAATCAAGATTTTCCCTGAAAAGGTTTTACAAGTTTTTTCTAGAAGTCTTAAAATTAGAATCTAGACATTTCTAACGTTGCAGAATTTATTACGAACACTAACGTGAGCTCATATCTAATTCAATTCCTTATATTACGCGCGAGAAAGCAGATATCAACAGGAATACGAAGTATAATTTAAGTGCTCTAAGTCTCTGATAAACGTGACAATTCACTCCGTTTGAAATGTTAAAACTCCAATTCACCTTTTTCAGAATACTCAGAATCATCTTGAAACCTCTCAGGAACAACTTTGGTAAAAGTGCAGCTGTTAACAATTACAACCGATACTCCTCATGGAATGAAAGATAACTAGAACTGAGAATTGCAGCCGCTGTTGGAATATTTATGAATCTATCGAGATGTTACGTCTGTGAAAAGTATTTGTTTCAAATTTTGAGAAATGTTTTTGTAAAATGTATACAAATTGCTGCGTATTTAACTTAAAGAATCCGATCATATTTAGACTCTAAACCAAAACCATCAGGTCATATTTATTAAAAGCATCAGTATCAACTACAAGCATAATTTATGAATTTACGATCTTTCTAGGAAATGAGAATTTTAGAAGACGAGATAGTTGCGTTACAATAACAGAAAAATATATTTATAAATTCATCTATAAAGCACTTGTTATATAACCTCAAATAGCAAATTACAATAATGTTCACTGAATTAAGATACCAAAAAACTGACATTAAATTATGCTAACAAAATCCTAGGAAGATTATAACAAATTTTTTATTGAACCCTGAAAGGTAACCGAAAGCATTTTTGCAACAAAACGAAACTCTGCCACTTGCGGGTATTTAAAATTATATTAGCTGAACTTCAAAATTAAATTACTTTGTCAAAGACTACATAAAATGGTAAAGATTCAAATCATAATAATTGGTTAATTCACGTAAACTTTGCAATGGTGTCAAAAATTAGATATGAAATCTTTAGCTGGATTCCCCATTAATACTGTACGTAAATCAAGATTATCAAAATTCGCTTGCAGATCATTTTGTTAAATACTGTCAATCTTCAGCATTTTGGAATTATGAAACAATTTATTGAGGACAGTGATATGCTATATATTCCATGCATCTAGAGTTTCTTTTATCTAAATTGATAAAAGCATTTTATAAAAATTAATTTCATTTAGTTTTAGGCTGTTTATAGTCGAAATTAAATTTTAGAATCTTCCATTTTGACAGAATTCTTTTGTTTATTAGCGTCTTTTTGAAAACACTGCTAATTTTACGTAGTAGAAAAATAAATTAGATTGAGTTATTTAAATATCTCTAAGCATACGAGGGCTGTCTAAGAGATGAGATGCCTTCATAAAGAATTTTCTAAAGTATTTGCGCATATGCTTGCATTTTGCGCTACACACGAGAATCCAACCATGCAGCTAGCTCGTTACATGTGATCGAATCCACTTCAAGCTCTCACCATTCGTCGTTAATAAACATTTATCGTTAATATCCATTCGACCACTGATTGTGGGGGGTAGAAAAATAAATGGCAATAGTAAATCTAAACTCCCATAATTTATTTGGCTTGTAAATTTACAAACTGGGAATAATCATAATTGAACGTCTTTACTGTGACTTTGAAGGCAAAATTTAGCTTAAGGAAAATAACGTAGAATTCAAGCAGCA
This sequence comes from Stegodyphus dumicola, assembly GCF_044657685.1. Taxonomy (NCBI): domain Eukaryota; kingdom Metazoa; phylum Arthropoda; class Arachnida; order Araneae; family Eresidae; genus Stegodyphus; species Stegodyphus dumicola. The sequence goes on along the minus strand of NC_140779.1, from coordinate 119,820,675 downwards.
AAACGGATAGAGATGGAACTAAAATTCTTTTTCATTAACCTGAAATTATTTTAACTAGTAGAAACCTTGATTTAACCTATATGAAAGGACGCGTCTATTAAGCAACACTGTGAACAAAGTTGAATGGGTAGCAACAGACCAAATTAAGATTAAGGAAAATAACGTAGAATTCAAGCAGCAAAACGGATAGAGATGGAACTAAAATTCTTTTTCATTAACCTAAAATTATTTTAACTAGTAGAAACCTTGATTTAACCTATATGAAAGGACGCGTCTATTAAGCTACACTGTGAACAAAGTTGAATGGGTAGCAACAGGACGCGATAAGAAGACCTGCACCTTATCTAACATAAATTTACACTCTACATACTACGTATTAAATCGAAAATATGTTTTTAATGCAAAGAATACATGTTTTTAAGTTTCATTAATTTTCACCCTTCAGGTAGATTTATGTTAAAGTTTAAAAGAAAAAAAAAGAAACATAAATGAACCACATTAATTAAGCTGCAAAAATGCAACTTTGAAATGTATAACACTAATCAACAATGAAAACAAAAAGACGGCCCTGAGAGAATTCCTAATTGAGAACAGATTTTACATTTTGTTTTTTCCAAAATAGCAATAAATTAATTTCTTTAGATCATTTAAAGATCAAATGACTATTATCATATTGTCATAAAAAGAATTTTTTATCATTATGAAAAAACACCGAGAAAACATGTCCGAAAGAGATTATAAATCCAAATTTTACGTAACTTTTTGCGATTTCATTTTCTCGTTGCTGTAACAGCAAACAGGCTCTTATTTGCTTAGTCTTGTAAAAAGTAAGTAAACGAAAGCAAAAAATTTCTCATGGGACGGAACTTCCTTTTCCAGCTGATTATTCTCAGCATTAATCTGCATAAAATAATAAATAAAACATTTTTTTTTCATGGCTTGACGAAACAAGCTAAAGGAAGGGAAGTTTATTGTTGGCTAAGAATAGATTTTTGGATGAAAAAATATTAAGAAAAATTTCGCTTGAATCATAATGAAAACTTCAGGAAAGTTTTTCATTGAAATAGGTGGGCAAGAAAGCTTCGATGAGGAAAGAAAAAATATTGAAATAAGTAAAAAATCGAAACAAGCGCAAGAATGAAATAACTTTTTTCCCTCGTCAACAGTAGCAATATTTTAGGATATAAATTTTATGGAAATATTTCATGGATATTGACATTTCTTATTCTGAACCAACTACTAATTTATGCAAGTATAACTGTTACAAATCCAATTCTTTATAACATAACTTCATTTAACTCATCCAGACTTTTAGCAAAATAAGGAAAAATTGAAAATTATGTTTTTGTAAGTAAACTAATGAACTTGATCTACGGCAATACTCATATAAAATTTCGAAAAACAGGTTATAATTATAAAATTAATCTTTAATAAGGAAGGAAGAATTTATGTTAAATTTTGACATTTTTAAAGGCATTTTAGGCGCTTTAAGGGACCCTTGACATAGTTGCTTGTTATGGGTTTAATTTTAAAAACATATATGCGGTGCACCAAGAGGAAAGGACACCCAGACCCGGCATTACTCAAGGCAATCTTAACCGTGGCCTTCGAGAATTTAGATATATATCCGTCCACCCAATCAAAGAACACCTGTTTGACATCGACCGTCCCCCAGTGTTCACCATGGAGGTAGTAAGTAAGAAGTTTTATCTTCATGGTATTGACCAAGGGGAGCCGATTCCCAAAGGACAAGCTTGGGCAAGTAGCCACATGGAAATACGTTAACAGATTCTATGAAACAATGATTCATTCACTTAAATTAATAGCCTCCCCCAGTAATTTATTCTATAAAAGTGGAATAAGTTATATTAACTGCATAGTAACAAATATAAAAATATAATTAAAAACATTTCGAGTTTGATCTTTTATCTGATACTAATTTTATTCCCAAAAGCTGAGGTATATCTTTTTCTTGCTAATGATGTAATCCTTGCAAAAACTGTAGCCGTTGATGGCATATAAGATTAATAATGAGTATTTCAGATGTAATACTTATTATGAAGTACTACTGCAATACTCTAGTACTAAGAATGTTACCTAATGTACCATATTGTCTTATGTTATTCTCTTTGTAAACCAGTAGTAAAACTCAAATTTTATAACAAGGCAATAAAGTCGTGTGTCTTATCGGTTATAAACTGTTTTATAAATTATGTTAATGTTAGTAACATGAGTAACACATACTGCGAGATGTTGTTGAGACGTGCAAATTGCTTTAATTGATGATTTGTTCTTTATATTTATGAGCGATGAGCTATAAAATAGATTTTTGTAACAAAGACATAAATTAAATATCTTATATGCCATCAACGGCTGCAGTTACCTACTTTGTTTCTGCAACGATTTTTACTCTTTGTTTACAGAAAACAATAATATTTGATATCGGATATGAGAGAAAAGGAAACTTGCAGCTTTATATTCCCGATTTGAACTTGGTAACTAAAATCTAATTCTCTAATTACTATACACTAATTTAATGTACACATTAACATGTTATATCAGTCCAATATACAAAATTTCAACGTTCTACAGCCCACCAGCGGCCGAGAGTTAAAGTAGCGAAGGACTGGTAGCTCTAACCTGGATTCGATACCAGGCGAGCAGACTGGCTGCATGGGCGTTTTCATAGGTTTCCCTGTGTGTAACATGCATACAGGCCAGTTTACCTTTGAATGTCCTCCCCGAAGGCATCCCTCCTGTTAGGAATATAGTCCCAAAGTTCTTTTCAATAGCTAAATAAACTAAATCAAACCATTAACGTTCTACAGCTACACGTGTTTGAATTATGCGAGATACCTACGTACAGACGTCATGAAAATTTATCTTCTGAATCCATTTAAAATTCATTTCACAATCCATTTTGAAAAAGGAATCAGTTATTTCGTCCGCACATGCAGATGTCTCTCCAAAACATCGTTCAAATTGTTTGGGAGAGGTCAAAATGGAATTTTCGTTGAAATATGATACCCGGAAATTTTAGCGATTACAATACTTCCTTTACTTCGTACAAGAAAGTAAAAAGACCAAAATCATTATATTTTTCAGTGCCAACGGATAATTCATTAAAATGTGATAATCTGTTTGTCGTGGATATATCCCATTTTTTTAAATAAATACTTCTATTTCTCTGCTTTATGAATAAAACTCTACGTTTAATATAAACAAAACGAACTTACGTATTTTTGTAATTACTAAAGTTGTGCATAGCAGCTGTTACAGAAAATTATTGAAAAAGATAAATTAAACAAAATTGCTATAATTCCGTAAAAAATGAAACAGACCTTCACAGCTGTTTCAGGAAAATCTATTAAAAAGAAAACACGCCTCTTCATTTGAAAGCTATAAATTTATGTGCACAAACTTTGAGCAGAGATCTGAACGAATTAAAAACAAGCAGATAATAAATTGCTGTGTTTGCTGAAACGAAAAAAATAATTTCACAGTTCAGATAATTTCTGCCAATTGCGATAATCTAGTTGAAAGAATGCGTAGCAAATCTATAAATTCATAGTGTTAAAATGCATAGAAAGAGCAAAATCAGTTTGAGAGAAAAATTTTGAGCTTCATGGCTTCTGTCCGTTGCAAGGCTGGCAGCATTTTGAAGAAATTTTGAGCGATCATGATCATGCGAGTGATAACGAACTGAACAAGTTTTAAAATTTGACGGATAAATCATTTAGAAGAATTTATTAGACATTTTGAATGTGAGAGCAATTAATGGTGATTTGTTATCAAACGTATCAATCACTCCAAGGAGAATCAAATTCGAATTTTTTTTTTTTTTTTTTAAATTCCAAAGCAAGATCTTTTTATTTTAAATGATTTCATCAAATGCTTGTTAAAACTGTTGAGTTGATTAATAACAATGATAGCAGTCATTTAAAAACGAGAGATCTAGTATCTAATGTCGAACATAAGGCAAAATTTATTATATGTAATCGGTTAAAAGTAAGCTATGTAATTAATATACTATTATTATGCATGATTAAATTAAATAATGATGGAACTATTTAAACGAAATTATTCAATCAAATTCTGACTAACTGCAAATTTTTATTTCCATGTTCGATGTAAAGGAAGTATTGTAATCTCGAAAAATTTCGGGTGTCATATTTTAACAAAAACATCATTTCGTCCGCTTTCGAATGCATTTAAACGATGATTTTCAGTGTGACATTTATACGTGCGGACTGAATAGAAGACTCTTTTTGTCCAAAACGGATTGTAAAGTGGATTAGAAATGGATTTAGAAGAAATTTTTTTTTGTGACGATGTATGTATCTCACATAGCTAGTCTGTAAACGAGTAGCAATAGAACGTTGCAATTTTATATATGAGACTAAGTTGCATGCATAATTTTATAATTATCAACAATTTAAAAACTAGGCCTAATGAAGCCGCCATTTGTTTACGTTTGAAATAGTAAAAAAAGTGAATTAAGCCAGTTGTCGCACCAGCTTCAGTGACTTTTTGCTCAGCGTGGCCTAAATCTAACTTCCAACTCTATGCACCGAAAGCTTTGTTTTCTTGCCCCTGGCCGAATCGCTTTTCAGCAGAAACTCTAATTTTGACTGCAAAAATTATTTTTTAACTGCATATTGTGTTTTATGTTTTTCCGCATTGCACAACTTTTAATGCAGGTGTTTTGAGTTTTTAAGTAGTTTTGGCTTGCCGCGAAGTGAGAACTGAATTCTCTGAATGAGAAATATATCTCTAATGAAATTCAAAGAATTAACTTTAAGTGAATTGCAGCAAGAAATTTGTATTTTATAACAGGTCGTACAAGGAAGTCATGTGGTACACATAAGATATTTTTATCATGAACTAGTGCTCGAAATTCTGCTTATTATATGGCAGAATTCGAAGTAAACATATTATTAATTATGTTTAATATTTATTTACTTGTCTGCTTCAAAGCTGCCAGCTCTCTTGGTTTTACCGGAAGATTTCCGCTTTTTATCATATTTTCGATGTCCCAATAAATCAGGAAATTTCCTGATTTTTACTTTTATAGGCTTTATTGAGGAAAATGTTTCTCAGAAGTAAATGGAATTTATATAATTAATGGAATTTAAATAAAGCAAATTGCTTTATTTAGTGACTTATTGTGCTATATAGTGACTTACAGTGACCTCCACTTATAGTGATTTTCAGAATAATTTCTTATGACATTGCTACTGATCTCAGTTGTTTGCAGCTTTCTATAAGAAGATTCAAGCACTGTTTAATCAGATTACATTTGTATTTAGTTTTATTATTTTACTTCATAATATGATACATTACTAAGCTTACCCATACAAATACTATTTACATTATTTATTAATTTTATTTTTATCACATTTAAAAGTACTTTCGTGAATAGAAGCTTTCCTTTACTACTCCAGATTCTTTCAGTATAAAAGGGTAAAAAAAAATTAAATGAAATGAGCCAAAGAACAAAAAAGTTAGAATATCTTATAAGGTATTTCTCCCGCTTTCTTGGCGTGTCTTCGTGGCGTAGTGGTCTGCACGCTCAGTGCGTATTCCAGAGGTCCGCAGTTCGATTCCCGGCGAAGGTGTTGCTAATTTTTCATCACTCTCTTGCTTCCAATTAACCTAATAGCTCTACAATCTTAATAAAGATTAAGATATTTTACATTATGATTTTACTAAAATAGTTAAGTAAGATACATTACGCGAATGAATTAAGTTTAGTTTGGAGTTTATCTAAAACTGTGTAGCTGCGCCATATGAAACCCTCCCGGTTTCTTCCGACTTGTCGCAAAAATTCCTATTTTTGAATATTTAAAGTTTGGTACCTATGCTATTTTAAATGATTTTAAATTATGTTTTTATGTGTTGGGTTAATCTCAATCTTCATAAATTACTAGCCGTTAAATTTGCTACAGCATGAAGGAAAGCAGTTTGCAGAATTTTTATTTTAGAAATTCATTACAATAAAAAAAAGAAAAATTAAATATTTCAGGAAATTATTATGTATTTAATACGCAAAAATCAATTCCTAACTATCCATCTCTAGCTACAGTACTACCTGTTATAGAAGAATCATATTGCATAACTTTTATCGAGACGGCGCATCACGCACTTTCCACAGACTCTATGGAAGACGAGTTACATATTCTTCCTTCCAGATTAAAGCACTGGATGTGAATCCTGGATCTTACTTTGTTGGATTTTTTTCATTTGAAGTAATTTGAGAGTAATTTTATCATCTGAAAGCAAAAATGACTACAGAATTAAATCTGCTGGTTTTTGTTCGACTGTAGCCCAAGACTGAATACAATTTCGATATATCGTTATAAGTTAATGCCACATATATTGAAACATTATAATGGTCTGCAGGATTAAAGTAGATGTAATTAAAACACCTCAAAGCACGTATTCCATGATAAATTTTATAAGCATGAACAAATATATACCATTTTTTGTGTTTAATTCAAAACCATTGATATCTGGTTTTAAAAGATTCCCTTTTATGAATTTCAAAACTAATTTAAAAATGAATATACAACAAATAAAAGAGTAAAAAATGAAATCTAATTTTAGATAGACTATATATTAGATATTCAACATAGAAGAGTATTTTATATCTCTTTTCTCAATTACATTTTGAATTATGCTATCTGAAATCCGCTTAGCGATGTTTTGATGGTGTCATGAAGTACCAGCAGTTATTCTGATTTTTCATATCATGCTTGTGTTTACTTTTGTCATATTAAGTCTGCGAGGGGGGGAAAATCGATTACTAAACAACTCATGTTATCTTCTCTTATTCTCATATAATCTTGCATGAACTCATGTAACCAATGTAAAGTTTGCTAGATTTAAATCATATCTAGCTACTTAGCTTTTAATCAACGCTGAAGATAGCTTAAATTAAATACAATGTCTGTTCTCACTGCTGATTTATCGAATAGTCTTCGCATTATATATGTCTACTGCTATGTATAATATAAATTCATTCATCATATTATGTATGTCCTTGATGTTAGCTTGTTTATACAAAATATCTTCCATATAAACTCTAGCTAAAAACTAACAGAAAATTGTTCTGAAATTACAGTTTTACTCATGACATGAAATTAACACTAGCTTTTTCGGTATCAGTGAAGAATGCTGAAGAAGAAATTGCAGATCTTTCGCAATAAGAAACGTGCTTTGTGTGCTAGTGAACTACTAACAGGCTAAAGATGTTAGACAAAGCTCGGGAAATAGCAACGTATAAAAGCCTTATACCCAGTAGAATCAGAAATAAAACCAAGTAAATGAACTGCAAAGTGGACCAAATCATGAGGGAAAACTTTCGCAGAGAACACAGATATTTAGACAAGAGTAAGCTACGCAGTTCTTTCGATTCCACGATCATTCACCAGTTCATCAGAGCATAAAAATTACAAGACAGGCAAGCAGAATAAAAATATAAGTGGCAAGACTAAACGAATGTAGGACTTAATTCCATTATTTATCCAACTTACCTGGAATAACATTATTTTCACAAAAGGAAACGGGCAACGAATATTTTAGCGTTTATATATTTGTTATACAGGTATGGTATGTAAAAAAATGTAGGAAAAGTCCAAGATGGTTGCTTGAAAAGATTGTTGCAAATTTTATTTCTGTAGTCTTTGATTCTATGTATGCATTTATTCTAATTACAAAATTTCTGAAAATAAAGCGGGTAATTTTTTAAAAAATCTTCACGTCATTTATAAGTACAGGAGAAATAAAAATTTTGTAAATAAAAATTTAAATTTAATCGGAAGATGTGTTGTTGTGACTAATCTCGCTTGTCTGAAATCAGGGCAAGCCCGCGAAATTCCTCTTGGCAAGGAGACAAGGTTTGGCTTGCCGTTGGCGAGAGCCTTGAGCACCACACAGGTGACATTACGAAGTTGCTCAATTTGGTCTCTATATTTGAAGTAGAGCACTCCGAGGGGACGGGTGCGAGAACCTCCCTGCTGTTCCTCTACCCTCGTATTTTCAAGAGGACTTTGCTGCCTATTTTGAGTATCCTCATGCCGCACAGACACTATATATTTATAAACATCCATGCCTTCTCCTCGAAATCGGGATTTTGGGTAAGACAGTCAGAAACACTAACCACTATACCCATTGGGCATCATCGAAAGATGTAAAAATGGGCTATGTGACAAATGTGAGATTTTACAGAGGCTCAAAAAAATACTATCCCATTCTTTACAAGAATGTCAGAAGGCGTTTAGAAAACGCTAAATCACATGGATACTAGTTTCATCGGTCTCTTAATTTTTATTGCTGACTTCTGACATTCTTGGGAGGGATGGAATAGTTTCTTGTTGCTTCTGTAAAATTGGATTTTGTAACGGAGCTCCTTTTCAGATCTCCAGATTCAGGTGTTACATGATGCTTATAGAGTGCACTTTCGTTTTTAACTTTGTTGCTATCACCAAGAAACCTATTTACAATATCTCAGGGAATTTTGCTCGTAAATAGATTCGAAATTTCAGAATTTGAAAATTGCATTTACTATGAACATACATTTACTATGAAGATTTACATCTCCCTGTGTGGAGACAAATGCAAAAATATTAACTTAGAAATGGTTTATTCACTCACCGATGAAACTGTTTCATAAAAGTTTATAGCTTATTTTTTTAATTTATAATTTAAAATATATATTCAGAATAAATATTTAAGAACACAGAACCTATAGCCGAATTTTTCAAAACACTTATATAGTACTTATATCATAAAATGTTTCTTAATACAAACTGGATCATTAGTAACTTTGAATGTACACGTGACTATAACTTGGACGAATGCGTGCATTAAACTACGCATAAGATGCCAGTTTCTAATAGTGTATTGAAAATTACTGTGGTTTTCCACGGTAATTTTCCACAGTCAACACAAAAGCTTCTAAAAAGGAGACTTGTATGACCAGACAACTATATTTGAAGTGGCTTCCATGAAGAGTAATAAAAAAGTGTGATAGTAGACAAAACTTATAACATTCTACCCACAGATCTAGTTGAAAATTCGTTATTCACAAACGGTGATCGCAATCAACGTGTATTAATCCAATATCAGTTGCTTAGATAAAGCTACTGCATGTGGATGCGCAGCATGCAGTGTATTTATATATGTGCATATTCAACGTTCCCCACGTTTAAATTTGCATAAGGACCATATAAGGTTCCTGCACTATATGGTATCTATAACAATTTAGGTACGATTCAGTATGCTTAAAGCATAACGCCATGCAAAGATAGATTCATAACAGCTACAATATACTACATTGAGAGCTCTATAAAATTCACAGTTAGTGCTTTAAATCTCAGCTATATGTATTAATAACCTATTAAATCATAACAAATTAAACTGTTCTGGGAAAAGTAAAGCATTTGATTCCGTTCAGAATGAAATGTTCTTAAAAATGTATTCTTTTAACATACTTAGGACTCTGACATGTTATAGAAAAAGATTTTGCGTGATATTTGCGTACTCAGCCAAATGCTTTGAAGAACAGCATAAACCCCGTAATTACCCTGCGTATGTGGAGTAAACAAGTAGCCTTTGCTTCTTGATTCCGATAATTGGATATCAATGTTATTTGGCAGAACTCTTTTATGTCTTCTATTAAATAGCGACGTCTCGTGTCAGTTAAGTTTTCTACCTTATTATTTTTATCATGTTCATCTGTGGCAAACCTGTGGCAAACCTGTTTATGAGAAATCAGTAATGCAATTAATTTAACTTTTACTAACTATAATCTCATATTAAGCGAGTTACTATTTGTGGCAAGAAAGTAATGTGATTAAACATCCTGCATAGTATCGAAGCGAATGATTAATTTGATAAAAATGCTCAAGAGTATCTCAGTTATAGGAACTACCTAAACAAACAAATTATAAGATGGCATTAAGTGGCAATATCTATAATAATATGTTACTTGTACATTACTTATATATTCGAATTTACTCTATTCTGTTAAATAAGAAACTCTTATATGTTAAATGTTAAATATGAACCTACTTGCCGTGAGAGGTTTCTACTTCCTCTTAGGGAGGAAACTAAACTCTTAAGAATTTGCCAACTACCAAACTTTTAGTGATCGTATAGTGAAACGGTAAAGCATTTTTGCGTTGTGAAAAAAATGCATCCCGGGACCGCGCCGTGAGAGGATCGAAAACATAAGAAAAACATATACAAGATATAGAGGAAAAACATATTAAATATATAAAGAAAACATACTGTAATAGGTTTCCAGATTAAATATCAGTTTATTCAGTTACATCACAATAAAAAAATCTTAACCTCATCTGAGAGTCTAAGGAGAAGTCATCAATTTGTCATTTACCCTTGTTTTTCCATTTAAATTCATATAAAAAAAAACTTAAAGTTTGTCTGGTAATTTAAAAGGGGAAAGGGAAACAATTTAAGGCCTGAGAATTAATTTAAGAGTCGACGCTGTTTTTACATTCCAAGAAAAATTATTGAAAACCCACTCAAAGTTCAAACACAAAAAAAATAGCACTTAACTTGGTTGGACATCTTGAAGTGGAGGACTCGTATCTTAATAAGCGTTGACGTCGGCCGGGCTCATCTTTACACTGGTTCTCATAATGTCGACGTTATTTTTACCACTGTAGAACAGAAACAGGAGCACTGCTGCCCAGGACGGCTATCCGCTTGGTCTTGAAAGTCTAAAGTCAACACGCAGGTAACTGGTTTTCATAGTGACGAAACTAATTTTACCTCTGTAAAACAGAAACAGGAGCACTGCTGCCCAGGACGGCTATCCGCTTGGTCCTGAAAGTCCTAAGTCAACACGCAGGTAACTCGTTCAAATTTCGCCTCTTTACCAGAACGCGGCAAGGGAGCGTGTTTGCAGCTTCCGGCCAGAAACGTTTTTTCTAGGCAATTACGGCTCGCCTGTTCTTACTCATCCCAAAAGCAAGCTTCACGAGTAACGTCCCAAGTAAGTTCCACACGCCAGTCAGTAAGTGAGTCTCGCCTCTTAACCAAAACGCGGCCGGGGAGCATATTTGCCGCTCCCCGCCGGGAAACATCTCTCGTCGTGAATTACATCTTGCCTATCTCTTTCAAGCCGGTTTTCAAGAGTAACCTCCAAAAGTCCAGCAAGCCCGTAAGTGATTCCAACTCGAATTTCCTTCGTCTCTTTCACAAAACGCGGGCTCCCACTATGGCTTAAATTATCGCCCCCTTAATTATGGCAAACTTTGCGTTTTCAACCCCTGAATGCGGAAATAAGGGTGATCGCGCATGCGCGCCCTTCTTCACTTAGCCAACAACCGAACCCTCAATCGCCAAAAACCTGAATGACTTACATTGAAAGACAAGTAGCAACCTTTGACCTTTCTGTCACGTACTTCCTCTCTTAAGGTCAACTATACAATGAAAATTCCTTCTAGAACATTCTAAAGGACAAAGCGCGCGAAATCATGACTTGGCAAAAAAATTGCCTCCCTTTCCCTGCTTCTTTCACAATGAATCAAAGCTTGTACAAAATTTGCAAATAAAAGAAAATAAATAATATTCTTTTAAACTAAATAATATTCCCAGAAGCATCTGTTTTTCCCCAAAATTAAAGCCTTAAAATAAATAATTCAGAATCAAATAAAAATTAAGATTTCCATAAATCAGAAAATCATTCACACAGTTTTTATAACGCTATCAGACAAATTCTCTACACAACAATTCATTACATCACTATATTTCATTAAAATGAAATTTTATTGCTTAAGAGCACGTAAAAGTTAATTCGATGTTTAGCTGAATGACTAGAATCTTCTCATTTGCTTGTATGGTTTGTCACTTATCGTTTATATTATTTTAGAAATCCTCCTGATTAACTTGAAAATCCAAAACTTGTAAAATATTCTGAAAATCCGAAGAAAAGCTATGACGCTATTTTCGTCATTGTAGGATTTTCTTTAAAAAATTGTAAAAGGTGAGAGTATAGATAATAAAACAATGGCCGGGAAGCTTTACATATAATTAAATGAATTAGTGCAGTATTTACTATACATAATTTGCTATGCCTTGTGGGAATGAATCAGAAAACTTAAAATAGCAGTTTAATTGCTTGTTTGATTACATATGAGATACACGTAACCTTCCAACACATACGCGCACAATTTACGACAAATTCAGTTTTTAATGCGCATTCTTCGCATATCGAAGCTGAGACGTCTAAAGGTCATTTCTATTCCTCCTTTCTACCCTTCCCCACATCATGGAATGTGCCAACAGGAAGTCATTTGGCTTTTTTTACTGGACTTTCGTGCTACGTAGCAGCTTTTTCGTAAAACTTACGACACAAGCGTGGTCGTAGGTGAAAATTCGGAAAATATATTTTCATCAAATATTTTGTAATTTTGTGTTATTAATTGCCGTGTATTATTTGAATTTGAATACATTTGGCTCTGTAAATTTTATATCGGTTTTCATGGCAAAAAACGTATGTGAAACCAACTGATTTTGCTGGCATTCTTCAAGAATTATCTGATGAAGAAAAGGCAGACAAGGAAACCTTTGGATGGGAGAACAATTTCCAAAGATTCCAGAGATTTCCAAACCTTATTTTCTTTTCTTTATATTTTTTAGAAATAAATAAAAATCGTAATAGCTTAAAGGGCGTTTTTGTAACCAGTAAGAAGTAAAATTCCTTGCAGAAGTAAGTACTTCTAAACTTTTTTTCCTCCCAAGATGTTTTCCTTTTTTATTGTCTATACTTGTCTTTGATGAATATTAAAATTAGCTTCAAATTTAAAGTATAATTATTAATTATAAATTTAAAATTTTCTAAAATTAAATACATCAGTCCATTTCCATCTCCCTGATATAAGAACTTTAAAAAAATAATTTACTTATATTTGAATGTGATATCATTTGTATTTTGCAATAATAAGATTAATATTTTATTTTTTAACAAATTTATTATCAATATTCACTCATTTCTGTCATTTTTCGTGCCGAAAGCGGTAAAATAAGGGATGTCGTAAAAAAATACGACGCTCGCGTGCTCATCTAAAATTGCCAAGCGCGCGTACTGGAAGGTTAAATGCCGTGAGATGCACTAAACAGTAACAATATAGTATTTGATTTGCATTTTTACTATAAGTGTTCCAAAATTCTCTAATGCTATGATGTTAAATAAATATTAACATCATAGCATAAATAAATTATGCAAAGGAGCAAAACATTAGGCATCCCCAACATAAAAAAGTGTTATTTTCTGCATAAAATTTAATATTGCAGCTATTCGATCGATCAATAAGATGCTCGTACCTATACCAAACCCAAATCATGAAAATCTAAGAGATCCATGAAATCCTTGCTGTTGTAAAGGAATACGCAGCACTCACTGCTTTCAAGATGGATTACCTCATCCTTCTAGCTTCTGTAATCTGTCCAATATCAAACAGTAATAAATCATGGCGATGACCATGTCTATCAAACTTGTACAGAAGCACGATTGCGAAGTCTCGTAACTGTTGCGCGATATATCCATCACTTGTCTCCAGCCGTTTCAATGGCAGAATAATAGCAAGAACTTCAAAGCAATGTTGCTCCCCACATTAACCGCTTCAGGTTAGTTTCTGGAATAAATCCATCTCTAGCGTAAACACAAGAATGAATTTTTTAAAACAGTGTTTATTTTATTACTAACCTTTTATTCTACTGAAATGGCCACTAATATGTGTTCATCGAGTGAGACTTTGTGATTGTGACATTGTGACATCAGCCATTATCAAATGGTGCAGTAATGTGACTAATACCCTCATTAACGTGACAGTTTTTGGTAAAGGAATTATAATGGTTTTTAGGAATTTACAAAATTGGAGAACGGATGTTGGGATATAATAACAATAGGAATTGATTTGCAAATAAAGTAACAAATCACTAAATTTTGACTTATGCAAGGTTATAAATCTAGGCAATATATTGTATTACACAATTGACTTCTATACCATAAAGAAATATTGATCGAATCACCTATACCGCCATTAAGAGCTTAACAAGGCGTAATAGAGCTATTTACTAGTGGGTAAAATGTAAAGTTAAAGAAACTTTTAAATTTTTCAAAAGCTGAGCCTATTTTAGAGAGAAGGTACTTAGCAGATTCTAATCAAAACAAATAAATGTTTCCAATATTCATAAAATAAAAAGGCTGACATCAAAATCAAATTCATACATGCAAAATTAAATAAAATTATTTTAATATAACACTGTACTTAACTAATAAAGTTTTGTAAATGTGTATTATATGCAACATATAATTATATGTTATTATTCACTGTTATTTAAAAGCAAATTTTACACGTTTTGTGGTATTGAACTCTGATTTAAACTTTTATAGGACTATGTTTGGTTTTATAAGGAAGCTGTGCTGCTAACTTGTTGAAGAAATGCGTTAGGTAATATCGGTGGAGAATACCAAAGCCTTGAAATGTTTAACCAAGAGGAAAGATTCAAAAATGAAAGTAATTATAGAGCACAAAAGGCGTGGTGTTGTGGTGTATTTAATTATGGCAAAGCACACTAGGGCTATCTGCCTAAGAGGAGGGATGCCTTTCGTGGAGGACTTTCTAAGGGAAACTGGCTCGTATACACGTTACACATGGGGAAAACCACGAAAACACCCATGCAGCCAGCCCGTTCGCGGGATTCGAACCTCGCGACCGAACTACCAGTGTTCAGCGACTTTTACCGCTCGGCCGCTGGTGGGCTAGAGCACAAAAGGAAATAGCTGTTTAGGTGATAGCTATCCTAGCAGCAATAATGCCAGCTCTCAGCGAAGATATTTCCGGAGATCAACTTTACGTGTATCGTGAATAAGTTAGTTGGAGTTTTGATCACATTTTATGAATTTTTCATCATGATAAACACTTCAGTCAAAATCTTATTGCATTCAAAATCGTTTTGCATTATGAAAACATAATGATGAATATATTAAGGTTGAATGTTTTTCTATTTCGTTTAAAACTAGTTGCTCTAAATCTCAGTTTTAACTTCAAATCACGAATCGAGAATTTAATTTTGTAATACTAGAAATGGTCATTTCACTTAGGTATTTGAATTCATATTAATTGATTGAGAATTATAAAAACTACAAGAAAATTTCAGAACTGTCAAAGTAATGATATTTTATTTTGATTAAAGTAGCTGATCAGCTGCTGTATAAATAGCTTACAGGGTACAAGTTTATTTACTACTAAAAGCTCTATTATGCTAAGGATTAAGGTAATTATTAATAAGCTTACGTAACAGCGATTGTATCTAAAAGCCAAATATATTTCCTTGTTTTGGAAGTTTTCTTCTCATTATGCATTCTTACTTAGGAATAGTTAAACGACGTTTCCACTTGACGTTCCAACCTATTCATAACTAAAAATATTCTTTAATATTGTCATAAAGAAAAATCCCAGAACTGACCTAGGAACTGAAATGAGTAGAAAATAAAAAGGACTTACTTGAACTCTTGCATTAGTGCTGCTGTTGGTCTTCTTGGAGTCTCCAGTGCTGACACTGGGCGTTCCATTCTTCTTGCCAGGGGTCTTGGGAATTTCATTCGAGAAGAGGATCCTGGCAATTAATCCATACAAGATGCAAGACAAAATCAGGGGCAGAATGTAGAAGAGAACGAGATCTGTGAAGAAGTAGCCAGCATAGTGCTCTCTCGACAGGGCAAATGTGCATGTCTCCTTGTTCTGATGGCCTTTGTAATAAATGGGTTCAATCTTCGTTAGAATAAGCCAAGGGCAGCAGTAGATAGCCGCAAATATCCAAACCCCTATTATGATTTTCTTAGCTCTGTTGACTGTGCACACCATCTGTGCCTTCATTGGGTGACATATGGCTATGTATCTCTCTACTGTAAATGCAGTTATGGATAGAGATGATGCATTGATGCCAAAATACTGGAGGAAGACGAATATTGCACAGCCCCATCGTCCCAGTATCCATTCATCACCTGTTAAAGAATAGTAAAACTATGTATCAAAATAAACACCAATATTTTAGTATTCATGCATAATATTTAAGCAATGAACTTCGCTAAAGTAAATTCTGATTCGTAATGAATTTTATTATTCTTTTTAGTCAATAAATATGCAGAAATTTCAAGATACATTGTGAAATATTATGTGTTTATATCAGGTTTACTAAGACATTATTATTCTTGAACGTACATTACTATTTTTTATTGAACATTTTCAAAAAATAATAATATGTATTTCCTTATGTAATGCTCTACATCCCTCTATCAGTTGCCGAATGGTCAAATCGTAAAGCACTAATATTTCGAGCTTGCTAATGTAAAAGGCTGACATTACCTACATTACATTACCTTGGTTCGCATTCAGGCGGAACAGCTACGTAAGTCGTCTGTATAAACTAAATTCGAGACAGTTCCCATTAAGAAGTCCTTCACTGAGGCATATATATCCTCGGGCAAATAATATTCATGTGTCTTGTCATATTTAGGTAAGCTAATTGACTATATGGACTTACTTCCAAACTAACTTAACTCGAAAACTTCAGGTATCATTATTTAATTTTAAGGAAGCACTAATTTAATATTTATTCAGTAGATCCAGTTATTAAATTTCCGTTAATTAAGCTTAGAAAATCATTATTCCTTACTGGCTGTTTATTCTGAATGAAATACAGAAAAAAATATTATTCTTATAATTGCTTAAGATATAATAGATCTTTCAATTGTTTTTGTATAATAATGAATACATTTTTAAATGAGATTATAAAATCGTAAACTAAATATTTGTAATGTTATGATGTATATTTTTTCTTTTCGGAGTTTTAGTTTTTCAACTGCCATAAGAACAATTAATATTATCTCTCTTTCTCTCTCTCTCTCTCTCTATATATATATATATGTATATAATGAATAAATACAAAATAAAAAATAGTCCAAATCTAATCCAAAATTAAAAAAAAATAAAATAAAATAAAAAATACGTTTAAAATTTGTCCGATATTTAATTCGAAATAAAACGCAATGGCAAACGGTAAGAAACAGGTGGGCAAAATACTCCAAAACCAAAAATGAAACATATATATATATATATATATAAATGCTTATATGTTATTTAACAAAACCATGAACAAAATCAATAAATCCTATGATAGTTAAAAAGATAAGTAGTTAAAACGGTATTTCATTCTTATTCTAGAATTGAGGACACTTTTTGAAGCTGTTTTTGTGACTCGTTTGTTTAAAATTAACATATTTATTAATAACTGCAAAAAATATTGTTTTACCAGATCATTTAAGAGAATTCATTTCAAATAAAAATTCTGAGCAGCATTTCATATGTACAGAATACTTCAGATATATTATGTATAATGTTAACAAATTTTATAAAAATGGGATTGTAATTGAGAATTGTAAAACAAGAAAAAGGCAAAGAATCCGAACTTAAATCATCGATTACTATGAAAGCAGCTTTTCTTATATTGAGTAGGAAACGCCTAATAATAATTTATACAAAGGTGATATTGATGCTTAAAAATTGAGATGAAATTATATTCTGTTTAACATGAATATTGCGAAGCGGTACCACGTCTCTTGAACTGTGTTTTAAAGCCTCACTTTTGTAGACAATCCAGTATTGGCATTTAATTATTTGAGTTGTAGAAAACACATTTTCAATTTGATAAAAAATCAAGATCTGCCCATCCGATAAGTATAAAGTTAGCGTTGCTGCTTGCCGTGCTGTTGGTTCCGAGTTCAAAATCCGGAAAGTCTTGAATGCTATATGAGTATAGCATCTTTGCGGCACTGGGCATTTCAAATACAAGATGGATAAAAAATACTCTCGATCTGATTGGTAGTAGGGAAAGATTGAATGGGAGTCCTTAAGACCTAGTCTTCAATGCGTTCTTCTCCGTAAACTGGGACGAATCTGGCCAAACTTTTAGTGTCATCTAAAAGTTACCCAAATCCCACGGCAACGGCAGACGCATTCCTTTTCTCCTAGCCGCAATAAAATTTCTGGACTTGATCTCATGTCACCATTACACAATTTGGGTAAATTATCAAACAAAAATCAATATCTTATACAATTGCGTGGTAGCAGAAAAAAATTATTGTCTGAAGTCAATGTTACAACAGTCAGGTACTTTCAGTTAAAACTTGAAATTAGCCTTTTTTAGGTTTGCAGGTTTATTTCTAACGAAGAAACAAATATGTCCATGAAGTTGATCAAAATTAAGTGCATCAAGAACAGTTTGCTGAATGTGAGTCGTTTAGTCCGTGGTGTATGAATGCGATCCCAAAGCATAGATTCTAGCATCCTCAAGAGAGAAGAGGATTGTTACGATGTTAAAGAAGAGGATTGTTGAATTGAGCCTCCAGCAAAAAGACTGAAGAATTCTAGAAGTCTTTATTTTACTCGAGTTGTAAAGACATTAGGTTATTCCGAAGCAGGAGAGATGAAAAATGAGCAGCAGTTTCGCCGGGAATCAAATCACGGACCTCTGGAATACACGCCCAGCTTACTGACCTCTACACTACGAAGGAGTGCTAAGAAGGAGGAAGATATACCATGTAAAGTGAGTTCAAGCATTCCTTAACGACCAAACTTGGGTAATACGCAGTGTGAAAAGAAGCAGGCACCTGCTATTATTTCAGAGAAAAGTAATCGAAAAAATAGTTAAGGTGGCTGATCAGGCAGTACTAGGCAAAACGTTAGCGAAGAATGTAGACAGCATCAAACATAGCTGAGAGACCTGTGTTAGATTGTATGGAATGACATTATCCGTTGTATTTAAGGCTTATTTTTTGGGGAATTCTGTATTAGTTCTTTTCTGTTGTGCGTAAAACGTTAGCACACATTTTATATAAATAATTAGCTATCAGACACGTAGAAAAGGTCACCATGTAAGTAATTTACTCACTCAAATTTCAGTCAGTTTAATTCACAGAAATACCAAAAAAAAATGAATGAGTATCTACTAGGATTTATGAAAAAGAGAGATAAGAAAATAGTACAATATTTCATTATTATAACTTTGTTTGTCAACAACTCGATGTCGCAAGCAGGCAAAGGGGAATTTTTTCTCTCTGTCAAGCTTTTGCATCCCCCGCTCCGGAACACATCTGATCAATATTCCAATAACTGGCGACTGCTTTCCTTGAAGCAGAGTTTTCGGAAGTTATTGATGTCTGTATCTACCAATAAATATGATATAAACTTTTCTTTTATAAAGTTTCGAGACTTAATTCGTCAGAAATTTCATCTCAGAAGAAGCATGAACTGTCAATACCTTTCACAGTTATTACATGATAGTGTAAGCTTTAAAAGGAAGCCTGCGTGAATATTTTAACGGAGCGAAAGTATGACAGAGAAACTTTGTATATTTTTGCATCCAATGCAGATCCATAGAAAAGACAGTATATATTTTATTTTTCTTCGTTCAAGCTATACATATATCCCAGGACTACAAGCTTATTTTTGTCTAAGTATTTACTTGTTAAATAACGTTAGAAAGTTTACCTATCAATTAATATTTTTTGCTGTATTGGTAATATAATGAGTTTTAGATATTGCACACTGATTTCTAAAAATGATTAAAATGTATGAGTAAGTATGAAAAGAATGTAAAATAAACTAAAATATAATAAGAATTTCAAGAAGTTTTTAAAATGTGGAGTATTAATTTCCGTCACTGTATTCTCTTTTAAGTATATGGAAATATCTGACAATTGCAAAAAGTGACCAAAAACATTTTACTGGTATTTTTACCTTTAATTTGATGAATAATATGCCAATATTCAGACATACCTTAATCTCCAGAAACAATAAAGATGGTAATTGAATACATTAGCTACGACTGGGCAAGGAAAAATGAAATAGATAGCCCTACATAAACTTCATAATAATTCATTTAATTAATTTTGAATTAATCGGCAAACATTGTCCATATATGAAAATTATTATCCATGGAGGTAACAACAAAATTTATAATCTTGGATCATATCATATTCATGCATCTTTACTAGCTGAAAAACAAACAATTTTATAGAAATATACTGAAAAATGCATGGCATGTTTTTAGCGAAACCTACGCCAGAAACTGTACATAAAGCTTCAACATAAACAACTGTACATAAACAACTGTACATAAAGCATAAAGCTTCAACGGGCAATATATTCAATTAATGCCAAAGATGAGTTATTGAAAACATCTAACTATTATCCAGAATCTTTACAAAGGAAATGATTTAAAAGTAACTGAGGACAAATATAAAAAAAAAGATTTCACTTACCAGATAACATTGAATCTGAAAATTCCTGAAAAGACGACCGATATTTTGAAATGAATATCAAAGTAATGGATAGTTATTGAATTACTTTTAAATCCATTACAGAATGCACAGCCGAGTCGTTGTTCATGAATGGTTGAAACCGACTACGTATACTGCATATAAATTGGAGATTTGCCAACAAATCAAACATAATGATCGAGTCCTTCGTAGGTAATTTTCTGTAGACATTTTTGAGTGTATCTGCTATGAGAATCATTTGTTCGGAAAACCGTATTGAGAGATGAAGCAACATTTCGTGTTTGAGGAAAGGGTAATGGATATCACTGCAGGATTTGGGTGTCAGAAGACCTGCATTTTGTAAGTGAAATTGCGCTAGGTAGCATTTAAATCAATGTTTGATGCGCACTAACTCAACAAAGTGATTGGTCCCATCGTTTCTCAGAGTCATCAATTAATTCGGATGATTACTTCGATATGATGAGATTGTTTGCCATACCGCAATTAGAAGAAATACAGCAAACTTTGTTTTCCAACAGCAGGAGGACCTTCTGTCATTGGCTATTCATTTGTATGTTACTTGATGAAACATTCGCTGATTGTTGGATTGGTAGAGACGGACCAATTTTACAGCCAATCCGTTCTCCGAAAATCAGCACTCGACTTCTTTTTCTAGAAATACTTGAAGATCCGAGTTTATGCTACAGAGATTCGCCACTTCAAAGAATTAAAACGTCGAATCACCACAAAAACATCTACTGTGACACCAAAAATGCTTAATAACAACCGGAAGAAAATCGGGAGTAAAATTTATGGTCTCTAAGCAACTAATGATGCTCATTTTGAAGTGTACTGATATGAAATTATTTGAAATGATAAATAAACTTCAGTCAGTCTATATATTATCCCGTATCATTAAAAACATATCTTTATCTGGTGTATAAATTATGAAAGCCCTATTTATTAACATTTTTATCCTTGTTCTTACGTGCATGTGCTAAGTTTAAATGAGTTATAGTATCCAATGATCATTTTAATGCCGTAAAAGGCATGGCAATATCAGGAATAAAGTTTGCAAAATTTGGTACTATTCGTAAACAGAGATTTATGGTCTAAAGAATCCTTACATCGGAATTTATGAATATAAAGCTATAAATTCACGGACAAGATCATTTAAAGGAATAGATTTCGACAGGAACTCGAAATGTAAGGATTCGATTTCCGGAAACTTTAAGTAAGCGATAAATTTCTGGATATAAGGGAGACGACAGAATATTTCTGCCGCAGGGAGTAGTGAATTCAGAATATTCAGAATAAAAGGACTAACTTAAAACTCAGATTTTATGAGGAGGTAAATCTGGCTGTTATCCTATAATGTATAAACCGCATGTGCACTTGTATGAATACGAAATGTGTTTTGCATTCGAATCTTCACATTTTCAGTGAACGTAAAGAATTGATGACAAAAGAGTTTATAAACATGGAAAAAAATTTATTTTATTGAATTTACATCATAAAGCAGTTGGGAGAGTAATGCATAAAAATGCGTTTTTTTAAATTGATTTTCCTGTATAAATATTTATATTGCGAGTATATCCTCTAGATCAGGGTTTCTCAACCGGTGGTATGCATACCACTTGTGGTATGCAAAGAAGCAAAGTATTTTTAACTATTAAATTCAAAAATTAATTCCCGAACATCCTGATTGAGTTTTTTTCTCTAACACTCGTGAATTTATGCAATCTGAGCTTTGTTCAAGAGTAGTGGTGGTTGTAGTACTTTGTAGTGGTGGTACTAAAGGTTTCCAATTTTTGTTTAGGTGGCACGCGTTAGTCAAAAGATTGAGAACTACTGCTCTAGATGATGTTCTACGGAATACTGAATAGATAGCGCAGCAACTGAACTATCATTGATAGTCAACATTATGTTTCTGAATCAAAGCCACACTTTAAGTTGGAAAAAAGTAAGTATCTGATTTTGTAAGAATCATAGGGGATGTCCAATAACTTTCTGTTGTTAGCATGAATTGGCTCTTAATCTTGAAACGAAATTTGGTGGCCTATCACTTTAAATATCTGAACAACGTTTCAGATTGATGCCCCGAAGTATTATTGCACTGTGTAATTTATTAAGAAATGAAAAAATAGAGAATGTGCATGGATGCAAGTATGTCTCTCCCATTGTGTGTGATTGGTGGTTAAATTCTGAGCTCTTTTAGATATTTTTATTATTCTTTTTATTTTAGTTTCAGTTTCTCAATGAAAAGAAAATGGAATATCATAGTCAGTAAAATTAATCATCAGATGTCCAACATAAATGCTTATGATATTCATTAAGATGGGTTTCTAATCACTCATTTTTAACTATTTTCCAGATGTCAACCACATTCATAGGATCACATATACTTAGTATTCTTTTGCAGATGAAATGCAAGTTGGTTGACATGATTAATGGTGTAACGGTTAGCACACTCGGCGTGTATTTGAGAGGTTCATGTTCGAGTCTCGGCGAGGGCATTGCTCATTTTCATGCCTCCTGATACAAAACAACCTAATGTCCCTACAGTGGCGTCCGAAATAAAAGGTGGTGTATGATGATTCTTCTCCGCCAGGATTTGGCGATTGGGTCCCTTAATCATCAGTCGCCCTATAAAAGGGGAAGTATATGGTATATTTTCTCTCTCCTTTCTGCATGCCTTCGTGGTGTAATGGCAGCACACTCGGCGAGGCCACTGCAGATCTTTCACGTTTTACTGCTTCAAAATACCTAATGACGTTATAGTGGCGCTCGAACTAAAAGGTGGTGGATGATTCTTCACCACTAGGATTTGGCGATTAGATCCCCTAATAAGCAATCGCACTTTAAAAGGGGGACCATTTTTCCTGTTGCAGTTTTTTTTTTTTTCCAAAAATGTAAATATTCTGGAAATAAGCACGATTAGAGGCCCTGTGAATTGTGGCCATAAATGCCAATTCAAATAAAAATTAATGTTTAATCTTACTCGGCTGCCGATTTTCCGCTTCAATATGAGTCTACTTTCTAAGCCATCATTGCTACGTCCTTTTGATTACATAAACACACACACATACAGAGAGCGTTCACACATTTTTGTAACGATTTTGTAAAGATTTATATGTAAACAAACCTTAGAATTTTGTTCCCTAATAGATTATGTTTGATAGCCCTTCTATTGAACTATCATATTGCATATCTTGATTTCCAAAATAAAATTTTTCTAAAAACATCTAGGTTGATTTTATTCCACTCCTCCTTTACAATCTCACAGTGTCCATCCAATGTTTTGGGATGACACTTATAAAGAGCTTGTTTCAAAAGTCCAAATGCACAATAATCCATAGAAGACACATCAGGAAACTTAGATGGGATGTACTTAAAAGGAACAGCTTCAATTCCGGTTTCATATCTCATTTTTTCAAAAAAAAAAAAAAAAAAAAACAGAGCAGTAGATTTAGCGGTATGTCTTTGGAGCCTTATCCTGATGGAACTTAACACAGCGAAGATTGTTCGGATAAAGAGCCTTATCCTGATGGAACTTAACACAGCGAAGATTGTTCGGATAAAGAGATGGCATTTCTTCTTTAAAATTAAGTGTTAAAACATATTTCTGATCGCAATACGAATTAAGTTTGTCATTTTTTTCAATTTTTCTTATTTTAAATTTTCCGTTATAAGAGAATCTAGTAATAACCGTAAAACTTTACTAAAACTTTTCTTGTTTTCTCTGAGTCTTTTTCTCCTCTTTTTCGGTACTTTTTCTTCTACGATCATATACGTATATCCAACGTATATATATTTCCATTTTTCAACTTCCAAATAATTTTCATACAACAATCTGCACTTAGTCTTACGCTGAGAAACATGTTTCTGCGTTAGGCGATGAACATGTGTTCTTTTGCTTTGATTAGCTTTAAACCAGATTTTATAGTTTTGTTCACTGTTGCTACAGAGATATTTAATAATTATGTAATAGCCCTTCGGAGGGCTGGCTTTTCCTTTAAAACTTGAGAAACGATTGTAGATTTAATAAGCGCTGTCCGTATCTTTGTTGGGTATGAATATTTTGCTTTTTTCACAGTCAGATGTAAACTTTGACGTTTCGTTCCTTTCATATTAATTATGTCACTTATTGTACATGTAGAAATATTAAAACCATGCTTTTTACATCTTTTTTAATAACTTAATAACTGAATAAGAGTATTTCTCCTCGGACAATGCAAAAATATAGCCTTCAATCTATTGTTTATTTTTCAGCGATATTTTAAAGAAAATAATATTTTTTAATACTGCAGACAATACTCAAACCTTATTTCAATTTGATGCTAATCACGTAAAATTCATATTTAAATTCATAGACAAAATCAAAATCGTTATAAAAATGTGTGTCAAATTCGGTTTAAATATATATATATATATACATACTAATATTCGAATTGGAATTCTCGCATTTAGTATTTGGTTTCATCTTAACATGGTATAATCTAATTTTGTCAGAGGCAATTGCTACAGAGAGATGTCTTTGCAATAAATTTTCAAACGAGCTAGTAAATTAAACCTAGTTTCAAACAACGATGGAATGAAAGAGGAACTTCAAACACCAAAAAAGCGCTGTTCGGCTGTGTTTCATTCTTTGTTAGATGTCAGGGCAGATTGTCTTACCTTATCTTCAGATCGAGAAATTTCTAAAAACTGCAGTTGTGATAAAACCATATTAAAATTGCCCCCCCCGTAGCAATTTTACTTTGCCGCGGTTCCGAGAAGCACCGAATAAAAAGAAATGACAAGCATTATTAAGACACAATAACACGCCGAACAAATACTAATTCAGAAGTCAAACGACAAAAATCAGCGTTATATTTTCAAATATTCACAGGACTAGTTTCGATGGTTTTACCGAATCAGCATCCTGAGCTGCAAAAGTGCAAATGAACGAGATAGGATATAATGATTAGATAAGAAAGCATGAACAGAAAGGAAGCTAGTGGCGCCATCTGTTGATGAAACCAGAACTATAACATAATTTCTTTAAAGGCCGAAGGCAAAGATGGATTGACCTAATTTCAAACCATATTTGATTCCAATCCATCTTTGCCTTCGGCCTTTAAAGAAATTATGTTTTAGTTCTGGTTTCATCAACAGATGGTGCCACTAGCTTATGTTCTGTTCAATCTTTCTTATCTTATCTAATGATTATATCCTATCTCGTTCAGTTGCGCTTTTACAACTGAGGATGGTGGTTCGGTAAAACCATCGAAACTAGTCCTGTGAAAATTTGAAAATATAACGCTGATTTTTGTTGTTTGATTTCTGAATTAGGACAAGCATTATGTTCCTTGTGTGTTCAGAAATGAAAGTGACAATAGACCCATAAAATAGCCAAAATATACTATTCCAAACACACTCAGTTCACCCATCTCCACAACCGTCTGTACATGATGTGCCTAAATATATAGAATAAGAACATTCCGTGCAGAAATGCTTTGTATATTTTCAAGTTATAGAAGAAGCATCCAACTTTGAGCTCACATTACATCTTGATGATCATAAATACGTTAGTAGGCA
This sequence comes from Stegodyphus dumicola, assembly GCF_044657685.1. NCBI lineage: Eukaryota > Metazoa > Arthropoda > Arachnida > Araneae > Eresidae > Stegodyphus > Stegodyphus dumicola. The sequence continues at coordinate 119,794,742 of NC_140779.1, read as the reverse complement.
GTCTCGCTTATCAGAGGTCAGACAGTACTTATCTTCGTTTTTCTCCTTCTCCATTCCTCCTTATTTCCGAACTTCTAACATTCACACTATTCTCATTAGTAATGATCTATTGCACCCATCTGTTCTTAAATTTTATTTACCGCATTAAGAGGCTAAGACTATAAAACTAGTTATGCTATAAGTGATTAAAAACTACTAGTATATCATTAACGCTAGGAAAATGAATAATATGAAATCTCGTCAGACTTTGAAACAGTATATTGCCCATGTTTGTTTACTATAAGAACTGTATTTCTCATTTTTCATTTCTCTTTTGCGCATTTAATTAAAATATAAATCGCTTTAAGGATAAGATGAAAAATGTACCCTAGCAGAATATTTTAGTACATTAAATTATTTATAAGTACAGTATACAATATATTATTATATAATACATATATATTATTGCATTATTTAATACTTTGTAACATCGCTTCTCATAATTTATTGAAATAAGCTCTTAAGCATTATTACATATGATTTGCTTTTATCCTGTATAATTTAGCTTTCGTTATTATCCATGGTTATAAATAACTTCAGAAAGTTTCTGAACGTATTCCCTGGGAATATCATACCACTCACAAATTTCCTTTTCTCTTGCATATATGGGCTGCGCAGCAGCAGATCTGTTTATATAATGTACACTCAAGCAACAGTATAAAGATTTAGAGCCCCCTTGTGATCACGTATATTTCAACATCTATGAAAAGTGGTCTGTTTTTGGTTATGGATGTTTTAACAAAGAAATAGAAAATGATCCATTTTTGCTGAATCATATGGTCATAGGAGCTCATGTGTGATATTTAGCCAGTGATACACTAATGCAATGTCGTATGGTTACTCGTGGATGTATTAATGTGTAGAAAAAATACAACCGCGGCTGAACGAGAATATTCCTTTGCAACGATGGGAATCCTTGGTAGACATGGCGTCTTCCGACAATATTTTTGTATGCCAAACTGTCAGGCAGGAGTTCGTCCTAAGACTATGCACCTAAATAAGGTCTGAGACCACACTCTTTTACAGCTGACCCCGTATTCGTCCGATAGATTTCAGTCCATAATTAAAAGTAATGAAATATTAAACATTCCACAAAATATTAAATTAGAAAAAGAGAAATATGAGAGATACTGTATCACATTTCATAATGTAATTAATCTACATAAAAGCATTTAAAAGCACAGAAAATAGAATGAAATACAATGCAAGTAGGTTGTTATATTTACCAGTGTTAGTGATGAATTTAAAATATAGTAAATCGTACCTATTAATTAAATGTTCCATCCTTGAAATCAGATACATAAAAGAAAATGCAAACATTGAAATAATTAAGGACTTAAAAATATTTCTAGCATAAACACACAGTATTTAACAAATCACCTGCGATTTTAATTACTTCATTTAAAGAGAAGAAATTATTACATTCCGCACGAAGTAAGACAACATTTTCATTCTCAGTCACACAATTCATTAATCAGATACTTCTCTAATCTAAATAGTTTCCTTATATGCAAATGATATTACTTAAAATGAATAATTGCGCTGGCATTCGTATGATCACGAAGTAAGTGTTTCTGCTATTTACCAAGGAATAATTTAATACGCTTGAACATAATCCCTTTCACGCTGTTGAAATGTTTGTTAGAAAATATTAGTTAAATCGTTGAAAAATCTGGCCGTCAACTGAGAAAATATTTTATATACTCTTTCCTGCCTATTAGATATGTTTATATTAAACCCCATTATATAATACAATAGTATATGTTTCATGACCCAAATTATTAAGAAAAGAAAAGAAACGAAAATCTGAAAGGTTTCAGATTTTAAATTACGTCCAAAAGGGCATTTTTTTTAACATTTTATCTGTTACCTCTATTTATTAAATATCACGTTCTTCGCACTTAAACTATAAAATTCAGTTCAAGAGCAATATCGCAAAATAGTTTTAAATTGAGCATATCTTTAGCATTTTCGATACAGAGTCTCGCGCGCTGGAGATAAAAATGTTTTTCTGTATAACATTGCCATTGCTTGCTTTGAAATCCTTGAGTTTGTTAATCAAAATTCGTTAAAGTTTTACAAACTATGAAATCGATAATAAGACAAATTCCAAATTTTAAATTTGGGCTTCCACATGCCCATATTCGCAGTAGGATTACGTCATTCAAAATTCGATGGCCCTATATGTTTTATTACAATGCGAGAAATAGACATACATTTAATCAAATTTTTCATTATTTAATTTCTTCAAATATAATGCAGGACACTAACATTGTGTGGAAACATTTTGAAAAGTGAAACGGACATTTATAGAGAACCAACGCAAAATCGCAAAAACGAAAACAATAGTCCTTCAGGAATAAAGCATTTTTGGACTAAAAAAATACAAAATGAAGCAAAAATTTTTGGCAAAATTTAAGATAAAAATACATCTAAGGAGCAAATTTAATGATATTATACCGAAGCAGAGGCCGAGAAGTAAAATCGCTGAATATTGGTTCATTTCATAGGATCATTTCATAGAAACATTTCAACCTGGTTCGATTAAAAGCAAACAGGTTGGTTGCATGTGGGTTTTCGAGGTTTTCCCTATCTGTAACGTATATAGGAGCCAGTTTTCCTTTGAAAGTCCTCCATGAATTCACCCGCTCCTTAGGCATATAGTCCTAGTGTTCTTTGCCATAATCAACTAAAGAAAACAGAAAAAAACCGAAGCAGTTTCATCTTAGCCTTATTTTCAAATCTTAACCTTATTTCCAGATTCTGAAATAAAACTTAAATATTAAAGTTAATAAAATCTTTTAATCGGGGTTACTTTAGTAAGAGCATTAAAATGTTTTAAAGCAGTTATTGATTTTCATATTTTCGATTATATATGTCCAAAAACAAAATCTTGGAGCTGCTAACAACAGCGTAATTTAAATCAAAACTGTGAGGGAGAAATTTAACTAAATCTTATTATCCTTAAATATGTCATTCCTATATTCTGACTTCTATTGGTCCTCGAAATCCTATCAGTATCCTACAGGATATAAATAAAATTACTATACTGCAATTTGTATGCTTGCGGGTTATGATTTTACCCACACTTGACTAAGACTATTATGATAGATAATTTATCGTATGTTTTTATGTTTATTTATGCATTTTATAGGAGGCTAAATTAAAACGATTTTTATATATTGCATTAAAAAGCAGAAAATTTTGAAAATCACACATCTGAGTTATAAGCAAAGTTTGCGTTACATTTTATAAGGTATTTCTCCCGCCTTCTTAGCATGCCTTCGTAGTGTAGCGGTCAGCAAGCTCGACGTGAATTCGAGAGGTCCGTGGTTCCTGTCCCGGTAAGGGCATTGCTCATTTTTCATCCCTCCTGCTTTAAAAATATGCCTAATGTCTCCACACCTTTATGAAGACTCTTTTTATTTTTTGCTGTATCCATTGGAGTAAATGTCACTTCAATCCGTTTATTATTATTTTTTTTTTTGAAAAATTTCAGCTAAAGAAATAAATGATTTTTGAAAAGTTACAAAGTTTTGTTACACTTTACATCTTGAGAACTGTTGATATCAAAGACTTTTTTAATTCATTTGATGATGCGAAAATGATGACTAGTTCGACCGGTAACAAAGATACATGAGAAAACTTTCAACACAAAAATAGAAAAATCTGAAAGGGCTCAGATTTTAACGCTCTCACAAAAGGTTTTGTTAATGTTTTTCTGCGCTCTTTCTAAGCTCGCAGTCTACCAGTTTGCTTATGCAATCTCTCCTCTAACCCCCCCCCTTTTTTGTCATTTTAGCTTTATTATTAAGCATCATTTTATTCGCACTTACTCCATACATAATTCAACAGCCCAAATTTTAAAAGCAGCGTGTGTGTTTGGAATTCCCGATGAAGTTATATTTTCCTATTTTTTTCAGTCTTTTCTCAGTTTATTAGAACTCATTTTCTAATTTTTTTAGTTTTTCAGTACACTTTCCTTAAAAATGGCTTTCAAAACTCTTTTTCTTTTTATTATTAACGTTTTGTTATTCAATTTATTAATTAAACACCCCGCTCTTCGTACTTACGCGACATAAAACTCAGGTGAATAGGAAAATCATGCAATATTTTAAAACAGCATATCTTTAAACTTTCCGAGAAACAATCTTGCTCTCTGGAGATAACTTGTTTTAATCCGTAAAGTGTTGCCACTGCTTCCTTTTAAATCGTTGAGTTTGTTAAAAATTCATTTAAGTTTTACAAAATATGAAATATTAAATTTGAAATTCAAAATTTGGGCTTCCAAGAGTACATGCTTGGGTGGAGGACTACGTTACTCAAACTTTAAAGGCCCTAGTCGTTTTTTTACGGTGCGAGAAGCACCCACATATTCATCCACATTCTTCATTATTTAATTTCTTTAAAAGTAATGCAAGTAATACAGGGCGATCACATTTCGTGGCAACAGTTTCAAAATTAATTCAGACTCTTAAAGTGATACCTGTTTGATTAATAACAAGAATTCTATTTTGATCTTAGAAACTTTCTTGTAAAAAATCTGTCATAGTAAATATACATATGTGTTGAAAAAGTTTAAAATTGAACCGCTCGAAGGAGTTTAGACATCAAAATTTGAACCACATAAACAAAAGGAAACAAATGAAGTTAAATTAAATGTGTAAGTTCTAAATAAAAGAAAACTTTTATAATGCTTGAGCTTATAAGATATTTCTCCCCCTTTCCAAGCGTGCCTTCGTCGTGTAACGGTAGCACGCTGGGCCGGTATTCCAGAGGTCCGTGGTTCGATTCCCGGCGAAGGCGGTTGCTAATTTTTCATCTCTCCAGCTTCCAAAAAATCCTAATGTCTCTACAGTGGCGCCCGAACTAAAAGGATTGTGTATGATGATTCTCCACACCCAGGATTTGGCGACTAGGTCCCCTAAGACCCTAGTCGCCCTTTAAAAAGGGGAGTATATAAGGTATTTCTCCCGCTTTCCAAGCGTGCCTTCGTGGTATAACGGTAGCGCGCTGGGCCGGTATTCCAGAGATCCGTGTTTCGATTTCCGTCGAAGGCGGCTGCTAACTTTTCATCTCTCCGGCTTCTAGAATTTCCTAATGTCTCTACAAGCTTATATTGCCATTAAGTAACTCTATTTGCGTGTTGCAAAGATTAATAACTTTACTAACTTGATCAAATATGCCTTAATATTAAATTAAATTTTAATTTAGTTTAAACTTTGTAATATTCCGTTTAACTCATCGTTTTCTTACTTTTTAGTGTAGCATGATGTCAAAAATTATTCATCAATCTAATCATTTTTATTCGTGCATTTCTCTTTAAAACTGAAGAAAATGACCCAAAGCAGATATATATAGCAAAATATTAGATCAAAACTCTAAAACACAAGTAGCACGTTATCACTGTATCTTGTAAGTACCGCAGAGATAGTTAAGAATGTAAAGGGCTATTAATCAAAATCACGTTTAATAGACGGCACCGACTCATGCTTAGAGAAGCCATTAACTTTGGCTTTAAATCAGAGGTAATGGATTACTGATAAAATTTAAGTATTGACTAAGGGCATAGCAGTTTAACTAGCGCGGAACCTGGCTCTGATCGAAATAGGCATAACCGAGCTTAGTGGTAAGAATACTGATCAATAGAGAATAAAAGTTAGCAACGTGCCCTTCAAGCAATCGGAACACTCCCGGATTTCACTCTCCAAAACCTGGCTTAAAATATTTTCTTCTTGCTATCTAATTTGAATATCGCCCTAGTTAGAAATTTACATTATGGCAGGAACATGGGAACGTAGCTTACAGAAAAGGAAATTAACATAAAATAAAGTATTACAGACTTAAATGATACTTTACAACAGGATTTACGGCTCACCAGCGGCCGAGCGGTAAAGTCGCTGAAATCTGGTAGTTCGGTCCGAGGTTCGAATCCCGCGAACGGTCTGGCTGCATGGGCGTTTTCGTGGTTTTCCCCATGTGTAACGTGCATACGAGCCAGTTTCTCTTAGAAAGTCCTCCACGAAGGCATCCCTCCCCTTAGGCAGATAGCCCTAGTGTGCTTTGCCATAATTAAATACACCACACCACAACAGGATTTACATTTTTGTATTGAAAACATATATTTTTTATTATTAATTATTGTAGATTTCAATTAATTTTTGATTAATTGAAATCTACAGTAAGAAATATAAAAATCCGTCTTATGTAAAACGTAAGTTATTAATCCATGTATTAATAAAAATACATGTTAACCGAACAACAAGTGCTAATAAAACATATTTGTATAATTACAATTTGTTTCTGTATTTCCAAACAAAAACTGTCAAGAAATCTAAAATGTTTCCGTTCTTAAAAGATAATTTCGAAACAGCGGATGAAAAACGTGAGGGAAAAATATATTAGTAGAGTTCAGTTCTTTCCTGCATAATGAAATGCGCATAAATATTTTGGTCCCAGATGGGAACCGTCCAAGCGATCGCTGAAAGGAGTAACTTTGAAAGCTGACACATAAACATATTGTTGATATTATAACAAAAGAAAATAAATTAGTCCACAAAAGAAGGAATTAAAAGAGAAGCTCTCAAGTTGCATTCAGAAAAAAAATTCTTCATTCAGAAAAAAAATATTGCAACCTATTTAACACGTTGCATAACTAACTCTGTTTTTATGGGTGTTGTTATTTTGCTTGAACATTTGAGATGTTATGCAGCAGGAAATTAGTATTTAGCAAAAAATTACATAAAATATGGGCGGTATATGTACTTTGTTTATTTAATGTTCTACCATATTTTATTCTGAAAAATAGTAGTTATAGAATTTTAATATAACCTGTTTATTAGCTAGCTTAAAATAAAGATAATTTCGACCCTTTCTGAAAATTCTGGCATTCAGATTTAATATCACTCATATATGCACTGGATCATGTCCAAATTAAAAACACGTTTAACTGAGATACGCAAACTTTGTATTTTTTCTTACTTCTTCAATATAAAGAATAAGAAAAAACAAAAAAAGGAAAAAAAGATAAATTAATTGAGTGTTACGACGAAACGTTCATCTGAAATATAAATAAATCTTTGGTTTTCTGTTTTGGTTCTCAGTACTTGACTTCTGTCTTTATATATTATGTTATAAATTAGAGTAAGTTTTAAAAAATTAAACTAAGGTCATAATGAAATATTTGTAAAATTTATGTGTATTAAACAAAAAATATTATATTAGAACAGCTGTTCAAAATTGAGAAAAAATCGAATGTAGGTAACACAATAAATGTTATTCTGGATTTTATAACTACATACCTCTTGAAATTTACGCATGAATACGAGTAGTTTCCCTTAAAGTGTCCTCCAAGAAGAGATTCCTCCTCTCAGGCAGATAGCTTCCGTATAATTTGTAGGAATTCAAAAAGTATAAATGCAAAGTGGAAATTTCTCCTTTTTCCGTTTTATTTCGAAAAGGTAATAAAGCACAATTTTGTACCTTAAAATGAGAATATTTTACTGATATGTAAGTTTGAACTTGTTTATATAAATGTACTACAAGTTCATATTTAATTATCATAAATGGGTTATGATACTTTGTTGAACGAATTTAAACATCTTAAATAACTTTGTTAAACAGTATAACAAACTTGTAAATAAAGCGAAATTACATTTTAACAGAGCATAAATAATTATTGAACATACGCTAAAAATTAAACGTAATAAAAGCACATAAAATCGAATTTTGCTGTATAAAAGCAGTTTATGCAAAATATCCGAAGCAGAACTGGAAATGATTTCTGAGAAAAAGTATTTATTAAAAGATTTATTAATACAATAGTCATTCTAGAACATAATCTTTGTGTTGATTTTACGGAAGGAAATTGAATTTCTTTCTATTATTTGAAAATTAAATAGAAATGCTAAACCTGAATAGAGAGTTTAGCATTTAAATAAAAATGCTAACCTCTCTTTTCCAAATTATTTATGTAATCGAGAAAGGAAATAATTGTTACTTTGGAACCTTCAAAAATGATTTTATAAATGATATTTAAATTTACTTTCATTCATTTTATTTTGGCGTTGTGGAAGCTGTGTGATTAGCATTTAAATATGTTTGGAACCGATAGTTTTCATTCATATTCCATTCATTTCTTAAAAATATTTTGTTTTTATTTTATTTCTGAAAAACATATTTTCTTATTTAATAAACCGGATATGTCGATCTGAGAGTTTTACGTAAATTCATTCCAGCTTTATGAAACAATTAATATAAATAAACTGTCAAAAAGAACCCGGAAATGTTTTCTTAATAAATGTGTTTGAGTATCTTTATTGAAATTATTATTCTAATCGAATTTCTTTGAAGTGGCAATATGTACTTTTGTAGACGCTCTATTTAAAAATGCAAATTCCAATTCGTTATCAAAATGCTTTCTGAGTTAAAAAGAATTTGCTTGAATGAAAACGAATGATTACTATAGAGAGAGATTAAGAGGCTTTCTTTCGCAGATTATCTATTTCCTGTATATCTTCTGATTAGGAAAAAATAGCATTACCCTTTGTAGACCGACTGAAATAAAGTGCAAAGACTTCTCTAATAACTCCTTTGAAAATACATTGAATTCGATTTGCGTTTAACTTTCTGAAATAATAGCTGGAATGATTTACCGTCAAGCTTAAGCGATAGAGGTCAAGCTTAAGCGATATATTTTAATTTTATTATTGCAAACAGCAAAATACAGTTTGGCGTTTGGTAAATAAATTAAATATTACTTCCTATTATTTAATGGAGAACTTTCAATATTATAGCAAGGTCTTTACCGTAATTTTATGAAATTCAAGAGGGGTAAACCTCTTAGGTTACTTATGTTTGTTTTATCATTCTCTGGTCTACATATTTTGCTTAGTGCCTTTATTTTGACGGGAATTATTTTACACATATGAGGAATATGCATAACAGCATTGCTGATGTTCTATAGTTCGACTATAACTATAGTTCGACCGCCTCATCCGCAACCATGAGCGCAAACACGCATGCGCCATTCGGACCGAATTATTCTCAAAATAGCGTGCAAGGATGTGAAATTTCTTTCCCTCCAGCATAGCTCTTTCTGGAGAAGAGAAGACCTTTCACGTCGCAGTAAGTAATACCACCCCTTTTGGACGAGTCTATGTGTTTTGGCAGAATGCCAACCAGGGTTGCGCTTGGGATGGCCGAACTATAGCTACAAAATCGTTGTTTAAATGCTATATAATCTATTAAAGATCTTGCTATTGTTTCAGGGGTATAAAGCAGTTCAGAGGCATATCTGTTCACGCTTTTGCTAGACAAGTGTTACAGTTTAATATATACATTATAGTCGCCATTTTCTTGACAAAGATTCCTCAGTTTCTGGTGCAAGAGCTTTATTATTATTTTCATTCGCAACGGAAAATATTCACAAAACTTTATTTTAGGGATATATAACAGATAAGAATTTTTATAGGAATCATAATTAAATGGAAATCATTCGCCTATTTTAATGCAGTTATTAAGCAAAATACATATCTGATTATTTAAATCGGCTTTACTCTTATATTCGCCCTAAGATCACCAACTGTGTCGATATATGTTCTGCGCTGGTTTTTGGCGCAATTGCGGTGTTGTGCTTTGGTTTTGGAGACAATGTTATTTGTATGGCAACCCTTTTGATGTTAAAACTTAACTCTTTTGCTGCAGTGGTTTAATTGCTCATTGGTTCGTGTCGTGAGTGTTTTGAAATGGCCTATGTTGCAATGATAGACGTGGTGGCAAGATTTCAGTCGCGTATTTTAGATTGTGTGTAAAGTAAATTTAGTATTAAAAGGTGCGATGTTGGAGTATTTAACGAGTCTTTTGTTCACGGGTGTGTTTATGAGGATCAAAATGTATTTTTGGAATTTCTGTGGGACTTTTAAAACGGAGTCCGAAATGCGGAGCTGCTATGAGAACACGGACGAAGAAGGGCGTTTCTGATAGTTCTTGTGTGGATTTGCAGTCAAATGCTTGCTGGTAAAGTATATGGCTACCAGCGGAGTTTAAGATTTGGATCGTGGTTTTCGTGTACTAAGTTAACTTTGGAACTAAGTGTACTAAGTTGGAAGATTTTATCGTTACTTTTGAAATTTTAAATCGCAGAAAGAGATGTGAGATGTGTTTTGTTCACACACGTTGTGTGGCTGGCGAAATTTTATTAACGAATATATTATGGTAAGTGCATTTTATTTTACCGTTTTTATTTTGTAGAATGTTATGTTCATTGTTTTTTACTATGAAGTTCTGTTGTTATTGTTGTTTTTTGAATTGTTTGTCATTTTAGTTTATTTTGTTGATTTTTGCGCAATGCCTAGATTGTGCAATTCGTAGATTTTTTTTTAAGTTTAAACAGGATGCTGTGTACATGGTATTCCTTGAAATTTATTGTTGTTATGTTAATTTATTAAAGCGAGGTGTGCGTAGTTCGTAGATTCGTTCGTTGCCTAGATTGTGCAATTTCGTGCAATTCGTAGATTTTTTTTAACTTAAAACATATCACTGTGTACATGGATTCTTGTCAAATATTTTTGGTTAGAAACTTTACGTTTTTTTTATCTAAACTTTTTGTTTTTGTTTCGGGTTTTTAGCTTAAATTATGTGTTCAAAACGAAATATAGACAAATATTTAGATAGTAATATGACACCGTGGAGTTTCTCGGCAAATATTTTGGCGAGATATTTGTCGCCGCTTTTGGCGACCTGAGGGCGCATATAAGAGTAGTTCCTTTCAATCTTATATAATTCTTCTTTTACATGAATTTATAGTTTCGCCAGCCAAAAACTGAACATTTTGATAATTTTTGTCATAATTTACAAACGCTTAAGGAATGACTGGCGATTGTTGCCTAACACTATGAAATGTTCCAGTTTCAGAGACATTTAAGAAATGATTGAGAAATAAAGGTTTCTGAACTCTACGGAGAAAGTGTTTTGGTTTCACAAACTCTCAAGAAACGCTGAAAGATAATGGTCTCTGGCTGAATTTGGATACATTTTTGTGTATTTATGAAGTATTATAAAGAGACGGTTGGTGACTGATAATTAGTTAGCGACTTAGAATAATGCCTACCGACTATTAGGAAGAGCAAGGATTCGAACAAGGTTTCTGTCTACAAAATACTATAATAACAAATCTCATCGGCCCGCCCAACCGGTTTAGTGCTTAGCGTCGCTGACTGCCATGCCGTAGGGCCCGGGTTCAAATCCCGGAGAGGGCATAGATGTGTGTAAATGTATAGTGTCGGTGCGGCATGGTGTCACTCTAAATATGCCGTGACCCGAACGTCCTCTAGGGTGCAAGACCCTCGGACCCGTCCCCCGGGGTGCTCTCCTTCAAAATTGGCGGAACAGAGCTAAATCGCACTATCACCTGGAAGGTGCTCAAGGTTGTTGCCAACCACAGGCGTAAGCTTGCGCCTCTTACCACCAGGACTTTCGTGGGCTTGAGCTGACTACGTCAGACAAGTGAGCATAAGCAACAACAACAGTTCCAGCGGAGTTCAGGTTCTATGACTATTAGTGACAAACTGTGAGACGAACATGTGTTACGTTCATGTCTAGGCCGTGAGACTGTTTAGTTAGAGCGTTGCTGAAAAGGAATTTTAATTTCTGAAACACCAAAGCCTGCTTTTGTAAATACTCGTCACCTGATGATAATGTAAATTAAGTAAGGATTATGTAGACTAAGTGCTAAAATGCGAATGTTTATTCAGGAGTTTAGTTCCGAAATTAGGATAAAATTCTTATTTGCATGTTAATGTGATTTGAGTATAATAATGTGGTAACTAGGGACTTGAAAAAGGAGCTGAATAATTTTGCAGCTAGGATTATGTGTTTATCTAGGATTATGTTTCCTGTCCACGACAGTGCAGTTAAGGAATTGTAAATTGTATTATGTAAATAGAAGCTCGGGTTTATTAATTATGGTTATATTCGAATTAATGGTGCAAAATGTTTATTTGAAGTTAAGATTAAAAAGTTTTGTATGTTTATCAAATTTTTGTACGTGTACCAAAATCAGTAGATACAATCAGTTTAGTTGAATTAATTTAAAATTTAAAAAATGGTACTCTGAAAAATAATTTTTTGCTTAAAATAGTACTAACTGTTTATGCTAACTTTACTAAAATTATGTGTTTAAGATGTAACGCATTTGGAGTTATATTTCCTATACGGAAACTATACGCATACAAAATATCCCCATATGTGTAGCATTTATGTGCTTTCGTAATGGAAAATCTATAGCAGAACCTCAAATTTTATTACTTCGTCAGATTCTTGCAACAACTTTAAATATAACTAATGCTGATAAGTAAATAAATAAAAATAAAATAGGGAGAAACAGAGAAAGGAGGAAGGAAAAGTTTTTAAAATTGTATATTGAAAAATAATTTTAGCATTTTATTTACATGGTAGCATTAGTTCCTTACATAAAATAATTATTTGATGAGACCATTCCAAAAAACACGGTTTTATCTCAAATAAAATGAATAAAAGGAACAAAGAAATATTAGAATTAAATTATAACATTTTGATTTTTATAAAATAATTAAATTTTGATTTTCATAAAATAAGAATTAAAGTTACTTCAACACTTAAATCTACAGAACGTTTCTGTTTGTGCCCAATTCTGTATTTAGCCATATAATTGTTCTAATGTTCTCCAAGATTATGCATGCGTTTGTAAAGGACTTTATAAAAAATCTAAGAATAATTTCTGCTCCTCCTAAACTAAGCTAAATGGACATCCCGAAACATTACTCAATTTTAATTCAAATGCTTTAGCTACAAGAAATATGGGAAGACACAGAGATTTTATTACTTAAAATGCTGATGGATTATTTCTAACAAAGAAAATAAATAGACTACCAACCTACGCAACTGTATTCTCCAGTCAACGAAGTATCCACAGCGAAGACAAGTATTTTAGATAGCAGTTGTTTGTCCGCTGCCATTAAATCTCAACTTTTAACAGACACGAAATAATGTTCTGGAAAATTTCCTCTAGATAAAAATAAAGACACAAATAAAACACCCATTTTATCCGTCATTTATCAAATCTAAACGTGACATCAAAGTCTGCTTTACGTCTGCTCAAACTGCACATCCATTTTTTATTCGTATGCAGTTTCCACCCGCCTCTAACCGCCTTTCTTTTTGCGGTTTCGCTCCTTCGAGTTTGCTTCGAATGCAATTAATCACTCAGAAATATTCATGAACTTAACATACTTTCAGAAACGCAAAAATAATTTTTCCTCGGAATTGTAGAATTATAATGATAGAGAAAAGTTTTATGATGAGTGTTAAATAAAACTAGCATACATAATAGTAATTTCATCTCTAATACTTCTCTGCTAATGGTTTTTTTGTAAACATTCAAATTTGTTTCGCGGTTTTACTATGGTTATGTACAGCCTAGGTAGTCAGTATAATCATTTACTTGACTCAATAGAGTTATGTGGCTGAGTGGTTATGTGGGATATGATATGAAGCCAAATTAACAATACGTATTTATTTAGCTATAAATATCAGCAATTTCAGAGCTTTTTGGATTCTATTTAAAATATTTAGAACAAATCACGCCACGTTTTCATAAAAATAAAATTACTGGCAGATGAATTGCAGTGTATATAATGAAGCAGTCCTTTTCATAGAATAGCGCCCTGGCATTCAATTCGTAATAATTATATGCAATAATACGCTTTAATATATATCTGAGATATAAAATATGAAATAAGATTACTAATTATCTTGTTCAATCAGAGTTAAAAATTTAAACAAAGAAATCAACTCTATAAATATCCCTTTGCAGAAATGAGCACTTACTGTCTTGCCTTCTTCTGTCTGTGCTAACGTGTGTTGCTTATTCCTCTGCTTTATGCATTGTCTCGAAATGTGATCAGTTATATAAAATTGTAGGGCGCTTATCGCCAGCATAATGATGATATGTGAAGATGTATATGTCTCCTCAAAATCAGTTTTCAAGGAATTTACGCTACGTCTGGAAAGTTTTTCTTCTCCGTTATGTACGGTATGAATCTATGCAACTGTATTATTCTACATACGCCGAAAAGAAGAATCAAGTATCAACAGAATCATATTACTTAACTAATATTATACTATATAAAAATATCGTATTAGTGTTAAATAATATCGTAATAGTAATAAATAAATAATACAGTCTTGCAGATTTCTTTGCTCCTGATAAAAAGGGACCCGTACCTATTCGCCCTCTAAATATGTTGAGATGTTGATTAAATGCACGCCAAAAATCGTTTTTGCGTTATTAATTTTATAAATATCGTATTTATTTGGCAAGTGCATTAAAATGGAAGGCTGAAATGTTTAAAATTTTCAGAAGTTTTGAGGTTCAGCACATCTAATCGATTTTGTTCTTCTGCCAAACAGTAGTAGTTGCTATATAGCCGTTCAAGGCTATATAGCAACTATATAGTTCAAGGCTATATAGAACATATTTCCAAGGCGTTTTGTGATATTTTTAGTTTATGCGGCTTCCTATGGCCCAATTCACATTTTCTACCGGCTGACGAGTGCTATTATGCCAGTCTTTACACAATATTTTCTCCGCCATTTGGTTAAACACGGAAAAGGAGGGATGCTCTGTAGAGGACGTTTTAGGAAATACTGGCTGGTATACACATTACACGTGGGGAAAAGTAAGAAGATGCCTTTGCAGCCAGCCCGTTTGCCAAAACTCGAACCCAGGACCGAACTACCAGTGTTCGGCGACTTTTCCGGCGACCACTCGACTGATAGTGGACGTTTACGAAACCATTGATCAGACATTTATAAGTAGTAGCAGACCTGCAGATTGAGTCGGTGAAACGGAATCTACACCATGCGTAATAAAGATGCATGGGCAAGATGGGCAACAACATGTGGTCTCGCAATCTGTTATTGAAAAGATGCGGCGACGGAGAACATGAAGATTTGTCACAATTACTGTTAATAAAACCTCATTAATCTAACAGTGACTAGTCAGAGTGGCAGATATACTAAGTCGAGGTACACGGAAAAGAGCATCTCATACACTACAACAATGAGCATGATGGCCTATGAGACCAATGCGTACGAGGACAGACTCCTTAAAAGAGTGTGATTCGTACTGACATTACACATAAGACAAACCATAAAACTACGCCAGAATTTTACCCGGGATCGAATTATTAGTCATGATCGATCCTTCTATCCACTCGTCCACAGATTTGAGCTTAGGAGAAATAACGTTCTTTTACTCCAACATTTCTAAAGCGATATGCCGAGAGCAGGTTCAAATGGTTTCTCTTGTCTTCGAAGTACTACTTTCTTGAAATGTAACTAATTAATTTTATTTATTTATTCATTTATTTGTGAATAATATTGCGCAAGAGGAATTTCACAAACTTAACTAATTAAATTCAATCAGTGTTCCTGTCCGTAACGATGCCATGTGCTCAGTTTAACTTTAATTTTTTTTAGACTAGTCTCTTTTTCAGAGTTTTTTGGTGGTATTATGAAATCGGCTAAATTTTAGAAAGGGCTTTAAATTGTTTATGGTATTGTTTATTTATTCTTGATGGTATTATTTATTCTGGTGTATTTTTATGGTATTTTATATGTTAATTCCTGGACTTCCTTATAACAAAATGTTTAAAAGGTCCGTATATTTCCATTTTAGCTATATACAAAAAAAAAAAAAAAAAAAAAAAAAAAAAAAAAATATCAGATTGATTATTGCCAAATATTGCATGAGTACAACTTAGCTTTAAATTTGTGACATTTCTAATAACCAGCTACCCATAATTAAATAGTAAAAGTAATTCTTGTGTAGTCATTTCAGATTCTGAAAATTTTCGAAACAGATCAGAAAAATCTCCCAGATCAATCTGTGTGTTGTCAAAACGTTGAAATATACTGGTTTTAAAAGAAATTTGCTGGCAAGCTGATCTGATGAGCGGGTTGTGACCAAAGCAAAATTTATAAATTATATGCACACCTTTTAACAAACTCTGTAAAAGGATTTCAATATGGATGAAATCAGTTCTGTTTTCTCAAACTATTTCAGCTTCAGCATGACTTGACTCACTTCAATTTATCCTAGTCTTGCAAAAATTTAAAATTGTTCCAGCTTTATGTTGGCCCGATTTACTTCAGCTTTTTAACCCTTTGACTATTAACGATACATGTATGCTCCACTAAAAGTTTAAAAATTACTGCTGGGTTAAAAATTGCTCAGAATCTCCTAAAAGTTAGGAATCATCTTCCAATAGTTGGAAAGTCAAGACGCCCCTGTGCTCGTTGTACACAAGTGAACATAAAGAAAAGAACAAATATGAGTTTTCCAATGTATAATCTAGGGTTATAAAAAGAAAGATTTACCCTGTACCATACGATGTAAATCTGTTTCATATAATAATATAATAGTTTATAATTGTTCCATATAATAGCTTTCCAGAATAAAAGGGCTGCTTATAGTAAGTCGATTAATGCGTGTGGGATACATATGGTATTTAATGGTGGGACATATGTGTCCCAGCATCTGGCTTGAAAACCGTTTGTGAAAAAAATCCCAAATGCTAAATTTACATTATTTACGACATATTTTGTCCACTTGGATAGAAAACGTGGCAATGTTTTTGAATTTGTAGTCAAAGGGCTGAGAAAATTTCATAATGACGGAAGAATTAATGAGCCACTTAATTTCCTAAGAAATTTTACTCTACCTCTGCTTAGAAAAGACGGATGGCAATTTTAAAATTCCACCTCGTACGCGGTTCGAAGCAGCGCGCCGAATAATTTGGTTTATTTAATTATGGCAAAGCACACTAGGGCTATCTTCCTAAGGGGAGGGCTTTTTAAGGTAAACTGGCTCCTATATACGTTACACATGAGAAAACCACGAAAATGCCCATGCATCCAGCCCGTTCGGGGTATTCAAACCTCCCGAAGTATAGTATTTAGTGACTTTACCGCTCGCCCGCTGGTGGGTACAACTTGTAGGGGGTGAAAACTAGCAAAAGTCGTAGAAAGATGAGAATGGTCGAAATGGCGTCCCAAGAATTTTTGCAATCATTAACACTCTCGAAACTCTGTTCCCCGCCATTCCGAAGAGATGTGGTTACAAACAAACAAAGAGACAGATATGCACAAATTTTAACAGTATTAACTTGGATTATTTTAACCAATTCCAATAGCCTGGTGTTTTTCTTCCAACGGCGGGCATATGCCTGTGCCGGCATCGGCCACTTCTAAGGCCAGATGTGGTGGTCTCTTTATTAAAGAGGCACCTAATAGGTGAGCCACCTTGCCCTCCTATGGAGAGACAGACAATTTTTACATCCATGCCTTCTCCAGGATTCGAACCCGGGTACCCTTCGGTATCGCAGTCAGCTCCCTTAACCACTTTACCGTATGGGTGGCTGATTTTCCGGTTATAACTTGGATTGCTTTTTAATCTTGAAAAATGTCATTTCTATGAGTTTAAGTATTTGAAATTTGGGAGACACTAAAATTTACTTTTTGAACAATGTGAAATCTGCATTGTCCAGCCTTATTCTTTCAGATTTTATAACAAAATTATGAGTGTCATTAAATGGAAACCACCATTTCACGCAAAACTAAATGAAACATTTCTGCCTATTACGTGCATCCATCTCAGCGGTAGCAAAAGCACTCCTGCTACTTAAATATGACATAAAGCTTCAGATATTTAATAAAGTAATGTATGCGTAAACTATTTAAAACAATGGTGTGTGGGATAAAAGTAACAAATGAGATATCCAGTTCCAACAGAAGCTAGGCTTCCCTATTTATTTCCAGCATATATCATATTTCGTACCTTATTTGCTTTACTTCAGTAAATACAAGTAAAGGGCAGAACACCTCAAATTTATCGAATATTTTAAACTTAATGCTACTGCATCCATCCACATTTATTGAAATAAAGATTTTAATGCCGCAATGTTCTATTTATAATTACTTACGACAGCTCGATATTATAATTATATTTGCGATGAAAGTTCATTAAACGCATTTGGCGTTTTCTGCACACCCAAGCATTAAGAAAATAGATAAAATTGGCAGCATAATTAGATTTAGGGTTTTGATATTCGTTACAGGTGATTTTAAAGGATATACTTTCACCCTTCTAATAAAGGGATTTGTGTGCTAATACAGTTAAATTGCTCTTTAGCTAATTAAAACTACTTAAAATATGCATCAGGAAGGTAAATAACGTATTAAATGGATTTCAAAGGGCGATTTCATATTTATAATTAATTTTGATATTTAAATAATATTTATTTTATACAGATTCTACAATTAAAGGGAAACCGTTTTAGCCAATCTGACTTTTTCTAACGTCGAAAAAGTGTACTTTATTCCAGGTAAGGACAAGTTTAGATACTTGTTCTATTGTAAATGAATATAAACTAACTGACCACTGATCACTCGCACCCAAGCATTAATGCTTCTTAATGCTAGGATCGTTCGCAACAGAATACTTCTCGGTCAACACTTGTATATGATAAGCCGAAAATCTTGAAAAATGAAATTTAAACTCTAAACTCAGTTTTGGAATTATTCTCACGTTATCTTAATATGCTTGGTTTTTCCATAACTATGCTTTTTAGCGGTAGAGATGCAATTACTATCAAAACTCCCTTTTTCAAACGTACCATTTTCCAAATGTTGCTATTAAATATTCTTGCCAAGTATTATTTCTAAAGAAATAATATAGCGAATATAAAAAAATATGGCAACATTTGACACTTTATCTTGTAGAGACATTAGGTTTTTTTCGAAGCAAGAGAGATGAAAAATGAGCAACGCCTTCGCCGGGACTCGAACCACGCTCCTCTCGAATACGCGCCGAGCGTGCTGACCACTACACTACGAAGACGTGCTAAGAAGGCGGGAGAAATACCTTATAAGCTTACCAGGTCAAATGGTATAAAACCAGGGTACCAGCAGGTTTATTTGGTTTCAAAATTTATAAATGTTTTTATTTTCTCATGTATTGGATTGCTTATATTTGCATGTTGTGTTTTTGGACTCTGTCTACTAAAAATAACAATTTTATGCCTTTTTCTTAAATTTATTGATATTTTCGATGCTATAATTTTGCAGCTATTTACGCTGCTTACTTCGGCCTGTGGGAGTTAGACTGATAAAGACACAGATTACTTTGATAGGTTTCTTAAATTATTTGAAGTTTTAAACTTTAATTTGTGTCTTTATTGGTTCAGAAGCAATCTGATTAACTGACTTCTTATATTGCGCCGACTCCCTGATAGCGATGCGGCGAATGATCTTATTTCATTTATGGTTAAATATATCTTGCCCCTTACAGATTACCACTCTGTTTCTGGTTTTCGGTTTTCGCATATAGTTTATTCCCACTTGCATATGTGATGAATTGTAAACCCATTATTCACTTAAATTTATTTTCCATTATATATACAGGGACAGGATGAGAGAAAGCAGGTTCAAATTTCAAAAAAAGAAAAATTCCTAATTTCAAATAACTGGGAGATGTGAAAGGAAAGAGAAGGAATTATAAGCATACATTTATGTTCGTTATTAGGAAGTAGATATTAATTACATAACAATCTGCTTCTTTTCTGGTTTTCATACAGTTGCAGTTTTCTTCGCGATGACGAACAATATACCACAATCATTTCTTCCCGGCCCACAACGGCCGAGTGGTAAAAAGCCGCTGAACACTGGTAGGTCGCTCCGGGGTTCGAGTCCCGGAGAACGGGCTGGCTGCATGGGCGTTTTCGTGGTTTTTCCCATGTGTAACGTGGATACGAGCCAGTTTCCCTTAAAAAGACCTCCACGGGGCATCCCTTTCTTTCTGTGTAGTGCCTAAGACGAAGCACGTAATAAGTAAAAAAAAATCACTTTTCCCCCTCTCTCAATTTAATTTTATTGTTACCATTTACCAATTATATGGAAGTGGAAAATTCTCCTTTTTGCCCTTTATGCCTCCTTTATACGAGATGCATGTGAATTTAACAATTTTGATAAAAAAATACTTTGGCTATTAATTTACTTATTTGTACTGGCAATTAGTATGCCTTTCATGGTAGTGTAACAATTAGCATATCTACCGCTCAATAGGAATATTCGAAATTCCAATCCGAAGGCGCGAGTTTTTGATTTTCACATTCCGGACTTCGAAGAACCTAATAAAGTTTACGTGTGTACTGGCAGAACATTTAAAGTAATTCAAAATTTGAAAATAAAATTAAAATTTTATTCAGACGCAGTAATTTAAAATTTGACATAAATTAATTTACAGATAGGAAGAGAATGCTTATGTCATTGCCCCATGAACATTATTTAAGTACCCAAAAAGAAGTTTCTTTATTTAGATTTTATTTTAAGAAAATGAAGTTTTCTTATTGATCGAAGCATTAAGCTGTTCTTTAATTCAACTCTAAATGAAAAGTATGGTGTCAATTTTCGGAAAATATAAACTAAGCACTTAAGATTTAGGAGGGGGGAGAAAATAAAAATGAAATCGAAAAAGAAGGAGGGAAGACAATTTTTTTTCCTTTAAAAAAGAACATAGGGAATTTAATTTACTTCATACGAAACAAAATTATTAAAAGGGTTTTTCTTGAGTATCTTTGATACGCTTTATAAGAACATTTCAGCAAAAGTTCAAGTTGCGCGATTTCTAGGTTTATTGTTTTAACTTGTTAGAATATTTTAAAGAACAAATAAGTGAAAAATAGATAAAGTGTTTTGAGAGATGGCAACATTTGAATACAAATTGCTTTTAAATATAATTTTCTTTCAGAAATTTCGTTCAGACAATATTTATGCATATCTAAACAATTATGCACAAGTACTTAATTATAATTTTGGGAAATCTAAAAATATTTTGTTTTCATCGAAAGAAAAATTGGGGTCCTATTTGCAATGGAATCAATCTTTATGCAAATAGAGAAGTTCTGGGCTTCTGAAAACAGTTACCAAAGACATTTTAATATCTTTCTTGTCGGAGAGTATTCTCATTGGGATTTTGTTCTCCTGGTATAGTAGTTGTTTACCGCGTAATGGCAAACCGCACATTGAGTTGACCAAGGTTTAACGAATTTCACTTACTACTCATGCTCAATGGTGTGTCATTGGCATGGGAGGAAACACCGGCGACTAATAAGCATAAGAAACCTTACACAAGCAGTTTGTCATGTATGTCTCATCGACTGTTAACAATTATAATTCTACGGAAATTTGTTTGTGCTCTGCATTTGCTTCTGTTGTATTTTATTTTAGTTTATTTTGTTCACAAACATTACATTTAATATCATTTATAATAATTTCTTTGACTTTAATTAATTTAAACTGGATTTATTCTTTAATTTGTTAAAGTATACAGGAATGGAAAGCGTGATAAATAATCAATTGCTTTTATTCCTCAGAAGTATAATAAGTAAATTTTCAGCTAATATATCTCGTAATGTTTCCGGTTTTGTAATCCTTCTTAAAGGAAAATTTGCATAGTTTACAATCTATATTTATACTCAAGTAATGAAGCAACTTACAACCTAACAAGTTTTAAAACCACGAACTGTTTACATCCAAATAACACAATATCAATCATATACCATATTTATCTTCTTTTAAAATTGTGCCAAATTTTCTTCCGGGCATGCGCAGTATACGAAATTCGTTTAACATTGATCAACTGAATGCGCGGTCTGCCATTACGCGTTGTTTACCCATAATGGATCCCATTTTGATATTTCTGTTAAAACCAAATATTGCATTTAGAAAATAATTCGTCTCCACTATACTTCATTACGATTCTAAGAAAAGAAACCCGTTCAACTAAAAATAGGGTATCATATAATAGAACGTATAAATATTCAAATATATGCGTAGAGACATTAGGTATTTTTTGGAAGCAGGCAAGATGAAAAATGAGCAAAGCCGTCGCCGGGAATCGAACCCCGGATCTCTGAAATACCGGCCCAGCTTGCAGAACCACTACACCAGGAAGGCACGCTAGGAAATCGGGAGAAATACCTTATATATGTAATCAAAAATCTGTAATACGAAACCATGATTTAAAAACAATCAACCAATTTGTTTTCACGTTGTTCGTAGAAGGCAAGGGAGGGTAAGTTGTATGTTTAAGATAAAAAGAAGCAACTGTGCAAAATTTAGCTATGAATACAGAAAACTAATATTTTACATAGAAATTCAAAGCAGCTTCAGCAACAGGTGTAATGCCCATAGCCTTGATGAAGAAATCAAATTTACTTCATACTATAATTTTAAAGTGCAAAGAAATAGTTTCCGAAGTACCTCATGAGCCAATAATCTAATGCAATGTGCAATTTGGAAAGAGAGCATTGAAAATTTGAAAAAAAAAAGGAAGAGATGGAATTGCCTTGGATATCTGAGCAAGGAACTTCGGAAGACATGAAATCATCTCAAATAATAATGCTTTTCAGCTGATGGCATTTTATTTTTAATAATATTCTGAAAGAGTTATCCAAATGTTTTAACTTTGTTCCGGGTATACAATTCTTCCACTAACTCTCATTGTGGGAGATCATCGCTTTGGGTTTCAAATATGCACATCATTACTAGATGTGAGTTTACATAAATAAGTTCGTAAAAGAAAACTTAGTCTTAACTTAGTTATCTTGACATATGCGATTAAGAAAACATCCTTATTCATTAACTTGTTTGTAGGGTTGCTGTTGTATCTGTGAACTAAAGTTAAATCCTGCAGACTATGTAAGGATCTTAAGTTTTACTAACGTTTATTTTTATTTTGAATCTTTACTATCACTTCTTATTTTCTACTTCCGGCCAGAATTATAAGCGTTAAGGTTTTTATGCAAAGTTTGTTTGGCGAACGCCAAGTATTTAAGTTGTGGCTTTTTGCCAAGCGAGAGAGAGGAAGCAGTGAGTTAAAGCAGGCCGCTTACCTTAGAAGTTACGCAGTTGCTGTTTGCCTTCCAGGCCAGAGGTTTTAATCCTCTTGATAAAATTCAAACGTATTGTAGTGTTCACAGTCTCTGTGCTACATACGCTTCCTGTTATTATAAGGCCAATCTTCCACGTTTATTATTCTAAAGTTAAATTAGAGTTTAGTTTTATTTTTATACTTTTACGTTAGACCCCAAGTGGCGGGTCAGTGTACTCCGAAGTACGGAAGTTATTGTATATAGAGAAAAATAAAGGGTTTTGTATACCCTTCGTCTGTATCCTGTCTACTTACCACAAATAGTGAACATAGCTTTAGTAAGCTCTCTGTTCCGAGTCAGGCCCTTGTATCTTCCCGAAGAAGGTAAGAAGGAACATAGAACCTGATAGTGGCACCCAACGAAGAAGAATAACCATGGCCGAGTTTCAAGAAGAACCTGTGCTGCCTGCAGAAACGGCTCAGAATCCAGAAATGCCAGCTGCCGCCCTGGAAGGATTGGGGTACATCGTCCAGACCATGCGCGCTTCGATGAAACCAGAAGCAACATTTAAGGGAAACTCACCGGTAACCAGTTTTTTGGAAAAATTGGATGACCACTTCATGCTCTACCCCGTGCACGAGTTTCAAAAAGTTACCTTAGCTACCAGCGCTTTGAGGGGCCAAGCGCTTAACTGGTTCAAATGTATAGGCAGAAGTCTCTTGGGTCAAGGAGGAAGTCCCACCTATACTTACGAAAATTTCAAGACTGCCCTACTAAAAGCCTTCCCTGTTGTAAGGGATCGTGCGAAATTAGAAATGGAACTTTTCAGTATATATCAACAAAGAATCGAAAACCTCTCGAGCTTTATTTTAAGAAAAAATCACGTTTTCAAGCTCTTGTATGGAAACCGTCCGGATCCTGAAATAATTCAAGTGATTTTGCCGAGGTTACTACCCCAAGTGCAAGACTTTATTGAATTAAGAAATCCGACTACACTGGAAAAGTTATTTGAGCTTGCAATCCAGTTTGAAAGTAGAAGAACGGCGGACGTCGAAAGAAGACGCCAATATCAACAACGAAACCAATTTGGTACTCCAAGATTACAGCAAACTCAAGAACACGGCTACGGAGAAAAAGCGAATCAGTGGGCAAGGAAACCCGAGCATTCAAAAACAGCCGGCGAACGTCGACAGTTCAATAGCAACCCAGGAAAAAAGTCTCAAGGCCAGGGGAAAAAGAAGGAAAGCACGGAAAGGAAAAATAATTTAAACTAAAACGGGTTTCTGCTGACGAGAGGGTGCGGAAATCCGAAGGTCACGAAAACCTCTCTTCCTTCAAGTTAAATACAGTAATGGTGAAAAATCTGACTCTTCCGAAGATTGAAGTCTTGGTGAATAATATCCCAGCCACCGCACTCCTGGATACAGGCGCGCAGTGTTGCTGTGTGGCAGAAGATTTTTTTTCGGAAATATTTTCGCAAATACCGCATATATAATGCGGATAATACGACAGTGTTAGCGGCGCAAGGAGAAAAATGTAAGTGCGTAGGTAAAGTACCTTTGTATATCCGTATCAAGGACGAACAAATAAAGGTGATGTTTTTTATAGTAAAGAATCTGCAAGCACATTTAATTTTAGGAATAGATTTTCTTTCAGAAGCCCAAGCTACGCTGGATTTTAATGAAGCGTCCCTTAAGCTGACAATGAAACCAGTTCGTACTGAAAACGCTGAACCGCCGATGTTAAAACTTGACCACCTGCCTAATGACGAGCAAGATAGAATCCGACAAGTGGTAAGTGAATTTGCTTCGTTATTTAGTGATATTCCAGGATTTACTCAGGTTACTAACCATAGTATTGACACCGGAGATGCAATGCCAGTTCGCCAAAAACCATACCGGTATGATAAGAATAAGGAAAAAATTATAGAATGGCATATTACCGATATGCTACGTAAAAAGATCATAACGCCAATCTCAAGTAGTTATGCTAGCCCGGTGGTTTTATGTAAGAAAAGTAATGACTATCCTTTGGAGCATCCAAAAAGGTGGAGATTCGCTATTGATTACCGTAAATTAAACTCCATAACTAAATATCCGGTATATCCGTTACCGATCATAGAAGAAATTTTAAGGAACATAAAATCAACCAAATTTATGACGACATTAGACTTAACGACTGGTTGTTTTCAAATAGGGGTGAGGCCTGAGGACGTGCCTAAGGCTGCTTTTATAACCAAGTCTGGCACTTATGCATTTTTGCGTATGCCGTTTGGCCTTTCAGGGGCCCCGGCAACATTTCAGCGATGCATGGACATTGTGTTAAGACCTGTTCTTGGAAAGTCCACATTTATCTATTTAGACGATATCATTATTACTAGTGATAATCTCGACCAACATGTACAGGATTTAAGACAGGTGTTTTCTTTATTAAATGAGGCCGGTCTAAAAGTTAATGTCGAAAAGTGCAAATTTGCAGCCCCTGAATTAAAATATTTAGGTTACAAAATATCTCAAAAAGGGATCGAGACAAATGAATCAAAAATAATCGCTGTACAAAAGTATCCGACTCCAAACACGGCAAAGAAGCTCTCTTCTTTTCTAGGACTTTGTTCATATTATAGGTCCTTTATAAATAATTTTTCAGCTATTGCTGAACCATTGTTAAAATTAAAAAGGAAAAAGGCAAGATTCTCGTGGACGGCCGAAGCCAATAGTGCTTTCGAAAAATTAAAACAAGCATTAACGCAAGCCCCTGTGTTGAAATTTCCTGAAAAGGATGAGAATTTAGAAATTTCAGCGGATGCTTCGGATTATGCGGTAGGAGCGGTACTTTTGCAAAATCAGCAGCCCGTGGCATTTTTTAACCGAACTTTAAATCAAACACAAAGAAACTATTCCGCGACCGAGAGAGAGGCACTTGCAGTTCTGTTAGCAGTGCAAAAGTTCCGAGTCTATTTTGGAAAGGCGCCGATAACAGTGTACTCTGATCATGCGGCGGTAACTAGATTGTACTCAGGGAAAAATTTATCCCCAAGGTTAATAAGATGGGCACTCAAGCTGCAAGAATATAATCTGGTAATCAAGCATACCCCCGGAAAGGAAAATATCGTAGCAGATGCCCTATCAAGAATTAAAATTGACGAACAAGGTAATGCCGTAAAGGTGGCAATGCTTACAGCATGTACAATAAATTCCCGAGAAACTGTAATAACCGAATTGGGTAAGGATCCTGAGTTTGGAAGTATTTATGAGTATTTGAAGGATCCTGAAAATTTTAGCCACCAAGATATTGTGGCGATAAGAAATAGGGCGGCCCATTACGAACTAATAGATGGTCTATTATTTTATACAAAAACTACGAATTCCAACAACGAATTTCGACCTGTTATTCCAGCTAGTCTTAGATTAAATATCCTGCAGGAGCTCCATGACAGCCCTTTAGCTTCTCATGCTGGTATTCGAAAAACTATCCAACGCGTACGCGAGGCAGTCTACTTTCCTGAACTGCAAAAGTTAACAAGGGCGTATGTCCAGTCCTGCCCAACATGTCAAGCAGTTAATTATATTAATTTCCGCCCGGCCGGGTTTCTAAATAGTATTAAATCCGAATTTCCAAATGAAATAATTGGCATCGATTTATTGGGCCCTTTCCCAAAAAGTCAGTTAAATAAAAGTCGCTATCTCCTTGTTATGGTTGATCATTTTAGTAAATGGACCGAAATTGTTCCCTTAAAACGAGCCTCCGCAAAATTAGTTACTGATTCTATTTTAAATAAATATATTTTAAAATACGGGGCGCCCCTAAAAGTTATATCGGATAATGGTCCTCAATTTGTAAGTAATATATTTGAAGACATGTGCCAAAAACTAGGCATACGTCATTTAAAAATGGTCCCGTATCGGCCGCAATCAAATATAGCGGAACGGGTCAATAGAAATATGGTGAAAATTATCCGTAGTTATGTTAAAAATTTTCATAAAAGCTGGGATAACTATGTCAATGAATTTGCTTTCGCCCTTAGAACCGCAAAACATGATACAACGGGCAAAACACCTGCTGAGTTATTTCTAGGCAGAAAGATTATAACACCGTTAGATAAATTATTTTATGTGCAACAAAGAGCCCAGAATTTAAAATGGGTGATATAGAAAAACTAATAAAAGAAGCAAAAAAGAATACGGAAGTAGCACAAAGAAAACAGAAGCTCTATTATGATTTGAAACGACGGGGAGTAACTTATAAAGTAGGGGATGAAGTTTTAAAAATTAAGCATTCACTTTCTTCAGCACCAGAAGATAAAACTGCCAAATTTTTTCCACGATTTGAAGGACCATATGTTATAGAAAAAATAACTCACGCTGTAGTAGTGTTAAAAGCCAGAAATGGTGAAACCTGTTCCGCAAACATTGATCAAATCAAGCCCTACTTCGATCGTAATAAAATGCAAATCTTTTCAGATCTTTTGCAGGATCCGGCACGGCAGACACCGCAGGCACAAGCTCCAGAGGTGGAAAAACGACAAGTACAAGGCCAAGCCAATAAGAGACAGAAGCAAGTGAAAAGAAAATTGCCCCGCGGGAAAATTGAAGGTAACAAGGAAAAGAAGCCATTCCACCGTCCAGAAAAGAGAGTTCACGAACACCCCCAGAATGAAGAAGGGAGAAGGACGACGTATGGGAAGAGAACCAGGAGAAATGACGGCAACTATAACCCGGCTCTAAAACGGAAGATCGACTCATCCGACATCACTCTCCGCAGTAAATGTAGCCGAACTGCGGAAGGGCCATCAGCGGCGGAGGAAAAGTTACAAGGAAAATTTGAACGGCCAACAACGAGGTCCAAGCAGAAACACGACAGAAGTTTCCCGGTTCCGCCAAGACCAGCTGCCATCAAACGGCCAAGACCACAAGCAGAAGAGAAAAGAAAGGTATTCAAGGGTGGCCGAACTGGTGAAAAAAGGAAGCTTCCAGAGGAAAGCACTGAAGGGCGAGCCCGTACAAGAAGGAGGATAAATCAAACTACTATCTGCAGTACCTTTAAAGACTGGGCCCGGAAAAGAATGTCCGAATATTACAAAGATATGTAAAATTTTATGTTACTTTGCAAACTTAAGTTAATCTTTCATTCTTACTGCAAGTGGCAGATTTCAAGAAGTTTTACCTCATGCGAGGTCTACCTTTATCGCCAAAAGGGCGAGAAATCAGTTGTTACCGATTTTGGTATTATGTTTTTTCAATTACTCGCGCGTAAAACTAAAGTTGATGTATAATAGCGTTGTGTAAAAACTTAAATATTGTAAAAAGTTATTGTATAAATTTTATTTAAAACATTCTAGCAAGAAAGAAGTTTTAGTCTGAAAGACTTTTTGAAATGTATTATTTCAATGTAGAAAGAATTGGCACTTGCTTTGAAAAGAATAGAAGTTAACAATGTACTACTAATGTATGTTTTCAAATGTGTAAAATTAACGGCATGTTGATATGTTCTTATATACATGTGAACTGTTATTTTAAATGTTAAGAAATACCGTGATATGGTAAAAGTGAAAGTAATGTTAAAAATTTGTTATTCGTGTGACTGTAAAGACTAAATCATGGCGAATATGTGTTAAAGGTTGAATGATGTAGTTAGGCTCTCTGACGCTACACTTTAGAGTTAGCCACTTTTAGAATAGTACCTCAGGGTTTAGAGTTGAAATTAGGGTGTGTTAAGAGGTCTCGTTATGTTGAATTTTAACACGATAGTGTTTTGATTGTAGGAGGAAGTGTGGCACACGTAGACAGAAACACATTCGTGTTTGGTGTTCTTTTACAACACATGTCAGAGAGCACGGGGAGAGATAATTAAAATAGTCATGAATGAAATAAGAATGTTAAGAGAAGTATAATTGTATATGTTACTTGCAATTTCATTGTGTAACATTTCATTAAACTAGTTTTCCTTCCAGAGATCTGGAAGGAACCAGAATTGAATAAAAGCTCCTGTTTAGATGCAGTACAGATGAAAAAAAAATTGTTGTATATCCTGGGAGCTGCTTGTGTAAAAACAAATTTCTTTCTTTGAAATTTCTAGTTTCTAGCGAAGTATATTTGTAAAAGATTGGCCTCGCGTTAGATTCTAGAGCTAAACGTTTTCAACAAGGTCGTTTTAGACCTCAGTTTCAAACTAATTAACTCTGGCGGGAAGTATGTAAGGATCTTAAGTTTTACTAACGTTTATTTTTATTTTGAATCTTTACTATCACTTCTTATTTTCTACTTCCGGCCAGAATTATAAGCGGTAAGGTTTTTATGCAAAGTTTGTCTGGCGAACGCCAAGCATTTAAGTTGTGGCTTTTTGCCAAGCGAGAGAGAGGAAGCAGTGAGTTAAAGCAGGCCGCTTACCTTAGAAGTTACGCAGTTGCTGTTTGCCTTCCAGGCCAGAGGTTTTAATCCTCTTGATAAAATTCAAACGTATTGTAGTGTTCACAGTCTCTGTGCTACATACGCTTCCTGTTATTATAAGGCCAATCTTCCACGTTTATTATTCTAAAGTTAAATTAGAGTTTAGTTTTATTTTTATACTTTTACGTTAGACCCCAAGTGGCGGGTCAGTGTATTCCGAAGTACGGAAGTTATTGTATATAGAGAAAAATAAAGGGTTTTGTATACCCTTCGTCTGTATCCTGTCTACTTACCACAATTAGTGAATATAGCTTTAGTAAGCTCTCTGTTCCGAGTCAGGTCCTTGTATGTTCCAAAAGAAGGTAAGAAGGAACATAGAACCTGATAACTTCACTAGACAAGATAGAAAGTTATCGCTACGTCTTAAATGGCCACTAGGTTTAAAACAGCTTTTCTAGTTAGTCTAAACTGAAAAGGGAGGCACAACGTTTGCTACGGATAAACCACCACTTGTGGCTAAATTAAACTAAGCAATAATAGAAAATTGAATGCATAAACGCTTAATATTGTATAAGACAAGGCATGCAATAGAATGAGAAACATTCTGGCTCAAGTATTTTTACAGGCGTGTAAATTTAAAGCATAGACTGGCGGGAATGCCTAAAATAAAGCTGAGAAAAAACCAATAGGAGACGCGGGAGACAGAAGCACTCTTGCTTTAAAAGCAGCAAAAAGCTAATTTGCATTCTGATGAGGAAAACTGAAAAAGTTACAGTATAGGTCAAAATCATAATAACCGGTTAATTAACATAAGAACCTTACACATTCTAACAGAATAATAAAACATAAAATCTCACAAGCGAATGCAGTTCAATTAGGTGCAATGTATTACAAAAAGTGATCAAAGATTCATGCAGAGAAGTGTAGTAAATTGAAGTGTCTTTAAAATTTTAAAGACATAGCGCAAGATTGAATTGTCTCACACCTTCGTTGCAGATAATAATGATGAAGTCCATTTTTATCCAAATATTTCCCCTTGACAACATAGCGAGCGTTACCTATGACATTATTAAGTTCAATTTCTGTTAATAAAAACAGCAATCTTGAAGCAACAACAGCAATTCAATAATATTTACTAAACTTGGAATGGAATTGAGAATGAATAAAATTAAATGATAATATACAAAACTTCATGCGTATACGTTCCTGTTAGCTCTTTCATAATTGTGACACGTTTTTTCTGTTCAAAGGATGCACTGAAATAATTCAGTGAGATTAATGCAGATTATAAAAAGCATTTCTTAAAAAGACTCAGAAAAAAAATCAATAAAACTTATGCAAAGAATGCCAGTTTCCTCATGTATGTTGAGGGGAACATAGGAGGAAATTTATTAAATTCTAAATCCAGAGCAATATATGTTAAATAGACTAAAACTTCAAATATCATTAAAAAGGAATGCATCTCATCTGTAGCAAAACTTTCTCGTAAGCTCCCCAAAATATTAAATGCATTGTATTCACCAGTTACAGCCATTTACATATTACACAACGAACGCTTCTTCAGCACAGTATAACATATAAACAATGCGCATTATTGTATATCTATATCTATATCTATCTATCTGTTTCTCTCTCTCTATATATATATATACATATACACAAGCAAAGAAATATTTAAGATATATATGTAACTACATCATATTTGCATATGTAATATTTTTAGACTTATCGACGACTGGATGGTCGACAGAAAAATATAACTTAAATTAGTATATTTGAAATTGATAACACTATTAAATTCTGAGGTTTTCAGATATGAAAAATATTTTACTTTTTCTCATAAAACTGCAAAAATCATCCAAGAAGCCGAAAAAATATTTTCGACAGCTATATAAGCGCAGAACTCAAATAAAACTCAGTTTATTGACATTTCTTAATAGATATTGGGTAAAATATGGTTATAGGCTGAGTGTCAATAAAACAGGTTTTGAATTTGAAAACTTCTGTGATATACAGCCAATTAAAAAATAGTCTCGGCTTAACATACGAATGTTTTCTAGAAATAAAACTGAAGATAGGTGGATTTAAAAAAATTTTTTTTTGGTATAGCATTGCCAAAACATGATTCAGGATACTTTTCTATATTTTGGTGTATTACCAAGTTGTCATTTCTGAAAAGTGACTTTAGTTTAATTTTGAAGAAACGAGACAAATAATAAAAAAGTGCCTTGTTTTACAATGAAATGCCACCGAATTAAATACAGAGAGCATTGTGAAAAATAGTAATGCTGATGCCTAACTTCATCAAGGAAAAATAAAAGGTTCTCGATAAACTCAGTTTAAAAGGAAATTAATAATGAGGATTTTATTGTCTCATAATATCAAGAACCTGGCCAAAATACACTGATAGAAGAAAGAGAAAGATTAATCAGACAAAATGCAAGGGACAAGTAGCCTTGAATGGTCATCATCTTTGAATCCTCAGGAGCGTTTTATGTAGCTTACGACCTTTCTCCTGCCGACCACCCAAATGAATGAGGGATGAGGGATCTCGTCCGATGGGCAGTAGATGAACTGCACAACGCTAACTTCATTGTAACAGCTTCAGAAGCAGAAGAGCCATCAGCGTTGAACTTCTCACGACGCACTACAGGGCTCAGCGTCTTGTTAAAACACAGAACACCGTAACTGAATCATTGATGAATCAACGCGAGTAGCATGGAGTGACAAGTTTCGATTCCGCCTGTTCCATACTAATGGCTGGCTAAGAATACGGTGATAGCCCCATGAAGCCGCGGGTTTAGTATGCCAGGTTATAATTGTGCAGAATCATGATAGTTTGGGGATGATCTGAAGCGGAATTTTTGGGGTTAGTTTAATTTATCTAAATATGGCAATGTATACGAGGATTATATGACTGAAAGGAGGGACGCCTTTGTCCTTGCTCTGAGTAAACCGCTTGCTCTGAGTAAATACCAGCTATGGCAGTTGAGTTGTTACTTCAAGAATGGTAAACTGTAACTTTCACAAAAAGAAACAGTATATTTTTCCATGTCTACTATCAGAGAAGATACGGTCTTAAAATCGTTTTAATAACCTTGTCATTTTTCGTAAATTTGTAGGGTTTTCCTTATTTTGCATAACAAATTTATTTTAAGTTTGACACTTTTACTGAACTTCTCAACTTCCCCTCACATTCTCTCGCCAGGATGTAAATTTAAAGTTATAAGTAGTCTACAAGCCTATATTGAGAAGTAATTACATGAATAAATATAGAACACACTGCATTATTTCTATACATACACAGGTTTCTAAAAGTTACGGAAAACAACAAAAATAAGCCAATCCGTATAAAATTTGAATATGTTCTGAAATAAGGATTTCTGAGTGTGCTCAGTATACGAATTATTAGCGCTGCAATCGTGATACATCATATAAAAGGAGCATAAATTTGACTGTTTCATAACAAGTCTGCAAATTTCAATGGGATACGAAATTTGGGATAGCCAATTTGTAACAATGACCTCCAGGCATCATTTGCCCTAATAACTTCAACGGAGAGCTATTGGGAAACCAGAGACAAAACAAAATCAGAAAAAATGACCAGGGAACTAAATGTGAGACATTATGTGGTTCATACCCAAGAACGGCCAAGCGCAAGGAGATTCGATGACCGGTAATTTTTTTTATGCGCACGAAAAACTAGAACCTCAACTTCGACTAAACACAGATCCTTCTTTGCTGCAGTCACTGGGAGGTTGCTGTCAACGTCAACCGTGCGTAGAAAGCTTCACGGGAAAGGTCTGTACGCGCTGCGGCCAGCCATTTGCGTGCCACTCACATCACGTCATAAAAGGCAACGTTTGAGGCGGGCACGTCGACATATCCACTGAACAGATGATCAATACAGGGCTGTTTTCTTTAAGGATGAGTCCCGTTTAGCGTCCAAGGCGATAGCTGGCATTATTTGATTCGGAACCTAGAATCCGTTATCATCCATCAAAACGCCCGTGAAAGAGTTGCATACGGAGGAGGAAGTGTTGGGTTTGGGGTGGATACCACTCCAAACCCAACACTCTTTAGATGTGTCAAGTATCTCTTTAGATGTGCGCACGGACTTCCGCGTCTTTCCAAGTAGAAACATGAAATCTGAGACCTACAGAGATGACATCCCTGACGCGTATGTGCTCCCTTATGCCGAAGCAGTAGGTGATAATTTCCTGCAACCGGACGTCAACACTAGACCGCACAAGGTTCGCATTGAGGATGATTATATTCAGCAGCAAACTATTGACCTTGCGGAGCAGCCAGCTCTATCACCGGATCTGAATCCTATCGAGCATGTTTGGGATGCTTTAGGAATACTTATAGCTGCTCTCAATCCCCTATTCAGACCTTTGCCGCGCTTGCAACTGCTTTGCAACAGCAATGGCTTTCACTTACTGATACCTATGGAACTTATAGACTCTCTAAAATGACAGCATCGCACATCACTGTATATGCTGTGTTGCTTCTAGAGTAGATCAAACTCCATACTAAAGGTAATTTTCCTATACCAAATTGACACATTCGATTTGTTTATTTTATATATATGCTAATTTCTATAAAACCAGAATTGCCTGGTAATTTCTTTTTATATTATTTTATACCTTAATCTATGTTGTATACTATGAGTCAGTTTCAATGAATTCTACAGTAACGTTTTAAGTAAGCTTCATTTTTGTGATTTTTCTTTAATAAATGATAACCTGTCTAGAACTAACCTAGAACAATGCTGATCTGTGTTCACTCCGTGAGTTATGGCTTAGCCAGTTCAGGTTATCAGCAAGTTACGTTAAGAAATAAAACCGGGTAACTTTCATCAGTAAATAAGTATGACAACTGAAATATCTAGATCGGGTATCTTAATGCTATAGTCAAACTTAACCGAGATACTTGAAGTTGTACTGTGTATCATTTATTGCTGGCACGTACTTTCAAATGATATACGGCGCGTATTCTATTTACGTGTTCAGGAAACCGAAAAACTTTCATAAGTTAAAAAACAGCATCTTTCTGTTCTGACGCTTCCACAATGCTTTGGCCCCTAATTGCTCTAATAAACAGGATTCACCTGAAATTCTTTCTTTTAGGTATTCGAAGGCTTATTGTGCTTCCCATTCTGCAGTGTTCTAAGCCATTTCCTGACTGGCTTATTATGCTTCAATTTATGCGCCATATATTCTTGTTTCTTCCATAGGACAAAATGCGCTATAAATGGTCTGTTGCTCTTTCGTTTTTGCTACGGAAGCAGAATTATGGCTACTTTCTTTAGCTTTTATGACGCAGAGAGCCATTTCCTGTCTTCTACAGTTAATGTTATTTCGCTAAATCTGTTATGAGTTAATGAGAAAATTCTCAGATGCCTTGGCATATCGTCGTTTTTTTTTAATAGCATGTGTATATTATTCTACAAGATAATTTTTATGGAATTTCAAAATGAAAAACTAACTGAGACGAATTATTTATAGAATATACTTCCTCATTCAATGCCATGCTCATAATCTCTCTACAGTACTTCCCCAATTTTTTTTAATTTAATCATTTAACATTTTAATTTCTTCTATAGCGAAATACCTTATTCATATTGCATTAACCAATATTCAAATAATACTGGATTTTTGATTACAGTATAAAACATTTCTTTCGGCGATGGAGTTCTGAAATTTTATATTTTTTACATCACACTTTGTCTCACGGCAGAGCAAAATTATTAGAATTTTAGTCAGAGCAAAACTCTCAGGAAATCAAAAACTAATTTGAGCTGATTGGAAAATTCAAGTATCTTCTACGTCGCATAAGGAACAAAATATGCTAGTTCATTAAAAAGGCAATTCTTAACTATTACCATACAAATTTTTTTACAAAAACGTTGCATTAATTTCTTATTACAAAGTTAACATTTTTTATTCTGGTCTCAATTCTTCTGTTGTAGTTTGGATGATAAAATAAGCTATTGGAAATTTATACCAAACGACGAGGAATCAAGGGCCAGACGAGATCATAATTATCTTTCCACTTCCTCAGCTCAAAATAATTTTTTTAAAAATAATGATTCAGTAAATTTTGATTTTAAATTACCAGTAAACAAAACTGGATTTAATTTATATAATATTTCAAGTTTTTTGTTTCGTTTTACATGCGACCCGTAGCTCAAATTGAATAGAATTTAGAATCTATTTGCTACTTCAACCACTTTTTATTTTTTGCTAATAATTTAATAACTTCAGAGTTAAGTCTTTCATATTCATAAAGATTTATCTTGTTTAGTTAATGATTTTAAATCGAATCCAGTCTTTCCTAACGCTTTTAAAATTCTGTTAATTTTGCAGGTTTTTTTACTATTTTTACTACAGATGACGCTTTGTTCGTTTACTACCGTAGGATATAAATATGACTGCTGCGGCCGCTAATTAAAGTCTCCCAGTTTTCATTGCTTCTGATGAAGGGACTTACCCGTTTTCCCTCGAAATCGATTGAGTTATTGACTAAGTCTACGCCAAACATAAAGATGTTTCTTTTCTATTTTATGAAACTTAATTGTTTTTAGCGTAATAGTCTTTAGCGTTTATGGGTCTTTAGCGTAATAGTCGTTTGATTCAGATCCTCTTGAATAGACTGTAAGATCTCACTGACCATTTAACCCGTTAAGATCGTATGTCGACTCCCAGCCACCAAAGCTTATTTTACCGGTTTAGTCGTGTTCCTGCTCTTAGGTACCACAGCAAAGAATCCTGCTAATCATTTATTAAATTAAATCGAGAAACTTAATAATCCTGAGTATTATGTATTACTATTCTAATACGACCGCAAAGGGTTAAAACTTTCTTCCATATCGATATGCTTAAATCATCGATATGTTTAATATGTCATTGATTTTCACCAAATTTGGATTTCTTCCATTTTCTTTAATATCAACATTTGAATTTTTGCTATTGACTATCCGTTTCATCACATTTTCCTTTTGTTATATTTAAAAGTTTGATGACAGAGCACCTTTAATATAAAAATTTCTACTCCGTCCAAATTTTACAGTTAAGTCTTAAAACTGGAGTCGCTGCATTATCACATCGAAAAATAAATTATTTTTAATATATCAACATAAATGCAAAATAAAATGTTCTAAGGTTTAAGCTAAAGTCCATAAAAGTAGAGAAAATTTCATAAAAGTCAAAAGTCTATAAGGTAATTATGTATGTTGAGCAGTAGGTAAAAATATCGAGCTAGCGACTCGTGATGAGCATGAGAAAAATACGAGTACAGGCAGTTACGAAAATATAGGGCACATAATATATAACTGTACGTAAAAAACACAAAATAAAATCAGAAACTGATAGACCAAAGTAGTCAAAGCACCATTACAAAATTTAAATTGTATACATGTCGAAAAATGGTTCAAAAAGAGTCGAAAATGGAAAAAGTCTAGTTTCCATTTATACTGGATAAATTTCCACTAAAAACCTCTTCTAATATGTAAAAACAGACAAAATTTTGGTCTGTGGGAGTAGGAGCAGCAGGAATTTCCTCCAGTCGAATTCGTGATTATTTTAGTTACATCAAAAATAGAAAATTCTTGTATACTTCTCTAATGACCTGCAAAGCATTCTTAAAAGTAGAGGAGATATTATTTGTAGAGCTTTTTATTCTGACGTCTAGTGTTGGGCTTAGCTGCTCTAGGGAAAGGTGGAAATTGTGTGTGGTCTTTTGTATTGACTTCAGTTCGAATTTTCCTATCCTAACTAAGTGATATGGGAGGAGTTTTTTGACAAAGAGGTGTCACTTTGAGTCCTGCGGAGAATATGTCTACCAAGTGGCTCTGAATGAGTCTTAACATTCTGTTTCTTAGCATTTGGGTTCTTCGAATTAATTGGGTTATTGGGACAAAAACGAGTTTTCATTCCATTACAAATGGAATATATTTTTATTTATATGTAAAATATATCTAAAGCCGGTTTGTTTTGAATGAAATAGTTTAGTTCTTTGGAGAAATAATGCACCAAAAGCCTAATAATATTTGGGAGAATCAGCTGCAGGTATTCATTATTATTCATAACTAGGTGTACCCGCCCGGCGTTGCCCGTGCATTTAGAAAATGCAGATAAGTGAATAGCGCAGGAATAGTAGTGTAGGACATGTAGACTGTCTCTCTCTCTCTTCCCCCCCCACAAGCTACAAAAAAGAAATGAATTGTAATTAATCGATTTAATGTATCGTCAAAACAGCAAACTAACGCTAGAATAAAGAAATCAATTGTTACAATCGAACGTTATTTGAAAACAAATAATAATATCAGTGAGTCAAAAAAACCGTGATTAATTAATTATAAATTATTTTTTTAAAATTTTTCTAATTCAAAAATCGAAAATCGGGCTTCGAGGTCTGGTGGCCAGCCCCTTTGTGCTTCCGTATAAAAAATTCCAGGTCCCTGCGTGCGATAGATTTGGCTGGAGAGCTCAGACAGACAGACAGACACATTACACTTGCTTTTATTATTATAAAGATTGCAAAGGAAAAATCGAAAATATCTTTACTTGGTAAATAATATTAGATTATGCTTTACTATGAACCTTCTCTTATAAATTTAGTCTGTTAATGTATGAAAAGTGCTGTGATAATACTAGGTAAACAAAAATGTTCTGTCGGATACTTCAAGATGCAGTAAGTGGTTGGTAAAAGTTATTTTATCATCAAATTAACCACAATTCATTTGTATAATGCTTTCTCGATGTGTCATAAGCTCATATATAATTTCTTCATACAATATCGTATATTTATATGCAAAACAAAATCTGGCTATTATTTACTATGTATCTGGCTGTTACCTATCTCATTCGGGCCTCCTTACAGAACTGTATTGTTCGCATGTTGTTTTCCAGACCACTAAAGAAATCATAATCGCTTCAGCAGATATCTATTAAATTAGCAAAAGCCGTAATGTATTCTATTCCAAAATAATAACTACATATTGGGTCATTTTAACTGTGTGTGGTTTTCTATTGTACTGCAAGAATTGGATTGTTTTCTCTTCGAATGGATGCTGTTTATTCAAGAAAGCTGTACTCAATCAAACTCCTGACCATAGACCTCATATGATATAACCTGGACATGAAGAGGGTAACGGTTCATGACGCCAGCAGTTTATCCCGAAGTTTCTTATGAAGGATTGGAAGCTTTAGAGTCTACTAAAAGGGATCCCTTGCAATAAATCAATGATATTTTTGCTTGTTTATGAAGTAGTGGACATATATCTCACCATATGTTAGCGATAAATTCAGAAACAGTTTCTTTTTGTGACACCTTCCTGAAGTTCCTTGCTCTCTGCCATCTCGTTTGGTACTCCTTTTCTAAGCTTTTGTACGTTTTCCAATTGCAGTAGACAGAATCACTTAAATAAATACATTAAACATTCTTGAAAGTTGTGGAATGGTAAAAATGAAATCGGAGTTCTAGTGTCCTGGTGAGGCAAATCCATTGGGGTGACTGTTGTTGAATGCGTTTTGTTTGGGTTGCGTGTTAACTGTATAAGGAACTAGAACTGCATTTTTTATAACTCTACGAAACACACTATTAAAATATCATAATAACAAATTGATTTCCAACATTAAATGCACAGACGAAATTATTTAGAAGGTAAGTCCAAGTTATTTTCCCCTTTGATCTTGCTAGCAACAGCAGTCTCTTTAGTTGAGAGTTTTAAGAGACCTCTGAATACTTGCTGTGTCTTGAGGATTTTGAAGACTGAATTAGTTAAGCCTTTTTAATGTTTTGGTTGTGTTTTAAGTCCTCTGATCTGTTATAATTGAAGACTATATCAGAGGAGCTGCAGAAACATTGGTTGTTCAGTCTCCTGAAATTGTGAGGCTTTGATCTCAGACACATTCGCTATCGCAGTATCTCCTGATACGGTCGCTAAAATCGATAGTCCCTGATTACTAAAATGGCCTGATACTGGTCCTTAAGTTATGACTTTTGTAATGTCGAGTTGGCATTAAGATGCGTTATTGAATAAGTTATTGCTTTTGTAATGTCAGAGCATGTCGACTCACACTAGCTCGTGACAGCAGGAACATTGTGAATTGGGAGGGGGACAGCAAATATGAACTACTTAACTTTATGTGGTCCACGGCAAAATCATCACTGATAACATTTTTCAAATCAGCATCATTAATGAGAGAGAGATTTTCGGATCATGAAGCATCACTCAACGATTTCTAATTTTTAAGGAGAAATCCTTGCCTACTGGTCCATACATGTACATGTACGATTATGTTCGCTTTTTCAATAAACACTGTTGAATAGCGAGCAACTATTTTTTTCTTTCCTGAAACAACTTACCATTTGACGACTTTCTACATACATCAAGGGAAAAATATTGCTAACTTTGTTGACATAAGAAATTTATTTTTTGTTATTTAAGAAATAACTTAACTGTAGTATTTTATCTCTCATAATGACAAATAATGTCAGACCCATAATGCCAATATTTCATAATGAATCATAATGTCAGATGACTTACGTTATATGCGCGAGTATTTTTCAAATTCTGAATGCGTTTGCAAGAAAACAATATAGTTTTAGGCTTCACATTAATGAGTTCGAAAAGCTAAACAAAATACCACGTGAAAATTTAAGGAACTTACTTATTTAACTAAACATGACCCTTAGTGAGACTATCAGGCTACTTACAGTTCCTTGTTTGAAGAAATTAATTCTGAGAAGAAGATTTAAATAGTCATTTTACTAAAATAAAATTACAAGTACATGGTTTGTACGAACATAACAATTTCCGCTAGTCATGGGATTTGAGTTAACATAAATAATAAATTAAAATTGAAGTAGTTTATCATCGGAAATTCGCAATGCCTATCCAAAGTTGATTCTGCTAATCTATTATAGCGAGAGCAAAAGGCTCACGGCAATCTACACTAATTTTTAGAGTTCGGTAAAAAAATAATACAACGGACAGCGTCGCTGCCAAAGCTCTCTCTTAACATTCGAGAAGTTCGAATTAATTTACGTCCTCATGCGAGCTGGAAAAGAATTGAAGTGATAGTGCAAATAACATAATAAATTATTTAACATAAACTTTACAAATAAATGATGATAAAATATGGAAACATACTACTACATGCAAGAACTAACCTAAATACCACACTTTGAGTGAAAAATAAACGAATATATATGTTTTGTTTTAATATAAACGTTATGGTAAAAGTGACAAAATATGTTTACTATATGTTTGCTAAACTTATGGCTAGGCATAAAATACGAGTGTAGTTTGTAATCTAATTTAAAAAAGAACATCATCCTTAAAATTGCCTCTTTATAAAATTCATTTATAACATTGCTTAATAAAAGTGATCCAATAATAAATATTTTTCATTTTTTCATAACATTTTAAGTACAAATGTGATGATATAGCAATAATAGTTTTATTTTTTTAAAAGCTTTATTTTCTGAAATGTGTTAATTTTGTGATTAATGTTTTACCAAGACGTTTTGTCTCAACATTCTTTAAAGGTTTAAAATACAGTAATAAGCTAATTTAACCATACTACGGATTTTTACTTAAAAATAAGAAATAATTAAACCAAAAGCGAAAAATAAAATCTTTATTTTTCTTATTTTAGAAGGAAAACGAATAATTTATTATATTTAACTTCACATAAATTTGAAAAAAAAGATTCCTTTTATTATTTCTTAAATATTAATTTTACGTACTTTATATGTTTTACATCAGTCCTTTTTTAATTTTTGTGGATGTTCGAGAAAGAACACTTGTTTTTATATTTTCTTATTTAAAAACATTAAAAAAACTCTTACGCAGCCAGATTAAAAAAAGCTTAATTTTCATTTTAAGGAAATGAGGGTAAGCTCTGGAAAAGCACGTTTATGTGATCTTGAATACATATTAGCTTCCAGACGAAAAAAAAAAAAAAGTTTCAAAAATGGTTTCTTTCAGTGTATGCAAATTTAATCTTGCGTGATCATATACTAAATAACAAAGAGGACACTTTTTAGTACCTTGTACGTATGAAAAAGTTTCAAAGCTTTAATTAGAAGCCTTAGAAACTTGTTATTGCATAGTTTAAGTTTCAAACACAATAATAAGTATAATTTCAAGGATAGTATTCGGTCTTCCTATATTTCAAATTGTATACTGCTGAAACAAACTATGCCTCAAGTTGAAACATGCTTTCAATATGAAAAAAATTGAAGTTTTTGCATTAAAAACTAATAATGAGATAATAGTTATGATAATATCTCAATTAATAATCTCTTTATTTTATTGAATTATGGAGTCAAATTGACAAATGCAATAAGTTAACATATATTGCAACTAATTTTAAAATAAATTGTACCTGCCTTGTGTCCACAATAACCAAATGATGAAAACTGGCAGTTTGATGTCTTACACTATTTCATAGTGACAAATAAGACTAGCAGTTGTTCACATGTGAAATAATTTTTTTTTCTAATTGTAATTGTAGGAACTGTACTCATCATAAGATCAATCAGAAAAATAGCTGATATGGACACCACATGACGTTCTTGTATTGTCCTATTAAATTATATATTTTTTTGCTGCTCTTCATTTAAAATTATTTCCTCGAACTTAATTTAAGATAATACATTCTCTTTCAATCAAATAATTTCTCACTCAACGACAAGGAAGAAATACTAAAAAACTCAAAACATCTTCATTAAAATTTTTGAAATACAGAAAAATCTAAGACACCAAATACAGTTAAAAACAGTTAAAAAAATTGTTACAATTAAAATTAGACTTTGTACACAAAAGAAAGCAATTTGGCCAACGACAGGATGAAAAAATATTCGCTGCACAAAACTGTAAGTTAAATTTTGGTCCAACCGGGGAAAAAAGAATATGAAGTTGCTGCTCCAATGGATTGAATTCACTTTTCTACTAAGAATTTCAAATGTAAACGAATGGCTGCCTCGTTAGGCCTAGTGCCACTTAAAGTTTCCATTTTTTTGATAATTCTACAACCATTGCGCATGCTGATTACCTAAAGGTATAAAAAAGTTAACTGGAGTGTAAGAACAACGTAATTCAACCAAAAAAAAAATGTACAGTTTACCAACATATAGGAATAAAAACATGGAGCACACGGAGGGGGGAGAATATCAAATCTAGAATAGTTAATTTTGAGGTCACCAATTATTTCTTAAAGCAGCCATCGTATTTTGTTATATCTTACACATGTATATGTATATGTATGTTTGGTGCGGCCAGTTACAACAAAAAAGAGAGGTACAAGAATATATGTTATAGCATTCCTATACACAAAATTTCAAAGTTCTAAGGTTGATGGTTTTTGAGGTATACAATATATATATATGTGTGTGTGTGTGTGTGCATGTATGTAAGATATAATAAAATACAATAGCTGATTTAAAAAAATAATTGGCGACCTCAAAATTAACATTCTAGATTTGGTGTCCTCCCCCCTAAATTCATCTTTCTCCCAAATTCGAGATCTTTTCACGTTACATAACACTGCTTGAAAA
The DNA here is from genome assembly GCF_044657685.1 of Stegodyphus dumicola. Classification (NCBI taxonomy): domain Eukaryota; kingdom Metazoa; phylum Arthropoda; class Arachnida; order Araneae; family Eresidae; genus Stegodyphus; species Stegodyphus dumicola. Next base: position 119,751,772 of record NC_140779.1, on the reverse strand, counting down.
ATGTAACTAAAATAACATTGGCCAATCATAGTTTGTTTCTAGAATTGCACCTTCTTTGGTATAAATCCTCTGGCGAGCTAACTCCGTAATTAATTCTGCGTCACGTCTGCTAGTTTCTACCTTGCTAATAGCTCCTCGCTTTGCTTCCCCATAGAAACTGCCTGCGTCTTAATTTTAAGAATCAATGTACATCGCAATTTATCGTATTTCATTACGATTGCAAAAATATCTATGGAGATGATTTTATGTGTTTGTAAATAAATACTGGAAATTAATCAAGTTCATGTTTCGTTATCTTCATCTGTAAGCCTTCACTCTTAGCCACGACTACTGCAAGCTGGTTTCTCTTCTGTGCTTCCTGAAATGATTACATATACAGACGTCACAAAAACAAAAATCCGTTCTGAATCCAAATTACAGTCCATTTTATAAATCAATTAGAAATCAATTTTTCAAATCCATTTTGCAATCCGTTCTTAAAAACATAATCCTTTATTTTGACTGTACATGTACATTTTAAGCGAAACAAAATGTCTAAATTGATTCCGTGATTAAAATACTTCGTTTACTTCGTACACAGAAGTAAAAAAAATCTGCTTCTCACCAAACATCACTCAAAATTTTTCTTGAAAGTTAACAGTGGTATACGTAGTCGAGAATAATTCCCTTTTTGCCACTTGACGAACGGAATTTCAAATAGATTTAACATGGATGGATGATGTCGAAATATTGTGTTTGCTGGATTGTTCTGAACAGTCAAACGTCTCGTCGGCATAAAGACAAAATGCGTAAAACCGTAATTCCTCTTTCCTCAAGACTAGTGGAAAAGCTTATCTTTCATGATAATGTTTTCAATAGTAGACTGCAGCTTTATGAAGGATAGTTTTATAGATGATGCTAACTTGCAGGCATCTTACAACTTCTTTACATGAAAAAAATGGTACTAAAAATGGAAGACCTTTATTCTAAACCTGCTATTTAGGACATGTGAAAAGATTAGAAATGGTTCGCCGTAGCGAACCTTTCTCGCCATTCAGCAGAGCGAGAAACCTGTGAGATGAGATATTTATACCAACCATTGCTTTCACGCGGTAAAATACATAATCGGAGTAAAAAGGTGAGACATCCTCTCACATTCCCTCCTTGCAAGCAAGACAAAGCACACTGATGTCATAGAAATTGAAGACTTGAATTCACTGCGATATAAAATACAGCTTATTATATATATATATATATATATATATATATACATAGCTGTATTTATATATATACAGTTTTCTAAATACAGTGTAATAGTATCTCTCTTAACTTTGTCACTACACATTCCCATTCTCAATTTAGCACTATATTTTCACGGATTGACAATAGTATGATTTTGACATTATACTGATGTCCAATATGCTGTACGATTAAAAATTCAAAATATAATTAAAACATACAATTTCTTCCATATTCTATACATGATATATCAATACAATGGTCGATTAATACCAGACCATTATATATCACACTATATGTCAACAGAGCCGCCCAACAGAGTGGTTAGAGACGCTGACTGCGGTACCGAACTGATGGGGTTCGAATCCGGGGAAGGCTTGGATGTTGTAAATGTATAGTGTCTGTGTAACATGGAGACATTCAAAGTATGCGGTGAGACAAAAATCATCTCGAAAAGTTTATGGTAGGGAAAGAGGTGCGGGATTCTCTCGGACCCGTCCCCCCAGAGGAGATCTACTTTAAAATTAGGGGTCAGAACTCAGCAAAGTTGGACTGTTATCTGTATGGTGCTCAAGGCTCTTGCCAACGACAGGCACAGTCTTGCTCTCCTTGCCACGACGAATTTGGTGGGCTTGTTCAGATATTGCTATCAGACAAACCAGATCTGCCACAGCAACAACATATGTCAACAGATTTACATTTTCAAGTCATTTTTAGGTACCATTAGCCTATCTGGTTTCTATCTTAACAATGATTTGACCATTGTCAGTGTATATACGTACAACATATTCGCATTACTCGTTTGAATTCAGTTTTTATTTGTTTATTTTGTTATGCATCTTCATTATTTAATTTTACACTTTCTCTTTGATCTTTCACATATTCCTGACAATTTTCAAATTATAAGTAACAGGAGTTTCCAGTCTTTTATCTATAACAATCACTAAGTGTCCATGCTATATTTTTTCTTGATTCATCGAAATATTCTTTCTTTCTTTCTTTTTTAATTTAATGACCTTAATCAACCCGGACCAGGCTGTAACTAACTACGCACACTAAACGTAAGCATGGACCATTAAATGTCTTTTTTATTTTAAAATATGCAGCGTAAAGTATGTTTCCTCATTTAATTTGACTAAATTTTTAGTAGCTTTAATGTGTTCCCTTTGATGAATGAAGTACTGTGAAGGAATTTTCAACTACTGATAGTTTCATAGCTTATGTCCATTGGTGTATTTAGGTCTCTGCCAAACATAACTAAATAGGATTTATCTATATAGGACTCTTATAACTATATAGGACTATCAGCTAGCAGTTATTATAGTAAAGTTTAAAAAATGCTAAGTTATCTGACCACTGCACAACCTTATTTTATAAAGAAGCTTTGCTCTCTTTCATCATTCGATGAACTCATTCTATGAATACTATTAGATTGGGTATAACAAAAAGTTCTCGATCCTCAGTATTTAGACCTTTTTAGAAAATTTTCAAACAAAACCGAAAAAAAATTGATCCTTTGCCAGATAATATTATTCTGTAGATAAAAAATTTTGAAAATATACATTTTGATACCTTATGATTGCTGACGAAGTAATGTTATATATGGGTATAACCTCTAAACATCTAGAATACTGATCAGTGATTATTAAGCTAAAAATTTTCCATTGTGTGATGAACGAAGTTTAACATCTATTTCAATTGGTAATATTTCTCTAGGACTTAATTATTTTTTTAAATACTCGTAACTGCTTTTGAAGATTTAGTTTTCTTTTCAAATATTGTTGATATACTTCACAAAATATTTTTGTGTCCAAAATTATTCCTTTTTATGAATTTATAAGGTTTATTGGCTCAGAAATTTCGAATTAGAGCACTTTATAAATAAGGTCTTACTAAGGAATTTAGAAATAACATTTTATTAGTCCAAAGGGGCTTTATCCTTGAAGGACTATTGTTTTCGTTTTGCGAAATTGCTTTGAAACATTATAAATGTTGCCACCAAACCAAACTGTTGCCACCAAATGTCAGAGTCTTGATTTATATTTGAAGAAATTAAATCATCAAAAAGCTGCATAAATGTATGTCTATTTCTCGCATTGTGATAACACAACGGTACATAGAGCCATCGAATTTTTAATGACGTAATCCTCCTACGAATATGGGCATGTGGAAGACCAAATTTGAAATTTGGAATTTGTTTTATGATCGATTTCCTATTTTGTAAAACTTTAACGAATTTTTGATTAACAAACTCAACGATTTAAAAGCGAGCAATAGCAACACTCTACGGCGGGGGGGGACATTTTTATCTCTAGCGGGCGCGGAACTGTGTTTTTCGAAATGCTTTCTCTTTACATGATGAGCTCTGAGTGTTAACTTGATAATTATCAAATCATTGTAGTTGTCAATAGAAGTTTTCTTACAAATTTCAGCATTACTGTTATTAGTTTTACTTGCAATATTTTAATATTTTGTCAATGTTTTATGTATACATTGACTGTTTATTTCCTATTTATTTGGTCGGAAGATGTTGATACACTATTTTCCTTAGTAGATTCTTCAGAAACTCTGGAAAGAAAATCTGCAGGATAGGAAGAGAACCGATCCCCTTGGACGAGAAGCTTACCACTTAAGAGGTCACTCGAGGGCGGAAGAGATGATGCTTAAAAAAAAAGAACGGTAAAGAGGGCCGTAACCTCAGAAATGGAACAGAAATAAAATATTCACATAATATTTAAAAATGGCAATAGTGGCAAAAAATATTGCTTTTAAATATAGGTTTGGTGTGGTTTAGTTGGTTATGGCAAAGTCCACTAGAACTTTCTGTTTAAGGGAAGGGATGCCTTTCTGGAGGATTTTATAAGAAAATCTGTCTCTTATACACGTTACACACGGGGAAAATCACAAAAAACTCATGCAGCTAGCCCCTCGCTTGGAATCGATCCCAGATCGAAAGTACCTGCGTTCAGGGATTTTACCGCTCTGCCGCGGATGGGCTTCGTATGTTTTATAATGCAGTTCAAATTCTGTAAATATAACAACCATCAGACAGCAGTGTTTGACTGCTTATTGTAACACTATTCAATACACAAATTAGATTGAATAGGTCATTCGTATCAGTATCATCCAGAAAATATTTGGGGATTCAAAAGGCGTCAGCGATTCAACTGAATACGTCTGAGAGCCGTCGTAAACATAGAACTGGAGACTTAAATTATGCGTCTGGCGACGTCAGATGGATTGCAATGATTTATGATCCCCCATGATTCTTGAATTGACCGTACTCAAGCTGCAGCTTAAATAACAGGAGTGTATATATATACACGCTTTGCTTCTATAGGTAAGGAATCATTAATCATTTAAATAAAGATTCAAACACGCGTTAACCATAATAATTATCGTAGATAATCACCATAATAGTAGTGATTAATTCTATTTTGTGATATTTTACTCTATTAGCACAAACTAGAAAGGGAATTTTTTCAAAGAAGAAAAAACATATTTAATTTTTAACATATTTTACTTTTCGTTCCTAAAAAACTCAAAGGATAAGAAAACATTCCACATTAATGATTTTATTATGTGACGCGTTCTATCAGTATGTCTTCTAATTATGGTAAAGGGCTTTTCATACGATTTGTTGTCAGAAAACACATGATCTTTTAATACCTGAAAGCCGGCTTTGTTAATTTAAATCTTAAAATGCCGCACCTAGGTAAAAGTGAAATTCTTGTCACTTCGCTTATCTGAGACCCAGCGATCTAGTAAAAATAAATGCACAGCTACATCATGAATGGTTCGGAATATTCTTTACTAAATCAGTTCGAAAGGCTCCACATGGAGGTAATTCCTAATATGTTTCCCTATACCGTTACCGTTTTCAGTTTTTGACACATTGTTGTCAACGCAGGCAAAACTAAGCATTCCCCTTCAAACATGGAAGCTTTTAGAAAATCGAATTAAAAATATTTTATTTTTGAATACGAAATATCTAGACGGAAAGAAATCAAATATTTTGGATTCATCCGCCATACAGCTCTCACTGTTCATTTTCAATAAATGCATTGCTAACATTGTACGAAAATTCATATTTTTCACAATGAAAGAGCGTTCGCTCATCGTGAGGTTAAGCGGTTTTTTACTTTAAAGAAATTCTTACTCTGTTCGTCTATTCTTTATACTTCCCATATATGAAAGAATATAGACTGTATAGACACTAAAAAATCCAAATATTGCAAAATAAAATACTATGTTTCGAAACACCATGAAATGTTAATAATCATGCACCCCTATCATGACTTTAAAAGGGAGATATATAACAACTTTGCTCAAAATGCCTCAAGTCTATTCTAGTTTTCTAAGCCAGAGACAAAAAACATTAACGTAACAAAAAAAAAGTCTGCGTTCCTTACAATGGGAAAATATCCTTCCCCAATATGGGAAAAAAATGAAAGCTTAATTTCGGATTTTACATTACGCCCAAAAGGACTTTTTTAATGTTTTGTGTGTTACTTTTATTTATTAAACATTATGTTCTTTGCACTTAAACTATAAAATTCAATTTAACAGCAATATCACAAATAATTTAAAAACGAGCATATGTTTAGAATTTCCGATACACAGTCTCGTACGCTGGAGATAATGTTTTTACGTAAAGTGTTGCCATTGCTTGCTTTGAAATTGTTAAATTTTTTAATCAAGAATTCATTAAAGTGTTACAAAATATGAAATCGATAATAAAACAAATTCCTACTTCCAAATTAGGGCTTCCAAATGCCCATATGTGGAAGATTAAAATTTGATGGCTCTGGTTACCTTTGTTTTATCACAATGCGAGGAACATTCATGCATTCAGGCAGATTCTTCATTATTTAGTTTAGTTAAATATAATACATTGCATTTCGTGGCAATAGTTTGAAAAGTGAATCAACACAAAATACCAAAACGAAATTAATAGCCCTTCTTCGCAAAAGCCCTTTGGGATAATAAAATAAAATAAAAAAATGCTACAAACGCGATCAGTTGATACCAAGTTCATCCAAATTCCAAGCTCAGGGAACGAAAGAGCTGACTCAGTTTAAGTATAGACACGATCATCGCATCAGAATTCGATTAAAGAAATGATCCTTAATGATGTGGAATTAACGTATGACTGAATAATTTCTCAGCAGGTCTATACCTCAAATCGTTTGGTAATTCTGTTTCGAAAATCCCATTTTCTGTCTGCGAATTTAGAGTCTCTGTCTTAAATTTCAGGGATTAATTCTTACCTGAACAGCCTAAAGCTATTTATTTAATCTTTTTCAGAGTGAAATGGTCAGAGAAAAAAGAGATTGCGCAGTGTCAGTTTGCGAAGACCTCAGCAAGGAACCCAGACCGTCACTATGGTTAGCCAAAAAAAAAAAAAAAAATTCCTACCCAGATACAGTTTATGTGGTTATTGGTATCTCTACATACTATGAAGATCTCGCTCATAAAAGATTTATCTGTAATGATTTTACATGAGAAATGCAATTACACAATGCTTTCGTTTAATTCCTGCTTATCTTCTATTCATAATAAATAAGATTAATTCGTTTGTTAATTTGTGGTACTAGTGCCGACTAAGTGATTATTTTAAGTAGAATCTTATTTTCTGTCGACAACAGCTCCACAGATCGGAACACAGGAGGATATAAACATTATTTCTCTACCAACAACACGGCAAGGCATCTTGTAACCAAGCTATATCATCTGCCATGCCTTTATTAGACTCAACAATCACGAATATCCAAACCTCGTTGAGGATCCAAGCTGCAAGAGAAATTTAACAAATATGTTTGATTTTACTAGATAGTAGCAAATTTATTAACATTAATGAAATTAATTATAGTATACATATTATTATTTTTCTATTTCGTAATGCTATCATTTTAATATTAGGATATGTTTCCCAATGCTTTACTAATTTCACTAGAGCTGTACAGAAAGTAAACATTTAGGGGGGGAGGCTGCATACCATTTGCTTTTCTTCATAAGCTTTGGAATTTGAGAGTAAATAAGTGACCTCTCAATTCCTTATTGATTTTTAAAAAATAAATGCAGTATCTAGGTGAGCGGATGGAAGGCAGTGTGGGCTAGGGAATAATAACTAGGAATTCTCCGAGTCTGCAGGTGTTCCAGTACTGCGTACATGACTGAATAATAAATGTAAGACGTATATGCAACCATGTGAGCGAAATAAATTAATACGTACATTAGTAAAAGTGACACATTCATATAGGTTTCGTCCTCGCATTATTTCGCTTGGAATCCTATTGCCTATACAATGAAAAATGAAAACCAAAATAATTACTCTGAATACTGCAAGATGATCACTTACCGTCAAAAAAGGCCAACGGATCTTACGTTTCGCATTCTCGCAACTCAAATTTATCACATGGTGGCGAAAATTACGTTATTAGAGAAGTAAAGCAATTTATCATTTGCTGCAAATATGACGTTTAGTCATATAAGCAAAAACTGGTGAGTAATTTGGATGAATAACGGATTTCTTATTGAAAACTAAATAAGAAGAGAATTCTTTTTGCAAAATGTCCCACATACCAGGAAAATAATTGCTTTCCTCAAAAATGTTTCATTTTAAACTATAGCGAAGTTGAAAATCCTTTCCTTTAAGTATTAAGGTATTGGTGCAGAAGGTTTAATTTACGGTACATCTTATCAGTATAAGAGAAAAGGTGTTCATAAACGGGGTGTACTGGTCAATAAATATTTACTACATTTATAAGTTGGAAATTATTAATCAGGTAAAATTCAAGCTCAGTATTAATATATTAGGTAATATTAAACTATGAGGGATCACTTTAGTGGGGTACAGGCCTTTTTTATGGGAGCAAAGAAGTTCTGAATAATGCATATTTCTCTCTCAACTATAATACGAATAAAATCTCATTTTGCTTAACTTTGCACTACATTTTAATGCAATCTACGCATTATATTTTTATGAAAGAATTGCGAATTAAAATTAAATGTGAGAAAAGGTTTCTTTCCAATGCAATAAAATACCGATTATCCGACAATCGAGACGAATTACTTCCGCCATGATTTAATTACCATACAATAAATTCAAACCAGGAGCTTTTAACAAGCCAGGAAATGCATATTATTATTATGGTTCTGTAAGTTTCTTTAAAGTTTGTATTGACCTAATCCTACTAACGTGTCTATTTTTAGTAGCTACTTTGGTTACTTACGGAAGCTTTGATAAGCATCGGTGTGCTTCGGATGCATTTCAGTTTAAATTAACATCTATGTTTTAGTCCATTCTTTCACAGTATTCAGCTATGGGTGACAGCCATTGAATGCTAATTTCTAATGACCAATGGGTTTTTAGTGTCAGTAAATCTAATGACCAACAGTTTTGAGGGCCTTTGTAAATCTAACGACCGACAGTCTTGATAGCTTTTGTAAATATAATGTCTCACCAGTCTTGATAGATTTTATAAATCTAATGCCCAGCAGGTCTTGATAGTCTTACTAAATCTAATGACCAACAGTCTTGATAGCCTTAACATTCATAGACTCATACTAATTGTCTAATAGTCTATAATAATGAATGTAAGTATGAACCTTCAAAATTGATATTTTTCATTTCAGGTATTAAAATATAAGTGTCAGGAATTCATTTGCATTCTTGTTTATAATTGCATCACTGAAAGTTTCCGTTTCTGTTTTGTCTAACTGTTGGTTGATGGCGGCATTGCTGAGTAAGCGATGATTATTATGTTTAAAATAATTAAAAAATTATCGGCATAGCACTTTCAGTTTATTGATACTGCTTTGCGTTTGCGGGTTTGTTCTTGCTTTTCGTGAAGTTCCCTTTCGGTGATATGGAAATGTGAAGCTTACTGTACAAAAAGGTAAGATTTTTGTACTTTTCATATAATTTTTTAATGTGAACGAAATATGTGTATCAGTGAGATGTTAATAGTCCTTTCCCTTGTTCCTTTTCTCTGTGAAGCCCAAATGTTCCCCTCCATAACCAACGAAAGACATCAGCAATATTTCGGGCCAAAGGACAAAGAACTGTTGAACTCCTCTCCTTTGTCAAACAGTTGATGTTTTGAATAAACCTATGCATCTGTACGTATAACAGGGGCATGTATTCAATAAAGTTATTTAGATCACTCGTGTGAAAGAAACATGTATATAAAACCTAATTATATAAGTATGGCCTTTTAATTAAATTAAATAAAAATTTAATTAAATAAAAATAAAGAGCATATATTATTGTAGAAGTCAAACAACAATAATCAACTTGTTAACAGTGCAGGACTAATTTCGATGCTTTAAACAGAGAACCACCTTTTTCAGCTGCATAAGTACAAATGAGCGAGACAGAATATGGTGATAAAATAAGATTTACTGGAAAGAAGTCAAGCTACTGGTCAAGCTATCTCTCTCATTTGCCCTTAGGCAGCTGAAGAAGGTGGTTCTGGATTTAAACCATCGAATCTACTCCTGCAAAATTTACAAACATTACGCTGATTCTTGCTGACTAACGTCGCCAATAATCGTTATTAGGAGTGTTATTTTAACCTAAATTAAATAATATAAGTGTCAGGAATTCACAGATTCTTCGAGTCCATTTCGTCGTGTAAAATCTTTTAACGTAGCCTGAACAGCTTTGCATTTAGAGCAAAGTAAGAATTTTTGAAGCGTATAATATATTGTTACGAATTTTGTACATATATACGTATTTCTAGCGCAATTATATGTCGAACTGTTGTATTTTTCGGTGTAAATGTCACGCGAAAACATTTACAGAGACAAGCTATGCCAATAAAGCAAGAACAAAGGGGCAGGTTCAGGTAACATTGAGTAAATGGTTATCTGGGTAATTTGAAGGGATATCGACAAGATGGCAATGGATTTGGCTACGATTTGACGACATTTTGGACCGATCTCTATATCACCATAATAAGTATAGTAATGGAATAAATGTAATTGATCACACTATTAGCTGTAACCGTAATTTGACCCTCACACTGCCTTCCAGTAATTTCAAGAAACAGAAAATACTAAAATATCTCGGAGGCCATGTGAAAACTATATAAAGCCGGTAAGAGCATCTACTATGTTGTTGTTGTTGATAGCTTTTACCTCAGCGTTGAGTTCCGAGTAAAGCTTCGTTTTTTAACTGCGCTTTGCATTCCGTTGTCTTTACGGTTCATAACAGTTAGAAGTGTAACTACTTATTGCACTCTGCGACATTGCGAAGAGTTGTACGACGAATTTTGTGGAATGTTCCTGGAGTGTTTATTTTGATAAAATAAAATTAATTAACCTATCATGGGCGCTGTGTGCATTTACTCTACTGCGAACTCGCACGCGCGTGACAATAAGCATGTAACAGTTCTCTAGCGCAAAGAAACGAACTTAAACAAGTAACAAAAGTAGAGTACTACAAAATGTAATTTTACATAACAGTAATAATAATTTTCAGTAAGTATATCAGGGTAATATAATTCCAGAAATGGCCGTGATAAGAAACACTTTGTAGGATTTCTGTGTGATTTCCCAGGTAAGACACAAGCAAGGCGTATTTGAGAATTTAAAATTTGTCCGTAGCTGAAATTGAAGGCTATGTCGGGAACTTGCAGATATAGAATATCAGGATAATGAAAACCGCTAGATCGAATAATCACCAAATGCCAATACATTACTGATTTTGGGATTTACTCTTAAATTGGCTTTCAACCACTCATCGTTTAGTTCCTTAACGTCTTATTGTATGTCACTTGTGGTGTTTGCTAAAAATCAACTAGCATTTTGCTATGCTAATTTCTGAAAAAATAACAAAGCTAATCTGTGAAAACCTGCTGCATTTTAAAATGCTTTTTGTTCACTTTTTATTGCGTGATAAATATTTACTAGCAATTAATGTTCGGGTATTATTTTAAGTATGGATTATCTAATCTTTCAAATAATCATTTTTGTATTAAATAAAAGAAAGAGGTGAACAATACTTGAGACATTTATTTATCCATATAATAAGAAAAGTGTTCAGCGTAGCCCATCGAAAACATTCCTTTTAGTGCCTTTCTACTATACATGCTACCTATTTCGTAACTGATTGCCGAAAAAGGAAAGTAATAGACTAGTGTCAGATATCATGACTTATGACATTAGTTCAGTGGGCACTCTGATCAAATACATGAATGTTATCATGTATGAGGTCTTTTCCAATTAAGGTATCATAAAGAAAACGAGAAAAGGAAGAAAATAAATATTTCCCCATGGGCTTTTCGAAAATACTGGGAGAGTACTTAATAGATGTTTCCATTAAAAGAAATGGTTGACTGAAATGTCTTCTTGGAATTGGTCAAGTGTGTGACATCTTAAAGTGCAGATTTTTCTTACAGATATAGCACTATCATCAGTTAACTGAAAGCAGTGAAATTACATTTTATTTCGTTTGAGCTGGTATGACATTTCGCCGTGGTGATATTTCTTGGGAACCCACTGTTCCCGTGACCTAACCTAAAAAAATGAAATCTCGCTTAAGTTTCAACTAGTCGTGTTAAGAATTTCACATAACTAGTCGTACAGATCTCTGCCTATACATTTCACGTAAGTCTGAACATGTGAGTGGTTTCAATACAAATTAAATAAAAATGCATTAATAAAAATTTCACGTGTTTACGTCTTGTACATTGAAGGAAGCTAGAATTGTTAGTTACAGTTGCTAATATTCGTCCGTATAAAGAAAACGAGAAAAGAAAGAAAATAAATATTTCCCCATTACTTAGAACTCATAATTTTAAGGTATATAAATAACCAATAAAGTAACTACTTAAATTTCAATCATGTATTTATATCCGAATTACTCTATCCTTAAAAAAAATTAGCCTAATTCGTTTGAATACGAATATACTGTTGTAAATGTCTAGTTAATTTACGTGTCCTTGGTACTAAAACCTTGGGGAATAGCCTAGCAACTATTCGCTGGTCTTCTTACAACTATAAAGGCAAGTCCAAAGAAGGGTTAAAATACCCTTTTATTCACTCAAAGAAAATATTTGGCAGACAGTCCCTCGGGCTTACAGGAAACCTTTCACTTGGGCTTAAACTTAAAGCAGAAAATAAGAAATTAAACTAATTCTAACTAAGCCAAATCTATAAAGAAATAACTAACCAAGTTGCCTCCTAATTGTTCTGAAGTCTTCTACAGAAGTGACTGTACTTCCCATTTAATAGTGGTTCTACCTCATTTACATAAAACGCGATACTGAAAACTCACACTGGCAGGGAATTGAAGGTGGAAAACAATAATTTAAAGAAAGGGTTTCAAAATTAAAAATATCTATTAGAAAATTAAAATAATCATTACACTGTTTAAAGGTGGAATTTATGTATACATTGTGGCAGAACGAAATTTTATGTAATTATTATACAACTGAGGAAGTATTCGTCGTTTTTTGTTCTTTGGAAATATGACGTATGACGCAGTGAATATGCCAGAGTTCTGAATTGATTTACTTTATAGCACTTCACATTTATGCCATCTTCAGTTACATCCCCCAAAAATTGAACAAGATAATATAAACCGTGCCAATGTAATAGAATCATTAACATGCGGACATTTATAGAGATCTACAGAAGTCCGCACGTCTGTGCATGTTTTTTTGCATGTGTATATGTTTTTTCTTTTTTTTTGTAGGTCTCTTCTAGGGATTTGACGCTCTTACGTATACAAATTCTTTCTAGAATAACTATAAATTTGCCATAATATTATGCATCCCTATCTTAAAGAATCCCCAGGCAACGTCCATACTCATGCGTGAGCATATTGCATTTAAAACGCAATATGTTTATGCATGCATCAAGTTTGTTTCTCTATTAGCGTAACTAAATTTAGTGAGATGTAACTAGAAAAAGCCGAAACGGGCTATCTAACGAATAACTTTTATAACGAAACAAAGTCAAATAAAATCGGCTATTTTTCCGAGATCACCAGCAAATTTAGGAGAAATTAGCGAGTTTTTCAAACTGACGAAAATTAAAATAAATGGTGGTAAAATGAGTAGCATTTTCCTTGGAAATATACCCGGTTGTCTAGGCTAATTTCTCTTTCTTTGTTAAATTTAAGTGTACTTAATCAAATGGTAATTTTGTGGTGTATAGAATATCCAATTTATTTGTTTTTTCCCAGAATAAGCATTCCTTCTTGCTCTCCTTCAGTTTGCAAATATGAACTTGATAAAATTACTCTGGAGAATATTGGGCAAAGTGCAATGTATCGAGCTTCTTAACTTTCTGCCATATAGGAACATGACCTTAAACGGTTCTAGAGCGAGAATATCTCTCGAACGAGAAAGTAGAGAAAGCTTAGGACACGTATTTTAGCCCACAAAAATAGAACAGGAAGCTTATTATGTTTTTATGGTATGTTTTTATGTATGGTTCACATTTGGCAAGAAAAATCAGTAAAAAGTGGTCTGCTTTTACTAGCACTTCTCTTTTCCGTTTTCTCGCCATTCATCAGAATGCAAATTGAGATATAGAGTATTTAAGCTTAGTTTTTTGGACTGACTGTAAAACAGATCACGTTTCTGCCTCTCGAGGTCACAATATCAGCCATCTCTTATAAGTTTGTAATTAATGAACTTTGATTTTATTTTTGCTGCTGTCATTTAGATTGATACACTGGTTGGAAGTTTCTGAGCCAGCTTAGATATTTAATTATATTGTCTTTGACTCCAAGCCCATGTTCTAAATTTGGATTTGACTGTTATTTTAGTCTCGTTTGTACTATTGATTGTTGATTTTGTTGAGCATAAGATTTACACGTATGTAACAGTTAATAAAAAAAGTTGTTTTAAACCTTTTAAAGTCTCTGGAATTATGTCAAATGCAGCGAAAATTCGCTCTGCGTCTGTTAAGAGCTTGGAAAGAATTTATGCTCCCAAAGCAAGTCAAACCCTATAAAAGTCTGACAATTTGAACTGGGTTACTGATCTGTTTGCTATTATTCCTTTCCATTCTACACACATAAAAAAGATCAGACAGAGTCAGATCTTTTAAGGATATAACACTTATGTCGTGCCTATCTTGAGCACAGCGAAAAATGCTTGCAAATATTTTAAAATCTTTGGAGAATAATTTTGAAAAATATCGGCTTCACCACTGGCGTAGCGGTTGAGGCTGCTAAATACTGGTAGTATGGCTCTGGTTACTAATCAAGTGGCTGGTTTGGCATTATGGTTATTTGTAGTGGTTTTCTCCATGTGTAACTTCAATATGAGCCTGTTTCGTTTAGGACGTTCTCTACGAAAGCATGTATTCCTTTATGAGGATAGCTCTTGTATGGTCTGTCGTGTCCAAATAACCTAATTTGTCGTGTCCAAATAACCTTGTTTGTTCCACTCACAATTCTTACAGACTGTGACAGTAAATTAAATAAAAAATGTTTGGTTCATTTTTAATGAACGTTGCAGGGATATTACAAAAAGCTGGCTGTGGATGACGACTGGGTGTGGGTTGTTATGAAATTATCTTCTACAGTTTACAACAATCTAGTTACTGATGACTCAGATTAACATATCATCATAATAAGCGTTTCATGCATTCGTTCTGTTTCTGGTTCTAACAAAATGAATCTATGTGGTATATGTATTATTTCTAGCTAAGTTGCATATTGATCTAAAATGCCATTCCGTTTTAGTGTTATTTTAAGTTACATATGCTACATCCGGTTAATTTTATAGTATTTACCATTAATCTATTTCTTTACTTATTTGGAATAAGTTAATGGTAACTACCTTTTCATTTTCTTACATTTTTTGTTTATGAGAATATATGTCCTCAAAAGGGGTAAAATCTGCAATTTAAAACTTTCAGAAACTTAATTAGTAAACTTATTTAAGTAAAAGGAAAACAACTTAACTTGAATCAGTAAAATGAAATAACTTGAATCAGTAAAGTGAAATTACTTAATTTAAATCAGTAAAATGAAATATCTTAGCGCAAATAAATTAAACTTATTAAAATTTCTTGTAAATGAACTTAGATATTTTCAAACGAACAATATTTAAGCCACATTAAAAGATTTAGATTTATATTTTTTAATGATATTTATTTATTAGGTCATTATTCTATGTTGTTGTTATTACTAATCTCACTTGTCTGAAGTAGAAGAAGTCCGTGAATTATTATTGTGGCTAGAAGCACTATATTGCGTCTTCCATTGGCCAAAGCCTTGAGCACCATGTAAGTGACAATCCGACTTTGATCAGTACTGACCAGTTCTGAAGGAGATCGCTCTGAAGGACAGGTCTGAGGGCCTGTCACTCTCTTATCCTACCATCAACATCTCACGAGAGATTTCCTGCTGGCCGTACATTTAGAATGCGTTCATACCGTACAAACACTGTACATTTAAAAATCCATGCCATCTCAGGGATTCGAAACTGGATACACCTTTAGTACGGTAGTCAGCGTCGCTAACCGCTTTCCCAACCGCTTTCTCGGCGGCTTATTATTATTTATGGGTTGAGACTAATAATTATCAAAAATTAATTTATATTTGGTATGGTAATGAAAGGAAATTAATGGGCCTAGTCGCATTAATAGACATTCTGTAAATCAAGTGTAGATCAGCAATGTTATAACAACACTTTTTTTCTGGGAAACTTTTCAAATTGCATCTCGCATAGAATGCCTTTCTCACAGAAATGCTGAACGTATTTTAAAGGGAAACAGCTACCTTAGGTTATATTTACTAACTCACTGTTCTGCTATTTTATTTCGTTCGTCAGTAGAAGCCATTTTCTAGTACTTTCGTAGTTACACATTTGAATATCTGCGTCAATCGTTGCTGGAGGCACGTTATGTGTCTCAGACCACAAATTTTATCTCTTTTCCCAGAGGAGGAAAAATGTAAGGATTCTCCAATCGTGAAAGGAATATTTGGCTTGTACATAAACTGCTGTATTTCATTCTACTAGATCAAGTGTTTACGAACGAAAGAACGTGAAATGGTTTTCAAGATTCTTAATGTGTTAACAACACACAGTTACAATGAAATAATAAAGCAGGCAATAGTGCTTCGCAAGCATTTATTTCGATATATAAAACTGGAGCTTTAAAAGTTAACTAAATAAATTTCAAGAAGGCGCCAAAAATATCTCCTCCTTTCGCCATCTCTGGAGCTGCTGAAATTGGTAATTTTTGTCTCTAATAAGAAGAATGTTTGATTGCTTTTGGGTTTAATATGATTTCAGTTTTTGTCAAATACATTATATATATATTGAAAGTCCCTCATATTTCAGTGGGCAGATTTTGTATTATTTAACAAATTTTAAACAAGTTGTATTCAAGTTAAGCATATATTTTTAATTAATTATTTTTAAGCTTTTAGTTTCTCTTAAAAATATGAAAACATTATTATCACTTTTTATTTTGGATATTTTTATAAATTTCACTTACTTCAGTTTGTTATATTTCTTTCAGAACACTAAATATGCTTTATATAATCCACGTAATTTTAAATTTTTAAAAAGGAAGCATTTATATTTCAAAAAATCAATTTTGCATTTCGAGATACGATCTAATACTTCTAGAACAAGACAGATCCTGCAGTTTTGTCGCACTGAATACAGCTTTATTTAATGCAACTCAAATCTAAAGCTATAGATTTTTCGATTTCTCATTCACGTTGAATACTTCTGTTCCATTCATGTCTTTAATTCTTCAAAAGAGTTAGATCTGTTTTTTAATAACACGAATAATATTTCATAATACGAAACAGCTTTTGAATTGGAAACAATTTTTACCTAAAAATATTTATTAATATCCTATTGAGAAATCAAATTTCAAACGATGAGGAAAGATGGTTGTTGAAATAAATAACCATGCAAAATCCTACGAATCATATACCTTTAAATCAGATGAAATATTCATATGAATCATGTATGAAATAAATAATTTCCAAATCGTCTAATGATGATTTATTAAAATTTGGATTTAGGAAAATCCATGTAAGAAGTAATGTAAAATGTAAGAAGCAGATAAATACTTGACAATAGCAAAAGAAATTTTAATGTCATAAAAAGGATTCAAGAAGTTTAGACAATTCTGATATATCTTAGTAAAAAGAATTAAGTTACTAAGCATGATGCAAGAAGAGTTAATTTCCTTGAAGTAGGATGTTCAAGCACAAGCCTTAAACAAAACAAAACAAGACAAAAAACTACTCTAAGAATTTAAAAGTCATCCGAGACTTTAGTAAGTCGATAATTTGTAATGTATTTATTTATTTTAAAATAACAAGTTATTTTCGCTACACATCTTTGCCGTCCCTTTTTCCTTTCCGTTTTCCTGCCAGAATGCAAATTTTAGCTCGCACATATTTAAGTGAGGGTTTGCGATTGCTTAAGTCAGAGCGTGTTCCGCCTGTTTAAGGCCACGTTACTGTTTAGAATTCTACGATAGCATTCATATCCGCGGCGCTTTTATAATCTTGCAAATAGTGCTATTATCTCGATGTATAGGTTCGAGCGAATTTGAGCGTTAAATATTTATGTTTAACGCTTAGCTAACTTATATTTAAATTAAATTTGAAATCCTTACTTTTGAGTTGACGCTATAAATGCTGGCTGGCTTTCTAAGCACCAGGAGTGCCTTCTGCTCAACTTATTTCAGTTCTTAATAAAAGAGTCTTTTCACCCTTCTCACGTTTCTGTTTGCATTATAGGCACATCGATAAGTCGCTTAGTTCTACTTGGAGTCTTGACTAATATACATGTTACCAAAAAGAGTGAGAATCTATAAATTTACTACAGGAAACAAGAAACAGATTACGTAATTTTAAAAAATATGATCTAATAATTAAGCAATTTTAGGGCAAATACTTAAAAGATTCCATCAGTACATTAAATCCAGCCATTACATTGATTAAAACCGAATATTTGTGCAATTGAAATCTGTGGTGATTTTTCTTTTAAAATCTCCATCATAATTGTAAAACTAAAAATATTGTTGCATTATTTTCTTCCTCCACACTCGTACGGGATTCGTAGATTTGGAGTGAATAACGACAACACTTGAAACACTTTTATTGTCCAGTATTTCTCAAAACAGCTCCAAAACATGTTTTTATATTTGTCGAAGAACTACTATACACACGCTATAACAATCAGCGACACAGCCTTCAGACAATCAGGCTAAGAAGGTGAAGACAGCTTTACGGCAAAACACCAGAGTACAGCTCCCGACTGCTTGGTCGTCCTCGGAACTCCGCGTACTCTCGTGATGCATTCAACGAGACTCTAGAGTACAGCTCCCGACTGCTCGGTTCCTTCGTTCCCGGAGCTCAACACACTCTTTCGACGATGCATTAACCGCGATACACTTAGAGACTCTTTCGGTGCACTCGTCGATCCACTCGGCACTGGTTGACCGACTGTCAACTCGATCGACTCCGCACGGACTAACTCCGAGTACCAAAAGGATTTACATAGCTTTTGGCTTGTGTTCGAGAACATTCTTTGCTAAACCAGTAAGAATTTGTCCCAGAAGGTTCTCCATCCGACCATGGCATCTCGCCAATTTTGTCGCCAAATGTCGTTAAATGGGCGATTTATCGCCAAATGTGCCAAATGTGACAACCCTGCCTTTCCTTGCCATTTTCTAGCAACTCTAAACCTGTTTTCAGAGGAAGCCATCCGACCGCGCATGGACATTTCGTAACACTGCCCCCCTCCCCCTGGGTCAAATACTTTTCCACTGCAGATCTCAGATGCAATTCTGTTTTGCATATCACAGTCTGAAGATATAGTCCTTTTAGACTTTTCATTCACAGGAATATCTGAAACAGTTTGTTCACCGCTCTGTAGTTCATTCGCAGCATGCATACCGTTCACCTCGGTATTTTAGAAATTGGTACATGCTTATTTACCTCTATTTCCTTAAAGCCAGTTCTGATGTTTGCACCAGGGTCATGAATAGAATCCGATCCTTTACAAGCAGAAGTATTCAGGTTTAGAATTAAGTCCTTGTCTTCAAAACCTGCACTACACCCAGTTCGTGAGAAAGGTGAATTTTCTTGCAATACTGGAGCACACTGCTTAAGCTGATATCAGCTTCTCCCATCTCTGCATCAGACAAATTTTCAGACGGTTCAGTCCTTCCTTGCTAACTGAGACTTCGTAATTTCACTATCAATTTCGACCAACTTAACAGTGACATTTTCACTTTCTTCCATTTCCACTTCAGGCACTTGAGAATCAAAAGCTTCTTTCCCGTCTTTTATTTCTTCGTGTTTTCGTTCTTTTTCTTTAATCCCGTTAGATGCTTCATCCTTAATTTCTCGATCTTTCTCAGACAGCTGATTAGTTACTTCCTTCATTTCTTCATCCTTTGATTCTTCAGATGCCACTTCTCTCATTTCCACATCGTCTTTTACGGCTCCAGTTTCTTCTGTAAGCTCCACTTTCAGCTGTTGAAGTTGCTCTCGCACATCTTCTTGGCCGACATTTATTTCTTCTCTTCCAGCCCGGCTTTAATTTCATTCAGTCCGGTTTTGATCTCAGCTGTCATCTCTTTATATCCAGCTTTTATCTCAGCATAACCGGCTTTCATCTCTTCTTGCCAGGCTTTGCTCTCGGCTAAGAAGTCCATCAAAGTCTTCGTTTCTTCCGCCATGGCTTTCCTCTGCAGGCGGGTCACTGCATTCACTCGCAAATTCCACTTCTGACACCAGTTGTTGCATTATTTTCTTCCTTCATGTTCGTACGGAGTTTGTCGGTTTGGAATAAATAACGACGACACTTGATGAAATATCTAAACACACTTTATTGTCTAGTATTTCCCAAGATAGCTCCAAAACACGTTTTTAGAGTCGTTGAAGAACTACTATACACACGCTTTAACAATCAGCGACACACCGTTCAGGCAATCAGGCTATGACGGTGAAGACAGCTTCACTGCAAAGCACCAGAGTACAGCTCTTGATTCTGCTTGGTCGTTCTCGTAATTCCGCGTACTCTCGAGCACACTGTTTACTTCATGCTACAAATCCCGACGCCTCGGTTCCGTCGTTCCCGGAGCTCAACACACTCTCTCGACGATGCACTAACCGTGATACACTAAGAGACTCTTTCGGTGCACTCGATGACTCACTCGGCACTCCCTGACCTATTGTCAACTCGATCGAATCTGCGCGGAATCTCCCTCCGAGTACCGCCAGGGTTTATATAGCTTTTGGCTTGTGTTCGAGAACATTCTGGGGTAAACGGGTAAGAATTTATTCCAGAAGGTTCTCTATCCGTCCATGCCATATCGCCGATTTTGTGGGCAAATGGGCGATTTCTAGCCGAATGTGGCAACCCTGCCTTTCTTTGCACTTTCTGGCAACCTTAAACCCGCTTTGCGGCGAAGCCATCTTAGCGCACATGGACATTTTGTAACAATATTAATAATACCAAAAATTTAAATGAAATGAACTGTTTTTTAAAAACTTTTGTTTGTTTTTAGCCTATTTCGTGATAAATTACGCTCAGTTATTTGTATTATGATTATATTATATGCTTAAATCTAAGGTCAATGTAAGAAATAGGTTAGGAACCGCTAATCTAATCTCTAAACCATTCAGTAGTTTTAATTGTAGAACTTTATCTGGTGACTGTTTGGGAAACATTTACGATTTTTCTCATTATTTGAAAACTGAAATTTGAATCAAATTCATTTGCGCTGTCACATTCCTTATATAATAATTTTAAGTTTAATAATAGCCGAGACATTCGTAATTGACATAAATGAAACAAGTATAATTAATTTAAATTCGTAAAACACACACACACACAAAAAAAAAAAAAAAAAAAAAAAAAAAAAAAAAAAAAAAACATAGGCTGGCGTAGAGTTTGTTGAATGCGTTCGTTTCATGCTGTGGGTACATTTATGCATATTCATTATAGCTGCCGTTCGTTTTATTCAAACTTTGCACCATTCTATGCCTGATCGATCGCAATGGAGATCAAACTGAGATCCCTCTGCTTCAGGAGAAAAAGACTGTTGGAGAGGGCTAATACAGATCTAATTACCCTGGACATGGATAGAGAATTATTCAAATATATGCCATTTGAAAAATGTTTTATGTATAAATTTTAGTTATACTTTGCCGTGTTTACCTTCCGATTAAAAATGACATATTTCATAAAATGCGTGTCATATAGCAAATGACCCTTTCCCTTTTTTATTTAAATCAAGCTTTATTTCTACTAGTTTTATTATTTGAATATAGCAAATACCTTAAAACGTATATCTATATATTCTTGTATATGCAAATGGCAATCTACTAGAACCGCAAAGGCAATTAGTTGGCTTATTATCCTGTCTTTACTTCTAACTATAGTAATCATGCAGTAAAAGTTTTTAAAAAAAGACTTATTAATACATCAGTCTGATGCTTACACAAAATTGAGAAAATCAAACAGAACTAAATCTTCGCAAATTGCAGGAATGCAGTAAAATATATGAAAGTCAAATTAAAATGTGATATTCAAGCAAAACTCGCTTAATTAAGTTTTCGGCTCTCCTTCAGTTATTCGTGAAGAAAATGCTGGTGGCTTAAGTATAATTTTGAACTAATAAATCAGTTCAAGCAGTAGTGATGTGTAGCAGAGTCACGGTAACAAAAAAAAAAAAAAAAAAAAAAAAAAAAACTAACAAATATTCTCACTCGAATTCAAGAACTTAACTCTTAATTGTTTTAACAACTTTGCATTCTAATGAAGTTTTATGAAAGCTAGGTTTATTAACACATGAGATAACTAGGTTTATTAACATAAAACTTTATAATCTAACCTCAAAACTTTGTTTACATCCACATTATTTATTATCTTTCTTAGTGTATCAGAATTGTTTGTTTTCCGTATATGGATTTGATTTTCTTGCTTTTTTGCTCTAAAGACTGTATGACGAAATTATCACCAAACTACAAAAATGTCAGAAAAATATTCGCTTTATCTCAAAAATAGCTCCATTTTTCCTGAATGAGGTTGGGGATGATCCTTTCACTCCTAAAAACATAATCCAAATTATAATGAGCATCCTAAGCTCTCCGCTTGCAGTATTGTTAAGGACACTTATTTTCTGTCATAAACTTCTTTGCTAGTTTTACACATCAGTTTGTAGCAAGCTGCTTTCGAGATCATAACAAGGAACGAAATTAATGTTCTTTAATAACACGAAAATTTAAATGAGAACAGCTGCAGTAGAAGCATCGAGACATGAACAACTCAACGTAGCAGCTTTCGTATTAATGAATACATTGGTGAAACTTGCCATCGCAGCAGACGGAGGTAAGAGAGAAAATGAAAGACTATCCCATTTTCGATGTCATTCTTTTAAACTTTCTGCTACTGAAATAAAGTCTTGGTTAAGAGTAAATTGATATAAACTAAAGTTGCAGATATTATGATTTTTTATGGAGTGTTAATACGACCAGTTATTTTTAAACTTATGATTACGGTACGCGTAAAATTAAATAATATAAGAAAAACGTGAAAAGATTTATACAAGATATTCGATATGAATCATAAGATTTGCGTGGGATTTTTACCCTCCATTTTGTATGCACTTGCCGCTTTAGTTTGTCATAATTTTTTTAATAATCCCCATGGAGTGGCTTATTGGATCCAATAGAATTTTTTTTAACATTTTATTTTGCGTTTGTGTGCGTATGTACTGGAGCAATGAAATGTATTTGTATTAATTAAAGCGTATGTGTTACTGTATTACGTATGTGTTATGAATACTTTAGGAGAGTTTTTCTTAATATTCTAAGAGGATTAAATGGTACTATCCCAAAGCATGGAAATGACTAAGTAATAAATTTTATAACATGCTATGTTTATGGTATTTGGCTGCTTAAACTACATTACACAGCTCTTCCCTACTGAGGAAAATTTATTTCGGATGGTGAAATTGAAAATTCAGAAATTTGATAGTTCAGAAATGTTTTTCAAATTCGAAAGAATATAAGTCTGGGGGAAAAGGATGGACATGGCATAGGTCCATAATGTTCCGTCCATTGGCCAGAGAAGAAGGATATTTCGATTTCCGTCAGCAGTCAGTGAAAGAGAATAAGAGAATATCATTTTGTTGAAAATAACCATGCTGTTGGAAGTCTGCCAGCCAAGGAGTACCAATCAAGTTCTTCCATTACATCAAAGAGTAGCTAAATTATACGTATGTAAAAATCACTTTCAACTACTGATTTTTATTTATATTGTCATAAATCAGCGGGTTAAATTTTATTCCAGTTTTGTGTGCGCGCATATTTTTTTTGTTAAAAATAAAAATTTCATCTTATAGGTTTGGTACATTTCGGTCTAAGATTAAGCGAAATTCTTCCATTTGCCCTCGTTAATTTTATGATGAAAACTTAGATTTTTATTTGCAAAATGAATTTTACATTTTAGATATGCGAACTTGCTTAAACCATGCGACAGAAGAACGCCATATTTACCATTTGCAAACTGATCACTATCGAAAAAACTATAAATTGCATCACAAACCAATAAACCATTCAGATTGCTTTCAAAGCTTTTATTTCAGCCACATAATCTATATCAATTTTATATTTTAGCCAAATAAAAATGCACAAATGTAAAAATTATTAAATTAATGCATCAGAAATCACGAAGACTTGAATGATAGTTTTCTTTAATATTAATACAATACAGAGAAAATGTGAATATAATTATCATTATAATCTATTCTTGCTTACGAACCTCTCTCAAAGCTATTTCCTTTAATTGCAGACCACACTGGATGATATAATATATAGCACAGTCTGATCTATATCTACTGCTTTGGATAGCGGGTTCTAGGAGTTAAAGTATGAAGGTTTGTGACAGTGCTATCTTTGCATCATGGTATCATTTAAAATATGTCGAGATGAAAGCTCTTTCGAGAAATTAGTGATAAAGAAAGAAAAGTACTAAACTCTCATTCCATCCCCTGAGGTCATTCGGTCTGAAATTAGAACGGAATTTTACCTGATTCATGAACTGAGCTTTTAAATAATTCTTTACATTAATAGGTACTGCTGCATAACAAGCAGTCACAATCATCATCATATGATCATTATAATTTTCTCATTGATTATTGAGAATAAAATCATTGTGATAGTTTTTTTTTTGTTATAGATAGCTTTCTTTACGAAATAGCAATTACTAAATGTTCAGCTTTACTATAAGCTTAGCTCTCATTTCAAATGCGGCTACTAGATTTTCTTAGCTAAAGAAGGCTGTGAGTAGCTGTCTTTTTACAATTTTTAGAATAATACTATTAGTCTACATTAATAAGACATTGCTCTTTATAATAAATATTTACGAATGAAATACTAATCCGTTTGATTCTGTATTTTACAACTTGTATGTGTCTTTCTAAATTCAACAAAAGTCTATTAGTACTTTAGTTCTTACTTTCTTTCATAAGATAATTTTATTGCGCTTCCCAACCGAGATAGCGGTTAGTGACTTTGACTGGTGTACCGAAGATCCTGGATTCAAATTCCTTAGAAGGCATGAACGTTTGTAAATAATGTAGAATCTGAGCGGCGTGGGGCACTCAAAATATGCGGCGAGCAAAAAACGCCTCTCGAGAAGTTAGTAGTAGGGGAGGAGGGCTGGAAGAATATAGGATCCGTCCCCCGGGGTGCTCTTCATCAAAATCAAATCTGAAATTATGTTTCAACTAGAGAATAAAAAAAGCAGAACTTTCTGCTTTTTAAAATCTAGGCAAATAATTCATAGATTCGGTTTAGATTATTTTGGTTATGGAAAAGTACTCGAGGTGTACATACATAAATGGAAGAACGGCTTCGTGAAAAATGTTTTACTGGTTCGTATTTAAATTACGATTAAGGAAAACCACGAAAATTCTCATGAAATGAGCTCGTTCTCCGGTGTTTGAGCCCGAATCGAAGTACCGCTGTTCAATACTTTCATGTCTCATCCAATGTTGGGCGCAAGTTTTTATACTAATTTTAATACTAACATTTTATTACATAAAAGTTTTTTTCCTTTTAGATATGTCTTGGCACGCTGTTTGATGTTATTTAAGTAAACCATCCGACCCAAGATAGTTTTTATCGCTGTCAAAAACTGATGGAGTTTTCCGCTAAATACCATAAGGCTTCTTCGCGACTAGTTGAAATATAAGAGTAAAAAAATTGCTAAATTCATTAAAGATAAGAAAAATAGAGTTATGCAATTCATTTAAGTTAACTGAATTTCGCGATTCATTAAAGACTTTTTTACATTTTAAAGAACAATTTCGTTTAATATTTTAGCTATTCTAATTTGCCTAAGCTCTGACTATATAATTTATGTTATTTATTATTAAAATTATTTATCTATTGGTAACCTTTAATTATTCTGTACATGCTTCTATTTTAATTTAAAAAAAAACCTATTCTTTTATTTTACACTTGATTAATTTGTTGAAAATTATCTTAAGCCACTTCGTACAGCAGCACATTTACTTTACCATTGTACTTATTCTAAGGCACTCTCTTACTTAATACTCTCTTACCAAATTTACTTACCTGTTTGATTTTGTTTCATCTTTAAATTATTATATTAAAAGAAAGAAAGTGAATCAGAATTCCTTTGTAAAAGTGTCATGATTAAAATTAAGTATTCATGATCATTTAAGTGTCCATCTAAATGCTTGATCATTTAATTGCTTATCCAGGATAATTTAATTTACTAGAAGTGAAAAATTTATAGTCGTGACACAAAATATTCTTCAGTTTACAGTGTTTCAAAACGCTCTGCATTTCCAACTATTTTAGAATTAAAATGCATATTATCAGCTAAAAAATAATCAAAACAAAATATCTCTACACTAGATTAAAAAAATATTTAGTACTTCAGGTAATTAATTCAAGAAATGAATGCATCTAGCAGTGAAATAATTGAATATACTTTCAGAACAAAATTTAGCACAAAAGAAAAACTAAGTATATAATTTATATAATTCTCTTAAAATTCTCTATTACACTTTATAGTTTGAAAATGCTTTTCTTTTTACTTAAAACGAAACAAGTTCTGGTACTTTTCGGATCTAATGATTCGTCATTTAGTTTGGCAGAATCAATTAGCTCTTTGAAAACCTGACATTGACTCCTTCTCATGATTTCTGATTTCCATCTAAATGCAATCATGGCACGGAAAATAAAAAGAACTCAGTCTTTTTAATAATATAAAGAATAAGGTTATTTAATAACCATTGATATTAAGGGCTGTCACTGAGCAAGAGTTTGTCTCAGATTGTTTCAGGAATGAACAGAAACTGAAGAAAACCATTTTTCTTTTATATATGGCTTTAGCTTAAATGTATCTTATGTAACCTGTTTTGGGCGGATGAGCCCTTGCTTTAATTAATTCATCATCCTCTATGTTTAATGATGCTAATTATTTCGAACAATGATATCATAGGAAGGAATATATTTTTATTAAACGTATTACCAGAAGGAAAGCAAGATGGAAAGTTTGCAAAATCAGCATGATGAGGAAAAAAATGTAATGGTTTGGAAATCATTTGATTTACGAAAAACTAAGTTGTGATTTCAACAGAATAGATTTTTATATTCATCACGGAAAAAACTATTAGAAAAACTTCGGAAAATAACCACGAAAACGAGAGAAAAAATTCGTAGATTTTTCATCTTTTGTCGATGATATAAAAGAAACGAAATGGGTTTTGACATGGTTTCAGAAAACATTTGTTTCCCATAAAAAGTGTGCAAAGCATTTCAAACTTCCAAAACTGTTTTTGTAAAGTAAACTTACAGAAATGGGGGGTTTTATTAATTTGATTGGGGTAAGCGTATATAGCCTTCTAGTATCATAATTGGTGTTTTCGCACAGTAAAAATTTAACATGGAGACATTTTACAATTTTTCTCCAAAACTTTATTCTTTTGAAAGCTTGAATTCAACGTCTTATCTTTCCTAATGTTTTCTCAAATTTATGCAACTTTTTCAGTTTTTCCTCAGTGTATTATTAGTTTTGTTCTGCAACATGCAAAAGTAGTATTATCTAAAAAATTTATTATTTGTAATTTTTTATATTTTCCATTTTCCATTTTTTCTAGTCACTGAAACTCTGTCAAATAACACAGATGTAAGATAACTAATGACATTTAATCTTATAAGATTATACTTGTATCATCTGATTTTGGTTTCATCCTTGAATGCGACGTTGCACCAATAATTGACAAAGTTGAATGAAGTTGAAATGCACACTACAATTTAATCTTGCTCCGCTGAACCGGGCGGCCAGTGTAACACAAGCACATGTTACTTGGACGTACATTCCTTCAGACGAAGTTCATGTGAAGTTTTCGGAATGCAGTACAGGCAGTTATTATCTTACCAAATAACGATGCAACCGTCGATGTAATAGTTGCGAAGGTAGCTCGTCGATTGCGCTTAGCAATATACTGGTCTTCAGAAAGGTATGGTAGCCTTTGTGGACCGTTTGACGTGCTTTTCATTATTTGAAAATTTCAGGAATTAATAAATGATCAACGAACGTCAAATAAAAGAGCGATTCTTTAAATGAACTGTATTGGTTCAGTGCGTCCGGCAGCACGCCGGCACTGAATACCTGTCATTTGTCTTCTTTCAACTACAGGAACTCGAATACCTTACAAAATAACCCTACGAAAGTTATAAACACATCGCAACTTCATCAACTTAAAAATAAGCAGCAGCCGAATCAATGAATTTTCGCCAATGAGATATAAGTTTATTTATGCCGGTAGAATAAAATTCTGGAGTTCTGGACGCGATAAAGTTGTCAAAGGCATTTTTGACCTCGTCTTGGTTTCTGAAGCATTTCTTCTGCAGAATGTTAACCAGATGTTTGGAAAAGTGGTAATCGGTCGGCGAGAGGTCAGGTGAATATGAGGGAAGAGGGAAAGTCTCGTATCCCAATTCGTCCAATTTCTGTAGGGTCAGTTGCCCGACGTGCGGCCGAGCATCGTCATGGAGAAGAACTGGCCGCTTTCTGTTGACCAATGCCGAGCACATGCGTTGCAATTTTTGGTGCATTTCGTTGATTTGCTGACAGTACTTATCTGCTGTAATCGTTTTGCCCAGATTTAGGAAGCTGCAGGAGATGAGACCGGCCTCAAACCACCAAACAGTCACCATAATTTTCTTTTCGTGCAAATTTGGCTTTGGAAAGTGTTGTGGTGTCTGACGGGGTCCATCCACTGAGCTGAGTGTCGCCAGTTGTTGGAGAGCATCTACTTTTTATCGCACTTAATAATTCGATCAAGAAAAAGGTCGTTTTTGTTGCGGAGAAGAAGGGCAGACGACACTTCAAAACGGCGATTTCTTTAATTTTCGCTCAATTCGTGAGGCACCCACTTATCGAGCTTTTTTTGATTAAAGTGATCAGAAATCGTTGTTTTGCTTACGCCAAGCTCTCGAACAGTTATGCACGTGTTTGTTTCAACTAAAGTCTTCAAATCACCGTCATCAACAGCTGAAGAGCGTCCACGATGCTCTTGATCTTCCAAGTCAAATTCTCCACGACAAAACTTTTGGTATCACCTTTGAACTGTAGAGTCATTAACACTTTTCTCACTCCATACTTTGTTGACCTTTCGAGTCGTTTGTTCTGCGCTGTGGCCTAGCTTGTACTCATAAAAGTAAATTTGCAGAAAATCCCGTTTTTACATCTAAACAAAAACATTTAGTAAATATTTTTGAAAATACTTTTGGAACAAAATGATTATTATAGAAATATAGAGCGAACATAGAGCTTGAAAATGATACATAAACCAACGTAATTAAAAATGTACAGGAAAGATAAACAATTGCAAAAATCTGCATTATTTTTCGGACAACCTGATATTTAAATAGATTTTATGTAAAGTCATAACATCGGGACTCAGTTTAATTTTTAAATTATATATCATTTTTCTCACATTTTTGAACTCACTGATATTAAGAATACGGTTCAAATGAATGTTGTTTATAAAAACATAGAGTTTTTAACCAGGTACCAGGATCCGAAATCTGAGTTCAATTGCCGAATCCCAACGGTGTTAAACATTTGATTGTTCGTGGACCACGATAAAAATAAGGCTTTGTGTTAAAATGGAAGGTGTAAAACGATGATTAACTCTTTCGCATCGAGAGAGGAACAAATAACATTTCCTCAAACATCGAAAACGCTCGTGTATACGAATTTCTCTTGGAATGTTTTGGATTCCCCCATGACAAATTGAATACTACAGCGCTAACAATAACTTACTTAAGTAAAGCCACAACTTCTTTCTTGGACGAAATGCCATTTAACAGCTCCTGAAAGCAATGAACAATGCAGTAACGTGACCCGAGAAAGCACTAGGTAAGAAACTATTCAAGCGTTTGGGTGACCTGCCGATGTCTGAATGCTCGGGCATTTGGAGCGACTTCGATGTGAAAGAATAATTAAACGAAGTTCCATATGCAAGGTATTCTTTCCATTCTTACCGTGTGCATTCGAGGTGTAATTGGATGCACGTCTGTTTGGCAGTCTGGATGTACTGAGGTGGAATAGTGGCTAGGGCATTGAAACTTTCTTTAGTTTTCCGACTTCAAAAAATCCGAAATCGTTCTATAAACAAAAACAATGGATTGCTTTTGTTTTGGAGCATTTCAACGTTGAAGACGACAGCATTCTGAAAGTTTGATTTTGAGTTATGATACTTTAAAGATATAGGCTAAAAACCTGCATTATTTTCCGGACAACCTAATACCAAAGTCCCATAGTATTTTAGTAGTTCGTCAATTGGATCATAGTTTACGAATAAAAGTTCAAGTTATACAGTTATTAAAGAATACTAAAGAGCTAGATTACATACAGGAAGCTAAAGCTTTTTACCTAATGCACCATAAAGTTTTCTATTGTGTTCACTAAAATTCTGAGTTTTTCTACATTTAATGCAATCATTAGTATAACGAATTTCAATCATTTTATGATTAGATATAACCACTCAGTTACTTGGGAAGCTGGGAAAAATTACGAAATATTTCTTTTCTTTAATTGAACCATTTGATAAACACACATTTATTTCCTAGAAAACTATAGTATTTGTTCTGTAGAAATCATTTAATTAAATAAGAATGGAATGTGACCTTTTAATCGTAGCTGTTGCTAGAAAACCTGTAATTTCAACTGATCCGTTAGAAGCTCTCAAGAGAAAATTTACTCCACTTTTCCCACTCCATATCATTAACTAACAGAATTTTGCTTTAACAGGAGTGAGCAGTTTTACCTTAATTCCAACATTAGACCACACAGATGATAAAAATCTCCAACAGATGAATATCCTATAACTTTACTAAACAAAGTAACCTTTCACGCACTGGTTAGTATATCGTGCATTAGAACATTGCTTTTAAATCCTAGCAGAATCTTCATATGTCAAAATAGTAAGGACTGTTATGCTAAATATTGTCATTCCTTTTTAAATTGTTTATGCAGGGAAATATGCTATACAAATTTGTATCATAAATGAAATCAAAATAATATATTCTGAGAAAGTATTTTAGAACTTAACTATGCAAAATCCTTTTGCTGTTCTCGGCAAACAAAATACCTGTTAGTGTTTCCGATCCTATAGTAGACATTTCAAGCAAAAAATATGCATTTCGTAACACAAAAAACTGTCATTTAAATAATTATTATTATAATTCTGTCAAATAATGTTTTTATCTGAATGAATATTACTGTGGAGATGTAATATTGAATTTCATTTAAGAAGAAATTCTGAATTTTGGCATTTCTACAAATTACAGTTCAAAAGATAGTTTTAAATTAATGCTGACATCTGTGTCTTTTATAACTTCACATTCCAAATCTTAACAGGATATTTTTAGTTCTGAGCCAGATCGGTTATTATGACTCTGTCTTATACTGATCTTTAATCTTATAATATGTGTAAACACTCGCAGCCATGCTCTGTACCATGATTAGCTGAATTACCTGCTATGTCACTGAATCTGCCATTTGCGGCTGTAGTAACGTTCGTCTATCTGGTGCATCCAGAACAATATTCTATGTCAAGAGATAGCTAAACAATCACTATGTTTTGCCGTTCACGATGCATGCTTTTACAGAGCAAACGGGTTTTACCACTGGGTTAAAAAATAGGACCAGTAAACTATTCTCAAACTTTTAGCTGATAAATGCTAGGTAGTTTTCACAATCTAAAACTCTTTTTTTTTAATATTTTATTGACATTTTGTTATTGGTAGTTTCGTTTGTCAATATCATTACGAAGTTTTAAATGTTTATAATCTTAATGAAAGTTAATTGTCGTAGTCTAAAGACTTTAATAGACTTTAATATTTTTAAATTTATTTTTAAAAAGTCAGATAACTGCCCCGAACATCCTGTATCTCAGCTATATACATATAGTAATGCCTACAAATTTAGGAAGTAGGATTTCTTTTGAAAGCTGACCAACGAAAATTAAATGAAACTGTGCACGAAGGGAAAATTTTCCTTTTCTTCATTCAGTGGGATGATTTTATAGAACTCAGTATTTCAAGTTGGTAAAGTTAATGACACTAAAATATTTCCACGATATTGCTTTATTTTCTAACATGGCAGAAGAGAGGCAAAACTAATTTTATGTACGTAGCCAAATAATAGAAGCCATAGACAACTGTTAAAGAAACTTATGCTAAAGTCAGAATTTTTGCAAACTCCGTCAGTTTTACAAATTTTGAAAGTGGATCAACTTTTCCGAATCTTTGTCATTTTCAATTAAATTATGCAGTCAGAAAAATTGTCATTTTCTATGTTATATAAGGTAATTTATTCTGTATATACGCTTCAGCTCTTTAAGTGCATCAAAATTAATGGTCGCAACTGTAAGGGAAAATAGTGGGTGTAAGAGGGTGGGTGTAAATGATAAAAACAAAAATAACTAGGTTAACTAACATAAAATCGTACATAGTAAAATATTAATGTATATCTTGTTGGAGATTCTTCATGGAAATTCATGAAAATTCAAAATTTGGCATGAAATTCAAAAAAATGAAGGTCTGCCATAAAAGAACTTGATCACTATATAGCAGAAAATCTTTATTGGATCTTAATAAAGACTGAGTACTTTTAAAACTAAAGCTTTTCACCATTTAAGCAAAATAAAGTTCTTGCATTTGTCCATTCCTTTCTTCCTTTTTACAAAAGAGGAAAGGTTGCTTTTCATATTTAAAAATACATTCATTTATAGTATTTCCAAAAATTAAGCATACAAATTTTTTTTAAAACATTTAAGTACGATATTCTCGTCTTTGTAACTAATTCAGAATGTTACTAATACAACGATATTAATAAATTTTTATACATAATTTCAGCTTTGGAAATTCTCTAATTTCATAAACTTTCAATAAGTCGATGTCGCTACGCAAATATACAACCCCTAAAAGCAAAAGATTTTCACTCCTAAGACGCCCACTTTCAGACAAATTCAAATTATTCTATTAAAAGTCGTCACCATAGATGGCTTTTAATTTTATGTACACTAATATGATTTATACGTATGCGGTTAAAATACTCAATCATTTTCATTATTCAGTAGGTAATAATTCTTTAACAACATATGACTAATACTTCAAAACTAATTTTTCAGGAAACGGAAGCAATGTTTTTGTTAAATTCGGAATTATGAGACGTTTGATAGAAAATTATAGTCACTTGATGATTCTATTCTTTCCACGAGTTATTTAGCTTAAAATAAATCATTGAGTAATTCCTGGAAACTGTTTCGTATTTACATGATCTTCATACTGAGATGAGATATTTGTATACGTCAGAAGTCATTACTTTCAGAATGCGAAATATGTGGTACTCTAAAGCAGAAAGAGCAAAATTAACTGGAACCATTCTATAAATTTAAACAAATTTTTAGATAAAGTCTTACAAAATGTTAAAACATCGGAATTAAACATTCTTTCTAATTGGAAAGCTGTTAAAAACGTTATCTATGTTTATCCAAATGTTTAAGAAAAATATAAAATGATGCAGTTGAATGCGTAGAGGCTCGTTATGAATTGAATGATCCAGAACCGGTGATAGCTTGATAGAATTTATTTTACCAAACGAAACACTTTACGATTCTAGAACTTTCCTTACAAATACTCGTAAAGTTCATCTTAGTATCACAGACCACAATCAAATAGTTACACTCCACACTACTAAGAACTTTAAACACAATACAAAGCTAAGCGTGTTTAAAGAGCGAAGTTCACACGGTGATAATCTCAACACTCCGAAGTCGATTTTGAACTAAAAACTGAGAAATTGATGCTCTCTCCGGTCTTGAATAGTTTTCCCGTTGCCGTAGAGAAATTTCTAGTACCTTCCACTTCTCTAAATTATTGGAAGACATATGGGGCTCAGATACGGTTACAGATACGTATAGGAATTAATTATATTTATTCAATCACAATACCAATAGCAGCTATGCATGGACCAAACCTAAATGTTGCCAAATGTTCGCCAAATAGTGCGACGTATGGTAAATTTGGCGTAAAAACTTAGTTACCGCCAAAATCTTTGCGAGCTTGGTGATATCTGGCTCCATTTACTCAGCGTTAAATAAATTTCCATCTGCAATTTATTTTTGCGGCACAGCATCTTCTCTTTCAAGCAGTCACACGTTACATTATATTTTCATGTTACATTATATTAAAATGCTAAAATATTAATCATAACTTCGCTAAAATTAATTACATGTGTACGAAAATTCGTAGCATTGCCTTCCTTCCTTATATAATCGTAATTTTGAGCTTTTAAGGCAAATATCAAAGAACTGTAGGAAAAACATAATCAACGCTAGTGCTTTTCAGCACTAAATGTACTTATAATCTTGGTAGTAAACCTTAGATTTTTAAAGAAGGCTTAATTTTATGTTCACATTGTAAGTGAGAATGGTGGATCAGAAAACTTCAAGAATATTTATGAAAGACTCCAATTTTATGTCTCTGTATATGGCGGTTTGCGTGATAAAGCAGACGAAGCTTATGCAGGCGTAACCTATAGCATAACTTATTTCATCACTGCAGCTGAAGCTGACAGGATTCCTCAGTGCAAATATTTATATAGCTTGCAGGAAAAGTAGTTTTCAAAGATGAAATTTTCAGTAGACGTAAATTGTTTCTAGATGTATATTTCTCAACAAGTAAAGAATACATTTCAAATAATTACTGTAATAAGAATGCACCTGCATTTAAGTACATTTACGAGGGTTTTAAAAAAGAGAGTTACAGACTCTATTTATTTAAATTCTAATTTTCTTCATGTACTTACATTAAAAAAAAAAAAAAAAAAAAAAAACTTTCAAAATACGTTAGGAAAATGCTCTGTAAATAGTTTTATCTGAAAACTACTTCCTTTTGTTGCATAGCTGGGTTCTTTAAACACATAATCTACATTTTAAATTGGTCCCAAAAAATTTCTAGTGACGTAAATATTTATCTTGCTTTAGTGAAATAAATATAAAAGATTCCTTAAATTGATATGCAAAATGAAAGCGTATATTTCATATATGAACTATCGCCTTAAAAATGATTTTAGTGTTTAGCACCGATTTGATGTTAAAGATTTGTGACGAAGAGTATCATCTTTTTGACATTTAAATGGCTTTGGATTTGGTGAATAACATGCATTATTAAGTTTACAAATGATCGTAGCGAAATATTAATTACTGACATTTGAAACAGCTTTTGTACTTAACGCAGCAAAACATAGTGAATATTTTACTAATCCAAACTTTATCTACGTAGAAAAAATACAAAACTAGATTTATAATCTGAGAATCCTTCCGCTTAATATTCCAAAGGTCTTTTCAAGTAATTCTCCATTTTAATTTGAGGAAATTTACAACCGTTATCAGCCTTCGGTAAATCTTTTTTGTCTATACTGTGTACATTATATACTATACTGTTAAATTCCCCAGAACAGTTTTAACGCTCTATAAATACATAAATACCTGAACATGGAAAGCAGTAATTTAAATTTAAATTTTAGAAATATTTAAGCATCTGAAAACTGAACCATTATAGCTAAACTAAGAATTCAAAAATAAGATAATTTAATAGTCTTTCAATAATTCAGAATTTTTTATGAGAGATAAACAATAACAACACTTTTGCAGTGAGAAATAATAACATAGATTTTTAGGGATAAGAAAATATTATTTTAATTAAACGACAGAGTACATTTATCGTAAGTCGAGTAAATTACCCCAACTTAACGGTTGAAAATTAGTTCATTTTGATAATGTATTATTGTACTCAAGAAACCTCTTCAGTCTTCTTGAGCAATGAAAGATAAACACCATATTTTAGTTAATAAGGCATTTTTTTTCCTCCTTATCATATGGATTATTCTAAATTAATCTATTACTTGTTCTAATTTCTCTCTCATGTAAAACTGGGTAATTGATACCAATAGGTCAATAAACTAATTTGCTCGTAAAGGCTGTCATCAGAACAAAGTACAAGAAATCACAGCATCGCAAAGACAAAAGTAATTGAATGTAATTAAAGATGCCAATTAGTCTTAACAAATCTGACCGTAGGTCGTTTCCTCTTCATTCGGCAACGGCAAATCGACCCCACAAGATATCATCAGAGCAGACATATGAAAACAGACATACTGCTGCCTTTGAAGGACAATTGATTCTCTTATGCCGATAAGAAAAGGAAAGGACTAGAAGTATTTTGTCCTAGAGGAATAATCAAAGAACTCAAGTAGCCGCGTTAATGAAAGGAGCTGTAGCAGATGGGAACGTCGCATGCCTGAGGTGACGTTCATGTCAGGTAAGAAATTTTTTCGTATAAACGTGGATAAAACAAATCACTAAGATATCCAAGCTAAGTGACCCCCAAAAAAACTGAAAAAGAAAATTGAGTTCAAACAGAGAACAAAAAGATGATTTTAAATCGATTTAATTTGCTTTTGTGATTTACAGAATATGTACTGTGTACCTGAGTGTATTGAAATTTATACAATAATTGTTGTTTCCAGAATGCACTTTTCTAAAACAATATCCATCTTACAACCCAATGTATCATTTAAAATGAAAAATGAATTTTTTTTTCTAATTGGGAAAGAATGTCAAATATAATAATAGACAAAAAAGCAAGCTCCAATCTATGCCAAAGGCATAGATTTTGAATGCTATGATAGTCGAGAAATATTACGACAATTTCTTCATATTTATTTAGAAAATATTAAGACAGTGCTTTAATATTACTAATATTATGATATTCTGAAATGTCTCATCAGTTGTAGAGTCATTAGGTCATTTTGAAGAAAGAAATATGATAAATGAGCAGTGCCCTCACCAGGACTCGAACTTTCACTTCTGGGAAATTCGCCTAGTGTGCTACTAATTACACCACGAAGGCATGCTGGAAGGAGGGAGAAAGTAGCTCGTGCAATCAATAAGGAGGCAGTCAGAAAAATGAGATGCATCAAACAATTGAGTTTCTAATATTTGTTCATTGTGCATCGTCATATAACCCGAAAGAGAAATTTTAAATTTTTTCTGTGGCGTATTATTGACGATTAATTATACAAAATTCCAAATTAGAGTTATATAAAACACGAAAGAAATAAAAACGAAACGAACGAAATAAAATAACTATTTAACACTAAAAGAGTCCTTAATATTTTCTAAATGACCAAACTAAATAAATTCTTGTTGCGGTGATATAGAATTTTAGATAATTATCTTTTATTAATTATTAATTGTTGCTAAGTAGAAATTAAATTTTGCAAAGTTACTGATGTTTCAGAACAATAACTGTTTGATGGGAAATTTTACTAATGATCTTATTCGTAATACGTTTTACTGCTTGAATATAACATGAGTTGTCATATCAAATAAAAAATTATTTTCAATTCTGAAATTAGACTTATGATTACCAGTATAAAAAGCTCTAAGAAGAATATTTCAAAATTTCACGGTTCATTCTAAAAATCTTTTACATCGAGCTAATTGATTACATTAATTAAGAAAGGCAGTACAATTGAATAATGAATGCCTTCCAAAATATTGTTTCTAAGTAACGCCTCCCTTTTAATAAATGTGCTTTTATTTATTTATAGATCCGTAATTTGCCTAAGTTTGCTTACTGTGTAGGTTGTTCCCATACAAACTCTCATTTCATGCATTTGGAGGGTTAAATGCGAGCAGAAACACTTACTAAAAATGTAAATTCCTATCACATCTTCAATATCTTGAACTTTTACATGTACATTTTTAAAACTTTTATCCTCGCCACTCGAATGCATCTATCAATAACTTATGGACACCATATGAGTATAGTTATTTAAAAAAGTATTTCTCGAAAGAAAACAAATATACAAATAAAATAATATAAAAACAAAATAAGGGAAGAATCAATTCTTAATAATGTTTACATTAATTTTACCCTTAATGTATCTGAAAAAGCAATCTTTTTGCGTTTGAAAATGAAATTTGAGACAAGTGATAAGGAGAGTTTTTAAACAGTTCTATCTCAGATCTGAAGTCTTGAAAGATAAGTAAAAATAACGCCCACAATTTACATTATCTAAAAATAATCAAACATTAATAATATTCTTCATAATATAGTATACATTCTCATTTTGAAACTTCTTAATACTTTTAAGAAAATAAAATTGAAACTTATTAAAAATCATTTTAAAAAGAATGAAGTCTTATTAAAAATGCGAATCTATGCATTTTTAATAAGGCACAATTTTCGAGGTTAATAACGGATTCTATAAATGCAAATCCGAGCAATAATTAGGAGTTTTACAAGCGTGCACCATACATTTAGTTTTACTACAAAATATTTTCAATAATTGCACTGCATAATATATAAGACTAAAGCTTCTAGAATGTTGGATAGTCATCAGAGGGAATTCTTTGTGCTGCGAAATTATCCCACGACTATTATTCAATATCAATTACAGACCACGCTATTGAAAAAATTTTTCCGTCCTGTAATTAGGGGGAACATTTTCCTCTAATTTAAAAACATTTGTTTTCGTAATTAAAAAAAAAGAAAAAAATCTAATTTTGCCTATATTTATAGAAGGGTTTGTAATCTGCAAGTAATTATACATGTAATTTGAACTTTTTTTATAAAAATATATGTTATTTAGAATTTATCAAATGTTCTAGAAAATGCAAATCCATTGAAAAAAATCTTTTCCATGACTAAATAAATTTTTTAAAACGTCAGAAAAAATAGCAGTTAAAATTAATAACAAAATAACAAAAAGAAATCATCAATCCTATCAATATGTTTAATGTACAGATTTAGAAACAACTTGCTAAAATACATATGAAAATTAAATAATGTGCAAGTTTCAGATGTGCAATGTCAAAAAACTAAAACTCGTAAATTTGATAACAAATATCATCAGAATATTTGACAACCGAAGTTCTTCGGACAATGCAGTTTGAATATCTTCAAGGATGTGAAATTGGTGAAGTCCTCAGGACACCTGAGAATCAACATCTTCAGGACATCCTCTCATATCCCGGGACATAGCGACTTAAATAAGACATTCTCAGGATGTTAAATTACGATGTCCTCAGGACATCTGAGAATCAACATAGTCAGGACATCCTAAGTACGTCCCGGGATATTACGACCTAAATAGGACATCCTGAGGCTGTTTTGTGCTATGGGGGTAATGACGGTATAACTCAACATATAACAATTCGGTAGAATAACTGATGCAGCTGTATCAAAGATTGGTAAAAATATATTAAGGAGTTCAGTTTCCAATCCATATATTTAAAATTACGATGTACAACATCAAAATTTACATAAGCGAATTAAATATTTCTCACATTAAAAACTAATCATCAGAAGATGTATTTAGTAACATGTATGATCCAAAGAAAATGTTACAAATTTAGCTCACATGTATGAGAAAAATCTGCTTTTTCATTATTGCATTTTTCATCTTAATTGTTGACGGGCATATTCTAGCTCATTCAGCACTCTGTGGACTCACTTATGTCCAATAATTTATCTTTACATCCTCCACAGACGTATTCATTCCAGTTTAATTTTGTAATCAGTTAAGGCAATCTATGCGTAACGTACAGTAAGCTACATTCATATATTTGTTTTTGTTTTCATGTGTAAATAAAGAAAAAAGTAAACATTTTCTGTTGCAAGACATTTTCTTGCAACAGCATAATTGCCTATTGACATAATTGACAATATTGCACAATTGCCTATGACCTGACAATA
The DNA here is from genome assembly GCF_044657685.1 of Stegodyphus dumicola. Classification (NCBI taxonomy): domain Eukaryota; kingdom Metazoa; phylum Arthropoda; class Arachnida; order Araneae; family Eresidae; genus Stegodyphus; species Stegodyphus dumicola. The sequence goes on along the minus strand of NC_140779.1, from coordinate 119,712,219 downwards.
GTTCTCGAACCTGCTACATATCTCATTACCTCTCTATAAACTGTTGCTCGTGACATAATACCGTTACCAGCATAAATGCGGACAAAAGCTGCTGGTATGGCAAAATCACGTTCCACAAATTTAAGTTTCTATGAAAAAAACTGTGTTGAATGTAAGTCAAATAAAAAAAAATATGTGTAAATTAAACGAACCTAAAGTATTGTTGTAATTAAAAGAGAAAAATGAAACAAAGGTTAATTGAAAGAATTTTTATTACTGCATAATAAGTACATGATACAATTATTTTTTAAAATACTCTGATTTTTTGTTTGGGACAATGCCTGACAATGATTCTTAAAACATTCCGCGGTAAGGGAAGCAAACAGTTTTCCATCGCGTCTCAAGGAAAGCAAACAGTTATTACAATGTCTCTCATGAAGTGACTAGTTCTTTTTTCATTTGGATTAATACACTTCATTAACTAGGATGAAATTAACCAGCTTAATTAACTAACTAGGATTAAATTAACCTAGCTTAATGAACTAGGATGAAATTAACCAGCTTAATTAATAATCCTTGTTAATGAAGTCTCCTGGTAAAAAATATTAATAACATTTTTCAGAAGAATTGTTCTATACTGAATATCAAGGCATGTCGCGAAATGCTATACTCTGAAAATTAGTTATAACAATTTTAATACATAAAATAGTACATGAATGCCTGTAGTAAATTGTTCACTGGAATACACATTGTTAACCCAGTATGTAGAACATGATCATTACGCAGATGTCTCTGTTCGGCCCACGTAGATTTGTGAAATTTTAATTTTCGATGCGAATTTTTTTATCCATTTCCGAAGAATTTTGCAAAGGGTGTTCTTCCCTGCATTATATTTTGTATTTTGTGTTGCTAGACTTTCTCCTTGAGATATTTCCACAAGAAAATATTACAAAGCTTAACAATGTAGCTCTGTGACGACTAAGTATAATCGACATAAAAACGAACTGAATTTCAGTGATGCATAGCCTATGATTAAACTAGAAATGATCATACAACAAATCCAGAGTTCCATGTTATATGATAAGAGTTTTCATAATATTTCAAATGGTAAATTACAGCGATAGAGGTATTCTGAATATGCTGCATAAACACTTTAAACCCCGTATTTTGTTTCACCAATATTTATAATATTTTTAGGATTTTCGACTTTTTCAAATTTAATCATCAACCATTTTGGAGCAGTGTATCATAGAGTTCTGATAATAACTTCTACGAATTATTCTTGCATAGATAACAATAAATGCAGTTCAAGTATCAGCAGCTGCTAGCATTTTATTCCGAAGATCTACCAGAAAAAAGATCCTGAAAGTTATCACAAAACTGAGGGTTTCTCTTGAAATGGTTAAATGCCAAGAAAATCGGAATAATTAACACACCCTGCATACTGACTTGGAATGAAGACTCGAGTAAATATTTTAATATTAGCTTCACTTTGGTCAATTATTTCAATGTATTAAAATTTCCATGGGCCTCATCTTTAATCTTCAGCAATAATATCCTCACAAGGTAATAATTTAACATGTGGTATAATTCCCGAACTTATTGCATAGAATCCTCTGTAATGATGTACCTGTATTTTGAATTCCGAAACAGTCTGAAAAAGTAGTTACCCAGAGTCGTAAAAATTAAGCCAAATATTGGAATAAAAATTTAATATTACCTTAAGTTCATCGCAAACTACTGCGCAGACTCAGGACTCGTTCGCAGAATACCGTAAGAGAGTTAAACGGAAGAAAGGATAAGACATATAACGTTTCTCATTGCCTTTAGTTGAACTTTATGAGGTAGAAAGGTATACGGATTTTGACAAAACGTTAACATTGAAATATTAATATTTTGTCAAAATCCTTTTCGTCAAATAGTGAAATTCGGATTTCTGTGCTTTATATGCAAGGGAAATTGTCATTGGGTTTTACGAAGAAATGTGAATAAAGCAAAGAACTTTAAAATTAGGTTATTTAAATTTGGATTCTCGAGATTAAATATTTTAAATAAAATTGCTGTTCGCGTAATAACACGCCCTTCGCCTCCCCACAAAATTTATAGCCACATATTGGCTAATATAATATGTCTGCGATTTAGAAGATCGTTATGAAACACGTTACGATACTGAAAGCTGGCATGCGTGTCACAAGACAGTAACTATTACTTAAGTAGAGTGATGCAGAGCAGTGACACGTTTGATCATGGATGCAGTGTTTTGGAGTAATATGTGCATTGTTTGATTAATTAAAGACTTGTAATGCTCATGTTGTAGAGTCATTAGGAATTTTTAGAAGCCAGAGAGATGAAAAATATGCAACCGCCTTTGTCGGGAATCGAACCATGGACCTCTGAAATACCGGCTCAGAGTGCAGAACCACTACACCACGAAGGCTCGCTAGGGAAGTGAGAGAAATTCCTTATAATGTGTAATACAAATATTGGAGACACCACTGCCGCATAAGTACCAAATAAATAACACTATTCTAAACTTTATTGACAAGCCCTTTGTCTAGGTATTATTTACACTGTCTAAACAACAAAAATTCTTAAGAGCAATTGCCCGAAAGTAAAAATAACACTGTTTAAGGTGCAGCAAAATATGACAGATTTTTGAGACAGGTTATAAAGTATTTTCTACCTCCTCTATGTATGCCTTAGTGGTGTAACTGTAAGCACACTTGCTGCGTATTCGGAAGGTCCAGAGTTCAAATCCGGGCAAGGTTATTGCACATTTTTCACGTCTCCATCATATGAAAAACCTTATTAGTGTACAAGGAGATACGATGGAATGCAATGTAGCAAAAATTTGGCAACAAACGTACATCACGCAGCACATCATCAGATATTACGTCACCTGGGAGCCGTTGCTGATAATATTCTTCTTCTTTGTGGACATTTTACGTTTTCAATTTATAGCTGCAAAATTTGAATGGGCGTATGTTACTTTATATGCCTTCTCTTGGCGATTGGGGGCTATAGTGAAATGCGGCATTTTGAGCTTGTTATTTTGTTCCCATGCTTGATCAGCCCTAGCTTTGGGGTGATTACCGTTGAGAAGTCCCATGCCTTTCCTAGTCATAGAAGCAAGTTTACTTCCTCGGGATTTAATGTCTAGATTCAGCGAGAGCACGGATCTGTTGATTACCTTTCCATTTACCCACTGTAACGCAAAAATGTTTCTGTCAAACGGCTAGCAGTGATGCGCAAGAAAAGGTACGATATTTAAAAACGTTGTGTGTGTCACATCTTTACAAGTTGACCAGTGACTGAGTGGTAAAGTTGCTAAACGCTGATATTTCCGCCTAGATTCAATTCCAGGCCTATGGGCTGGCTGCATGGGCGTTTTTGCAGTTTTATCTATGTGCAGCGTGAATAACTGAGAGTTTCACTTAGAACGTTCTCCAGGAAGTTATGCCCCTCCTCTTAGGCAGATAGCCTTAGAGTGCTTTGCCATAATCAAGCAAAAGCATCGAATTGCTTAGTTATAATTGCGTAAAAAAATTCTTATGTCTGTTTTGCAATGGAATTCCTTTTGTATTCTGATTAAGAGACAATAAGAAAAAAGTATCTAATTAACTTCAAGTGGAATAATTTTATAGTTTTCTGCATCTCCTCGTAATTATTCCCATCCTGACTTGTTGAACAATTAGCTTAAACGCAGAATATCACATATTGAAATAAATCACACTAATAAAACAGATTGCTTAACTTAAATATTATTCAATATATGATAGGTAGATAGCAGAGAAGCTGCTGCCTTCAGATCGTGGAAGGCTTTCGAACAGCTTAGCAATTCTCTTCAACGTCGAAGCTCCTCAGAGTACTTCTCAGCAACGGTGTAACATCTGTGTTTTCTTGAGCTGCTCTAAGTGGCCAAATCTTAATCATAAGCTTAGCTTAATATTTCATCACCAAGTACTTTGTCCACTTTTAAACAAGTACTACGTTTCTCAATGACGGTCTCATGGAGAACAAAAAAAATTCTAAGAGAGCAAATCTTGTCTTAGTAGAACGCTTATATCTCAGTATTCCCAAAAGCTATAATTCTTGAGTATGAGTTATTTGATAGTTAAAGAAGACCGTTACGAAACACAAAAAAAAATTTGAAAATTGGAATTGTTTTTGAGCTCCAGTAGAGTCTCAAATTAGGCAAAAACACGGAATATTTTGAGGAATATTTTGATCATTACGAAGACATTATAGGTCTCGATGCATCCAATATTTTGGAAGTATTGAACAGAATTATGTGAAGAACGAAGATCCAGATACTTTGAAAAATCGGTTGATGTTATGATTGGCCAGTAGAAGTGTTGACCAGTAGAAGCAATATTAATCCATTCGGTGCCTATTTTGTGTTGGGCTATATTATTCAAATTGAAATTCAGCTTAGAGGCAACTTTCATGCTCGCATATTGCTTTAATTGAAAATTATCTTAAGAAAGTGTTAGTGAGAATATGCGACCAACTATAAATTAAAGAAACTTGCACCGAAAAGAGATGTTCAACTTTCGCGCTTACTCAAAGCACCGATTTCAGAGCATAAACATTCGCCTTTAAAACTAATGCACTGTTTTCATTTGAAAAGAAATCCCAGATCTTATAGAGCCAATTATAATTTCTTAGTTAAAAATGTTATGAAATATTAAAAATCTTAGGACTACGCATCTGGACCCAGCGGCCGTTTGGAACAAATGGCCGCCAAATGGAACAAGACATATCCCATCAATGTCTTTGCACTATAATGTTAAGCTTTCTTTCTGCATAAACTTGGATTTAATGCAAGCTTATGTTCCATGTAAGGAAAGTTAAAAACTTTCTGTAATATTAGTGACACATATTTGAGTTAATTGTACCTTTCTTGAAATGTTCTAAGCTTTTATGTCTATTTCTTCATTTGTGGGATTTGGCCATCACCGTTGTTTACTGCGCATAATTTCGAAGCTCTACACTGCAAATACACACACACACACGATACACGTTTGTGATTATTATGCGGTTTTGCGTATTCGAATCTGCATCTAGGAACTTGAAATAGTGTCTATAACTAATGAAAAATGCATCATTCAGATTGCCCTAGAATACATGGGTTCTTTATCCTCGGTGTGTTCGTCAAACACAAAGAACTTACTTTTTTCACAGAAATTTTAAGCAGTTGTTTATGTTTTAAGTTACTTTTCTCTCTTTAATTTTTTTTTATATTCCAATGCTCGTAATTTATATTTAAAATAAATAAAAGGCAAAATGAAATCAAAAATGAATGCCAGATGCGTACACACGCGCACACACATATATACAGGGTGTTTCATAGATCATGGGACAAACTTGGAGGGGTGGTGGAGCGTACTAAAACATGCACCTTTTTATAGGAATGTAGGGTCTAAAGTGACAGGTTAAGGCAGGAACGAAAAAAAAAGGACGACACAAGAGAAAATTGTGTTTATGTACAAAATCAACGCAAAGTGCTTCTTTGTAGCAGTACAGTATTCATATTAAATGTTCAAAATTGCGACCACCAGCAGTAATACATGCTTGGTAACGTTGAAGAAGGAATTGACGAACATTTTGGAAAACGACAGGCATTTCGCGCACGCTTGCAGCCGCAATGGATAGTCGTGCAACGAGGTCCTCCAATGAGTCAACGGGACTCTCGTAAATGATGCCCTTCAGATGGTCCCATATAAAACAAAATCCAAGCTGGACAAATTTGGAGAACGGGGTGACCATTGAACGAATCCACCACGGCCAATCCATCGGCCCGGAAATGTCCCATCCAAGTAATTGCGGATGCGGACCCGCTCGTGGTTATGGGCTGGTGCACCATCATGCTAGAGCCACATGCGATCACGAACGACAGCCGGAATATCCTGCAGCAATTCCGGTAGCACCTCTTGCAGAACATATGATAACATAAGCCATTTGTACATGCAGGTAAGAGGTAGGGCCTATGAGGTGGTCGTTAACAATACCCGCACACACATTCACGGAGAAGCGGGTTTGGAATGCATGTGAACGTGTGCCGTGTGGATTATGAGTTGCCCACACGTGCATGTTGTGGCTATTGAAGATGCCGTCCTGTGACAACGTTGCCTCGTCCGTGATTAGCACAATCGATGGGAAATCCGCTTGAGTCACACACTGTTGCAAGAACCAAGGACAGAAGTCGAAGAGGGTAATCTGTCTCTTGCAAGGCTTGGACTCTCTGCAAGTGGTATGGGTGCAAAACATTTTCATGCAATACTTTCCAAATGGTGAAATGACTCAGCTGCAGACGACGTGCAAAAGCTCTTGTACTTGTCTGAGGTGATTCATGCCCAATGTTCAAGATGGATTCTTCAGTGCGAGGTTGTCGTGCACTTCTTCCACTCCTAATGTCAGAGGTGGCTTCAAATGACCCATTTTCACACAGAGACCGATGCAACCTATCGAACATTGTGTTCAAAAACCTGTTCGGAAACCGTTCCTGGTACAACCGTAGCGCTGCTCTGCCTTTCCCATTAGCAGCACCATACATGAGATGCATGTCAGCGTTTTCCTTGTGCGTAAACTTACCCATCACGCTTGATATCAGAGTTCCGAATGATCCTCTGATGCATCGGATTGTGGTTTGTCCGGCTTACTACCGCCCTCTACCCTTGCATTGCCAGCCAATCACAGCTGTAGTTCCTATTACTGTTAGTGTTCCCTTTTCTGAACATTTATTGTGAATACTGTTTTGCTGCAAAGAAGCACTTTGCATTGATTTTGTACATAAACACATTTTCCTCTCGTGTCGTTTTTTTTTTTTTTTTTTTTTTTTGCGTTATTGCCTTAACCCGTCACTATATTCCTATATAACACTACATTCCTATACAAAAACTGCATGTTTTAGTATGCTCCACCACCCATCCATGTTTGTTCCATGATCTATGAAACACCCTGTATATTAAGTTAAAACTAAACACACAAAAGTAAAACAAATAAGAAAATAACATATCATAAATTGAGCAAATTACTGGTACTGCACTTTAAATAAAAAATAAGTAAAAATGGAGTCAAAGTAATATTTACTATAACATATTAATTAAATATACCAGTAACGTTTGCAGGAATGTGGTAAAGTTGTATTATTATCTTCAGACCCTTACATTGTCAAGAGGAAGTAAAGACTTCTTATGATAGTACACTTTTTCCGAGCAGATTTATTCCGATTCTGTAAGCTTGAAATTACCGAAGCATTGGAATAATATAAATACTTTCAGTACCCTTGAAAATAAAAACCTCTTGCCCTAGACAACAAATCTAACCCACTCAAAAAAGGACGTATTCGATAGTATCAGTCCTATACATGCGAAACGAAATATACTCAAATACGAAATTCCATCTAAAGTATACAAATAACAAAAATAAAAATGGGTTCCTGTTGTCCTAACTTTTTAAATACTTTATTCATCCTACCTTTATTTATTTATTATGAAGCCATTCTTCATTTGAATATAGGGGATGACTAGAATCCACCGTGTTCGATCATTAGATTTGGATGTAGTTATCCACTTCATCTGCTGGATACAAAATATCATAATCGAAAAGAATATTAAACATTTCAATGACTTCTAAACAAGCTAGAAAACAAATGATATTTAACATAAAAAATATTTCTCTCATCTTCTTAAATGATCAGAATAGGTATTTCCGTAGTCTTATTCATACTTGCCCCCACTTCAAATTATAAATTTAAAAATTTGTAAATAAAAATATCTTGGCATTCTCGTATTACACGAAAGAATTACCTATAATTTTTTCTTTCATAATTAACTTGCCATTAGAAGGAAACAATTCTGTTGCTTCCTGTAAACCACATATTTGGTTTTGAGGATATTCAGACATTTTTATGGTAACCTGATGTACGAAACGGTGTCCTTTGAAGTAAATATACATGATTAATATTCAAAGAAATAATGCTTTCATCTCCGTGAAACAGCCAACAACGAACGCCTGCATAATTCTATAAAGCAAAGTGAATATAAATGCTAAGATTTTTAAACACACAATAAAAGGGCATGATGTAAATATCATTTAGACTGCGAAATGTTTTAGCATTAAATTGCGAAAATTTGGCTTACTTTCATCGTAATGTCAGGTTAACTCAGTTCGTTCAAAAAAGCTTGGAAATTAATAAATATTTACTGCCAGATATTAAACAAAAAGGAGATTTATTTACGATATAAGCAAGATTGATGTATAAAATCGCGAAATCACCTAAGATCAGTAAAATTTACTAGTAAGTGGCGCTTGAAAAATACAAAAATTGAGCTAAACAAGGAAGAAACTGATAAATTATTTTACGGGTAATAAATTTTCACTGTACTACACTTTTCTGTTTGGATTCGGTACTAAATCTTAAGAAGGGTTGCAATTTTGCTTAAATGGATTTGCTAAGAATACTAAACTTAACAGGATTTATATTTATTACACATGATCTGCGTATTGTTCCGAAAGAAAAGAGAATATTCATGTACTTTTGGCGCTAACTTTTAAGAAAAGTCATTTTCAATTTTGATGTAAACAGAAGAAGGACGAACACATACAGTCTCCAGTAATATTTATTTTCTTTTAACTAATACATGTATATTTAATTAAGAAATCAAACAACAAAAATCAGCGTTATATTTACAAAATTTTCACAGGACTAGTTTCGATGGTTTTACCGAACCATCATCTTCAGCTGCAAAACCGCAAATGAACAAGATAGGAAATAATGATTAGATAAGATAAGAAAGCCTGGAAAAGAATTAGCAAGTGGCGCCATCTGTTGGCGAAACCAGAACTAAAACATAATTTCTCTAAAAGCCGAAGGCAAATTTGGATTGGAACTAGGATCGTTAACTAGAACAGAAAGATTTTTATGAATGTGAAATGCCTCTAGAAAATCCAGTTCTCCAATGGAAGATGTTTTTTGAATAATTTTGGGAGCAGAAATATTGAAAGTGTGATTTTCGGACCAACAATGTTGAGCAACAGAAGACTTCTGTGTTTCCTTTTTTCTAACATATGCCTCATGTTCTTTGACGCGAAATTTCAAGGCTCTCTTAGTTTGGCCAATGTAAATTAAACCACACTGGCAAGGAATCCTATAAATACCCCAGGAATTCATATCCGGAATGGGGTCCTTGAGTATAGAAGTTGGAATTTTATTGATGGGAGAATAAACAACCCGAAAGTTAAATTTCTGCAAAATATGTGCAACTTTATAGCTAATTGATGGAAAGAAGGGAATGACAACAGAATTTTTATAATCTCCTAAAATAATCTCCTAAATAATTCCTTGCCAGTGTGGTTTAATTTACATTGGCCAAACTAAGAGAGCCTTAAAATTTCGCGTCAAAGAACATGAGGCATATGTTAGAAAAAAGGAAACACAGAAGTCTTCTGTTGCTCAACGTTGTTGGTCCGAAAATCACACTTTCAATTTTTCTGCTCCCAAAATTATTCAAAAAACATCTTCCATTGGAGAACTGGATTTTCTAGAGGCATTTCACATTCATAAAAATCTTTCTGTTCTAGTTAACGATCCTAATTCCAATCCAAATTTGCCTTCGGCTTTTAGAGAAATTATGTTTTAGTTCTGGTTTCGTCAACAGATGGCGCCACTTGCTTATTCTTGTCCAGGCTTTCTTATCTTATCTAATCATTATTTCCTATCTTGTTCATTTGCGGTTTTGCAGCTGAAGATGATGGTTCGGTAAAACCATCGAAACTAGTCCTGTGAAAATTTTGTAAACATAACGCTGATTTTTGTTGTTTGACTTCTGAATTAGTATTTATTCGGCGTGTTATTGTGTCTTAATTACATGTATATTTATTTATTTGAATTTCATCCTAGGTTTATGTAAATAAATGTTTGCATTATTTTGCTCTTAAGATGTAACACGGTGGAGAGATATTTGCATTTCCAACGTTTTCGTTTTAGGAGTTTTATTGGCAGTAGATAAATTTCATAAGATATTTACATGAAATAAAATTGCTTACTTTCTTTCTGATATATTATCGTAAAATATACCGTTCCATTGAATAACATATTAAATACATTGTAAATAATGCTTATTATGAACAGTCGTTCACCACTTTTATATTTACCAAAACTGAACAATTTATTAATAATATTCTATCCAAGTACCTATTTAATTTCTAACATTATAGTATTTTAAATTTCCTTTAAATTCCGTTTAAGCTTTTGATTTTAGCATACAAAAACTATTTCAATTCAAAATTTTAATACATGCGGATATTCTATCTGAAGTTATCATATTTTAATTTATATATTATTATTATTATTATTTTAAATTAAAAATCTAATTAATTTATTTACTGAGCTTCAAAAAATTCGAAGAGCAAAATTCGAAGCAAATTTTTGCTGAAAAAAAAAATAGGTAACCTAAACTTTACCATGGCAAATTAAAGAAAATATCAAAATTCAAACCTGCAACAGCAAATATCTGTGAGATTAATGTTGTCGTGAGCACAATCTTTTCATACCATAGTTTGTATTCTACTATGATTAACAGCTCCGTTAATCCTATCTTTCACTAAGGAATTTTCCTTCAAATTTTCATCTCTTTTTGCTATATTTTATGCTGTGTTGTATTTTAATGAAAATTTTACACTTAGTCATGAACTGGTGGCTTCTTTGTAAAATGCTTCACTAAAATAAACCGTTTTCTAATTGCAGCATGTGCCTCTTTGACTCACAGGTCCTTTCACGTTGACAATACTTAAGAAATAAATCATGATAGGATTAAAGAAGTACTGAAAACTCTCAACTAATCCCATTAAAGTCAGCATCATTATAATATAAGTTTCAATAATAATATCCTTACTACAACGAAATAAAGAAAACTTTAGCCCTAATTTTAACCTTCTGTTATAATGCTGGGTACTATAATTAAATAAATATGGTCCTAGTAATTACTTTCCTTCGTGGTGTAACAATTTTAAAGATTAGCAGTATATAATATTTACTCAAAGTTTGTTAGCAGCAAGGTACGGTTAAAAGATTCTTCAGGAACAATTTGGTAATACATTATCGATCCATCTTTTTCTCTGGCTTCTGTTCTTTTAGTTCAAAGTAATTTACATATGCTGTCCAGAATGAATGTTTAGAACCAGAAGAAATGAATACGAAAATATAACTAAAACATTAACTATTAGGATAAATATTAAATAAATACCTACTGAATTTTCCTTAAGGTATAATTCAGATCTTCACTTTTATATTACAAATGAAGTAATTATTTCTTTTCTAGAAAGTGATATAAGATTAAGTTTTACATGATTATATATTCATGAAAGGAATGTTTGAATACTCCGATTTTGAATGACCTTATTCCAAGTGAATTGTATTTTCTTCTGACGATACTTCTAAACTTTACTCAGAAGGCAAAAGGAATGGATTTCTACCATTTTATTATTTATTTATATTTTGATGGTGGCTAATGAGATCTTCAGATAAGTGATAATAAATTTTTCAGCTATGAATTTTCCAGTAGATAATATTTTACATAGTAAGATAAATATCCCCTTAAAAGATTCGTAGTGTCCTTTATGCTATGCGATGGACTAGTTAAACTGCTCGATTTGTAGTTATAGACAAACTCTAATAAACATTACTGTCGCTTTCAATTTTTTAAAAATAGTTTAATTAGTTTCATTCTTTTAAGTTATACATATATAACTCTAATTATTTCATCTCCTCGTGTTCCTCCACAAGTTATACCACGAGGCTAATAAGTAAGTTATAGCGCTATGAAAACAAATAAACAGTTATAAAATAACACAGCAAATGCGAATTACTAAAAAAGTAAGTAAAATAAAATAAAATAAATTAATAAAATAAAGAAAATTCACTAATCTTAATTCAGAAATTTAGATCCTAAATTCAGAATATTTCGAAAAGCAGAATTTGTAATTTTAGTCCGAAAAACTTCAGAAAAAATTGATGGTCAAGATGCAGACAGGTGCTTCAAAGTTGGCTGAGTCATCTTCCTCTTTTGAACAGGATGAACGCCGTCAAAATGAATATGCTTAACAACTTCATCAATTTTCCTTAGATGTGACTAAATCATTATGCAGATTTCAAAGAATAGTAAATATAGATGTAAAGTTACAGTATTGTTTAAAAATATCAGTTTTAATTCAGATACTCGGTACATGATATTCAGTAGCGTGTTTAAAGTTTTATAAATATGTAATATTTAATATTATAAATATGTAATAGTCATAAAGATATAATTTTAAATTCACTGAACTAATCACCTTGCAATAAACGGCAATTAATACCTGCTAAAGTAATATGGTAAGAATTAGGCTATTTTTATTAATTAGGCATCTAAGCACTAGCACACTGAAGTATTCACACTTACTGTTTCCGAATATTTCGTTTTCTACAATTTAAACATTTTAGAGAATCAATTTGTAAAACGAATGCTATTTATGATTATTATTTTCTTTTCGTTATATGAATAAGCTATATTTTAAGAACTGAAAACGATTACAAAACGTAATTTAAAAGCATTAATGAAATAACTTCGAATACTTGAAAGTGTTAAAACAACTCTTATATTGTCCACTACCATTTTTTCATTCATAATAGATTTCAGTTTAAAGAATCTTAAAACATTTTAAGCAAACTAACTATCAGATTTTATAGGAAGAAAGAAATTTGAAGTTACAATATTTTTAAAGCACACAAGATTAGCTAATTTTACCTAGGATAATCTTGTAAAAATTCATTCGTTGTAAATAATTTTTTAATACTATTAGTTCTTCCTCTCTTCGTAATAAGCTATTATTATGAAATGATGCTTTTAGAAGCATAATTTCAAAAAGCCTCAGTTCATTATATTTTTTTCCCAATGGCCAGCACTTGCCTATGCCCGCATTAGCCACTCTCAAGGGCAGATGTTGTGGTCTCTTTATTATGGAGGCACCTAATAGGTGGGCCACCTTTGACTCCTATGAAGGGACAGACAATTACATCCATGCTTTCTCTGGAATTCGAATCCGGGTCCTTCGGTACCGCAGCCAGGCTTCCCTCGTCACTATACTTGTGTATAGTGATGAGGGGAGCTTCATCACTATATACAAGTATACCGCCTGAAATGTCTGGAATTTACTATACCGTCTGGAATTTTGCCTGGAATGTCTGGGCGGCTCATTTCATAATAATAACTTATCAAGAAATGAAAAATGTAAAACCTTTTAAAATCTAGGCAACTTAAGTTCCGGTATAAAATGTTAAATAACAACAATAAACATGAAATTACTTTAATAACAAATGTAAAATGATTTAGCATTTAAAATTCGCAGTATTATACACAAATATAAAAATTACTAAATTTTATTCAGTTATTTGGGCTGAAATTATATTCGGAGACAAAATATGAGAAACTGGCAACTGGCAAATACTTAAACTAAAATTTTGCGAGGAAAAATGAATCAAAATTTTGCACTCTTTTTGTTCTTTTTTAACACTACGAACGATACGGCTTTATCCCTGAAATTATGAAGTTCGTCAAAATGTCATAAATAAATGTTATTTTCTTGTCTATAAATGATAAAAGACTCTCTCACCTTGTACCTTGATATCGTTTCTTCAAATATATATACATCCAACCCGAAATCGGATACGTTAAAAACTGCAGGAATTTTACAGCCATAACGCTGAGAGGGTTAAACAGTACAAAAAGGAAAATTACATATGACTTTTCAATCTCAGACACATATTCCTATATTTTAATACCGTAGATAAAAATGACGTCATTAGCATAAAAGTAACTCTCATTTTCAATTTTTATAAGCGAATGACAATTTTATTCAGTGCATTGAACTCCTCGTAATTATATCATATACACTTCTTCAACGTTTCTTAGCTCCAACGCATAACTTATATTTAAAATCAATTTTAAATGGGAATTGTTTCTTAAATTATTTTAAGATTAAAGAATACGATAGCAGAAGATATCGACATAAAATGTGTTACTTACCTAATAAGTAATAACCCAATATCTCAATTGGTACTGATGCTATAAGCACCATAAAATCGGCAATCGATAAGCTGACCAGGTAACAATTAGTGGGTGTGTGCATGCTCCTTGTTTGCCACACAACAATGACCACCATGATGTTTCCCAACACACCGACAATAAAGACAATGCCTTGGAATACAGTACCAACAATTCTGTAGTTCATTGAATAGTACGATGGGTCGAGATATACAGGGCCAGTATGATTTGTACTCTCATTGAAAGTACTGTTAACATAGCCTGGGTAAGCGAAAGAAGTGTTACATTCATTAAAGTATGAAGTGGAGTTATGGTCACAATCTGCCATAGTATTTAGAACTGTTGCAACAACACTATACGCGTACAGTACAGATTCAGTTTTGTTCAGTAATTCATTAGACTTGAACATTGAGTTGTTATACTTTGGTTCATTTTACAGCGATGTACTCAGAATATACAGTTGACCTTGGATTTTGTTATGATATTTTCAGAACTTACAAAGAAAGATGGTGTCATTATTTTAATGGAAAACTTTTATAAAGTTTTTCAACCCTCCTTTCTGTATAAATTAATGTTCATTACTGATGAAAGAAAATAAATTTTCTGAAGTTTCCAGCAAGTTAATAATCAGTTTTTCCTGATAAAATTGCAGATGTTTTTAAGTGAATGATGGTAAAGTACAGAAGTCCTTATTTTTATTCAATTGAATATATTTGTCAAAGTGATTTTTCAATCAGAAAAATAATTTATGTATGAAACGTCAACTTTCACAGTTATACGAATAATATCCTCCGTCGAATTCGAAGTTCTTGTTAGTAAATCTTATAATGTAGTCTGAAAAATATTGTAATCATTTAAGTTTTACATATTTTTCTACAAATATAGATGTTTACAACTTACATAAATGACATTTATGAAAGTGGCTGCTTTAACACTTTAAAAGTCGTAAATAAAAACAAAATAACAGTCTAAAGCATCAATATCTCTAAACAACCTGTTGAAGTATTTTCAGTGAGAATTCTTAAAAACGGTTATTCGAAAATTTCCTGGTCAGTGACGCAACACCTGAAGAGAGCACAAAAAATCCTTCATGGGACATGAACACAAGACAAAAGTTTTCTCTCTCAGAACTTAAAAATTCAAATTACGGTTATGGAGAGATAGCCGTCCTTCTGCTACTCACAGACCCCTTCTGAAGTCTAGTGAATATCGGAGGGTCTCTGTGCATGCTTTACACCCAAGCATACCACGACAGCGCTGATATCGCATGGTCGTTATGGCAACCAAGATCATGGATTGCAACCAAGTTTTGACGGTTTGAAAGTAGCACTTTTCTCTGTTTGAAAGGAAATTCGAGGCATAAATCTCGACAAACAATATTAAATCACAATTATTATGAAAGTATACGGAACGAGTTGCCGCTTAATAAACAATTTTGCTTAAATTAATTTGATATATAATTAAACCCGGCTGAAAGCATATTATTCGAAAATCATCCAATCACTTATATACTTCTCTGAGCATATACAGAACTACCTGCCAATTTATGTGTTTCTGGAATTTTAGGGAACATGAAATTGTAATTTAGTAATATTTTTCCTTGTTTTAGTCATAATTAAATAAAGTTTTACTTTTTCTTCATGAACTGCAAGAAATACAATATTTAATAAATTAAATCGTGCAATGATAAGATCATAAATATATTATAGCACAAACAAATATTAAAATATTTATGTCTGATCTTATTTTATTCGCAATTTAAATATTTTCATGTTTCACTGAAACTGCAAACATATTTATGTTGTGTATTAGATCAGTTAGATGTTCAAAAGTTTTAATTGGAATAATTATGCAGAGCTTTGAATTACGAAGAAAAATCTCTTTTCATTTAATTCATAAAATCAACAAATTAGGTATAAAAAGGTTTGTAGAGAATTATTAAATTATGGTGAAAGGAAAAACTATTGAAAATAACTTTTTTATAAGAAAACAGGATAAAACTTCAATTATTCTGCCATTTATATACAGGAGAAACAATTTATTCAACTTTTACCGTTCGACAACCTGTACACAATGATAAAAAAGTAACGTTTCGGTCCAAAATTTCGATAGGGAGTTTTCAAAGAATGAGCTCAAATTAGGTTCCTTACAGGAAGTTTTTACTATTTTTGTATTGACGTTTGTCTGTCTCTGTGTGTGTGATGACGTTTTCAGTCACTATAACTTCCAAAAGTGAAAAACGTTTCCGGTAAAACTAAGCAACCGGAAATGAACTTTGCTCGAAGCTCATAGTCTAATAGGCAACCAGAAGTAGTAATTTATTTGAAGTTAGTAAGTTTTTTAATGTATAACTGTATTAAAATATAATCCGGAAATTTTTGAGAGTTTTGAAAGTTTACATTAAATATTCTGGCAACCACGGCTTTCTGTTAGTTACTCTCGCTAGTTCTGCTTGAAGTTATATTCCAGCTTTAACGTTTTACTAGTTTCTCACATTTCCTTATGAAATGCTAGATTCCCAAGCAATCTTGTGAATTTAATTAACTTAGTTATGGTGTTATGCTATGCAACAATGGCGACCAATTGTTCGTACACAGACTGTAGAGTCCATGAGTTTTCTCAGCCTCTGCGTCTCATGGCTAAAGTAACAAAATCTATGGCTTAGTGAAAGAATTCTTTGGAATATATATATACATATATATTTATATTTTTGATTTTACCATCTTCCTAAAACGTAATGTTATTTATACGGTTTCTGGAAATTACTATCAGAAGATTAAATGAAATTATTAGAAAGATCAGAAATCAGAATTAAAAATACGGTTATTTGAAATTATTATGAGAAGAGGCTTGAAATAATGGGTGTTTATTATTCCAGAGGATATTTGTCTCATACGGTTGCCATATATTATGCATACATATATGGCATCCAAAATGTTGCTGCAAACATATTGTGTTTTCCCTATTGTGCCAAACATATTATGCTTCCCTCAGTTCTAATTGAATTGACCCTCCAGAGCGCAGAAATTGGCGGCCATTGTTTTAAATAAAATGTTGCTTAGAAACTTTTAAAATAGAACTACGGCAAAATTAAATCTATTGCAACGAGAATTACAACCTGCAAAATATTTATGCATAATGCAACTTCGAATTAACTTTATATCAAGTTAATGTAAAATTTTGTCATTTTTGAAGCGTAGCATGATATTTTTAAACAACTAATCTATAACTGAACATAAGAATACATTTTGTTTCCTGCAACGGGTAGTTTTACGTATATTGCTGTTGTATAAGGATATTTTATATTAGTAACCATGTTTTCATATAAACATTTGCTGCTTATCTCTCATCCCAGACTTTTGCTTGAGTTTGCAGGTAATAGATTTTTGTACCAGTTGTCTAATATGTTGACAGCTTATCTTCGGGTCACCTGTCCTCCTGGTAGTTCAGTGTAGTACAGAGATAACGAAAGGAATAAAAATTCTAGTCACTCAAGTCAAGTCCGTGGGAATATATTGATTTACATGACTCATTTGCTCTGAAAAAAAAAGCAAAGGAAAAAAGAAAAGAGATAAAAGAAAAAGAAAACAAGAAACAATAAATAAGTGCATTTCGCCTTCTCTAAATAACACGTTTCCTAATAATAAACATATTTATCTTTAAGAACACTAAAATATAGGAGAAAGGAAAACTGAAACTTATTGGAAAAAATCTGTTTATAATGCATTTATTGAAGATTTCTGTGCAGGTGTAATAAATATTATCAGCAGGATTTCACTGAATTTGTAAAGTAATTATATTAAAAAAAGATCATAGAAAAAAATTGTTAGATGTTCTTCGAACGCAATGTAGAAAGATGTTTATTAATTTCTGCACGGAATTTGTTTTATCATGTAGGGTTCTGCTTATTTTTACTAATACAACTATTTTATTTTGTGAGCCTTTCCTGAATTATCTTATTTCTCCTCGTGTTTCCTCGCCAGGATGTAAATTAAGTAGACTGAACAAGAGTATTTAAACTGTTGGAGCGAAAAGGTTAGACAGAACGTGATTTCGCTTTTGTGAGCGCACTTTTGACGGATTTCTCTGTACCTTTTTATCTAGTATTACATTATCGTTTTAGGCTCTCATTGCAAGAGGTCGGAGATTTTGTTCTAAGCACGTAAATCCATGACATCTGGTAATTAGTTTGTTATAAATAAAAGGGTCTTTCACAGCTTTGTCTGGTTGTGTTTATCTTCATGCCTGTAAGCACGTAAGTCTCTGCCATTTGGTAATTAGTTTGTTATAAATAAAAGGATCTTTTACAGCTTTGTCTGGTTGTGTTTATCTTCATGCCTGAAAGCACGTAAGTCTGTGCAATCTGGTAATTAGTTTGTTATAAATAAAAGAGTCTTTCACAGCTTTGTCTGGTTCTGTTTACCTTCATGCCTGTAAGCACGTAAGTCTGTGCCATCTGATAATTAGTTTGTTATAAATAAAAGGGTCTTTTACAGCTTCGTCTGGCTGTGTTCGTCTTCACGCATGTGCTAGAATTTGCAAGGTACAACACTTAAGTAGATCTAATTACGATGTCATCACAGTGAAACATGCTAGATCCTGCAATCAGAATTTCCATATTAAAGTTGTGAGGTTAATTAGAGATTTATTCAAAGCAAATATTTTAGTTTTAGATAAATCATTGATTAATTTTATAATTAGAGAATGGAACAAAGTTCAGTCAAGCATTTGCTTCAGGTGAAGAACTCAAAAGAATGCCAAGTTAGTTATAAAAATTATAAATTCATTGAAAAAAAGAAAAAGAAAAGGAAGTTTGATTGCCCACTCTTAATTTTGAAATTTATCAAGAAGCATAATTTTAAAACAGGCAGTTAAAGTAATAAACTATTATTAAAAGTAATATTCTTTAGATGATTCTATAAATAACTGTACAGATAATTCCTTAATTCTGTGTGCTTCGTCCCTGTGATGTCATCATAACTATCTTCTCGGTCAGGATGGCACCTCTCAGTTTGTTTTTTAATATATCGTGTAGCCCTCTTATGTTTGGGCATGTTGAGTTAAACAAACAAGCATAAAAATAGATTATTTAAGAAATGATAGGTGATTGAATCTCATAAGTAAAACAGAGATATGAATATTTAAATGCTATATTTTTTATTTCAATTTTTTAACTGATTACAAAATAAAAAATAACATTTTATTTAACTACTTAAAAGGAGTGCCTTGCATCTTCACTCTTAAATTTCCAAATGACATAGATATTAAAAAAAATTTCATCAGATATATGTAGATTTAAAAACCACAATATTTCAATAATTCTAAATGCTAAAATATCTGCTGTTTTAGAAAAAATTTCCAAATGCAGTAAAGTTCAATCGTATTCGAAAGCTTCCTTAACAATGTTTACTCCAGCTGTTAGTGCTAGTTCTGAAAGAAGATTAAGGAAACTTATAGTAAAAATAAGCTTGTAAGATTTTCCCTTGGTCAGCAAAAACTTTCAAACATCGATATTTTCTTTATAGACCATGAATTAAATATCCAAGTAGATTTCAAAATCAATTCTTAATTAATGACGAAAAATAGAAAATCATGAAAAAATGCTTAAATATTAGTGAAGAATATTATATTTTAATTACGATACTAATTATATTACTTCGATGTTATTTGTTGTTTACTAAAAAGGCACTTTTCGAACTTCTTTATTTAAATATATAAATCATAACGTGTGTACCTTTACGCTTACATAAAACTTCAATTAAAATATTGAAATAGTTGGAGTATTATGATTTAAAATGGTTTATCTTTGATTAAAACGAAAACGTACAAATATAGTTAGTTTGACCTAACACAATGGAGAGCGTTTATCTTTTGCCTCAAGGGAGAAAATACCTTGGTACAACTCTGTTTGTAATACACGATTATCAAAACTATTTCTTTACTATATGAGGCCACTGGTGATCACTACCGTCTGGGATTCAAATCCCATCGAGCGGGCTGGCGTACGCTTGTATGCTTTCGTAGTTTTCCCCACCGTGTAATTCGTATACTATCTAGCTCTTCTTAGAAAGACCATCACGAAGACATTCATCTCCTTAGGCAGATAGCCCTTGAGTGCTTTGCTGTAATCAAACAAACCAGACCTTCACTACATTCCTACTATAGCTTATATAATCATCAGTTCTCAGTATTCTTAAAGAAATGTTTTATTTTGTTTTAATAAGGACATCGATGTAAATAACTGAAAAATAGCATCATGTTATTATTAAAACGTTCACTTTAAAAAACAAATACTTCTTAGTCAATTGCGACCCGTTATTCAAAAGAAGTGGAGAGAAAAACGAAAGTTACAGTTTTCTGGAAAGTAAATTACAGCTCAAGACAAATTTTAAAACCTTTAGAAAATATAAATAAAGCATGCTGCATTTAAAAATGCTAGAAAACCAGCATAATGGTTGAATAGTATGTAGGGATTTATATTTATTTTAACTAATAATTTAAAGGTTTATTTGAAACTTTCCTATAAGCCTTCATTCCCCTAATTGTCAGTGCCAGAATAGTTAAATGTTGTAGCACACGTGTTCGAATCCAGATTTTTCTATGTTGAAGGAAGTAGTTAAAAGCCGAGTTTCGGTAGGAGAAAGAGAGGGTTAGGCTCTAGCTGCCCTCTCTGCCGTAGATACGTTTGCTCATTGCCGGTTCAAATGGCTTAATTGCATTGCCTTGCTGCCACTAGCGTAGAAGGGGGTTGGAGTTCGGGATCTCGCTGAGCCCTGTAGGCTAGTTTATCACTTGTTAAACTTTCCAACTTTTAATATCAATTTATATGACTTTCAGTTTCCGCCCAAGTAGAGGCGAAGTTTGTTAGCGTCGTGTTGACGCATTCCAAATTTTAGATAGTTAATACACGGTTTAAACCGTTCTTCTGTGCAGGTTCCTGCTACTCCAGTACACAGGTAGATGTTACCCCACCTGGACTCCTCGACTATTAGTTATTACTCGACTATTACTAGTTAGCCACCTCGACTATTTAAGTAAAATACTTAAATAATAATAGCATATTTGGCCACAAGGTCGAATTATGATTTAATTTTGCAAAATACCTCAGTGAAAAATCCGTAAAACAAAGTCACTGGAATCTCTGCTTACTTGTTTTACGGATGTCAAATGCATTGATAATAATGTCACCCCACTTCGTTTTAGATCAATATTTTTCTAAAGAAACTTACACTAGTTAATTTTTTACTGAAATGTTATAGAACTTAAGACGTAATGATTAACGCGTTTTCGTTTTATGAAGTTATAAATATACCTCCATTACCAAACAATATTAATTAAGCCAAGTGACAATTTCCTGTTGCAAAATTTATAGTTTTAATAATTAGGGTGTCGAATCATTAAGAACTTTGAAGCAGGAAGCATGAAAAAGGAGCAATGCCTTCACCGGAACTCGAACTTGCACACTACTACTATGCACGTCTCGAATGTGCGCGAATAACTATGAATAGTTTGCTACCTTTACACCACGAAGGCATATATAAAAATGAAGAAAATACCTTATGTATACCTCCTTTTAAAGGGCGACTTGGGATTAGAGGACACAACTGTCAAATCCTGGTGGTGAAGAATAATCATCCTTCATCTTTTAGTTCGGGCACCATTGTAGAATCATTTAGAATTTTTAGAAAAAATGAAATCGAAGATGCCCTCGCCTGAACTCGAAACATTAAGCTCTCGAATACGCGTCGAGTGTGCTACCGTTGCACCATGTAGGCATGCTGAAAGGAGAGAGAAAGTGTTACGTGTAATAGAAAATGCAAATTACGCAAAGCATGTATATGTACAATAAAAATGAATCAAGCAAAAAGTGATAATTATAGAAAGACCTCTTCTAACACTAAAAATACATCAAACGAAAAAGGTTAGAATTGCGCGTGGAAACAAAAGAAAGAATATGTACGTAAATCACTTCGAATTTTATTTAAAATTGTGCAGCTTGTAGTAAAAAAATTGATATAAAACATGTACTAAAATTATTAAAATGCAAATTATTTCACTAGAGTATTATCAAAATTGGGGGGGGGTTAACAAAATCGCACTGTCACCTGTAAAGTGCTCAAGTTTTTGCCAAAGACAGACGTAAACTTGCGCTCCTGGCCGTGAGGAATTTCTTGCACTTGAGATGACTCTAAGTGAGACAAGCGAATATTAGAAACAACAACAACAATGACAGTAGATTTGAGGGCCATAGATTTATTTCTTTGGAATTACCTTAACGTAGCCAATAGCTTGTAGCAAATATTTTCAGAACAACTCGGGATACAACGGCGTTGTATATTGCAAGTAACGGTAGTTATTTTGAAAAGTATTTGTTGCAGAAGACCAGTTGCAATATGAATTTATGAGATCTTCTGACTTTTGTATTAAATGAAACATTTTTACAATTATCCCTTTTCTTTTACAACCTTTGTGTTGTATAATATATATAAATCATCCGTTTGTTTTACTTAATTAAGAAGGCTCGATAACATTGTGATTGTAATTTTTGCCTACCATTATTTTTTTTCCTAGTAAGGAATACATATTTTTTCAATTTTTTAGTAGCGACGTTATACATCTCTTAAACTGGTGGTGCATAATAGCTTTCCTATTTACACACTTTGCTCCTGAAGTCTTAGAACAGCACTTCTGTAGATAGCCAGTGATATGCTTAAGGATATCAGGGAAATATCATGTAAATTCTGACAATGTATTTGTATATTATTGTTTTCATCAGAATAATTCAAAACTTCGTTATTATTATTATTATTGCTTTTTTGATAGTTAGATATCACTATATTATTGTTTTGAATAGGTTCTCACTTTAGAAAATTACCTTTCAAGAACTGAGTACTAAATTTATGATTTCAGGCTCATTTATCAGAGCACAATGAAAAAAAATAACTATGTACGAAGTATTAATTTATAATTATTCCCAGAGTGATAAATAAAAAAGTGCTAACTGTACCTGTAACGTTTCTTTCAGACAAGAAATATAATTCTACCTTATTGAAAAATTATTGCTTATAGGAAAAGTATCCTTGTCGTGATATTTAAATGCACTATTCATCACGAAAGAAGATCAGTTTGCTCCATTCTGGGTGACTCTTTTTATAACTAAGCACATTTTTGTGCTTAGCGTAATAAGAAATAATGGCGTAAGAAGAATTTGTCAGCCCTTTTTTATAAATACTGAATTTTTTTATTCTTCTCGGAGAAATAGCTCATCTTCTTGTCAATCATTTTCCAAAAAAGCATATTTTAGATAAAATGAGAGGTGTTTCGATTGATAGCAGTAGTTAACACTGTGGCAGCTTAAGATGAAAAATGGAGTTTTATCATGCTTACAAATACGTGATATAAAAAAGAGGCAGTTTTAGTTATCTTTTTTTTTTTTGTGTGTGTGTACCGTTCCGGTGACTTTTGAGTACGGAGTCATTTAACTTCTCAGAGAGTTTTGAAGTATTTTTTGACATTTTATACTAACAGAGAAAAATTTGAAATCAATTTCAAATTTCGTATAAATTACATAATATTTAAAAATACAGTAAGATACAGTAACTATCATTAGGAAAAATTTTAAATCAAGACTATACTGAGTTTAAGCCACTTTTGAAGATATAATTTTTGTAAGACCTTTTTCTCCCTTCTTTCTGCATGCCTTCGTGGTGTAATGGTTAGCACAATCGGCGCGTATTCGAGAGGTCCGAAGCTCGAGTTCCGGCAAAGGCATTGCTCATTTTTATGTCTCCTGCTTCTAAACTAACCTAATGTCTCTACAGTTTCATTTTGCTTAATTGACTTTTAATTTAAATTTGGTGTTTCCATAAAGCCGGTGCTATTTTTTTTATTTTCAGAGAACTATCTTGAAATATTAATAAAGATGATTAAATAATCTCTTCTGGGTATTATATCTTAGAATATACTTAATTATGAGAAATATTTGATTTGCTGATTGTTCCCCGAAAAATCGAAAAATAGTAAACGTATCTGGTGAGTGACAGGAACATGAGATATAGCAGCCTTTCTTAAAATGCTTATGGAACGAAGAGGGATACGGTTTTTGTTCTCCAGCAGTGTATTATCTTTGGAATTCAGCTTTTTGAGAAGATCGGAGATTATCAGATAAAGGAATTTGTCCGTGGTGAGCAGAGCAGTTGTTGTTTTGAAAGTAGTTCTAGTTACACTTATGTAATCATTCTCACGTGCTTCCATTTATAATCCATATTCTGCAGTATGATACCGAATTGCACAATATTCGGTGTTTATAGTAATGAAGAATTTAATAATAAATTCAGCGTTTTCTTTTGGTCTGGTTTCATTTATTGGAACACGGAAAGCGCTCGAGTGGTATCTACCTAAGGAACGGGATGCATATAAGCAAAATGTACACTGCTAGGACAACAGCTTAAGTTTGGCCAATGACAATCCAGATAAGGGTCACCATTAACTCCGCCCACATGAGTGATGTCACATTTCTGACGTTTGTTTACATTCTGTTATTCGGCGTTACGAAGTGCGTTGTTTGAATGAAAAACATTTTTACTTTGCAACGTAAATTTGTTCCAGAAAGAATATAAATTTATGTCTCAAACATTACAAAATTTCTCACTATATGCGTGAGTGTGTATACACACGCATGCTCACATACATATATTTTCAATATATAATTAATCATATGTGAATTATATCTATCAATATGTGTGTGTTTTATGCATATAAATATGAGTGAGTGTGTGTATGCGTGTATTCATTTTTCAGAATGTCAGATTTCCTAGCAAATAGTCTACAAAGCTTTTTTCTCTTAATTTTTCCCATCTTCACATTCAGTTTTTTTAAATAATTAAGATTAATGTATTCATATTTAATATTTCTGCACAACTTGATTTATCAATTAAAAATGCATTTATTTAATTTTCGATAAAGTGAGATGTTAATTCCAGTAGTATATGATTTTTAATAGTAGAATAATTTCTCTAGAAAAGCTTTTGTTTGTTTTTATTTTTTAATTCCTTTATAAGAAAATTACTTAATAATATTAGAAATAATTAATCTGTTACTCCTTACACATGTCTGATATATGTTAACAGAAAATTTTCATTCAATAGCTTTATAAATTTATTTTAAGCAGTATTTTAATTTAATAAGAACTACTGTTGATAAGTGAATTTCCATTGCTTTCTTTATACATTTATTTTAAAATTCAGTTTTCAGTGCATGTAATTATTTTCCTTCATGGCCCTCGAGCCCACCAGCGCGAGCTGTAAAGTCGCTGAAAATTGGTAGTTCGGTCCGAGGTTTGAATCCCGTGAGTGGGCTGGCAGCATGGGCGTTTTCGTGATTTTCCCCATGTGTAACATGTATACGAGCCAGTTTCCCTTAGAAAGTCCTTCACGAAGGCATCCCTCCCCTTTGGCAGTTAGCCTTCGAGGCTTTCCCGTAATTAAATAACCTAACCTTCATGGCCCTCCCCACACAGCCCAACAGCAGCTGAGTGGTAAAGTGACTGGAACGCTGATAGTTTGATCTGAGTTTGATTTCAGTTGGACAGGCTGGCTACATGAGCACTTACCTGGTTTTCCTATGCGTAACATGGATATGAGAGTTTTCCCTTCCTCCACAAAGACATCCCTCCCACATAGACCTTGTATGCTTTCCATAATGAAACAAACTAAACCAATCCTCCAAGAAAAACAGCTCCTCAAAAGAAATTCTTCATATCTGTCAAGCAAATGACATTCGTTAATGTAATAAACTGTAATCATACATACTAAATCAAACTTGGAAGTCGTTATTAATTATGCTTACAAAGTACTTAATACCAGATTTTGTTGATTAATTTGCATTTTTAGAAATAGTTGAATAAATTTCTGACCTTTAATAAATACAGTGAACCCTCTCTACGATGACCACCAGCAGTTCTACATGATTTTAATTTTGTGTAAATCTTGTCATTTCGAAAAGAAGATGTTCAGTACCAGAATTTGTATATTGAGGAGAAGTAGTGTTTCAGAAGTGATCACAAAGAAAACGTTTATTATGTTAAAATGATAATCTGTTCCTAACTTTTTTCAGGGTTTGATTTGGTTTATGTGATTTATAGCAATTTATAGCTTGAGGGCTATCTGCCTAAGCAGAGGGATGCCTTCATGAAGGACTTTCTAAGGGAAACTGGCTTGTATACACATTACACATGGGGAAAACCATGAAAACATTCATGCAGCCGGCCTGTTCGCGGGATTCGAACCTCAGACCGAACTACCAGTGTTCAGCAACTTAACCGCTTGACACTGGTGGGCCCCTTTTTTTGTAGGGAAGGAAGTGTAGGACATCACATATCTAAATAGTCCATGTTAAGATTTAATCTAGGAAATGAATAATGTTGAAGCTGAAATTAAAATTATATAAATTTGAATATCATGTAGTGTTAATTTCAAATTTCGTTTCCTGTGATGTGTTTTTTTTTAATGTAAAGATCAGGCTCTGGTTTATTGATATATATATATATATATAAACTTTAAATATAGTATGAAGTCTTATATTTGAGTATAATACTGAAAAAGGTTCGACATATGAGAAAATAAATATATGTTTTCTTCACATGTTATGGAATATTCATCCTTGACTTAAGGGAACGTGAAGTTACACAGTTTTAAATTAAAGTTTACAGAAAAATGTATGATAGTCACAAGTTTGACAAAAGATCCTTTACTCAAATGATAAAAGGCTTTGAGGAACGTAGATGCTAATTAGAAATGTGTGCTAAATATGAGGCAATTGGCATCCACAAAATTGCAGTGTATTAATTTTAATACTGTTTTAGGTTCTTACATTATCCCTTTGACCGGCCAAGTAGCATGATTTAGTGCCCTTGATTTAGTGATTTTTTTGCCCTCGGTTTGGTTTGGTTTATTTAATTATGCAAAGCACTCGAGTGCTATCTGCTTAACAGGAGGGATGCTTGTATGGAAGACTTTCAAAGAGAAACTGGCTCTTAAACACATTACACTTGACAAAAACCATGAAAGCACCCATGCGTTCGGCAAAATTGGAACCCTGGGCTAAATATCTAGTATTCAGTGACTTTACCCTCAGGTGCTGGTGGTCTGGCCTCGGTTCTATTAAACTAAAATTCATCTATATTTATAAACGGCTTATCAAAAAAATGCACACACTTTAATAATAAAAGAAAATTCGGTTAATCTTCGGATTATGGTAACTTGGTGAAAATTTGGCGACCAACTCTGCTACAGCAACCTGCTAGTTTTTTTTTTTTTTTTTTTTAAACTCAACATTTTTTTTCCAACAATCTGCTAGCCGAATTATGCTTATGCTAGAACTTTTATGGAACAAAAGTGCTTAATCATGACGAAGATTAGGTGCGAAATTGGGAAAAAGTGCAGAATCGCTTGCCGCGTTTTTAAGAATTGCACATACACGGTATCCATGTACACGTAGACCTATTTTCACTTAAAAAAAACATCCCAGAATTACCCAAAAATGGCATTGACTTTATCCATGTACACTGCTAAAGTCCTAGCTAGTAACATTTATCACCTTACCAAAATGTCGCCAAACTACCTGTTACCATATTCCAAAGATTAGCCAAAAATTCTCGTGCTTTAGTATTGAACTTAATTATAATTAAATCATACATATCAGAGGCTATGCTAGGTTTAATAAAAATATTTATGAATATGTACCTGTACAGTTACTTAGATTGCTCAGTCACAGCGGTAGCCATTAACAGCTAGAGTTATAACACAATACTGAGCAGCTATTTGAACAATGTTTAATCGATGTGTCTGAGGCGACTGCTGCACATTCTGCCATAATTTTTTGATGAAGGACCTCTAGCCTAACCGATTTCTTGTACTACACAACATCCCCCAGAGTCCTCCAAATCCATTTTGATTCACTGTCATGTATTACATATATGCGAGAGTACGAACATGTTAAGGAAATATCATACTACATATTATAAAGATAATTCAACTTAGAAACCAATATATAGATATCATCTATTAAAGTTTCTATGTGTTTTTCTGACAGATCCTGTATGTGAAGTTGTACGTTTCATTAGTTTCACCTATTAATTAACTTAGGTATTTATTGTACGGAATATCTATGAAACTGAACTGATAAATTTTCATATCTGTTCATTTGTTTGCTTTTCATATATTTTTTAATAGTTTTATTTTTTATGTTACTTTACATGACGTCAATTTAAACATAAGAAAGCAGAGAAGAAAAGAAATTCACACTGAAACTAAAAAAATTTTAAAATTAGTCTGAAGATTACTGATGTAAAATGAATAGTGTCTAATTTATCAAAATTACATAAGAGGGCAAATAAATAATTAGCATATTCAGATATTTATTATAAGCAAAAATTTTATATTCTTAACAGTAAAAATGCACATATTACAATGCAATTAATTTATTACTTGCAACCACCTCAGTAGAACTCGTCAAATTTTTAAAATGTGTCAAACTCTAGCAACCATGCTCGTAACAATGCTTTAATAGAACAATGTTGTCATTTTTGTATACATTATTTGTGTTGTATTTCAAGTTTCAACATTTTTTATGAACAAATTGTGATATTTTTTGCCTTAATTTTAAAATATGCTCTTTGGAATTTATCAACAATGGAAAAAACTACAGTGGGAACTCTACAAGAATACAAAATTTCTAAAAGAAAGAAAAAGGAAATGCATTTGGTAGATAGCCGATGCTGCTGAAGTTTGTGTAATGCCGAGTATCAGAAATTATTTAATTTTTTTTCCAAGCAAAAACAAACCGCTTGGGGAAAAGAATAAAGCAAACCAATTACAGAAAGATTTGGAGATGAACATGCTTTATTTCATAATTTAATAATTAAAATTTATATTTCAAATTCTAAAGTATGTTTTCCTTTCATAATTTGATAATCTTAGCCAACTTATGATAGATATCAATAATTTGGGTATCTATTTAAGAAAAGTTGTGAAAACCATCAATTTGCACCCAATGAATAATTTTTACATTTTCATGTGTTAAATCCAAATTGAGCTAAGGTTGGTTGTGTTAATCTGTAAGTATCATTAATTTTACAGGCAATACACTGTATTCTTTTATATACTGTAATATTTAGTTCGTGCTGAAATTATGTAGTGGCAATAATTTTACTTAAGAGAGAAATTTTTCAATATTACAAGTTTACATTTTGGTTAATTTTTTTATGTGATAAAAAGCAGCATGTTAAAAGTTGGAGTTCTTAAATTTTGTAATAGTACTAAGTATTATATTTTAAATTACTCGATGACTAACCCAGAAATAAATAATTTAATTCTGTATACTCGAAGAAAATCATTTCTGACTGGCATAAAAATCAGAATTTTGAAACAGTAGTAGAAAAATCATTAAAAATACTTAGTTTTAAAACTCGAATGCAATAAAAACAGGTTAGCATGAAATGTCTGAATAAAAGATAACTTTTTATCATTATGTATATGTTACCGTGAAAGACCGAAATTGGAGAATGTCAACATTCACCAAATGCGTTGGTGAAAGATCGAATATTGCACTACATTCTTGTACTTTCAGACCCTCACCGGTGTATGTCGACAATCACAGATATGCTCTGGTGTAGGTCAAAAAGAGAGGATACATGCTGTCATTGCAAAAGGAAGTGTTCCATAAATAAATGCAGTTGTAAAAGCAAGGACCTCTTGTGCAATTCAAAGGGTAATAATAGTTTATGTTGTTGCAATAAATAAGATTGGAATCACATAATTTATAAAGTTTTTAACTTCTATCATTTTCCTTTCTCATTTTGAATGTACTGTGTGTTTTAAGCTCTTATTTTAAGTCTCAAGTGCGTTTTTTCGAGACTGAATTACGGAAGAAAATATAATATTCTTATATGTTCAACATTCACCATTAGCACATGGTGAATGTCGACATTTACCGGTGTAAGTCAGAAATAAGAGTATTTGCAAAATATTTCGGACATACACCAAGCGACTATGTGAATGTTGACATTCTCCAGATTTCGGTGTTTCACCGTAACATATATACAGTCATTCTTATGTAAAATAAATGTTACACGATTTCTTAGACCCCTGCTTTTCAAACTTTATCTATTAATCTGAGAATTTGATTATTTCAGTGTAGTAAATAAATAAGTTTTAATAAATGTGTTATAGACGTCAATATGTTTGTTTTTTGTAACATATACTTTGAACATTTTAATTAAATAATTTTTCATTAATAATGTGCATATATTTTACTTATGATGAAGATAAATTAATATTTAAAAAAGGAATTATAGACTGAAAGTATTTTGTAAAAGAAGATATTGGAAAAGGAAATTATTGCAATTCATAGAACTTGTAAATGAATAAATGTAATAATTAGTATCATATTGTTCTTATTTATTAAGAATGGATATTAAATTATTGATAATAGAATGGACTTATAAATGTGAAGCAGTTATGCGAACAATAATACTAATTCATAACATTCTGATCTTGATTTCAGTACTTAATGTAAAGCATTATTGACAGCTTAGTGGAACTCATATTAAATAGTTACAGTGCAATCCTAAGTCCAATGTATTTATTACAAGATAATGAAATTATAGTCTGGATTTTAATTCAAAACTCTTTTCACAATCATTAAAAGCCCAATTTTAACCGGTACTTTTCTGTTATCGGGACAGGATTCAGACATGTAATGTATGTATCCATGAGTGGTTTGGGTTTCATTTTAGTTTAGTATGGCAAAGTACACTAGGTCTATCTGCCTGTGGGAAGGGATGCCTTTGTGGAGGACTTTCTAAAGGAAACTGGCTGGTATACACTTTACAATTGGAGAAAACCACGAAAACGCGCATGGAGCCAAAGAATTTGCCTGGATTCGAATTCAGTGTTCAAAGATTTTACCACTCTGCCACTGGTGGGCCTATGCATGTGTGTATAAATGTATGTGCATACACACACGTAACATGAATACATCCATCTATCCATACAAAATCTGGTTCTGAAAATAAAATAGTACCTTTTAACCATATATCTTACAGTTTTAATTAATTTTATGTACTGTCATCAATATTACATCTTATTAGATACATCAATGCATCTTATTATCATTAATTTCTTACTAACAATTCAATTTCAATTGCCATGAGTTAATGCATGACTCGTACATATATAATATATAAGCTGTTTCAATATCACAATATAAGTTACATAGCATATTTACAATAATTATTTATTACTCATACATGTAATGTATAAAATCAGGCAATAAATTGTAAAAAATACTTTTAATGAAATTGGAAATAAATGAAAATATAATAATCTGCATGTCATTACAATTTTTAAATGCACAAACTTCACAGTTAAAAATACATACTAATGTAAGAAAATCAATATTAAATGCTTTTTCTCAAAAGAAAAAAAAAATTGCCTGTTCAAGACATATTTTATCAAGTCCAACCATCAGTGGAAACCCAGGTAATCAGTCTTTAATATGACAAAATGTAAAATTTGAAATACAACTTTAAGTTATTTTTTTTAATCCATTCAGTTTTGGCTTATGTAAGTTTCACTGTATTTAACTAGATGTAAAGAACTGTAAACACACATTCACTTGAAGGTATGTTTCCAGAAAATAAAAGTATACTTATTGGAATCAATTCAACATTACACCTTAGAGCACGTAATGATACCTCATTGTTAGGCATTTTCGATACACTTGAAATAGCATAACATATCTTTCTAAATTCAGTTCTTGTTAAATTATGTTCAGCATTATTTAGCATTTGCAGTTTTATAACTAAATTAGATTTCAGTAGGTCTATTACACTAAGCACTTACAGTTATTCACTATTATTTTCTTAACATTTCAACAAAACAATGAACTTTCTTTCTAAGAATGCATACTGAACAATGAAAATTCCAAATATTATATATGCTTTATCAGAACTATAATGTCAGTTAATAGTGATTTTTTTAAATTGAAGTTGATTAATTTAAGCAATTCACTTGAAGGTATGTTTCCTGGAAATAAAAGTATACTTATTCAATTCAGCGTTACACCTTAGAACAGGTAATGATACCTCATTGTTAGGCATTTTTGATAGTCTTGAAATATCATTACTGGTAGTATATCTTACAAAATTTTGTTCAGCATCATTTAGCATTTGCAGTTTTATAGCTAAATTAGATTTCAGTAGGTCTATTACACTAAACACTTACAGTTATTCAGTATTATTTTCTTTACATTTCAGAAAAACAATGAACTTCCTTTCTACGATTCCAAATATATTATATGCTTTACCAGAACCATAATTTGTCAGTTAATAGTGATTTAATCTTCATAAATAAGCATATCCAACAGTCTTGAAATATCAGAGCTGGTAGCATATCTTAAATATATTCAGTTCTTATTAAATAACATGTTTATAATTTAACTTCAGTATTTCACAGCTAAATTACTTTCCAATATGTTCATTAGAGTGGACAAACTTTTTCATCTTTTATACTCGTTACATTCTAATAATGAAATGAAGTTTATTTCTAAGAAAGCATATTGAATCCTGTAAAGCATATTGATTTCTTAATCAAAGCACAATTAATGTTGTAAATATTCAGATATATATATGTGAAATGTTTTTTAAGGATTTCTTGAAACACACTATGTCAATTCATTGCAATAGTTACTGGTGGCATTTTGATTCAAAATATATACTGCATTAATTACTGACAGAAAATAGCACTTGGATTCACTAACTTAACATTAACTTCACTTGGTTTAATTCCCGCAGGTACATTTTATACAGTAGATGATTTAAGTCATTATCACTTAAAAGTTTCTGATTATCAATATGCAGAATAATTTGTAAACCACACTTTACATGCATCTTCCAGCCATCAGTAACTTCTATCTGACTAGACCTAATTTTGTATTGGAACAGTAGAATAATCCTTAATATTCCGAAACAAACATTAAATCGGTTATATACAGATATATACGCATATATATACACTTTTATTCCGAAAAACTAAATGTACATTCAAAAAACGCACTTCGTAACTCTGAGCAGTAGAATGTAAACAAACGTCAGAAATATGACGTCACTCATGTGGGCGGAGTTAATGAAACCCTCATCTGGACTGTCATTGGCCAAATTCAAGCCGTTGTCCTAGCAGTGTACATTTTGCTTATATGCGAAAGGGATGCCTTCGTAAAGGAATTTCTAAAGCAAACTGGCTTGTACCCACGTTACTCATGGGGAAAACTATGAAAACCCTCGTACAGGCAAGCCATTAGCAGGATTCGTATTTCGGACCAACTACCAATGCTCAACGACTTTACCGCTCGGTCGCTGGTAAGCCTTAAATTCCGCAGTAAACTCAGACAAAACAGGTAATTTCATGAGATAGAATTTGAAGTTTTTCAGAGTCCTTGTTTAACTTACATTCTGGTATTTATTCCGTCGAAGAAGCAGAACCACTTTTATCAGCACGTAATCCATTCAATCATCATTCTCTTTCGACTTAAGTTTTTAGTGCATAACTGTGTTCCCATAAGAACACAAGTTGTTAAAAAAAAGCGGAAGATGTTTTTCCCTTTAAATTAAATTTTCCGAGGACTTATTATTGTAAACGTTTCCCTTTCTACATCACCCATTCTTTAACCATAATAATACCGAGTCTTGAAAGATCGAATATTCTGCTAGTTAAGGAGTCTAAATTTTTATACAGTTTATTACAGTTACATACACAGCTAAATTTAGTTAGTGCACGTTTTAAGGATCTCTTTTATGTTCCATTATGCAAGTAGTGTGTAGGTTATGCGGATGAGAGCATTTCTATATTCAACTCCCCTCGGCTTAATAAGAGTTCTGACATTTCACAATCAATTAGGCTGCTTTGTAATCTCTCATTTACCATATAAATGGGCGCTTTCGGATAAATATGGTTCCTATTGCAGAAATATGTCGCTTACTAATGGCTGTTTTAATTTGCATTATTTGAAAACGAGGGTATATATAAACCTGATGAAGTTCAGTCCATGTGAGCTCGGTCTTATTTTAATTGTGGCAGCTTTACAATAAAACGATTTTAATTTTGAGTATTTTTGTGCGTTTACTATCCGTATGAATGCATGTAGCGTATGCATATTTATTTACTACCACTATTATTTTTAACACAGAGCACTTAAAATAGCATTGTAAAATTAATTTTATTGACGCTATATTTTTATCTATTTCTCTATATATCTATTACATTTTTAAGAGTTTACCTGCTGAAATTATTTTATCGGGTTTCATTTTTTACTTCCTTATACAAAGTAAAGGAAATATTGTAACCACGAAAAATTTCGTGTGAACAAAATATCCACTTTGACCGCTATCGAGCGCAGTTTAATGATATTTTTGCGTGATAACTGTCCGAAAGAACAGAATAAAGGACTCTTTTTCCTCAAATGGATTATAAAATGTATTCAGAAGAAATTTTCTCGTGACGTCTGTACGTATGCATTTCGCATAAATCAAAAATGAGTAGCCTCAGAACATAGAAATTTCATATATAGGACTGCTATAACATGCAGTTGTGTATTTCCCGTTTTAGTTCAAATCGGCACCACCAAAAGTATATAAATATATATATACTCTGTTACGCAGTTCGGTGAGCTCTTTTTTTTAATTTCTGTATGTTGTTGGTAAATTATGTATTTTGCGCTTTAAAAGCAATTGAATTATATTATTCTTATGTTCTGGTTAAAGTTTCTATGCCTTTAATTAATCTGTATGCAATAGTTGTAGAATTATCAACAGTTTAAACGTTGTTTAAATGCAACTAAGCCCAGCAGAGCAGCCACACTTATTTGCATTTGAAATTTAGCAAAATTGTGTCAATTTCTGCACCTTCAGTGTCTTTTTACCGAGTTGAATCATACTCAAATTTTCAGTTTTGTGCACCGAAAACTCTGCCTGCTTGCCTTCTTCCCCAATTGCTTGTTTTTGAGCAGAAACTGTAATTTTAATTGTAAAAGAAAATTTTAACTGTTTTTATTGTATTTAGTGTTTTATATTTTTCTACATTTTTCAATTTTTAATAAACATGTTTTGAGGTTTGATGTATTTTTGCCTTCCAACGAAGTGAGATATGAATTAATTAAATTGGAAATATATCTCTAATGAAATTCGAGGAAATAAGTTCAAATGAAATACGGAATCTTTAATTCCGGAAAAGCATCCATTTTTTGTCTCAAAGTTTTACGAAGATAACCGAAGTACTGTAATCTGGTATAAAACTCTGGACTGATAAAGATCTCATTCAGATCATTAATTACGCTCTTCGTTTACGATCAGTTACAGATAAGTGCTGCTATTAAAATGCCCATTACATTGTAAGATTTGAAACTTTTTTTATTTTTAAGGTGTTCTACTTTTATAATACTACTAATTAATTAATTGTTTTTTTAATTATTAATCTTAAAATGAGTAAAAAATTTGTAATATATAAATATTGTATATTATATAAGTATTATTTAAATAAATATACATATTTGCTATATATAATATGCAATAATTTGGAGATTTAGTAGAAAACTTACTGCAGTGACAGACGAAAGTGTAAAAATGTATAGAACCTTTAATTTAGCAAAAACTATCCTTTTGCAAACGACTTCACTCATTTAAGAATGTCAAGAATTGCAGACGCCAAGAACTGTAACTTAACTTTTGAAAATATGATTATGTAATCACAATACATACATATAACAATGCAGTTCAAGAGGTTTTGCACAAATTTTGTGTCAAGCTTTATAGACTCATTAGTTTTTTTTTTTTTTTTTTTTTTTTTTTTTAAGCAGGGGATTTTAAAAAACTTTACAATACGCTCTCCGTGACTCGAGAGCTGGGCCTCTAGAATCCGCGTCGAATGCATTTCCAATTACATCAGAAAAGCATGCGTAATGGAGGCAACAATTTTCTAGAATGTCTTGCTTATGAATAATAGCAGTCACTTTTTATCATACTGTTTATAAAGCTTGTTGATCTAACACAATACAAATGAAAGCTAAATTTACTTTTCGATATTCGTTTACATGCATTCTTCATCCTAAACTAAAATATTCTGCAAGTAAATAATATTAATATGAAAAAAATTCCGCAAATTAGAAAACAGTGAATATAATGTTACGAATTTGGTATTTAAAAAGCTAATGTTAGTTCAATTATAAATTAAATGGTTTTATTTCTCGCGCAGTGCAGCGCGTGACGAATATTAAAAGAAAGCTAAGCCGGAAAATTGAAAATACAAGAGCGCGTGCATTAAATAAATAAATATCTCTTTTTGATTTCGAGAAAGTACTGGAATATTCTAGCGCGTGATTTTAAAATCTTATAAAAGGAGGAAAACATCTCAGTTTGTAGTTAGTTGCTTGCTTAGTTTGTTGTTGTTTTAGAAAACTGCTCTTGTTGATTGTAGCGAATTCGCGGATTAGCGTTCTTTAGCTGTTTTGAATGACGTTCTATTGGACATTTGAGTAGTTAAAAGATAACTACTGTGAGATATTGTAATACTGCATGATAATTTGAGAAAATTTAAGCATTTTTGTTGTGATAATAATAAATTTTTGTTCATTTCTCATTGGACTTGTGCATTCATTTCATAACGAACCCGTACGCACGCAACAATTTTTGGTGTCAGAAGTGGGATTTGAATGCCAATCACAAGAGCGATGGAAGAGCAGTTAAGGCAATTGATAACAGCCTTTGCCTCGTTTAAAGAAGAAATGAAAGAAGAGATGAAATCTAGCCAAGGAAAGATGGAAGGGGCCGTCAACTCCGTTAAGGAAGAAATGAAATTGGGCCAGGAATCTGTTAAGGACGAAATGAAAGCCGTTCAAGCTGGTCAAGAAAAGATTGAGGCAGGTCAAGAAGAAATGAAAAGAGAGATTACCTGCATAATAGAAAATAAATTTGAAGCTATGGAAGGCAGAATTGACACAGTTGAAAATAAAGTTGGACAGATTGAAGAAAAAGTTTCTTTTGTAAAAGATCAAATTGAAGAAAGAGTTTCTTCGGTGAAAGAAGAAATAGAAGAAAGAATTTCTTCTGTAAAAGAACATATAGAAGGGAGAGTTTCTGCTGTGGAGGAACGAATTGAAGGAAGAGTTTGTGCCGTCCAACACCAAATCGAACAACAAATTGATGAGAGAGTTTCTGCAGTTGCCAAAGAAATGGATATTTTAAAGAAATTCGTAGCGACGGCAGGGAATAATAGTGAGTGTTTTAAATTCTTACCGATGCCTACTCGTCCATCTCTGAAGCTATCCACATATGATGGGAAGACATCCTGGCAAGTGTATAAAACACAATTTGCTATAGTGGCGGATGCGAATGGATGGGATTCCCAAACTAAGGCCTGTCATCTCGCCGCTTCTTTGAGAGCAGACGCAGCGGATATCCTTCAGACTCTTCCCGAAAACAAAAGGTCAGATTTCGAAGCTCTGTCCGGCGCCTTGGAGCTGCGCTTTGGGGAGAAGTGTTTAAAAGACTACTGCAGGCTCCAATTAAAATCTCGTCAACAGAAGCCTACCGAAACACTTCAGGAGCTCGCCACGGATGTTGAAAGGCTGTCTCACCTCGCCTTTACGGAGTACCCGAGAGAAACGAGGGAAATCCTGTCGCTGCAATATTTCATCGATGGCATCCGGGACCCTGAAATACGGAAAGCACTGCGAATTGCGGATGTAAAAGATTTAAAAAGCGCTCTAGTGTACGCCATGAAGTTCGAGGCAGCCCAGGAAGCAACTAATAGAGATCGCTACCCAGTTAGAGCTGTGCGAGTCCATGAGCCAGTGGATCAACTGATGGCTCGTTTAGATGATTTAGCCAGACAAGTCGATGCTTTGATACGGAGTAGCAGTGAGAACAAAGTAGCTGTAAGCTGTTGGAGATGTGGTAGTGAAGGTCACCTAAGACGGAATTGCAGAACACCCCAGGGTACGGAATATAAAGCAGATGATTTTACCAGACAAGTCAGTGGCTTGAGACGGAACAGAAGTGAAAAGAAAGTAGTTCTAAAGTGCTGGAACTGCGGAGTTGAAGGCCACATACGAAGAAACTGCAAAACACCCCGAGGTACGGAAAATAAGACCATTTCCCAGCAACGACGCAGTAAACAAATTAGTGACCATATCGAGGAACGGAGGTTGCCAGATAATGAAAAACCTTGTTTTAAAGCGCTTAAAATTTATACAGTGAGTGGCAACAGTAACGGACTGTCCATTAATGGGAATATCGATGGAGTTCCTTGCAATATGATCATTGACACAGGAGCTAATGTTACCATCATTAGGAAAGATTTAACTGAACAGTTTAAAGATAAACTTATTTGGACGCCATCCTGTGTTACCCTTCAGACTGCGTCTGGTGACAAGATCGACATAACTGGGAAGTTAAACGTAAGCATCACGTTTGGAAGTGCCGCCTACCATCACACGGCATATGTGGCGGATATCACAGATCCATGCATACCCGGATTGGACTTTTTAAGGAAATACAATTTTTCCTTAGACTTGAAAAACAACAAACTGCTTTCAGGATCTGAAGACATGACTATCCATCCTATGAAGGGATCCTCACCTGGAAATGCCGACGCTTTGTCCGAAAGAACCAGCTCGAGAAACAGCCGAAATCATGCTAGGGTTGAAAAGAAACACCAGACTACCAGCTATTCTCCATCTCAGATGCTCTTCGGTCGAGACATTCGTCTGCCTTGTGACCGCCTGTTTCATCGCCGTACGGATGCGCCTTCATCGCCTGAGGAACACATCCAAGATGTCAAGGCCCGTTTTGAAGTGATGCACCGTTCCGCACGAAAGCGAGTGAACTTGGCGACGGAGAAAGTGAAGACCAGATACAACGCGAGAGCTACTGGACATAGATTCAACAAAAGAGACAAGGTGTGGTTGTGGAACCCGATTCAAGGAAAAGGACTCAGTCCTAAACTACAGTCACCTTCGGATGTTCCATGTAAAGTGCTGAACAGACTGAATGACGTCTCCGTAAGTCTTCGAACTCTAAACCTGAAGTCGGTCATTACGACAGGTTAGCTCATTACTATGGCCATAGTACATAATGTAAATAATTGTAAATAGTATAAGACCATGGTCCATTTTGTTTTTAAATGTGTATTTGATTTGATTTGTATTTAGTATTCGATTTGTATTTGATAGCATTTGATTTGTTTTATTTATTGCATTTATTGTTCATGTTGTTTATTATTGTAATGTAATGCTTATTAATGCATTTATGCCACAGTTGTAAGTTTAGCTTCCTGTCCAGGGATTGTACTGCCCGGGACGTGCAGTCCTTGGAAAGGGGGCAGTGTTACGAATTTGGTATTTAAAAAGCTAATGTTAGTTCAATTATAAATTAAATGGTTTTATTTCTCGCGCAGTGCAGCGCGTGACGAATATTAAAAGAAAGCTAAGCCGGAAAATTGAAAATACAAGAGCGCGTGCATTAAATAAATAAATATCTCTTTTTGATTTCGAGAAAGTACTGGAAAATTCTAGCGCGTGATTTTAAAATCTTATAAAAGGAGGAAAACATCTCAGTTTGTAGTTAGTTGCTTGCTTAGTTTGTTGTTGTTTTAGAAAACTGCTCTTGTTGATTGTAGCGAATTCGCGGATTAGCGTTCTTTAGCTGTTTTGAATGACGTTCTATTGGACATTTGAGTAGTTAAAAGATAACTACTGTGAGATATTGTAATACTGCATGATAATTTGAGAAAATTTAAGCATTTTTGTTGTGATAATAATAAATTTTTGTTCATTTCTCATCGGACTTGTGCATTCATTTCATAACGAACCCGTACTCACGCAACAATAATATACACATACATATTGTACTTTGCAGAACTAAAACTGATTATCGAAACATTGTGATGGTCATCATGGAGTACATATGTAAGAAAAACAAAGAATATGTAAAAGATTAAATTAGCAGCGTAAATTAATTTCTCTTCTCTATTCTAAAAATAGTAACATTTATTTGCACTGCCCCATTTCGAGAAAAATCTATGCCATATGATTCCTACGTAATTCTGGTGATGTAAATTGAACTAAACCTCAAGCATCCAATAATAAGTTTACAGCAGTATTAATTATACAATCAAAATGCTTTGAGAACCAAACCTAACTCAGTCGGAATAAGATTTCACCCTGAAAATAACGTACTTGCCTTAGCTCGACTGTAGTCTATCTGCTCCTTCTTTTTTGCTGCAAATCTATAAAAAATGTAAGGCTTTTGGAACAGACACGTTGAATTTGCCGACTTGTGTGTAGCCAACATGTTGCTGAAAATAAAACTGAAGATTTAATCTGCTTTCGCCTCCAATTTCCTAGTCATAATGGATCAGCACTTTTACGCCATCAAAATTCCTGCTCTTGGTCATTGCTTCTGAGCCTGAATATATTACATATATATGATTTAAAAGAATTATTATAAATTTCCGTGGTTAAATCATTGACTTTGAAATATACGACTAATCCATTTGCTGAAACAAAAATTTCAGAAGGTATTGAAAATATTTTACTATAAAGTTAAAATAAGAAGTACAATATATTTTCTTTAAAGTCGAAATTAAAATATAAAAATCTAAGTAAGTTTAGCATCTTATGAAGTTTGCAGGTATCATAAGGAATTACTTTGTATAATATTCGGTGCTTAATTTTAATGATGTTTTTATTTGTATTCAGACAACTTCCGCTGAATGAAATGCCACAGAATTATGGATAGACAGTGCTATGTAAACATTTAGGAGTTGCTGCTTTCTTTTCTGTATCTGAAGACGCTGCTATATATATTTGTATGGGTGTAAGAATAGTACTGTGCAAGCAATTGTTAAAAGCAACAATATGAGTAAAACATACAATTTAGAAGCCTACCAAAAGGATAAATAAAAAGGTCTTGAATCAAGGGCTATTTAATTTCAGAAATAATTAAAAAAAGACATTTTCGTTTCAAAGATTAAACAATATGCGGAGTGGTACACGGGTAGAGGAAAAAGAAATCAGACTCGTGCAAAGTGCAAAGGACAGGCAAACTTAAATGATCGTAATCTTCGAAGATTCGGTCTCGTTTTACTTGTACTTTGCTAGCGACATAAAATATTAGCTAATGTGGTCACTCAATTGAATGAGGTGTCCATTCGCGAAGTAAGTTTGAACGGAATGTGCAGCGCACTCATCACCGTAGAAGTGTCATTGGGGAAGTTCAACGAGAGTACCATCTCACTGCACGCTACTGTACTCATATGAGTTGCACAGGTAATAGAAAACCATCGATGGCTGGGATCGTATAACAGCTCATTTCTTACAGCAAGAAGATGATAGTATGATAAGAATATCACGGTGGCAACCTTAAATGATCGTAATCTTCGAAGATTCAGTCTCGTTTT
This sequence comes from Stegodyphus dumicola, assembly GCF_044657685.1. Taxonomy (NCBI): domain Eukaryota; kingdom Metazoa; phylum Arthropoda; class Arachnida; order Araneae; family Eresidae; genus Stegodyphus; species Stegodyphus dumicola. The sequence goes on along the minus strand of NC_140779.1, from coordinate 119,670,650 downwards.
ACTTGTACTTTGCTAGCGACATAAAATATTAGCTAATGTGATCACTCATTTGAATGAGGTGTCCATTCGCGAAGTAAGTTTGAACGGAATGTGCAGCGCACTCATCACCGTAGGAGTGTCATTGGGGAAGTTCAACGAGAGTACCATCTCACTGCACGCTACTGTGCTCATATGAGTTGCACAGGTAATAGAAAACCATCGATGGCTGGGATCGTATAACAGCTCATTTCTTACAGCAAGACGATGATAATATGATAAGAATATTACTGTGGCCTCGTGAAGCCATGGATCCAGCATGCGCGGCTGGAACATCACAAAATCACAACGGTTCAGTGGTGATCTGAGATGTTTCTGTGGGCAATATTTGGAAATGTTTCTCGGCGGTGTCAAGCCTCTTCTCTCTATCCATGCACGCAGATTTGCTGGGCAATCAAACTGTTTATATAAATGTAACTGTTTACAGTTTTCTGCTATTTGCATAAATGTCTTGTTTACCAGCAGGACTACTACCCTTGTCATAGAGCTTGGTTGGCTACCACCCTAGTGAAGGAGGATTCAACTAAATCCTCTCTGCCGCAAAGTGAAAACTTAATTGATTGAATGAAGAATATATCTCAATGAAATCCGAGGAATTAAGTTTAAATGAAGTGCAGCAAATCATTGTATAATTTATTAGAAATGGGATTTTAACAGGCACAGGATTAAGGAAATGATGTAGCGCCCACATCAGAATTTTTGATTTGAATATTGATGTAGTTTACGCAATACCATGACCTTTTTTCAAGCAAATATCTTAAATGGTAGTCGAAACTACAGGAAATTTTGAAAACTTAAAAATACAAATAATGTGAGTAACATTTTTCTATTCGTTATAATATTGAGTTTTTTCTTATGCTTTTGTCCTAATCCTCTAGGAAGCTGGAATATAACTCATAAACTATTAAACTTAGAATGTTGAAATTTTGTGTTTGGGTTTCATATAGAATCTAGATGTGCATTTTATATTTTTGTTGCAAAGAACGTGTTATTTAAGCACCTACTTCCCGTCTCAGTGAGCTCTGTTTTTTATTCTTATATGTCAGTAAATGATGCATTTTGTTTGCTTAAAATGTTATTGAATGACATTGCTTTTATGTTCTGGTTACTAATTTCATGACTTTAGTTAATCCCTATACAATAGTTCTAGAATTATCAATAATGTAAAAGCGTAAGTCGCGCTAAGCCTTATATGGTGGATATTTGTTTACATTTGCAACTCTTAATAGTACCGTGAATTAAAGCAATTGGCTCACCTACTTCAGTATATTTTAGCCAAGCGGGACCCAAAGGTAAACTTTACATTTTCGTATACCGAAAATTTTGTCTTCCTGCCCGTTTGTCGAATAGCTCCTTTTTGCGTAGAAACTACTTTTAATCCCAAAATGTTTTAGGTTTTTTTTTATTTTACAAATTTTAATGTTGATGTTTTGAATTTTTGCATATTTTTGCCTTTCCACAAAGCGAAAACGGAATTGATTGAAAGAGGAATATATCTCTAATGAAATTCGAGGAATTAAATTTAAGTGCAGCAGCAAAATTATATTTAAGTGCAGCAAAAATTTATATAATTGATTAAGAATGGGAATTTAACAGGAATAGGATTAAGGAAGTCATGTAGTGTCCACATCACAATTTTTTATTTGAATATTGATACGGTTTACTCAATACCATGAACTTCTTTCAGGCAAATTTCCTAAATCATAGTCAAAACCACAGGAAATTTCGAAAGCTTTAAAATGCAAATAATGTAAGTGAAATGTTTCTATTCATAATAATATTGATTTTGTCTTATGCTTTTTTATTGCCACTGAATTAAGTGCGAACTTCGTACCCAGTGTTACCTTGTGAATCGGGAATCTGCTGTATTTTACCCGTCTTATGAAGTGCTAATCTACATAGCTGACGATTTATGATAGATTTATTACATACATATAGAAACGTTTTAGATGCTAACACAAAAAAGTCAAAAAAGTAGTTTGTTGTAGGAAATGCAACTTAGGAAATAATAGCAACGCAGTTTATAAAATAAAATGCAACCACAAACATCTTTAAGTTAAATGATAAATAGTAATAATATTCTAACATTGCATTGCCGAGACCGAGAGAGAGCTGGTTTCTTTTTACTTGTAATTTTAGAATTTTCTTCGAATTCGAGAGCAAATTACAAACTGGAATTATGCTTTCAGTTTATGGTTTTACAATTGATTTGAATAAAATCACTGATGGTTTTATGTTATATTTTTTCCACAAGAAAACGTAACGCGGATTTAATATTCTTCTTCTTTTCAAATATGTTCCATAGGAATAAATTGCGATTTTAGGAATTAATAAAAGCACTTATTTCTTTTATATTTTCTACGATTTACAGAAATGTTCTTTCTTTATTCTAAATTTAAACAATCACAATATCAATCTGCACAATCAAATAGATTAATATTTAAATTATCACATTTGTTAAACTAATAGATTAAATTAAGTAACATTACAAGGCGTCTTTTGAGACTATATATTTATCCACTGTGCAGTTGTTTACAAACACATAAAGTTAAGACATCTAAAGCTACTTCAGCATTTAATCTGAATTACCCAGCAAGTTGTGAGGTTGCGTTAATCGAACCGCGAGGCCAAACACTGAAGACTCGATATTTCCTGACTTCTAATCAATACATTATACCTGTATTGAAGTGGGGTTTGTTGCTACTTTAGAAGGGATGCAACAGCGATCGGAGGGATTAGAAGCTCTTACCGTTTGGGCAGAGAACTCAAGAGGAGATGTTGCAGTTGAATGAGTTAAATCTAATGATTGTGAGATCATTAACAATTCTATTACTTTAGAATTGCGTAATCCATAACCAGCTCTTCCTTATTAATTTGGGATGTATATATTTCTTTACCTCTTCTATATCTATACATAACCAGCTTTTTATTAGAATGTTTATTAATTTGGTGAGTATATATTTCTTTAGTTGAGTAATGTAGAACAATTTCGCAGTGTGTGTTCATTTGTTACATGGTTTCTTAAAAATAATATTTTCTTCTTTTTAGCCCAAAGGGGTAATTAGTCCAAAACCGCATTTTGTGGCGTTTGACTATAATCGGCGAATTACTTCTTAAATTGTTGCCACCAAATATTATCGCCCAGTATTACATTTAAAGAAATTAGATAATGAAGAATCTGCATGAATGTATGTATGTTTCTGGCATTTTGAAAAAACAACTTACCCAGAGCCATCAAATTTTGAATAATGTAATCCTCCACCCAAACATGGGCACCTGAAAGCCCAAAGTTTTAAGTTTTATTATCTCTTTCATATTTTGTAAAACTTTATTAAATTGTTCATTAACAAATTCAACGATTTCAGAACGAGCAATGGCAACCTGCATATAAAAACATTTTTATCTCCAGCGCCCGAGAATGAAATTCTAAGGATATGCTTTTTTTTAAATATTTTTGGATATTACTATGGAGTTGAATTTTATGTGGTTTAAGTGCGAAGAACATGATATTTAATAAATAAAGGCAATACAGAAAACATTAAAAATTGTCACTTTGTGTGTAATATAAAATCTTAAAGTGTTCGGATTTTTTTTTGATAACATTGTAACACTATGTAATACGTTACAATGTTATAAAAAATCCGAAGTCATTTTACCAAAAGATATATGTATGAAGTGTTTGAATTTTATTGCTGATTGTTTACTCGTGTCGATGATTGTACAAGTATGTGAGAAAGGGAGACTGTTATGTTGCGAGTATGTTTAACTGGTGATTACACCTTTCATTCTGTGAGGATTATAATTTTCCTTACGCAAGAGTTAGAAATTAACTCTTATTGGCTTATATCCTAATAATTTTTATTTCCTCTTTTTTGGCCATGGTTAGAGAGCCATGCATTTAAGATAAAATGTTGAGCACCCACTAGAGATGTGTTTAGCATTATCATACTGTTATAATTTATGATAAGGTCATCAACACCTCTATCAAATATGAGAAATTTTCTCAACTGAGTGCTACAGACTTAAATTTCAGTGTTAACTATAAATATTATTATTAAAAATCTTTAACTTTTAGATTCTTATTTAAGTTTCTAACTTGTGAATTTATGTTAATTTCCTTTTCTATCAGCCTCGTTTCCATTTCTCTGCCAGTATGTAAATTTCTAGTTCGCTTGATATTCCAAGTAGGTAGCAAGAAGAAAGTATTTAAAGGAAGGTTTTAGAGGTAAAGTTATTCTTGCCATTGATCTTGTTTAAGCCGACTTCGGTCAGAGCCAGCTTGCGGGCTAATTAAACTGTGAAGACGTTAAGCTATACTTAATTTCATTAGTTTTAGTTCATTCATTATCTTTGATTCAAAGGTATTGGCTTCTGTAATCACGAATTAGTGCTGATTGTTAATTTTTCTTTTGACTGATTTTTAAGGGTCTCTTGCATCCTTCCTCTGTGTCTGTTTTAAGACAGTAAAGTTTCACCGGTTGTCTTTTACAGTTCTGATCTAATTGCATTCTACCTGAGAAGACCAGATTCTGTAAATTAAATGATGATTAAATTTATAAAAGTAAATTCAAGTTAATTTTTTAATCAATGTTTATATTCTTCATAAACTGAAAGCTAATGTCTCTTGAGAAGGGAATTTTGCATTAATAGTTCTGTTGTAAAATAAAATACCAAACGAAACGTAGTTCAATTCTTTATAGTAAGCTTGATTTAAATTCACTGGATTACTTTTACTTCTAATCCTTAATATAATTTTCCAATTATTGAATCTAATATGAATTGACTTCTACTTATTCTTTAAGAGTCTCCTTTTAACGCCGTTTCATTCTTTACCACATGAGTTATTATTTTTATACTTGTTTATTTCTGGCGATTTATTGAGAAATATATCAAAGCAAACCCTTTAAGCTAAACGAGGTGTTTTAAACGATAAGAATACTATCCAATTTCCTTTAAGCAAAATTATTTTAAAACAGTAGCTGTCATTATTTTGATTTAATTATACGTGGGTTCTGTGTATAATTAGAGTCAATCTCCTTTAAAAATCGATTTTTGTATGTTGGTCAACTAAGCTTCAATTATCGAAAATTTGAGACACGTTAAAGAATTTGCTAAAACGACAAAACGGCATTCACTTTCTTTTTATTACTTTAACTTTATAACACTGCTTATTTTAACACATAAATTGAAATTCGGCTGTTTCTGAATCTTGGAGAAAACAGCGAAGTTCTTTATTCGAGGGAGAAATAAATAATCTTTTCAAAACCCGAAACAACCTGCTTACGTAAAAGGCGAGCTGAAGTAAAATATATATTGAATACACTTTTAATTTATTATTTGTGGATTGGATTGGATTATTTAATTATGGCAAAGCACACGAGGGCTATCTGCCTAAAGGGAGGGATGCTTTCGTGGGGGACTTTCTAAGGGAAACTGGCTCGTATACACTTTACACATGGGGAAAACCCCCGAAAACGCCCATGCAGCTAGCCCGTTCACGGGATTCGAACCTCGGACCGAGCTACCGGTTTTCAGCGTCTTTACCGCTCGGCCGCTGGTTGTGGGCCCCTTAATATTTGTGTTTCTAATAATTTTGCTGTAAATTTGCTGACTTAACATATTTACCTGACCTTCGTATAAAAGATTTAATACCGAATTTCACATATGATAGTTGATGTTAATAATGTAAACTCCTATCTGTTTTTATCTTTCACCCAGAGTTGTAGGCATACTTACTTCACTTTCCTAAATTAAAAATAAAATTTTAAAAAAATATCTGAGAAATTTCAGATTTTAAATTATGTCCAAAGGTTTTTTTAACGTTTTGTGTGTTACCTTTATTTATTAAATATCATGTTATCCGCACTTATTTATCCATAAATTTCAGTTCAATAGCAGTGTCGCAAAATCATTTTAAAACGAGCCTATCTTTAGAATTTCCGATACACAGTTTCACTCGCTGGAGATAAAAAGGTTTCTTCCCCCTCCTGTAGATTGTTGCCATCGCTCGATTTCAAATCGTTGAGTTTGTTACTCAAACATTCGTTAAAGATTTACAAAATATGAAATCGATAATAAAACAAATTCCAAATTTAAAATTTGGAATTCCACATGCCCATATTCTCAGTAGGAATACGTCATTCAAAATTCAACGGCTCTATGTACCGTTGTTTTATCACAATCCGAGAAATATACATTTATGCAGACTTTTCATTATTTAATTTCTTCAATTATAATGCAGGACGCTAACATTTAGTGGCAACAGTTTGAAAAGTGAAACGGAAATTTATAGTGATTCAAAGCAAAATCGCAAAACGAAAGCAATAGTCCTTCACGGACAAAACTCCTTTGGACTTAAAAAAAAAAAAAAAAAAAAAAAAAAAACCTGTTATTTTTATGCAAGAGTGCAATCAGAATTAAAGCGATTTTCAAAGGAATAATTTTGATATAATGCGTCTTAAATAAGAGAAAATAATTCAGAAAGCAAATGTGGGTGACATTTGCCCATAAAGATACAAATATCGCGAGTAAATCTTAAGACATTTATAAGATTTCATTAAATGCTCTTCGTATAAAGTTAAACATTACCTCGAGAGTTTAATATGTAACAAATAGTACTGCATTTTTCTGTTACTATGGCTAAATCATTTGATGCTCACAGTTAAATCTTTATCACGAAAATACCGTGCAAAATAAATTCTAATGAACTGATTCATGCATTTTATTTTTCAGATCTTATTAATTAAAATAAAAATAAATACCTTGCTCTTATAGAATTAATCTTGAAATTTCCGGTAAAAAATTAATTCCTGCAATAATCGTAATGTTTTACAACTTAGAGCGTCATTGTTTTCTTCAGATATTTTATAGTCTGTAAAAGTAAAATTAGTTACCTAATATTTCTAATACTTGAGCATTTATATCAGAAAAGTTTTATCTTTTTATTAGCTAATTGAAAATGAACTTTCTTCTTATTTAAAATTTTTACAGAATAAATAATTATTTCAGAGCGTTTCGATTTGCAAAACCTACATTTTATGTAAATATTCGAGGCATCTGATTTGCTTGTTAACTTGATAATTAATTTCACAATATTTTATAAGTTATTGATACATTAGGTAATTTTTGAAAGCAAGAGAGATGAAAAATGAGCAACCGCCTCCGCCGAGAATCGAACCACGGACCTCTCAATTACGCGCTGAAAGTGCAGACCACGACACCACGAAGGCTCGTTAAGAAGGTGGGGAAAATATCTTATATACTTCCCCCTTTTAAAGGGCGACTGGTGTTTTTAGGGGACCCAATCGCCAAATTCTTGGTGAGGAGAATCATCATCCAACACCCTTTTAGTTCGAGCGCCACTGTAGAGATATTAGGTAATTTTTTTAAAGCTAGAGAGATGAAAAATGAGGAACCGTTTCACCGGGAATCGAACCACGGACCTCTCAATTACGCGCTGAGCGTGCAGACCACTATACCACGAAGTCTCGTTAAGAAGGCTGGAGAACGACCTTAGAAAGTCTGTAACCTGACCTTTTCATTTTGCATATTGTAATTCCCATTATGTATGAGTAGTATATACATTTTCAATATGTCAGTACAGTTCCTGAACTTATTATACATGTAGGATGTTTCACATACATTTTTTCTTTCTATTAAATTCCTCGTTACTTATACTGTTTCCATTGCTTCCATTTCCACTGGAATTGTTTCCTTTCCATTATTCATACCATTTTCATTTTTAAGCTGTTCTATTTTTATAATACTACTAATTATTCTAATTGCTTTTTTTAACAATCTCAAAATGAGTCAATAATCCATAATTTTTAAATTTCTGTAATTTTGATCTGCCTTTTTTAATTTCAGGATTGTCCTCAGACTGGCTTTCTAACGAGTACAGATATTTAATTTCATCCTGATATTTCTACTCATTTATTAATTTATTAGCTTTGATACGAATTTTAATCTGAAACATATGATACTGTTTATATTTCATAAGTGTCGAGGTCCTTACTCTTTTAATTTTTTTAAGTAAATTTTCATCTTAATCATAATTCAGGATTTAACTCGCTGGTTGTAAAATCATTAGGCTATTTTGAAGAAACGGAAGTGGAAAATGTGAAATGCCCTCGGCGGGACTCGAACCATGACCCCTCGAATGCATGCCGAGTGTGCTACCGGTATACCACGAAGGCGTGTTGGAAGGAGAGAGAAAATACCGGGCGACACCTGTACCGTCATTACGTTATTTTGAAGCAGGAGAAGTGGAGAAGTGAAAAATGTGCAATGCCCTTGCCAGGAAATGAAAGTTGGACCTCTCGAATACGCGTTCCGTATGCTACCCTTATACAACGAAGGCACGCTGGAAGGAGGGTGAAAATACCTTATATTGTTACTGCCCTTTAGTAAAAAATTACTTCGAAATAGATCCGAAGGAATTAAATTAACTTTTCCTCTTTTAACTTTTCCTCTTTCGTATCTCCATAAAAATGAATTAGGCCTGCAAGGGACTTTAGTTGTATTCAACTTTCTCAGTGCACTAAGACATATTCTCGGTTTCAAAAGGACAATTTCTGCTTTATTACAAATGGCACTCCATTATATACCAGTTTGCAGATTCTGCTCTAATATAATAATTCTTAAGTTATATATGAACTTTTTAGAATTATCCATACCATTAAAGTTAATTTTAAATGGTTTTTGTCTAGACCTATACACTTTCTTTTGAAAGGCTTGTGAACTATGACACTCCAATATTTTACATGACACTTCTAAAATATCAATGGCAAAACTTATCGCAGGGATCTGAGAAATGAGCTGAATTGTCATATTTCTTCTAAGCTATCATGTACATTTTATTGATTAAGAGAGTGCTGAAAAATAATAAATCTATGAAGTCGTAAATTATGAAAGCTACACTTGAGTCATTTAAACCCACTGTAATTTATCTTCACTGCCAAAATATAAATATTAGGGAAAAGCACGTTTTACAGGACGTAGTTTAAAGATCGGACAAAATATTGTACATGCTGTGATAGCTATAAATGGTTATTTGAAGCTCAGATACACTTAAAAATCAAATTAGATAAAATTATACAAGTATGTTTAGGATAAGACTCGCATATGAAAATTCCAGTGACTAATGAGAAACTAAATGGCAATTAACTTGAGAATGATTTGTGTAATTTCGATCAGTAATCTTATGTTTTAATTAAAAGGATTTGAATGATCGATCAATATACTTCAAATTCGTGTCTGAAATTTAATGAATTATTAATTTTTAAATTTTAAAAGAAGCCAAATTTTGATTTAATGTATTTAATTTCAGGACAGATATGCAGTTGTATGATGATTTTTAAGGAATCTGAGTTTGGTATCTGTGCATTCGCTTGGTTCTCTAATTTTCATAATGAAAAATAAGGTTATTAGAATACGTAAAAAAACCGCATTGTTTTATACACGTTTAGTCTAATCCCCGAGCCTATGTTCTGAATATATGTTCATGGTTAAATCTCCTTCAAAAATAAAGGTCATGTAGCCAATAGATGTAATATTTTTTAATTTGGATACTTGACAGCGATATTACAAAATTTCAGAATCGAAACTTACTAGTACGTTAAAAATTTCTTCATTATTTCTTAATAGAAATATTGGTAATTTTCTAAACCAAAGCTGATTTTTTTTTCATGATGCTGGGATAGATATTTCCACTTAGTAAGTTAAATATCTTTCGACTCCTCTTCTTGACTAAATTTTTAGCGTAGATTTGAAAGGCGTTGACAAGAGCTTGTTAGGCGAAATTTAGCCTAGAATTCTACACAGGGTAGAAATTTACAGGAGTAAATCATGCCACACAGAAAGCAGAGGAGGCCTTGCTTTCCCGCTCTGTTTTCTTTTATTTCCTTGTACGAAATAAACGAAGTGTTGTAATCGCGAAAACTTTCGGGTAACATATTTTAACGGAAATATTGCTTTTGACCACTTTTGGATCCTTTTGAACGATGTTTTTGTATGGCATCGGTATTTATGGGCAGAAAAAAGGACTCTTTTTAACAAAACGTGTTGCAAAATGGATTAAAAAGGGATTCAGAAGAGCCATAAGGCTACTCAAAAATGAGTAGCCTTATGGCTCTGAAATTTTATATATGGGACTGCTATAAAAATGTAGTTGTACATGTCCCTTTTCTGTTGCAATCGGTCTCCCCAAGCGAAGCGTATATAAAGATATTCATATACATATATATATATGCTGACACCGATATCATGTGCAATATTTAATATTCATAATTAAAGCATATTATTGCCCAATGTATGTCTAAGTTACATTTAAAACACAGCGGAGAATTTAATGAGTTCAGTAGAGAAAGTAAATAGACTAACGCTAAATCCTCAGGAATGTACGTATATTCATTCGTCGAAAATAATAATCTATATGTATGAAGAAGAAAATGTGCTAAATGGTCATTTTGAGCGTTGTTAATTATGAATGATAATTATACTTTCAGTTCCTGAATACGGAATTACTTTAGGCCATAGTTTATTAATAAATTATGTAAATATTTTTGAAGTTATTAATGTTTCATAAAATTATAATTTTACCACCCATAGATGTTGATATTTTGCATCAAACTAACACATTCATAGATAGTTGCCTTGAACTAAAAAGTATCAGCTTTGTAGACAAACTTTGTTAACATTCTAAAACATGAAATATTCCTTAACAGAAAAATACCTGCAGCACAGTGCGGCTAAGAACGCTATTCTCCCCAAAATTAAACATGAATAACTGTTGTCATTCATACAAACTCAATAGTAAAACGAAACATGTTGCCAGTAACATGATTATTGCATAAAGGATAACGTAAAATTAAATACTTAGAAAATAAATTGGGCAAAAGAAAAATTGAAATGCAAATATTAAATAAACATCCAAACATTAACTCCTATCCTTGCTATTGCATTAAGAATATATCATTTCCGATGCAATGGCCAATGATAAAAGTTTTACTATAGGTCTTTAAAATGCCCATTGACAGTTTTTACCGTAACATCTCTAACATTGCCATTCTTTCCAGGATGGATTTCAACATTGGGACCATGCCAAACACAAGGAGGCATGCTGTCCGCCTTAGTTAATACAAATCACCTGCAGAAAAATTTAGAGGTTGTTCCTTCTATTCGTATCTTTGTTTTGGTAAGTTTCCCATTAATTGATTATTAGATGACAATTTATATCTGTGACAAAAAATACATTTATGGGTAAAAGGCTGAATAAGTTTCTTACAATTTACAATCCAATAGTTTTGCTTTAAAATGTTAGCCAGCAAACTGAACCATGCATGCATGTGAGTTACTTTACTTTATTAGTACAGGTAATATGTTTTTGCTTGAGAATTGCTCGTTTTGCATCTAGTAAATTTTTCCATTGCAAAGACAGTGTGAATCTGAGTTCTAGAATATAGCAAAAATTTTATATATTTAAATTACATATATCCTAAGATCTTGTTTGTAGATGTGGCTTCCATAAACCTATAAGCCAAAGTAAAAATTGGTACCTTTAATATAAAAGGTATAGATAAGTTATTTAAAATGCTTTTGCGAGAAATATTTAAAATACGAAAAACTGGTAACAACAGAAAAAATTATTAAGGTTACATTTTGAACCCCTAACTTAATATAAACTTGATTTATCTGGACGCAAAGGCACTGCAGATTAGGATGTAGATTAAAATGCCACGTAATTTTCAAACGTTATTGAGAGTATGTAAATGATATTTTACTAATTACAGCTAAGATCCTACGTTAATAGCATAGATAAAAGCTTTGTAAAAATGCCAGTTTAAAATAAGACTTCATAGCCTACAATACAAAACCATTAGGGTAGACTAAACGTGAAGATCATAACAAAATTGGAGTTAGAATCCTAGGCGTCTTGAATTGTATTTAACATTACCTAATTGAAAAAAAATCATATTTTAATTTTAATTAGTAACTTTTAATCAATAAAATGAGCATAATAGCTTAGAAGGTACTAAATGTTAATGGCATTTACAAAAATCAAATTTGATAGGTAAATAAGTTGCCTTCTTAACACAGACCTTGCCTTCAGTAAAATATTTCGTGCACTTTGTAACTTATAAGAGAGTCAAGTGGTGTTATGAAATTTTGGAATTTTATTTTGTCATATACAATGTACAGTGCTTTAAAACATTCTATAGAACTATAAATGATTTTTTACCAAATTATTTTAATTTACACATTCATGATTGTTTCAGCCAGTATCACGCTTGAATAAACTGAAGCTTATATGTATATATTGACACATGAGCGCATTTATAAATACTTTGAAACTGTGGTGAACGATTATGTTTATAAACTCGCGTATTTTACTTGTATAACTGGATATGGATGGAACTGTGATTATACGCATAGTTCCATCCCATTACCTGTGTAAAATAAAACAGAATTTTCATTTATTCATTCATAGCCTAGTCAGCGGAAAGATCTTTCTAAAGAATATTAATAAAGAGGTTTAAATTCTTGTATCATTACTTAGAGATATTATATTTCAAGAACTTGTTCTATTTTCTCTGATAAATCTTAATTTAAGAACTATTTTAGTAAAGAACAAGTTATCATTTAGCTTTTTTGAATTAACCCTCTTTCACAGATATATTTCTTTTTCTTTTTTAATGCCGGAATTTATAATTTATATCTTTTACTTACTGAGTTTCAAAATTAATGGAATAAATGTTCAAAACACTAAAACAAATTCCAGCAGTTTTCATTAGAAAGCAGTAATGCAATGTATTTGACATCGATTTTTCAATGGAAAGATTTATTTCACCTGGAAAAATTCTTCATCCGAATTTCCCGTGACCTGCATCCATTTCGAATATTCTCCATATATCTCAGACAACTGCCACGAATGCGAGTATAATTCAGAATATCAATAACCACTAAGAAATTGTTCTGTGGTGTTTGTATCGAAAGCTAGAAATCATTGTAAGTGCTGGAGAAAATCTAGGAAATACAGCATTATAGGAAACCATGCACACTTTCAAATCTGCATTATTTACTAGATATGTTTTATGTACAGTCAAACTGTGATCTTGTATGGGCATTAACTTGCTTCATCCGCTAGAAAATGGTTATTACACAGGTATTCCTATTTGACATGTACGCTACTCAGAAATTTTTTACAAACCTTTTTTTTCTTTGGGGAACAACAACGGTCACTCTGTTTGGCTAAAAAATAAAATTTTCATGAACTTTCAGATGAATTTTCACTAAAATTGTAAATGAGCGTTTCAGGCTAAGTCATAAAATTTTCTAACTCTTTTACAATTTGCAATTCACATTTGGGATGGAAATATTTGTTTACCATCATCATTAGAGTTCGATATGGCACCCATCACTGCCTATGCATAACTCAAATACTCGGTAAAAAGTACTGTGTTAATTTATGGCTATGGATGTGTTTTATAAAACTCACGTACATGTAATATACTTCAATGTTGTATGGTTACTATTATTTTGCGTTAAAGAGTTATTTACAATTTCAGTCTTTACTTCACTTCTACTTTCTGCGAGCCCACCAGCGGCCGAGTGGTAAAGACGCTGAACACTGGTAGTTCGGCCCGAGATTCGAATCCCGTGAATGGGTTGGCTGCATGGTCGTTTTAGTGGTGTTCCCCTTGTGTAACGTGTACACGAGCCAGTTTCCCTTAGAAAGTACTCCACGAAGGCATACGTTGCTTTAGGCAGATAGCCCTCGTGTGCTTTGCCATTAATTTAATAACAAAATTCAATCCAATGCTTCTACTTTCTGTTTCCTCACCGAAAAGCAAATTATTCAGAGAGTATTTAAGCCGGCGAGTTTCGCCTGTAAAACAGATCTGCCTCTCGATGCCAATTCGGTAGATAGAGGAGGTAGAAAGAGGTAGGGAGAAAACATTTACGTACTTCCCCTTTAAAAGGGCGACTGCGGATTAGAGAATCCAATCGCCAAATCTTGGCGGTGAAGAATCATCATCCACCATATTTCAGTTCGGGCGCAACTGTAGGCTCATTAGGATAGTTTTGATTCTGGAAACTGAAGAAATGTGCAATGCTCTCGCCAGGACTCGAACCTCTTGAAAAGCGCTCAGTATACTTGAAAAGCGCTCAGTATACGCTAGTAAAGCGCTCGTGTACAGTATACTACCGTTACACCATGAAGGCATGCAGACAAGAGGAAGAAAATACCTTACAAGTTCACAATTTTTCTTTCTACAATACAACTTTTGCTATACTCTCTCCTCCGGTGTCCTTTAAGGCTTTTCCCTCAAGGCAAATAATTAAATTAAGTACAGGGTGAGGCAGCGTTCATAGTAGGATATTAAAAACACACCATAAGGCAGTAACTGTAATTTATTTATTACCTCTTATGTCAATTAATAGTTAAAGGTATGCCATTTACTAATGTGTAAGTCATTGTCCATTGTGTGGATTACTTTTTGAATGTGATGCCTGTCAAATGAAGCCCCCTCTGCACAACACATTCATCTAGGCGGTATTTGAAGCTTGCCATAACTAGGAGAAACGTATTCCCTGGGACACTGCCGACTCCTTCAATCAAAAACGGTGGCAGGACGTGTTCGGAAAACTTCTTGCCCAAACGAAAAGGTCTGCACACGAAAGATCAGGTGAGCGAGGCGGCCAGGAAATGTCACCAAAACAGGAAATTAACTCTACTGGGAAATGTCTGTCGCAATGGTTCGGCCATCTTGAACTTTTTCCCATGACGTCTCAAGTTGAAATGTCGAAATAGACGCTGGGAGTACAGAATAACAGAGTAGTTATTCTTGAAATAACTTTCAACAGCAAAGGCACCATGTTGTGCACTCCACCGATCTATATCACTGTCGCACTCGAAATGGCATTTCATTAGTACATGAATGCGGCACGATCTCGCGCGCATTCATGCACTACGTCATTGTACTAAATTACGCTATGAACGCTGCCGCACCCTGTATAATTAAATCAAATCTATTTTGTTCTAATAACTCCCATGCATTTATACCTTATATAACATCTTGAGGTTATAAATATGTATATGAGTGTGCGGGGTTGTGTATTAACGCTCATTTTACGATAAAAGTCAAACTTTGATTAGATCGCTTCATTAAAATATATTTGATTTTAGTTTACCTTTCAGGAGAACAAGCTTTAATTTAAGTGTAATTCTATTAATTTAGCTTTTAGGATCGTATTAACTCCTCGGAATGACACTGTAAATTTTTTGAGTTAAAACATTTGCTTACGAGTGAAATAATCAACATACATTTTCAATTTAAATATTCTTTAAATTCAGCAGAATACCTTACTTTTTGTTTTCTCATCGAGAGGCAAAAACCCATTATCTGCATTCTTATGATTCATTTAGTATAATGTGAAAGTGCTTAGCTTTCGGATATTAAATGCATTTATGTATATTAAATGCCAGTTTCGGAAATTTATTCTTAAATTACTGGAATGAAATGGTAATATGTTTTCCTCTGAGGAAAGTTTATTTTAATGAATTGTGAGCAAGTGATTGAAAAACGTAAATAACGCTGTATTTTTCACTGAATTCTAGCTGAAGAAACATGTATTGTTAAATGCTTTTCTTTGTCATATTTTATGTTTTTCTTCTTTTGCTTCCTGAAGCTTCTTACATTCCTAAAGCAAAACATGAGATTAAGATTCCTCTGTTTATGAAAAATAGTCGTAACTCAAAAGGACCAGTATAAAATTAAATTTATAGGCTAAATGTTTATGTTCTGCTTTCTTTAAGAAACGATAACATTTTATTTTAGTATTAGTGGCATGTAGTATCTTACATATTAGAATTCAAAAGATACCCTCGATGCAATGATGTAAATTTGATTCCGTTTTAAAAAGCCAGAAGGAAGAATCAGGGAAAACCTTAAACAACAAATCACTTGTTACATCGAAAAAGGTATTTTTCGTTTATTGTAAATCGTATTACTTAAATTAGAATTTTTTTAACTCCAACGAAGCTTCTGATAATCGGAGATTGTAATAATTAGGAAATTTATAATGCTAGGCAACTAAAATTAATAACCTGTTTACAAAAACAGAACATTTAGAAAAAACAACTACAAATAATTCTGTACTGAGTAAGTAATATATGACATCTAAACATCTGTTAGTAATTCCAATAAATCTGAAAGGATGAATAAAATTAATAAAACAGGTGTAAAGTCTTTACGATATTTATGGAAGCAGGCAAGTTGAAATATAGCAACTGCCTTCGCCGAGAATCGAACCACGGACCCCTGGAAAACCGGGCCAGCGTTTAGAACCATTACACCACGAAGTCACGCTAGGAAAGTGGGAGAAATACCTTACATACTCCCCTATTAAAGGGCGACTGGGGTTTTTTGGGGACCTAGTCGCCAAATCCTGGGTGCTGAGAATCCTCATCTAACACCCTTTTAGTTCGGGGGCCACTGTTTAGTTCGGCGGACAAAACTGTGGTCATTAAAATATCAAACAGATAAATTAGGATTATTTGGAAGCAGGCAAGATGAAAAATTAGCAACGCCTTCGCCGGGAATCGAACCATGGACCTCTGAAATACCGTGTGCTGGCCACTACACCACGAAGGCACGTTAGGAAAGCGGGAGAAATACCTTGTACAGATTTATTATAATTTAAATGGCTTTCAAATTATAACATTGAGTTAAAGGATGTCCCACAAAAGTAGCGCTGGATTTAAACTGACATAATAAGCTTTTATTTATTTATGAATTCATGAAGTTAAGACATAATTTGAGCACATTAAACAAACTTCTTTTTTTATTTCCATTGGCTTGGCAAAACGTTACAAAGAACTAAAACCTTGTAAACAGAGGTTGAAAACAATAGAACTAAGAACAAAAAGGGCCGAAATTATTGAATAATCTTGCCTCTCTGCATCTCGACTCTTCTGTAAGGCCTTGAAGAGCTCCACATCGAAGCAGGCAGTCTCTATTCATTCCTTCTCTAGATTCACACAGTGGGCAGATAGGATCGCTTGAAATGCCCATGCGGTGCAGGTGGGGGCAAGGAAATCATTTCCTGTAGATAGACGGAAAGTTGCATCTGCATTTTGTCTTTGACTATAAGGAATACGAGAATGAGTTATAATTCTCCAACTTTTTAAGGCTGTACGTATCTGAAGATCTCATAAGATATTATACGTAAACACATTAATGAAACTATCTTTATCTACTGTTAAAACTCCACAATTCTTCACTTACAAAATAGCAGTTCCATTCCCTACACTGTATTCATGTACTGAAATGTTCTCCCGTCAGTTTGATCTATTTTGCCCTTAACAAAAATGTTCCCAAATATCAGCCAACGTTGAGTTGTAACATATGTCTTATAATTTTACTAAAACAAGTTTTTAATTAAAACTTTCATATATATCTTCGTAAGATACTGCATTTGAAAGAGCTGATGAAAACATTTTACGACAAAAAATGATGATGTTTCTATGCAGTTTAGAAGACAGCAAATGAGCTAGTGAAATTAAATTAGAAACTACATTCATTCATAGTCTATAATGGTAGCAACTACCAATGTGTAACACAAGAATAGAAATGGTTCTCCACAGTACAATCCAGTAACCTAATAAACATCAAACCAAACATACTTCAAAACTGAAATGGATAAGTAACTCGAAAATATCGACAGTAATGGTGTACATCTGAACAATAAAAATCTGATGTAAACACACATGACTTCCTTTTACTTCTCTTAAATCATACACATTTTTTGCAGCAGTACTTCATTTAAACTTATTTATTCTTAATTAAACGATCCTTCAAGGAAAGTGGAAAATGACGCAATTATAAATTCTGAAATTAAATAATTCGGTTAATTTTTGTTGTACTGTAGTCAAACCTTTTTTATATTTATATTTTCATAACGAGTACAGAACTTTCAGAAATAAAAGTATAGAGAATGGGAAATCGCACTAAAAATTAGATTTCGTTATTTGACTAAATTATTTTGTTTTACTTTGAAATTACTAAAACACGAATATTTTTCAGTTAAAACTCTTCTATAATTGAAGTATATATCTATGACCAACAATTGCGAAAATAAAGGCCGGGTAAGGACATTTAAGCCGAATGAGATAATGGGTATATATATATGGTAAAAAACAGAAAAAGGTATTAAAAATTGAGTGACCTGGTAGGTCTTGTATATATCTGTAAGATAAAACAAAATCCGATGGCTTCTTTAAGAAATAATTGACCACCTCAAAATTATCTATTCTAGATTTGATGTTATCCTCTCCTAAATTCATATGTTCTCCTAATTTCGAGATCTTTCCATGTTACAACACAACCTAAAATTGAGCAATCACAGCTTAGAGTACTTTCTGCATCTACTCGGTATAAATACTGCTTTGCAAAACAATTACGTCATTCCTTTCCCTAGCTTCCGCCGTCGAACATCTGCATGCTGCTATGTCCACTTGCTTAAAATGGCATCGTATCCCTTTAACTGTGTATATAAAAATTATTGTAATTGCTTATGATCTAGAAGTATTTTATCTACTAAGAAATGATTTAGTATGCGTGAAAATAAAAATTGGAAATTCTTCAAATTCATTTCTGTCAGCATCATCTTTCCGTCTTTCCACTCGCCTATCAACAGCTGCTAAACGTCCATCTACCTTAACTTCGCATCGAAAATACTACAGTTAATAAAGTCTTCCAGGATTTATTTGTAGTGTTTTCGATGCGCTATTAAGGTAGATGGACGTTTAGCAACTTTCGATAGACGAGTTGACACAAATGAATTTAAAGAATTCCCGTTCTTTATTTTCGAGCATACTAAATTATTTCTTAGTAGATAAAATACTTCTAGATCATAAACAATTGCAATAACTTTTACATATACAGGTAAAGGGATACGACGTCATTTTAAACAAGTGGACATAGCAGCGTGAAGATGATGGATGGCGGAAGCTAGGGAAAGGAATGACGTGATTGTTTTGCAAAGTAGTATTTATACCCAGTAGTTGCAGAAAGTACTCCAAGCTATGATTGGTTAGTTTTAGGTTGTGTTGTAACATGGAAAGATCTCGAATTGGGAAGACTAAATGAATTTTAAATGAATTTAGGGGGAGAACATCAAATCCAGAATAGTTAATTTTGAGGTCGCCAGTTATTTCTTAAAGGAGCCATCGGATTTTGTTATATCTTACACATATTACATATATGCTTTAGGTACTGCCGATTGCGATAAAAAAGAGAGCGCGCTAATTGATGTTACAGCATATGCAAAATATCAGCATTCTATGACTAACCGTTTTTAAGTTATGCGAGATACCTACGAACGTACAGATGTCACGAATAATCCCTTCTAAATCTATTTTGAACCCATTCCACACTCCGTTTTGTGTGGGAAATGGGTATTCACACAAAAGACTTTATTTTCCCATTTCACAGTTCTTTATTACGTACGTGCGTATAGATGTTACGCAAAAGTAGTTAAAATAAATTCTGATATAGTAAAAATTGAATAATTCCGTTGAAATCTGAAACCCGAACTTTTTCATGATTACAATACTACCTTCATTTCGCACAAGGAAATTAAAAAGTAAGATTTGGTGCAAGTAATATAATATGCTATGGCGTTAGAAACATGTTTTATGAATTGAAATTACATTGCAAATATCATGAAAGATTTAAAATGGATATATTATATTATACTTTGATAATACGCTTAAAATTGAATCATTCAGATTTTAAAGATAAATACAAATAAAAGTCAACGCTAGTATATGATTAAGTTTGAATCATCTGCAGTTCACAATTACTTTCTTTATAATAGAGACAGCAGCAAAACTGTCTTCAACGTAAAGAAATAAACTAAAATATTTTTTTACTTACGTAAGCAGACAGCTGAAAATTTCTCAAAGTTTAATGACTGGTGTACAGATAAACATGCCTTAAATTCCCCAGGATGAAAGGCTTAGCTCTTGAAAAGACTTTTTAATGAATATTAATGAAAGGAACGCTTGGAAGATAATATATACGAATGATATAAAGCAAAATTTTGCAAAATAAAAATGAAGTGACTGAAAGTTTTCTCCCATCTGGCAACAGGAAACGTCGCTAGATAAAACAGTAGCAAATATACATATATATTTATATTATGCTTAATAAATATTTTTATACTGACCTTTTAGTATATTTCGTTTTACAGTATAGTACGGACTAAGGCTGCTACGAAACACGTTGCTAGTCAGGATCTCCTTCTAATATTAAGCATTTGCAAGCTAGGTAAAAATATCTTAGTAACTTCTCTTCTACTTCAGTTAATAAAATTTGACATTGATTTGTCATGCATTTTTTAAACGTTTCACAAAATTAAAGGAAGATCCTTTATTACCAGCTAATGAACCACAGCAAATATAAAGCAAATTACGCCTTAAACGAGAAAAATCCCTCTTTTATCATGCATAGCTCAATTT
The DNA here is from genome assembly GCF_044657685.1 of Stegodyphus dumicola. Taxonomy (NCBI): domain Eukaryota; kingdom Metazoa; phylum Arthropoda; class Arachnida; order Araneae; family Eresidae; genus Stegodyphus; species Stegodyphus dumicola. Next base: position 119,650,090 of record NC_140779.1, on the reverse strand, counting down.
AATTTTTAATCAGAGCTGATAACCTTCAGTTTGACAACTAACGTAGTGTAATAAAAAGTTAACAATGTTACCATCGCATCCTGTATTTCAGCGGAACATTCTGCGACATTATAGCTACATTTTAAAGCAATGTTTATCTTTGAAAAATAGAGCAGTAGCATATTTATATATAAAATTAAAATGTAGTTTGAAGGAAAAGAAATCTATGTTAGAAACCTCATGAAACTCCCTTTCCTGTTTTTAATATTTGCTTTTCTTTTGTTTTCTGATTAGATATGTGAATCGTAAACAGATTTTGTCTATTGAATGAAGTCGTGAAGAAAATTTCTCTTCGATAAGAGAATCTCGGAAACTTTTCTTTCGCTGGAATATCTCAAATTCCAATTTCCAGTGAAAATATAACTATGAATATGATTTTCTACAAAACTTGAATTTCATACTGAAATATTATACTTTAAATTTATTTGATTTAGGATTTTGAAATAGATTCAGCATCCACCCACTAGCATATTTAGATAAAACATTTTATAATTTTGAGATGGTTCTGACTCAGTATAATCACGTATCTTAAAACGCCTCTGGCAAAATATTAAGACAAAAAGTGTGATTAGAATGATCATGTATTAGGGTCTCAAATGTTACGTTTAAAAATGAAATGACGGATTTGTTTTTACCATTTTTGTAATCGAAATGAATACTAATAATGGCTTATACTTAAATCATAGCATAAAAAAGTAATGATTTATAATGCGGAAAAATAAGAAAAACGAACAATAACTGCTGTAATTTTTATGAGTCAGCAGTTTAATGATATCGACCAGACTATCCGTTGGTACTTATTTGTGTGAGACCAACATAAAATCAATTTTAGCATCATCAAAATTTGAGAAATGACTCAAATTGTGAACAATCAAATTGCCCAAATTTTTAAAGTTTGGAATCATGATGTGCCTTTGAATAATTACCCGGTCATTGAAAGGATAATTATTAATCTGTAATAAACTCTTTCTGTCCGTGTCTGGCATGAATCCGACTCCTAATTGAATAAAGTATAATCGCAAAATCATCATCAAAACAGAAATGAAAGCTTCCAAAAAGTATGGATAGATGAATGTGTTGGATACCTGTTAACAACGCAGACATGGGTTTTAGACTCCAAAGATTTGAATTAGTGTTCTCAAAATAATTTTTGTAAAAACGAAATAAGAAATAAGGAATATTTTAAACTATATATATTTTTCAATAAACTAATGAAAGTTTACTGAAAAAGCAAGAGAAAAAATTCAAATTCTCACATTCAAATTAAAAAAAATTTGAGCTAGTCTCCCATTTTATATCTGAGCGTTTCAGCTACGTACAAGAATTAATACAATTTTAAACTTAAGTATATAACGATCAAAGTCATTATTTAATTAATCTCTTTTGTAAAGTTGTATAAGTAAATTTTAAATAAAAATTTTACACTATTTTAAATGTGTTTGATTTGTTATCAAATTGTCAGCGATATTATTACTATGCAATGATTTGTAGATGTTTCTTTTACTGAGATACTTTATATGATAATGTTTGAAAACTATGAAGATTTTTAACTCTTTATCTTCCATGACGATAATGTTTCCACGATATTTTACAACTGCGATTTTTTTCCTTCCTTGCTTACTTTTCTCACACGATGTTTTGCACTATGAAGCTTTCATCTTGTTGTGTTTTCTGCATGACATTTCATTGTTTTGCACTATGAAGGTTTCATCTTGTTGTGTTTTCTGCATGACATTTCATTGTTTTGCACTATGAAGGTTTCATCTTGTTGTGTTTTCTGCATGACATTTCATTGTTTTGCACTATGAAGCTTTCATCTTGTTGTGTTTTCTGCATGACATTTCATTGTTTTGCACTATGAAGCTTTCATCTTGTTGTGTTTTCTGCATGGCATTTCTATCCTTTGTGTTTCAGCTTGTTACTAAACATTGTCCACAAATTGATAAATTTAGTGAATTGGAGAATTAGTTACGAATATACTCTTCTTTGTAAGCAAACCTTTGCTGATAACTGAACTGTGCGCAAAGACAACAAAAACTGGTTACAGCATAATCCATTCGTAATCAAATGCGATAAATTCTCTTAGGAAATCAGGTATTGCTTCTCTGTAGAATATAGAGTATATAATTTTTTCTTTAAAATTGCGTGCCCTGTACTTGGCTTTCTTCGATCGGAAAATTCACAGCCCTTATTCAAAAATGTTTAAAGTTCATTATTCCATTATATTCTAATATGCAAAAAAAGACTTTATTATACTTCTTTTAGTTTTTGAATCTGAATGACAATTAATCTAAAGCAAAAATTTAAAGAAAACATTTCTTTTAGACGCCTTTCCTGAAAACAAAAAGGTATTTTAATGAAAAACGCGTGAGGCAAATCATATATTAACATTATTTATTGGATCTCTTCAAACTGAGTGAAACATTACAGTGATAAATATTTTGTTCACACCCTTAACTCCTAACTTGCATACAATAACCCCTGACAGTTTAAAGTAAATACCTTATAAAGTATTTGCTCCCTCTTTTCCTCAATCTTTCCTTGTACAATTGGAAGCATACTTAATGCGTGTTTGAGAGATCCAAGGTTCGAGTCTTGGCGTGGGGGCATTGCTCATTTAAAAACACTTAATGACTCTTTAAGTAGCTCTTGAACTAAAAATGATGGTGGACGATAATTCGTTACCACCAGGATTTGGCTATTGGTACCCTTCTTCCCACTCCGCCTTTAATCACAGACCAAAATATCGCAGTGAAACAAATATGCAATTATTTTTCACGTCCTGGTGTTTTAGTGATCCCACTCTGGGCACACCACATGTTTGTCGTTCGATTTTAGCCATATAAATAAAGAAGGTTAAAAATAACTTATAAAGCCTTCTTCATTCAATTTTTCTCTGCGTACAGGCAATATTTTGGGTGAGCACAGATTGGGCACACTGTGGCAGAAAGGGTTAAAGCACTTTTTTTTTTTAATGTAGGTAGTTTCTAAATGCAGTGAAGTCTCAAATTATCTGAGTTTATGCAAATGGTTGTTATCTAAAATGATCAAAACTAAAACAAAGCGTTATGTCTCAGCACTTTACAGTAAAACAATAAAGCTATAGCTAGTTTGTCTAGCTCATATGAAACATATCTGATTATCCCTTTTTATACTTCAATGAACTTTATTAAAATATAAAGAAAATTACACATTCATCTTTATGACATATCATTTATTATAAGAAATCTTTAAGAATAAATGGAGGTTTGATCAGATCTTTAGGAAATAAGTATTACATGAAATATGCTACTATTTGTGTAATTTTTGTAAAGGGCTATTTGTGTAATTCACAGCCGCAGAAGTATTATTTATATGGTTTTACTGTGTACATGAAACTGCTGAACTCCAAAGACTCGTTTGCATTCTTCAAACGTCCACTTAACAGCGTAATCTGTAATTAGATTTTTCTAAATTAAATGAAGTCATGAGCAACGGATTGAGGTTACATTTCTAAAACACTCAACTTTTGTATTCATTCGACACACAGGATAACGAATGTAAAATTATTTACGCTGTTAGCATGGTACAGATGTAGAGTTCAAATTCAAAGTCTTTTTATTGCTTGTAAATGCAGACAAAGTCTTTCAGTTCTGTATGAAGTTCATTTTGAGACTCAGAAAAATAACAAATTAATAGTCTTGATTGCAAGTACATTTCACATACTTAGCTTCAAGTGCTATACTGTATATTGTTGCCAGTATGAGAGCTCTTTGTTGTAAGGAACCATAAAAATGCGACATATCTAGAACCGATGCGTAAACATTTTTCAACAAATAAAGTGCAAGACTGATGTCCATACTTCTGTCTCTGCTAACTAGCTGTGCATCATAACAGCATTCAGTGTTCACAAGTGCACTCAATTTACTACATTTCTGTCTTCATATGCTCGAACATCAAATGCCTTTCTGCTTCTTAATGCAAATTTTAAATACTTGTATTGCGTTTGAAGGGTCATATCTAATAAACCCTCTCTTAGCTAAAGTTTCAGGGGTTTGATAATATATCCATAAATTTTCATCTTTTAGTGGAAGAACGTTACGCAGTCTGTGAAATGGTTGAGCGCCTTTTGTTCCCTTGTACTACATTCCATGTTAGCCGATATGAGCCTTAAATGATTAATCCGATATCCAAAAAATAGCAATATGAAAACGGAAAAGCGCATTTGGTCCAAGTGTTACACATAATCCGATTTAAATCACATTCTTAGGACTTAAATGCATATATCTCTTGAGATTAAAAAAAGGACAAGAAAAAGTGAAACACAATTTTATGAACAAGACCTCCATTTAAAAAAATGTAAAATAACAATTAATTTAAACTTTCTTTAAACTGGGACACTATTTGAGTAATTAAGCTAAAGCTTGAACTAGAGAAAGGTTCAATACTAAACTTCATTGTATTTAACCAGAGCAGCTGCACTGGGAAATCACATCAATAAATTTTAATTTGATTAATTTTCCCAAACTGTATAAAACATCTGTGAGTAGCACATAAATCCTGCTGAAAAGCATTGGAAAGAAAAACACAGTTAACTTCATTTAAAAACACATCTAACACACGCAAAGAAATGTGTAACACAAAGAAGAAAATTTTACAAAGATTGTGGAATCAGCATAAACAACATCCCATATACTATTAGAATAATGATTAAGAGCAAATAACTGGGTATCATTAAGTCTGAAAAAAAACAAGAAAAAATTATTTATACAAAATGAGAAGCTTTGTTTTAAATTCTTAGTTTGAAACTGAAAACGTACACTAACAAAGATTATAAATGTTTCAAAAGAAATAAACTGGAAATCATGCATTGTTAAAATGAGCATGGCAAATATATAATAATAAAATCTTAGATGTGGTTGAATTCATCAGAAATTGGCATTACATGAAAATTATCATCTAACTCACTGTACATCATTCTTGCAGCTTTTGAGAGATTTAGGTAATCTAGGTAATCAAGCAACGAGGATCGTTTCGTTAATCAGTTTCCCTGATCCAAGCTCTATTCTGTAATCAGATTCTGGAGGAAAGATAGTTATTTTCGAAATCAAGCTCGAAGCTGGAACAGCATGAATATTTCGGTATTGTGAATCGAGGTGAATTGGGTTCTTTCTTCCTGCTTTTATCTTCTGGAAAGGTTTTGCGAGTGGATTTACTGCACGACGTGCTGATCACTCAAATTTAAATAGAACTTCAGTTGTTACAAAAATGGATTTGTAGCTTATTTTAAACTAAACATGTTTCATATCTTTGTAGCTATAAATAATATTTGTATTACTGAATGGCAACAGAATTTATCTACAATGGCTCATAGATGGTATTCGATTTCAAAATAATAGTTGGTTTGGTTTATTGGAATAGGGCAAAGTACTCTAGGGCCATCTGTCTAAAAGGAGGAATGCTTTCGTGGAGGACTGCTTTGTATACACGTTACATACAGGGAAATCCAAGAGTGTTTAGCAACGACCGCTCAGCCGCTGGTTGGCTTCGAAAAATCGAGAAAATATACTTAATTTATGTAAATAAATATATGTGTAATAGATACAGTATTTCTATTGAATCAATAAATAAAACACATATTACAGAAACTGTGATAATTTTACAAGAGCTCTCTGATATTGAACGAAATTACGTGTTCCATTTAAAATTATTTTCCATTAACAGCTCACGAATTTATAACTGAAAATTAAAAATGCAATAATTTTCAAGGTTTTTATTAAAAATGCTTTATCTAGCTTGGTACAAATGGACGTAATTCTACCGCCAAGTTTTACATAATAACGTATGCACTGAGTAATAGCATATGTATCGGGGAATATCATACATATCGGTATAGTAACTGCACCGTTACTATTTTATGCGATAATATTTAAAGAATTGTATCCGAAATATTTGTGATATTAAATAATTCTATGAATATCTGATTAACACTTTCACAACCAATCCGCCCGATATGGCTCTACATTGAAACAACCAGAACCGCCCGAAAATGGCCGAGATTGTAATTTTGTTTTCTTCCCTCCCCCTAAGGTATGCAGTAGCAGGTGCAGTTTCCCAAAATGCATTGTATCAGTTTACTGCAGACAGCTTGTCCTAAGAGGTTTCTTATCTTTTGCTTGCTCGTGACATTTCGTTGTTGATTTTTTTGTGATACAGTGTGCTTTTAAGCTTTAAACAGCAATAAAATTGCAGTTTAAAAATTTAAGGATTATATTTATTTTTAATCAATTTATTCCTTCCTATAAAAATAACGGAAATAAACAAAATCTAAATCGTGATCATAACAAAGCCAGAAAAGCTTGCTGGTCTGACCTTCAGAATAGTTTTATAAAGATCGGGGTCAAAGGCTAATGGAATCTTTGTTAGAAAGTACAAAGGATGTCATTCGAAATCTTCACACCTATTTTCTGCGTTAATGGATGGGGAGGGGAGGAAATTGCTGTAAAACTGGAAACGTATTTCGGGCGGTTCGATATTTTGAAGCGAAGGGTTTTGAAGTTTAGCGAAGGGTCTGGATTTCAAAGAGTTAAACACTTCTTTCCAGTTAAAAGATATGCAAGTGATAATGGTTTTTCCTGTCGTAAATGAAATGCTTTTTCAAGCGAGAAACATTCTGCCACCTTTCATATACTTAAACTTTATAATCCCAAAATTTCAGCCCTCTATCGGCCGAGCGGTAAAGTCACACTGGTAATTCCAACATGGGTTCGATTCCAGGAGAAAGAGCAGTTTTTCGTGGTTTTCCCCATGTATAAGAACCAGTTTCTTTTAGAAAGTCCTTTACGAAATCATACCTCTCCTTAGTTCGTCTTCGCATGATGTGCTATAATTTAACAAACCCCAAACCACGATTTTCATACTTGCCCACTCTTTCTGAAGTTGTTGCCTGATGCAATCGTAAATGGTTTCTATGGTAGAAAGGCCACACATGAACCAATGCATTTACTGCTTAAGGGGTCACACGACCCTTGAATGAGTCGAAAGATGAATTTTTTTACCTTTTTTCAATCTTGTGCAACTTTTTTAATTCTTATCAAAAATATTCAATATTTTGTTCATTATTAATTTAATGTCTATTCTTTAATTAGATGTACTTGAAATTCGAAAATTATAATAAAAATTGTAAAAACAAATGTTAAATTATAAGACAATTTTCACATCTAATTAATCTGTACGCACACTGCGCGCACATGTACAAGAAATGTTTTGTACCAAAATGTTTAATTTTTTTTTTTTATGCAGAAGAATGTTTGAGAATATAACTGAACTAAAAATATTACACAATTCATGCATTTTTAATTTTTTTTATGATATATATATTAAATATAATTTTTTGCTATATTTTGATTTTTACATACCTTATAAAATTGAAACATTTCATTAAAATACCAAAATTTTAGTTTAATTAATTTAGTGTAACATGATAATACTATGGTACAAATTTCAGAAAGATACATTAAAAAGTTTTTGAAATATCATGCACGACGCATTAAAAAAATACGTTTTGAGATAAAGACCTGTAAAGTTTGCATCGCTATAAAAATGAGTAACATTGTGACTTAATGAGTCTTAACTCGTACTATTTGGTACCTAATTTGTATTTTATGCTTTTTGTTTGTGTTTTGAATAAAGTTAATGACAGAATATATATTTATAATAAGGAAACTGCATCTGAAAAACAATTAACAATGCATTGTTTAATGAAAGTGATGACACAGTCAACCGTTATCAAGGATACATTATTGCAGATAAAGATATATTTTTCATATACATGAAAGAGAATGCAATGTGAAAACTGTGTTATAAACCTATAAATATTTCTGAGAATAAAAATATATTAATAATCAGTTTCTTGAACAAGATGTTTAAATTTTTGTCGACACACATAACTTATCACAAAATACTATTACTATTCATAATATTTATATACACAAATTAAAAACCTCCAGGTTCATACATTATTCCTTCTTGATCAATTTGCTGATGTTCTAAACTTGTTTTGGATCTTTTCCTTGCTTTTCGTGCTTCTATAGTGTTTTGCATTGCTCTCTTCTTAGTAGTATTTACACGTTTCATATCACTGCGAAGTTGAGATTTTATTGCATTTATACCTGGATGGATACCCATTTGCCTCATGACAGATAGCCTACCCTTTTCGCCCATGTTAAATAAAATTGCTGCTTCATATACAGCAATTTCTGCAATTCGTTTCCCAGATCCAGAAGTTTTCGGACACATCTGCCATATGAGGGAATTAAAAGATTCATTCGGATTCTGAGTGAAGCTACCAAGGCATCGTTTCAAAAGATCTGGACTTGATAAAGCTTTAAAAACAGGTTTTATAACATCCATGACTGAAGATGGCAAAGTCACGTTATGATGAAATTTACCCACTGAGCCATTTGAAACTGCTTGTTGATATTTACACCATGAGTCTGCACCAGCAGGACAAAATGTATGTAACGGTTCAGCATCAGTTGATCTCGTATGAAAATAAACTGCCCAAATACCCTTACGCATTTCATCAACTGACAAAGCATTTGAGCGAATTGCATATCCATAATACTGAGTCAGCCTATTTATCATGGTGTCTGTCAGTCGTCCTTTGCCTGATAAAGGTTTACCGTCCTCCAGCTTTTTACATCTATAGTCTTGTTTTAGCTTTCTCAGTCGAGTTCCCATTCTTTTTTGTTAGTGACCAACACATTCAAGTTTTGAAACAGTTTCATCATCACATGATTTGCTGTCAGTATAGCAGGGAATGTTCTAGAATCACCATCACCAATATAATTAATATATTTGAGACCTCTTTCAGCTTCTGATCTGTGAAAAATTTTTATCATACCATCGACTTCCATTTTTCCTGAAGAACCGATATGATTTTTCTGACAATTTGGCAAATGTTTCATTTGCCACTCTTCGAAAGCTTTCCCAGATTTTTTTGCTTTCCATAGATCACATCCTTTACAAGTGGACGAGAGAACTTCAACATCTAAAACCTTCCCTGTTTCAGCACCTATTACAGAACATACTCCAATATGTGAAGTATGTCCTCTCGTTTTCCATGTTCCATCACCACTTACGGTGACAGAATTTGATGCAGTTTTGCATGCCTCTTCTTCTGCAGCAATTTTCATACTTTGAATGGCGACAGTTTTTGAAGCTGCATTTATATGTTTGCAGATTTTGTCATAAGCATTCTGTGTCACAGGTTTACCCAGATCCATTACACCACAAAATGTTTCCAGAGGTTTCAGACCTTGACCAATGCATCGCATAGCATAAACAATTCGTCTGTTTAATTCAGGAACATTTTTATGTTCACCAATCAACTTTGAATTATTGAATTCTGTTTTAAAACTACACTTTTCACATTTCACAGTAATTGCTGAAAATAATCCAAAGGGTTTTCTCTCAGAAGTATTGACAGAATTACAGCACAATTTGCACATTACATTCTCTTTCAAAAATGTAAACAATATGTCTTTATCCATAATTATATAGCCATGAAAACGATTCATAATGTCAGTATCACTTTCATTAAATAATGCATTGTTAAGCTTTTTCTCGGATGCACTTTCTACATGTTCAATTTGAGTATTATGGTCATCACCTGATGAAACCAAGCTTTTATCAGAAAGTTCAGATCTGATATTCGTGTAGCGGTTGCCGTGGAAGCGACGTTTTTTAGCTCGCTTCCCAGAAGCTCTTTTATTATTTACCATCACAAATATAATATGTAAATATACTTATTATTGCAGCAAAAAGACTAACGCATAAAAAATTCAATATACACCAAATAAATGCTGCAAACGTCAATACAACTTCGCAGAATCAAACAACGTAGTAATAGCTTACGGAAACACGATGTAAACATTCAGAATAAGTATTAAGTTGAGTAGAATCATTGCTACTGATTGCTGACGAAATAAAAATAAGACTTGTAGGCTAGAATGTAGCAACACTCAGTTATATAACGGCTATGACAGCTGTGAGCAAATGACGTGTCCCTTTAAATGTTTATTTACATACGTGATGAAGGATTCTCGTGTCAGTGACCTTTACGTTTTTAATGATATCTCCTAAACTACACGGAATATTTGAACACGGTTTTTTTTAAAGTGCGCAGAAATGTTCAAACTAAAACATATATGTTTTTCAAAAAATCGATATTTTTGAAGATTTAAAGGTCGTGAGACCCCTTAACAGCGAAATATAAAAAGATAAAAACCAGATTTCTTTGAATTTTTCCTAAAAATAATATTCTAAATTTCTAAAAACCACTGGAATCAAGAATAAATATTATTAATTGAAATATTATACAGCGTTCAATTTCAAACTTTATATTTTTATTTATGTATTAAGTAATACATTGAACAATATATTTATAATAATATGTTTTAACAAGGACTGCTTCAAAAGATTCTTGAAAACCTGCTTACTATGATCATTTTTATATCAGATTACACAACTTTTCTTAAATAAGAGATAAATGCTTTCTTTCAATATGAGTCAATGATTTCATTTATGTCTTTTTATTTAAATTGTATCTATTCTTTCGACGGTTATTTGCCTGCGATACACATGCCCTGATTACAAACCTGATTTCACTAGAGATACTAAAATTTATTACTATCGGAAAGAATATAATAAAAAATTTCCCGAATTTGTACATGAAACGCTAATGTTTGATTTTTACGATTACCTAGTCAGTTTTATCTTAAAGTTCTTCAGTTAATTTGATTTTCACGAGATTATGTCTTTCAATAGAAAGATTTTGTTCGAAACGACCGTAATTAACTAAACATGCTTTTTATTTTTACGCAATCGAAAACTAACTCCTTACTTACTTGCGTAAGTTTGATTAAGGCAATTTATTTCAATGGCACAAAACGGAATCGCTAATGGATATCCCACTTTAATTTTGATTGGTAAAGAGAAGCTGTTGCATTTTTACAGTTAAATCAAAGACATTATAATAAATTGAATTACTAACCGTCAGTGAAATTAATCACAGTACAGGTGATTTCTCAAAAGAATAGACAATGTATTTGAATATTTGATGTACACATTCTGCACACAAAAGAAGAGGATTGCTCTGTATCTTGCATTCTCCTGAGCCTATTGGTGGAATTTAACTTACATTTTTCATGCCTCGAAAGCGCTACTTAAGATACATATTAGATTTATATAGATTTGGTATAACATAAGCGTTCTGACACAAAATCGAACTTTTACTGAAATGATGTATTGATTTTTTTTCCATATTTCAGTTCTACGACTGCAATTATACCTAAATACCGAATATTGCAAAATATGGTGAAAAACTTATCAAGAAGTTCAAAACTTTATCTTGGTGCACTTTTTTTTAGTTTCCGTCAAGAATAATTCGCTTAGCGAAATTCGTAATGTATGGTAACTTACTTCCCTTTCCTTTTCGTGGTTGCTTAAAATAAAGATGCCAAATATCAAAACGGGCCAATTTGTAAATTTACCTATATCTTGGAAACACTGAATAAGGAACTCTAATTTTTTTCAGGTATGATTGGAAATATATCTACTTCAAGGTGATGGTAAAACTTTAATAAGTTATTATTCAAGAAGTATTTAGAAAATAAATATTACTAAATACAATTTTACAAAATAAATCGGAAAAAATCTGCGAATTTTATTCTGAATGAAATTTTGAATTGTAAACGAAGGAATCAAGGAAGTTTAATAGGAAATTTATTTTAGTAAACATACATCGAATTCAATTAACACTAAGAAGCTAAAACTTTGAGAACTAATTTTTTAAAACTACTCGTACTATGTTTACAAAACTTGATCCTTTGGCATAGTTTGAGTCTTAGAATCGAAGTATGGAAAAAGTGAAAAGGTATTGTAGGGTTTTAATTCAATTAACCAATTAATCAAATTATTTTATCTTTTCTGAACTTCTCAACTTCCTTCGCATTTTCTCACAAAGATGCTAACTTAAAGTTAAGTGAAGTGAGTATTTAAAAAGGACAAATCTTGTAGTTTATTCAGAGCATATTCAGAGCATATATTCAGAGTTTGTTCAGAGTGTATAAAATGGTATAATGTTGTTTCATTTATTACGAAGAATACCACAAAAACGATTTTTTTATAATGTAAATGTTATATGAACATAAATATATGAACGTACACTTTTTGTCTTAAATTAGAAACCATTCATTTAGAATTTTCTAAGGAGTGCTGTCTCATGTTTACGTTTTACTGTTGGAGAAACTTACTGAAGCTTCATCAGATCTACCATATTTCGAAGCAATGCACAACGATTTTACCGTTATGGATAGAGGCTACGTTGCAAAACCTGGCAGTGTTCACATTGTCTACACTGAGCATGTAACATTTACTGATGGTCTTCAGATCCGACAATACATGAGTTTTATTCACGAATGCATTTTCTTTATTAATAGTTCTCTTTTGAAACCATTCAGTCATAAATAATTTCTTCACTAACGCTTTATTTACACATGCAAGAGAAAGTCAAATGAGTTTGTGCAAATCACAAGATAAAACAATAAATTAATGAATAATTTGTTTCATTTTTCTTTTAATCTCTTTTTGTTGAGATTAATTCTTAATTATAAACTCCATTAGTTGTACAAACAGGAACAAGGTATCCGCCCACGTTCGGAGCCCATTTTTTCAAAAACGCAGTATATTATAAACATATTTTTTTTCATTTATTTTCTACATAGATTAATTATGAAATATCAAAATTTAATATATACTATTATTTTCCCGCAAAAATATTGAATAGACGTGACATTTTAAGCAAATTTAAAACAATTTGAAACATTCTATATGAAAAAATATTGAAGTTATATTAAGAAACATACAGTAATAAATTACATGTTTTTATCTAGGGAATGACATCGAAAAATAAAAAAATAAATTCAGAATTTTGAATTTTTTTATGAGATTTTCGATAAATGCACGATGTCATAATTTTAATAACAGGCTACAATTTCAAAACTATTTAACATATAAATATTCTAGTATGGCTTCTCTAGATAACTCTCTATAAATTAAGCATACAAAGTTTCATAACAATAAAGTAATAGTAATTTGATTTATCTTGCACCAAGTAAGTTTTTCTAAAATACAAATTTTGAGAAAAATGGCATTTAAAATTTAAAATGCTATATTTTTATTAATAAATCTTCAGCCAGATACCAAAAGCTCCCAGCATCTATAAGTTATACCTTTCTTTTATTCAGTTTTATCTGTTTTTCTATTTATATTCAGCCTGCTTGCTTTTTGCGGCAATTTTTACTCTGGATAGAGAGTGATGCATTCAGGTGTTGCATACCTATATAATTTAAAACATCTATTAAGCCTAAAAGCCCTCTATTGAAGTGTATAACAGCCATATATGACTCCAATTTAAAATTCCAACAAATGTCATTAAAATTTCGTTTGCATTTTGTGTCTTTCTTTATAAGCACATTATTAAGAGCTTCTGCTCACGCAGTTTTATTTATACACTCTTAAGAATACTAATTACATTCTTTGGCAGTCCTTCGGATTTGTTTGTGCACGTTCTTTCAACTGATACAGCTCACTGATATTTACAAAAAAAGTCTGCTCCATCTAGGCGCTGTCAATGCATAGGTTGTTTTGCACTAGCGAAAGTATGGAAAAAATGTAGCAATTACAGCACGTTTCATTGTTCCTGATTCCATTCTGAAATTTGTCAATAAAGACATCCGTTAGTGAGCAAAGTTGACTCCTCCATCGAGATATTTTTGTTTACAACTCAGTTTTCCAACTCTGGAACGGCGCGTCTGAATATTCCTTATACTTTCATATTTGGTGACGCTGTTTAAACTTAAATACCTTTCATGTCACAAATCACTTTCAAAACCATCCTCTGCTGATGAGCAACATTTTAGTTTTAGTTCACTATATGGGAATTGCTTTATTAACATTACTTTCAATATTTTTCGAAACCCGTTTCATAAATGTTTTCCTTACAAACACGGCTTTATTATCACCTTTTACTATACATTTAACTTGAATGTTATTAAAAATAATCAAAGAATAAGATAAATCTAATTGCAATAAGCAATGTTTCGAATCAAATCAGACTCATATGTTAGCAAGGACATACGCTTTTAACATGTAAATAATAAAAATATTGCATTTTATTGGAAATCATTTCATGTTGCGGCATAGATTACAGCATAGATTACAGCCTTTACATTATAGGGAACAAATTATGTCATCTGCACTGCACCGATTTGAGATAATATTTCGTTAATATTCGCGCCCACCAGCGGCCGAGCGTTAAAATACATGAGTCAGTTTCCCTTAGAAAGTCCTCCACGAAGGCATCCCTCGAAAGCCCTAGTGTTCTCTGCCATAATTAAATACACCACCACACCACGTTAATATTCGCACGTAGTTTAAAATAAAACTAACGCGCAAGTTCACCTACCATATTCTCTTAACACCATCATCCAAAAGGATATAAACATTAATTTTATAAACAGAATCATATTTAATGCCCATTCAAGGCATTTTCAAAACTTAAAATATCTTTGAAAGAAGAAATCTTAAACTTCATTTAGTATGAAGTGTTATTACTAGGAGCTTAAATATCCAATTAAATACCTTCAATGAACATGTTAATGCAATTTTTGGCTACCCTTAGGAAGACCTAGAGCATTTATAGCCCATTTGCGCAGTCCACTATAAAACGATGTTTCACTTTTCAAACTGTTGCCACCCAATATTAGAGCCCTGCATTATATTTAAAGAAATTAAGTAATGAAGAATCTGCATGAATGTATATATATATATATATGTTTCTGGTATTGTGAAAAAACAATGGTACCTAGTGACAACACGTTCTGAATAACGTAGTCCTCCATTCGAATATATTCATCTGGAAATTTAGAATTTATAATTTGTTTTATTATATATTTGATATTTTGTAAAACTTTAACGAGTTTTTGGTTAAGAAACTCACCTATTTCAAAGCAGGCAGTGGCAACACTATATGGGAAAAAATTATCTCCAGAGCATCGGATTGTGTACCTGAAATTTTAAAGATATGCTCTTTTGAAATATTTTCCGATATTGCTGCTGAATTCAGCTTTTGGGTAAGTGCGAAAACATGATATTTAGATGTAATAAACAAAGGTAACACACAAAACCTGAAAACAAACGCCCCTTCGGGCGTAATATAAAATCCGAAACCTTTCAGATTCTTCATTTTTTTATTTTTTGTTTCTTAATGATTATTATCTTAGTGCGACTTTATACGAAAAAAGTTACAGCATTCGATTTTCCTTTTCTGGAATTGATGAGAGTGCATTTTGATTTAAAATTTTATTATAGTAAATAACTTAGTAGTTCAGTGAAATTCGTTTATAAACAAAGAGCTTATTTAATATATAATTTCTCTAAATATATTTCTCATAATTCTTAATAAATCTTTACCACCAATATATTTTGTGATAACGTCACTTCCTCTATATTTACTAATAGCTCAGATCACTTCAAAGAATTCATTTCATGCATCTCAAAGAAACGAATCCCAGAGCTCACTTTGATTATGAAACTCCCCTTATTGTGCTGAAAACCAGCTTTGTATGGAACTGAAAAGCTTTTATACCAGTTCCGTAACGATGTGTTGACGATTTCATGCTGTATTTCTCAATTATTCTCAGACAGTATGATGACATCTGCATTTCTGACATTCTTTTCAATGCATAAAAGCTCTATTTCCATTCAGACCTAAGCATAATTTACATTAAAATTGAAAATCCCTAATGATTATTCTAAGATAACTAACACAGTGTGATATGTTCAACAATGTTCCAGGGTCCGAATTCCTCGTGCATTGTTGTGATTAACTGTCATGCCATTTATGATTGTCTACGCATTCTGTTTAAAAAGGTTACGCAGAGAAAATTGTTTTTGAAGTGGGGATTCAGTTTTGATTTTTATGAATAGAAAATTATAATGAGATGAAAAGTGAAATTTTAGTGCAAAATCGAACTTATTAATTTATTTCTATTTCGTCTATGACCAAACAGACAAACACGCAGAGCAACGAAATGGCAGCCCATGTTTTATTTTTGACGGAACGGTTTGTTAGGAAGAAACTATCAAGGTTTTAATTAAATCTAAGTAAGAATTTGAAAACAAATTGGGAAAAAAAAACAGAATTTTTGAACCAAAATTAATTCCCAATTTTAAATTTAAAAGAAAAATAAACAATAGCCCCTTTATAAAATTATAATGCAAATGTTTTTGTGCTTCATAAAATATTTTGCTTGTATGAAATATATGAACATGATATCAACGATAATGGTTCAGAATTCTGTTTCAAAATGACTTCCATTTTCCAGAACTTGTAAAGACATTAGGATTTTTGTAGTAAAAAAAAAAAATGTTCAATGCTCTCACCGGGACTCGAACCTGAACCTCTCGAATACACGCCAAGTGTGCTATTCTTACACCATGAAAGTACGCAGAAAGGAGCGAGAAAATATACTATCTCTTTTAAAGTACGAATCATTCTCCAAATCCTAGTTATGAAGAATCATCGTCCAACACCTTTTATATTTCGGCCGCCACTGTAGAACTAGAAGGTTTTTTCCGAAGCAGGAGATGTGAAAAAGAAGCAATGCCCTCACCGGGACTCGAACCTGGACCTCTGGAATACGCCTTGAGTGTGCTACCGATACATCTCAAAGGCATGTAGAAAGGTTTTGGTTTTGGTTTGGTTTATTTAAATATGGCAAAGCACAAAAGGGATATCTGCCTAAGAGATAAGGTAAGGTAAGGGGAGGTATGCCTTCGTGTAGGACTTTCTAAGGGAAACTGGCTCGCATACACGTTACACATTGGGAAAATCACGAAAACGTCCATGCAGAAAGGAGAGAGAAAATACCTGATGAATCTGAAAAGGTGAGCAAAATTTATGGGGTAATAGAACGCAGTTATACGAGCAATATTCATCATAGTCTGTATGGTCGGAACGCAAGCGATGATAAGCTAAAAGGTAGATTTTTATTGACACATTTAAAAAATTAACGCAATACTGGGAAGAGATACTTCAGAAAATATTTTATTAACAGAAATATAATTGATGTACATACTTGAAGAAATTCTTTAAAAGACATTCTGCCAACTGTCATGCAGACTTGATACCTGCGCGACAGGGTACTGACGCACATTTGCGAAGACACCAGGCAATTACCGTGTATCGTCGCCAACAACGGCGATCCTGGCGACTAGGTCCATATTGGTTTCAACGAGGCAATCCTAGGTTAGGCTTTTCACATGGCCCCACAGGTAAAGTCCAAACACGAGAGATCCAGTGGTCTTGGTAGCCTATCTGTGGAACCAACTTGACCAATCCATCGCCCAGAACATTTCGTGATTCATATAACCAACCATCCTTTCGGCAATCCACGGTAGAAAATGCCTTTTACTCGTGAGCACCTACTCTTTCTTTACTATTTACAATGCGACCTAGCGGCTCGTCTTTTGCATTCCATCCACACTTTCTATGACGAATATTGCTTGTATAGCTGCCTTCTATCACCTCATAAAGTTTGACCCACATTTTGAGATTCACCTTGTATATATACCAACTATAATTGTGCTTAAGGGGTTAAATATAATTTATTAACATACCTTCGCAAAGCATAAGCCTTTATAGAGGAGATACGCTTTGAATATATAAGGGCAATTTAATAGTAACCGTTTAAAATATATCATGCTTAAATGACTACCAAAACCAAACTATTTAGCTTATTCTCTGCTATTTTAGAAATCAAGAGCATTAAAACACAGTTATTAAATAGCATAAATATAAAGGAAATAATGGATATAAAATTATTTATGATTATAAGCACAACGTAAGCTGAATTCTTTTTCCTAATTATTTCGTGTAAAAATGCCTCATTCTCTTTATCTCAGTGTGATTAGCAAATAATCACACTAGTGAGACGTGTGACATTTAGAGATTTTCTGCTCACTTTTTCGTTATTCAGTTATTCGTATTTTATATATCATAATTACAGTAGTATAATATGTTATGTTTTATTCAGTTACTGTTTATTTCGTATGGAGAAAGGTAAAATTTTAGTTAGGTCTGATTTCTTTCGATACTGCTAACAGTACTTTTAACGTGAATACAATTTATAACGAACAAATAACTTTCCGTTTCTAGAAGTATTTATCTAACTCATAAGGCATATTTAATTAAAATATTGCATATTTTAGGAAAACAGTGACATGTTAGATATGTCTGAGTAAAAAAATCACAGAAGTGAAAGTACGAAAGCTGTAACAGCTCGTTAATTATGTTTAATCACAGAATCTAAGAAAACATAAAATCAAAATCTAAGTGAGGAAAAGTGTAACCAGTTGGAAAGAGTAACAAAAGGAAATTTGCGAATGACTAATAATATCTTACCACAGTTAAGTCAAATAAGTAAAAGAAGTAAATAGAAAAGAAGTGTATGTTTGCGATAATTAAGACACGAAAAGAAAAATATTAAGAAAGGAGCACACACTTGAAGTGTAAAAAGCATGGAGGCGTGAAAAGCCGTAAATTGCTAATTTAAAAAGGAATAAATAATTTCAGGAATTGTTCATATATTGCCGATTCAATGCAGTACATGATATAAATATTTGTTTAAAAGTATTTTTACCAGTATAATAGTTTTTCTGCGTCTCGTGAATCCAATTAGCAAAGGAAGAAATTTGATTTAAATAATGCAAAATGCAAAAATAGTTTAAATGAGTTAGTAAGAATGAAATGCATAGTAATTTTGAAACAAATACTGAATTATATATTTTTTTTCATTTTCAGTTCAATAAAGTTACAAGTATCGAAAAATCTGCAGTTACAGTACATCCAAATATTTTAAATATCAAGAAAAATTGGATCTTCCTTTTAGCCCAGACTGAATGCTTATTCGGTGTATTAAAAATGGGGGAATTTTCGAAAAATTACTATATGTTATTTCAAGGAAGGAAACAAACGGTTCTTTTCTAAGGAAATGTAGAATATGAAATTCTTCTGTTACTTAAAAGAATGTAAGAAATGTTCATAAACGCTTTTATGTGAATGCGGGAAGAATTAAAATATTTTAAGTTATATAAATTATATATATTTTTTGAATAAAATAAAAACGGAGTCACCTTCAAGAATTTTGGTTACCGGTGACATGCAGTATGAGGGCCACTGTTTTCAATCCATAAGTTACTGGTGTGTGAGACTGTAGTAAATTAAGGTATTATTCCAAACTGGAATTAAATTGATTCCCGTCTGTATTCTTGACCGCCGATACTGTAGATTGACTGTCTCTTGAGGTTCAACCAATCAATACGTTGTGTGTGGAGTGGTGCAATACATTTACTTAGTTTTTTAAATCTTATTTAATGCAATGCCATCCGATGTTTGTCAAGACGGGTTAATAGTGACCTGACAATTGACGGTCACTGACGGCCAATTCGTAGATCAATGGTAATTTACGTTGCAGTAAATTTACGTACATATCTTAAATTAAAACTAAAACCAAGCGACACTGAAGTCCATTAAAATTTCTGATAACCAGTAACCTACAATATGGTTGTCAATTCAAATAAACCCTTATACCACTGGCATCAGAGGGCAGTACATTTAGACAGATTTAAGATTAAATATAAGGACACCGTAATCTGTCAAAGCTGCTAGAGTTAAGTCACTTGTGTTCAACGAATGGGTCACCGTGTGGTAAGTTTTCATAAAATTTTAAATTAAAACTAAATCAAAGAAAAGTAGGGTTCTATGAGCTGGCTAGTCACTGCTTTCCTCTAGGTTCATGATTACGTAATCAACGATATGCTACAGAGGTGTGGGATAGTACAGCAAATTTATAGAGATTTAAAAAAATTTTAAATAAATCTAAGGCCACTGCAACAGTTATGACCTAAGATATTATCCTTCAGCCTGAAAGCGACATTATGTGTTGGGGAGAAACACATAATATATATTATTGAAATTAAGTTACATCAAAAGGACACCGATGAACGTAACTGAAAGCTTTGGTGATTATCGTTGACCGTGAACTGGTGACCTATGTCTTTTTATTTGCCAGTATAGGGCAGTACAATATTGTTGCATTCACAGTATTTGCCAAAGCAAGTGATTTCTAAATACGTGGTGGAGTTACGTAGTGTAATGTAACATAACCAGAACCTAAATTAACGTAACACTCATAACGTTCGAAATGCTTCCAATAAGAACGATAATTACGTCAATAATGTTACATTGTTTCTAGCCACTGTTAGAAGACACTGTTGGTAAAAAAAGATTCACGAAGCGAACAAAGAACATTATATTCGGTGCACAATGTCTTTAACATTAATATTTATATAGAGATATATATTACAGGCTGTCGAACATTATTTGTCATTCTAAATATCATGGGTAGGAATTTATATTTATTTTAACTAACAATTAGTTTTAGGCCTTTTCCTGTAAGCCTTCATCCCCCTAATTGTCAGTGTCAGAATAGTTAAATGTTGTAGCGCGAGAACGAATGCAAATTTTCTACTTTGAAGGAACTAGTTAAAAGTCGAGTTTCGGTAGGAGAAAGGAAGAGTTAGGCTGTAGCTGCCGCCTCTGCTGTAGGTACATTTGCTTATTGCTGGTTCAAGTGGCTTAATTGCATTTATCTGCTGCCACCAGCTTAAAAACTGGTTTAAATTATGGGATCTCGCTGTGCCCCGTAGGTTAGTTTTATCACTTGTTAATATTTCAACTTTTAGTTTCAATTATCTGACTTTCAGTTACCGCCCAAGCAGAGGCGAAGTTTGTTAGAGTCGAGTTGAAGCATTGTAAAATTTTCAAAGATTTAATAAAGAATACTTTAACCCTTCCCCTGTGTAGTTTTCTGCTACTCCAGTATTCAGACAGAAGTTCATTTCACTAGACTCTACAGCCTAAATTAAATTAGTTGCTGTTTAAGTAGGTTTACTGCACTGGTCAAAATTAAAAGTATATTAATAAATTAATAACAAGCTTAATTTTACTTTGCAAAAAGTAAATAATGAGTCTGGATAGTTGGCGGCTCATTTGCCTTTAGTTAAGATAGATTCAGTTCACATATTGTGCTATAGGTTAAGTTTCAAACTGCTTTTTGCCCATAAAATTACTACTATAACCTTCGAATTCAAGTACCGCTTTTCTGATTTGATTTAAGCTCAAAATTCATTTAAAGTAGTATATCACAATTTTCATTCGAATATTTTCATCGCAGAATTCATCACATTCATTAAATTATAAAACATTTTTCTTCAGATATTTAGTTAAAAAGTGGTAACTTTATTATAAAATTGAAAGAAAATTTATTTCACTTGCTTAGCTTCATTTCAAAGCAATTTATCTGTTTTCAATACTTTTAAAACTGAGAACACAATGACTGAAATAAAGTATGAAAACTCTTAAGGAATACTTTTGAGATATCGATCAGTAGATTCTTTTTAATGGTAGCTGCCTTGTCTTTTACTTCCATTAATAACTTTTCTTTGTCTAAATTTTGCAGGAGGTTTGGCTCAATAACGATTAGATCCTAAAAGCGTACTATATTTTCAAGGTTTAGCCACAAATTTCTACACATAATTGAAAAGAACGCTATCATTTGCTATTTTCTCTTTTACTATCTCTCTTTCATTTGCTATTTGTACTATGATATATCAATAAAATTTTAAGAAATAAACTTCGCTTTAACAAACAAGGTATAAAAATTGCATCATTTTCGTAATGATTAATTGCTGAGTTCAAATGTGTTGCATATCAGTTTTTTAATAAATTTTCTGAGAAAGCATATACGAGAAATAAGAACCTAAGTAATTTACATCTAATATAAAAATTATCTGAATAATCTTCTGATACATCAAAATTAATGAAATTATGTTACGAAAATATTTGAACATTTTATATACTTTCTGTTGAATATGATAGGCGCGGTATTTCCAGAAGAAGAAGAAGAATTTTAAGAAGGTTTTCCAGATTTGCATCAAAATCTTCATTGCATTCATTTTTCAATACAATTTTCCATTAAAATCTCAAAAATTTCCTTTCTCAATAAAATACATACACATAAAAAGCAATAATTTAATTTTCTTTTTCTGGATTCTGAAAACAAGCTGGTTTTTCGTTTCACATCCTACAATTATAAATTCGATTAAAAATTAGATCTGAATATTTTATTTAACGACATTCTATTGAAATTTTAATTAATATTCAAACGAAGAAACCAATTACTACATTAAACACAAGCAACATAAACTACAAAACTTTTAATTAGGCTAATTAATTAAATTAATTAATTTAAATAAACTACATCAATTAATGACAAAACAATATATTTTGGAGTTTAATAGTAATTTCTTCTTAAATATTAACTGCATACCACATTTGTTTTCAATTATGCAGTTAATTGTTCAACGAAATGAGCATTTATGTGTACATTTATTTAATGTGCTTTATGTCACGTTAAATGGAAGGCCTTTTTAAGCAAATTACAGTAAGACATTAATTTAATGTTATTTAATTTAATGATAAATGTGTTGTATACCCACATTCGTAGCATAATAATTTTTACGCCATCAGTATAGCAAATCATCAGTCGCCATTATTCGCCATTATTAATAGCAAAATTTCTTTGATGACCACTTATTTCATACAACAGGTACCCGGTATTAGTAATATGAGAAACGTTTGGGAGTCCATGTTTAGGAACTCTTTTTTATGAACAGTGACGGTTGCCAAAACGTACGAATACAATAAGCATTTCCGAGTAATTCTTGTTTAAATGTTAGAATTTCGTACTTCGTGCTTGATTTAGTAATTTCAACACGACTTGGCAAGGTACACCTTCCCGAACAGAAACACTTTTAAATAATCGTTTTATTCATGATGTAATTCAAATAATATATTATGAGAATATTGAAGTTTTCATTAGGAATTTAGAAAAAATATTATTATTTGTTGTATCATAAATTATAATACGACGTTTAGCTTAAGAGAGCTTCTCCTGACGCATGCGCCGTTCGCGTTTATCCGCGCGGTGATGATGACGTAACTGTTTATTACGTATGCATGTATATGTATACCATTCTTACTTCTTCGCCCTTTTTTTCTTCTCTGCTGTACGCAACTATGTTTAAGTTAATCTCTGTCATTAAAAATGTTCATTGATATTACAATCTATTTAGGCCCATTTATTTCTTCAATGGTTTTGGGCGCAGGAACGTTTCAACTGTGCCTAATAAGCAAAATACTTATTTTAAAATGAACATTTTGAAGTTTTCGAGCATTGAACTCTCAAGCCTAATTCAGTGCAAGAACTGTTACGTCTAAATCAACGGTAAGAACTGATCAGCGTTCAGTTAAGCCTATTCTTATAGCGCTCAATCTTGTTTTTTTGGCTGTGAGAGACTGTATTACATTATGTCGCATTTGACTACTATAGAAAAGCTCGGAAAAAGATAATTTTGACAGTTGGAAATTACAAATAGAAGCAGTATTGATTAAAAACGACCATTGGGATTATGTGACCGGTAAAGCGCTAAAACCTGCTGAAGGAACCGAAGACGAAAAGAAATGGATCCAAGCTGATCAAAAAGCTCGCGCAGATATAATTCTTGCTATTAATCCTAGTGAACTGTGTCATATAAAGCATTGTATGACATCAAATGCTGTGTGGAATAAACTCAAAGCAGTATATAAAGGCTACAATTATTAAAACAGCTTTTATTTAGAAAAATGGCGGAAAACGAAACGATGTCTGAACGTTTGAATAATTTCTTCGAAATAGTTGACAAGCTTAAACAAATGGAAATTGACATAGCTGATGATTTATTATCGATTCTTCTGCTCTACAGTATTCCAGAAAATTTTGAAAATTTTAGATGCGCCATCGAATCAAGAGATCAGTTACCTAGTCTCGAATCTTTGAAAATCAAAATGTTAGAAGAATGGGAAGCAAGAAAAGGGAAAACGTCTCAAGATTCACAGAATGCATACTATACTGATTATAAAAGAAGAAATCAAGAACAGAAGAAAAATGAAAAATGGAAGGTAAATTCAAACAAAAATTTTCCAGCTGAAAGAAATTTTCGAAACTTGAAGTGTAATTACTGCTCGAAAATTGGGCACAAGACATCTGAATGCAGAAAGAAAATAGCTGATAGAAAATATGCGCAATCAAATAAGGGAAATCAAGGTTCTATGATGGCTTCTAATTATGAAGAGCAGATTAGTTTAGCTGTAAACAATGCTTATCAGAAGACCTCCTCATGGTGCTTAGATAGTGGATGTACATCTCACATGTGCAATGACAGAAGGTTATTTTCAGAATTTCACCCTCGAACGAATTCAACCATAAAGTTAGCAGTTGACAAAACAGCATAAATTACAGGAATTGGAACTGTCCTTATAACAGTACCTAACGGAAATAAGACAATTAAACTTACGATAAAAAATGTGTTATGTGTTCCGGAATTAAAATGTAATTTGCTGTCAACATCTAAAGCTACTGCAAATAATCGTTCAGTGATTTTTACAGAACGACATGCTAGAATAATAGAACCAAATGGATCTGTACTAGTGCAGGCTATTCGTCATGGTGATCTTTATTATATACATCCAAGCGCTGAAACAGCTGCAATAGCACAGGTAAGTGATTTTGTAAAGTGGCATCTTAAATTAGGTCATTTAAATGAGTCTGATTTGAAAAGACTTAAGTCTGATAACATGGTTAGAAATTTAAATTTTAATAACACTGAATCTCTAAAAGACTGCAAAGTCTGTATCCGAGGTAAACAATCTGTGCAACCTTTTCAAAAAGAATCAAAATTTCAAAGTGATGAATTACTGAAAACTTGACTCACTCAGATTTGTGTGGACCTATGAGAGTCCCATCCCATGCTGGTTCGCGTTATTTTGTTACTTTCATAGACGACAAATCGCGTTATGTCGAAGTCAGTTTTCTTAAAACTAAAGATGCAGTGAAAAATGCATTCATTAAATACAAAGCTGCGGTCGAAAATCATCTAGGAAAGAAAATAAAAATCCTTCGGACTGATACTGTAGGATACTCAAATGAATAACGGTCTCGAATATCGCGGAGAAGAATTTAATAAATATTTTCAAGAATGCGGGATTAAACGAGAATTCTCTGTACCAATGATTCCTCAACAAAATTCGAGAGCTGAACGCATGAACAGCACTTTAACTGAAATGGCCAGATGTTTGTTACTACAAAGTAATCTTCCCCAATCCTTTTGGGCTGAAGCCTTGAACTGTGCTGTTTATATTCGTAATCGTTGCCTGAATCGAAGCCTGGAAGTAAACAAAACACCTTATGAATTATTTTTTGGCATCAAGCCAACTGTATCGCACTTCAAAGTATTCGAACAGAAATGTTTTGTACTTCATAAAAGATCTAAAGGGAAATTCGATCCTCGATCAAAAGAACATGTATTTGTAGGATACTCAAATGAATCAAAAGTATACAGGCTGTGGAATAAAAATTCCAGAAAAATCGTTATAAGCCGAGATGTTAGATTCATTGATGAATTTGAAAACCGTACTAATTATGATAAAGATTTAGAAGTTTTATTTCTCGAAAATATTCCTGATAAAAAGAAGGAAGAACCTCTGAATGTAAAGCAGATATCGGCTGATGAAATAACAGAAGACCCCTCAAATATGGCAGAAACATCTGCTGAATCATCTGATAATGAAGATTCTGATTCCGAAGCAATACCTGAAATGCAGATTAAAAGGAGGCCAGGTCGTCCAAAGAAAGTCAAGACTGGGAAGCCAGGAAGACCAAAAAAGGAGTACCACATTATAAACATAGAAAAGGAAGAAGCACAAATTGCTAAAGAAGATACAAATCCGACATTAGAAGAAGCATTAAATGGAAGTTATGCTGAAGAATGGCATAAGGCTATGCAAAGTGAGTATGAAGCACTTGTTAAAAATGGTGCATGGAAATTAGTAAAGCGACCACAGAACAAAAAGGTAATAGGATGTCGTTGGGTTCTTAGAACGAAATATAATGCAGATGGAACAGTTCAAAAGAGGAAAGATCGATTGGTTGCTAGAGGATTTGCACAGGAACCTGGAATTGATTTCAATGAAACCTTTGCTCCAGTAGCCAGAGCAAGTTCTATAAGAACTGTGATTGCATACAGTGCTGAACAAGACCTTATGTTATATCAACTAGATTTTGTTATGGCTTATGTTAACGGAGATTTAAAAGAAGAAATTTTCATGGAACAAGCTAAAGGTTTTGAAGACCAAAATAATCCTGATTATGTTTATGCTTTGCAAAAGTCTCTTTATAATTTGAAACAAAGTGGACGACAGTGGTATGAAAAATTAGACAAAAAACTCAAAAACTTTGGATTACAACCATTACAATCAGATAAGTGTGTATACAGGATGAAAACATCTCAAGGTGAGTTAACTCTAATTTTATATGTGGATGACTTAATAGCAACAAATAGCTGTGATTTATATGCTGAACGTAAAGGTTATCTTTCTAAAGAATTTCATGTCAAAGATTTAGGCAAACTTCATTATTGTCTTGGAATAGAATTTAATCAAGATGTAAATAATAATTCTATTAGTTTATCTCAGCAGAAATATGTTGATAATATTCTACGAAGGTTTAATATGCAAGATGAAAAACCAGTAGCAACTCCTCTAGGTCCTAGTATAAAATTAAGTAAAGAAATGTGTCCTTCTGAAACTGAAAAGGAAGAAATGAACAATGCACCTTATCGTCGTCTAATTGGTTCGCTCATGTATCTTTCTGTGTTTACTAGGCCGGATATTACATATGCCGTCAGTCACTTGAGCCAATTTAATAACAATCCTGGAAAATTACACTGGTTGGCTGCAAAGCGCGTTCTTCGATACTTAAAAGGAACTAAAAATTATTGTTTAAAATTTCGAAAGACTGGAAAAGCACTTATTGGATATACCGATGCCGATTGGGCGTCTGATGTTAATACTAGAAAATCGTATACAGGTTACCTATTCAAGTTTGCTGGAAATCCAATAACATGGGAATCACGAAAGCAACAAACTGTTGCATTATCAAGTACTGAAGCAGAGTACATCAGTCTTTCAGAAAGTGCCAAAGAAGCAGTTTATTTACGTCGTTTCCTTAAAGAATTAAATTTTACTGCTGATTATCCAACCATTATATATTGTGATAATCAAGGTGCACAGAAGCTTATGAAAAATTCTGTTTATCACGCACGCACTAAACACATAGATATTAGACATCATTTCATTCGTGAAATTTATGAAAGAAACGAAATAGACGTTAAATATGTGCCAACAGAGAAAATGCCTGCTGATGTACTGAAAAAAACATTGACTGCTTCGAAACATTCTAAGTGCTGTAAATTAATTGGAATAACTATAAATGATTAATGTTTATTTTTTGTTTCAGCCGCCAAACGTCGAAAGGGGGATTGTTGTATCATAAATTATAATACGACGTTTAGCTTAAGAGAGCTTCTCCTGACACATGCGCCGTTCGCGTTTATCCGCGCGGTGATGATGACGTAACTGTTTATTACGTATCTATGTATATGTATACCATTCTTACTTCTTCGCCCTTTTTTCTTCTCTGCTGTACGGAACTATGTTTAAGTTAATCTCTGTCATTAAAAATGTTCATTGCTATTGCAATCTATTTAGGCCCATTTATTTCTTCATTATTGTTTTAAATTATAATAAGAAAAACATTTCCAATCGATGTTTTAACGGATTTAATGGAAATACATCCAAATGCAGCGTGAAATTTCTATCTTGTTATTCAAAAGTTAATTTTACATAATACATAAAAAATTAATATTGCAGTAAGGCAATTGATAAATACGTTTTAATTTATTAATATTAATTGCAGTAAGGCAATTGATATTAATAAATTAAAACGTGTTGAAAACAGAATGCCAATTATTAGTTATTGATTATGTAAGGTTATTAATTATAGATTATGATGTCAATTATTAATTATCGAGTATGGAAGAAAGTATATTGTAAAAAAGAAACCACAGTATTCTGAAAATGTCACTAAAATATCTGTTTTATAACTATTTTAAAATGTCCGTTTGTACACTACATTGCCCCTGGAATACCAGCGTTAAAAACTGAATAACTTTTAATTTAAATATATTCTGGATGTTTTGTTATCTACCCTTACTGTACATTCACATGAAAGAAGATTTCCCTTCATATCTAATATTCTGGATCTAAGCAATAGGACTCATACTGAGGAATCTCAAATTCCCAGAGACCTGGGAACATAACTAACAGACCAACGAAACAATATCGGTAACATTTTTTCTACAATATGACGATATTCTGCTCGGATAATTCCTTCCGTCCACTCCATGCAATCAATGTTGCGTTTTATTCTGAGGCAACTGATGGAGTATGCTTGTTGTATAAGATTTAATATCGGACGGATAACAGCTGGTTATTTCACCTCAAGAAGGCTCCAAATTGTTGACGACGCAACAGTTTCTGTCAAAAATAAGACTCGCTGCGCCATTTCATATCTGAAATCTAAACCGAATAAATCATAGAAGACAATGACTGAAATGGAAAAGATGCAAGACACAGTATGTAAATAAAACATTATAAATATATAAATAGAACCTTCAGATTAAGGTGCGAGAGCAAAGATATCTTATGCATAAATGTCAAAAATGGCTACTCTGAAAATAGATTCATAGTAACAAGAATTAAGGTCGCCTGAAGTAATTCAGGCATGTTTCAAAATTTGGTTAGTCTCGTCTGGTTTCTGTGCATTACTTAAGTATTCATTGAAAAATATATCATGAAGCTTGTTCAGAAAAAGTTAACGACTTCAACAAATTTCCATTTGCTGGGAATCTTCCTTAAGAAAATCAAAGCAGATTATCTTCTGGAATCAAGCATACAAAGTACAAAAACCTCATAATGAAGCAAGAGCTGATTACTATTACATGTCCTCGGGCAGAGCTCGAACTTTGTTTCTGAGAAGAATAAGAAATAGAGTAGACTCAACTAGATAGGAAGAATAATAACGAAGTGTTTGCTAAAAAGGAATTTCTGATGCGAAGGGATTAAGATGCGAGTTTATGTGAAGGAAATTAAAATAATTTTATAAATGAGTATGGATAAACGTTTATATATGTCGTAAGTTTGTACGGGTTTTTAAATCAATAATCGTGTAAAACACAAAAACGCAGTTTATTATAACTCATTTGACGAAACCAATATACAAAACTAAATGTTTTGGTCACATTTTTCTGTATAATAGTAAAACTATTAAGATCTGTTTATAATTATGTTATAATTAATATTTTTACTTAATTGTTTTATGATGAATAATGAAAAATTCACTTCAGCATCGTACAGTACATTTTCAGATTAAGGTGCAAAAGCAAAGATATGTTATTCATAAAGGTCAGAAATAATTACCCTGAAATTTTAAAGAATCTACTATTTATAAATAGAAGTTTTGAGTATCTGAAATCTTATATCTTAGAGTATCTTTTAGAATTCTTACATTTTAGAGTATCTACTATTTGTTACTCTAAAATCCCTACTATTTATAAATTTCACACGGCTGTAAATATATGAGTTTTCGTTTTACATCGATATGAAGTTTTCCTTTTGCAAGGCTGAATACGAATTGATTAAAAAAGTATCTGAGAGTAAAGACAGATACCGGGGACCGAAATAAGCAAAATTTTCGATGAAACGTTTTTAGGAAGAGGTGCGTTGAGGTTGTACAGCATCTGTTAATGGGTAGGTAAAAAATCATTCTGTTGGAGCAAACTGTCACTCTCCGAACCATTTTGTCTTTTTGGTTGCTACTAAAATGAAACAGCTATTCAAAGGAAGCACCTCCAGAAGCTGTTTCATTTCATCTGCAGACCTAAAGACGTAATTTATGTCAGCGACACCCGCACGGGGCATCAAAAGTTACGCCAGCAGAATCCTTTTAACTATCTGTTAACAGCATGCTGTACCACCTCAATGCATCATTTCACACATATTTTTTTATTATAAAATTTGCTTATTTCGATCCCCTCTATCTTTGTTTATATTTTGAAACCTAATGTATAATGCAGATAAGGGTATCTCGGTATTCAATTAAATATAAAATTATCATCATTCGTATTTTACTCGAATATGAACGATCCCTTAAAAATATTGTTAAAAAAACTGATCTTTATTGATTTTTTGCTTAGTTAAATAAGTTTTCAGCATTACTTCGTCTGCTCGGACATGTACAACAGGAACTACCTAAACATGATTAAGTGCTGCAAATTCTTGAAATCGTATCCGTTGGCTGTAAGTTATAATAGTCTGCAATGTAACCCACACTGTTAGAATATCTCAGAGTAAACTATTATCAATCCACAATATATTCTACCATTACTTCTGATTTATAAATCATAGTCTTAAAATTGCAGGTTGCAAAATATTGAATAATGACTGCTATATTTCTAAAATGCCATATGATCTTTAATAAGACAAGCACTCTTGTGCACTGTTTTAGATATGAAGACACCGCATTACGTTCTTCTTAAAAGTTTCAGATATCTCTGAACGCGTATCTGTGCAAGTCTGCGGCGCCTGCGCCATTCATTCTAACAGGACATATATCTGTGGCGCATCAGTACATGTCTGAGGCACCTGCACCGGAGTCGTGATCATTGCGCATTTGTTGATGCGATATTTGTTTCCAGTCCTTATCCTATTGCTTTGTTCACATGCTTGATCATTTTCCTAGCGCTTCGTGGCGAATGCTGCTGGGAAGCCCATAGCTTAACACATACAACTTACAACTACTATATAAAAATATAATTAAAAGATTAAGTTAAAAAATGCTTTCTATTTATGTAGTTTATATAATTTTTAACTCCATTCTCTCTCTGTCCTCTTTTAAAAGTGAGTGAGCATTTTTTTTACTAAAGCAAAGTTTTTAGCCCAAAGGGGCATTAGCCCAGAAAGACTCTTAGTCTCGAAACGTCATTTTGTGTAGAATCATTAAAAGCGTTGTTTAAAGCAATTAAGTAATGAAAAATATGCATTAATATATGCATGTTTCTCAAATCGAGAAAAAAACGCTACCAAATTTTGAATAACGTAGTCATCCACCCGAATATGGGCAAATGGAAGCCCGAATTTCGAATTTGCTTTACTATCTATTTTATATTTTGTAAAACTTTAACGAATTTTTGTTTAAAAATGTTAAAAATTTCAAAGCCAGCAGTTACAACACTCTACCGAACAGAACTTGAACTTTACTCGAAACTTGTGTGTGCGCGTGTAAATGAAATAATGACCCTTTGTGTATAGTATAAATCTGAAAGATTTTAGATTTTTATTTCAAATTTTTTTTAATTTTTGAAAATTCAGCTTTTCAGAAGTAAAGTGAACCTCATTATGGTATAACGCTAGGGAAACCATTATCACTAGGAATTCTGCGATTCGTTAAAGTTGCATTGAGGTATCATTGTTCACATTCATTAAATGTGAAACTAAATCGCGCTGAAATTTGTCTTCTTAAGTCCAAATGTGCGCACATTACAGTGGGCTGCTGTTGTTTTATATGTTTAGCACACCAGCTTTCTCTATATCGATGTTAAATTGACTCAAATTGGGCACAGGCGTGGTTAAAACCTATGTTGAATTCGTCTGCACTCATTTCTAAAGCGAATTCTTGAGAAAGGTGGAATAACGCCAGTTTAACATACTTGCTTAATGATCTGGAGTTTTCGTAAGAGATTAGCAACGACTTCAATCAGATCAAGACATCACTCATAATACTTTGGAATATATATGGTAAAATGAAAAATATCAGTTAAAGTCATTTGTAATCCTTTCTATAGATAGCCAGATGAAATTAAGAGAAACATATATTAGGTTAGGTTGTATAAACATATATTATAACAGATATTAGATATTAGAAATATTACAATTATCTGAAACGCTACAATTTCTTAAAACAAAAGTGTTTACAAAATTTTAATAGTTATTTTTTTCAGAATATCTTAAATGATGGTCAGCGTGATTGGATCTAGCTTCCTTGCTTAGATAAGATACGGGCTTTTAAAAGCAGTGTTGCGGCATGAAGGCGCTTAAAACCCTTCGATCCCAATGTTCTCTCAAGACATGAAGAAAGAAACGAAAAGGCTCTACAGAAAGAAAAGGTTAATGGAATACTCAGATTCCATCCCAGGTAGAACGTTTGTTCAAATATGGGATCAATGTAGCCCACGGTATGATTTGACTAGATCAAATAATCACACCTGCAATCGTGATAATAATTTTCATTCAGTTAATCATTACCCTTCTCGTGCATAGTTTATGATTTTGACATATTAACCTACAAACACAGAAGCACTTGAGAACTCAATTAACGACATTTTATGTTTTTCTTGAATTCTTTTCTTATGTTAGCTTGAAACGTCACTAACCGCTTCAAGTGCGCGATTATGCAACCCACGCTTAAATATTTAATTCTACGATCGCTTTAAGTTTATAATGGATTTTCATATGAATAACCAGAAAGTTTAATTTGTTCAGCTAAGAAACTTGATATATGAATATCAGTTGCACTGATTTTGACAATAGTTTTCAATGTACTTTGAGAATAAAACTTGGAGTTTAAGTATAAAATATAGATCTTCAATTTTATTTGTCTGTTGAGCTCACGAATGGATAATAATTTAGATCTCTTAAAAATGATTTTTAGGAGGATAAGTATGATGATTATTTCTTATAGTAATTTATTTCTCCTTTTGGATATAAATAATTTGAAAATGATAAATATATTAAACCTTTCAAACAAGGAAAATCGCTTTAAATTTGTGAGACATTATTCAACTTATAGATCCTAAATGTTTAAAATAAAGACATACTATTGGGTTGTCTGAAAACTCATGATGAATTTTTCAATGTTCTTCAAAGTTTCTTTGTTTATATAAAGAACAAGGATCAGTCAATAATATATTGTCCGATTTGTACGATAATGTTTTTGTTTATTTTTAATGATCTTCGTAAATCCTCAATCACAGAAGAAACTAGATTTACCGGCTGAAAGCTAAATAAGGCGCAGATTTACGGCATGATCTGAATTGAATGTTCTGCTACGAAAGAAATTTTGAATGGCGAAACGAGTGAAAGTATGAGGACGAAAGATCAGGCAACTATGATACACGTCGTAATACTTTTCATCCAAACTCCAATAATTTCGTCAGGAGATCAAACCTGTGTGTAGCCCCTCGTGATCGGGATGGAATTCAATCCAAATACGATTAATGAATTCTGGAAGTTTCAGGAATATGGATTCGTTGAAGCTGCCCAAATTAACAGTTGGTGACAGCACAAAGTCGAACTGACTTCTTGCCTCGTTGGTAAGAGCCTGGAAACAAACCAGAAACATAATTACGAATTACTTAAATGACCAGTATATTTATGTAGAACAAGTAGACATGTATTTTTATATGTAATAATCACAGGCATTAAATACATGTTAAATTTAGAAAATATGCTCCTATTTAAATATCAAATTTATTTCCATACAAAATCAGCAATACAAAGAGTGAATACTTTTGTATATTTAATTATGAGTATTATAATATCATGAATAATAAGTTTATGATCTAAAAATTACTTTTAATGTATTTAATATTGTACTAACTGAAGACAATTGAAGTAACATGCGTTCAGAAACCAATTATTTCTCTTATGGCCATACTAAAATAATTTTTTTATCAAAATTGTCACTTTAATAATCAACAGAATTCAAAATTTATCAATTTCAAAATCAGCTATTGTTATGTTTAAATGTAAATTCTAATCTCATTAATTTACTCAAGACCTTACAGTAGAGGAGGATTAGAATCCTCGTAGATAGTAAAAAATGTGTAATTACTTGAATAAGAATGACTCATATATAAGATATACTTATAAAAGGTTTTCTAAATATTCCCGAAAATCCGAACGTCTATCCTACTTAAATACATATCTATATCACCACATAAATGTATGTATCAATTACAAATGTAGCTTCCAAACAGGTAATTAACATGAGCGGACAAGATATATATTTCTGCGTTTAGGGACTTCGATTATTGGAAATAGCAAAGGACATGTGTCAACGAAACTAGAGTTAATCGATGAAATTAACTATTAAACTAGATATTAACTAGCAAGTCGAAAGTCCTCTCGTGTTGTTTGGTGATAGGGAAGAGGGGTGAGAGAGTTTTCCCTTAAAATTGGGGTGAAAAGTAGAAGTCCAATCTTCTTTAGGCTCTGGCAACCATTATTCCATGAATTTACATGGACAAGACAACAATAACAACACCTGATTAAGGGCTACGAGTACTAGATGCAGTTATCTACTTATAATTGACAGATTATGAAACTTTTAGTAGATATAAGAAAAATAATTTTAGAGAGCGAATTGGGTCATAATGGCAAGTTATTTTTTCACATTCTGATTGCTTAAATTTATTTTGTGTCACTTTCCATGTGTCATGAGAATAAGAATCAATTTAGTAGATGTAAGTCACATCAGACATACAGATCTTGCCATGTTTGAATCTTATACCAGTAAAGGTTTGTTAGTTCTTTATTTTTAATCGATATTAACTGTCAATAATTATTGAGCTTTCCTAAAACTGTCGAATTTTAATTTTTTTGTTATCAAAAAGGAATTTATAATTCTTTGAAGCTATTTACATTCATTAAACTCTAACAGCTTTAGTTAATTATTTTAATTCTCGTTCAATATAATTTCTTGAAAAATTATTTCATGATTTTTCATATTTTTTTGTCCTTATCTTTCTCCGATTTTATTAAACAGAGTCATTGTTTTTCATAATGAAACTAACAATAACTGAATTCACACTTAACTGATGTCGGTAAATTATATCTCGCATGGTTCTTTTTTTTTCCTTTTCACTGAAATGAATGTTACGTGTAAATTTAATTGAAATTATTCTTAACTCTTAATACACATTTATTGTTATTTATTTTTAATACAGCGAAGTTCAAAAATATGAATACTTTGAATAAATTACTGTATGTCTCAGTGACATTTTAATACATTTTACATGAAATAAGCTACACAAAACTTTCAGTTTACGAATGCAGTATTTAGTTTATTGAAAAATTATCTTCCTCATAACTAACATTTATGGGGTAATAGAACGCAGTTATACGAGCAATATTCGTCATAGTATGTATGGTCGGAACGCAAGCGATGATAAGCTAAAAGGTACATTTTCACTGACACATTTAAATAATGAGCGCAAGACTGAGAGGAGATACTACAGAAAACATTTTATTAACAGGAATATAACTGATGTACATGCTTGAAGAAATTCTTTAAGACATTCTGTGAACTGTAATGCAGACTTGATACCTGCGCGACAGGGGACTTACGCGCATTTGAGAAGACACCAGGCATTTTCCGTGTATCGTCGCCAACAACGGCGATCCTGGCGACTAGGTCCATTTTGGTTTCAACGGGGCAATCGCAGTTTAGGCTTTTCATATAGCCCCACAAGTAAAGTCTAAACTCGAGTGATCCAGTGGTCTTAGTGGCCTATCTGCGGGACCAACGTGACCAATCCATCGCCCTGAAAATTTCGTGGTTCTTATAACTAATCATCCTCTCGGCAATCCACGGTAGAAAATGCCTTTTATGTGTGAGCAGCTACTCTTTCTTCACCATTTACAATACGACCTAGCGGCTCGCCTTTTGCTTTCCATCCAGACTTTCTATGACGAATATTGCTTGTATAGCTGCCTTCTATCACCCCATAAAGTTTGGCCCATATTTTGAGATTCACCCTGTATATTTACCAACTATATTTTTGCTTAGAGGGTTAAATATAATTTATTAACATACCTTTGCAAAGTATAAGCCTTTATAGACGAGATACGCTTTAATATATAAGGGCAATTTAATAGTAACCGTTTAAAATATACCATGCTTAAATAACTACCGAAACCAAACTATTTAGCTTATTCTCTGCTATTTTAGGAATCAAGAACATTAAAAGACAGTTATTAAATAGCATAAATATAAAGAAAATAGTGCATACAAAATTATCTATGATTAGAAGCACAACGTAAGCTGTATTCTTTCTCCTAATTATTTCGAGTAAAAACGCCTAATTCTCTTTATCTCAGTGTGATTAGCAAATAATCACACTAGTGAGACGTGTGACATTTAGAGATTTTCTGCTCGCTTTTTCGTTATTCAGTTATTCGTATTTTATATATCGTAATTACAGTAGTATAATATGTTATGTTTTATTCAGTTACTGTTTATTTCGTATGCAGAAAGGTAAAATTTTAGTTAGGTCTGATTTCTTTCGATACTGCTAACAGTACTTTTAACGTGAATACAATTTATAACGAACAAATAACTTTCCGTTTCTAGAAGTATTTATCTAACCCATAAGGCATATTTAATAAAAATATTGCATATTTTAGAAAAACAGTGACATGTTAGATATGTCTGAGTAAAAAAAAATCACAGAAGTGAAAGTACGAAAGCTGTAACAACTCGTTAATTATGTTTAATCACAGAATCTGGGAAAACATAAAATCAAAAGCTAAGTGAGGAAAAGTGTAACCAGTTGGAAAGAGTAACAAAAAGAAATTTGCGGTTGACTAATAATATCTTACCACAGTTAAGTCAAATAAGTAAAAGAAGTAAATAGAAAAGAAGTGTTTGTTTGCGATAATTAAGACACGAAAAGAAAAATATTAAGAAAGGAGCACACACTTGAAGTGTAAAAAGCATGGAGGCGTGAAAAGCCGTGAATTGCTAATTTAAAAAGGAATAAATAATTTCAGGAATTGTTCATATATTGCCGATTCAATGCAATACATGATATAAATATTTGTTTAAAGGTATTTTTACCAGTATAATACTTTTTTTGCGTCTCATGAATCCAATTAGCAAAGGAAGAAATTTGATTTAAATAATGCAAAATGCAAAAATAGTTTAAATGAGTTAGTAAGAATGAAATGCGTATCAATTTTGAAAGCAAATACTGAATTATATTTTTTCATTTTCAGTTCAATAAAGTTACAAGTATCGAAAAATCTGCAGTTACAGTACATCCAAATATTTTAAATATCAAGAAAAATTGGATCTTCCTTTTAGCCCAGACTGAATGCTTATTCGGTGTATTAAAAATGGGGGAATTTTCGAAAAATTACTATATGTTATTTCAAGGAAGGAAACAAACGGTTCTTTTCTAAGGAAATGTAGAATATGAAATTCTTCTGTTACTTAAAAGAATGTAAGAAATGTTCATAAACGCTTTTATGTGAATGCGGGAAGAATTAAAATATTTTAAGTTATATAAATTATATATATTTTTTGAATAAAATAAAAACGGAGTCACCTTCAAGAATTTTGGTTACCGGTGACATGCAGTATGAGGGCCACTGTTTTCAATCCATAAGTTACTGGTGTGTGAGACTGTAGTAAATTAAGGTATTATTCCAAACTGGAATTAAATTGATTCCCGTCTGTATTCTTGACCGCCGATACTGTAGATTGACTGTCTCTTGAGGTTCAACCAATCAATACGTTGTGTGTGGAGTGGTGCAATACATTTACTTAGTCTTTTAAATCTTATTTAATGCAATGCCATCCGATGTTTGTCAAGACTGGGGTTAATAGTGACCTGACAATTGACGGTCACTGACGGCCAATTCGTAGATCAATGGTAATTTACGTTGCAGTAAATTTACGTACATATCTTAAATTAAAACTAAAAC
This sequence comes from Stegodyphus dumicola, assembly GCF_044657685.1. NCBI lineage: Eukaryota > Metazoa > Arthropoda > Arachnida > Araneae > Eresidae > Stegodyphus > Stegodyphus dumicola. The sequence continues at coordinate 119,612,124 of NC_140779.1, read as the reverse complement.
CAAGCGACACTGAAGTCCATTAAAATTTTTGATAACCAGTAACCTACAATATGGTGGTCAATTCAAATAAACCCTTATACCACTGGCATCAGAGGGCAGTACATTTAGACAGATTTAAGATTAAATATAAGGACACCGTAATCTGTCAAAGCTGCTAGAGTTAAGTCACTTGTGTTCAACGAATGGGTCCCCGTGTGGTAAGTTTTCATAAAATTTTAAATTAAAACTAAATCAAAGAAAAGCAGGGTTCTATGAGCTGGCTAGTCACTGCTCTCCTGTAGGTTCATGATTACTTAATCAACGATATGCTACAGAGGTGTGGGATAGTACAGCAAATTTAGAGAGATTAAAAAAAAATTTAAATAAATCTAAGGCCACTGCAACAGTTATGACCTAAGATATTATCCTTCAGCCTGAAAGCGACATTATGTGTTGCGGAGAAACACATAACATATATTATTGAAATTAAGTTACATCAAAAGGACACCGATGAACGTAACTGAAAGCTTTGGTGATTATCGTTGACCATGAACTGGTGACCTATGTCTTTTTATTTGCCAGTGTAGCGAATAGTTTATCCAACAGATGGCAGTATCTGCCAAGCTCCTTTGGTAATTGTCATTGCGCATGCGCAAGCGGAGTGTAAAAAGAAGTATGTTATTAGGAGAATGAGCTTTCGTTAATAATGTTGCTGCGCGTTTTCGCTGTGTAAATAAAAGTATATTTTTATATCATAGATGTTCTTTACTCTCTAATGCGAAGCACTAGGTTAGTGCACGAATCTCTTCTGATTCAGAAACCATTTTCAAACCGTGGATCACCACAATAAAAAGTGGCGTCCGTCTAACAGGACGCATTAGTTGGGTAAAGGACACTTTTGATGGTTTAACAGCAGAAATGGAAGCCTTGAAAGTAAGAAGAATACCACTGCGTGCAGCCTTCACGAAAGCATATAATAGCCTACATGGACATTTGAATGAGTCAGAATTGAACAGTGATGTTCTATTATCGTCCCTGGAAATCCTGGAAGATAAAGGAATTCGACTACAACAGTTGGATGAAGAAATATTGGATCTCCTATCAAAATCGAAAGAAGTCTCGCAAGAAGAATATACTAAAGAATTTGAGTCATGTGAGACTTACAAGGAGAAATTAATAGCAGCCAGGATGAAAGTGAAGCAAATCACTGTGAAACTAGAGAAAAATTTGCTGACTCATGCATCGGTAAATGAAACCAGAACTGTTGATTCAAGAACAACGGCAACGAATTTGAAGCTTCCGAAAATAAATTTGATTGAATTTACAGGTGATCCACGACAATGATTGAATTTCTGGAATACCTTTAGTAAGATACACGAAGATCCAGTGCTAGATGATCATTTGAAATTCGTATATCTGATCCAGGCTACTGCTGCCAAATCGAAAGCACGGGAAATAGTGCAGAGTTTCCCGACAACTAAAGAAAATTATCCGAAAGTCATCGAACATTTAAAGAATCGTTTTGGACGTGAAGATATTCTTATACAAGTGTACGTTCGGGATTTATTGAATCTTGTGTTGATAAATAATAATGCAACCAAAAAGGACTTTGCGCTATCATCGTTGTACGACAGTTTAGAAACAAAACTGCGTGCTCTGGAATCTCTCGGTGTGACTGAAGATAAATACGCTAGTGTTATTTTTCCGTTAGTTGAATCTTGCCTGCCCCCTGACATCTTACGCGTGTGGGAGAGGGAACGGGAGAGCTCGTCACAACAAGGTAAGAGCGATCTTGAATCTATTCTTCTGTTTTTGAAAAATGAAGAAGAATCTGAAGAGAGAATTAAATTAGCGCGTTTTTCTTTTGATAAAAGTAGAAAATCTAAAAGTTACATTAATGATGAGTCTAATATTCCTACTTGTAATGATTTGTATACAGGAGACAAATTTAAAGAAAATTCTCCTATTAAGAAAGTTGAGGAATCGTGTTTATTTTGTGATAAGCCACATTTAACAGAAAAATGTTTTAAAGCTAGTACGCTTACATATCAGGATAAAAAAGATTTAATATTTAAGAAGGGTTTATGTCTATTATGCTTGAAGAAAAACCATATTTCTCGTAACTGTCGTAACTGTAAGTCCAAGGTTAAGTGTTTAATTTGCCAGAAAAGGCATTTGGCAGTAATGTGTCAACAAGTTCCTTCTCAATTGAAAGAGACTAAACAAGTAGAGCCTGTGGCAAAAAACGAGGTCAATGTTTTGGCTAGCAGATCCGCGAGCTCCGATGTGTTACTACAAACATTAATCGTAAGGGTAAAAAATGGCAACAGGGAAAGGATAGTCAGAGGGATTATAGATACGGGTTGCGAGAGAAGTTATTTAACGAAAGATATTACAGATTCTTTGAAATGTAACAGTGTTGGTGAAGTGAAATTAGTTCATAAATTATTCGGAGGTGTAGAAACAAAAGAAAAATTGCATTCTAAATATATAGTTAATTTGAGTAGCCTTGATAATAAATATGTATGTAGTGTGCATTGTTTAAGTGAATCTGTTATCTGTTCTGATGTTAAGAAAATACCTAAAGGTATTTTCTTAACATCAGTTGAAAGAACTTCGTAAATTAAATATTCAAGTGTCAGATGTAGAGGGTAATGCTCTCGAAAACGAAAGTGACATTAAATTGTTGATAGGTTCTGATATTGCTGGAAAATTATTCACCGGAAATATTAAATGTTTACAAAGTGGTCCGGTCGCGAAAATTCCAGCGAAGGAATCTTCGGGTATAAATGATTCTCTTGCATGTGTTTCTTTATTGCTAAACGAAAGATCAGCAGAAAACTTGTGGAAGTTAGACGTTATTGGTATAAATGACCCAGTTGAGTCTAAAACGAAAGCTGAAATTCATGAGGAGACCATGCAATATTTTGAGGAAAATTTGAATTTGGATTCAGACGGGAGATATGAAACTGCATTACCTTGGGTACTGGACCCCTCTCGCTTGTCTAATAATAAAACGTTGGCAGAAAAACGCCTGACTAATACGCGAAGGAAATTATTAGATTCGAATCAAATTAAAGTTTATCAGGAAGTATTTAAAACTTGGTTGAAGGAACGAATTATTGAAGAGGTAAATGAAGGCGAAGTAGATAGAGAGCACTATTTGCCTCATAGGCCGGTTTTTAAAGAATCTAGTGAAACTACGCGAGTAAGGCCAGTTTTTGATGCTTCGGCACACGCCAAAGGAGAACTTTCCTTAAATGATTGTCTTGAGAAAGGTCCCAACCTAATAGAAATAATTCCAACATTGTTGAATCGTTTTCGGAAATATCCTCTTGCAGTAATTTCAGACATTGAGAAAGCTTTCTTGCAGATTGGTATAAGAGAGAAGGATAGAGATTATTTGCGTTTCTTCTGGAAAGGTGCAGAAGAAGAGAATACTAAAATTTACAGACATTGTCGCGTGGTTTTTGGGCTTAACTGTAGTCCATTTTTGTTAGCCGCTACGTTGAACTATCATTTAAATCGTGCCCCTGATCAGTTTGCAGTTACAGCCAACATTTTGAAGGAGTCCTTCTATGTTGATAATTGCCTGACTAGTTTTAAGAATATTGAAGAATTGAATAGATTTGTACTAGAATCGAGAATGTTATTGTCACTGGGAAAGTTTAATCTTAGAGGATGGCAGTCGAATTGTGAAACCGAAATAATTCCCAACTCTAAATTAGATACATTCGTTTGCGTTCTAGGGTTAAATTGGGATTTGAAGGATGATACTCTTTCTTGTAAAATTGAGTCACTAAAGAAAGAGGAGATTGTCGCGAGTAAACGAACACTCCTTTCTTGCGCGCATAAGTTATTTGACCCAGTCCCGTTACCCTGTTCCCAAAGGTGATATTGCAAGAGTGTTGGAAATTACGATTAAATTGGGATCAAAAATTGCCAGAACATTTAGAAAAGAAGTCCATACAATGGGTAAAGGAAATGAAACTGCTGTCTGATGTCAAAATTCCTAGATGGCTTAATATTGACAGATCGGTTAACGAAGATGTAAGTCTTCATGTTTTCAGCGATGCCAGCAAGCATGCCTACGCTACCTGCATTTTCTTAAGAGTGAAGACCGAAAATAAGGTTTATTTAAATTTTGTGCAAGCACGCACTAGAGTTAAGCCTTTAAAGAGTATATCCATTCCTCGTTTGGAATTATTATCCTGCTTAATCGGAGCACGCTTGGGAGGTATGGTCTTTTCAGATTTGAACATGCCAAATTTAAGAACATTCTTCTGGACTGACTCAACAACCGCTTTGTGCTGGATCCAGCGAGACGTACGGTGGGGAACTTTCGTTTGGAATCGTGTCCAAGAAATCAGAACACTTACAAAAATAGAAGATTGGCATTACATCCCTTCGGAGCTGAATGCCGCCGATCTCCCTTCTAGAGGCTGTTCAGTTAAACAGTTTTTGCTGTCGAAATGGTGGGAGGGCCCATCATGGCTATTAGAACCAGAATCGTCATGGTCAAGAGGCACCGATTTGCCGGACGAAGAGATCATAAATTCAGAAAGGCGTAAATCAGTATTGACAACTCTTAACAAAGATTCTAAACCTGACAATTGGTATTACAGGTACTTTTCATCCATAAAGAAAATTGTACGCATGTTAGGTTGGATTCTTAGGTTTTACTTTAAATTACGAAGAATTACAAACGAAACCTCCAAAATTTTGTCAGTTTCGGAAATTGAAAGAGCTGAGATAACTCTTATGTTATTGGTTCAAAGAGAATCATTTAAGAGTGTGAACGATGATAAAATTAAAGACCTCAGACCTATAGTTGATCGTGATGGTTTGATCAGAGCTAAAACCAATATTTCTTATCGCGACGATACTGATGACTTTAAGTTTCCTGTCATTTTGCCATCTGATCATGCAGTAGTAAACTTACTAATAATGAATGCACATAATGAGCTGCTGCATGCTGGTACTTCTATGGTGATGTCTCATTTGCGGGAAAAGTATTGGATCCTCAAAACTCGTAAGACAGTACGAAACTGCATTAGAAAATGTGTTAAATGTCAAAGATTTAAATCCAAAAGTTGTGATGTAACTCCAGGAATTTTGCCGAAAGATAGAGTACGTGATGCAAATGTTTTTGAGATAGTGGGTGTCGATCTGGCAGGACCCCTCTACCTTAAGGATGGTCGAAAAGCTTATATTGTTCTTTACACATGTGCGGTCTATAGGGCCATTCATCTGGAGTCAGTAACATCCTTGACAACTGAAGCTTTTTTTCCAGTCATTGAGACGTTTCATTTCTCGTCGCGGAAGACCATCTATAATATACTCAGACAATGGCAGTAATTTTAAAGGAGCGGAGAGCCTTCTTCATACAATTGATTGGGAGAGTCTGCGATCAAAAGCCGCTGAGCAAAGAATTCAGTGGAAATTTATTCCTCCTTCCGCACCTTGGTGGGGCGGTTGGTAGGAACGTTTAGTTCAAATGGTGAAACAGATTCTGAGAAAAGTTCTAGGTCGTGCTGCCCTGGATTACGAGGAGTTGGTTACAGTACTATGCGACTGTGAGAGAGTAATCAATACTAGGCCACTTACCTACGTGTCGGAAGACGTTGAAGATTCATCCCCATTAACTCCAGAAATGTTCTTGCGGGAGATTTCCAAATCAGGAGTACCTGATATCGATACAGTGGATAAGGAAAAACTGAGTAAACGAGCTAAGTATCTACAAAAGGTGAGAGAACAACTTAGAGCAAGATTCCGTGTGGAATATCTAGGACAGTTACGTCAGCAGTCCATTAAAAACTCTATAGCTAAACCTCTCCAGGTGGGTGAAATTGTTCTACTTGAAGATAACAACAAAAAACGTGGTTTCTGGAACCTGGCGCGTGTCATAAAGCTGCTACCTGGTCGTGATGGACAAATAAGACTTGCTGTCATAAAAACAGAGACTTCTGAGTTTCTGAGACCAGTGCAAAGACTGTACAGACTTGAGCTGGATAACCCAGTCCAAAAGGATATGACTGAAAATATTCCTATGACTACCAGCAGTGGTAGAACTGTGAAACCAGTGATACGTCTGTGAAATGTTTTGTACTTGTTTGAATACTTTTTAATAATTTGATTTATTTTTATTTTTCTAGGTTTAGTATTATCTGTTAATATGTCTAGAAAATTATGGAATGCTGCATCTCCAGGTAAATTTGTATTTCAATTTAATTAGAACATCTTGGTAGGCATAATTTTATACTTCAATATTGTATACTGTACTATTATGCATATATTATACTTAACAGATGTGTGAATTTACCTCCCAGTAAATTCAGGTGGGAGGAATGTGTAGCGAATAGTTTATCCAACAGATGGCAGTATCTGCCAAGCTCCTTTGGTAATTGTCATTGCGCATGCGCAAGCGGAGTGTAAAAAGAAGTATGTTATTAGGAGAATGAGCTTTCGTTAATAATGTTGCTGCGCGTTTTCGCTGTGTAAATAAAAGTATATTTTTATATCATAGATGTTCTTTACTCTCTAATGCGAAGCACTAGGTTAGTGCACGAATCTCTTCTGATTCAGAAACCATTTTCAAACCGTGGATCACCACAGCCAGTATAGGGCAGTACAATATTGTTGCATTCACAGTATTTGCCAAAGCAAGTGATTTCTAAATACGTGGTGGAGTTACGTAGTGTAATGTAACATAGCCAGAACCTAAATTAACGTAACACTCATAACGTTCGAAATGCTTCCAATAAGAACGATAATTACGTCAGTAATGTTACATTGTTTCTAGCCACTGTTAGAAGACACTGTTGGTAAAAAAAGATTCACGAAGCGAACAAAGAACACTATATTCGGTGCACAATGTCTTTAACATTAATATTTATATAGAGATATATATCACAGGCTGTCGAACATTATTGGCCATTCTAAATATCATGGGTAGGAATTTATATTTATTTTAACTAACAATTTAAAGTTTTAGACCTTTTCCTGTAAGCCTTCATTCCCCTAATTGTCAGTGTCAGAATAGTTAAATGTTGTAGCGCGAGAACGAATGCAAATTTTCTACTTTGAAGGAAGTAGTTAGAAGTCGAGTTTCGGTAGGAGAAAGGAAGATTTAGGCTGTAGCTGCCGCCTCTGCTGTAGGTACATTTGCTTATTGCTGGTTCAAGTGGCTTAATTGCATTTATCTGCTGCCACTAGCTTCAAAAGGGGTTTAAATTATGGGATCTCGCTGTACCCCGTAGGTTAGTTTTATCACTTGTTAATATTTCAACTTTTAGTTTCAATTATCTGACTTTCAGTTACCGCCCAAGCAGAGGCGAAGTTTGTTAGAGTCGAGTTGAAGCATTGTAAAATTTTCAAAGATTTAATAAAGAATACTTTAACCCTTCCCTGTGTAGTTTTCTGCTACTCCAGTATTCAGACAGAAGTTCATTTGACTGGACTCTACAACCTAAATTAAATTAGTTGCTGTTTAAGTAGGTTTACTGCACTGTACAAAATTAAAAGTATATTAATAAATTAATAACAAGTTTAATTTTACTTTGCAAAAAGTAAATAATGAGTCTCGATAGTTGGCGGCTCATTTGCCTTTAGTTAAGATAGATTCAGTTCACATATTGTGCTATAGGTTAAGTTTCAAACTGCTTTTTGCCCATAAAATTACTACTATACTCTTCGAATTTAACTACCGATTTTCTGATTTGATTTAAGCTCAAAATTCATTTAAAGTATATCACAATTTTCATTCGAATATTTTCATCGCAGAATTCATCACATTCATTAAATTATAAAACATTTTTCTTCAGATATTTAGTTAAAAAGTGGTAACTTTATTATAAAATTGAAAGAAAATTTATTTTACTTGCTTAGCTTCATTTCTAGCCATACTAAAATAATTTTTTTATCAAAATTGTCACTTTAATAATCAACAGAATTCAAAATTTATCAATTTCAAAATCAGCTATTGTTATGTTTAAATGTAAATTCTAATCTCATTAATTTACTCAAGACCTTACAGTAGAGGAGGATTAGAATCCTCGTAGATAGTAAAAAATGTGTAATTACTTGAATAAGAATGACTCATATGTAAGATATACTTATAAAAGGTTTTCTAAATATTCCCGAAAATCCGAACGTCTATCCTACTTAAATACATATCTATATCACCACATAAATGTATGTATCAATTACAAATGTAGCTTCCAAACAGGTAATTAACATGAGCGGACAAGATATATATTTCTGCGTTTAGGGACTTCGATTATTGGAAATAGCAAAGGACATGTGTCAACGAAACTAGAGTTAATCGATGAAATTAACTATTAAACTAGATATTAACTAGCAAGTCGAAAGTCCTCTCGTGTTGTTTGGTGATAGGGAAAAGGGGTGAGAGAGTTTTCCCTTAAAATTGGGGTGAAAAGTAGAAGTCCAATCTTCTTTAGGCTCTGGCAACCATTATTCCATGAATTTACATGGACAAGACAACAATAACAACACCTGATTAAGGGCTACGAGTACTAGATGCAGTTATCTACTTATAATTGACAGATTATTAAACTTTTAGTAGATATAAGAAAAATAATTTTAGAGAGCGAATTGGGTCATAATGGCAAGTTATTTTTTCACATTCTGATTGCTTAAATTTATTTTGTGTCACTTTCCATGTGTCATGAGAATAAGAATCAATTTAGTAGATGTAAGTCACATCAGACATACAGATCTTGCCATGTTTGAATCTTATACCAGTAAAGGTTTGTTAATTCTTTATTTTTAATCGATATTAACTGTCAATAATTATTGAGCTTTCCTAAAACTGTCGAATTTTAATTTTTTTGTTATCAAAAAGGAATTTATAATTCTTTGAAGCTATTTACATTCATTAAACTCTAACAGCTTTAGTTAATTATTTTAATTCTCGTTCAATATAATTTCTTGAAAAATTATTTCATGATTTTTCATATTTTTTTGTCCTTATCTTTCTCCGATTTTATTAAACAGAGTCATTGTTTTTCATAATGAAAGTAACAATAACTAAATTCACACTTAACTGATGTCAGTAAATTATATCTCGCATGGTTCTTTTTTTTTTTTCCTTTTCACTGAAATGAATGTTACGTGTAAATTTAATTGAAATTATTCTTAACTCTTAATACACATTTATTGTTATTTATTTTTAATACAGCGAAGTTCAAAAATATGAATACTTTGAATAAATTACTGTATGTCTCAGTGACATTTTAATACATTTTACATGAAATAAGCTACACAAAACTTTCAGTTTACGAATGCAGTATTTAGTTTATTGAAAAATTATCTTCCTCATAACTAATTGCAATACTACATAAGTACTGGCTGTTCTTGTGAATCGAAATAGATTTTTTCACATTCACAATGACATTAATAAAAAAAATTCAGTTAAGCATAGCAGAAAGTATTTCATTCATAAGACATTTCCGTTGCTCTATATGACATCATTTATCACGTGTTTCACAGCATCCAATAGTAATTAGTTTGCGTTATTAGCTTCAAGCGCATAGTAAAAGAAGAAGATAAAATCGTTGACTAGTTTAATTTGCAGTGAATACTTTCTCTACAGATGTAAAAGCAAATCCGAAAGCAGCGTGAGCTGCAGTGGAAAGAATTTAATTGAATAGTGAAGACTACTTTATTTTTATCGATTTGCTTTATAGAAAAGGTTTGCTTGTGCTTCTTGATTCGACTGAGTTGATTGAAAAGACTGAAGCGGAAGACAAAGATTTTAAGCGTTTGCTTTCGTCGTGGAATGTACACATCGGGCAGAAAAGAAACAAGTTTTGCAATATTCTTTTGTTATTTTCAATTTATAATGTACGTTTAGAACGTTTGCGGTAATGGGAATTGATAGGCTTCCTATAAAATAAATTAAGCCGAATCTGTTTCCTAAATTTGTTTGTGTACGAAGTAACTTAGGATTAAATATTATATTTCCTGCTAAAATAACAAATAATTTATGTTCTTAATAAAAATAATAGTGTTAATTTTAAATAAGTGTTAATATTACACTAAGCATTAATACTAGCGGGAATTTAAACAATGAATCCGCTTACAAAATGCTTGCAAAGCAGAGGTTAAGCATGAAATTACTGACATGTACTATTTTGATCCCTGAAATAAAAATTTGTTGGGAAAGAACAAAATTTTTAAAATTTACGTAAATTATTTAGTATGATAAAACGTTCGTATTTATTTCCGTGAGTTATATAAAAATGGATTTTATTTTACTAAAAAGTAATTTGTTTTCAAAACCTTTTTCTTTAATATAAGAGTTGCTTATGAAGACTACAATGACAATCTAATATTAGCTACAGTTCTCTTAAAAGAACTTACATTTACTAACATGATTTATAATACTTGAATATTAAATAAATTAAAATGAAATGTATACACATTTGTCCATGATACTTCGTTTTCATATCTTCCAAGTGTGCATGGCCAAAAGTAAATCTTAAGGTATTCCTTAATTTAGAATAAAGAATTGGCATGCATCGACAAATGAAAACGTTTGTAGCAATTTCAGACAGAAAGCCCAAGAGGCATATATATTTGACTCTGAAAGGAAGAGATATATTGGAAAATGGTAAAATATGAAGAAATTCATGATTACTTACTTATGAGCATGTACTCAGATATGCATTAGCGTGCAATAATTATACCAGCTGTATATTATGAATTACAGTTTTAAAACATGCATGGCTGTACAAAATTTCTGAAATATTTAAGACATTTCACCTTTCTGTTCATGTTACGAATACTATGCTTGCTCAGAATTCGCGAGGTATAAGGATATTCTTGGTTTTACTAACAAGTAATATTATGTTAATTATCTTTACCGTACTTCTCGCTTCCCATTTTCTTGCGAGAATGCTAATTTTTTGTTCGCGTGTATTCAAATGAGGTAGAATAGAAATAGTATTGTTACAATTTTAATATTTAATTTGCTATTTTTAGGAGAAACATGATTAAAATTGTTTCATATCCCCGTGCAATGCAACACGAAACTTATCTGAAGAGAAAGCTACGCCGGAAAAATTAAATACAGGAGCACGCGCATTTAATAAATAGATATCCCGTAATTGTAATCTTTTGCTTTCCAGAAAACTCGAGAAATTATCAGAAGCTTCTCGTGATATATTAAAAAGCTGATAAAAACTGGAGGAAAACATCTCAATTCAGTTGTTTAGAAGACTGTTGTTGTTTACTGTAACGAATTCGCGGTGAGATCGGATTAACTTTTTCTACGTTTCTTTGCTTTGAATTGATTTGTATTCGACGTTTCAGTAGTTTAGAATATAACTACTGTAAGGTATTGCGATGGTGTACAAATATCTCTTAAGAAATTTCAGCATTTTGTTTTATTTGTTCTTATAATGAATAAATTTGATTTACTTTTCATCGGACTTGTGCATTCAATTTATTACGAACCCGTACGCACGCCACATTATTTAAAGGAAGATTTTTAGGTTGGAGAATAAGAGCGTGCTCTGCCTGCTGAAGGCCACGTTACTAGATGAATCTCTTGGCAGCAACTGTTCTACGACGTTGCGTTTTCTCGCCGTAAGTCTTGTCACGCCGATATTAGATTAGAGCCAATTTTTGGGCATTCTCTGTGTGTAGCCTCTGGGTTATCTTACAATTTACTTAGGTAACTTCAATTAGTTATTTTTTATTTACGCCATAAATGTCGGCTGATTCTGTAAGCACAAGCTGTGCCTTTCGAAGCTTGGGCCAAATTTTTAAGACATGGCGACAATTCACTTATTTCATCCGGAGTCTCTATTTTAATTTATGTTACCAAACAGAGTGAGACTCCATAAAGTTTAAAGCAAAATGTGCAGTTTGCTCATCCTCATTCTTAGTTTTAAATGTAAAATACATATTTCAAGGAATACTTTCTGGAGTTATTCGAATACCCGAATATCTAGATCTACAAAACAGAAGATTTTACATTACCGTCTTTCTAAACAGGCAGACTGCCTTGGAAATAATGCCTTTGACCGCTGGATATCGAGTATATAGGAATCACTGAGAATGAAACTTCGAAGCATGTTTAGCGTTACGATTGCATTCATCGCAAGTATTCTTATCCTATAATACTAATAATTCGATTTGAGCGCTATCAAAATTTTTAGATGATTTGCGTATCTTAAACTGCAAGTGAATTTCTTTATCGCCATGTGGCTATAGGCCATGTGGCTATTTCATAAGGTATTCATAATATACAGCTTATTCATAATATACATTGATGCTTAAACTTTCAGAAGTTCGGACACTCTGTCTAACTGAAAGTTTTCTTTTTGACTTCAGGACAAAATTCAATTTGACATTTTTCCTATATTTTCGGGAATGGAACGTCCGCATGCTCTCGTTTACAGCTTTAAACCTTACTATTAGATTTCTTAACATTTATGTACACATATTATTTCTCTACACTTATGATATATATATATGAACATTTCTTCAGTTGCTATAATGCCCCTTTCTACATCCCTTAAAGATCACTTATAATATACGTGTTTATTTCCTAGCCTGTTTCTCTGTTTCATTTAAGCTTTTCTATAATGTTTTTTGTTATTGCATTATTTTGAGTATACATGCTTGTAAAAATAATTACATAATGACGCCAGTAAGCATATTTATAATAATGAAAGAAACCTAGAACTATGACAATAAAACCATTTTTCTCATTTAGTCTGCACATTAACCTGATTGTTTAATTATATTAAAACACAAAAATGCAAATAAAAGATTAAAAAATTAAACGTTACAATAAATATTTGCTCTAAGTAGTTGCAAATAAATATAACTCAGTTATATTGTTTTATTCGTTTGAAAATTGGTTTAGTATTTTAATTTCTACAAACATTTAGAGTCGAGAAGAGTATTCTGAAAGTTCAGATTATATGATTAATGGTTCAAACCAAAGGGTAAGTAAGTCTATTTTAATAGTATTTGTACTGCAGAAATAAAGAAGAATCACTATTTTTAATTTTAGTAGTGCTTCTTGATTTTTAAACTCAAAACACACATATTTACTAAGAAACCGTTTCTGAAAAAGAGAAAAATATTTGTAAAAGTATTTGATTTTTTTACTTCTGTTTCAATTAAAATCAGATTGTTACACAAATTTAATTGGTTAGGTTTCTAAATCCTGAAATATTAACAACTTACTGTTTTACCGTTCATATTAAGGTACTAAATTGATAAATAGATAATTCGTTATTGCTTGGTAAAGACTTCTTCGGAAGCATGAACTAGGAAAATGCTGAAGCTGAACCTCAGGTCCTTATCGGTATGTTCAGTAATCAGACAACGAACGAAAGAATGGTGTAAAAGACTCGCATATTAAAATTCAGTAGCTTAAATTAATGCACTTCTTTTGCTTACAAAACCAGCCGGCTTTTATGGCATAGCTCAAAAGTAATGAATTCAAATTTAATTAAGTGGTAACTTAGTCAAAGGTTATAAATGAGTGAATAAGTTACCGAAGAGTTTCAACTAGTAACATGACCTTAAGCAGGCAGAACGTGCTCTGATTGAAAAATTTAAAAAAATTTCCCTTTAAATAGTAACTCTTTTTACCTCGTTTGAATAAGCGCGAAGAAAAATTTGCTTTCTGGCAGGAGAACGGAAAAGGAGAAAGACTGTAAAGCTATTTAGCATACAATTTTACAAATACAATATCGTATTAAATATACAGTGAAGAACTTTGTAACTAATATTACGAAGAGAGTGACAACTATAACCGTATAGCCTTATTTTAAAATTGTATGCTCTCTAATAACTCCTCAGAGAAGAAATTCTCTCTCTCTCTTTCTCTTTTTTTTTTTTTTTTCAAGAAAAAGGAAATTGGTGATTTAATTCATTCTAAAAGGAGATTTAGATTCTTTACTTTTTATCCTCCACGAATGATCATCTTAAATCTTCGTTTCTTCTGGGGGATTATAAGTTTAGCCCATCTCAGGAAAAGAGATTTGCGGTTTTTGCTTTTCTTTCGATAACAAGATTTATGGTCTTAGGAACTATATTTCAAATGAGAGCTGCTGCCTTAATGCTTCTCTCAGTGAGAGACATTTTAATCATTTCGAAATATGTTGCTCGCCATTTCCTTCCTTTATGATATTATTTATCAACTATGTAATACTGATTAAGAAAGTGTTACCTCTGAGTTGAAACGATATAGTTACTCTCATTTTGCTCTCCCTTTTGCACTTACCCCTTTAGTTTCTTGAAGACGAGCTTTTAGAATCTTCTAATTTATTATAGCAGTATACAAGGTGTGATAATGTTAGACAGCAGTGGAATTTGTAGAAATGAAAAACAACTTAAATGCAATAACTATAGTTGACTTCTTTGACGAACGAATTTAAATAATACTGTTTAAATAATAATTTTCTCACATGCTCTTTAACCTTCCAGCACACACGTATGCGCAAAATTTACGACAAATTCAGTTTGGAATGCACGTTTTTCGCACATCGAGGCTGAGACGTCTGAATGTCAATTTTATTCCTCCTTTCTACCTTTCCCCACATCATGGAATGTGCCAACAGGAAGTCATTTGACTTTTTTTTAACTGGGCATTTGTGCTACGTGGCTGCTTTTTCGTAAAAGTTACGCCACGCGCGTGTTCGTGGGTGAAAATTCGAAAAATATTTTTTTTCAAATATTTTGTAATTTTGTGTTATTAATTGCCATGTATTATTTTAATTTGAATGTATTTGGCTCTGTAAATTTTATATCAGTTTTCATGGCAAAAAATTTGTACAACCAGCTGATTTTGCTCACATTCCTCAAGAATTATCTGATGAAGAAAAGGAAGACAAGGAAACCTTTGGATGGGAGAACAATAGCGATTTCTCTTTCTTATTTTCTTTTATTTCTATTTTTATAACTAAATAAAAATATTAAAGTTAGTTTAAAGTGCGTTTTTGTAACCAGTAAGAGGTAAATTTCCTTGCAGAAGTAAGTAATGCTAAACATACTTTTTTTTCCTATCAAGGTGTTTTCCTTTTTTATTTGTCTATATTTCCCTTTGATGAATACTAAAATTAGCTTCGATTTTTAAAATATAATTATTAAATAATAAATTTAAAATGTTCTATAATGAAATACATCATTGCATTTCCATCTCACTACAATAAGAACTTAAAAACAATTTACTTATATTTGAATGTGATATGACTTGTATTTTGCAATAATGAGATTAATATTTTATTTCTTAACAAATTTATTATCAATATTCACTAGTTTCTGTCGTTTTTCGTGCCAGAAACGGTAAAATAACAGATGTTGTACAAAATACGTCGCGCTCGTGCTCATGTAAAATTGCCAAGGCGCGTGCTGGAAGGTTAATATGCACATCTCACATGCTCTCTTTTTAGTCTTCTGATCAGAAACACCACCGTATAATTTCCCGCTCTATATTTATAGAGATAATACTAGTAGAAGAAAGCGAAATAGATGAGAATATACGGTGAACTGGATGTTTTTTATCTACTATATTTTATTTTGGACTGCTATTGATCTGGAAACTAAAATTAAGTCCGGCAAATTCTATCAGACAAGAAGGCGAGTTATCAGTACATCTCAAATATTCGCAAACTGCTGAAAAAGATTCAATTAACTTTTATATTATCATCTAATTTGAATAGAAGGCACGACTTATGTTACAGATAAACCAATACTCGTGACAGTTTAAACTAAGTAATAACAGATAATTAAATTCAAACGCTGATAACATAGTCTAAGACTATTTTTTTCATTGGAATAAGATGGCATAGTTATTTTACTGGCGCATATGTGTAAAGCTTCAGCTGGTGAAAATGTAAATTCGAAAAATCACTTTTAAATAGATATGGCGAAAAATTAACAGCAGTCGAGAGTACCAGAAGCTTTCTTTTTACGGTTCAAAACCCTCTGCTTAAATGCAGTCCAAGCTAATCTATATTGCGATGAGGAATACGGAAATAATAAGTTATGCTAAACATCAGTTAAGTGTTGAAGAAATGCTCATTGAGTTTAGAAATTTAGAAACTACTATAGAGTCAATCTTTTAGTCGTCATGGTTCAGTGTGTTTCTAATCAAATAAAATGTATTTACAATTCTTGCAAGAATCTTATTTTAAATTATCTGAAATTCTTCGAAGTCCGCATTTAAAACTAAGGCTCAGGCGGAAGATTCAGAGCGTCTTATGATGGCGTAGTGTTGAATGTAAACCACTATTTAATTAGATACTTTCAAGTATCCAAATCAGTGTTACATGTGCCCAATACTAGCTGGCCTAAAATATATATATTTAGTACATTGCGTTTTAATCCTAATATAAGAATAAATAAAATACTTCTCTGACCCCAAAAATATCATGAGCCTTTCAGATTGGCAATTTCATTTCTTAATTTCATTTTATTTAATTACTTAAGCATTATCTGGATTAAACACAAAATATTAATATTATAGCTTACATAAATAGAAAACTGCGCAGTTTGTATTAAAATGCAAAGCAAATCTTAATCTGAAGTCATCGTTCACTTTTCTTGCTGGAAATGTCTTACTATTTCGTACACACATTCCGAATGCTGCTTTATACGCATCTCGTAGTCTATTTTTTTATCAAAAAGAATCTTCTATTTTTGGCACGAATGCTATCTATGCTACTCGCAATTTCATTCAATAGATATGACCTGAGCGGTTCTCGCCACGAGGTAACAAACTAGTAGAAACAATTTTTTGACGATGACACATGATGACTGAAATACTTTAATACAGATTCTTCTCTCCTTTTTACCATCAATGTGACGATCAGCATTCCCAAGTGTGCGAGTGATGCACGGGCTGGAGCTCCGCATACTTGTTCCGAGTCGTATTCAGCAAAGAGGGAGCGAAACCTGGTTGGCGAGTATTTATATGCATGTATACTTCTACGATTCCGATTAATGTTACGATAGTGTCCATGAAGATAAACTACGTGGTGTGAGAAAACTCCGTTCTCACAGACGAATTGATAAATCCTTCTTTTGTAGAGTCATTAGGATTTTCTGAAGCTGGAGGTTTGAAAAATGAGCAGTACCTACGCCGAGACTCCAACCTGGGCCTGTCGAATACGCGCTGAGTGTATTACAGTTACAATACGAAGGGATGCAGAAAGCAGATAAAAATGCGTTATATCTTCTTGCTCAGAGTCAGTCCTGAGTAATTTTCGAGAATTACCGAAAGTTCGTTGGCGATACCACAGTCTTTTCCTATAACGTGCTTAATATGACAAGTCCATGTGAGCCTATAGCTGATGATATTTACCGGATAACTTATTTATACGGTTCACTATTTTCCCAAATAACAGAAATTACTGTGTTATTAGCACGCAATATGGAAACTGCATTTAAGAAGACTGCACTGGTTAATGAAAAAAGTTAAAAAAAAACTTGATGCTTGAAAGTAATCAAGATTTTACCTCTAACTTACCATAATAACAGAAACTCATGAATGGCAATTAGTATTTTTACTAATTTCTTTTTAAATTGAACAGAGAAATGAAATTCAAGAATTAAATAAATAATTGTACAGCACATATACCTCTGATCTCTTTCACTAGTGTTGCTTCCTGCAAATATAACTTCTAATATTCATCCTTTAGACTAGAGTATTATAGGTGTTTTCAAATGACATTACAGAAAAGGCATGGAAAATGCCGCTCAGCCGGTGTAGTGGTTAGTGTTGCTGATTGCCGTACTTAAGGGCCCGGATTCGAATCCCAGAGAAGGCATGGATGTTTGTAAATGTACAGTGTGCCTATGGCATGGGGGCACTCTAAATATGCGGCGAGCCGAAAGACCTCTCGGGATGTTGGTGGTAGTGTAAGAGGTTGGAAGTCCCTTTGACCCATACCACCCCCCGGTGTGCTCTCCATCAAAATTTCGAAGTAAATGGTGAACTAACTTCGTTTCGAGGACGTAACGCCGAAATTAATAGTAACATTTTAAACAGCTAATGCATAAGCAAATAAGTTTTTGTAATATGGAAAATTCCTCTGAAATCTTATTACACACTATAACTTGCACACACACACAGTACACCATAGTATGTTACTTGTTATAGAGTACGTCTCAGCATAGCTTGTTAGCAGATAAAAGGAGTTTCTATTGTATTTAAAGAAGTGGTATGCCAATAAAGATGTAACTAATGGCAGTAATTTCAAGAATTTCATTCACATTTTACAATTTGTTTCATTTTAGAGCAATACATCTCTTTCATATTAACAATACTCTGTGGCTTCGAAAGGCAAAATGGAATCCAATTCTATGTATCTATATAAAGTCCGCTTAAACTTCATTATAAAGAAAAAGAGCTTACTTTAACCTTTTGAGAAACATTAATACTAATATTTAACCAAACATCGTTCAGGATATCATCCTGCTATACTTGAGAACTCTCGTATTAATTTAATAAAACCGCATAACAATTAGCTGCGATATCTTCGGGTGCCAATGTTTGGATTAATTATATTCATAGTCTTGGGTTGGTCACTGTGACTTGAGAAATGTGTTCCAGATCCCCATGTGAGGACACTTGGTATCTTAAATTTTGAGTGGCGATTGGTAGTCTAATGGGGTATGCAAATCTACAAAGCAGGAAACATTCAAACTAATCAGACTTTAACACAATAAATCTAATTACAGAAGCGTAACTGATGAATAATCTCAGTTAATATCGGGAATGAATAGAAGATTCCGTAACAGTTGGAAAGGAGCAACAATCATAGAAAGAAATTACAAAAAAAAAAAAAAAAAAAAATGCCGAAAAGTTGTAGTTACTCCATTTAAGTGGTAGTCTACAACTACTACTTTTAAAAGGTTTTACTTCAACTATAATAAAGTTGAAAAAGCAGAGAGTGCATTTTCACATTCATGAATAAATGAATATTTATCAGACTTTTCTCACTTTCTTTTCAGTTTTTAAAAATGCCTGCATTTACTACACTATTTTAAGAGAAACTAAACGCTGACGGGCGCTCAGAGAGCAGGTTTTTTAACACCATTCATTAATGGATGCTAGATGCTAATAGAGAAACTTTCTAAAATTTAAAACTGCTCTTGTAATTTTTTCTGAAGATATTCTGGAGGAAACAGAAGTTTATGTAACGCCATCGTATTTTTTTACTAGCTAAATATATGAGAATAAATAAAATATTATCTGTGTGTCAAGTAAAAATACATTTCAGTAGCGTTAAGTACATGGTGGTTAAATTTATAATTATTTGCCTCAAGAATACTGCATATCGCAGACAATAATATATCAACTATTTGTAGTTGAACTGTATTTCGCTAATGAATAACTTTATTCTTTTCCAAAGTATATACAGAAAATGCCGCTAGAGAACTGAAGTGCGTAGATGTAGCTAATGATGTAACAGTAATATTTAGGAACTTGTAAACAATTTTTAAATATTTTGTGTCGCTTGAAATAATCTAAACACCATTCGTATAGTACTTAATGTCAAAATTTAGCAAGTTTCAGTGGAAATCCTTAATGTAACCATAAATTTAATAGAAGGCTAGATTTTTCAAAAAGTTCTAATTTGGGCCAAAACCTTCTTTTAACTCTGTCTGTACATACTGAATTCGAGTAAATGTAAAATTTATTAAATTATTTATGAATAATTATAAATAAATCTACGGGGGAAATTTGTTACTGAAGAAAAAAATTTGTTTGCGCATGATTTGATAGCGCAAGAAGGAAAGAGGGTGAAAATGTTAGCGACTGTTTAAGAATAAATGGAAACAAAACAAGATATAATTTTCACTAAAACTATAACAGATTAACAAACGTGAAAGAAAACAATTTCATAATTAACTAAGTAGTTTGTATAGAGGTAACCTGAAGCAGTTATTTACCTTCTTTTTTTTCTAAATATTTTTAGACTGTAATTTCCATGAAAAATTATCAGTAAAACTTTATAAAAAATTAATAAAATTTGTAATTAACTATGTAAATTTTAAATTAAGTGCTGTAAGTTGTATTAATTTTCTTTTCATTTTCAGTTTTTAAATGTTTAATTTTTTTCTTACTTTTTCAGCAAAAAGTTATTAGTTCATTCAAAAGTATGAAATAAGTATATATATATATAATATAATATAGAAAAAAAACCCTTTTTCCCTCTTGCGCTGCCAAATCATTATGCGAAAATAAATATAATTTTAAAAACCTGAAAAACGCATGTGTGCGATGTTATCGTCATGCGATGATTTGTAGGTGCTTTAATTTTTACCACGATATTTTACACGACGATGTTTTTAAACTGACAAGTTTTAAAACTGCTTTATTTTCGGCCACGATATTTTGTACCGCGATGTTTTAGAACTGCGATGTTTTCTCTTTGCTTTCTTTTCTCCCACGATATTTTGTCTTACGATGTTCTCGTCTTGCGTTTTATTCTCCGCGACATTTTCATACGCAATAATTTTGCCTCGATGTTTTGGGCAGACACCATAACGAAATTCACACACTATCATAGGTGCGAAATGCACTCAACAATTTTGCGTGGCTTGGACATCTTTAGAAATGAACGAAGCAGATCAGTGAGCAGCACTTTGTTAGCAAAAGCTAGAATTTCATGAATATGTGAAAGAAAATTTTCGTTTAAGTTTGAATACAAGAGTTTTTTTTTTTTTTTTCAGGAGACTTTCAACAGAATGCCTGTAAAAATTACATGACGATATTCAAGCAAGAACACTGTGTGACTTCAAGAAATGAGGACTATTGCAATTACTTCCCAATTTAAATCAATTTTGAACTCCCAATTTAGGGTAGTCCTCAAAGTTCCGATATTGGCGTCGTGAGTTTTAGAATGTAAATTAACTACCTCCCCAGCGTTATGTAAAGCATGGAAAGGGGAAATGTGCAAATAAATTAGAGAGTTATAGGATTATAGCAAATTAAGATTAGTATTTCGATTTTCATAATTTTTAACTTACATGAGTATATGTAGATATACACGAACAACAGACATGAAAGTTTATAGTTATTCTTTTGAACATAATTACTTTTTGCTTTACGTTGGTTTTGAAAATAACCACTTTTGCTCGTATTCACAATTAATATATATATTTTCATTTCATATGTACTACGGCATATCCTTGTTTACAGAACCCTTTATTAAAATTGAATTTACGTTTACATATTTTGTTAAAAATGAATTACGTGTACATAGTTTTAATTATTTTTACCACATAAAATTGGTAACACATTTATTTATTTTTATCACGTAAATAAAAATACATGGCTTTATTTATTTTCATCCTTTAATTTACGTTTATCCTATTTTTACTTTATAATATGGAGATGCATTAATTTGGATAAAAAGTCCTATATTTACTTCTGCGTATTATAAATCGCTTTCCATTTCCGCAGACAGCCTAAAGGAATAATTTTACATCTCGCAATATTTTCTCTTCTACGAATTTATTGTTTTTCTTACAGAAGAAGACAGCTTTCATCGAAGTTTCCCATATGTCATGAAGGTAATGGGCACTTCAGACAGTTTGACAGCTAATGGAAGGGTCCTCGTTGAATAATGAAATCCTTGTCAAGCTGGAAACCACATGTCTTCAGTCTCTCAAGGATGCAAAATTATCCTATAGGGGGATAATCTGTAGAGATTAAAGATTATTGTGAAAATACAATAAATAATAGTAGCATATTTGCAGACTTGCCTATCATTATCATAATGACGCATATATGCAGCATTTATTAAAAATTCTGTTCTAAATTTGATAAAACATGTTGGTTGGATACACTGATGTCTCAAATCATGCTTATTCATTCTTCAGAAAAAGAATAACTGATTTAAAAAAATCATTTTAACAATAGTATGGGAGTATATGCGGTCAGAAATAAGAAAGACTAGCTTTACTACTTACTGACTAATTTACACTAATTTTAATAGTTAGACATAGATATAAAATTGTAAGTTTTGCAGAGAAATAATCGACGCATCTGAAGTCCTTGGTTCTGATATCATTTATCATTTCCATTTTTTTTTAAATAATCGATCTCAATTACGGGCATTGCAACCATAATATATTTTCTTGTTTTCTAATTTAATGTTAAAATTTGCGTCATTTGTGATAAAAATTGATAATTTCCATTATTGCAGCGAAACGTTTAATACGAAAGTTTGTATCACGTACCTCAAGCTCCTAGGTTTCATAAAGAGTGTATTTATATTCCGAAGACTTTTCTGTTCTACCGTTTCTTGGAAGTCATCTTTTATAAGGCTTTTATGCAAAAACGCATGAAAGTCCACAATATATTGCTTATTTACATCTTCTAATCCTGTTATATTGACCACGATAATATGTTTTGCAGCGGAAAGTTCTTTCTCAATCTCCTTAGGTATCTTTTATTATAACTTTCATCACACTTTCTATGTACATTTTTCATTCATACCATTCTAACAAAATTTTATATAATATACAGGAATTCCTCAAGATAGAATTCAAATTTCAAGTAATTAAAGTTTTCTTTCTACAAGGGTTTTTCTAATAAGTTATATAGCATTTGTAGCTTTTCCACTTTATGATCCCATGTAATATCGTATATATGAATTTTTTCAATTAACAAAAGGTTTACTGTTCGAAAACATTGAAGAAATATCTCTTCAAGTTGCTTATTGTTTCCACATAGTATTTAAACTACATCTTCAATAAACAGAAGTCTTTGTCATTGACTATACATAACTTGTTTTCATTTATCGTTAATGTCATTAAGTGTTTCCGCCGTGTAAATCAATGATTAGACGTAAAGTCGCACTGAAACTAGCCCGTGCAACAACAAATGAAAGCCAATCATGCTCCCTGTACATATTAAAGAAGTTCTAAAGAGCTAAAAATATTTTAATCTAATAGCTATTCTATAATTTTAAAAAATATGATTAATTAAGCCCCAATATCCGAGAGAAGCTTCCTTGGTCAGTGCTTTAGCTCTCTGATCGAAATAAAACCCAACATAGTATTTAATCCAATGCAGTTTTAAATTATGCTTTTTGCTTAATTAGTTCATGTTTTATGTTTGCTAAGTTCGTTTTTTCAAGTAAAACGCAGATTTTATGCTTCTTAACATACGATATTTACTATTGATTTCTAAGCCATAAAATTAAAAAAAAAAAAAAAAAAAAAAAAAAAAAAAAAAACGAATGCAAAGCGCTTTCCCTCTTCATACCTAGAATTATCAGTGCAATTGTCATTTTCAACAGTTGTAATAAATGATTTTTAAAAACATATACCGTATCCTTTTCCTGAACGATAAATATCTTCTTTCATACAATCAAATGTTTCCTTATCTATCATATAATTCCTCCCACATGACACCAAATTTTCACGCTGATTTCAAACTTATTAAATGTATGCTCAGCCCATTCTATGGGGTAATCGTAAATTAATAGCCGTATGGCATCAGCATGAAACAGTCTTTTCATATTTGGCACATTAATTTTATCAATCAGTTTATTTGTAATACAGCTGCAGGGCAGAAGGGGTTTCTTTACCCGTTTCTGCTAAATATATACGTATTGTGTTATTAAAAGAACTATGCAGGAGCTCATGCAAGTTTTTAAACATATCTAAAGTTCTTGAAGCAGAGAATAAGGATATGACAGATTCAAAGGCACTCCTACGATGAACGACATAATCATAACTTTATGCAGATATTTCTTACCTCTAATTAAAGCTATAGTTTTATGCATCTATGCCTCCGTTTTCCAGACAGCCAAAATGATTTCTCGAGATCAAATTTCCAATTTTTAAAACTTAAATGTGAATTTTGACGTTTTTACACTGCCAGCCATCACAATTACAACACGAGGAAGGAATGATCTAATGAACGTCAAAATCGCCTGAAAGAAAGAAGAGGTTGCGATATGCAAAGGATTAGTATTTCGAGCGCATTTAGACGACGCAGGAGGCAGAAACGACATATGAAGCACTGCATAAAAAATGTTGTGCAGTGGAATTCTCATTCATAAAGCGCTTTCGATTTTGCTCAGAATATCGTGTTACATCTCAAATAATGAGAAGAAATGCTTACCAGTCAGTGTCGGAATTTGATAGAGGCAGGATCGTTGCCAATCGAGAGTGTGGATTATTGTTTCATGATATCACCAGTCGCACTGGTCGACATCCAACCACTGTCATGCAAATATGGAATCAATGGGTTGCTGAGGGTCATGCTGAACGGCATGCAGGATCTCAACGACCTTACCTGAAAACTATTGAGAGGACAGACATATTGTGAGGTTAGCCTTGCAAAACCGTACAACCACATAAGAGACCATTAGTCAGGAAATGGCCATGTTTGCAGTACGCTCGGTAGCATATAAGCATTATTTACCGCGTCACGCACGTAGGGTAAAATCCTTTCTCGTGAGTGGATATTGCTTCCGATGGCATCACTTCCTCTACACTTAGCAACGTCTTGCCTCTGCTTGGGCTCGAGGGTACACCTCCATACTGTTTTTTATAATTTGATAGCAGTACCGAAATACACATCTTACAACACTGTATTGGGGTAAATTTAATATAAAAATGCAGTGGTCTTTTTTTCCCCTAGAGTGAAAAATATTATTTCTTCTTGTGCTAACTCCGCAAAGTGTATTAATAAGAAGCACAGAGATTTTTAATAAATGTATTCTTAATTTAAAACCCTTCATATTAGAAGTGCTGTGATTATTAATTCATTATTTCATGAACATTATATATCCATTCTCTGCAGATGCAATCTCCGAAATCATGAGACAAGTCAGTTTTCGGAAATAGCAAAAACGACGTTGGTAGCTAACATAGTACAGAGTAAATTTACAATATTTATAATCGGTCTGCAAAAGTAAAATTTATTTTTGGAAGTTAGATTAATATAGATTTGGAGGAGAGAAATACATACGACTGTTACTTTATGAATATTGCCCATTTTTTAATGTGTAACATCTCTTGTACCTTTGCATAAAAATAGCGTTTGTCAGATAGGGAAATTTCTTTTCTTATACACGTGTATTAAATTCAGCGACTATACTGAATGCACCTTTTTCTTTCATTTAAGGTACCAGAATGTTAGAAATGACATGGATATTAACATAGAAATAACATAACATTTGCAAAGGAAATATTTTCTGCAATGTGAAAGGAACAGAATGCAACAAAACTGCAATAATATACTTACGAGCACATGTCTTTATAGCTGCAGCGATATCGTCGTGTTTTGGTGTTTGCACTAAATTCATGAAATGGGCTATTTATATAATCTAAGCGCTTAATATTGCTTTTGATAGTAAAAGCATCTTTGAAAGATTTTATAATTTTATAATTCCATGAAACAGGAAGTCATCTGCAGAACTCTTCAGCTAAATGTTTTCGTTTTAAAGAAAACGAACGATAATTTTCAAGCTTCCGTGTCACTCATCGAGAACAAAACCGTAAGAATTCCGTCTAAGCGTCATTACACCAAGAGAAAATGATGTCATCGGAAAGTATGTCCTATCACAAGCTACGGATTCTTTTCTATGCGCGTGGCGTGGTACAGAATGCTTATATCCCGCCCGGTATCCGCTTGTATGGTGCGTCAACGTTTGCAGTAGCGTGAACTATCAGCACGGCGACCATTACTTCGGCTTCCCAGTATAGAGAAAGACGGCCACTCTGGTGCACCGTACGACAAAACTGGATACAGAAGTGACACAATGTCGTCTTTTCAGTGAAGTCTCGGTTTGTGCGTCTAATATTCTGAGGGCTCTGGAGCCTGCTTGCATTTGACATCGGGATAGGGACCCTGCACCTGGTGTGATGGTTGGGAAGCGCATTGGGTACACGACACGGACACCTCTACTTAGGATCGACGGTAATGTCCACATGTTGCACATCGTGTTCTTACCTTCCTCGATACACATGGCATTCGATTACTGCCCTGGCCTGCGCGGTCTCCAGATCTGTTACCCATTGAAACCATCTGGTCATGGGTTGCTGAGAGACTGGCTCTCCATCCCTCTGCTGCTAATACAGTTGATGAAGTGTGGCATAGACTTGAACCAGCATGGAATGAGTTGCTCGTTTCTGTTATCGAAACCCAGTTCTACTCCATGCCTAACAGGGTAAGGGCAGTTTTAGTTACCAGGGGTGTTAGCTGTTTCTACAGATATCACACTTCTGTAAACTCCAAATCTGCTTACAAATTTAATCATTTTGTTTTTATGTCATATTCTTACGAACAACAAATCTCTTTTTTTTGTGTGTTTGCTTTTCTTCATGGTGTTGCAATTTTAATGGCTTGCAGTGAATTTTATAAGCCATATGTAATACATTTTTTTTAAATTTCAAGATTTTAGTAATCCTATTTTCACTGAACTTAACACTGCGATGTGATCTAAATCAATATAAATGTACGAGCCTTCCTAGCGTGCCTAAAAGCCAGTAGAGATCCTAGCGTGCCTACTAGCCGGTAACAACAACAACAAGATTTTGGCTTCCCTGCCTCTTGAACTTAATCAAACTACAGGTCCACTCCCCTTTGGGCACTTCGTGGAGGTTCAACATTCCCTATTACCCTTCCAAGGGAGCGGCGCACGACCTGGATAAGACACCAGGCAGCACCGGTCGTCTAGATGCTCCTACCAGTCGCCCGTCGCAGTGGGCCTTTACCCAGCAAACCGAGGGGAACTAGCCCTCCGGCTACGGTTCCACACCGCTCAGGACATGCCAGTCCCCGAGGCCGGCCAATAAGTGACCTTTTCCAGGGGCTTCAGAACCTCCAAGTTCATAAATTTTATCCCCCGTGGCCGAGACTGGCTAGGTACAGATCCTAGCCAGTAAATTCGCAGAGTTCTCTACGTAGATTCCCGGGGGAGCTACTAGCCGGTAAAGGTCCGCGGTTCGAGTCCCTGCGAAGGCGTTGCTAATTTTTCATCTTGCCTGCTTCCAAAAATACCTAATGTCTCTATAGTGGCGCCCGAACTAAAAGGGTGTTGAATGATGATTCTCCTCATCCAAGATTTGGAGATTGGCACCCCTAAAATCCCCAGTCGCCCTTTGAAAGGTATTACTCCCGCCTTCTTAGCGAGCCTTCGTGGTGTAGTGGTCTGCCTCACTCAGCGAGTAATTGAGAGATCCGCGATGCGATTTCCGGCGAAGGCTTTGCTAATTTTTCATCTCTCCGGCTTTTCCAATTAACCTAATGTCTCTACATACCAATTAACCATTGGTGAAACCTAGGTTTCTCTATTGATCATCAAATGAAGTGAACTGAACTGATTGCCGTTCCTTGATCTTTTAAATCTTTAAGCATAAGATATAACTTCTAACTTTTACTAAAATTAGACTAATGTGCGCAATAGTGATCACTAAAATTAGATTTTAATAAATTTTAATGTTTTGAGGACAAACTTACTACTATGTTTTTATATATGTATATATTTTTAGCGTATATTACTAGTATATTTGGGTTTTTAAAACATGATTCATTAAAATTCTTTAAATAATACATTAGGGGTAAGTAATTAAGTTAACAGAAGACACTTTATTTTAGAAAATTCAAAGCTTTAGAGTTTGGATAATCTTTATTTAATTGACTAAAAGTTAAATAAATATTGATCCTCTGGTTAAGACTGGAGTGGGAAATCCGAGGCTACGGTAAGGGATGCTAAATTTCGTAGAATGTCAATCTCGGGAGGAAATGTAATAGACGATTGCCTTGTCTCATTTCCAGTTTCTAAGTTTTTTTAGTTTCAGATAAGCAGTAATTTTTATTTTTACTTCTGACTTTTAGAAATCTAGTAAAAAAGCAAGTAACATTAGTCTTTCTCTCCAATAAATGCAATAAGCATTTCATTTTCATGTCAATATTCAATGATTTACAGTCATTTCTAGTAATTACTGCTTGTTTAGATTTTTTGGGTACCATCTAATTTTAAGAATCATTAGGAAACAATGATTCCACAGAAATTCGTTTTAGGATATCAAATAATCCATGATGAGGAAGATCTACTGAACAGCATACAACACAGAACAAGGTAAGTAAATAGCATACACGTTTTGAAACCTATATTTTACAAAATAAATAGGTATTAAAATGCAGTTAAAGTGTATTTGGGAAAAAAAGTAACTTAAATTTCTAAAATTTATTCGAAATAACTTTTTATTTCTTATGCTGATTCTTTTCCGCTGTTCTGTTGTTTCGTCATCAGTGTGCGCAATATAAAATATAAGTGACGGAAGTTTAATTAAGTATCGAGAGTCTAAATAAGGAGAGCAGCTAAGCTCTATTTCCTTATTCTAAATATATTAACAGTTAAATCTAACATGTAGGCGTCAGTTCTTGGTATTTTCATGGCTGACAACTGTTCAATGTTAGTTGCAGTTTTTTCTGTCTGACTCAAGTGAGTGTTGGAGATTCGCGTACAGTTGCCAGAGTTGAGACCTGGCTAATATACCCCTAGTGCTTCAGCAAGTAGTTGTAAATAAGAAGTTCAGAAATTTGTATTATTTGAAGTTTAAATCCTTGCAAGAGACAGCCTTATGGTGTTAAGGTGACAAATCTCGAAATATATTAGAGCTATGATGGTGCTATATGTTCTGTTGACATGGCGGCTTGTAGCTTATATACCATAAGAAACTAAAGACAAAATTGTAACTGAGTGGTAACTGTTTGGCTGGCTAATTTTTGGTGCAGTAGCGTGAGCTCTCCTTTGTGGACTATAGTTGTCAGAGAACGCTCGGAAAGTAGACATTATTAGCAACAGGAATGCCGGGGATAATGCCAGGGAGAAAGGAACTGCATTGATTTCAATCCGTACCATTAATCTGCAATACGTTGAGTGTTGCTGGATTGGAACGTTATAGATTGCATTGGAGGAATTTCAGTTGCCGAGCACTGTACAGCAAGGAGAACACTGAATTGCTCATATTTGCACTACTTATTAGGTCATCTGAGGATCAACAAGCGCATTGAATATTGAGCACGTTCCAGAGCTTACTTGACGAAGGGTATATCAAATTTCGAACCCTTAGAAGACTTAAAACCAGGTAATTAGCGCAGTAATCTTGCCTAGCTTTGTACTCATGAGCCTGATGCTCATTTTCGCCTTTTAAGCATACTGGAATAGTCTTACAAGTGCTGGAGAAATGGTTGAATTTCGGACAGATTTAGATGGGTGTGATTCAATGATAAGCCTATAGAGTTCCTCATTAAACTAAGTGTCGAGGAACCTAGTGGACTACTAAACGAATAATCGTTTAAGTCCAAGAAAAGAAACGTAAACTTAAGAAGATTAATTACCATTTAAATAACATTAACAGTCAGCCCATTTCTCAGGGCGTACAGCAAAGTCTCCACTTGGGCTTAAACTCAAAATGTAAGAAATAAGGACTAATCACTTAATAACTAGCCAGCTTTAATCGAAGCTAACACAATTCTAAACTGGTTGGCCAGTAACATTAAATTAGCCAGAGAACTATCGAAACGCATTTAATACGGCAGAGAGTGATAACAGCTTAGAGAGACGTAGCCTAAAGGCAAAAGCGGGCTAATCATGAATCATAATTCCCTTAGGAGGAGTTATTGAACTTGACGTAAACAATATTCTCCTTCTCATTTGCATTTAACGAAATTCTAAAAACTCATTCTCGTAGGGACTGTAAGCTGAAGCTAGGAAAGACAGGAAAGGTGAACTAAATTGAAATAACTGTTATAAAATTATAATATACCTTACAAGCTCTCAAAGAGGACAAATAAAAACCACGATGTATACACCTTCACTTTGAGCCTTATCAAAGGATATAAGATTCAGATCAATGATCCAATTACGCTTGAGATCCTGAGTAAATGGCACATGGGCTAACAGAATCGTGGAAGAGTCTTGCTCAATATTCTTGAAGCCTTGTAAAAAGGACAGAATGCAAGTCGAGAACTCTCTTTAATTTCAAAACATTTTGTTAATAGCTTACTAGAACAGTATGAACAAAATTTAAAATTAGTCCTTCATTTAAATATGGGATTGCTTTTCACTATTTTGTCTTGGGGGCTTCAGATCTTAACGAGCTGACTGTGCTCCACATAACGTAGCAGCTGTCATTCCAGTGTAAATTACATCTATGCCTTTGTATTTTACTTTTACTTTACCATTCTTTTCGTAATGTTGAATGTCATAATGTAATTCGAATGAATTTTTTACTCTTCTACTACATACTCTAAATAACGTGAATGCTAATACCTTTATTTCCAAGTTCATTTTAAAGAAACTTCCATCAACAGGATTATTAGAATTTCAATTTGATAGGAAAAGCAAATGCGATTACCATTTATTCCTATACATGTTTCTTTTATTTAAATCTTAAAGCGTTTTAAAATTTAGATATTTTTTGGGAAAGTGCAAGAATCATTATTAAATTACTAAGAATTTCAAAACACTATTTTAAAGAATGTGGTTTTTTCTTTCGAATAACAAACGTCTTTGGGAAAAGAATTGGCCCTTCAGGTTTATAGCTTGTTAATTGGATTTTTCTTCCATCTGATTTAAATCCTTTGACTTAAAGGAAAATGCAAATTAATAGATTGAAAGAAAATTGTGAATAGAAGTTTAACTTACTTTTGGTTTTTTAGTTCCTTCTTGAAGTATTTAAAATGTGCGGTGTTTTCTCATTAAATCTATAGAAAGCCTCATTTAAAAATTAATATTCATTTACAGTACTTAATACTCTTGTAATCGGATTCAATATTATAAAATAAAAATTTGAAATTATTTTTGTCATTGTTCCAAGCCATTAGTTAGCCACTGGTGCATTCTAATTGCTTTTTGTTTTATAATTTTTACTACACGAAACGATTCATAAATTTAAAAGATTTGAAGGTGGACATCTGTTGGAGTAGCGAGAAAGAATATAAAATATGAATAAAGAATATAAAAAATAATAAAAATAAAGAATAAAATTAAATAAAAAATATGTTTAATAAAAATTCTTAAATAAATAATATGTTTAATGAAAATATTTATATTTTATACTTTTTAAAAATCTCTAGGTTTTTGTTTTCCTTCAAAATGTGTAGGAGCCTAATATTAAGTGTTCAAATTGAAGACCAAGTGAATAGAGTATAGAGTACACGTTTTTAACAACTATTTAGGATACTTTGATAGATATATTTTATACATAGCTTACGTTTCAGTAAAACTAAAAAATTTAGACATTAACCTGAGATTTTAAACAATTGATATAAATAAAAAATAAATTTAAGGGAAGCTAAAAGCTGTAGCTGGCTTCTTTCACAGAAGCATCATCAGAAGTTTAGAGATCCTTAAGTGATTAAAAATATCATATATATTTTCCGAGTTCTATATTCATTGATAAATTTTTAAGATTTTCTTATTATATGAAGTCTTATTTTTCATTTTATAAATTATTAAATTACTACTGGGCACAATACATTTTACAACGGTGATAAATATTAAGAATCTAACTGTAAACTAGTCACATTACAGTGTTTCATACGGAGCCTAAAATTTCTTCGATCACAGCACTAATAATCAAATGTATGAAACACCATTAAATAATACCTCTTTCGCTCGATTTTTCTTCTTATTGACACACATGAAGAAAATTTTCTATTGAAATTCATTGATATGAAGACTTACAATTGCCTCCGAAAACTGTCCATAATCACAAAATTTGATCAGTATGTTTTAAAGGAAACTTTTCCTGTACACTTTTATTTCGGGGTTGCTCAGCATTATAACTTTCATTTTAGAATATAGTAAAAATACAATCGTGTTTCATTATCCGTATTTACAAAATTCTTCATTTTTTCTAATAATAATAATAATAATAATTGTTTTTAGTAGATATATTCTATCTATCGTCCTGTGGCAGTGGCTTAAGTATAGACGAAATTAGTTGTTAAAATATTACGGATAATCGAATTTTCATTCTATCTAAATCTGTTTTAGATACTATAAACGAAAGAAACTAATAATACATTAAAAACTAAAGAGCCAAGGGTATAATATTCTTTACTGCTGGGTACCTGGTACCGTAGGCATAAAAGGTAACGAGCTGGCAAACACAACTGCAAGTTCTGCAATTGCTTTGTTGAATCCGCTTGTTCCTTTTAATGATATCAAAATGGCCATCAAGCAGGGAATCTCAATTAAATGGCAGTTATTCTGAGATAATCCGGTTTTGAATAAATTGAGAAGTGTCAAATCTAAATTAGAGTATTTGGAAACAAATAGAAACCGGAGGGAAGATGTAATTTTAACCCGCCTTCGCATCGGTCACACTCCAGCCACGCATGGTTATCTATTGAAGGCCAAGATTCAACCTGTATGTTCTAACTGTAATGGTGTTTTAACTGTTCGTCACTTTTAATTGAATGTCCACATTTAAACAGATTTCAATTGAAATATTTTAATGACTCTCATCTGCTTCTGGACCTTGTAATCGCAAAAGAGGCCAATACTAATTTATTTGACTATCTGAAAGAGACATGTCTTTATAATTTAATTTGATTTTGTCTTGCTGTTACAGTTTGATATTTTAACGAAATGAGTTTTAAATTATTTAATGTTTTAGAATTTTACACCTTTTTTTTTTTTTTTTTTTTTTTTTTTTTTTTTTTACATTCAGGCAATTTCATCTGAGCATTGATCATTTCATCAATGCTCATTGCTTCATTGGATGTTTTATTGTTTATGTCGTTTTAACTCTGTCTGTCTATTTGTATATATGTATGTTTTATCTATCATCTGTGGTTTAGTGTCTGACATGTGGTTCGGCGTGTATAATCTCAAAGGTTTTGCATCAGAATATTCACACACCACCACCACCTCCTCCTCCTGTTAGTACATGACTTAATGGTTTCAGGAGTTATTGGCATTGGCATGGCATACATTTTTTCATGAAAGCAAATCGCGTGGATTAAGTTTTTGCGCCACTGCCAATTTATATTGATGAAAATGCAGTAAGTTGAGAAGTACTACTCCCCGGAGAACGCGCGCTCCTCTCTCGTCCACTGCATGATCGGTACTAAACCTACATGACATAAAACTTTAGATACCGCACTTTTCAATGAGCGCCACCCCACCCTTCTCGGAATAAATGTCGCTAGATGGCGCGCGTTTCAAATAAGGAAGTTTTCCTGCCGTATCCTGTATTATCGATATATTTCCATCATTTTTAAACGCTGAAGTACAAGCAATTTACTATAAAAATTAGAATAACAAGCATTTTATTGTATATCCTTCCACATTTATAAGTGAAAATGAGTATAAAAAAGTTTTATTATTATTCTTATTCTCATTCCATATAACATTAATGTTTTTTTTATTTCATTTGATCATTAAAATACAATTACAGCTCATTAAAATGCAAAATATTTGACGAATGGCTTTTGTAAGAGTTAATAATTATTTTAACTAAACGTTTTGCGTTTTACTTCTTTATTCATCCTATATCTAGAAATATGTCTTTCTTTCAATAGAGTTCTGCTTATTAAAACATCATTGAGCAATGCGTGATTGCGTTTACCTTGATATTTTCGGCCATCGCTGAAGTGTGAGAGATAATGATAGACTTTAAAACATTTTCGATTTTAATTCAAAGATGTTGCAAATGAATCTATAAACAATGACGTTATACTTATCATTTATAAATTTAATCTAATTTTTAACTAATATTTAATTTATAACTTGAACAAAATTTAACTAATTTTACTGGATTGGGTACAAGGTACCTTTTAATTTCCTTAAACGTAGAGTTCCTGAATCCAAGCATTCCCTAGCTTCTAGCTTTTACCGTACAAATTCGAATTGAAATAAAATACAAAAATTTTTAGAAACATAATACAATAAAATAAAAACGATATTATAATACAGCTTTTCACGATTAAATGAGATGTTATCAGAAGAGTTTATATTAATAATCTCAGTATAGAAAGCTGTATTATTTTATTGAATGCAAAATATGAGATTATTATAATGAATATGGGATGCTTAGAAAATTATCTCATATTACACATTATTTTTGTTCTGCAATAAATTGCATTGAGTTATTTAATATACACGTGACAACCTCATGTTAGGGATTTAATGCGAGGTGTTATTGTAAAACAATCTCTCTTTATATTTCAAAGCAGTCGAAGGCATCCATCTCCTCAGGCAGACAGACCTCCAGTGCTTTGCCATAATCAAATAAATAAGCCAAACAAAATCATATGTGAAAGCCTAAAACAAGTTTAATGGTATGATTTCATTAGGAATTATCGCATGCCCTCTCCCGTGTGTGTCATAGTAGTGTAAATGATTAATATGTCTAGCATCAGAAACACAGAAAATTGTGAATTCATACGAGGCATAGTTGATTTTTCGCAGAAACCTAACAGATTCTACAGAGGGTCGAGTGTTAAAATGTGTTTGTTGAAAAATCGTTATCGCTTGTTTTTTTGGTCAAATGTGTCCCTTGCTTATCCCAGTTGCCCTTTGAACAAAGGACATTGTAAGGAATAATCATATTCCTTCTGCTTGATGTGTATGCGACTACTTCGTTAAAAGAACAATTAAAAGATCTCTAATGTGAATCTAGTGGAGTGCAATATCAATTTATCGTGTTTTCTATTTCCTGAAACCTAATAGAATATACAGTTGGATCTGAAAGGAAGTTAGTATCTTTGCTTCATTCCGATAGATTTTTGTTCCTTTTTTGTTGTATGTTTGCATTCTATTCAAAAACAGCAATGCAGCAGTGCTCTATAAAATTTTACCACGCAATGAATAATTCGAAGTTATAATATAAACTTTGTAGAGACATTAGGTATTTTTAAAGCAGGAGACATGAAAAATGAGCAACGTCCTAGTCGGAACTCGAACCAGGACTTCTCCAATACGCGCCAAGTATGCTACCCTTACACCGCGAAGGCATGCAGGAAGGAGGAAGAAATACCTTACATAGTTTCCTTAGGACGAATAAGGATTAAGGGACCCATTCACCAAAGCCTGGTGGTGAAGAATCCTTATCCACCACCTTTTTTAGTTAGTTCGCCACTGTAGAGACATTAGGAGTTTTTGAAGCAGGAGACGTGAAAAATGAGTAATGCTCTCGCCAGGACTAGAATCTGGACCTCTCAAATATGCGCTGAGTCTGCTACCATTACACTACGAAGGCGTGCAGGAAGGAGGGGGAAAATACGTTATAACGTATATATCAGTATCTCAGTGCGTCAGTTTAAAATATACCAGCATCTTTTTTTCATAGCTTAAATAATATATACTTTATTATTATAACTTTCTTAAACTACTTTCATCTAGCCGATAAAAGTTGGAAATATCTAAAAGTACACATTTACTGTTATCATAATATCACCCATCGGCTGGTTTCCTTTGTTTGAAAGTTTATTAAGTTCTATATTGTTCAAGGTTCCGAGATCTGGTTTAAAAAGTATAAAACTCATTTTTAGTAATCCTGTTCAAAGAAAAGGAGCTAAAAATGTCTTAGTCGAAAGCCTTAACTAATAATAATGAACATATGTGCGATAATAACGGACCACATAAATGGAATCACTTCCAAATTTTGAAGCTACGAATGAGACCCAAGGCTCCCATTCTCTTCGAAACCTCATCAACGGAGTCTGGGTTTAATGGTTTCTCATCGTTATATTTCTTCATAGGAAATATTGAATTTAAGCAAATATGTTATATACTCAGTCGAACCCCATGCGTTTTTGCTTTCAACTGATGATATTGTAATATATGAAATTAAATATTAAATTATGACTGATGAAAAAAGGGCAAATTCGAAAGAAGTGAGAATTGAGTAAACAGACTTATCGCGATTGACGACGCTTATTCCATAAAAGGAACAGCTACCGTAATGTTTTCAAGGCACGATTTTTAGGGTATTTTTGGCCCACGAGCTGTTAATTTAAAGAAAAGAGCTGATCGTCAGTGGTTCTTCTGAGGAAATCGCAACGAACGCATTAGCTACATAGGTGTCTTCGTGATTTTTCCTGATGTATAATTTGAAGTTTCCCTTAAAATAACCCAAATTCACTTAAAAATTACTTCATTGAGGCATTCCTTTACTTAACCTACTGGTGTTTAATCATTGCTCATTAAATCAAAGAAATTATTTTTAAGTTACGCGAATTTTAATATCTTTCCGTATTGGGGGAAAAATTTTAAAAAAGCAAAATATTAAAAAAACTGAAACTCAGAGTAGACGATACTGAAATTTTTAACAGCTAATAGACGATTTTGGAATCATAACTCTAAACCTGTTAAATTTTCGTGCTGGATTAGTCGCCTTCCGCTTCCTACTTCTTTGTCTAGCTAAACTCCTTCCTGCTGCTGTTCTTCTTACAGCAATATAAAAAAAAATGTAAACATTCAAGAACAGGCTCAATTAGTACGCCAATTTATCTGTGGTGGCTTATAAAATGTTCGCTAATAAGAGAATAAAAAGAAGTACTTGAAACTGGACATGACTTCAAGCTCCTTTATGCTTAACAACTAATATATTGTATATGTAAGTACCTAGACAGACAGACGGATATATAAATGTAATGATGCGTGAATGTTGATTGAAAAAACTCCTAATGTCTCTACAGTGGCGAACTAACTAAAAAAGGATTCTTCACCACCAGCTTTGGAGAATGGGTCCCTTAATCCTTATTTATACAACATTTATATTATAACTTGGAATTATTTAAAATACCCAAATTAAAATGAGGTATTAAGGGCTAATGCAGCTTTAAATTATACTTTTTATTTAGGTACTTTTTATGTATATACATATAATAACTATGGAATTTGATTTTAAAAACTAATTTATATGAGCGATAATCATAACTTAAATTTATATTGCAAGCACAGCATATATACGATTAAATACTAATATATACTCAGGGAAATAAAAATAAATACATTTCATGATAGATTGAAATTAATAGGAAAATTATGAAATATTTGATACTCGAGTTAAATTATTAACTGTTAAAATTCAAGAAATCATTAAAAGCGTTTAATTATTAAAAATATCTCGAAAATTAAATTATTTTAATACTTGCATTAAGTAAATACATTTATTTATTCGGTTATATTTTTAGATATTTGTAGTTAATTTAAATCATGCAAAGAACTAGGGATTGTTAAAAGTTGGTTAATCACTTAGGTTTAAAATAATCAACTTGCATTACAAAAAAGAGGAACAAATAATTGAATGTAATAAAATATTTTACAATTTAATTCATTCATCATTTTAGACAAGAAATATACATACATATATACAAATATACGCACACACACACACATATATATATATGTGTGTAAAAGCCAGGCGAATTACAAATGACTATGAATCAATTTAACATCTATATATAATAGGATTCGGAAATATTCTATTATATAATGGAATTTGATTTTAAAAACTAATTTATCTGAGCGATAATCATATGACCCGCAGCCAGGCGGTCGTACGAAATGACCTCTGTTCTAGATATTATAAATTGTAATTAAAATGATTTGTGCAAAGGTGTCTGCTAATTCAAACTGAATTACCCAGGGCATGCGGCCAGGACGCCTGTTGGCTTACTGCACCACGGGCTTTCCCGCTTCTACTTGCTTAATTGCTTAAAGTAGAGTGCAATGAAGGAAACCACTGGCGGTACATTTCTTAAGAGCCACCGTTAGCTCAATAAATAAAGGTGATTTAAATAATAAAATGTTAATTCACATGTCAGAGATCTCTTTGTACACAACATTTCTTGTGTAGGTCTTTCTATCATTTTTAAGTTTGCCTTGCAGAGAACCATCCATTATTTTTAATTTTACTTCCGCTCTTCACGAACTCTTGAACAGGCAACTCTTGACCGTGTCCAAATGCAGGCTCAGGTAAAAAAAATGGCAACACGCTTAAGCATTTGGCTCTGACACATATTGATGGTCATAGTTTACAGGAAATTGTTTTTTGGCAAAGGCAAGTTTTTGTTTGAAAAGGCAAGTTTTACAGGAAATTGTCTACGTCTCAATAAAAACGATAACCCTGTGCCGTGGCAACTTCACCCCATTGGCTAGTACAGTTACCCAAGCAACTCATAAGCTATCGGCGACTTAAGCTGCATATAATAAAGATATTTATTTCATTTTATTGGTTTTTTCACCGTTGCCGGTTTTTGTCGGTTGCATATTTCCGAATTCTATTATATATAGATGTTAAATTTATTTATTAAATGTTAAATGCACGTGCTCTTGTATTTTTAATTTTTCCTGCTTAGCTTTCTCATAATATTCGTCACGCGCTGCACTGCTCGGGGAATAAAACCATTTACAGTTAAGCAAGCAACCAATAAACTGTCGGCGACAAAATTCAAGCCGCGTATATATAAGATATATATATATATGTATTACTCATCTTTGAAAACATAGATTATGAGAACTCTACTTAAGAAGTAAGCGATTTATCGCTATGTCTTGGAAATTACAACAGAGACTACGAAGGGTGTAAAATGGTCCTTTTATTTAAATCACATAAGGGTTAACAGAAGACACTGTTCGTGCTTAGAGAACCAGCCAGCATTTATAGCTTAATTCGAAACGCAAGACAATTGAAATTAGACTAAGGTAATTTTAAATTAGCCAGAAGGCTGCATAGACACAAAACGTGCAATTTGGCTTAGACCTAATATCGGCGTGAAAAGTCTAATGTTGAGAATAACACAACGCTGCAGATAAACCTCTCTCAAGAGAATCGTGTAGCAAATGTGGCCTTCAGCTGGTGGAATATGCTCTGTTTCTACCATCTAAAAACCTTCCTGAAGGTTTTTTTTTTATAGTATTATAACTTTCTACATCATTTGAATACGCGCGAATCAGAAGTTAGTATCCTGACAGGAACATAGAAAGTGAGAAAGACAGAAAAGCTAATTAGCATAAAATAAATGATTAGTAAAACTATATGTAAATTCTACAGTATATAATATATTCACCGAAAAATACAAGTTTCTTTCTTCTAGAGGCTGATTTTATCTTTTGTAATAAATTAACAGAAAAATCTAAAAAAGAACTGAAATTTGCTTTGATAACGTGAAAAGTCAATTTACGCATTTTTCTAGATTTTAATGCTGGACAGAAAACTTCTTTATGACTTAGAGTTAAAAAATGCTGCTATAATAATCTGTGTATCATAAATATCCTAAGCTAATTTTTTATTTAATATCGGATTAATGTAACATAATTCTGGATATTCATCAAAAACTTAGTGTCCTAGTTACGCTTTTTAATTTTTAACTGATGACTTAAAATTTCTAATAACTTCACTATATTTTAAAAATTTTGTTGTATGTGTAAGCTGTTATTCTTCACGCATAGGCGCAGTATTAAGGTTAAATATGCTGTTCATAATGCAGTAAATCAATTAATTATGAGACTGACTGATTATATGATAGAAACGTGGAATGATTACGCACATTCAAGGACTATTATAAAACTAAAATAAACTAAACTCGGCGGCACAAACAACCGATGGACAATGCCCTGATATCTGCTTTCTAGACCGTGGGCTCTGGAGTGCTTGTGCATCATAGCCTGGGCAAATGGTCAGCTTGTCAGAAGGCCTATTATAGCTAAATTAAATTGGTAAATTTGATAAATATGGCAGAACAGCTCATTTTATTGACAATAATGAATAATTATCAACCAATATATAATCTATTATATAAGTTATATCTAGTAATCTGGTAAACTAAGTGACATTTTTCATACTTAACAAGACGAGCATTCATGATCCCAGCAAAATGTGTTTTATTCACAATAAGTAAAATACATTTGTTAAAATAATAAAAATATTTAACGATTATTTATGGCAATTATGCACAATCATTGAATTATCAGTTTTTACAGTAACATCTATATTAGTACGATTAATGAAATAATAAAATGACTAGTTACAAAATTATTTGAGACTACTCATTGCAATGAATTTGTTTCGTTCTTATTTTACGGGTATATTGTTCTCTTTCCAGCATTCCAGTAGAAGAAATTTTAAGAAAGCCCAAATTTCCGAAAACTACTATACGTTCTTACAGACATCACAAAAATAGTCTAGGCAGTGTATGTAATATCTCTGGCCTTACTGTATATACACGTACTGTATATAATGCGGTTTATATGTATATGGTCAAAGAGTATATATACGTATATGTACTGCATAAGTATATGCAGTGGTGGCCAAAATTGTAGACACTTTTGAAAATTATTATGTTTTTGAACATTGTATGCTTATAAAACCTGTTACGTTTCGCAAAATGCAAACTTGTATATATCATTTTAAAGAGAAATTATTACTGAATTCAATACAAAACACAAAACTCAATTATTTGCAATACAAAAAGTTATATGTACTTTAATATAAATAAAAAACACAGTTATGAAGTGGTTTGTAATGTCTAGCTTTCTTGGTTAATCACTGTTCTTGTTCTGAGAACCAATCAAATGTTAGTAACTGCCAGTAGAAGCTGACATCATGTTTACACTTGAAACAATTCATTATTTTGCTTTGTTCTGTAGAAGGAGGACCTGTTTCTTATACACTGCAATTACAAGTAGGAAATTTTCTAAAAATTTTCTATATTTAGTCAAGAAGCAATGACATCAAATAAAAGAATAGATTGGACACCTAGAAAGAGATGTAATATTATTGTATTACGAGAAAGTGGTCTTTCCTATGCTGAAATTGCAAGACAGGTGGGTGGTTCAGTGACTACATCTAGAGTCCGAAAGTTTTGTTTACGATATCAGGTGACAAATTCAATAAAAAACAAAGAAGAAAAAGGCCGTAAAAGGTGCACCACATCTATTGATGACAGAAGAATAAAAAGACTATGTCTCCAAGATAGAAAAATGTCATCAGCTGGTGTTTCTGTCAGTTCAAGAACAATCAGGAGAAGATTAACGGATGTTGGACTGAGAGGTAGAATTCTACCTCTCAGTCCAACATCAGAAAAAAGAATTATCTTAATTTTCAGCAACTAAAAAAAAAAGACTACAGTGGGCAAAGGAACGCACTAATTGGACAGATGATCAGTGGTCACAAGTTATATGGAGTGATGAAACTAAGATATCGTTATTCGGTAGTGATGGGCAAAAATATGTAAGACGTAGAATAGGAGAAGAGCTACATCCTGACTGCATTCAAGCAACTGTGAAGAACCCAGTTAGTGTTATGAATTGATCATGCATGTCAGCAGATGGTATTGGTCGCCTTTACGTCATCGATGGGACACTGAATGCCAGAAAATACATTGACACTAATCTAGAACCAAAACTTCTACCTTCCATCAGAGATCTCTTTCTCAACAATGCTTCGTTTATTTTTCAGCAGGATTCTGCTCCTTGCCACACGGCCAAAATATCGAAAGAGTGATTTCGTACAAATAGCATTAAATTGTTGTTATGGCCAGGAAACAGTCCTGACCTCAATCATATAAAAATTTGTGGCACCGTTTGAAAACTCTTGTCCGCATGTGGCGCCCATCAAATAAAAGGGAACTAATTGAGGCTATAATTGTTTCCTGGCATCATGTAATAACGAAAGAAGAGCTTAAAACTCTTGTCAGCTTAATGAAACGTCGATGTGAAGCTGTAATCAAAAATAAAGGGTACCCTACTAAGTACTGATAACTCACTGCAATCATCACTATCTAATGTATATCGATAACTATTATCGTTTAACTTTTTTTGTATTGCAAATAATTGAATTTTGTGTTTTGTATTGAATTCGGTAATAAATTCTCTTTAAAATGATACATACAAGTTTGCATTTTGTGAAACGTAACGTTTTCTATAAGCATACAAAGTTCAAAAACATAAAAATTTCCAAAAGTGTCCACAATTTTGGCCACTGTATACTGCATATACCTGTATACGGTCAGAAAGATGTGGTTTTCGTAGGGGTGTATCTTGCATTTATTATTAAATTTTCTGTTTGTTTCTCTATTTTTCTTTACCTGATTAGAATATGTGTCAGTAAAATATTTAGAACAAAAATAAAAATTGAAATTAGGAATTATTAGCGACCAAATCTGGCGCTCTGTCTCCCAATTAGTATAAATATCTTAATAAGTGTT
Organism: Stegodyphus dumicola; assembly: GCF_044657685.1. Taxonomy (NCBI): domain Eukaryota; kingdom Metazoa; phylum Arthropoda; class Arachnida; order Araneae; family Eresidae; genus Stegodyphus; species Stegodyphus dumicola. Next base: position 119,569,952 of record NC_140779.1, on the reverse strand, counting down.
TTCCTGTTAAGGGCGCGCTCCTACTGCATTTCATATGAACAGCGAATTTTGCAAATCAACTAATATTTCGCAAACTTTTCTTTGGTAATGCTGCGTGCTTTTCCAACTTGCGTCTTTTTATGTAAATAGCTGCCTTCTTTCCTTACGAATAAAGGGTACTCTACTAGTATTTTAAAATCCCTTGACTACTTAATTACTAATTAGTTGTTTATTTGGGTGGAATAACATGCCATTCCTTTCACTTTGTTGCTTTGAATTCAAGAAATTTTCCTTTTCCGTGATTTAAATATTATCAAGAATTTTTTTATTATTCTCTAGCAGCATTTTGATTGGAAGTTCTGTGAATTTTCGAGTAGAATATTTCGCCACGTAATAAAAGATGTAAATTTAGATGATAAAATGTTGTTTATCAAGAGTCGTGTCTAAGGAATGTCTGAAGTTACTTGAAATCAGATTTCAATCAATAACTCCCTCAGTCCAGCTCTTTCTTGAATCTGTAATTAGCATCTTGAACCCAAATTCTTTAAAATTTCTCCTTTTCTCTCTGGATGGAATTAATGATCACTTAGCTACTTCTGACAGTAGGAAAGGAATTAAAACATACCACACTCATAGCGGACTCTATTGATCGCACCCTATTTAATTTATATTTGAAATCTATTCTCTGTTTCGCTTCTTCTTCCCTTGACATTTTAATTACATTTAATTAATCTCATTTCGTTTCTACAGTTTATAGAGGAATTTTCCCACTTACCCTCTTCTTTATCTCAAAATATCGCTCGGCATCGTAAAATAGATTTCCTTCTTCCATTTTATATTTTTCAACGTAATTTAATCTTTAATATTAGAGCTCATTTGAAATTTCCAGTAATTAAAAATTTTTAATATTTACAAAGATTTTTTCTGATAAAATTATTGAAAATATATTATTTCGTTAGTAATATATGCTAATCTTCCGCATTTCGTTTTCCCCTTCTGTAGCTTGTAAAACTACTTACATTCACTGTATTTTGAATTATTTTCAATTCCATTAATATAACTTCTAATGTCGTAATGAAGAGACTACACTGATAGCATTTTGAGGAAATTTTCTTAAAAATCTTAGAAAATTTAAGAAATGTATTTAGCTTTAGTTTATGAATACGAAAAAACTACTTCTGTAGACGGTATGATGTTTATCAACCTTTTCTTTACATTCTGTAATTTGATTTATAAAACACATGGACAAAATAATCCGAATCTAAAGAAATGTAAGTATGTATGTGTTTTAGCTTTTGAAAGGAAGGGGGAAATAAAAAGGATGCATAGGGTTGAACAGATTGAGAAATGTTGCTATAATGGGAATTATAATTAATTTTAATTCTTCGCTTGTAAATGTTGAATAGTGATTAAAAAAACATTTGATAATTTTGGATTTACGAAACAGATGTTTCGTAGTTGATTTGAAATACTAAGAGCACTAACTGCAATAGAGTTTAAGCTTCTATATACTACAAATGATAATAGTTTCTGGAGAATAATTGATTTGTATATTTATTAGAAGTGTAGGATCCAATTGCTTATCTTTAAAGTGACAATTGTACATGTAGTAAGTTCTTATAGGAACTATACTGGAGAAGGGTTAAAAATACCCCTTATTGAACTCTTTAAAATTTACAATGCGCCTCACTTGATCAGTAAATCAAATCACAAGAACTAAAATAAAAATTCGAAGATATTCACAAGTAATATAAATTAAGCTAAAGGGCTCAGAAAACTCCTGTTACCTAAAACCGCGTCGAAACTGGTGGCAGCAAAGTAAATCAGCAATAACTACGAAGGTAGAAGCCTACGGTACAGAGGTGACGGCAATAGCCTAACTCTCTCTCTTTCCTTCTAAAACTCGGTATTTAAACTCTTTCTCCACAAGGTAGAATATGCATTCCTTCGCGCGTGCTACCAAATTTAAATATTCTGGCACTGACAATTACGGGAATGAAGGCTTATAGGAAAGAATAACAAATTAAATAAAATTGGTTATTTAAAATAAATATAAATCCTTATAGAATATTGGAAAAATTTTGTTAGTTTTAACTTTTAATTAAAACTTTATTCATCTGTTATATTTTGCTGCTATATCATCTGCTGTCCTAATTTCTGCTGTAGAGGCACACAAAGAGTAGTACAAATAAACACAATAAATACAGGATTACCTGAAGGCTAATCGTATCCTTTAAAGAAGAAATCTAACGAGTTTTTAACTCAGATCTTTGTCCACGATTCTGTAAGGCATCAATCAAAGTTGGGCTTTGCTGTAAATATCAGTAAACACCTAAATAAATGTGAGAGATACGGCAGAGACCTTAAAGATATGCAGTATTACCTGAATTGGAAGCAAAGTTTCTTCATGTGGGAAATATCTAGCCAGTTACAATTATCATGCAATAGAATCTGCTAATGTACCATCTCATCTCCATTACATTTTTCGGTTTCTGCTTAGCAAACTAAGAAACATAGGGCTTTTGTGTCAATTAAAAACGTTTTGAAAATCAAAACTAGGCTTCCTAAAAGTTAATGTAAAATTACGTAAGAGAATTACGTTTATTTTCCACAGTAAATGATTTAATAATTAGTTATTTCATGCTCCTGAGCCAGAGAAAAATCTCCCTTTACTAAATTATATACAATATATCTGATGTGGACATAATACGACTTCGGTGCATGGCGTATGAAATTATGTAATTTTTTTTTCTGCATTTCATTTAATTTTTTTGAATTCCATTAAAGACATACTTCTTATTCAGTTCTCACTTGGTAGCAAGGCAAAAATACATAAAAATTCTAAATATCTTTATTAAAAATTGTAAAATACGGAAAAATATTTAAAAAATATAGTTAAAAACAATCAAAATTTTTGTCTGCAATTGAAATTAGTCTCTCTACACTAAAAAGCGAAATTTGGTTAGCGCCACTTAAACTTTTAAATTTTTGATAACCCTACAACTATTGCATGCAGATTAATTAAATATATTAACAAAATATTAATTAACTTTATTTACGTCTTTAATTAATTAACTCAAGGCACAAAACAGAAGAACAATATAATTCGATAACTCTTAAAATACAAAATGAATAATTAACTACCATACAAAAATTTAAAAAATTGGGGACACCGAGCTGGGTAACAGATATATATATATATAGGATGTAGTTGTATTTACAAACTATAGGAACTGTCCTATTGATGACAACGATAGTGACGTTTAGTAATTTATTGACGAAAACACGCGCACATAATTAACACGAAGATAACACATAAAAGAAATGAGGTGAAAATAAGAAGAAAAAACGGTTTGTCCATTGCAGCATGAAAAAGGAATAAAATCATATTAAGAAGAATCAAATCATAAGAAAATTCAGAGTTCTTTTGGTTTTTGAAACTTCATCATTCCCCGTCTAGTGTCTCGTCTGCCGAAACTAGTCACGTGATCTTGCTTTTGACAGCGTTGCCATTATTACTTATGAAAAGAAGCAGATCTCCACATATATGTGTGTGTGCATGTGTAGATATACCCGTTCAGTTACCCAACTCGGTGACAACAATGTTATATATATATATGCATTTGGTGCGGTAAATTGTAAAGAGCACTTACATATGTCATGAAAAAAATCTCTTTTGAATCCATTTTAAGTCTATTTTACAATTCATTTTGGAAAAAAAAAAAAAATAGTTCTTTATTCTTTATTCTGTCCGTGCGACACATGTCACGCAATAACATCGTTCAATAGATTCAAGAACTGTTTAAATAGATATTTTCGTTGAAATATGATACACGAAATTTTTCGAGATTAAAAGACTTCCTTTACTTCTTACAAGGAAGTAAAAAACAAAGTTTGTGCTGTAAGAGATAAAATACAAACGATCGGACAGAATGCTGTAACAGATAAAATGCAAAATGGGTAGGACACATATTGAGAATGTTAGCCACAGAATATAAATACATGTAACATTGACATGGTCCTCCTACGGAAGAACAAAACGCTGAAGAAAATTGCCTTAGAGACAAACAGTAAGATGAAAGTAATTAGACAGTATTGCTTGGAGATAAATTAGCGATGAGACATAAATACCTTTTTCCCAGTATTTGAGAAAAAAAAAAAAAAAAAAAAAAGAATGTTCCTTTCTTCTAAAATTCTTCTTCTTTGTAAAGAAAGATTATTTCATTTTCTCGTCGCACAAGTTTGATTGGAAAAGTTAACTGACGTAACAAATTGTGGCAAAAATAGCCTGCAATGAAGCTAGTAATCTAACTTTTTTCGGTCTTAAACGTTTACTTTACGGAGAGCAGAAGAGTTAGCAACTCAAAAATTTATTGTGTTCTTGCATAGATTCAATTCCGAAGCATTCAGCTAGGTATATGAACATTTTAATACAGGTTATAAGAGGGACTTCAATTAGTCTTAAAGGAGTATATGAGTATATAGGTAAAATTTTGTAAAGGTATCGCTTACCGTTTTATTTCTGTGGGTGTGGCCAAAGCGCGCTCACTGAATGAATAGAGCTTTGAGGAGACCGCTGTAGTTAGCATTGCTGGGAAGCGCTTAATAGAGTAAACGATTTTCCCTAAGACTAAAGAACACTAGATTCTGATTACCGTAGTAGATTCAGCATTACCTAAGGTGCACCACGGGGAGGCCTGCTACTCACCATCGAAAAAAAGCTCTTTTTGGCTATATGATTATTACATGCCTATAAATGAAAAAAGGTAACCCGGCTATATGATATTTACATTTCATACTTACACTTTCGTCTACTTGTTTTTCATGGTGGTACTTTTCGAAGCAAGTAACAGCACCTTTGAAAATGCACAACTCGGCATTGCATGTTTTGAACAGTTACCGCGATCACTATCGGATTCACTATCTACCTAAAATTCAATAAACATTTACAACTCAAGGCTATCAAAACGTAGAGCTCACAAACCTTCTTTCAACGAAATCGGAAGAAAGAAAGAGAATTGATCAAGTTAAAAATCAAAATGCTAACTGATAAAATTACCCCTGACCTTCAGAAAAACTCCCCAACAATTTCTTATTAGATAACCAATCCTTCCTTTCGCCCCCCCAAAATATTGTAAAAGAAAAACAGGAAATTAAATACAGATGTGCTTCCTCCTTTATATTATAAATGAGCTCACCGAAGAAAATACTGCAGTGAAACAAAGATACAGTTGTTGACCTGGTACAGGTGTTTTAGTGATCCCACTCAGGATACAGCAGATGTTCATCGTTCGATTTTAGGCAAGATTTCAAGGTAAAAATTTAAAACTAATACAGGATAAAGAGATCAGCATACAGCAAGAACAATTCATTTTATATCCTAAAAAGGATCTGGAAAGTTTATTTGAAAAATGAGGGTCTTTAAAAATTAAACATGGCTAAAATGTATGGAATGGTTTGTGTTGTGCTGCCTTATGCTAGTATAAATAAAGATAGTTAACCTATAGCAACCTATAGTTACCTAAAGTAATCTATAAAGCCTTTTCCATTCGAATTTTCTGACTGTAGTGAGGGAATGTTTTGGGTGTGCCCAGTCTGGGCACTCTATGCTGGAAAGGGACAGTTAAAAGTGATTGCAAAGAAATGCTTCAAGCGCAGTCGATCAGTCTAAATTCGACAAATTATCGTCTACCATTTAGTTCAGTCATCAATTTCTGAGAGAAGAAGATATTGGAAACGAGGAGTCCGTTAAGGTACGCAACTCACATTTTCACTTCGAATTTCATTTCGATTTTGGCAGCTGTCGTTGGCTAAAAAGACTGCAAATAGATTTGTTCTGAAATTCCTCTGTCTCTTCCCTACTTACTATTAACGCATCCAAGAGTGAATGGAGGCTACAAGGCATGTTATATAACTTTTTGTCCCCTGCTAACTCGGCGCTACAATCTTGTTTAGTAAGTACTCGTGCTTCTTCACATAATTACAGTTTTCATCCCCGTGAATGTATTTAATATTCGCCATGAAGAGCTTCTTCGCTGCATATACTGCTAAGATGAAGAAGAATTAATAAATTCAAAATTGAATCCAGTGGCAAATGTTTTACGCCACAGTAACGAGATCGATCAAGTAGCGCATTTTGTTAGAAAATACCTGGACAGCTCTTTTTCCCATTAAGTTCTATAGTAAACCTGCAAGCATGATGTCACCATTCAATTAATGACTGGCACGTACTCAAGATTTCAGTTCGTTCGTCATTCCACGACGAAATCATGAATGCCGTTATGTGACTGGTGTTACCTAGCTTTTTTGTGACCAAATATGCGTTTACATTTCTACTACAACATTAAAGTTCTCAATAAATATGCTTCTCTCAGGTGAAACTATTACGCGTTCTTTGTGGTACTATAAATGGATATGTCAACATTTATCTTTTATCCAATTTTAGGTTATTAAAGCACACCAGATTCAAATTTTAATATTCTCTTTATGTTTATCTCTAAATACTTCACTGATATTTTGGTATCGTGACTATGAATTATGGCTTGAGAAATATAGAAACATAAAGTAATGAATTAGGTGCCTTGATCTTTATATCACAGAGGAAATAATAATGCCCACAGGTACCAAAAAATCAAGTCAATATTTGTCAGATATTCAAGTATTGTTTTTTAAATACATGCATGTGCTCTCTTTTCCTCTACTAAGCAAAATTGCTGAAAACGTTTACTAAACATCTCTGAAAGAGCTTTTTCGAGTTGTTTATTGTTTTCAATTCGAATATTTTATGTTCTGACAAAGAAACATATTACCATATGAGGGACATATGTATATGTTGCAAAAATCCCCCTGTGAAAGAAGTCTAGTGAAATTATGTCCGGCTACGTCGCGAATATACATCTTTTTTGCACTAAATAAATATAAAAAATCTGCGTTTGGTATCAATTTATGATGAACTGACACCACAGCAATTTTGATTTCCTATTATTCGTCTTTATCATTTCCAGAAGCTCATTCTAAATGCTAGATTTCATACTTCACCTCTTTAATTCCTGGAGACGAGGGAATAATTGGTTTCCTTACTGAAGTAGAAGGGAATAGTTTTTAAATTATTGCAATCGTTTAGCTTATTAGTTCAAAATTAAACCGAAATCTGCATACTGAGATCAGATAGGCATTTATTTTCATCTCATAACTTTTATATCCTAAAATGTTTTTAATGTGGTTTTAAACTTTTATTTAAAAATGTTTAACGTTAATTTCCAACTCTTCGAAGTGTTACACTGCAAATGTTTATGTCTTTTATTTTTAAAACGTTTTTAATTAAACCGAAACTCGCTTCACTAGCAAACATCTCTAGGTATCATATTGTTACTTTTTTTTTTCTGCCTTCACGTTCGTACGGGGTTCGTGTGGATTTGGAGTGAATAACGACGACACTTGATGAAGTATCGAAACACACTTTATTTGCCAGTATTTGCCAGCACAGCTCCAAAACACGTTTTACAGTCGTCGATGAACACGCTGACATGATCAGTGACACAGCCTTCACACTGTCAGGCAATAACGTTGGGGACAGCTTCTCTGCAAAGAACCCGAGTACAGCTCCCAACTCTGCTTGGTCGTTCTTGGAACTCCACGTACTTTCGAGACTCTCCACGCGATGCACTCGACGATACACATGAGTATAGCTCTTGACTCAGCACAGTCTAAGACAAAACTCGACGATGCACTAAAAGACTCTCTCGATGCAGTTGACGACTCTAGACTTCGAAACACTCGCCCAATGACTCACTATCAGCTCGCTAGAAGAGGCACACACACTCTATACTAACTATCTCGCACTCCAGACGAGGCACTCTGACTCGCCCTCTCAACGAGGCACACACTAACTGACTGCGGACCAGCAGGGTTTATATAACTTTCGGCTTGTGCTCAAGAACACTTTGGGCTAAACCGGTAAGAATTCGTTCCAGAAGGTTCTCCAACCGTCCATGGTATATCGCCAGTTTTGTTACCAAATGTAGCCAAATGGGTTATTTCCCGCGAAATGTGGCAACCATGCCTTCCTTGCTATTTTATGGCAACCCTAAAACTGCTTTGCGGGGAAGCCATCTTACCGCGCCTAAATTGCTTTATGAAATCTGGAAATTAGCATATTGTTACATTTCGTAATAATATGCTAATTTCTAGATTTCATAAAGCAGAATTTATTCAACTAATAACGGGCAAGCCCGCAAAGCTTTTCAAGTAAACAACTAATTCGTAAATAAATTTTTTGTTGCCAAATTAGCGTCTTGAAAGTTTTTAATTAATATTTACAAACCACCCTCAAAAATTAAAAAAAAAATTAATATCTCGGGCAAACCCGAGAAAACCAATTCGTAAATAATTTTTTTGTTGCCAGATTAGCGTCTTCAGTATTTTTAATTAATATTTCAAAACAACTCGCAAAAATCAAAAATTAATATCTCCGCCAAACCATCAAAAACGAATTCGTAAATAAATTTGCGAGCTTAAAACTTATATTTTTTTATTTACGCTATTTTAATTACTAATTATGCATTTTAAGTTACATTATTTCAGTTTAGTTTAAAATTATCCTACACTGAATTAATCATTTACTTGGCTATATTTGGCATTTGCTTAACTTTTTACTTGCCAAGTAATTGACAAAACACAAAAATTTGGTAACCCACACAAAATTCTAATATTTCTAAACAGGCAATGGCGTTGCAGAATTATAGGATTTGGGTTAAGATGAAGAATAAAAATGGTCGAAAAGACCTCCCACAATTTTTTGGAATCCGAGGGGGTACATCTTTCGAAAATCAACTCGCCTACGTTCAGAAGAAGATTATATCAAAAACAACAAACAGATACATGCACACAGATTTTTAACAGTATATATATTGTTACGAAATTTGTATTTAGATAACTAATCTTAGTAAAATTATAATTAATTATTTTTATTTCCTAGTGAAACGCAGCCCCAGACAAATATTGAGAGAAATCTATGCCGGAAAAGTAAAAAAATACAGAAGCACGTGCATTTAACATTTAATAAATAGGTACCTTTTTAATTTGTATTCAAATTGAATAATTGTAATTGACCACTATGTTAGCTGTACATTTTGCAGACACATGCCGTTACGAAGCAAAGTAATATTTATTGGCAAATTTTTGTATCGTTTACTTTCCACATGTATTCGATACTTTGAATAAATTAGCTGCTTGTGTAACAAAATAAACACTTCTGCATCCTAATTTTCTAAGAACCAAAACACAGCTAAGATCAGATTATTATGTGCACTGTTTGGCACGCTGTTGACCTTGTACTCAAATTTCGGTGGGAAATTTCAGAACCGTCAATAAATGATAATTTAATCTTCTTCAAGATTAATGAAAGAGAGAGTGTACGTGTCATGGTAACTAAGTAAAGTAAAGAAAACTGATGATTCGTGCCTGATCAAAGATTAATGAAAGAACTGGTCTATCTTGCTTAATATTCTTTCATCGCTATTTCATGCAAAATACGCCTACAGATCATTTAAGGAAATTAGGTTTTGTAGTTTTTCAAGAATTCGGTATCTGTCTCATGAAATTACTAATGAGTAAAACTCATCTTGGGGCTATTTATTAATAAACTAACATTGTAAGAGACAGTTTCAGATATATAGCACGTTTGAAAATTTTTTTCCTCCTCTTTCATTCCGATTTTTATCACAACTCAAAGATCTCAGTTCAAATCAGTACCAATAGTAACAATATGCAGTTGCAAATAATATGTTCTACTTAGGCAGATGTAAAATGCAGAGGGAAGTGCTCGATTGTTGCAGGGATGTCGGCGCTGTGCAGATAATTTTACATCTGTAACGCATTATTATGAATTAATGCGCAGGAACGTTTTTAAATTCTGATTTATGTTTGTCTTTATTGGTATTATTTTAGCCTAAAAGGAAATATCTTGATATTTTCACTATTGCAGAGTGTGATAACAATAATGTTTCTTATTATTTCATATTTACTACTGCAATAATAATGTAACCTATAATAATAATATAACTTTCTATTTAAACGAACCGGCTTTTCTTTACTGTAAATCTAATCTGTGTTTCTTAAAACTTCTTTTGGGAGTTCAAAAATAAATAAATAAATAAAACAGCGGAAATAAAAAAAACCTTTTTATATTTTTTTTTGTCACATAATGCAAACGTCTTACCAAACTATCTAGTTATGAACATAGGAAACGGATTATTATGTGCTTGAATTACGTTACTTAATTCTAAACTGGAATTTTCTGAAATCTAGGACCGAATATTGAAATGTATCTGTTAGTAAAATTGTAGAAAATCCCAAGATGAAGATATTAACCAAGGAGTAAAAAGCTGTTCTTATTTAGTTTTCATGGATAATGTCTATGCATTCATATTTGTTATTTGCCTAAATACTTATCAATGCGTTTTCTGTACGAAAATATCAATGGAAGCTTTTATCTCCTTACGTAGACTAGCACTTCTCGAACTGTTCTTTCATTTACCGACCTATAAATTACTTCAGAATGTCCGTTCGCGACTCTGACTAAAGTAAGACATACGTCAATCAAATATGAAAGTCAAAAACATTTATTGGGATTAAATAAAGTTAAAAAAGTTGTAAATACATTTCGCTATTAATCGTTTAACAATGAGGCCACCTACCTAAAACGACATGCACTTATCATAAACTAAACATGAATCTTAACACAAAAATGCAGATCAAGTCTGACCTAAGCAACTATAGAAAGTATTCACGTATCACTTAGGATGACACAAAATCCTTTAAGAACACTGAGCACTTTTCTAAAACAAACTAGTTGGCTCTATGTAGACAATCATGAACGGCAGCTAGAGAAACTCTCCACGCAGGCAGAGGGAGTTGTAATTTACCTTGAATTTAATAAATCACTTTTGCATAATCTTCTGCTCTGAGGGAATATTTGACGGGAAGATAGGACAGTGTTTAGATGAAATTTAAAAGATGATTAATTTAATTAAATATTGCAGGCTCTTGAGGTGTAAAATATAAGAGTATTATAACATTTCCATCATTGGCTTCTTAGTGACAAATGTTGATATCAAACTCTGAAGAGATATTTTTATATAAAACTTTATCTTCAGGATTCATACATCCTTCAAAAAAAGGTTTTATTTGAAAATTGGTGAGACATGGCAGGTGTAGGCGTGCGACTTTTATATCTATCTACCGAGTCTTTTAAGCCTGACAAGGATCTGAGGAAGATACCTCTCGTGTGTCTGTTGTAACTGAAGGACCCAGTCAGGTCTTTTTATGCAATAAAAATAATTGGACGAATAAAATATTCAAATTTTATGGTTCCAGTGCACAATTTTAATTTAATAGTCCCAATTTCAAGTTTTTATTGAGCTAAAAATCTTACGTTTTTGATTGTAAGGTTATTGTAACTTTTTAAAATGAAGCAGTGATAACCATAACTCAGTAACTGAGTTACGGTTACCATTGCATCAATGTGTGAACTACATAAGTGTATTATTACATATTTCTGTATTAAAAATATCTTTCACATGAAATACTTGCGTTGCTTTTAAAAAGACAGAAGAATAAAATATTGATAATTATATGTAACTTAGAACACAGTTTGGTTAAAATTATCTTCAGTAAAAAGTAGTTTTGAGTTTCAGTTGTTGCTATGCTGAGTAAAGAGAAATGATAAAATTTCTGTCCGATATTTTAAGTGCAATTGAATCTGAATGCTGAAATGATTGCTGATTAATATTGTTAACAATAATTACTTCTTTCGAAGAGAATACTTTGCAAAGATTACACTAGCGTACAGTTAAATCAATAACGTTATTCTTTCTTTTAGCGAAAAAGAATACTTTACTCTAATTACCTTGCTTCTAAACTTTTGCATTTTGACTTAAACATTGTTTATAAAAATAATACTTGAAGTATAACAAATTCTCTACGTGATCTCGGTTGCAGAAATAGCAATGCATAAGAAAAGATTTAAAATATCGTACAAATGTATGTTGCGAAGTAAATCAGAAAGTCTTTGCTCATTACTTTTTGGGAGCCTACTGACTATCGATTAAACAGTGTTCTATTATTTTGCTGACACGTTAAAACTTCACTGAAGCATTTTTGTATGCGAGTATTTTAATGCACGCATAAAAAGGAGTATTGAAAAGTTATATAACGTATAAATAATCGTAGCCCATCCTCAAGCTATCGTTTCAATAAATAATGCGCTGTTTTAATATAAGAGACATATAAATGTTAATTGTACATTGCTCCATTTACATATAGGGAAGCATTCATGTGTAAAAAGAAAAATACTGGTTGTAATTGGAAACAATATTAAATATCGATTTTTGTTTCTATATCTAACATACTTGTTAGCGCATTAAAGATAAAATCAAATCTGAAGTTAAATTTCATTTTGAGTAGTATACATACGTTGAAGTAAATTTTATTAACTCATCGTAAATCAGGAAAGCACGATAAAAGTTTTCTAAATTATATTTAAATGAATTCTGTTATCGTTTCGATTTTGATTAATAAAATGCCACTAGTTATTTCAGACATACTTAATATTAATTTATTTATTTGTTAGAAAAACCATGATGGAACACAAAACGTAAAATACAATAAAATAGCTTATATTTTGTATACCCTCTTAAGTGAAACATCTAATAGACGAAAGAGAGGCAAATGCTCACTTTGACTGTTTGCTGTTTTCAGCGCTCAAAGGTATTCTTATTTTTTCTGCAAAGCTTCGTCTATTCATTTTCGTATTACATCATACAAAAGATGCTACAGTTTCACATGAAATTCCACTAAAATTATTTACCTATACAAAAATTCGTAACATAGTCTCCGTCCCAAGGAAGTTAGAAGAGTTAGATGCAAAATTATGCATAACTTCTAATCGTGTCTGGATATCTTGGATGTACTCCTCAAATAATGAAGGCGCTTTCGGAGGGCGATCAGATCGCAAGGCAGACAAAGGTTCCAACCGAAGAGCATTTGGCAGTCGCGTGGACAGCACTGCGGCAGCAAGTAAGAATACAGGTTACGTCTTGCCCTAATCCTGTTGGTTTCTGGAAGCAATCAGCGAGAGATTGTTATGTATGGTTTGATTAAACTTCTCTACCATGCTCTGTGACTGCGTATATAAATGTTGTAGGGTTTCTATTGGTTATTTAATCTATTATTCAAATTTTTGTTATCTTTCCTGAACTCCTCAACTTCCCCTCGCATTTCCTCGCCAGAATGTAAATTTAAGTAAAGTGGGTAATTAAACGGGGGAATTTGGGTGTTTATTCAGAGCATGTCTTCGCTAGCCAACGCACATTTTGTTTCTGATCTTGCGGTTACGCTTATACGCCCTTTGTCCAGTTTTGAATAATTGTCACACCTGTTAGGTTTGTCGAGTTAAACGAAGTTAGCCGTAAATTAATGTGCTAATCCTGAACTGTTTTATTTACAATTGAATGGACTTTTATAATAACGTTAAGTTCCACCGCAAGTTGTCGGTGTTATTGTGAAGCACAAAGTACGTGCCTTTTCTCTTCATAGTTGAAAAACATCAAGGGTTATTTTCACCCTTCTTCTGTGCTGGTATTTCTTCATGCCTGTGCGAGAGTTCGCCAAGTTCATTAGTAGGATCTAGATTAGTTTATGTGGCCTAAGGGGACTAGATCGTATAAAGTGTCGTTTGGGTTTTATCTATGCCGGGTAGTTTACAGAGTTCTTTAATTACAGCCGAATTGAAATTCCTTCCTTAATCGGAATGTAAATAAAGGGGCACTCTAAACCTGAAAATTCAATTTTGTAGCCACGTTAGTGTTGTCAACAATTGGCATGTAAACTCATTTGGACGCTGTCCTGCGTTACCCTGCAGATTGTGTTCGGTGATGAAATCGACATCGATGGAACGCTTAAGTTAACATCGCATTTGAAAGTGCCGCCTACTATCACACGGCATGTGTGGCAGATATTTCAGACCCTCGCATACTCAGATAAGATGTCTTAAGAAAATACACTTTTACATTGGATTTTTTTAGGAAAAATAGCGAACTGCGTTCTGCCTCTGAGGACATAACCCTGCAATCTTACAATATTTTATTAGCACTCTTGGTCTCTTTAGACATTTAATGTTACATTATACAAAAGATACTACAATTTCACATGTAATTTCGCTTAAGTTATACACATATATATTCCAGTTCGTAAAAATATTAGAACAAACATTAATTAATGCTTACAAATATTAAGCTTTCATTTTGTGAAAGGTTTTCTTGACCAGAAGAATAACTCTGAGCTATTGTTTTAAAACACAATTGCGAATATGAAAGGAACAGTCAGATTTATTCTCAAGTTAAATAGATATAGAAATCCCCTGCGCAACGTACTGCAGAAAATATTAATGAAATGATCAGACCGTAATAAAAAAAAAGTGGTGCACATGAATTTTATTTAGAAACGGTTACCATGTTTTGATTGTCAGAATATGAGTTAATGATTTCTAGTACTTTACTTCGAAGGGTGAGTGGACTGCACTACATGTCATTACTTTAAATGAAGTAGATAAATTTGGGTGTATTTTTTTTTTTTTTACAAAATTTATATTTGATTAACACTTGTGTAGATTTTGTATACTCATGTATTACCTTAACTTGTGTATTTTGTTGCATAATACTGAATTTTACTCGGAGAATTACTTAGTGTAGAAATTAACTCGAGTTAAATTTACTGCTAGCTGTACCCGTAATATGAAAGTTACATTATTCTAGCTTTCCATCACAGAAACTTATAATAAGGAAAACTTTAAAGCGTAAACTTTAGTAGTCAGAGTTAAATGTTATCAGCCTAATTTGTATCCGAAAGCAAGGGAACAGAGTTAAGTGAATGTTGGTTAAAAACTACATTGCCCTGAAATTAAAAGTCACTTCCGCTGAAATAAATAACATTTCAAAACTATTATTGTGTCATATGGTTGCCTCAGTCACATAATAATGTTACAGATGTTTGATTTTGCCATCAAAAATACCATACGTAATGCATAAAAAAGTCGTTTCAGAATTAACTCAATAAATAATATTGTATCATATAGGAAAAAAGTGGTTAAACGTTTAGGCACACTCGAAAAGAAGACAACTTATCTAATCATTAAAAGAAAAGAAATAAAAGTGCCTGGAATCTCTTGCATTGGAAAGGCGAACATTTTGCAGTGACATGATCTAATTTTTGTATCTGATGGTAATCCAAACAAAATTTAAAAAAAAAAAAAAAAAAAAAATTAACTATTCAATATAAGATTTTCACGCTGATTTGAAACAATATACTGTTTTTTTTTTAATTTTATATTTAATTTAAAGCAATTTCGTAAGTATAATAACTACCTGAGAAATAAATTTCTGATTAGCTATTTTTTTACTCCTAACATAATTAGTGTACAATTAAAAATAACATTCCAGATTGATAGAATACATTAATTTTATGATGGTGGTTTCAGAACTTTGTGAAAAGATTTCCTTCTTAAATACCAGCGTAATGACGACTCTATTTAATCCTTAGTGCGTTTTTACAACTTGTGTAAACATATTCTTTAAAGTAAGATACTTCAAATATCTTATATCACATAAAAAATATTCAGTGATATATTTGGTAGTTTATGTACATTGTTTATTAATAATTTTCAGTAATTTTTAGTAGGCTATTCATAATATATTAGATACCATGAGTTTCATAGCGTATTTCTGTACTCACAGGCACTGTATATATTTGTGTTTTGCTTTTTGCATATTTAACAATAGCAATCTGCTCCAAAATTTCTTAAAGAAAGATACAAAATAAGTACATTTATATATTATCAACTAAAAATCTTTATCTATTTCTTTGTCTTTGAAGTTTTTCTCATCTGAAATCCTTAATATGAGGAAGTAGGTAATAGAATGACGTACCATCCGGAAACTGAAATGAATTCTGGAAACGATAAAGAAAGATTTCTGAAAATTAAAGAAAAGGTAGATTAGTTAAGATTATGATACCAATTCGATTCAAAGCTGCACCTTCGTCTTAGAAATTCTCGTGGGCATATGGCCAAGAGATGGGATTATTAAATTAGTATTCAGCATGTTTTCCACATAATTTTAGAAGACAGTTGGCACGTTCACTTATTCTCTTATGTCTAGAGTTTAATTGAAGCCTTAGTATCTATAGAAAGTGCTTCTAAGTAACCATCAGCAACTCCCAGTGGTTACCCAAACACCCAAGTTGGAACAATATTCCAAATCGAGTGAAAAAGGAGCCACAGTCACAAGCCGATTGATAAAAAACATATTAATCCTACTTGGGCATGAGCCAGCGGTTAAGACCTCGCAATCTATATAATAGCAAAAATGGCTTCTTCAAGAACTAAAGGATTTAAAGAAAGACCAAAAGCACCCAGCAAGCAATGTTTCAGGCGCTTAGACAGCTACAGGAATACCGCTTGCCTGGGAAAAGAAACTAACGTTTTAGAAAAATCTAAAGAAATGCTGCGATTTCTGAGAAGTAAAAAAATAATTTGTTTTGATCATACGTTTACTAAACAGAAATCTAATGATTTTAAGCCATTTTTGCACAAATTCAAGCAAATAAATGTAATTGAAAATATTTTTTGTTTCTACCAACATAGAACAATTAGGTTTCTTCTAACCAATTTAAATTTAAATACTGTTCAATGAAATTAAAAAGAAAATTTCCATTTATTATTGAGTGTTAGAAATTAAGGCTCATACTGTAACAAAGTACTTAAATGAACTTTTAAAAGGTAAAATCGGGATTTGATTACCTTGTTAATGACAATAAAGGAACGATTTTTAAGAAGAACTGGAGAACATTTGCGTCGCACGTGAAGAAATCCACAAAATATACATTGCGTCCAGTATTTCCGCCAGAATTTGAACTTGGGTCAAACAATCAGAGTTCAATAATCCTCTCGGCTGCAGTTATGCATGAGACTGAAAACCAGAATAATTAATTTTTCTTAAAAATACATTAGGAATAATGAAGTCTTAATCCAACTAATGTTAAATTCTGAATTAGATCTTAAATTTATATGTAAAAATTACTGAAAAAATAAGATTTTCAGCATATTTTCCGTTTACTTTTCAATGACTTTTTTAGTTTTCAAAAGTTTGCAGTTGCCTGTGGATCTGACATAAGATGGATTCAACCCAAAATGTCTTACTTATGTAAGTAGGAACTGGATTCTCAATTTATTTGGAAGGCAATACCTTAGAATAACATCTTTGCTTTCCAACAAGATATCAACAGATATAGAACAATGGAGTTCATTTTTAAACGCAAACTTCGGCAATCGACAAATGTTTGAGGCTTCCGACATTATTTGTTTTATTTAATTTCCTCAGATCACCTACAATAATGATTAATGCTATTATTGGAATTTGAGGTCTGAGGCTTCATACATTTTGATTCCACTACACTTCGAAGCAGAATTTGGACTTGATACGTCGTAGTAGACTAGAATTATCTTCCCTAAATACCGAGTATCTTTAATGAAATTGTATCGAAAGCTTCAAAGAAGATTTTTAGGTCAAGTTTAACTCCTAAAATACAATGGACAATATGTAAAGTGAACTAAAATCTGTATTAACAGTTTTGGACTATCTGTTGATCTTACATTCATTTACAAATGCTGAGAATGTTTATGATGTGAAAAATTCTCAAATGGAAAGTTTCTCCATTTACAATAACATATTTTTAATACCTTAGTAGGAAATATGATTACATTTAAAGACTTTTTCTAACATTTTACTCGTTTCATATAGCTTACAATCATCAAATCTATTCCCAAAATGCATAGTTACCTGTTATTTTTAACACCACTGCTTGCCCAGTAATTACGTTTTCGACGTATATTGTGTATATGTCACAAAACTTAGGGATTTCAAAATGGCATCCATTTATTTGAAAAATTACTTATTTACTCCTGTCGAAAAAACCAAGCTTAACGCAAAGGAGAAAAAGAAATCGTAATTAATTTAATGGATATGGAAAAATAAATGAAACCTTGCGTTAGGCAAACAAATAAGTAATGTTGGTTTGGAAAGATGGATTCATGAAGCGCTTTTAATTGCATTTGAATGAGATTTCTTTTTAAATTTACGCTCAATTTTTACTTGAGTTTTCAAGCAACACACGGCTTGTAAAAACAGTGCATAATTATAGTTACCATTCTGCGAAAGAGCTCCATATGAATTACAGATTCATTTTTCAACTTGCCACAGACTGAAATCATGCGTTCCATAATATATTTTGAAAAAATTATAAAAACTAACATAATCAAATTTAAAATAATAATAAATGCAGTTCGTGATCAAAAGGCGAGTACTGAAACTTAATGTATGGCTTAATACTGTAAATCCTCTAAATATACATATATGCTAAAAATTAGTTAATGAAAATTGATAATGTATAATTAACTTTCCCCTCTAACTGTTGTGATTAGTGACAAGGATTTTACTTACGTTACAATTTGCTTGCAAATATATCCGTTAAACTTTATTTATTAAGTTAAAACCTCACTTAACACTAAAGTCGCAATTCTGAGAATGTAACAGAATGTTTAGATTTACTACTGATCTGCGTTTCAAAATATTAAATAGCTATTTGAAGGTCTGCGCTGAAGAGTAATGTGAAAAATTAAAATTCAGTAAATAAATTCCTACATTTAATAAATTGAAAATAGAAGTGGAGTGAATCCTAAATTTTCTTTATTACGAATCCTGAAATGTTCTCAAATTTTTCGAATCTCTAATACCTTAAATTCTTCATATGAAAGTAACAAAAACGGGGGGGAAACTTTCTTTCTTGATCTTAAAGTTTTTAGCAAAACAATATTTGAAATTTTAGTTTAAAGAAAAAGAAATTTAGGAATACAGTTACTAAAAATACTCACATTTTTATTATAATGAGATAAGTAAAATTTAATAAAAAAAGAAAACATAGGAAAACATGAAGCGACTGCATCATGAGATTGCTTTTCAACTGCATTTAAACTAAAACCTTCGATTCCTGCTCCAAAATCACGACGTCAAATGACTACAGAAAGAGAAAACATCCAACCCTACAAATTCATTCAGGTTGGAAGGGCTCTATAATAGCATTCTTTTTTACACCTGTATTGAATACAATCCACCTTCTTTTCCGGAATATTTACTCCCTCAAGCATTTAACACCCCCACACATATTGTTCCCCTTATCGCTTATGAGTGCGGTTTACCATTGTTCGAAAGACTAGGATAAAGGTTCGACTAAGTGACCTCAAAAGATGAGAAAATTTCCCATGTATCTTTTAGGTTTGTTCGTGAAGAATTGGGTTTGCGTTATACGGCAAATATACCTAAAAATTAAAAAAAAAATGTAGTTACAAATTATAGATACGTGTTATACACTGGTGCGGGTTATACGCCGGAAAATACGGTATGTATAAATTTGCAAGAAAGACACAAAAGTATGTAAATTATAATTCAAATTAGCAATAGGCTCCTGATGTTTAAATTTGATTTGTTTATTTCCGTTCTCTACTCAAAACATAGTAATCTCTTTCCGATCTGTGTCATTTCGATACTTATCAATGTCATATTAATCTTACATAACGCTGGTGATGTGAATCATGCTGAATTAAGCTAAAACTCAAATAGCCAATAATAATATATTACAGCAGTAAGCCAATCAAATTCGTTGATAACTGAAACTAACTCATTCTGAATTAAGACTTATCCAGAGCACAACTTTCTGCTTTCTACACATCGGCTTAGCAATACTCCTGTATGCTGCTCTCTTCTTACTGAAAATCTATCAGAAATGTAAACGCTTTGAAATAGGCACAAAATAGAGTGGCTTCTTGTTTGTGGTCGCAGCGTGCTTTTTGAAATAAAAATAAATATATAGCGTGACTCGGCTGATAAGGTTGCTGTT
This sequence comes from Stegodyphus dumicola, assembly GCF_044657685.1. Classification (NCBI taxonomy): domain Eukaryota; kingdom Metazoa; phylum Arthropoda; class Arachnida; order Araneae; family Eresidae; genus Stegodyphus; species Stegodyphus dumicola. The sequence goes on along the minus strand of NC_140779.1, from coordinate 119,549,966 downwards.
CATTACGGATTTAACATTATGCCTTCTATGCTATCAATGCTTCTACATCATTATATCTTATTGCTTTATTACATATGCATATTACATGCTTTATTACATTGAACTAGTGTACTATTTTTATCTTATATGCCATATGCACGCATTGTTAGTATGCGTATGTATATGTAAATGCTGTTTTCTAAATAATGGTGGGCGTGGTGCTGTACTGATTCACCACTATGGTAAAGGGACAGTGCCCACGTCCCTCGTCACTTATCACTTTTCACTTACATATGTATATACCTATTCTCTTACCCGGTTGATAAAGTATCCATTTTTTACTTTAAAAATAATTGAAGGATGTTGTTCTTATATTCCGGTTAAGGTTTATATGCCTATGTGAATACAGTATTTTATGCGGTAGTTTAACAATTTAAATTTGTAATTGCGGCTAGGCCTCATGGGGCGGTTACTTGTTTGTATTTGAAATGCTAAGTAGTATGTATAGTGAAGTAACCCATTTGGTGCACCAATTTCAGTGTATTTTTGCCCACTTACACCTAAGAGTATTTGATGTTCTAGGTTTGTCTGTAGTTTACAATTTTTAGTGAAGGTGTTTTGAGTTTTTATGTAGTTTGGCCTTTTCGCGAGGTGAGAACAGAATTGATCCAATGAGGAATACATCTCTAATAAAATTCGAGGAAATAAAGTTTAAATGAAGTGCCCCTAAAAATGTGCATAATTTAGTAAGCTGTACAAGGAAGTCATATGATGTCCACATCAGGGTTTTTTTAGAACAGAATTCCTATAACGAAAGAATTGCCGATAACCAAATTTCCGATTTATGAATCTTTCTTTTGTAATGGATGGAATTAAGTGAAGTGAATATCCCAGACCTTATTAAATATATGCGTATATTTATGAACAAGACAGATTAGAATAATTTATATCATATTTACTTGCAACTTCATGACCTGAATTTTGATCACCACAAGCACCAAATATGTCAAATACGATATTCATGAAAATAGTTTATCTTTTTTTGTCTAGTACATAATTAAATCGCAGTTTCAAATTAGATTAAAAGAAAGATAATTTCTGTACATGGTAGTTAACTAATGTTCATGGCAGTAATTTAAATGATAGAATTAATTTAAAAGCTAACATTGTATAGTTGATAAATTCAGTATCCTTGTGGAAATTTAGGAGTTCACGTTTCATAAGTGCGTTAATATCTAACAAATTCTTTTAAAAGCAATATTTCAAGCATTCGGAAAATCTATTGTTTTATAGTTTGTTATTGAAATTTTTATTTATTCGTGCAGTGTGTTTAATTAAAAACAGCTGATGTTGATACCACATGATTTCCTTCTAAGGCCCATTAAATTATACAAACACTTACTTCATTGAAATTTATTTCCTCGAATTTCATCAGACATCTATTTCTATTCAATCAATTCAATTCTCACTTTGCGACAAGGCCAAAATATATAAAAATCAAAACATTTTCATTAAAAATTGTAAAATACAAGAAAACATAAAGCGCCAAATACAGTTAAAACAGTTAAAAATTAATCTTTCTAATTAATATCAGAGTTTTCTATGCAAAAATAAGCAATTAGATCAGCGGACAGGAAGGCAAAATTTATGGTGCACAACATTTAAAAATTAACTTTAGTCCTATTGGGCAAAATGTCACTGAAGCTGAGCATCAAGACTTAATTCACTACTCGTAAACAGATGGTCGTCTCGTTAAACCTAGCTACAATTAAACTTTTAAATTGTTGATAATTCTACACCTATTACATGCAGATTACCTAACCGCATAGAAACCTAAAGTGGAACATAAAAACAACGTAATTTAACCCCGTTTAAAGCAAAAAATCCCAGTTTACCAACATATAAGAATAAAAATACTGAGCTCAGCGAGCCAGGTAACAATTTCCAGAAAATTTAATAATAATTTTTCGCTACAGAATTAACAAACATATATCGATCAAATCACACAGATTAAAGAAACGCATTATAACAAAATACGGTAGAAGAATGTACTGAGAAAGTCATTATATTTTATTACTACACCTCAGATCTAAGCCATTGACATATGAGTAACACTTCGTGTTCTGTAGAGTCATTAAACTTGTTTGAAACAGGATGTGTGAAAAATGTGCAATGTCATGGCCGGGACTCGAACCTGGACCTCACGAATGCAAGCCATGTCTGCTAACGTTACACCACGAAGATATACTGGAAGAAAGGAGAAAATACCTCATAGTGCTATATAGAGAAAGTAAAGAAAATATAACTTCAGAGAAAGAAGTTTTAATGCAGACTAAAAATAATATTGATTTTTACACACCATGAAATAAAACAGCTCCTGCTTTTAGTTTAAACTCCAGAAATATCAAATATCATACTTTTATAATTTTTTTATATCAGAAACATCAGAAACAGATCTTGATTTAAAGGCAAAAGTGCTCCAAATCATATGAAAAGGAAACATCTTCTTGAACAGAATGGTATTTTCTCTAACACATTTCTTTCCAACATTTTCCGTTTTTGTGGATTCTATCGTGGGAAAAAAAAATATCTTCCGCATTTGTTTCAACGTGTTTTTACAAAGATAAAAAAAAATTCAGCAGCCAAAGATTTTAGAATGATTTAGAGGAAAAGAAATGCTTCCAAAAATCATAACTCCCGAACAGCAAAAATAAATCTATTGCCAGAAGGAAAAGAATGAAAAGTATGATTTTCGCCGATTCTTTTTTTTAATATTAAAAACGGAGTAAGCTTTGGTTACATGGAGTTCCCTGAGTTGTTTCCATTTGTCTCCCTTGAATAAAATTGTTTCATCTTTTGTTCGAAATTTTGCTGATGCCAAAATGCATATACTTCAGACTTTTGATACGTGTTTTCAATGCACATAAATGCACTTGCGACAAGACTAAAATGTTCTTTATGCTGAAGGTGATAAAGTGTTTCCGGATGGATTTGTGTCACTATTCTGTGACGACTGCAGTTGAAAAATTATTACTACTTTTATATAAAAAGTCATTGCAGTTGACAAGTAACTCATTAATTGAGATGAAATGTCGATAACAAGAGTACATCATACACATCTGCTAATATTTAAACCATGATACCCCAAGTTTTATACATCTCTAAGATCGGATCTAGGAATAAATCTGCATGTAGACTTTTCTCTTTTTTGGTAGCTTGAAATTATATCAATTATAACTGTGTCTGGAATAACAACATAGTTTCGAAAAGGTTATAAAACAAACTATTTATTTAATCAGACTTTTAATATAAACGCGGGTCTCGTGCTTAACAAAACAACCACTACTTGTGGCTAAGTAACTGTCAGGTTCGAACTAAAACTGATCTAGTAATTAAAGACTTCACAATTTATTCAACACGAAGTTGGCTCAGAAATCTTTCACTGGCATAACAATTTAAATTTCGGCGACTCTAACACAACCGCCTAAGAACTGCAATCTAAGAGCTAGCGAATCCTTGCAAAGTGGCCTCGAGAGGCAGAAACGCACTCTGTCTCACAATCCGAAAAGCCACCAGCGGCCGAACGGTAAAGACGCTGAACACCGGTAGTTCGGGCCGAGGTTCGAATCCCGCGAACGGGCTGGCTGCATGGGCGTTTTCGTGGTTTTCCCCATGTGTAACATGTATACGAGCCAGTTTCTTTAGAAAGTCCTTCCCGAAGACATCCCTCCCTTTAGGCAGATAGCCCTCGCATGCTTTGCCATAATTGAATAATCCAATCCAGTCCAATCCACAATCCCGAGAACATCATCTTAATTAAGACACAATAACACGCCGAATAAATACTGATTCAGAAGTCAAACAACAAAAATCAGCGTTAATTCACAAAATTTTCACAGGACTAGTTTCGAACCATCATCTTCAGCTGCAAAACCGCAAAATGATTTTGCGGTTTTGCAGCTGAAGATGATGGTTCGGTAAAACCATCGAAACTAGTCCTGTGAAAATTTTGTGAATTAACGCTGATTTTTGTTGTTTGACTTCTGAATCAACATCATCTTAATTACTCTCAAACTAATTTCCACTCTGGTAGGAAAACGGAAAGAAAAGTGACAGTAAAGGATGAAATTATAAATAACTGGTTGCACAAAATTTAAATAACCTTAGAAGTATAACACTCGCCTTCTCAATAATCAGGAACATAATCATCCGAATTCTAATCGACAAGCATAATCGCCAATTAATAGTAAAGGATAATAATGATCAGGTTACTGGTAAGAATAATAATCATCGTAAATCGTTAGAATACTAATCGTTTTATCAGCAATCGTGTTTTCAGTTCTCAATGACTAATCAAGATTCGCTTTATTACCTAATTGCCTCTGCAACTCGGTGGATTAAAGCAGCATTTCTAACCTGCAATCCTAGACAATCCTAGACAATCATCCTAGGCATTTCCCTCCTGAGATCTTACTGCTTATTAATATAGTTACAAAAATGCCCAGCCGCTGTTATATAGCTTCCCCGCAGAGTGGGTTTAGGGCTACAAGGAAAAGCAGGGTGGGATGGCCAGATTTGGCACGAAATTGCCCAGTTGGCGACATTTGGACACAAAATTGACGACGACATCAGAGGGAGCGAGAACAGAATGAATTCTTACCGTTTTTTCCCAGAATGTTCTCGAAGACAGGTCAAAAGCTATATATGCCCTTCATGTATGTGGAGTAGCAGTTTTATCGTGAAGAGTATCTTGAGTGTGTTGAGTTCAGTAGTAGTGCCTTAAGATTAGCTTGAGAGCGACTGAACTAGTCGGGAGCCGCGCTTTTAGTACTTCACCGTTAAAGCCTGATAGCTGGAGGCTGTGTTACGGATTGCTTCAGCTTGCTTATAATAGTTTTTAGACGATTGTAACGCGTCTTTGAAACTGTCCTGTGAAATAACTGCGAATAAATTGTGTTTTGATTTTTCTTCAAGTGTTGTCATCAATCACTCCAAATCCACGATCTCGTAGAACGCAAAAATATGTTTAGCTATATTTCAGATAATAATTAGGTGAACTAATTTATTATAATTTTCTTAAAGACTCCACTAAGCCTCAGTCAAAAATCTCGAATTTTCTAAACATATTAAATTAATTCTTATGACAGGAAAGAAAAAAGAAGTTCTATGTATAACCGAAGAAAAGAAGAAACAAATAAACGTAAAACGAATATGAAAATCCTCAAAACCGAAGTCAAGCACTGTAAACTAATAGAATGGTAATTTTTGAAGAAAGTATAGGAAAGCGAATAGGAAACATACACATAATTTAAGTATTATTTATTTCACATGTACGTATCGTAATGCATATTTATAATATTGCATTGGTTTTGCTGTAATAATTTTTATATTGCAATAGCGTAAAAAATTGTTCTGCCGTGTTTGTACAATAGAAATGTATTGCATGCTGAAATATTTAGGCTTTCGTTTTTAACCATGCCTACGAAAGTCGCAAATTTTATGTAGCTTCTTTTGATGCATTTATCAATTATAGCTAAATGCAGGTAAATCTGCATAAAACAGATTTTATGGTTCCGAGAAAATTTGAATTGTAGAAGAATCGCATTATAAAAACCAAAGAAATAGTTCAAAAATTTAGTTAGGTAACATTAACAACAAAAGTTTTTGTCGAAAGTTTAACAAATACGTTTATCAAAATAGTAAACTCTGACTTAGGTATGTTTAATTTTAATGTTAGAATGTTAGAATTTCTTTTCTTCACTGCGGTTAAGCTCAATCAAACGAAAGGGAAATATCTGCGTCTTCTCAATAATCTACGGAAATATAATGATAATTTTCAATCTGATTCGCGTTATTCCTTAATTTCAAAAATTTCAAAAATTTTATGCATGTCGCCATTTTCATGTCTATTTCTTTATTTTTAGGAAAACGAAAAGTTAAACAATACCTTAGTCAAAATCACTGAGTACTAAATACATAATATTTCAGTCGAAAACCCCATGGATTTTAAGAAGTAAAACCTCCATGACTGTTAAACACATTTAAGGAACAATATAATTTAAAATGCTTTTATGTCAAGTCTTCAGTTATTCGAAATAACAAGATTATGAAATATTTTTAAAAGCGCTTTACTACCTAGCCGAAAGCTCAATCTATATTCAAATGTGAAAGAAGTATACCTCAAGAATCTTAAAAAAATATACTTATTGTAATTCAATTCCTGATACAATGAAATCGTGTTATATGTGGTGTATTTAGCTATGGTACACTAGGGATATCTGCCTAGGGGGAGAGATACCTTCGTGGAGTACTTTCTAAGGAAAACTGGCTTGTATACACGTTACACAGGGAGAAACCCCCGAAAACGCTCATGCAGCCAGCCCACTCGCGGGAGTCGAGCCTCGGACCGAACTACTAGTATTCAGCGACTTTACCGCTCGGCCGCTGGTGGGCCCGAAATCGTGTTATTGAGAAACAGTCTTACAATGCATCACAGTTACGTAAACGCACAGCGAAACGGTTTTGTAAAAATATCGTGCTCTATGGGTGCTTCCAAATTCTCTAGTGTGATAGAAACAGTGTTAGATATCGTGTCATACAGGGGATATTTAGAGTTTTAATAAAGCGACACGCATCATCGTATGAAATTACGAAAATTCTTTATCTGCTTCAAGCTTCGTTTCGTCTTATATTTCATCACAGCTGTACGAGAAGTTTCAGCACATTCAATTCTCTTCATTACTAAAACTGCAAAGGCAAAAGGGAAAAAATAATAAGAAAAGTATGGCTCGTGTTTCACAACATCTGTTGCCGAAACCTTTCTCCCTATACGCAAAATGTGAGAACTTAACCAAGTACCTTGAATAATATAATACCGCTAACAATTTTAGTTTTGATAAAGTAAAGTGGGAAGTGCTGCCATGGTAACGAGAGGATGTAAACGAAATTTAGTTGTGTTGTTGTTGCGGTTTCTTCCTGAAATATCACGGCGTTTAGATTTTTTCCTTTTCCTTTCCTGTCAAAGATGGCAGCACCGTAACAGCTCAAAAAGATACTGGAACTTTATGCAGATTTAGCATGTTTTTATTTTTTTTTTTATTTTTACTGAAAGGGTTTCATTTTTTGCTCATCTTATCTTCTGTATCATGAAATTTCTTTCACAAGTTTTCATAAATATACAATACTTTGAACAACGCATACAAAAACGTAAATGGCAGGCATTTTTAAATTGATTAAGGTACCTAACTATTGTCTGGAAAAGCGTAGTTTTGTCTCAGCCAGCTTAATGAAAGCCCGTTTTAATGTATCTTTGAAATTATGATCTATATGTGAGTTACTTGAAACTAATACAGTTAGCAATATTTTTAAAGTAATAACAAGAAAATCAATTAATTTTTAACATGAGCTGCAAAGTTTAAAAAATATGTTTTTAACGAATATATATAAATATACTCATACATGCATACATGTACATGTGAATATGTATGATCTCTAAGAAGAGACGATTTTTTTTTGGGGGGCGGATGGTGATGAAATCCAAATCTCGCTTTAGTCATAGCTTTAGTCAAAGGTTGTTTCTCAGGACTGGTGCAAAATTCCCGCCTGGGTGTTTGATTAAAACATTTTTATTTTTATATAAGCGATCATTCAGAAATACGCATCTGGTTAAAGCTGATACATTACTAGGGGTGCTAAACCCACCGCACGATTTCTATATGTTGTTTACATTTCAGATGATGAAGACAGAAGGCAAAGCGAGAGACGTGGGTTACTCAGATGAGAGCAGGCAAGATATTCACTATTGTCATATTCATAATTGCAATGTCTATTATGTATATTCTGAGCAGTGATTGTGCTAAAGGTGCTGCAGTGCAGAGAGACTGCAAGGAAGGCGTGACGTAACGTGTGGCAGAGGTGCGCAGCAAAGCATAACTTTTGAAGCGGGGCAATGCTTTTAACGAGACTTGTACACATTAAAACCTATAAGATCTTCGAGAAATACGCAAGAAAAGGGATAACTTTTTCATTTTAAAAGCAATTACTTCCAATTTTTTACAGCTGACTTCATAATATAGCTGCTTTGGAAACTAATAACCAGAAAGTTTGTGTTGCCGCAAATAGTTTTATAATTTAAACTGCTTTGTGACAAAATTTTTTATCCCCTCACGTCATGTTTCCACCTTGCGCGCACAATTTAAAACATTACGTTGCATAAATAAATTCCATAATTAATATATAGCTTTTATAACATTTTAAAACTACCGTGAATCAAAGATCCTAAGAATTTCATGTTAAATTCTTATTTTATTTGGAGTTGAGTATATAAAATGTATTTAATTAAAAACATCTGTAATGTTTTCACGCATAAAATTTTTTAATATTAAAATATTCATCAAAAATTTTAATGAGTTAGAAGATAGTGCCCATAGAAAGAATTCCATCAAATTTGAAGTATTTTAGCCATTTTTAAAATATCATGCGCGCAAGGTGGAAACATGACGTGTACGCATAAAACATTTTGTCACAAAGCTGACTAAATTATAAAAATATTTGTGGCAACACAAACTTTCTGGTTACTAGTTCCCAAAGCAGCTATATTATGTAAGAGGAAGTTATATTGCGTAGCAGGTGGACGCATGCGTGCGATGTTATCGTTATGTGATGATCTGTAGATGCTTTGTTTTCTTTACGTATTTTCGACGAAGGCGTTTTCAAACTGCGAAGTTTTTTATCGCTTTATTTTCGACGGCGATATTTTGTACTGCGATGTTTTCTTTTATTTTATTTTCTGCCACGATTGTTTGTACCGTGACATTTTCATCTTGCGTTGTTTCCTTCATGAAGTATTCGTCCGCGAAATTTTGCCACAAAGTTTTCGGGAGTAACAGTATGTAGAAAACAGTATTGTATTAAAAATGCATTCTGAATGCATATTCTGACTTGGATCCCACAAACAGAATAAGTACTAATATCAAGCAAAGGCCTAATACGTTTAATAGCAAAGTACACTTTTTTGTACACAAAGTACACATACAAATGTTTTTGTGTTCCTCGATCGATCATTGTTTTCGAGGTTTTGAATTTTGAAATTGGGGACTCTTTTGCTGGAACCCTTTAATTACCATACTGATTCTTCGCAAGTTGCATATAATTAATTAGAAGGTGCCAGATAAATTTTAAAGCAGCGCTGACAATTGAAGCTATTTCATTTTAAAAATTGAATTCTAAAATAGTATCTATTACATGCACATACGACATCCATTAATAACATTACCAACTTAACCTTCCTCTTAATAAATTGATATATACATCATAATGGTCTTTACCTTTCTTAATGATATTACCTCCATTTATTTGATTACTCTTATCAACAGAATCTCTTTGATTCGGCGACGAAGGAATTGACTACTCAATAAGGCTCAACGCAAAGTAATCATCATAACCATTTTTACGTCTTACCGGCCTAGAGTATTATTGATACTCAATTCATGCGACTTCGTATCGTTATTTTAAGAATGCTACATTATGAAGTGAATTATCTAGGTAAATTAAGGTTCGGTCTTTTATGGGATTATCACTTATTTCTCTCGATAGAATGTGTTCTATATCTAGAATTTCATTTTACAATATTTATTTTCTTCTGACCTGTTTACCCTGCATTTATTCTAGAAATTGTTATCCGCTAGGAATAAAAAATCAGGCTTTTATGCTTATTTTATGGTACTGAACGTAATTAAGAGCAAAATTTGAAATTTTTCGATAGGAATACGGATAGGGTTTGACGACGCGTTAGAAGCTGCATCACTTCTTACGTTACATCCATATTCTCTAAAACGTATTTTATATATAACAATGGTCTCTAAAGCTCATTATATTATTAAAAATTAGTTTTCCACAGAAGAGCCTTTCATTAAAATTAAGTTATATGCTACTTTTCGTGAATAGCTATTATGACGGACTAGTTTTGTTTACTATTATGTTATTTGTAGTGTAAATCTGCAGGTAATAGAGTCTTTTAGAAATAATGATTAAATAGTTTTTTAGCCAATGTATATGAAAGTGTAATTTAATTTAACTTCGTTTCTGAACCCTGGCAACTTAACTGGGAAAAACTAGAAGAGATTATAAAATTTTTAAAAAAATTAAATTTTCTTGAAGTGAAATATATTAAATGCTGGAAGAAATATTTTTCGTTTGTGCTACAATACTGAATTTCAGTGTCCGAATTTATTTTATTTTGATATAATATATCAAATTAACTTGAACTGCCAGAGGGTTTTAATTCACTAAATTCTAGACTTGAATTTCAGTTCAGTCTTTCAGGTATCTTCTTTGCTGTTGTTGAGTCTGTTTAAATTCGAAGTAACGAAAACCCTTTCACTTTGGAAAGCTAGACAAATAAATGGTCTTTTATTGAACACTGTCTGAAAATATAAATTAGAGGAGAAAGGCTTTGCAGAGTTAATTATTCGTGAATTACAACTCGATTGAGAATCAGTGCAATTGAGTTCTAGTGATGGAAAAAAAATTGCAGTGTAACAGGAAGTGCAGAAAGAAATATCAGCAACTCTCAAAAGATAAATACGTTGCAATACAAAGAGCCTGATCTAGAAAAAAAAGCTAATACATATAAGACATACTGGGGAGAATCTTGGCGTTGCTTTATAAAACGCATGCGTAGTATAGGTTGCATACATTGATTTAAGAGAATTTTCCTGTTTTCAAATTATAAACAGAATTATATCAAGATTAGCTGTAGAGGTTGCATTGTTTTCAAGAACACACGATTTATTAAAGGTAATATTTTTCAAAAATTGTGCTAAAGCATTTTACTTCATTGTAAAAATCGTATTCATGAAACTCATTTCATTTGCATCTCAGTTGATCAAAAATGCTATTAATTACGAAACGTCAAAAACATAGAAAATGAAATAGTACGTTGTGAGTCTACGCTCTTGATACGTCCCTAAAGCGTCTATAGACCTTGACAGAAGCGAAGTATTGTAATTCGCTTTGAATCTTTTTGTGACATTTTACGGGGTTTTTGGAGCAAGTTTCAAATGTTCCTGTTTAAGGTGAAATCTTGTTTAGAAAATTGTCGGTTAGAAATCTTGTGATTAATTATGATAATTTGTTGACAAGAGTTAATTTTTCCGTTCGTGTTCTTTGACATTATTTGAATATTTACCAAGTTTTGATTTTGTGGTATTGGAATAGGCTTAAAATGTTCTACATTGTATTAGAATTATCTATTCATCCAAATATATAAAAATACTGTTATTAGATATTAATCTTTCGCATTTTTGTTTCTGTAAGCTTTTATAGTTTAAAACTCCACGCTCTTCGTACTTAAATACGAAAATTGTCTGTTTCGAGTGTGCATAATTTGCCTTTAGAAGTTACGAAACAAACGATAACGCAAATTTCTTCATCAGTTTCCCCATTCAAACAAGCTGTTTCTACATCTATTTGATGTATCTTTAGGTCATTCTCTGTTTTCAAATCTCAGAAGTGCACCTATGTAACTATACTAAAGCGAAAATTTATCTGTGTATCCAGTTACCTACTTTTGCAAAAATCATGTGACGACAGATCTGCAAATCTGTTTCTTTTTTCGCTCAACAGTGATACCATCCTTTTGTTTTATTCAAAGGATCCATCTGCAACCAATGGCTATTCGATTTTCTGGTAAGTCGGTAAATTCCAAGGTGTTGTTTCTCATTAATATATTACATTGTATTCCGGAGTGATGTATAACAAGAAACAAAAATTCTTACATTCGTAATCAATAGGGGCTATTATGGTTTACACAGTTGGAACGAATTACTCAAAAATTTTTAGTACACTTCTACATGAGATCATTTGTAGCTCGAGAGATGTCTAACCAATAAATGGTCGAAAGTATCACTACTGTTACTAATTCTATAGCCTCCGTAATTCGGCATGCAAATTTCCAATATTGGCCGAAGTCATTCAATGCATTTCTGTCTCCAGAAATATACAAAAGAAATGTAAAGCCCGGCAAACGCGGTGACTATGGAGTAATTCCGTTCCTCCCAATGCATCTGTGCGGCAGTGTGTTATCTCAAATAAACACACTGTCCGACTATTATCTTAATAATAATTATTCTCTTTACAAAATTCCTTTACAATTTATATTACGGAAATAAAAGCGTATGGAATGCCTAAGCCTTTGATAAATTAAAATAGATAATCTCTTATGCTTCTGACCGTATCTGAACAGGTTTTGGAGACTTTAAGTAAAAGGATATTTTGAAAAACTGCGAACTGAGAAAACGCAGTTTAAAGAATGTAAACTGTCTGAATGGTCATTAAAGCATTTCAAATTTCTTAAAAATTTTATTATTAAATTTCAATACAAATATATAAAAAATAAAACGTATTACTGCTCAATTGATTAATATGAACGTCAATCACAAGCTTTTGTTTAAAAACTTATCTGGCTAGAAATATTGCAAAAAAATCATAAAATGCAAGTGGAATTTTTCTTTACATGTTTTTAATTTTTAAAGCACGCTCAAAAAAACTTTAATGCATGAATTAAGTATTATATATTTTCTAAAACCCTTATAATCATTATTAATAATATTAATTTGCCGTTTTATTCATTTTTTTGCAAAATTTGAAATTTTAACAAACATAAAACATTTTATTTAAAACTACTCAGCAGCTTATATGATTTCTTCTCTTATTTTAGCCATTTATTCTCGCATATAAATTCCATTTTAAATTAATTTATGGGCATTTTAATTTTAATTAAAGAGTTTAATGTTTGTTCCAGCACTATTTCAATAATGCTACAGTCAGAAGCTTGATCACTTTCATTACGCCAGCTCTTTCTGTTCGTGTCTAATCACAGACAATTTCAATTTTTGAATAAGCATAGCAAAGTTGACTTATAATACGCATAAAATTATTTGTTGAATTATGTATAAATATATAAACTTGCCAGATTAAAAATATTTTTTCAAACTTTAATTTGCATTTAAATAAATCAGTATATACTCAGAGTTTTTTGATAGTTGGAGTAGTATTTAATTACACTTCTTTTCATTTACACTGATTTTTTGTAAGTTACTGAAAAAATTAAGAAGTAAAAAGAAAATAACGCTGACGGGGTGTGGCTTTTAAAGGGGTGTCAAAATTTTTCAAAACCTTTTTTAGCATTTATTATTGTCAAATCATTTCAAAATTTCTCTTCAGTGTAGTAAGGGTATTAAGGTACTTACATCTTCAGCAGAAAATTGAAATATTCGTAATTTCACTGATTTTGGGGTACCGAGTCCCCTTAAATTACACAGTTGAAAAATCGTTTTTTAACAAGGAAAACGCTTTTATTTCCAATAATTCTGTTAGTTTAAATGGTAGATAAAATTCAGCAATTTCGGAAAACTGGTCAAAAATCAGAAATTCTGTTTAAAATTTCATATCAACCTTATTAAAAGTGTTTTCGACTCTATCTGATGATGTAAACTGTAAAATTGTGAGAATTTTAGTTTGTTCGTTAAACCAAGATATACGAATTGTCATTCAAATACGAAATTTTAAAAAATCTAAATCGAATGTTGAATGTTGAAAAACATGTTGTTTTGTCATATTGTGTTGTCATTCACAATGAGTGTGTACGAAATTTGACGTGAAGTTTCGACCGTGACTGCAAATACAGCAAGCGAATAAAAAAAAAAAAAAAAAAAAAAAATTAATTAAAGACAAGGCTTCGAAAAATGTGGCCATTTTTAAAAAAAATAAAAAAGACTTTTAATTAATAATTTTCGTAATTTCAAACGTTGGTGAAGAGATAGTTTTATAACGTTTTGAAAAAATCTTGATAACGCAAAAACTTTTGTGTTTTAGAACTTTTAAATATCTTGAAAGAATTTAATATTACGTACCACAATAAAACTAAGTAAATCAGATTTTAAACTTGAAATGAATTTGAATATACTTGTGAAATGAAGAAAATTAAAAACCAATTTCCCCATCCCTTCTGCTTGAAACCGCAGTTCCACCCATTTGCTTGAAACTACAGTTAAGTTGAAATGTTTCATAAAAATTTCATTTATAAGACTTTTGCATTCTATCTGATGGTGCAAACAGTAAAATTATATTTTTAGTTTTTTCATTAAACGAAGATATTGGCGGAAATAGCGTATACAAGCTAAAAAATAATTTTTAAAAAATGTAAACCGAATTTTCAAAAGTCGCTTCACTATGTTGCACTGTCCTCAACAAGCAGAATGTACAAAATTTGAATTCGGGAAGTAGGTTCGAATCGACGAAGTTCTAGCCTTCCTGAAACCCTATTTGCGAACGAAGTCGAAACTTATAACAATAAGCAACATAAGACTGATTAGCGATTAAAATTATTTCCATTGAAATATACCCTATCGTTAATTTTTTCCGAATCTTAAATTTAAATACATATTTTTCGGTATTTCTGTTTATCCTCCCAAAACTCTCCCAAAGCTCATCTGAGCTAAAAGTTTTTATACCGTAGATCATTTGTCATTTTTTTTTCTGATTTCTGTAGATTCCTCCCTCGTGGTTGTTCCAAAACCAGACAGACAATGTAATACTTGTACACGAACGTTCCAAAATAGAGGAAAACAGAGTGCGAAGTGACAAGTGCGAAATTTACCTGACAGTGGGAATACTTAAAAAAAGTTTTTCGCTCATTGAGAAGATTTGGAACGCTACATTAATACTTAATTTTTAAAAATCGTCAACTTCAAACGAGGTTTCGACAGCTGATACAAACATACTCACTTTGCTAGGATTCATTATCGAATGAAACATTTTGACATAAAAAACTTGTAATGTTTTTATTCAAATTCATTATTAATCTAAACGACACAAAATGCAAAATCTAATAATATATTCACATAAATTAAGTACCCAAAAATGTATCTTAATATGTTATCACTCATTGTTGATACTCTCAGACTTACTACTTTTCGGTGGGGTAGGACCTCTGAGTCCTAGTATCCAGGTGATGTGGCATACCAGCGGCCGAGCGGTAAAGTCGCTGAACACTGGTAGTTTGGTCCAAGGTTCGAATCCCGAGAACGGGTTGGCTGCATGGGCGTTTTCGTGGTTTTCCCCGTGAGTAATGTGTATACGAGCCAGTTACCCTTAGAAAGTCCTCCACGAAGGCATCCCTCCCCTTAGGCAGATAGCCCTAGTGTGCTTTGCCATAATTAAATAAAACAAAACAAAAACACCTATCCAGGTGATGTGCCACTTTTATCCAAACAATAAATAAACAACAACAACAACAAAGAAAAATTATTTTTAATCTCAGGGATTAAACCTGATGTTTCAATAGCAAATTTTTATTATTTGGCTTCCAATAAGGGAGGCTTAACCTTAAATCTCTTAGGGCAGTGATTTCCAATTCGCCTTTTTTTTCGGGGGGGGGGGATAAGAAGATTGAAGATTGGAAAACCCCCTGAATCCCGTTCCAAAATATATGAAGATGAATAAGCTATGAAAAATTTTCTTGCGAAAATCCATATGCAGGAAAAATAACAAGTATGCCTGTCTGAAACGTTAATTCTTAATCCATTATTCCAGTCAGTTTTGACGTTTGATTCTTCAGTGTGCCTGTACGGATTAATAATCCACTGTGGTATTTCCATGGTCAAAACAATATCTAACTTGGTTTTAAAGTTTTTCTGGCCTCGTCG
Source organism: Stegodyphus dumicola (assembly GCF_044657685.1). NCBI lineage: Eukaryota > Metazoa > Arthropoda > Arachnida > Araneae > Eresidae > Stegodyphus > Stegodyphus dumicola. The sequence goes on along the minus strand of NC_140779.1, from coordinate 119,534,280 downwards.
AGGAGTATATAAGGTATTTTCTTCTTCCTTTCAGCAAGCCTTCGTGGTGTAACGGTAACACACTTGGCGCGTATTCGAGAGATCCAGGCTCGAGTCCCGTTGAGATCATTGCAACTTTTAAAGTCCCTTGCTTCAAAAATATCCTATGGAAGTTATTTCTTATCAGGAGATTATTTATTTAACAGTGAGATACATAGTAATATAAAACAGTTAAATTTTAGAATAAAATGCACATTTATATTTATAAAATGTATATCTTGAAATTCATTCCTAAAACAAGTTACCCCGATTTTTACAAATGATTTAAACCTATTGTAAACGCTTCTATGCTCAGTAGCGATATTTTCAGAGAAAAAGTAAAGTAGCTGAAAAACATTTCTGTTGTTAGTTCTGTATTATTTGTATTAGTTACTAGACAAAGTTAATAGAAAAAAAAGGATAGAGTTGGACAGAGACATAAATAAATTAATTAAGGTCTTACTTTTACTTCGCCTACTTAGAAGGACAGAAAACCCAGCTAAATGAAATTGGGGATCCATATAATTAGGGTGTTGCTATAATTGGTATCAAATGAACAGGCGTACCAGGCCAAACTGCAAACATAACGAACATAGTTTAAAAATATGGTATACAAGGACACTATCGATTACAAAGAAAATGTTTTTCTTTAGTGACAAAGAAAAATAACAAAAAAAAAAGGGGGACAAGCGAAGAACACCATTTGAAATGAAGAACAGAAAAAGAGACAAATGCATCAGCTAATTATATTGTTCAAAGTTGCCCATTTCGAGCAAAACAGTGAACTCGAAAACCTTTTACAACACATTCGTAGTAGATTTTTATTATCAAAGAAAAGAGACTAGCTCTAAAAGGATAAAAATAAAATAAGCTATTCGAGTTGTTAAATGTACATTAAGAAGAGCTTAACCATTCATTGCAGAAAAATTTAGACATTAATCATGTGTATGTTTGAATTATACAGTTTTTGCTTTTGTACGTATAAAATGAAAATATATGACTATTCCATAAATAACTGTTATTTTCTGTCTGTAAATATTACGTTTACTGCCACTAGCAAACACAAAATTATCGTTTTAATTTTGATTTTAAAGAACAGTCCTCTGCTCTGATATAAAATAAATCAAGGCATACAAATTGAGAAATGCGAAAGATAATTTCATGTATAAGCATACGGTTTATTCGCTCAAGCATGAATTTCTCTTTCGCTATGATGTAAGAAAGAAGGACTAAGTTAATTTATTCAATATACTTTCATTAATTAATTATGAGTAGAAACGAATTACATTAAAGATAAAGTAAATTTTGTTATGGATATTGCTGTGATTTTTTAGAAGTAAAATCATTATTATATATACCATGTATTCCGTTGTATAATGCGCACTTTTAATGCAGAACATAAAATCGAAATTTAAGCGTGCGCATTATACGTCGGATATATGTAAAAAATATGAATTTATAAATTTAAAACTCGGTAAAGAGAGAGTTTACTGTAGCTCTGTCTGCAAACTTCAGCTTCAGTCAGTTTCTGCCTAGTGCTAATATTTAACAAACGATAAATCACTAATGAAATACGGGGCTGTGTAGTCGAAGTCATGGAGTCGGGTAGATTTTGGGGCAAAAGGAGTCGGAGTTGGAGTCGCTATAAAACACGTCGATTCCGACTCCAGGTTTTGTTGAACAGTTTAAATTTGAAATAAAATTAAAGTGAATTGAAAAAAAATTAATGACAAACTGAGTTAAAATTTTTATTTATGGACCAAATATACATTAATAAATAGTTATTTTCTATTTTATATAGATATTAGTAAATAAATATAAGGAGTAGGATGGATGTGATATTTGCCATTATTGATTAAACAGAAACATTAACTTACTAATCTCATTGGTGAATTGAGGTAAGCAGTAAGAACTCCCAAAATTGATGTCATTCTTAGGAAGCGAGCAGGAAAAGGAGCAACGCAATGGAGAAGTACATATTTGATGATATTGTGGTTGTTAGGATTAAGAACTTTTTCACAAGTTGTAAATATCCCTAATATTTCACTAAGAGGAAGACTATGGAATGATCTTGCAGAACTGGAAATCCTTCTTTCAACACCGTATATAGCCACCAAAGAGCTACAATCTGAATAATTAACAAGAGGCAAGACTGGAAGAAGGCGATGTTTGTTCTTTCTGATATAGAGGGTTTATTCCAGAAGGAGTCATTATTTCAATGAAGAAAAGAGAAACTAGTTTTCTAGAGAATAAGATCGAGCTGGGTTCAATATATGTAGATCCAAAACGCCGAAATTTGTTGGATGACAAGCAAACTTAATAATATTGAAAAATATAAAAACTAAATAATATTGAAAAGGCTAAGGCGAAGCGAATGAAAATAAATAAACAAGAGCTTTTAGGTATAAAAATGAAAAAACACAAACAAGATTTATACACGGCCTTTGAAGAAATAGATAAGTATGATTGCTCTTGCAAGACACCTCTTTTAGAACTTAAAAAAATCTATCCTGAAAAGTTAAAGGAAGTAGCAGTAACAGTAAAAGCTCTTCCTCCTACTCAAGTCAGTGTCGAAAGACTCTTTTCAATTCTGAAGTTTATCAAATCGGATCTATGGTTCTCTAACAAAGAAGATCTTGCCGAAGTTTTACTGTTTCTTAGAAATTACTAATGCCAGTTTTTCCATTTCATAATAAATGCTAATTAATATAAAAAATTTGCTATGCATAAATTTTTATCTGCAGCATCTACTACTTTTTTATATTAAAAATTAATCTGCAACCATTTTTATATGTTTATGTATATATGAAGGAGTTGGAGTCGGTCATTTTCCCTACCGACTCCACAGCCCTGGTGAAATCTCCCTAGAACGCAATTATCAACTCGTACAAGTGCTATGTAAGCAGAAATTCTAGTATTGACAATCCATAATGTCTAAAAACTGTGTTGTTGTGTTGTGACGTACATCATTTTTCTGACAATAATTTCAGAACAAGCCCACAAAATTCATCATGGCAAGAAAAGCAAGCTTGCGACTCTCGTTGGCAAGAGCCTTGAGAACAATACAGGTGACAGTAGAACTTCACTCAGTTTCGCCCCCAATTTTGAAGGAGAGCACCCCGGGGGGGGGGAAGTTCAAAGGTCTCCAACCTCTGTTCTCCTATCACAAACCTCTTCCGAGAACTTTAGATTTGTTGCATATTTAGAATGCTCCCAAACCGCACAGACACTATACATTTACAAACATCCATGCGCTCTTCGAAATTAGAACCCAGGGGCTTCGGCAACGCACTAGGCTTCCCTAACACATGCGCCATCTACGCGGCTCTCTAAATACTAGTTGATACAATTATTTAAACTTAACCTCAGGTTGCCGAACAACAGAAAATGAACAAGGTTATGAACACTAAAATAATTGTTACGTTACTGAAAATTTGAACTGTGCATATGAATATTTTAAAACTTGACTTCGCTCTTCCATGAAAAATTTCGAAGATTCTTTCATAAATCTTAAAATTCATATCGAACTTTGTAGAGTGGAATTTATAAAATTGACTTGAAGACTAGATTAATAAATTTATGTAAACAGAAATAATACTATTCTTAGATGTATACATATCCAGTCTTCAATATACTATACTCAGTGGCACTTAAATTAAGTGTACAATGCATTATTTTTATATAAAGGCAACATTCTTCATAAATCAAGAAAACAGATATTTAGTATGTACATGTATATGGATAGTAATTGCAGGAACATTATTAAAATAATTATCTTTGCTTTTAATAATGATGAAAAGATCCTAAAATTATAAAATTATTGTTATCTACTGACTTAAATAAACATAATGAGAAAGTAATTAGCTTGAATTACTTAAAATTAAAAAAAATATTCTAAAAAGCGTTTTTATCTTTTTCTCAATTTAAATACATGAAAGAAAATGTGAAATTTTCTCAGTCGCAAAAAAATAATTCTTCTCCGATGTCATAAATAGTTTCCTTTTTTATGGATTCGTGTAAATATCGTACAAGCAATTTACGATAAAGGATCATTTCATACATTTCCAAAATATGCATTTTTTTCCAAGCTATGAATAAAATAAATTGAATAAACTAAGAAATGGTTAGAATTTTTAAACTGATGTTTGTATAACTATCATAAAGTAACTCTACAAAATTAAGAGCTGTTCACATTTTAGTGACTATTCTTGATATGAAAAACACTCAAAGCTTAAATTGCAAACCACATTAATCGCCACATTTAACAAACGTAATTAATCTTGGCTTTTAGAGCAGTACGTTTCATTCTACTATGTTCCAAATTATTAATTTCGACTACCTTCGCTACGCGAGTTTTTTTTTTTTTTTCTCAGCAATGAAACATTAGAAGTCCATCTTGGCACCTGTGATGTAATCTTCAGCTTCGTTTCCTTCTTCTTTGCTGTTGGACTTGATGATAATGTGATGAAGTTACCTTCTCGCTAGTAATAATTCACCCAGGACTAAGCGAGCACTTGATAAGATTTTCTGAGAGAAATAAGATAGCTTAGACGAAAAGAAAAGAATAGTAAGCTTCAGGCGTAACTTGTAATGATTACACGTAGCTTACAGAGCTTCCAGCATGAGTGAGAAAGAAAACTGATGATGTTAGCTTTATATTTACCAGAGAGAGTTAAAGGGATATAAACAAAGCCTGATTTGGTAAAGCCTCGAAGTATATACATAATTCTATTAATCAATATTTATGAATACGTAACTATCATGCAGAAGAGTGTAATTAAGAAAAATGGAATTTTTAGTCTTACAAATTCTGAATTATAAAGTAATATCTCAATAAATAGCATAGTTTAATATAAAAACTGTACTTTTAATTTTAATGCTTTTTATTCGAAAATTTTTTACTACGGACTGTTTATGAAACGCTGTCAATTAAAAATTTACTTTCTAAATTTTGGGATCCAAATTAAAAATTAGAAAACGAAACATTTATTTTAGCATCATCATACAATATTCAATCGCACCCAGTATCTAAATCCCAAAAGGGCTCTTTGAATTAAAATCTTAAAATAATGCCATTGCTGGAAATGTTTGTTTATACGGTGCGACATCTGGTAAAACTTATTTCCGAGGTATTGCAGCTGAAAGATTTTGTGTAAGAAATTCCGCTGTTACAGCTGTAATAGAGGCTGTCGGTGATCATAGTTGAGAATATATGACTGGTGGGTTTCGTTTCATTCTGGACCCTACTGCGCGAGACTTTGCTGCTGGCATATCTGGTGGCAAAGAGTTGTTAATGTTTCCTGGTGTTTTAAGATGAGAAGCGTTACCTAGTAGCTACTGGTAGACTTGTTATCTTTTGAGTTTTCTGAAGATCATAATTTTGTAGAAGGTTTATTAATTTTTTTTTAAACTGGCTAATCGATTGCTCAGAGCTTATTGCTGACTTGGCCTGTGTCAGCTAAAAACGTTGTAAAGGTGTTCCCAAAAGAGTACCAACGTGCCTTACAACAAGTAGAAAGAGAAAAATTGGTCATTGATAATGGACTAACAAGTGTAATAGAAGCAAGTAAAACAGTAACTGTAAAAAATATTGAAGATGAGCGTCGACGGGATAAGGACGAAGAAGAACTGAAAAATCAGGAATATAAACTGGAAAAGTTACGTTTGACTCTTTTGACATTCAAAAGAAAAGATGCATTTTATAAAAAGTCATCTCCTAAAAGAGTTCAAGGAGATACTTCTTATATATTCATTTATTACCTACTACATCAGGAAACTGAGTTATGGAAAACATTCCTGGATGTGAGAAAATGGAGAACAGTACCTATACGAAACAAATTGATTCAGAATGTATTCCTTTTGTGTCCAACTGGCAAGGTCAACACCTTTTTGTGAATTTTCAAAACAAAAATCGATTATCTTTCTCAGTTCTTCATCTTGAAGTTGTTGGTTCCTGCTTTAGGTGTTGCCACCGAAGCACAAAAAAGTGTGAAAGCGAACGCGACTTGTTGACGAGAGGTAATTACAACGTGGACCCTCCGGGGCATACTTTCCACAAGTCTTTGTATGACAGCTAGTGGTATGTTCTTCCACTCTGCTTGGAGAAGACATAGAAATTCCTTCACCGATTTTGCACGGGTAGTGCACCCCTGAATTCGGCAATGCAACTCGTCCCAGAGGTTCTCGATAGGGTTCAGGTCTGGACTCTGGGCAGGCCAGTCCATTCGAAGAGCTCCATTGGCACCATACCAAGCCTTGGTTAACGTCGAAACATGACAACTGGCGTTGTCGTCCTGAAAGTAAGAGGGGTCCAACCCGTAAAACTGCCACAACGTAGGAAGCACATTGTCATCCAAAACAGTGCAGTAGGCCTCGGAGTGGAGCTTACCATGAATGGGGACTAAGGGGCCCAGCCCATACCAGGATAAACACCCCCAGACCATAATTCCACCTCCGCCGAACTTGACTGTTGGCACAATGCATTCTGGTAGGAGACGTTCTCCAGGTAGACGCCAGACCCAGACCCTGCCATCCAAACGGTAAAGGGTGAACCTCGATTCCTCACTCCAGGAAAGTTTCCACTAATCTACGGTCCAATTTCGATGTGCTTTGCACCACATTAACCGAGCAGCGCGGTTGGACTTTGTGATCAAAGGCTTATGGGCAGCAGCACGACCATGAAAACCAAGCAGTTGTGCTTCCTTACGGATGATATTCATTGAAACAATACTCCCGGGTGCCTGTTAAAACTCCTCGCGGATGAGGGCCATCGGTTGGGTGGGGTTCTTCCGAATTTTTCTGGACAGCACTCGTCGGTTTCTATCTCCCAATTTCGATGGTCTGCCGACTCGGGGCACATTCCGGTAATCACCGCTCACCTTCCGCTTCTTAATCACATAGGCCACTGTCGATTTTGGGTACTTTAGATCGCTAGATATGTCCCTTAAGGATCGGCCACATTTGTGATACCCGATAATTATGCCTTTCTCGAAATCAGAGAGCTCCGAACTGCGAGGCATCTTGCATGCGACTAAAGCCGATGCTGTTTCATATATAACCTTAGATACCTTAGGACCGCAGATATCGTCATTTGCATTTAGGTGTCCAAATACTTATTGGTAGTCAGTGTATGCTACTTGTGAGTTTCGGTGCCGTGTCGCATGCACAAAGCGATTGAAAAGTAGTTTTCCTTATAAGTCTTCATGAAGAAATTCTTCGTTTTGGTAAATAGCCTAGTATGCTTTGTGGTAACTGAGGTGATCCCATTCAAGCCATGAAAGATTCTGAAGCAAATTAATACAAAAAAGAAACAATAGAATAAAACAAAAATATTGATAATACCTTTAGTCCTTGTCAAGGAAATTTCAGAGCCATGTCTCTGAATTATAATCTGGGAGAATTACAAAAGATAAAAGTATAAATGAATTAAAAATCAATTATGGCATTTTCAACCTAAACTGTAAAAAAAAATCAATAAATTTATCATAACAGAACCTGCTCCAATACGTCTGAAAAGAAAATATATACTTTAAATTTTACAAAAATTACAATTTAAATACTCAATAAAATGTGCAATTAACCTAGAGGGGAAATTTATTAACAAAAATAATTTTCTTCTTAAAAATTTGGGATTAAAGTTCACCGTTTAATTTGATTTGTTAGAAGCTATTAAATATTTCCGCAAGGCAACTTTATGAGTGTCGTAACTTTGAGTCTCGGCTGCATATAAAAACGTATTCCGAGCTCAGACATTCTTCTTTTTGCAACTCCACTCCAAATTCTGTATGCAAGTAGTATCATAAATTTTAATATATTTTTTACAGCAACACTTAAAAAAAATTATATAAATAATATATATCCATATATATATATATGTAATAATAAAATTCCATAGTCAAGAATACACTTAAAATTCTAACTGTATATTCTTCTTTTCATTTTTAATGTCGACGATCTCTTATTTGAAAGTACGTGGAATTAAATCCACAGCCCCGTAGTCAAGTTGTTTTTCTACACATACAGTTATAGAATGTTCTGGAAATATTTAAAGCGAATTGGATTGGGTGACGAGGCTGACGTCATTTCTTGGAAACTCCGCCTTTCCAGAGGCTATAAAAGGACTCGCAAAGAAACATTGGGGACTTTTCTTTGATGAAACGAAGCAGTAGCAACTTCAAATAAAGAGTTATTAGTAATTCTTTTTATTTACTCCGGATATCTGATTTTGTAACTGCTATTTTCTCCTGAATAATAATACATGGATCCTGTTTTGTAAAGTTATCGTCTGATAATTTAAGCTACGACTATATTTATGATTCTTCACCATTCTATTTATGCCGGACAAAAGCTGGTACATCACATATATATATACCGGTTTGATGCGCTCAGCTTTTTCATTCTCACATATTGGTAAATTGTGACTCTTCTGCTTTAAAAATTATTGAAATATGTTGTTCTTAATTTACGATTAAGTGTTTATGACTTTAATTAATCTGCATGCAGTATATGTAGAATTATAAATGATTTAAAGTTTAGGAGACTAAGGCTTACCGAAGCTGCAATTAGTTTGTATTTGAAGCTCTTAGTAAAATAGAGAATTATATCAGTTGACGCACCAACTTCAGTGTCTTTTTGCCCAGTGTGACCGAAAGTTAACTTTGAATTTCTGTGCACCAAATATTTTGACTTCCTGACCCCTGGCTGAATTGCTTGTTTCTGCGTAGAAACACCGACTTTAATTTTAATTGTTTTCAACTGTTTGTAACTGCACTTGCTTTTTAGGTTTTATTGCGTTTTAGAATATGGAATAAGGATTGGGTTTTTGTGTATTTTCTTTTTTTTTTTTGAAGTGAGAACTGAACATGATTGAATTAAATATATCTCTATTGAAATTCGAGGAAATAAGTTTAAATGAAGAGCAGGAAAAAGTGTGAATAAGTTAATAGACCATACAAGGAAGGCATGATGTGTACACATCAGATTTTTTAATTACGGAGAACTGGATCATTTTTTAACAGCAATCGTGTTTGAAAATTATTTATAAGTTGTTACCAACTTTATTGAGACAATGACGCAAAGAATCCAATTGAAAATAAAATTCATTTTATCGATAAAAGTTTTAAAAAAAATATATTCACAGTAAACTTGAAATTCCGAAAAATATTATCATGTCTAAATAACATGTTCTTTTCGTCAAAAATTGTTTTACATAATATTGAAATTTTATTCCCTTCTTATAAGTTGTGTAACATATGTAATCCGAAATTTCATCCTCTTCACTAAAAGAACTGGCAATCTTACTTTAAAGAAAACGGAAAGAACTTTATTTCGTATTTGCATTCATGAGATGGCTATCTTAGCTTAAGCTTCTGTACAAACGAAAATCAGAACCCTATTTGCAATGAGACAAATTTCTAAGAACTGTTATTTCTTTCTTCAAACGGTAATTTAGCTGCATTTGTATTCAAGTTACCTCACTTTATTTCCACATTATACTAAATGCAGCCTGACTATCCTTAAGAAGAAATTAATCACATTTCAGTCGATTTAAACTATTTTTCGGAAGAATCCAGACTCGTTTCAGAAATAAATGCATTTTATAGTGCAAGGAAAATAAATTTATATAGAATTCAGATTAACTTTTTTCTTTTAAAAAAGCAATAAAAAGTGCGAGATCTGTTTACCTTGTAAGATTTTCACTAGTGTAATTATCAGTTACTGTAGAAAGTGACGAATCTTAAGAACTAGTTAGCGAATAATCGCTTAAGTTCGTGTGACAAGAAACAACAAGATGGATGGGTTACTAACCCTTTATTATTCCTATAAGATTTAACAAAAATCCGCCTTGGAGTGTACAATCAAAGCCGACACTTGGGCTTGAACTTAAGAGACTAAGAATTAAACTAAAACTAAGATTAACTAAAGAAATATAGCCGAACGTATCAAGTTTCTAATGCAGTTGGTCCCTCAAACACCAGATGACTGCGAAGCTTATCAAGGGTTTGAGTACGGCCGAGCGTAATAACAGCTTTGAGAGAGAGAGTGGCCAAAAGGCAGACGCGCGTAAATTAGAAACTCTGATTCTCTCTCCTTAAGACTAAAGAACTTCGCAGTTAAATACCGCTCTTCCTCATTATGGTTTCAGAGGTGATTTTAAAACTACGTTCTGACTAGAAGTAGTAAGTTGAAGTTAAGAATTTGACAGGAAAGGAACTTTAACTTAAAATTTAACTGTTAATAAAATTAACGTAATCCTTACAACCTTAATAAATTATATTTAAATGCAATGATTATGGCACTACTGATTGGTTTTTGAATATTTACTGATAGTCATATATGTTACTCTTTGCGTGTGTTTTAATCATCCCCGATGAAATAATAACTATTTTTTTGGATCTTATCTTTAGGAATGGCTATCATATATTATGAATGAATCGTTGAAATTAAAAATTTATATCAATTTGAGAAAGATTAAATTAAACTAAAATAAATTACATTGCAATTTAATATTTGACACCGAAATATATGTTTTAAATTTTTCCGCTTTTATAAATGCCCTTTAACTATGTGTGAAGTTTATACTACCATTTTTACTTGTACGAAGCAAAGGAAGCATAGTAATTGCGAAAAATGCAGCGTATCACATTTCAAACAAAATATCCACTTTGACCGATCTCGAATGTATTTAGACGCTTCTTTTGCGTGACATCTGTACGTACGGACAACATCTGCTCCACTTTGGTTCAAGCAAATCAAGAAAAGCAATAGACTTCGTAAAAAATTACAGTCACTTATAACTTATCTATCTTTAAAATTACAGTCACTTATAACTTATCTATCTTTAAAATTACAGTCACTTATAACTTATCTATCTTTAAAATTACAGTCACTTATAACTTATCTATCTTTAAAATTACAGTCACTTATAACTTATCTATCTTTAAAATTACAGTCACTTATAACTTATCTATCTTTAAAATTACAGTCACTTATAACTTATCTATCTTTAAAATTACAGTCACTTATAACTTATCTATCTTTAAAATTACAGTCACTTATAACTTATCTATCTTTAAAATTACAGTCACTTATAACTTATCTATCTTTAAAATTACAGTCACTTATAACTTATCTATCTTTAAAATTACAGTCACTTATAACTTATCTATCTTTAAAATTACAGTCACTTATAACTTATCTATCTTTAAAATTACAGTCACTTATAACTTATCTATCTTTAAAATTACAGTCACTTATAACTTATCTATCTTTAAAATTACAGTCACTTATAACTTATCTATCTTTAAAATTACAGTCACTTATAACTTATCTATCTTTAAAATTACAGTCACTTATAACTTATCTATCTTTAAAATTACAGTCACTTATAACTTATCTATCTTTAAAATTACAGTCACTTATAACTTATCTATCTTTAAATTGTGACAATCTCAAAGCACCGTAAATACTTACATAGCATACTCCCTCCCACTTGGGAACTTTGGAATACTAAGGATTCATCCTTCTTCAAAATTTCGTGTAATATGATGTCATCATGCTTTTTCTGAAATTCTTATAATAGAAAATATAATTACCCATATTACGTCCTCTCTAATCTTATTGTATTCATCATTGTACATGCTTATATGCCAATTATCTTGACTTCGATGAATTTCTACTCAATTTTTTTTAATTTAAAAGAATACAACTTAAGGACTGTTTTCTTCTTTCATTCAAGACCTACTTTTATTCTCAAAGACTGTTTACCTTTTACTTATTTCTACAGTTACACACTACTCATTTATTTCAAGACTCAATTAAAATATATAATGACATTTTATAGTATATAATTTGGTTATTCTTCAAAATTAATAAATAAAAATTATTCAGTAAACATAAATTTTCAACTTACGTAACAATTCTCTAAATATTTATGTTATGAGCTTTATTTTTAAAATTGCCATTTATGTAAACACCGCAAGACCTGTATAATATGTCTCTGTATGTCATATGTATATTTGCACAACCATTGTAACTTTGTAAAATTTTATTTCAAATAAATACCGCTGATAGCGGATGGTAGATAGTTTCCATCAATACAGCACAAAAGCTGAAAGTCGTAATGATGATGCAGTTGCTCTGTTAATGGTTGCTCTGTTGATGTCTCCTGTATGTATGGGCACGTTCCTGGGGTTGACTCAGGAGACCTCCTGGGAAGTACTGCCGTGAAACTATGCCTTTCAGGTTGTTACTTCCGAACTCCGGGAACCATTCAAGCGGAAGCAGCCCCGCGGTCCTCCCTCGGTTTTATACAAAAGATGATAACGGATTTGAACGATTAAGGCAAAAAATACAACGAAGTCGTCTTTGCCCACGGCCATCGCTAATTCAAGGGGTGTTCCGTACCTTGTCAGTCCCCTTCGAAGTGACCGAGTGGAACCAAACCCCCGAGGATGGCCACGATATCTAACCACGTTGCGAACCCACAGCCAAGGGGCAAACAATGCAGCACCAGTACGAGTTACCTGATAGTACCAGTTACCTGCCGAGCCTGAACCTACTACTGAATAAATGGGAGTTCTAGTCCTGTGAAGACTAATTTTATAACCCGTGGCTGTGACTGCCTAATTTTTTTTTGTTCCAATGGTAGATTGTAAACAATTACAAATGTAACCCAGTCCAGTAATCTATACAAGGCCGAATGTGGTGGTTTCTTTATTATGAAGGCACCTAATAGGTGGACCACCATCGCCTTTCCTATGAAGGGACGGACAGTTACAACCATGCCTTCTCTGGGATTCGAACCCAGGCCCTTCGGCACCGCAGTCAGCCTCCCTGATTACTATACCGGCTGGGCGGTGAGACTGCCTAAGTCGAATGTGCTGACCACTTCACCATGAAGGCATGCTAAGAGTGTGGGAGAAATGCCTTACAGTATAATATTCTAATCAGGGTGCTAATAAATAAATAAATAATAAAAGTTTTAACAAAAAATTCTTCATGTTGTAATAATTTATTGTGTTACTGCGAAAATGTTTATGAAAAATGTTGCTATAGCACGTTGTTAAAAAATTCTGCTAGCCAAGCAACAAACCTGCATATTGTTGTTCTTGTTGTGTAACTGAAACAAATTGTTGGCACACAAAAGTTTATTGAAATTAAATTACTTTCGGAACACCAGCTATTGCAAACTCAATGTCGCCTGTATCTTTTAAGTTGAAGAGAAGAAAGCGTACTCTCCTTACAACTGCCGCTTATACGGTATAGTGATTCGGACAGTATACTGAGATACTGAAGGTCCAGAGTTCGAATCCCGAACAACGCATGATTGTAACTCTCCGTCCTTTCATAGGACGCAAGGGTGACAAACTATTAGGTGCCTCCACAATAAAATGGCCCTCACTTAAAAGTAGAAATTCACGAAGTGTGAAGTTTATGCACGAACAGATGTTACGGATGTACAGCGTCGTAGTTTGACTAGCATACCAGGATACTGGGGATAGAAAATAGTTCACTGTATGGGAAATCAGTTGTTTCTAGCTGTCCAAAACAGATTTATCTTGTCATGTTGTGTTATCTATTTGCTGTTAAGTTTCGGTTTTTGTGAAAATTTAAATTGTACAATTCGCACCGATGTTGACACAGAAAAAATAAATAAGGGTTTTTATTAAAAATATTCATTACCATTGCAAGTACTTTTTGCCCACATATCACAAATTTAGAATTAGATATTTGAACGGCGAACATTATATAACATTGCTTAGTAATGCTACGGTGTTGTTGCCGATCCCTGCAGTATGTAATTATTCCCTTTCAGTTTTTAAAACGTAAAATTAGAGAAATAACGAGGGAAAATATGAGAGTAAATTCAGTATGTTGTGGAAAAAATATCTGCATTTACTTAGTTAACTACTACTCTATCCTCGCAGGCAGTGCTTTATATACTCAGATACAATTCGGTAATCGAGGTAGTGTTAAATAAAAGCATTATTTTCATTTATCGAACGAAAATGTCAATCCCAACCACACAAAATCGTTATTCTAATATAAGGAGAAGTTCAGGGTGAAATGATAAATGATAGATAGCATAACTGATATTCGGGAAGAGGGACAGGAAAAATAGAAGGGAAAAAAAGAAAACGACCAAAATGGAGGCTGAGACACTAGGTATCAGATTACGTTGAAACTCGTCCAGGGAAGAATTATTTACCATGGAAACGAAGAAAAGGCGCTGTTCTAGAACTTACAGCTTGCGATATTAAATTTGGCTGTGGGTCACATGAAAGTAATCCTCGTTCATCAAACCAGAACCATTCCCAGATGAACGACCTTGTTCTGTCTTCCATTCTGACAGGGAGAAAACGATCGTGATGCTTTTCATCTCGCAAACTAAACCATTTCCTCCTACATCTAGATCCTCAGAGCGTAAACAGCGTTGTGATTAATGCACGTCGTGGCCCTTGGGTCATAACCCGGAAGCCTTTTTTTATTTAATTTTCTCTCGTGCTTTCAGCGATTAATAAATGGTTAATCACTACACACACACACACACGTAGAGGCACTCAGTTGGCGTGACATCATGTAATCAGTAACTGAAAGCATGATGATAAATAGGAAACCAAACTTTTGATTAAAAGGAAAACATATTTTGAAGCAGAGCAGTTTATTTCAAACATACGAGGTTTGTTAATAGTTCTTCCAGATTATTTATTTATTTTTTTATTGCTCCATCTTAAATTTCAGATTATTTTAAATTCTTAATATTTAATTCAGAAATTTATCAATTCAAGAGTTATTCACAGTTATTCTTTCTGATAAGCGAATTGTATGAAAGGGTAATTTTGTTTATATGTAGGTTTTACATATATTTTTAATCTAGATTTCATCGCATAGATAAAAATATAAGAATTAAAAAAATAATTAGGAATATGTCTGAACATTTTTTATAAATTTTCATTTTACATTCTGGTTTTTTTTTAGTTATGTTGATTTGGCTATTCGATTGTTGCAAAGCATTCGAAGGCTATCTGCCTAAGGGGAGGCTTTCCGACAGAGACTTGTATACATGTTACATATAGAGAAAACCCCGCAAAGCCCATGGAGCCAGCCTTTTCTCCAGAATTTAAAGCCCAAACCGAACCACCAGTATTTAGCGACTTTGCCTGTCAGTTGCTGTTGAGCCTACAGATTATGTAAGACATTCGCAACAAGGTTTCCGATACTGATTCCAAAAATCTTGATCAACTCCATTCTGATATATTTACATAAAAAGTTAGCGTTCAATCAAAATATCCTTTCTCATTTACAGTTGCAAATATAGCTTTCGGTATTAAATTTCTTCTTAAAGACAAATTTATATGCTTATGCGCATCTGTTTATTGTCATTCTTGTTTATTATATTGTTTCCAATCAAAGCACTTAAATGCCTGACCATAATGTATACTTTTTAATTTATCTTTAAATAAAATATTCTTGCAATAATTCAGATACATCACATCAATTAAAATATACTATTATTACCTTAGATGATGTAAGAATAGAAATCAATGTTAAATTAGAAAAGTATTCAGAATTAATATTTCATTTCCTTATAATTGTTAAATTTAAACTAGATATACCTATATCACAGATATTTTTGCAGCATTAAAATATTTTAAATCGATTTCTTTGCTCAGAACTGTGAAGTTAAGTTTTCCGAAGGAAAAGCTTTTGACTTACTATGCATAAATGCGTAAACTGTACATATTTATAATTATTTATTCAGTGTAAAATGTTGTTTTTTTAGCGTAATAAGCATTCAATTAAATGTCACTCAGAAATATAAAAATCAGTATAAATATGTTAAATAAATATAAATATATATACATGTATGTATGTATACATACACAGTGTGGTCTTAGATATGACTTCTTAGATATAGGATAGAAGGAACGAATAGGCTATCCCCTACCGGCCTATCGGCTAGCGGATATCTGCTCAGGCAGTTGAAATGAAATATCAGGTATTGTTAGCTGTAGGTAGGAGCTCGACATTGTGATGATTTAAAACAGTAGTACAATTTTCTGGGCAAATTGATCAGGGATTGAAAAGCCATAAATGGTGTTGGAACAATACACGTGTGACGAAAATTGCCGACGTAAAACACTTGCTGAGAAGAATATTGTAAAGAACCAAAAAAGAGGAGAGGGAAAAAGCTTTTATTGGAACTACAAGTTTTCAATTTGCCCATCTTCACAGACCATAACGCACAATATGCAGAATCTTGCTGACAACAATGACAAAAGAGGGATCTGTATAACTTGTCGTTTTATGGCATCTTTTAATTCTGACAATTGTTGTGGATTTGATATGTATAGATTAGATTTCAGATAGTAAGATAACCCCCGAATCAGAAATCCCTCGGAGTGAGGTCGAGTGATCGTGCTGACCACGACATTGAAAAGCTGCTGTTTTTTGCATATGTTTTACCCCGACAATTTTCCTCGTACGTGTATCGTTCCAACGCCATTTATGGTTTTCTAGAGCACTGGTCAAGTTGTGCTGGAAAAAATGGTCGTGGCTATTCGAAAAAATTTGAAATGTTTTCACTGTGACTATAACTGTAAGAGCTCTGTTCTTTTAGATCATCACAATCTCGGAAACATACCTTCAAATAATATCTGAAATTTTATTTCGATTGGTTGAGCGGATATGCCACTAGGGGTTCACATATAGAGGAAGTGTTTTTATGCCCCCCCCATTTTAGTGAGCGTTTAAATTCTTCTATTTAAATTCTTCTATTCTTTAAATTCTTCTATTCTTTAAATTCTTCTAGTCATTAAATTCTTCTATTCTTTAAATTCTTCTAGTCTTTAAATTCTGCTATTCTTTAAATTCTTCTAGTCTTTAAATTCTTCTAGTCTTTAAATTCTTCTATTCTTTTACTGCGAGATACACACATGTAAAAAACTGGAGGTAACTGAGGAAGATAAAAGTTTAATTCATCTGCACTTTAAACTCCATAGAAGAATTATTTTTGATAGGTGAAGTTGGATGCTGAACACACATACATATGTGGTTATGGGGAATAAATGCATAGACAGTCCTTGCGCTACATAGAGACAGTTGGTAACCTGATCGACCATCATGACTTTACACATCAGTGAAACAGGTCTACGAAGAATAGTTCGTGGTGACTTGTACTGATAGCGTTAACACCAGGGGGTTTTGTTCCATAAAGTTACGATTATCTTCGATGATACATGGACACTGACGGCTACCTCATCTTAGCACTCCTGTCAGCTTCTTCGTCTGTCACAATCAAGTCGGCATTCGTCATTTAAGGCATAAGAGGGCCTCTGCTGGAGATTATACACACGTTCACTATCACTCTTCTTCAGTATTGCACTTCCGAAAGGTCACAAAAAATTCTATCATAAATATATAAATTAATTAAATTCGAAATAAAGTTAATAACTTAAAAAGCTAAATAAAAGCATGCAAACAGGTTATATCTACAAATGAAACAATTTTGGAACTTATCAAACTACATACAAAAGTTGGAAGCTTAAAATATTGCCCGACTGTGCTAGAAGCAAAGTAGATGTTCATCAGAACAGCTATTGATAACGAAAAATAGATCCAGGTGTGCCACCTAGACGGTATAGAGAATAGCTGAGCCTACTGCGGTACCGAAGGGCCCGAATAAGGCATAGCTGTTTACAAATGTATAGTGTCTTTGCGGCATGGGGGAACTTCAAATATATGGCGAGTCAAAAGTCCTCTCGAGAGGTTGATGGTAGAGGAAGAGTATTCGGAGACTTTCGGACCCGTTCCTCCAGGCTGCTCTCCATTAAAATTCAGGGTAGAACTGAGCGAAGTCGTACAGTCACCTGTATGGTGCTCAAGGCTCTTGTCAACGACAGTTGCTTTCTTGCTGTCCTTACCAAGATGAATTTTGTGGGTTTCGTCTAATGTTACTTTTAGACAGGTGAGATAAGTCAGAACCATTTCCAGTCATCAAGCGACTAGCGTGAAAGTGTGTTTTATGTCTCTTGAAGTGCATTCTGCTTTATTATTTTTTAATAAACCCATACAATGAAGGGAATGTTCACAGTCATAACACTGGTGTTTATTAAGATCCAGAATTTAATTCAAATGCTATTTTATATAGGATTGTACACTTAAAGCGAGAAATGATTTTTGTGAGCTTATGCGAGTCTTAATTCGCTACACTGTTGTTGTAACTGCACTGTTTTGAAAGTGTTCTTGCATTCACGATGCGCCCCTTGAATGATCGCATGCAAAAAAATCTAAAATTCACTTTTACTTTGATATGTTATGTCCATTTCAATGTCTCCAGTTATATGTGTGTGATTATGGCAAAGCCTCGATGGCCATCTGCCTAAGGAGAGGGATGCCTTCGTTGAGGACTTTATAATGGAAACTGGCTCGTATACACATCAAACATGGGGAAAACTACGAAAACGCCCATGCAGCCAGCCCGTTCGGGGGATTCGTACCTCGGACCGAACTACCAGTGTTCAGCGACTTTACCGCTCGGCCGCTGGTGGGCGACTCCAGTTATGAGATGCCAATTACGGTTGCTTAAATAAACAAAATAGTCGTTCCTAGGGTGAAAATAATTCTACACCTTCCACAACTTCTAGCAACTTCAAATAGTTCCTAATATTTTTTTATTATCTGTTAAATTATTGGTATGTTTTCGCTTAACAGTGCAATCTTTGCATCTTAAAAATTCAAATTTTAGAAGATCTTGAAAAGTATTTAAATTTTAAGCCTTCCTAGTAAGTAAAATAAAGAGCTAGTAAAAAGTAAAACTCCAATTGATGAAAAATATTGGAATTACACTGCTCAAAACAATTAAAGGATATTGTAAGTTTTATATAAAATAAAGATATAAGCGATTTTTTTTTTGCCGAAAATGGAAGAAGAGAATCACAAATGCAAATTTTTCTGGTTTTCAAACTGTGGAGTATGCTAATTTTGAGTTTGACGTGAAAAACGTCGCTTCAGCGGCAGCGAATGAAATTTGACTTTCAACTGAATAAAAGACAATGAAGACAAGGATGATCAGCATTCAGTAACTGCTTTGTTTCGATGAGTACGATGTCTCAGCGAAGTCATTTAACCGATTCAGAAACTTGGAGAGTTGTTGGTAGGTTAGAAGGGGTCCAAACTCAAACCGAAGTAGCGCAAGCCATTGGAGTGTCACAAAGTGTGATTTCCAGGATCTGGAACCGTTTTTTGGAAACTGGAAGTGCAGGCCGAAGACCAGGGCAAGGTCGTAGATGGGCAACAACGCCCAATGAAGATTGTTATTTAGTGTTAATGGCTCGGAGACACCGAAATATGAATGCTACTCTTCTCCAACAACACCTTCGCTCGGCTACTGGCACCACCGTTTCAACTCAGACTGTCCGAAAACGGCTCCATGGTGTAGGTCTGTATGCTCCCCGACCGATGGTATGTGTTAGACTAACATCAAGGCATCGTCGTGACCGCAGGGAGTGGGCAACAGAGCATGGGAACTGGAGGAGAAATGAATGGAGCAATGTTCGTTTTTCTGACGAGTCCCGTTTTTCTGTTCATCCTGATAATAGACGTATTTTCATCTGGAGGGACCGTGGCAGTAGGAATAATCCTGCGTTCGTGCGCGAAAGTGTCAGATTTGGCGGTGGGCGAGTGTTGGTGTATGGTGGCATCTCCATTGACGGGCGCACAGACCTCTACATCATTCGAGATGGACCTCTGACTAGTCACCGATATAGAGATGAGATCCTCAGACCTATTGTAGTCCCTTACGTTGCAGCAATCGGGGATGACTTCATTTTAATGGACGATAACTGCAGGCCACATCGTGCTAACCTGGTGGAGGATTTCCTTTTCGAGGAAGGAATAGTACGAATGGAATGGCCAGCGTGTTCTCCAGACATGAATCCAATAGAGCACATTTGGGACGCTCTAGGAAGACGAGTTGCTGGCCGCCAACCACCCCCCCCAAACTCTCCAAGAACTGGAAAGAGCTCTTCTGGAAGAATGGGACAGAATACCCCAACTTGTGATTAATAGCCTCATTGACTCCATGCCTCAAAGGTGTTCAACGTTGCTGGCCGTCCGTGGAAACCATATCCCCTACTGAAAATGATTTCCTTTGAAAAAAACACCTTTTCTTATTCTTTTTTTCTCATATGCACGAATTGTGTTTTTTTTTTTCCTTTTGTACACAAATGCGCAATAAAATGCATTTTTTTCTGCCAAACATGTGTAATTTATTCTCATATAACCTACTACGTCTGTCGACCATGTATCAATTAGCTAAAAAGTTTCCCAGCCACAATATCCACCTAAAACCGCAATATCCTTTAATTGTTTTGAGCAATGTATAATAAGAATACTAATAAGAGTACCGGAAATTATCTTTTGGAACAGATAATTTCCGGTATTATGATTTTATCAATTATGCTTAAGGAATTCCTGATGAGTGAACAGAAGCCAAAATTTTTATTTAGGATGTCTCTAATCTGGGACTCGGTCAGAAATAGAAAATGGTAAAAAGATTTTATATATCGTAGAAGTTTGGTAAATAACTCCTATTCATACTATTAATGAAGTAAACCGTAAGATTAACATAGTTTCAATTTCTTCTGCAAATCGAAACTCCATATCATCCATTACAGAATCCTAAAAAATAGAATTATGTAGCTCAAAAAAAAATATATATATATATATATATTTGCTGTTATTCTAATACATATAATCACAGGTGACAGGTGAGAGCGAGTCCGGAGACCAGGGTGGCTTACTAGGAATACTCGGATATCGTCCAGAATCCGCAACTGTACAACTCAAGAACGCTTTGGAGGTTCCAGAAGCGCGGCATCATGAGCTTAAAAGAAACAGTTGTTATTGTTGTACATTGAAATTTGAGCATTTTTAACTGATATTTAGCTACGCCCTTGAAAATTTACGTTTTTAGTTTGTAAACGAATGTATCAATTTCGCAAAGCAATAATTTATGATGAAATAACGTCCCAGCAATATTATTTCTTTGCCAATTGGTACAGCTATTTTTATATTTTACTTTAAATGCACTCCATTTCATACATTTATAAGGTATTTCTCCCGTCTTCGTAGTGTAGTGGTCAGCACGCTGTGAGGGTATTCAAGAGGCCCGTGGTTCGAGTCTCGCGAAGGCGTTGCTCAATTTTCATCTCTCCTTCTTCTAAATAACCTAATGCGTCTACACATTATACGTTGAATTCATAATACTTTAATTCTTAAATTAGTAGGCTAATCGTAAATGCTTATTTAAAAATGTTACATGTGCTAAAATGGAGTCTCCATACGAAGTTTCAACTATTGTTATTTTATGATTTTTATACCTCTTAAATTTAAAAATTTTTCTAAACTTTTCGAAACTGTAAAATTAAACACTCTGCGGTTTGGAATTTGGAAACTGCAGTTTATTATAGAGTTGAGTTAATTAATGCATTTATCTGTTTGTTGTTTTGGAGCTTGCACACCGCAATTATTTCCTCAGTTAATTAATGCCTTTGTTGTTTTTGAAATTCATTTTTTTTTGTTTCAGCAGCAAAAGGTTCTACTGTTTATATCTCAGAGTGAGTTAATTAATGCATTTGTATCTTGTACTAAAACTTGCAGACTGTGATTTATTTTCGAGTTGAGTTACTTAATGCCTTCGTTTGTCATTTTTGATACTCATTTTTTGTATCAGCAGCGAAGTATTCAACTCTTTCAAGAATGATATATAACACTCAAAATACGTAGTTCCAATCAGTATTTGCACCCATTTCCGAGTGTATGAATTGCGATTTATGCTAACCTTTAGGTATTTTTTTCAGTGATTAGTCCAGACTACTCTATAACCAAACAGGTTTCAAATAATACTCTAACGAATTACTTCTAAATAAAAATAAATTAAGAAACCTTTAAATGTTTGCCTGTCCATAATTGTTTTACATTTTAAACCATGTATATATTGTTACTTTTTGTTTTACTACGTTTTAAACAACTTATATATGTGTGCAACTAGTACTTTTATTAAAAAATTAAAACCATTAAACTATTCAAACAAGACAAGGATATTTCATCATACCAGTGATATTTCCAAAGAAACTAAAACTAATAATAAACTTCGAAAATAATATCTTTGATAAAATAATTAAGAGCAAATAAATAATTTCCATTGATATTGGATATATTATGAGAGCTATCAAACATTAATAATACATGTGTCGTTAGATGAAAGAAAAATTTATTGCAGCGGCAACTTTTATGGCAAGTTGAAGAGGAAAGCATAAAAGTGTCATTTGTCATAAAGCAAGTTGTCTTCAGAAGCAATTTAATTTTCTTTGTCCCATTAGCTGAATATCTTATTTTATTTAAAATATTTTATCGTGACATTCATATTTTTAACAATGAAATTTCAAGGGCTGCTTCTGAAAATAAATAGGGCGTAATTAATCGTGTTGTGCATTGTATGCTTCATAAATCATATATCCTGTTCTGCAAAAGTATTTTCCTTAATTTCGCTTGAATAGGAGATAGCTATATTAGCAACACGCTTATTATCCCGACAATAATCTCGATGTAAAAAGGGGATTTCAGTCAATGGAGTTTTCTATTTCATTGTTATTCTGAAAATCCCATAATATTAATAAAATGTAGGGGAAAACATGTTGAGAATCTTTTATTTTGCTCTGAAAAATTATTTAGATTGGTCTGTCCAAACACTCGCTTGGAGCTGTAAACTATTACAATAATATTTCGTTTCTTTCTTATAAATAATTAATTTTTTATGATTTAAAAATTAATAGATTGAAAATAAATGAAGATGTTTTCTTTCATAAAACAAACTTATCTATGAGTACATCATATGTTGCGGGGTAAGTAATTATTTTAACTATTACTCTATTTATACAAGTAACTCTCTCAATTTAAATGCTTAATAAAGGCACGGATATTATAAAACTTGCGTTAAAGTATTTCGTTCTGTAAAATAATTGATTCTTATACCCAATTCTTTTGACGAATGAATCTATCTATTTTGTGCGCTGTTCGCACTGGAGTAATCGAAACATTTATTAATGGAAGAACAAAATAAGCTTCTATATGTTTTGTAAAATAAAGTATTTCTTACCTCAGATGCAAACAAGATCTTCAAATAATAGTACTTAATTAGTTATATATTTTATGCAAATATGCAAAGTGCATTGAAAATATGCAAAGTGCATAGCAAAGTGCATTGAAATGCATCATTTGTCAGAAAAGTTTCAGGACAAACGTCGTACGAATAGAAAATTGCATTCACCAAGTAATGACCTTAGTTGCTATCAAAGTAGTCCTCTTAGCTATCTATAAAATGTTTCTGCAGGTCTTGGAAGCAAGCAGGGAAGTCTTCAACTGTGATGCTTGCAAGCTCATTTGTAACAGCCCTTTGGATGTCTGCAATAATCTTGATGAAGCTTTCTTTTTACTCATCTTTTCACCCACAGAAACAAGAAAAAGTCACAATAAACTTTGACACAAACGGGGAATCACGTCTGGCTCTATCCAATAGTTCAGCAGAAAGTTTTCGTCTTTCCTCTTTCCGTTCATCTGTTAGTGAATGAGGGACGACAATTGTATTAAGTTTCCCTTTCCTTAATCTTCGCGTAAAAGCTTATGACGTCCTCCACGTTTGCATCGGTATGTGCTATAGACGGAGGGCTAGCTCAGGAATCGTCTTGCACTGAATCTCTGTCTTCACGAAACTTTTTGTACTACTCGAAAATAAAACTTCTTGAAATTGCCTTGCCTCTGTATGCTTGTTTAATCATGCTCCATGTCTCACTAGGGGTTTTCCCGAGCTTATCGCAGAACTTACTATTCACTCTTTGCTCACTATCAGCGTCCATTGTGTTACCTTAACGAATGCTACAACATTCCGAGCACTGTATTGCTGAGAACAGCCCTGCCACCCAGTAAGTTTGCGCACAAACAAGGTCAAGTTCGTGTCAAGTAAGAATACATACCAGGTAACATAAAAACAACATTTGTTCCTTTTTAGTACTGCAAACTCAGAAATAAAAAAAAGCTTTCTGACCCTGAAACTTTTATCACAAATGATGTACATTGCCTTCTATTTTGACAGCACAATGGATAATCTTCGGAGTTCATACCTTATAGAAATTCATGCTTTATACATTTTCTCGATGAATTCTCTTTTTTCTCCCTTATTATGAAGCTGCATCACAGGCAGTTTTCAGTTAGTATCTCCGCTCCATAGATACTCTGCAGCAGTCTAAATAACCGATAGTGAGACATTGGTTTTACCGTATCTCGTTGTTCTAGATACGCATAAGCACCCAATTTAGTTACTGGGAATTTTCTGCAAATATCAAAAGTTTCTTTCAGATATTGTGTTAATTCAAGCAATATTCTGAGCGTAACACCCATATTAATTAGGACGCTTCTTTTATTGTAATCCTCGACAATACAATAACCATTCAGCTTAGAGGTACTATTGTAACCTGGAGAAGTCTTTAAGTCAAATTCATTTTTTATTAATGTTATTATTTTAATATTTCATTTTTTAAAGTTACATACCATCCTTAAACACACTTGCGCATTTGTGAAGTTATAGTATGCAATAATACTTTATCCCATGTTAAATGCTCTAAATATCACATATTACCTTGATGTTTATAAGTAACACAGGAATTCATTTTAATATTAAGATTGAAAATGAATTAGTGAACCCAGTATATTTTCAATCTAAATATTGAAGTGGATATCGTATGGATTGGTATTTTGTATCAATTTTATTGTATTTTATGTTTTTCTGGATAAATATGGCCGCTAAGAAAACAATCCCTTCTTAATCCATTTTAAATATATTTTACAATCATTTTTGTAAAAAACAGTCTTTTATTCATCCGTACGTACAGGTATCACGCAAAAAACATCTTTCAAGTGGTTTCTAGAGCAGTTGAAATGTGTATTTTCGTTGAAATAGGATAACACAAACTTTTCACGATTACAATACTTTCTTTACTTCGTAAAAGGAAGAAAAAAAAAGAACTGAAAGATTTCGCATTTTTAACGATTGCTTAAAAGGATTTGTTAATGCATTTTTCTCTGTCCCTGAGTTCGCAATGTACCACTCTGCTGTTGCAGTCACTTCTGCCAACATTTTAACTTTTTCCGTACTTAACGCCATATGCACAATTTAATAGTAAAATTACAAATATTTTATCAGCTGCAGACATTTTTCTATTTTGTACAATCTTTTCTCAGGTCAATATTCGGTTTCGTTGAGTTTTTTAATCAAAAATTCAGTAACGTTTCACAAAATATAAAATATAAAATTTGAAATTCAATATTCGGGCAGCAAGAATCACACGTTCGAATCGAGGATTACGTTATTCAAAACTGGATGGCTCTAAACGCGGTCGTTTTTCCACAGTGCGAAAAACACACATTCATGCATTCAAATTCTTCATTGTTTAATTTTTTAAATAATACAGAGGGGTAATATTTGATGGCAACAATTTGAAATGTAATTCGCTACTTATAGTGAATGAACTCAAAATGCCATTTTGCGACTAATGGCCTCTTTTGGGCTAAAAATCCAATAATGATTTACGGAAACAAATTCCAAATTCTTCAATATATTGAAAACATTAAAAATTCCTTTAATTTCTTAATGTCTTGAGCCGCACTTATTTTCTTTAATAACGATGAGGATTTATAATATTTCTGCATGCTAAGATGATAAATTATTTATTTAGTAGATGCTAATAACTGTAAAAGTAAACTAGAGCAAATGCATTAACAAAAATGTTTTTAAAAAATTCATTTATGAAAATTTAAATGTTATTCATTATCTAATATCTTTCGACACGCAGGACCTAATTCTGATGGGCTCGTTTTTAAATTTTGCTTATGGCATTAAAATTTCTGACTGCCCTATACTTTTGCCATGAGAACATTTAAAATTTCTTCATTCCAAAGTCTCTGTAACCACTGGTAATAACAAGAAAGCAACTTGAACTTTCCAATTACGTTTACCGGAATGCTTTTAATTAAATAGGTGTAAGACTGTAGGGGTTCTGGGTAAGTTGCAATAATCAATAACGCAATGAAATTTTTATCGAAACTTAAAAAACAAGAGGAATTTTAAAGATTTAAAGAAAATTTAATTTACAATTTAAGATAATGTTTTTGGATAAATTTAACAGACCAAAACCTGAATATCACCCGAATGTTAAAAATCGTTTGCTGTGGCAAAATTGTTAAGGATGATCTACAATTTTAGGATGATCTACAATTCTTATAGATGGTTATTAAAGTCTGTTACTTTCAAAACTCTATTTCACAGATTTGTAGTTTTACCAGTTGGCATTCTCTGATACGTTTGGGAGCTAGAAAATATGACGAATTTACTCTGTCCTGACTGTATTTTAAACCACATATGATCACTTACACCGTGATCGCATGAACAGAAGAATGCGATAATCTCTAATAGATGTTTAAAAGAAAACTTTGCCAGAGATATCAAAGGATCATTTGAATTCTTCATGTATCTGCCATCTATCAAGTTATAATTTAATAATTAACATAATCACCATTCAGCGATTAAAAAACGAGTTCTCAGAGATTTGATTAAAGTACTTTCTGCTTTGGAAAAACGACAATTTTGCTAATATGCCTATATTTTAATACTTGACGCCCACCAGCGGCTAAGCGGTAAAGTAGCTGAACAATGATAGTTCGGTCTGAGGTTCGAATACCGTGAACAGGGTGGCTGCATGGGCGTTTCAGAACGCCCTCTAGGCTTTGCCATAAACACATAAGGCAGTTAAATACTTAACAGTTTAGAAGCACAAGCAATGCGAAAACTGGAACTAAAAGAAAATATTTGCTAAAATAGGAAAACATATTTTTATCATTTTTCAGTTTCGTTATAGTTTTATTAAATCACGACTGTTGATACAAAAGCATCATTTTCGGGTAAAATTCACGTTTAGTTTTTTATAAAATAAAGCATGATTACCAGAACTAACTTCAAATATACAGTGTAGGATTTAAGTGAACTTAAACGAATGTTTTCTCAAAAACGTAAAGTGAGAACGGCTTTTTAATGCCCGATCTTCACAATGTAAGAACAAACATTCTTGTAGTTTTCATTCTGTAGTGACATTAGGATTTTTTTTGGAAGCAGGAGGCTTGAAAAATGAGCAATGCCCTCGCCGGGAATCGAACCACGGATCTCTCAAATACGTTCCGAGCGTACAGACCACTACACTACGAAGGCATGCTAAGAAGACGGGAGAAATACCTTATGTACTTCCACTTTTAAAGGGCGACTGGGGATTAGGAGACCCAATCGCCAAATCATGGTGGTGGAGAATCGTCATCCAATACTTTTTTAGTTCGGGCGCCACTGTAGAGACATTAGGATTTTTTTGGGGGGGAAGCAGAAGTCTTGAAAAATGAGCAATGTCCTCGCCGGGAATCGAATCACGGACCTCTCGAATATGCGCCCAGCGTACAGACCACTGCACGCTAAGAAGCACGCTAAGAAGGCGGGGGAAATACCTTATACGTTTACGTCTATAAATATCGTATGCTCAATTTTAGACTTAAAAGATTTCATTAACTTACTTCTAGCACTTCATTTACGAAAACTGAAACATAACTAAGTACAGTAGTTTCTACTTATGCGTGTACATAATACATACATATATAATTTATTTAAACCAACTGATAATATTTGCGTCTAATAGTGAATGAATTAATTTATAAAGTTATATTCGGCAATTAAATTTCAAATTCATAATTTTATTAGACTGGTATTCTACCCTCTGTTCTTTAAAGAGAAGTAGAAGAAACAAGTAACAAATCTAATATTTTTCCGTCTTTGGTTTCAAAGCTATGCTTTCTGAGATTCTTGATAACATGTCTGTACCATTTATACCCTCTGAAAAGCATTTACCAAGAGTTTTGTTCCCGAGATAAGGATAAGTACCTTAAAAGTCCGTCTGGGAGAACTGTCAGAGAGATGGCGGGAACGGAAGAGGGGTGAGAGCAGCTGACATTTTCAAAATGGAAAAGCGAAATTGCTTCACGGGTTTTGGTCTTTGTTTTTCTATTTCCATCTTACATTTTTAAAATAATAGTCTAGCAGAGATTTCAAAGAAAGGAAAAAGTAAATCTCAATATGTTGGATGGGTAGGCAAATAAATAAAAGCATTTTGTGGGCAATTACATAGAGGCACATGTTGAAGACAAGTCTGATCTTGTTATGGAAAAGAGCTGTAAACTGTATTTTAGCATTAGGTTGAGCAAGGATTTAGCTCTAAAGACACCCACCCACACAAACCATAGAGAGACAGACAAAGTGGCAGAAATCCTTCCTTTTATTTCTTTCACTATTCAGAGTTTTAAATCCATACATGCCTCCGATTGTAATTGCAATGAAAAAATACATTATTTTATGCATTACTGAACAAAGTCATAAAATATTAATTTAATTAATATTTTATGCATTGTTACGAAATTTGTACGTACGTAAATAATTTGAGTAAAATACTACGCGAAACTGCAATATTTTGTTTTTCATAATGTAACACGGAAATCTAAAGAAGCGAAGCTTTGAAGGAAAAGTAATATAGAGGAGCAAGTCTATTCAACATTGAGTAAATGGCTATCTCGCTAAATTGGCGAGATATCGCCAACCTAACATTGGTTTTGGCAACTAATGTTTCTTGCCAAATTTGGCGAGAAATTAGAAAGGTCACCATGCATGGCCACCATATGGCGACATTTTGATTCGGCCTCTATATAACTGTAATGGGTACTGTAACTGAATGACTGTAATTATTGCTATATGTAGCTGTAACCGGATGCGGCACTCATATGCCTTGCAATAATTCCGAGAAGTAGAAGGTGCTAAAAATCACTTGGTGGCCGGGAGAAAGCTGTAAAGACCAAAGAGAGCATCGATTTCTGACTAGAGATGTTAGTTCAGTGTGAGTTAGGAGTATTGCGATATTTCCGTGTGAACTTCGCTTTTTAAATGCGTTTTGCACTGCATTGTGTTTAACGTTCTGAGTAGCTTGAAGTGTAACTACTGATTGTGCTGTGTGATACTGTGATACTTTTGTGAAAAGTTCTAGAGTTGTTCCTTTTGGTAAAATAAATTTTTTCAAGCTGTCATTGGTTCTGTGTGTATTCTGTATATTACGAATTAGGATTTACGAAACAAAATTATTCAAAAAAAATAATACTTCAGGTAAATGAACATACCTAATTAAAATAGATATTTATAAATGACTTTGTTATTTATTAATTTTTCTCTTCGACGCTGTTTTTGACTTCTGGCTTGAAGATATATTAATCCTTTATGTTTTCGGAAAACAGATTCAGTGTAAAAATAAAATCTGAGATGCCTCCAGGTATTTTATTCTAGAAGCCAAAAATGTCATCAGCGTATGGAACTCCAAAATATAAATTAAATATTCTTAAAATTCTACGAATGTAGTACTTTGCTTAGAATGAATGCTCTTTCTCGTAACATCTCTCTTCACATCATATGACAGCATATAAATGCTTAAAAAAAATTCAAGTTTGCCTTTCGTTCCGTATTAAATTTTTGTTTTGTTCTGCACTCATTTAACTTCCTTACACGAAGTAAAGAAGTACTGCAATTTCGAGAGTACTTCAACTCTCGCGCGAATAGTCTTTTTCCGTTGAGATCTGTAGATACAGATAGAACAAAAGGCTCTTTTTTCGAAAACAAATTGTCAAATGGATTTAAAACTGAGTAAAAAGGAATTTTTCCCGTGACGTCTGTACGTAAGTATGTATGTATGTGTCTCGCATAATTGAAAAATGATTAGTCGTAGAACACTGAAATTTTGTATATGGGACTTCTATAACATATAGCTGGGCATCGAGATATATAGCTGCACATAATAGCTGGGCAGAATGACAGCATGACATATAGCTGGGCATAATCGGCCGTATCAAACGTATTGTTGCGTACATACTGATTCGTTATGAAGTGAAACAGAACTTAATTCAAAACAGCTAAAGAAAGGTTGGTGTTGGTGTATTTAATTATGGCAAAGCACACGAGGGCTATCTGCCTAAGGGGAGGGATGCCTTTCGTGGAGGACTTTCTAAGGGAAACTGACTCGTATACACGTTACACATGGGGAAAACCACGAAAACGCCCATGCAGGCAGCCCGTTCGCGGGATTCGAACCTCGGACCGAACTACCAGTGTTCAGCGACTTTACCGCTCGGCCGCTGGTGGGCCACAGCTAAAGAAAGCTAATTTGCGAAATCGCTACAGTCAACAAGAAGGAGTTTCTGAACAAACTGTTAAAACAACAACTCACCGAATTGAGAGGTTTTCCACCTTTTTGTAAGCTTTTTAAATTACGAGCGAGATTGTTCTAGCAATTTCTCGAAATCAAAAAGGGATATTTATTTATCAAATGTTAAATGCGCGTGCTCTTGTATTTTTAATTTTCCGGCTGAGCTTTCTTTTAATATTCGTCCCGCGCTGCACTGCACGGGGAATAAAGCAATTTTATTTATAATTCTACTAACATTAGCTTTTTGATTACAAAATGCGTTAACAGTATATACATTTATATTCCCAAGCTGTTACCCGGCTCGGTGAACTCAGTTTTATTTTTATATACTGCTAAAATTTGCACATTTTTCTATAAAAGTGATTGAATTAGGGTTTTTTATGCTTTGGTTAGGTATTTTTATGCCTTTATTCCATTTGCATGCAGTAGTTATAGAATTATAAACAATTTAAATATTTAAGTGGCGAGTTAAGTCTAATGCGGGCTTCATTTGTTTATATTTGAAACTGTTCGTAGAATAGGGAATTATGTCAATTTCTGCACCAACTTTAGTGTTTTTTTTTTTTTTTTTTTTTTTTTTTTTTTGCTAAATGGAATTAGAAACTAACCTTCAATTTTGCGCACCGAAACTTTTGTCTCGGCAATCCGTAGTCTCGGTATGTTTACACTCAGCTCTAGGATGATGTGGCTTGTCAGAAAAAAATGGCAATCCTTGTAATTTGATTTGCTTTGAGCAGAACTAAACATTTCCATACCTATAGAAATATGTTCTGGTATATTACAAGAAAACTTTCCCGGTTAAAAATTTTTATGCTGTATTTCAATACGAAATCTATTTCTAGCCAAATTGATTTTTCTTCCCGTTTAGTTTTCTTACGTTATAATATCTTAGTGTTCCTAGTTCATGAAATACTGTATTATCTGATGATGCGAGAGTAAAGAAATTGAAATTATTATTTATCCATGAGTGTAACAGATCGATAGGCAAAACTGATTTAACAAAGGACAGCATAGAAGCATGCATATCACTTGTTACTCTTAACATTTTCAAATACGTGTTTCTACACGACCATATAATTTCACGATTGGAAGTTTCTAATCCCGCCCTAGATCACATTTTAAAAACCAGAATCTGTAATTATCTTACGTATACCTTTACCAAAGCATCCTGTTTACCGAACAGCGAATGTAACGATGACTTGTTTACAGTTTCTGGTGTTCGGCTGAAAACACTTGACTATTTCTTTGGCTCTGGAGCTTTCACGCATTGATTACAACAGATATTGGAATTTATCTTCTCTTCAAAGATCTGGGTTCTCATGTATTTTTTTAAACGGTCCCAAAAATGAAAGCCAGTCTTTCAAATTCCCATCAGATTTTTGCAACTCAATCTTGGATAATTTAAAACTATTTTTTTCACTGCTCGTCTCATTTTTCACTTTTAATGCATTGTAGATATCGTTGTGGTTTTTCTCTTTAACGCACAAATACGTCATTCCGATCATTTCCGATTTCGGAAAGTGTTCCCATATCCAATGTAAATGAATTAAAAAGCACAAAAAACTTTTTATTTTTGTTTTTAACTTTTGATTCCAACAAATTTTCCATTTTTGCAGCTAATTCCGTAAACGAACCTCTATGGGAGCCCCTTAATTTAATAATAGTTTCTATTTTCATCAAACACGAAATCACCTATAAAGCTCCATTATGGTGTGTGTGTGTGTTCCACAATGCTCAAATTAAAAATGTTTTTCTTATTCTTCCCTTTTTTTCTTTTTCCAGAGTCGTTGTCATGGAGGAAGTTGCAACAATACATATAGCCTAACAGTTTAGTGACTTCATGTAAGTCTTTATGTAACTTAACGAGATTAGCCTAGTACCTTTCTAACGGACCTCACTCTTAAATGGAGTTATATATCCTTGATGAATAATCTGATTTTCCGCATAACAAATCATATTATGTAGAGACATTAGGTATTTTTGGAAGCAGGAGAGATGAAAAATATGCAACCACCTTCTCCGGAAATCGAACTATGGACGTCTGGAATACCGGCCCAGTGTGCAAAACCACTAGACCACGAAGGACGCTAGGAAAGTGGAAGAAATACCTTATAAGTATTTATAAAAAAATACAAACAAATGAACAAAAAATGCATTTTTTCGTACATCATTTATCACCCGCATATAAACTTGTTTTACCTTCGCTGTTATCAACGTGTTTTAATATTATCACCCGCAAAAAAGTTAAATAAATAAGTAAATAATACAGTTTAAGAAATGCTTTCCAGCTATTTAAAAAAATGTGCGCTGATGAAGCAACTGAAGTCAGTAAAAACATTTTAGACTTTTTGAAAGCTGGACTTGGTTCCTCCCTGAGCCAACATTGCTCCAAGGTTTATTGGCTACAAAAAGACCTGGTAATTCCTCGTAATTTAGTTTTCTTCTCATAAAACCAAAGATAGTGGACACTTGAAAGCCACGGCACCAGACTGTCTTACTCAGGATGCGTTTGCAAGCTGATGTTCTACAGCTTGTTATTTGCATGAATCGATAATTAAATACAAGGAATAAATAGTAATTCTTTCAGAATATAAGCAGTCAAAGTTAGAACACGGAAATAATATGAAAGTGGAGAAATGCTTTTCAGCATTTTCACTGGCCAACTACAATTTCCCAATCTCAACATATCTTTTTCATTCTGTGGACTTTTTATCGGGATGGTCCATAAAGACACTTTTTTTATATTTTCCTGCCGCTATACCTCGGAAACGTTGCCAGTCATCTAGCTATGCAAAATGCAGAAAATAAATGTCATGTAAAAATGTTTCCTCCGTTTGCGCATAATACACAAAGTTTTAAAACTAGCGAAGTTTTGCTGTTCGTCAATAATTTAATTTTTTTTATAACTACTAAACTCACTACAATCGAAATGTAATTGTTCATAACGTGAAGTTTGGGGCATGAGGAACACGAAAACATTTTAAAATCTACCGAAAACCGAAAAACTCAGTTTTGTGTATAAAGAGCTGTATTTCATCCACATTTAAATATTTTGGTCACAAGTTTGACACGACATTCTATAGCTTGGGTATGACAAGTGAAGTTCTGGGAATAGGGTTGCAGTGATGTGCCTGTCTTTAATAGATCTTTGATGCCCTCATTCGTAGTGTTTCTTAATAGTGGAAGCGGAGAAATATTACCACTGGCCTGTATAGTCTTCTGCATCGAATTTGAGTCCTGGCGTGATGAAGTTTCGAATAGTCCTTCCCTTGCGAAGTGACAGAGGTTTCAATAATCGGAGCAGCCTTCGTTTTCTATATCTTCTCTCATCCAAACTCATTGCAAGAATCACATTCTCGGGTCCAGTATCCTAATGTTCCAGATTGTAGGTCTCCAGAGTTTTATTCTATATACTTTGATAAAGCTGGGGCTTATTGTTTTTGGATTTTTTCTTGAACCGTTTTTTGATAATTCACGTCTTTTGCTAACTTCAGTCTTTCCAAACACATACTTTTCTTGCAGGAAATAAAACCCAATTACAACAATTCTTTTAGCTTTCTCACAACGGCAGTTACCTGAAATCTTGCAATCGCACATGCTTGCACATCTCTTGCAGACTACGAAAATAGTCATCCTTTAAAAATGTCTGTCGGAAAAATTACAAAATATTGCTCTTTCTGCAAAATATTGTGCTTTTCGCGAATAAGAAATGATTCGAAATTATAAGGTTTCATTTTTTGTGCGCGCGTGTATGTTCCTCGTGTTTCTAACTTCATATTAAGACTTATGGTTACAGTCTAAAACATAACAGACGAAAGCATCGCGGAAAAAACAACGCAAAGTGAAAATGCCATCGTTTCTCCGATGACGATAAATCTCCGGAGTTCTAAAACATGTAGTTAACGATCGTCATCGAAATAGAGCGACGCAAAAACATCGCAGCTTTAAATCATCGTCGTAACAAACACCTCGGGAGAAACAAAGCACTTTCATATTATCCCATGAGGATAATATAGCAGACACGTAATGTTCATGTTTTAGAATGATCAGGTGATTCTTGTAAATATATATTCGCATAAAGGTGTATGAGCGCAAGAAAAATTGAGGAACGTTTTACCTCTACATTTTATATTTTTTGATTAAGTCATAATGTATTGCTAAAAAAGTGAAAAGGAAAATTAGGTATTCAAAAAGTGAAAAAGAGTAGAAAATTAATCCTACATATAGCAGTAACCGAATTATTATTATTATTATTATTATTGTTTTTTGCACATTACAATTAAAAGTCATTATTTAATTAATCTCTTTTATGATGTTATAGTGGCAGTTTTTAATAAACCATGCTGTCTAAAACATTACAAAAGGGATGTTATACATTGCTTTGTAAAAGAGATTGGAAACACTATCATTCTCTATGTCAGCAATGCTTTGCCAATTCTTTAAAAGACCAAACTTCATTTAACACTACATATGCTGTTAAATACTTCACAGGAAAGTAAACTAGAAAAGACTTACCCTCAACTATTAAGAAGGAAACAATTATTGCTCATTGGATAAAATTATGCTTTGGTTTATAGCAAAAATTAAGTTGTCTATTTAAAAGAGGGATACATTTGTGGAAGAATTTCTAAGGAAACTGTCTCTATCTATATTATACATGGAAAAAACCATTAAATCGTCCATGCAGAGAGCCCTTTCGCCTGGAATCGAACCCAAGTTGAGCTGCCAGTGACTTTACGATGCTCAGCCGTTGCTGATCTGAAAGTAAAATGTATAGTATGGAACCATTTAAATTTAAATTAAAAATTGCAAGTGTGTATTTCCTTTGATAATCTTGCACCATGTTCTTACTCGGTTAAATGTTATTAGCAAAGTTCTTCATTATAAAAGATAAATATAGTTATTGTTTTACAATCCACTGAAATGTTAACAGCACTTTATTGGAATACTGGCTGGGCTGAAATTAAAAGAAAATCTGATTGAAACTATGCAAAAAAACATAATAGTAATGAAGACATAGGAGAAGAATCAGAGTTAATTCTGCCACTGTAACAGGATAAAGGAAGGGACATCAAAATTTTAATAAAAACATTATATGATGAACCTACACAAATAAACTTCGAATAAACATATTTTATATGATTTTGAATAATGTATGTACTCCGTTACTTCAACATTTTGAATAATTAGAAAGAGATAGTGATAGTTTTTATTTCGTTTAGAATATGCCAAAAATATATTTTAAATATTTAGGAAAAATTCCTATGCTTTCAAAAGCTTATTAATGCTGCAGTAGTTTATTAAAGTTGTTAACGTTTATTGAATTTTGCAGCAGATACGGCATGCACGTATTGAAGTCTTTCTCAAGTTATGGGATTAATGGTTTGATTTGATTGCGTTGATTGTGGCCAAGAATACTAGGGCAATCTGCCTAAGTAGAGGAATAACTTCGTGGAGGAAAGACAACTGACTCGTATTCGCATTACGTATAGTGAAATCCACAAAACTGGCCATGCTGCCAGTCTGTTTGCCTGAAACCGAGCCCAGGTCGGAATTACCAGTGTTCATAAATTTTACCGCTCGGCCAATGGTGGGCCGCGCCCGTGTGCCCCGTTCTTGACATCTGGGGCTGTTCTAGTTAATGGTGGACGTGGTGCTGTACTGATTAACCAGTATAATAGAGCCACAGTGCCCACGTCCCCCGTCACTTGTACTTGTGATCAATAATTCGCTACTGCAAAGCAAAATTAAAGTCTAAAACAGTAGGCTCAAAATCTGCGCCAGCATTCAAATGTGAATATGTCTGAAATGGATTGAATTCTTTTAACAAAATGTGGTATTTATGCATAATTTGAGGTATAATACCAAAGTATGAAACAAACTTGGCTTCTGATTTCCTAAGCAGTTCAATTGCATGCCAAAATACCTATGTTAAAGCAATACTAAACGTATATTGAATATATATCCTACACCAGGCTTTCGAAGCATGGAAAACGTTAAGTTGAATTTTATAGATCAGCTGACTAGAGGACTGGAGCTATAAACATGTCCTTTTTTTCGTCTCAGTGTACATGCTTTTCCAATTGAAGCTACAGTGTTCTATTTGCATATATTGTTAAACAGGATTATTTATAATAAACGTAATTCATATAAGCTGATAATGACTCACATATTCATCTAAATCAATCAAACGTCGTGTTTTATAAAAACAGTTATGCATTTGTAAGATGTTAATTAATTTGTTTATCTTATACAAATGAACGGTTAAAAACACAAATTAAAAGTAGGTATAATTTCCAATTCCTAGAATAAAAATTTTTGATCCGAATAATTGCATTCGGTTATAATTGAGTTCTTGTTAATTGAAATATTACTACTATTTGAAACCTGTATCCATGCATTGCGAAACAGTTGCTAGCTTAGAAGTTTAATGGTTTTATGATTTATTATCCTTCAACTCAAATTATTTTTTTCCTGAACTTAAGAGTAAAAATGGATTTCTGTTTTTTGTATGTTTCCCCCTTCACACGGCTTTTCATTTATCATTTAATATTTATCTTTCATCAGCTGTTACTATCACCTGCAGTGCCTTCATCCCTTTAATTCAACCATCTTCTTTGATTTTTTTTTTCTTTTCGAGATATCAGGGAAGGAATTTCGCTTTCTTTAATGTGTTAGCGGCATGATGAATTGATCTCCTTCCGCCGGGGAATTCTAATAATTTGCTAATGGATCTTTAATAATAAGCACAAGAGAATCTGCTATGTAGAACACACATTATGTGATTTAAGATAAAAACGCAAGAACTTAACAAGACAAGCTTCGTAACGAAAGGGGGCTATGGAAACCCAGAATGTTTGAAGAAAACATAACGGGAATCACACTCTCATTAAGCTATTTTTTCCTGAAATTTATTTATTTCATAAATCTTTTCTCATTTATTTATTAAATCATAAATCAATTCTTCATAATAAAGCGACCAGCCGTTTAAAAAAATAAAAATAAATAAATAAACAAATCATTTCTGAGACATATTATTTTCATTCCATTATCCTTCCTACTTTCAAACAAAATAATTAAGCAAACAGGAAAGAAATTATAAAAAAAAAGTCAAAGAAATAAATATTTACTAGATATTCGATAATAAAATAACTACGTTTCAAGTATAAATTTGTTATAACCCGATACAAAAAAAAATTAAATAAATCTTGAAAAACAATGCGGTATAAACTAACCGATTAAATGAAATTCATAGGCTAAAGATAAGAACCAATATTATTTTGAAATGCAGTGAAATTTATTATCATAAATGCGTCCCACACTTCACAAATAATTCGATTCACGGAGAGTTTTTCCGAAAAAAAAAATCGCCTCGGATAAAGATCAGTGTTTTGAGTTGCGAATCTCAAGTCGCCAAACATATTGATTTCCAAACATGGTTTGGAGGTAACCGATGCCTATGCCACATAATTAACACTCATAGATTTCTAGAAATATTATGCTAATATTTGCCATTACTTAACTTTCATTAATGAAACTTCACAGTAACTTACTTGGACCAACAATTTGGCCTGGAGAAAGTTATGGTCAGATTGGGTTGCAGGTTTTGAGCCCTTAGGACATCTTTTTATATCCATGATATTGTGTCTCAGGCAAATCCATTGGCTAGGAAGTGAACAATAAAGATGTTCAGAAATTACGAGAAGACCATAAAAATGAGCTGAACAAGAACTGCAATAGCTTCAGAAGTAGCGACAAAACGTGACTGTGAGGAAATTTGTTTTTAAAAGAAGGGGAAGGAAAAATATGTCGCTACTTTTTGAATTTGTGTAAAATGGGTAGGATGCAAAGTTTTCTCGTATCAATATCGCCGTGATAAAGAAACAGCAAACTGCACCGTAATTATTTTCGATACAATACCATAGCTTCCGTTAGTAAAATTTAAAACCTAGGCAAAAACAAATCACATTAGAGAAAACTTGAACGGAGCTGCAGACAAGGGCGTCTCAGTCACAATGGCAAGGATCATGACGGCAAAGAAAACG
Source organism: Stegodyphus dumicola (assembly GCF_044657685.1). Lineage (NCBI taxonomy): Eukaryota > Metazoa > Arthropoda > Arachnida > Araneae > Eresidae > Stegodyphus > Stegodyphus dumicola. The sequence continues at coordinate 119,495,828 of NC_140779.1, read as the reverse complement.
TAAAAATAGATGTTCCCTAAAACCCTGGTGTTTTATGGATGAAAGTTCTGCATTCAAACAATAACACCTTCTTCATCATTTTTCAGTTATGCCATCCACTATTCTTCGTACAGCTAGGGTAAAGTTGCCCAAGTCGTACAACCATGTGTTAGTCTGCCTGTAATATTTGTGAGGAAGACAGCGAAGAGAACATGCTTCACTGCCTAAAATTGAAAGGATGGATACACGACTTGGGTGATGGAGTTGACAAGAAAGATACCTTTGTTATCATTATTGCAATTAATTGTATAAATAATTTTATAAATAAATTATGTCATTAAAATTAAATAAAAATAAAGTTTTATTATAATTGCCCAATTTTAAACGTAGTACGACTTCAGCTATAGGTTGCACGACTAAAAATACTGGTTGTTAAAATCGTATTAATTTCGTATTCATAAATTTTATTAGTTTTATCCGAGAGAATATACTGCATAGAATGTTTTATAATAAATATCAGCAACATTAATACAAGGAGTTACTACCACATATAATTTTTATTTTTTTCATAGCTTATACGATTTATACCTGCTTTTTCTTAAAGGGTATGACTTATACAAACTTAACCTACAATAAAAGTAAACTAAATTATCGTCCATTTTAGTTGTTTAATATTTTATTTATCTCTCTTTTTATTTTTTAAACTTCCATTTGTCTTGGTCACACTTGTGTTCACAATACAACATTTAAATAAGCAGTCATATATAATCCAGGAAAGAATCAGTCTATTTAACATTAATTTGTATCGGGAAAACTGTTTCGGTTTGTGAACAGCCTTCAGGATTGAGTTAATTTTGCAAGCCGAGGCCTGAGCGTAATTTTATATTAACTGCATATTTTTTTTGTTCATCTATAACATAGAACAATGAAAAGCATTTATAAAATTCTGTATCATTTTGTAAATTTTCACTTATTTAACTCTTTTGTATCGATAGGGGCCAAAATCTATTGATCTCAGACAACAAAACTTCCGTGTATACGAATTTTTGCTGGAATGGATTTTCTTTCCTCCTGCCAAGTAGAATGTTACAACATTAATAATAACCTACTTAAGTAAAATGATTACATCTCTTTTTATGATTTCGGTGGAGTTTCCTTACTCTATGCACCTTAGGGCAAGACTGCAATTGCGAGTTTCAGTAGCTAAACATTGACACTAAACAAAGAGAGAGAAGTCAATTCAAAAGAAGGATTGGCATATCATTTAGCAACTCGTGAAACCAATGAGTCATGCCTATCATGATGGGGGAAAGCACCAATTAGAAAACGGACGTAAGTGTTCGGGCGATCTGCCAATGTTTGAATGCACGGGCGTTACGAGCGACTTCGCTGTGAAAGAGTTAAGCACTTGGCCACTAAGGAAGTCAATTGTCATATGAAATTAAATTGAGGAAAGAAATGGTTTTGATACTGGATAAAGTACTGAAAGAAAGCACAGCGAGATTTCAATATCTCCATTTTCTTCTGCGTCTTATTTACACTATCGACACTTTTAAAGGTAAATTAGTTATGATTATTCCTTGTTTAGAAAGTTCAAGTTTCAGGTTACATATTTCGAATAACTAGATAAAGTGTAGAAACATTAGGTATTTTTTGGAAGCAGACAAGATGAAAAATGAGCAATTGCCTTCGCCGGGAATCGAACCACGGGCCTCTGAAATACCAGCCCAGCGTGCAGAACCACTACACCACGAAGGCACGCTAGGAAGGCGGGAGCGAAATACCTTATAAAAGAAAATATGTTCAAATTTCAGGGTGCATAGAACTACAAATTCGTTAATTGTCTTAGAAAATAGTGCGTCACAACTAACATCGTTCACATTCATCTAGATCAATTTAATATCGCTTTCAAAAATATGTTATATAGCCTGCTAAATAATATCTCTGTATTCTGTAAACCAACTAGCATAGTACAAGCATATAACAAACTAGGAGTACGCTTGCTTAGAATCACTTTCACTTGCCGTGATATTTTATCCCTTCATGATCCATTATTATAGTTTTAAATATTTTCTAAAATGCATAATTATTGTTGTTATCTGTAAAATTTAAAATATTTAAGATTTCATTTCTATAACATTTTTATTTTGTGGGAACTCTAACAAATTAATTTTTGGTGCTTATCAATCATTTACTGAACTATATCTGCTTTGTGAGAAGCAAAAATTTCTTTCAGCAACAAGGAAGTGAGTAACAAGGAAAGATAATTATCAGCTTAAAACTCAAAAAATTTTAGGCAAAATCAGTAAAAATGTAGTGAATGTTTTCATATATCGTAATATTTTATTATTTCTGGCTAAAACTGGGAAAAAAGGAAAAGGGATCTCTTTACAAAGAAAAGTGATTGTATTAATTACTATTTTTGCTCCGATCAACACATGATTATATCTCTTAGAGGCAAATTTAAAGCTTCGATTTTGAGAAGAATTTGATTCCGTTCTTTCTGTCGGCAAGCAAATTACCACAGCTCTACTTAATCCGTAGCTGGTTTCTTATAACTTTAATCTGGTGATCAGTATTAAATAACGACTTGCTTAGCAATGATTACTGTATACAGGCCGTCGCAGCATGCTTATACTTTCCCTTTCTGTTTTGTTAATCTCAAAAATTGCGATGCTTTACATTGTACATTATGTTTATGCTACCTTCCTTTAAAATTTGATTATTAATTTATTTATTAACTAATATTTCACACTGAAACCTTATTGTAATAATATTTAAATAGTCATTTAAATAATTTCTGCCCATAATTTTCAGTTCCTTTTCCCTGACATAATTATCAGTTTAGCAATGGATGTAAGAAAATATAATTTAATTTTATAACTTAAATAAAACCAAATTTAAAGCAAAGAGAGAGATATAATTATGTAGTTGGACTTTTCTTAAGAATAAAAACAAGTTAAATATTTTCGTTTTATATTTCAGTATTTGTCTTATTATTAACTATTTGTCTATATGCCTATATATGTCTGTTTTAGCATATTATGTACTTTGAACTTTAAATTTGAAAGATTTTAGAAAATTTTCCGAAGTAAAACTCACTTTTCTATGCATTAAAGTTTAAGTAAAAGAAATTATTTTCCGCTCATGCTTTAAATGATAACCACTACTTAATTAATCCTTGATGAAAAGGTGCTTTATTTTTTTACATAGAGCCGAAGGTCTTTTAAGAAATGACCTTTTTATTAAATGATTCAATAAAATTTTCAGAACAAAAAAAGGGGCTTTCTCGAAACTTAGTTACCTGCCACAAGCTGCTGATGGAAATCTTTAACTTTTTTATTATTTTATAGCTTATAATCTCCATTAGTTGATGAAAAATAAAAATATTACCTAAATGTTTCCATGCAAAATTCACTATTTACTTCTATGAGGATGCAAGGAAGGAAAGATTTTTACTTAATCTGAAGCAAAAATACCAATATATTTTGCCTTAAAAATATAATGTTGTATTCTGTTGCCTTTCATTGTAGAAAATAAATTTTAAAATAACTTAATTTGCATTTGCCATTTTTAACTTGCATTTAAAATAGAATGAATGCCTGGTCTTGGCTTTCATATGATAAATGTGGAAACATATAAAGATAAATGACACCTGTTAGCAAATTTAAGAAAAAAAAATGAAGCTATTTCTGATCTTTATCGATATCCTGCGATTAAATTGCCTCTTTCAAAGAAATTAAGTGTAACAGATTTGTTTCTGCATTTCTGCTTTTCTAATGCAATAAAAGAAAAAAACTTTAATATTATTAACTAACCTTAAATGCAATAATATATTTGTTCACAGTCCTACCAGCAGATTAACAGTGATATAGCTGAACTCTAGTAGTTGGTCACGAATTCAGATCCCGGCGAACAGACAAAGTGTTATAGAATTAAGATTTGCGGTAACAAAAGTCTCAGCGAAAGCTCCAAGAAATGATTTTAACCATAATTCACTTGAAGCTGTGATAACGGCGGTAGTAAAATAATCACAAACATTTCCACTTCAGACGAAGCGAAAATTTTCTCGCCTTCTACGAGCGAAATATACGTATCGTTTTGAAGGTCAAAAAGGTGGGAGCCACCGCTGTCCGCCGACCTATGATCTGAAGAGGGTAGTTGCCTGAGAAAGAAAATCACCCGCTTTTTAGCTCTAATTTGTTTCGCTAGCTTTTAATGAAATGCATTGTATTAGGCAGAAAATTGTGTTTGAATGATAATAGATTAAATACATTAAGAATTAGTACATAGGTATTCATAAATTCACTAAGCACTACGAATTAGTGCACAACAAGGTGTCAGAAATGTGTTGATATTAATGGAAATGACTTTGGTTTTTTTATTCAGTTACATTTATCCTTCTTACAGATAGTCATCTAATAAAAGAGGTTAATTAAACTACGAGAATCCACAATATTAGACTTTTGCTTTTACAAGGATGGAAGAAGGATTCTGGAGATAAAAGACGAGAAAAACAAAAGATTCTTAATTTTAATCAAGCCAAATTTAATTTAAAAAGCTGTTAATTCTTTCATCAGACAAAGTTTAGTTATAAAACTGTTAATTCTTTCATACTTTTACCTTGTTTAAAATAATTAATAAAATATAGCAAATGTGCTGCAAGAGTAACTTTTATTCTGTGGCCAAGTATGCAGAATACGGCGATAAAAATATCATTAATTAAATACAGAAATGGTTTAAACATTAATAAATAAGTTTAATTATATGGATTAAAATTTTTCAATAAGCTACATAATTCAAAAATAAAATAACGATAAAAATCATTAAGAAGTTTTTTTGCATCTTTTTATCTATATTTTACAATTTCTTTTATTTTTCCACTGATAATTAAAAACATTCAAGAATAAATTAAAGTTCTTCTGCCACAAAAAGTCAAAAGTTGTTAAAAACGTCAATTTGCAGTTTCGTAGGTAAATATCATTATCTTGATAAAATTTGCCGTTAAGAATGATAAAGCATACATCACAACTGACGATAGCTCTCGGAAATAGCCATTTTGCCCTACCATATGGTCATTAAATACAATGATAGGTTAACGTAATGTAATATGGTGTGTAAAAAAACTGACCAACCATCCCGTTTCTTGACGAAATAAGAAGTACTGACACTTGAGAGAAATATTTGTTGCAAAATTCGCGCAAAAGTGATGTGGTGAGATAAGTGCACAGTTTCATTCTGAATAAGTAAGTCCTTTCTTTATTAAATAAAAGCTTTCAACTGACGTTGATTTACGAAATATTCTAGCAAACATGTTAACTGTTCGTTCGTTTGAACCTCTGATTTCCAACGTAAAATGTTTGCCTCTGTATTTTAATTTCTGGACTGCTAAATTTAAAATTATTTCCCGGAAACTCTTTCTTAATTTATGGTGTTAAGATGAAATCTATGTAAATATATCAGATTGTAACACTTCTAATTTTATGATTTTTAAATTTTTAACTGTTAAAATAATTTTGCAATCTTTTTAAATTAATCGCAGTATTTTTAAGCTTTAGACAGTAATCTGAAATTTCGAGAAGATACGAGTAATTGCCTTATTAAAAATTGTCTGCCCTTCTACTATTCCTTCTTAAAGACAGGAATTTTACATTGTTTAAAATTTTGATTGATATAAACTTAGTTTTGCCTACTAATAATAAATTCTTCACTATATATACTCATCTGTATTTTGTTCGGTAAGGGTATGTATTTATGTCATTGAGAAATCTGTTCTATTTGATCAGAAACGTTTTCAAGAGCTCTTCGAATCTTTGATAAAGGATCTTTCTTTTGTCAACTTATTGACTGAAACGAAAATTCATCATAATTTTTCCTGTGACTCTGTGTATTTCTCACATTTAGATAAGACATTTCTATATGGTTAATGTCCTTTCATTGAGTTTGCAATGAATGAAGTGCACGAGTGAGCGGCAGTTGTTTTAAGAGAAAGTGTTTTAGGGAATGAATAAAGGACCTATGAAGGTGCTATGAGTAGTCTCATCATTAATTTATGCTTTATTTCACAAATTTAAGATGGTTGTAGAAAGGAAATTCACAGCGTTCAGCGAGATTAACATAAATTGCCAACATTAAGCGAAGACCTCTTGATATTGTAAGGATCCTAAATTTTACTAACGTTTATTTTATTTTAAATCTTTACTATCACTTCTTATTTTCTACTTCCGGCCAGAATTAAATGCTTTAACTTATTTATGCAAATTTGTCTTGCTAACACCAAGTACTTAAGTTGTGGCTTTTTGCCAAGCAAGAGAGAGGAAGGAGTTATTAGAAGCAGGCCGCTTGCCATAGTAGTTGTACTCGGTTGCTGGTTGCCTTCAGGGCCAGAGGTTTAGTCCTCTTGATAATTTCAAACGTATCGTAGTTTTAGCAGCTCTCTGTACTACATACGGATTTTGTTAAATAACGGCCAATCTTAAAGTTAGGCACTTGTATATTAATCTAAAGTTAGTTTTAGTTAGAGTTTTAGTTAGTAGTTTTATATTCTTACGTTCAGACCACAAGTGGTTGGTCTCTGTATTCCGAAGTTCCGGAAATCGCTGTAAAGATAGAAAAATAAAGGGTTTCGTATACCCTTCCTGTGTGTATTGTCTACTTCACAATTTATTGAACATAGCTTGAGTAAGCTCCCTGTTCCGAGTCAGGACAGTTCATGTTTCCAAGGCAAGTAAAGAGGAACACGAGTCCTGATAATATCAATAATGTTATTTGAATTGCAAAAGCGTGAAACGATAATTTTACTGTATGTTTTGTCACAGCTTGCTTTGAGTCAGTTTACTGAAAAGGCCTTGAAATTAAGAGGAATTACTTAATTTGTATTAATCAGTTTAATAATTTATTATTTTTCATCAAAGAAACATGCAAAGTTTTCCAAATAAACAATTTAAGAATACACTTTCAAGTAAATTGCACAGTACATTAATTTAAAACTTAAAATTGAAATGCTAAATAACATAAAGGAGCACGTATCAGTTAAATATACAGCCACTAAACTATATTAGTAACTCACATATTCAAGAAATGTGTAAAAGATTATCTGAAACAGTTTTCGTAAAAATCGAATATTTGAAGTTAGTGGAATATTCTTTAAACTGCGTGTTGTTGTTGTCGAGTTCATATTTCATAGAAGATTTGTCGCTAGAGCCTCAAGGAGGCTGGACTCCTACCTCCACCCCAATTGTGAGAGACAGCAGCCTGGTCCAGACGTCTCTATTCCCTCTCCTACCACAGTCACCCTACCAACAAACTACACGAGAGAACTTTCGGCTCGCTATATATCTAGACTGCATGCTTCGGCTCACCATATATCTAGACTGCATGCTGCAAAGAGACTGCATGTAAGCCTTCTCCGAGATTCGAACATGGCCCTTCCGAGTCCCGGATTCGAACCTCCTACCGCAGCACGCTCCCATTATGGTATCTTCCTTTTTCTGCGATTCCTGTTTCCGCGAAATCATCAGTCTTCATTACCCTCATCCCAAAGGAGTTATACAGCAGGGGAAGCCCAATAAACCTTGGCATCTTCCGAAATGTAGGAAAGCAAAAAATATTTGAATTTTTAAAAGAAATAATTGAAAAATATTTACAATCTCATATCTATGCGTTAATGAAGCTAATACTGCGTTTAAAAGGAGAGAGAGAGAGAGAGATGTTGAAACTCTGCAATGATTTTGGCAATGAATTAAAAGACTGTTTCCTAAAGTAAAAATCAATATTCTTCCAAATTCTGCATAAAGGTGAGTTATAACAAAATATTTCAGAATAAATATTCGTTATAAAACTACGTTCGTATTTGTAAAACGACGACTTCTTTGGTCTTACTTGCGCTTTTGCAGCTTTTAATTCTTTCAGTTATGGAAATCTAGTATACTACATTTTCCTTATTTTTATTCTGAATTGGATATTGATAACCTTTATTAAGGGCTAAAGGGTGTTTCCTTTTGGTTCCAATAATGTCTAAAACATCCATATTGATTAACATAAGATGGGCAAATTACAGCTAATATTGTAGCATAATTACAAATGGAATGAAACTAAACATTTCGAGAGGAGGCTAAACTAATACACGTCTTCAATATAACGAAGACTAACTTACTCACAAAGAAACTCCCCAGCTCTTCTCAATGCTCACAGCGACATCTCCTGAGGATCTGTGGGAGAGCGACTGTGCTATCCGATTGCGCGGGAACAGCAAGAATTTTGAAAAACGCGGAAAGAGGAATCTCGGAAACAGAACTAATTACCCGCTATACCGTCTGGGCGGCTTTAAACTGTATGATTTGCATAAAAACCGGTTTTTGATGCAATGTTGCAATGCCCTGACAGCAATGTTTATTACTTTCAGATCCACTTCTAAGTGAAACATTCCTCCAGGAATCGTAACTCTTTCCCGCAAGAATTGCGAAAGATGAGCCATATATCTTCTAAATCAGTTATTTCCACAAAAAGCGGGAAGTTTATCCCTACGTACTTCCTGTTTATGGTGAAGCAATGATGTTTTACTGCTGGATTTAAAATCTTTTATTTATCTTCTAAATTAATTATTGTCAACTTATGAAACATGAGATGGCACTTATGAATGAAAATTATGTACTTCTTAATAATATCATGATGCTTTTTAACGAATGCAGTTGCTTTTGTTTTTTTGGATAATGGTACATTGTCTTTCATTTTCCACCTAAATTTGAGATAAATGTTTTAATAGAATATATCCGAATATACGGATAATTTTCATACTGATACTAAATGCTTATTCTAGAATTTATGAAACTATGATTTTTATTTTAAAATATTTTAAAACACTCCACCTGTTTCAATCATTAGTTATATTATTCATAAATTTTATTTGCGTAATAATCAAGAATATTTTAGCTAGACAAATTTTTAAATTTTGAATTTAACTTTAAGTTCCATGAGTTTATTTACTTTAAATCATTTGAGCTTTTAATTAAATCAACGTCAATTAGATGTTGGAGGATGGCAGAGGGACATGGAAACCACTTTTATGTTATCATTTCCCGAACATACTTCAATCTAGTATTCCTAATCGGATGTTTTTTTCAATATTACAGGGCAGAAAATCAATATATCTTACATTCGGAATGTTTGGATAGTACTGATATGAATTTTGTGCATAGGCAAAGGATTTTAGTGCACATATATATGTATGAAAATCTTCTATTTTTGTGTATAATGCAATATGAAAACCTAGAGAGACTATGCTATGCCAGAAAAACAAGAGGCAAGTCTATTTAACACTGAGTAAATGAATATTTCGCCAATTTGACGAGATATCGTCAAGCTGGCGAAGGTCAAAATTTTGTCGTTAAATTTGGAAACAAATCGTCAAAAGTCGGGAAAATAGGCGAATATTTGGTGACACTTTGGTTCGGTCCCTGTGTAATGGTAATGGATATTGTAACTGAATAACTGCAATTGATGTTCTGTATGGCTGTAATCAAAATTCGGCTCTCATGTGCCTCCCAGTAAATTAGAGAAGCAGAAAGTACTAGAAATATCTCCGGGACCAAATTAAAACTATGTAAAACCGACGATAGCATCAATTTTTCAGTTGCTGTTAGCTGTTAGTTCAGCGTGACTTTAGAGCACCGAGATATCTCCGGGTTAGCTAAATGTTAGATGCGCTTTGCACTGACTTGTGTTTAACAGATTTAGTAATATGAAGTGTAAGTACAGATTGTACTCTGTGATTCTGTAAAGAGCTGTAGTATTTTTGCATTAACTATTTTTGTAGAATGGTCCACAACTGCGAAGTGTTTTCTTTAATAAAATAAGTTCTGTTAACCTATCATCGGACCTGTGTGCCTTCAGTTTGTTACGAACACGCACGCACGTAACAGTATTATGGAATTTGTGATTCAAGTGAACTATTCTCGAGACTTGCCTGTGCGATAATTGCATTGCGTGTTGGAGATAACTCATTACATTGTTAAATCAGAGCGCCTACTTTCATACTGAGCCAAATATATGTAAGAATACATGAGACTAATTACTCCATTCAAGTGGAATCCAGCTTTTATGAGATCAGTTTGATATTTTAAAGACTTATAGTGACATTAGGTTAATTTTTTGGAAGCAAGAGACATGAAAAATGAGCAATGCTTTCGCCAGGAATCAAACCACGGAACTCTGGAATACGCGCCCAGCGTGTGAAGGCTGGAGAAACACCTTATGCCCTTCACCGTTTCTCCGGAGAGAGACTCGTCGATTATAAAGGTGTCATCAGGCGTCAGCGACGAGACACTTTTGTCAGTGTTAAATGAATGAATCGTACCCCAGATACAGACTCATCGCTTCACGTTCCCAGAAGGCGATGAAAGCATTCAAATCAATGGCGTTGTGTCAGAGCGTTGCGTTATGATGCAGCGCGTTGGATCAAGGACATTCAAAGCATGGTTCACTCAAGAAGGACGGGAACAGGAATGCACTTCCTTCCCCTTTTAGCGGGATTGCAGTGAGAATTACTGCTCATTATTTTTAATGAACAGCAGTTATCACTGCAATCCAATCTCACTGTGCTGGTGAGCATCATCATCCTTTGGTGAGCATCATTGTTAATTTTCAGGTAAGAGACTTGCAAACACAGATGTTTTCTCCTGGGTACGGTGACAACCTTCCATATCGTTGAGTGTGACAAGTTGGCGTCTCATGTCGATTTTGTTCGAATATCTAAATATGTTCTAACAGCTCGTAGATGAGAAAAAGAAAGATTGCTAACGCCACTTTCAAAAGCAAAAAGTGTATATTTGTAGGACTAAAAAAGAAGCAAATATTTCAGTTTTGTTGGACGGGGAAGTGGTTAATGGATTTAATATGGGTAATAAATTAGCTTTCTACTCTGTTACTGAGACTTTACTATCTGAAAAGAGCCAATTTATCCGTCAATATACTTAAGTAGGAAATGGCATTCGTTTAACCGAACTAAAGTCGACACCTCAGACTAATCTGCAGAAAGCTTGCTTCAATGTTTCGTTTAACCCAACTAAAATCGACATCTCAAAATAATCTGCAGAAAACTTGTTTCGATGTTTTTGACCTTATACTAAATGAGATGTTCCATAGTAAGCACTTTTTACTGGCACGTAAGTATAACGCTGATTTTTGCACGAAATGTTTTTCGGCATAACATATACTCACTCACCTCATTACGAATTCTCTTATTCAACAAGAATTCTTTTTTTCATTCTATCAACTATTTTTTTTCCTCTTATCAGTTTTTTTCCAGTTGCACATTCCCTTCTAAAACTTTCATCGATGAATTGTGAGAGACTGCCATTCATACAATAAGCGTAGATCCATTCACAGACGGCACAATGCGGGAAAAATCTGTTCACTTGAACAGTCCTAACAAAGCTTATCAGAAAACAGACTAGCTCATCTTCCTTGCACAAACAAGAGTTCCGCGACGGAGCGATTCAGCCATTTTTAGGTCTTGCAACGATTTTCCGTAAATTTGAATGCTCACTTTAATTGCTACTGTTTCTTACGCTTTAGTGATTCGATGTATTTATACTAACAGTCAAATGATCTCTAAGGATATCTTTAAAGCAAAATCAGGAAGACTTTATCTCTCTGTGAGTCGTGAAAGTTCATATGAAATTGTGCTACTGAAAGTAGGTTTTCCCTGTTTTTAAGTTTAGTTAGATGATTTCTATGTAACTATCCGTAAAGTAATTTAGAGCTTTGAGAAACATTTGCATAGTGCATTTACTCCTAAACAACACGCCAAAGTAATATGCTTAATGGATCGAAGTTGTTTTCTTCTTCCTGTTGCAATGCATAGCCGCTGTGCAAGTATCCAGCCATCCGAAACCAAGTACATGGAAATTCCGATCCTTTGAGAACACGAAGTAAAATCCACAAGAAAAAATTATTTCTCTTTTCTCTTAACGAATTTTTTTCCTGTACTCTCCTCTTTTTTTTTGAGAAACACCCGATGTTATGCTAAAAATAACAACTATTTTAGTCAATACAGCTGCTCTTACCACTCGCGTAGAAAAATGTCCTTTTCGCTGCAACATCAGCAACTCGTTAAGAAGGGAGAATACGTGCATCGTTGAACAGACAGCTTTCGAAATCGCTCCACCTGTTTTCTTGCTCTTCTTTGAGCAGGGAATTCGATATTTGAAAATTTATCTGTTATTTTCAGTAAATGGTGTCCGATGTTAATTTAGAAGATACATAAATATATTCTGGAATTCGATTCTGAGATGAAATTTCCGATGTTTATGGAGCTTTTTTCTTCTTTTAGTAACATTTTCTTTTTAAACGAAAAAGGAATAGAATAAAGTTGAATAAATGTGCATTTGGTATTTATAAAGCTGTGTTACAATCTGATGTCTGCAAATGGCAACGGAAGAAAAGATTTATGATTTAAGTCATTTTTATTTCATTGCCTTCAGATTATCGGAAAACAATCAGCAATTCGTATTACTAAAAATCATTCAGATCTTTAGTAATACAAAGAATACATACTATTATTTTAAAATTGAAAAACTATTGAAAATATAGAGAATAAAATTATCACAAAATGTAGGTTTTGAAAGTATGAGTAAAAATGGCACAGTTTGTAAGCAATAAATTATAAGCATTTCAGTTCTTAAGGAATTTGCAATCAAATCTACGGCATCAGAAGAGATGTACGACAAAGAGCCAACAGATGTTTTAAAAACATTTTAAAATTCTATGAGGTTTTTAAATTCTTATTTTCAACTCATTTTACATACATTTTTTTTAAATTATGAGTCATTCTCTGAAGTTCTGAAATTAAAAGTAAACTTCTATTCTGTGATTCTGACATATTGTTAGAAGCATAGAAAGCGTTTATATAAAATTACAGGCGTTAGATCCACAAATTACCTTACACTATTATTATGAATAACCGTATTGTACTGCTCAAAAGTTTTCAGTCAGAGACATGTATTCATGTTATGTAGCTATATTCTACTGCGAACGATCAACGCGTGCATATGAGCCGTTTACTTAAAGCGGTTCAAGTCCATTTCTGATAAAAAATTAGTTAATAATAACAATAAATGCAGTCTGCAAGGAGCTTTTTATCTATAAGCAGTTCCTCAAAAAATCTTTTAAAATTTTCATCACTTTTTCAATATAAATTTAGGAAGTTAATGAAATTAGAAATATAATTACTTCGAAAGTGATGCAAGTCCACTTTCCGCAAAGTCATAATATTTAATTCTAAAATTATGCTACATAATTTCTCTACTTCGTTTTCATATGTGCGGCAATATTGTTATTGACAATAAAAATTTATGTTCGTTCACTGTAATTTTCGTACTTCGCCCGTTTATTATAGAGTAAAAAACTTGAAATAAGTAAGTATATAATTACCTCTAAAATTACTAATTCTTAATTTAATAAGAAGTGTGCCTTTTATATTATATAATATTTGAAAGGAATAATATCAGCTCAGAATAGGACAGTGATTTAGACAGATGTTTATAAAATAAACTCTTATTCTGATATATTTCCTTCTACATTTCAATTAGTTTATTCATCGATATGATGAATATACCTTATATTCCTCCAATACATCGTACCTATTATCAAAAAACTTTTTCATAATGATAAAAGTTAAAAGTGACACATATTAATATATAGTTGTAATTAAAGTAATTTAAATTGCAATACCTGAAGACGTATTGAAATAAACCTTTTATTATTTTTTTTATACATTTATACATTTCATAAAAAATTGGTTTAATTCCATTGAAACCCCATATTTAATACTTCATAAATATATAAATGGTGTACGTCCATTAGAGCTCATAAAATGTATAAATTTATTTTAAATAATACTTTTAAAACGATTGCACTATGCCTTAGTAACACTCATATGTTTCGCCGAAAGCGAACGAACGGCTTATTAAACTTATCAAAAAGAGTTTGGAGGATGGTTGTGTGATGCCACCTGCTAAAAAAATTTAATTATCGTAATTATCAGCTGTTGCTACTGGTATCAAACAGACTAATCTTTTATAAGGATAATTTCATCACTCTCTCTCTCTTTTTGTTTTTGGATTGTATTATCGTTTAGTCTTATTGTTTAAAATTTGGAAAATATCTTCGACACCATCACATTTCTAGACATTTTTCACTTGTCAAAAAATCTCGGCTGTTTTAGCTCATAGCACTGTTCAGTCGAACATTTTTGCCATTTTTACCAAATGAATAAGAAATTTCCTTAATTCAGAATTATTAATCCAAAACAGAGAAGTTTTGCATCAGTTAGCTCCCGAATTAATAATTTGGATTATTCCTGCCTCGGAAATATGAGCAAAGATTATTCCCCCTTCTTTCTTTGTTACCTGAAAACTTATAAATATTTGGTTGGCACTATGGCGAAGTTCGCGAGAATTAGCAGACTAAGGAAGTGTATGCTTTTGCGACATACACGCAGATAAGATCTTATGTCTTAAGAAAGCAAGTTTAAAGACAGATTACAGACTAAGGGGATGTATTGTAAGGTAAACTGTTTCGCCGAGAACCGAAATCTGGGCAAACTAGCAATGTTCAAATGATAATAACTATTTACTGTGTTCAGTGCCTTTATGCTCTCCTCCAGCTGCGCAAAAATTTTTATAAACGACCGGTTTCAGTTCAAAATATTAATACATCTAAAGTCTGATTGAAAAATTAGGGTAAAAATTTTAAGCAACATTCTCATATATGCTAAGACTGTTAATGAATTTAAAATCTTCCTATTTTAATTCTGTTTAAATAACGATCGGAAGCTACGTAAAGATTGATAAAACAGTGAAATTGAAAAATGATTATGCAAAGTTACAAAATTAAGTGCAATTAATCGCATACATTATTGCTATATTTTCAGAATTAGAAATAGAATACAGCTTTAGTTATATTCTAATTCTGAAAAGAAGGAATAGAATGTTATACGAACGAGTTCTTGATATAGAATTAGAAATTCCTGATATATAAATATAATAATATCCGAACGAATTCTTGATATAGAAAGAATGATATCCGAAACTATTTTTATTTAGGGTAAGTTTTAAACTACTTAATGTATCAATGGCTTGTAATTCGTTAGTTAACTATTTCAGGGTTTCTTAAACTGTGGGTTGGGGTTATTACCCACGGTTAGGAGTACACCCATAGGGGGCGCGTAAATTTAAATCAGTTACTGAAATTTAATTAATGGGAATTTTAAAGAAATTACTTCAATTAATATTAATTAAATTAATCACTGGCGATGTAAAGCCCTAAAAGAAATTTTTTATGGTGATCTAGATTTAAAACTTGAGCTTCCGCGAAACTCCTCGACTGAATGCTGAATTGGATATTCCGAAATTTTTTAAATGGCATTATAAGGTATTTTCTCCCTCTTTTCTGCATGACTTCGTGATGTACGCACATTCGAAGCGTATTCAAGAGTTCTAGGCTTCAGTCCCGGCAAGGGCATTGGTCATTTTTCATGTTTCCAGCATTAAAAACTCTAATGACTTTACGGTGGCGACCGAATTAAGGTGGTGGATGATGATTCTTCACCACCAGAATATGGTGAATGGGTCCCCTAATCCACAGCCGCCCTTTAAAAGGGGGTATATAAGACATTTTCTCCCTGCGTTCTGCATGCCTGCAAGGTGTAATGATAGCACACTCGATACATATTCAAGATGTGCAGGTTCGAGTCTCGGCAAGAACACTGCTCATTTTTCACGTCTACAGCATCAAAAGCCCTAATGAATGTTCTTCTACCATTCAGCACCACATATTTATGTGAAACGTTGATTTATTAAGCTTGAATGTTTCTCTTATGCTTAAGAGTTAACTTCTGTATCAAATCTAATTTTTAAGAGGTAACTATGTAGAGACATTAGGATATCTTTGGAGGCCGGAGAGATGAAAAATTAACAATGCCTTCGCCGGGAATCGAACCACGGACCTCTGGAATACCGGCCCAGCGTGCTACCGTTACACCACGAAGGCACGCTAGGAATCCTGGGTGCGAAGAATCATCATCCACAACCATTTTAGTTCGGGCGCCACTTGTAGAGTAATTAGGTTAATTGGAAGCAAAAAAGATGAAAAATATGCAACCGCCTTCGCCGGAACTCGAACCACGGACCTTTGGAATACCGGTCCAGTGTGCAGAACCACTACACCACGAAGGACTTTAGGAAAGTGGAAGAAATACCTTATAACTAACTCTTAAGAATTTGAAAATCATTGATAAACCTTGAACATGTTTCCTCCAAGAGTGTCAAATATTGCATCAAGATTTACTTTGTGATGCAGCAAAGAACAAGCACATCCGTCTGGACGCCTTTGCTTCTTTAAAGCTATTTTTGATAAAATGTATTAAAACTATGTCCTTGCTATGATTAATAAGTATTATACCATAAAATTGGCTATTGCAACTTTTTAGTCCAAAGGGACAATTTTCCCAGAAGGAATATTAATTTGGTTTTGGCATTTCGCGTCGATTCACGATAAGCGTTATTTCATTTTTCAAATTCTTGCCATTAAAAATGGTCGCCCTGTAATATATTTAAATAAATTAAATCATGACGAATCTGAATGAATGTATGTATGTAAATTTGAATAACGTAATCTTCCATACAATATGGGCATGTGGAAGCCCTAATCTAAATTTGAAATTTGTTTTATTGTCGATTTCATATTTTGTAAAACCTCAACGAATTTTTGATTAACAAAGTAAACGATTTCAAAGCGAGCAATGACAACAAAGTGTGAAAAAAAAAATTTATCTCCTGCGCACGAGACTCTGTATCTAAAATTCTAAAGATATGCTCATTTTAAAATTATTTCTGGATGTTGCTGTTCAACTGAATTTTATTGTTTGATACGTAGAACATGAGGTTTAATAAACAAAGGTAACACACAAAACGCTAAAAAAAGCCCCTTTAGACGTAATTTAAAATCTGAATATTTTCAGATTTCTTTTAAATACTTTTTTTAATTTATATTGTTTTTATTGTCAGTAATTTTGTTAGCATGAATGAGCATATTTACAAAAAAATTAATAATATAAAACAGTTTTGCTAAGCCTTCAATATTTTGCATTTTATATTAATTCTTTTGCTGTAATGCTGAATTATTAACTTATTTCTTCGGATTTATACGTTATTGAAATTTTAGAACTTATTATTCGTAATACCACCCAAGGTTTTATGTTATTCAATAAATCATTAACCAATGTATTTCTTTTTATTTTGTTTTCATTGTTAAAGCACTGATGTCTTTATATGTTTATTGAATGACCGAGAAATTCTTCGTTGTACGTAAATTTGAATCAAGAAATTTATTTCAATATCTGAAAGTCGGAATTATAATGAAAAATGTATGAAAATCTACATGTACTTGAATGCTGCTTATATACTTTTCTTAGAATATCAAAATAAGTATTTAAATTAAAGTGAAGTATTCTGTGAATGACTCATAATTTTTGTAAGTTTTAAGTTTAATAACGAATTATTACATTCCTAATTTTTTTCGTCTGCTGTCGGTTCTAATAATATATAAAATAATATAAAGTATATAATACATAAAATTTCGATTTATGCAAAATATCGTTTCGGCTATTGATGCTTAATTATGCTTGTAAAATAACAAGTGAAAAAAAAAGTTTGTTAATTTGCACATAAACACATAAACAATTTGTTAAATTAATGCTTTAAATCTAAAAGTATGCATCTGTAAAAATGTTTTCATTTTCTCCATTGAAAACTGACCATATCCAAAGAATATAATCTTTCACTGCACTCTTGGTATATCACTAAAATATAAGAATAATAAAGGTATCGTATTTTTTTTTCTTGCCACTATTCTTTTTAAATTAATTTATAGAATTATGTATAGCAAAACAATACGTTAATTTAAATTTCGATATACCAAGAACTAGAAACCTCTCATTGGAGGAACATTTGTAGAAAACATGACATTTGCTTATGATATTATTTTTAAGAGCCAAAAATTACAAGAACTTTCTGAAGTTTCTTGTAAATATTAACTATCGATTTCTAAAAATATATTTCTCTTACTTAATTCACATTTCAATTTATAAAACAATAGGACATGTAGGATGGAGCTTTACAATGAAAAATCTACAAAAGTAAAGCTTTGTTGTCTCATGTACATTATGTTAATTTTTAGATGTATTTGGGAGCAATTCACTATTATGTTATCTGTGTAATGTCTCTCTAACATGTGTTAATTTTATTAGGCATTCATCCGTTTGTATTCTAACAGCGACTTTTTTTGTTCACAAAAAAGGGTGTGTTTATTATGGATTATAGTTTCACATCTGAATCTTTGAACTTTGCACCTTGTCTATTTGAAACTTTGCATGCCGGGGTCATAAAGCGTATACATATTATTGAAACTGACGATTATTAAAATAACATTTTGTGCGTCAATGAAATTCATCACTGCAATTCAAATTAATGAGTATTCCGATGCCGCAAAGCAAGCATATGGGACCGTGATTCACCTTCGTTGCCTGTACAGCAAGGGACTAATTGAAGTGAGTCTTCTTTGCAGCAAATCAAGAATCGCTTCCGCTAAGGAAATGCTTGTTCCACGTTTAGAATTATGAGGTGCTGTGCTGTTAGAATAATTGATGAAAACTGTGATATATAATCTACAGGTTAATTGAGTGTTCCTTTATACAGATTCAAGAATTGTTTTGGACTGGATTACAAAAGAGTTACCTTTTTGAAGTTATTTGTAAAAATATCTTGTTATTATAATCAAGGAACTTACAAAAGATAACCCTGGTGATAGTCTTTCATGAAAATAAAAGTGAATGTAAATAAAATTGAAAGTTGTCAATTATGTTGGTTTGGTCCATCATTTTCGCACGAGGAAGCAAAAGTCGAACCTTTTAATAATACAGCACCTGTAGGGAATACGAAGATCTATTTACGAGAACTGAATGACGTACCCAATGAATTTAGTGGATTTGTAGAATGACTAAATAGTCTTGATGTTATTCGCAACTGTTCATCATTTATGAAGCTTCAACGAGTGACTGCTTTGTGTATACGTTTAATTGAAAATGCAAAACACCGTAAAAATATTAGCTGTTTATCAAGTGATGAATTTTTGCTCTCTTTGATGCGCATCGTTAGAAACGTTGCATGTACTTCCTGAAAAATTTTAATGCATGAGAAAGGGAAAAACCTTTGTCACATGCTAGTGACTTGGTGAATTTGGATCCACTTCTAGATTCTGAAGCAATCGTAAGTGTTAGTGGACACTTAAAAATTCCTTTGCTAGTACTTCCTCAGAAACATTCAGTATTACGTCAAAATAATCATAATTTTACATAGCATATCATTTATTGATAATTGTTATGTTTTCTACTTTCATATAAGTGCAGTAAGCGCATCAGATAAAGATTCTGCAGAGTTAGGACCAAAAATGATAGATTATACCTATAGAGAAGGAATAAAGTGGAAAGTTATCCACTTGAAGCTCCTTATTTTGGAGACCTGTAGAAGACTGGAATAAAATCATTGTAAAATCACTTAAAGGCAGTTATTGGATAAAATACTATTTTGTGTTATGAAGAGTTTTTGATATTAGCAACTGTCTTGAAATTCCAGTGAATAGACTTAGTAGATGTCAACTGGTTCAAAGTTTTATTAAATTACTTTGGAAAAGGTGATCAAATGAATATTAAAATAGCTTTCACCAAAGATCGAAATGGTCTAGGGCAGCGGTTCTCAACCTTTCGGCTAACGCGTACCATCTAAACAAAAATTGAAAACCTTTAGTACCACCACTACAAAGTACTACTACCATCACCACTCTTGTACAAAGCTCAGGTCACATAAATTTACAAGTGTTAGAGAAAAACCTCAATCAGGATATTGGGGATTTAATTTTTGAATTCAATAGTTAAAAATAATTTGCTCATTTGCGTACCACCGGTTGAGAACCCCTGGTCTAGGGGTCTAGGGAAATTTAAGAAAGGTGATTTCATATTAGTTTAGAAGTTCTAATAATACTGGATATCTAAAATGGTATCTTGCAAGAATTGTCAAAACACACCAGAGAAAGGATAATGTTGTCAGAATGGTTACAACTTAAAGATAAGACTGAAGCGTACCACATGTCACCTTCCAATAATAAAAACTGCTATTTTACCATCTATAAATTAATGTAATTATTGATTATGGCCGCAAATATTATATTTTTCACATGCATTTTACATGTGTCATGTAGCTGTGTATTTTTTTGTAAGTGATATTGCATGAGTATAATAATGTATGATTTTGTAGAACCTGTTTTAGCTTGAAAATGTTTTGATGATTTAAGAGTTTATTTTTAACTGTCTGTTGTCATAAAGACTATTCGTCACGACAATGGGGGGAGGGCAAG
Source organism: Stegodyphus dumicola (assembly GCF_044657685.1). Taxonomy (NCBI): domain Eukaryota; kingdom Metazoa; phylum Arthropoda; class Arachnida; order Araneae; family Eresidae; genus Stegodyphus; species Stegodyphus dumicola. Next base: position 119,475,380 of record NC_140779.1, on the reverse strand, counting down.
ATCTGTCCTTTTTCTTGGTGCGATCCTATGCCTCTCAAGGTCTTAACTTTTCATGAACCTTTTTTAGGTCTAATTGAAGATGGGCTTCATGTTTCATAGTTCGTTTGAGCATTCTTAAATAGGGCAGTATATTTAATATATGTGGTATCGAGTTAAATAATAATTAATTAGTTATATGGTTGAATTAAATAAGTAAACACTTTCTTGTAGTTTGTCAATTTTACAATCAATATAAATAAAACAGTTTTGACCTTTAATTTTGTTTGTCTGATTTGCAAAACAGATAGCGTAACCGATGGCCTAATGGTTAAATATCAAAGCACATAACATGAGCTCTGTAATAAATAACACTACCATTGTGTTCAATAAAAAACATCTGTTTTGGAAAGGAATTTGAAGGATAGTAACTTTAGAATACTATGTTATATTATGCGTCCTCAGCAACTTACGTTAAATCCATCGCATCATTAGTTACTTTGCCAGCTAAAGGTGACTAGGGAAAGCCAGAAGTCTCTAAGTCGACGAGTTATACTATGAATTATGTATAGTTCGCTAACTTTCCTTTGGAAACTGATACAGAGAAGACACAATGCTTGGAAAGAACTAGACGGTATAAATGCCAGCCACTGAATTAGGGACTGCGGGATTGGTATGCTAAATAATATTATTCCTCAACAATGCATGGGAAAATCGACTTAATTCTATTAATATTAAATCAAATATCTTTATTTATACTTTAGATACATGCAGTTAACTAATAAAATTATCTTTTATGAACTCAAAAGTGGTAAAAGAAATACATAAAATTCACGGCAATCCAATACTAATGAGACATATTTCATGAAGACAAAAATATATTAATAAAAAACATATATATTCTTACACAAATTGTTGTTTCTTTTGTAAAAGTCATTCTGCGTTGTCTTTTTAAATGACCAGTCGAACGATCTTCTAATATTGTACATGTAACCCACATGATACTCCTGTAACTCCTTGAAGCAGAATTTCTTGACCACCCAACCAAAAATAGCCCTCACAATAAAATATCAGAAAATGGTTATCCAGATGGAAGAAATAAAAATACTACGAGATTCTCTCATGTGCCGAAAAAGATTGGACGGCGGAGTGACAGCGAATGATTTCGAGCCAATTTCTGGCAGACGAAATAAAAAATAAAACAAAACTTCGTAAGGCTCAAAAGTTGTATCGAGATTTAGATCGAAATCCTTGGTGCTGTTATCGATACCTCCAAATAAATCTTTTCTTTTTGTACTTTGGCAGCATTCAACCAATAAGCTCATAGAAGCTTTTTCCAATGAGTTTAACTGGCGCGAAATTGTCTCGTTTAACGAGAGAATAAAGGTTAATTAGACTGAGCATTAAACTTGCATTTCATATAAAGTGTATCTCAAAATTATTTAGATCCTTTAAAGTCAGAGTTGTAGCGTATGATTTACTTTCAAAATTTAGGAAAGTTTACAGAAGTAAATCATTTTTTGTTAAAGCCTGTTTCTAGAAGTAACCTCATAGTCCCAAGCATTCTTTCTTAGAAGATGAATATCTTTCATTCATCTTGCTGTCTTCCACTTTCAAAATTACGCACTTCTGCCCCAATATCTTTGCTGACAGCATCGACATGACAACGCTTCAAATCATAACAACACTTCTAATGACCAAATTTTAAAATTTGATGCACACATAATTTTAAAATTCTATTCATGTACATCTTGTCTATCAGATTTACTTCAATTCTTGCAATATGTTTCAATTACTTTATTTCTCCTTGCATGGACGTGTTGTTGTGAGCGGCCTTTCAGAATATTGCTTATACCTTTCCAATATTTCTATCACATTCAAAACTATCGCTAATTAGACTGATGAGGAATCATGTCGCTGAATGTTTTTGAAATTTTCTTGCAAACTGTCTTTGCATTTTAGTATAAGATTTTAGGAGAAACTTCCTTCATTCAAAGATAAGTTTGACTCCATCTATCATTTTAAATCATTTAAGCCTGAAAGAGCTCAAAATTAAGTGATTTGTTAATTGTTAAAATATATATGCGTTTTGGGGATACTTGCATATGATATTCAGCATGAAACTATGAATTGTGCATTCATAACTACGTGATAATTATTAGTTTGAAAATGCTGCCTTCAGTAACATATAGGTTCCAATATCATAATATTTAGCTATGGAAATGAATAAGGTCCGAAAGCTGTCATACTGGATCATCATTTATAAAATTATTTCGATAATATTGTATTGTTGATGATTTAATGAAAAGCGGAAGACAAAATGCCACAAAGACTGCAAAAAGGAAAATGCGATACCCAGAAAATATTCTTTTCCTAAATAATGCTACTTCGAAGATGCTTTACATAAAGTTAAGTCATTTTTCCTTTATCTTGAAAATATCTACTAACATTAGTATTTTACTGCATTAAAATTTTTAGATGGCTCATAACTCATAGTGGAATATTGCTAAAACTCGCAGATCAGTCGTTTCTGCTTTAGCATCAAGTCCTGATTACTGAAGAGTTTTCTGGCTCATGAGTTTTCTGGCTCTACCCCATGCTTAGTTTTAATAAAAGTGAATTTTTTTCTACCAATTTGCGATCGCACTTACCAGTGCGACGAAGTTTACAGCACCACGTATTATCAGCGCAGTGACCGCTTCCTTTCACAGTGCATCAGAGACAGGCGTGACAAACGACGGCACTGTGCACAAGAAGGACATTTCGTTACCGTCTAAAGGCCCTGAAGTCCTGGTCCAGAATGCCACTGGATTCAAGTCTCAACCATCTCTTGTTCACATAGCTAGTTATGCCTGTCCAGAAGTCAGTCCATTTTAATGCCAGTTAAAGACAGTCTCTACTTTCGAGACTGGCGTAATGTTTTAAGACACAAGCTTTGTTAAAACTCGAATCTCTTTGCTTTTGTCATGTGCATTTTATCTTTAGAACTTAAATGTAAAATAACCGATAAATGTTTATTTTTTTTTGTCTAGTAAAAGTATTCATCAAAAAGAACACAATTATCGCAATTTCAGCAACACCTGGATAATCAGCATCAACTTGTACTAGTCCTGAGCACCACAATCTTTATTCTGCAGAGAACTTTTACAATAAACCTCTGAAATAGTTTCCATTCGAAAACATACTAAAACATTTAAAACATCTGAACTGATTTACATGTACCTTTGGTCAAATTAAATTCATTAAATAAGCTTTAAGTTTTAAGAGTTTAAATGTCTACTTCGTTTACTAAATATGATTTGCATTTGCTTAATATATGTAGAGGTATATTAAAAACTTGCATTTTTAATTTTGTTTATTATCAAATAAGTATTCGAAATTTTGCGCTAGTTAAATAAGTATTAACGTTAAATAAATTCTGTTTTCCTTTTGTTTTTACCTCTGCTTTATATATTAAGAAAAGTTTGCTTTGCATTCTCTTTTACCTCTGCTTCTTACACGAAGGATTACAACGATTCCTATACCGAAAGTTTCGTGAAATTCGATAACTTTGAAAGTATGATTCGTTTCCGATAAAATTTACCACGTAATATTTATTCTCTGTCTTTTATTTCATTTCGGGAAAAACGGAATAATCTATAAACTGAATATTACTCACACTGCTAATATCGGTTAGGCATATTTAGGTAATTTGCTTATCTTTTATCGAATATTCTCTGGTCAGTTGAAAAAACGATGGAAATAAAATAAGGATTTAAAGTATAACATAATAAATATTTAAAAAAAATCTTAAAGCTTCAGACTTTATATTACACCCAAAGGGCTTTCTTAACGTTGTGTGTAAGTTATTAAATATCATGTTCTTCGCATTTAAACCATAAAATTCAATATATCAAAATAGTTTTAAATATGAGAATATCTTTAGAATTTCCGATACACAGTCTCGCGAGTCGGAGATAATTTTTTTTTTGTACAATGTTGCCATTGTCCGCTTTGAAATCGTTGAGTTTATTAATCAAAAATTCTTTAATGTCTGACAAAATATGAAATAGATAATAAAACAAGTTCTAAATTCCATATTAGGCCTTCCAGGTGCTCATATTCGGTGGAGGATTACGGTATTCTAAATTTGATGACTCTAGGTACCGTTGTTTTATCACAATGCGAGAAACATACATACATTTATGCAGATTCTTCATTATTTAATTTCTTTAAATATAATATAGGGTTGTAATATTTGGTGGCAACTTTTGAAAAGTGAATCAACGCAAAATGCCAAACCGAAATTAATAGCTCTTCTGGGCTAACCCACCTTTGGGCAAAAACAGATTTGCTATACAACATCGGACGTTTTTTCAAATAGATAACTCTAAAAAATCTGCTTTTCTTTCAAATTAACTCTCTTACGGTTTCTGTTATCTATCTGAAATATTACTATTATTTAGTAGAAAATTAGCAAAGTCTAATAGAAAGGATGGGTCATATGGCTGTTCCCACCTCTCAGGATTAGTTGTGAGTAGATTAACGAGGATCATAGCATCAGTAGAGAAGCGGTAAGAACCTAGTAAACCTATTTTTCTTGCTCTACCAATCCTCTTAGATGGAGAAACGACCACACAGAATATAATACAGAAGAAAAAGATCAGTTTCTTTCTCCTTGATGTGACGGCTGATCTATAGACCTAATAAATTCCTAATAACGTTGGAGCAGTGTGACACATTGAACTGATAGCATATTTTTGGAAACAGTTTAGTTGTACTTCTGCTACTATTTATTTCTTCCAATTCGTTTGCAGAAGACAGAGATGTACTATAGAATATATATATATATATAAGAGAATTGTGTTTGTGAATTATGTTTTTTAAAAGAGAATTATGTTTGTGAATTATGTTTTTTAAAAGAGAATTATGTTTGTGAATTATGTTTGAGCAAAATGTAAAACTTGAGGTTAATACGTCAGATCAGCTAAGTAAGCACTAATTAAGTTAAATTGTAGGAAGTACTATAAAATATAAGAACCATAAATACAGGGGTTGGACAAAAATATGGAAACACCTTTAAAAAACATGTTTCTTTGCTTAATATGGTGTAGGAAACCCGCTGGCATCCAAAACAGCTTGCAGTCTTCTCGGAATGGATAAATACAGTTCCTGTATGTTTGCCAAGGGAATATTATACCATTCTTCCTGCAAAACGGTAGCAAGTTCAGATAACGATGTTGGCGGTGGATAACAAGAACGCACTTTCCGTTCCAATGTAGACCCCAAAGGTTCGATAATATTCAGGTCTGGTGACTGTGGTGGCCAGGGGAGATGGGACAACTCATCCTCGGGCTCCGAAAACCAGTCCTGGACAATGTGAGCTGTGTGCACAGGGGCTTTGTCGTCTTGGAAGTCACCATCACCATCGGGGAACAAAGTTTGTACCATGGGATGAACTTGATCGGCCAAAATGTTCACATAAGTCTTGGCAGTCATGTGTCCTGACACAGTTATCATGGGGCTAGCAGAGAACCACGATATGGCTGCCCAAACCATAACAGAACCTCCGCCATGTTTCACTCTTGGCAACAAGCAGTCTGTATTATAGGCTTGAGATGGCGTTCTCCAGACGTAAACTCGGCCAGAAGTGGGAAACATTGTGAAAGAAGACTCGTCAGACCATATTACTCGCTTCCACTGCTCTATAGTCCAGGCTTTATGACTTAAACACCACCTTTTCCTGTTACGGGCATTAGCATCACTGATGAGTGGCTTCTCAATTGCAGCACGGCCAGCAATTCCCTGTTTATGAAGCTCTCTTCTAATTGTTTTCGTACTCACAGGGTTCGGTAACACAACATTCATTTCAGCAGTAACTTTTGCAGCTGTGGTCTTCTTATTTTTCGTCACAATTGCCCTTAATGATCGTCTGTCACGATCACTCAGGATACACTTTCGTCCGCGTTGTGATTTAGCAGATGATGTTTTTCCGCTTTTCAAATATGCGGAATAAATCTTCGATACAGTACCTCTTGAAACACTAAACACCTCGCTACCTTGCTTACAGAAGCACCTACCATACGTGCTCCAACAATTTGCCCACGTTCGAAGTCTGTTAACTCTGACATAATGCAATGACAACCTCACATAACAGTACTCCGACAACAACTGAACTGTTTAGCACATTTACGAAGTTGTATAGGTGGCTTCAGTAGTCAAAAACGCCAGCGCCACCTACATATTTCATTAAAATCAATCTTTCTTTTCAAACATGCATTTCACAAGGTGTTTCCATATTTTTGTCCATCCACTGTATTTTTCTCAGCTTTGAGTTAACCCTTAACTTCCCAATTTTTTAAATTTCTATGAAAAAATTATATCAGCTACTTCTTAAGTAATAATAAAAGGGAAAAATATTTTTTAAAAAAATTAAGCAGTTTTAAATTGAATTTCAGTCATTTTTTTTTGTTTGTTGCAGAAGTGCAACATTGCGCAGTAGTGCTGTAAAATTAAAAAACTTTTTTTTTTATATGAGGATTGTATTATTCATTGTTATAAATTGCTTTAGCCTTACATACAATGAAAACTTTTAAAGCAGTTATTGACTTTGTTATAAAATGTCCCCTACTTTACACTTTTCTCACTCAGTCTGAGTGTAGCTCTTGCAATTTGGAAACTTGCACCATATTCTTTTATGACCATGTTGGCCAATGATTTATACCATCTCTACGAATGTCCTTACATGGAACAGATTGGGCAGTCCCTTTGCATCTTTTAGTCTGAGACATTTGTTCTATGGAAGTATTACTAGGTCTTCCTCTTTTAGCATTTCGATCGTACCCCATTTTGCATAAGCATGATGCAACTTCAGATTTGAATTTTTGTAAATTCATTAGATTTTTTTTTTAAATTTTATTTTCAAATTTCTTCATTGTTTCTTTAATTCGATCAAATCCAGGCTCTTCTGACCAGTATGCTCTATAGTTTGACAGGTAAACTAGAGATGCATAAATGTAAATAACCAAATATTGATTTATTTCATTCTCTGATATAGTCAAAGGCTTACTTGGATTCTTTTGAATAGCATATCGTTTGCTGTCTTCATAAATGTTACTTATGATCTCTTCCGTCCATAAATATTTAAAAAATTGGTACATAGTGTCCAAATCCGTAATTTCTCTTGGGAGCGTGTCATCTCCATGGAATTTTATTACTTCTTCAATCAATGAAATGTTTTGATTTTTCCATAAAATATTCTTTGACAATGTTTTATTATTCTTAACAGTTAAATTTAAAAAAGGTTTTCTGACTGACATATACCAGCGGCCGAGCGGTAAAGTCGCTGAACACTGGTAGTTTGTCTTCGTGGTTTTTCCCATGTGTAACTTGTATACAAGCCAGTTTCCCTTGGGAAATCCTCCACGAAGGCATCCCTCTCCGTAGGCAGATAGCTCTCGAGGCTTTGTCATAATCACACACACACACACACACACACACTGACTGAAATATTTTTATCAAATTTATTATCATCATCATAGGATGTTTTTATATTCTGAATTGTATTTTGTGAAACAACACTATTTCACAGTTGCTATCCGAATCATCATTACATGACACACAATCAGGTAAAAAATGAACATCATCAGCAGAATATTCAAGACTATCCTCACTTAAATCACTCAATTCGCCCAAATTATTCATATATCTAGCAATTTCATCTTGGGTTAGTATACGCGTTTTGGCCATGTCAAAATGGTAACCAAAGACCAATGTTGCAGACCTGCAACATATAATTAAAATCAAATTTCTTTCAAACTTTTTCTATTAGAAAATCAAAATTTCTTTTAAATGGACATAAAATGTTTAAACTTCTTACCTGTTAATTGTTTTCGTCAATAAACAAGAGGAAACATAAAATATAATGGATTCTTTTTATAACAAAAACACCGTTCTTGAGGCATCAGAGATTTTTATAATTGTTGCGATTTCTGGAAAAAATGTGCTGCTATCTAGTGACAAATTTAGCATGTATTTCGTTGCAGTAACCTTTTTTTCTTAGATAAATGATTTGTAGGTAATTAAAAAAATATTGAGTCTGTTAAATTAAAATAAATCATATGTTTCAGAAATGCAACAGTGGGAAGTTAAGGGTTAAAGCAAATCTCTTCAAATAACTACTCTAGATGAACAGCAATAAACTGTGTATAACAAGTATACACAGCAAAATTAGCAGCTGTAAGGAAAGAAGCAGAGAATAGGCAAATCTTCCATAATTTTTTAAATATGTCATAATTACTGGTAACATTCGCAGCGTAAACTTGCAATACACTTCAATTAATTATTATTTTATGAACCTTATTCTCTCTCTGAAATCCATGTAGACTAAAACTGACTATAAGCTGTCGGAGCCGATTTTAAATTGCGTTGCCAGCTATTCTGAAAGCTTCGAGATAAACACTAAGTCGACACTAATTAAAATACGTCGACGCCGATTTCTGAATTTTGGATATGTATACCAGAATCGAAGTATCCTGAATTAAAAAAGGCTGCTTGTCGAATTATTTCAATATTTGAAACAACGTACTTATGTGAATGATTTTATTTCACTTTAAAATTCGTGAAATTCAAACACCGATCAGTATTAACTAACCATCTCAAAGAATTACTGAGAAGTGCTGTCGCCAATTATTCAGTAAATTTTAAAGAATTATCAAGAGAAGTAAAATAAATGTGTTTAATTTTTAATATTTAAATTCAATACACAATACACATATATTGTACTTTTGTTTTTATGTTTCCAATAAGTATAATTTCTATAAAAGAAATTTTTAATACCTTTTTTGCATACTTTTTAAATACGCGTTTAGTTGCGGCTCGCGAATAGTTCCAAATTTTGAGAAATGTCTCGCACTATCAAGGAGCTTGGACACCCCTGGTACATAACATCAGATATCTCGGCATTGCAATAGACCAGAAACTTTCCTCAAACAATATCCAGTAGCACATACTGATGGTGAAAGACTCATAATAATTTGGCGCAGATGCTCCGATCGAAGAATCTCCAGAAAATTTCACTGTATAGTAGGGGCACCTTTCAAACTTACAAAATAGTAATGTTCTGTGCTACTGAATAAAAATTTTCAATGACAGCCGAGCAGCACTTCCGGCAATCAAACATTCAATGAACTTCTTTCAATAGTGCAGGCTATTCATAAAATCTCAACTCAATATGAAATCAATCGCCTAATATCCTGGATTAGAAGGCACTCAGCCGACCAGGAAATAAGTAGACGATGAACTTGGAAAGCAAGAAACGCAAATGTAAACTGATTCATCATTTATTAACATTCCTTGGTGTCGCTTTCTTCTAAAGTAAAAACTGACGGAAATAATACTGAAGAGCTGGCAGTAAGAATGGGGCTCAGTGCTAGAAGGCAGCAGAACACACGATTTCTTTGTAAACGTTTCAACCTGTTTCTTATCCAATATGTAAAATGCCACGTCCCTTCGTCACATATTTCTTGGATAGAAATATTTTTTTCTATTTACATTTGCATATATGTGGAATGGGAAGATCCAGACCACCGCGACTTCCAACGTCGAATGTCCAAGGAATTTCATCTGAAGCAGTTTCAAAATACTGATTGAATATTTAAAAAACACTAGCCTTAATCAACGAAACCAGCAGTATCATGAGCAAATACACTAGGGTGTGAAACGTAGGCAACCGTTTTCTTTAATTTTCAACATACAATCACGAAATTATTGAAAAAGGTTTTTGCGATCTTTAAAATGGAAAGCCATATGAGAAGAAAGGTAATGTGGATGCAAATATCAACACCACGAAGTTAGGGGGCAGGGCAGCAAGTGTTAGTGCACTTAAAACGCGAGGCGCCAGCTAGCTCAGTGCGAGACAACTTGAATTGAAGAACGTAAGGCTCATTTCCAAAAATTCCTCTGCAAAGAGATTCCTCTGCACAATGTACGTACAGTATGGCTACACGAAAACACGAAGACACTTTTATACGTAGTAGAATCATTGGCAAGCTTGAAGAGAGGCTTTGTTTGACGTCTGTGGTCCAATAGTTTGGAACTGATATAAATGATGACTCACGAGCTTGGAAAGCCTTCCAAACGATACGCACAGATGTAACAGAGTGCTGCTGGTGGTCCAAGGAAACTAACTGTGATGTATGAGCGGTGTATCGCCCTGCAGATGAAAAGAGATTGAAACCATACAGCGGGTCACGTTACTCAGGAGTGGGATTTGCAACCGGAAGAGAGGTGTTACGGTTTACGTCGGCCAGATGACTTTACGAAGGCTGTGTGTGCGACAGGCTTTCCGAAGCTGCGTACCTCTGATAGCAGTCAACGGCGGCAGCTGATACGGAAAAAGGTAGAGGCACCTTTTCATCCTAATAAACATCAGTGAAACAGCCCGTTCGGGATGTCGTAAATTGTGTCTCTGTAGTATGAATTTCATATCTCCCAGTCGATCTTTTGTGGAATTACTGACAAAATCAGAAACATTGCTTACATTTTGCATACTAGTGAAGGAAGTGAAGGCACTAAAATATATCTAGTAAAAGATACTGAACTGCTACTGTAGTGGTTCTTAAATGAAGAATAATAATTAGGACTTCATTTAAGTCTCTTTTGATTTAAAATTAAATTTTATGTATTACTGTACAAGTAAGAACGAATTAACTTTACAAGTTATTTTCTCCATCTTTTCCGCGAGCCTTGGTGTAACTCGATAGCATGACCAGCTTGTATTGGGAGATAAAGTCTTCGAATCCCGGTGAACACATTTCATATTTTTCACGTCTCATACTTCAAACAAATCCAAATACTCTACAACTTATCAAGTAATATTCTAGCAAGGCAGGTAATATTGTATTAGGTGCGTGACTGAGTGGTCTCAATGCAGATTCTCATAGCAGCCGTTGGGAGGCTGTGCTCAATGTCGTTAGTGGATAGAGGCGACACTGGTGGTTAGCTGGAGATGGGTTGATGTGTCTCTTCCACTTCTATCATTTCCTCTACCTCTGGTGTCCTTACAGTACATTACCAATTAGAAATTTAAACTTTCAAAGAGTCGTCGTGAATTTTCTTATACTCATTTGGAGACCGCTTAGCAAAGCGTAGAGCTTCTTGAATATTTTATAATATTTTATCGAGGAAAAAGAAAAGCCGTCCCCCTTTTGTTTGACAATATTTCATTTCAACATTAACGAAACCTTTTAGTTTTCTCTTTTCATCATCAGTCTTTTCACTTTCAGCATTATATTGCTTCTCTTTCATTTGTCCAACACATTTGCTTCTGTTCTAGAACAGAACCTTATTAAGTCCAAGTCTTCATTCGAATTACCCAGTTCCACTTCCATATTGTCATCATTCATTGCGCCTATATCTTAACTTCTGTTAAGGTTATCATCTTGAGTCGAACATCGTCATTAGACTCTTAATTCCGCATGATTATCATTTCAACAAGATATTTTGCTCTGTTAAAATTATAATAACAGACAAATTTTCGACGGGCAAGTGGATTCTTAAACTCCGTTTAGCGCCAAATATAGGCTTCACACGGATTGACATGTAATCTACAATGGTGTGCTCTATTTTTCATGAATTGAATGAAATGGATTTCTTGTTACTAGTTTGATGCATCATTGTATAAAATATGAAGTGCACAGCACTTTTTCATTTTCTTCGTTTGCTTTTCTAACTAATCCTTGCCTTTCTCTGAACAATTTTGGGCTCATTCCGCATTTCACCAAATTTTTCAATAATTTTATTAGCAAATTCTCGGCCATAGTCCCTTTGCAAGATGCATGCTGCCCTAAATATTGTAAACACATTTAGTAGCTGATAATAGCTGAAGTAACTTCTGCGACTCCTTTTGTTTCCAACGCTTTTAATTTAATGATTTCCCTTAAATTGTCTTGCAGTTATTATAAAGTTTTCCTCTTGTATTTGCATGTCATTACTGCATTCCGCTTGTGATTGCAGTACTTCCGTAGTAGACTCGATCTCCTGCAGTAGAACAGTCTGATTAGAATATTTTTATTAAATTTTTCATTGCATATAATGTAACTAAGAGAATATTTCTTCAGAAAATCCTAGGTGAATATATCTGTTACCTTAAGAAGATAACCATCGCAGATTTTAACTTAAACATTCAATGTAGTCAATTGATTTTTAAATATATGACGGTAAATGTTAGATGATTTCAAAAATACCAGTTCTTGGACAAAAATGATTACATTTTAGGATTGTTAATTCATGAAAGGGAACAATACATTTCTCTCAGTACACCTACAATGCTGCTGAGTATTAATTTAAAAAAATCACGAATGTCTCAGTTTCTGTATTAGTATTCAAAGGAAGCAAAAGTTGTCAGTTCTGAACTGGATCCTTAGCATTTAATTTTTTAATTAAAAAGTCAGATTCTATTTAGAGAGCAATTTTGATAAAGAATTTTCATTAATTTATTTCATTTATTTCTACACATTTTCATCAGAAATGCATAATGGTTTTAAATTATTAATTATTGCTATTATATTATCTTTTCTACGCCATGTTTTTCCCGTAGTCTGATACCTTTTCCATACCTTTTTTCCCAGCCATTCGTACAGCTTAGTTCCATTCAGTTTCGACTAATCTTTTCTAAGTCAATATCTGTGTATCTTTTGGCGTCTATCCATTGGGACACATGTCAGTGGCATTCTTATATGCCTTTGTGTCTGACATCCTTAATAAGCTATGTGTTTAACATAGCTTATTCATTAAAAATAAGCGAAAATATCAATACATTGAATTGTGTGGTTATTAAAAAGAAGGGAGATTTTTTTTTCACTACCACCGATGAACGGGTGATGAATCAATCCGGGCACTTCTTTAACATAACTTTAAACTAACTCATTGAAAACTTAAATTTGAAAATAAATAGAAACAAAAAGGATTTACTAACGTTTATGCTGCTATGTGTTTACAAGCATTTTAATCGAAGGCTTTAAAGTTTGCAAAACCTTTGCTATTCGTAGTAATTAGGCAATTTTTATTTCAAAACTTACCATTTCAAGTTTTAAAGGTTGGAATAATTACTTATTAAATTTTACTAACTATTGTAGAGTCGGTGAGTTCATTTTGTAAGCACACAACGTTGAGTCTACGTAGAAGATGAAGTTGCGAATACTCGCTATGTCTTAAATAATAAATACTGTAGAAGAGCGTTTTTAAATAAGCTTTTTATTTAAACTAAACTAAACAGATGCACAGACTTAGTGCTCACAATTCACCACCAACTTGTGGCTAACTCAAATTTAAAAGAAAATAAAAATGTAACAAATCATTAATAAATTTGAAAAGCTAACGACTGGCTCCTAAGCCTAAATAAACCGCTAAATCGGCTGCAAACAGCAAAGCCGAGCCTAGAAATATCAGTATAAATCGAAAGTGTCTAACACCGAATAGACAGCTAAATTCAAACAAACCCAGCATAAACTCGGAACTGTATCCGATACTACTCTCTCGAACTCTTGAAACGCAGCTAAATATTGCTTCTGAAAAGCGTCTAGATTAGCATACTACGTTATTTCAAAATTTACATTCCGGCAAGAAACTGAAATCAAGAGGGAAAGGAAAGTAAAACAAAAAATAATTGGTCAGAGTAAATTAAAGTCCTTACACTATTAGGTTTCGTTTTGGCTACTCATGGTAATCGCTTGCGCCAGAAGTTCATGCAAACTGAATAGCAAGCGGTGTAGCAAATTCGAATGTTAAACGTAACCGTGAGCCGTGAGTGTTGCATCAATTTGCTTTAAACCTTCTTGAAAGATTTGTCAGAAGTAAAGTAGAATGTTAATTTTAAAGTGAACTTTGTAAGCCCTGAGCCGTGCACGGTTTTGCTTCCGACGTTCTAAGATGTGATTTTATTTTGACAATAGCTATGGAAATACCGAGGCGTATGGGCTGCGTTCGATAAAGTGTTCGAGAAGCTATTTATATACAGTTTTTATTTGATTGTTACATTACAGATTTGAGTTTTAATTTGCTGTAATGTATAAGAACCTTAGTATCAGAAACATAGCTTGTATTTTGGTTTTGTGAGGGAAACGTTCGATTTAGTTTACATTATCGGTTTTAGGTTTATAAACTCCACTGTCACTTTAAATTTTACAAAAACCTAACAATATAAAATTCATGAGAAAGGGCTAATAATTTCTCTTTAAATTACCCATCTAACTGGTTTTTCAAATATTGGCTAAAGATGATCTGCGTATTCCGGATTATCTTCAAATGAGGCGATCGCAACTGGCATAAAAGTTTTCACTTCAAGCTGTGGCACTGTAGCACCAGCAGGTCTGGAAAAAAGCGATAAAGAGGCCCAGTGCTGTCTAGAAGCTGGAGCACCAACATTAATCGGCCGAGAGTGTCTGTTCTAAAAGCCAGAAAGGCAATTCCGAATGGCTCATAAATCCAAGGAATAAACTATAAGATGGCCCACGTAAGATATTAGTATCCTCCTTTAAGCTATTTGCTGTTCTTCAAGATTCTACTTGATTTCAAAGAGCAAAACCATGTTTAAATGACGCGGTTATTTTCCCATAAATCTAAGTATCTGAAGTCGGATAATTTTAACTTATGCATTTATGTAAGAAGGCATTACAGGTAAGAGATGTGTAATTTTAGAGCCCAAGTTCCAAAAGTATATTATTTTAATAGTTAAATAAAATGAGTAGTGATAATTAAAGAGAAGTACTAACGAGTTATCTGTGGATATAATTTTTGTGAACAGGCTTTGGTGATCAAAATTAAGTTACTTCGCACCGTATAAGTTATAACTATATACAAAAAGTATACAAAAATAATGATTACCGGTGTTTAAATAAAAACTGTTTTCCCTTGTAAGCTGCATAGACATCTTCCAGAAATTTTTCATTGCAGGAGAAAATATAAAATTGTTGAATAGAACATCTGTGAACCATTATCAATTATGAACCATATTTAATCAATTTTTCATATATGTGAACTACATATATTTATGATTGCAACGAGATAAATCAGTATAGACTCCTTAAACATTAGCATTGTAGTTATGTGCATTACGTAGGTAAAGAAATTAAACAAATAATTAAATACTTCCTGATAAAAACCAGCGGATGAATAAAGCCATGTAGTTCAAAATATATGTATTATATTAAGATAAACACACGCATAGCCTATCATTTTAACTTATATATTTTATTTTATTATTTTAAATTTTATAATATTCGACTGTGTTACTCATTATATTATAAAAATCCGATGTGGATACCACATTTACTTCCTGGTATGCCTATTAAATTAAATATACGTTTTCCTGCATTTCATTTGAATTTATTTTCTCGAGTTATTCTAACTTAATTAACCGATTCCTCAAGGCAAGATGAAAACGATATCAAAAATTGCGAATTTCGAAATTAAATATTCCAGTAAATTTTTGTCGTACGGGAGTCAGAATTCTTATAGTTTTATTTTGTTTTCATCAGTATACCATTTTCCCAAATGAAAGTGTAGAAAGCTTGAGACCACATTAAAAGTTCCCAAAAATATTTGTTTTAAAAAAGAATTTTTTTTAAATTTTAAATCACCAAAATATTAATACTTTCGTCATTTAAAACACTTCTGTCGTTAGAAGTATACAGGGTGTTTATAAATGAATGGCAAGTTTTTAATGCATAAATCACAGTTCTTCAGTATGTGCAATCTTAGTCACGCGACACACATCTACACGATAATCAAATTCTTTCTACACTCGGTGTACCATGTTCGCCGTGATGGTTTGCAGTGTATGCTTTATCTGGTCGCAAACTTCTCAAGGAGCAAAGCATTGTAGATGTACGTAAACTCAACTTTTAACAACCCCCCCGCCAAAAAAAAATTGTATGGTGTTAAATACGGCAAACAGAGTGGCCAGAGAAGTTTGTTGTCTGCTATTGCAGCACAACCAGTACAGCGTTGGTGAAGAGCACGATTAAAAAGCTCTTGTACATGCCTGTTAAAATGAGGCGTATCACCATCCAGTTGCAAAATGTAATCATCTAAATTTTTGTTCAGCTGGTGTAACTACCATGTTTCGAATATGTCTGGAAATGAGTCACTGGTCACAGTTTTCTGTTGGAAGAAAAATCGGCCGTGCACCTTTGAAGGCACGCTGATGCTCTGTCTGTGTATGTTGTTTTTCACTTTCCCGGCTACGGACATTGTATTTGCCTCTTACATGGAAATAGGCTTCATCGCAGAAGATGAGTATTTTTAGGAAACCATCTTCCTCCATTTTTAAGTGTATCTCTTCACAAAAGTCAAGCGTTTCCTCTTCGTCTGCTATTATAAGGGGCTACACTAATCCCACATTTGTACGGTTTGAAACATTGCTGCTTACACTCCCTTCCACATTGAATTCCTTTGGGGGGTAAAATTCCATATTTGCTGTAGTAACTTGCAAAGATTTCGCTGAAACGCTACGTACACTCTTTCAACGTTTCCATCAGACATGCGAGGTCGAACGGAACTCTGCTTTTACAAAGGTATTCAGTTTTCATGAACTGTTGGTATCACCTACCGTATGTTATTGTTGTATAGTGGGTTTTCCTAAACCGCGTACAAAACTCACGCTGTACGTTAACCACAGAACTCGACACCTCAAAGTGGAGCACAGATAAAACGTCTTCCTGTCGCGACGCCGACTTGGAAACTGTAGTTGCGGCTATGCAGTAAGCATGACAAGCAAACAACAGGTAGCCCATGAGAAACTTGGACAGTTTCCAATGCTTACAGTATAGGTTTTACCATTGGTAAGGTTGGTTTACCATTTATTTATCATTTATTTTTAAGCCGCAACATTCATTTATAAACACCCTGTATTTTACGACAAAGGATTGCGAAAATAAGGGTCGAGTAAATACTTTTACGACAGGTAAGAGTGTCTGTATATATATTTCAAATTCCACAAAACACCATTAAAATTCATATTTATAGCAAATGGAACTAATAACTACAAGAAAAATGTAGACTATTATTTTGCTATTCAACTGAAAAAATTTGTAAAACTATTTTCATTGATTGTAAAACAAATATAACTATTGCTGGATCATCCATAATAACACTCTTGTCATTACTACCATTCAAACAATTGAGATACAAAACATTAACTGCTATGACTTTAAAACTTATATACCTCACATACTTTTAGAAGAAATCTATACTAGTCTACTAGATCTACCTAAACACTTCCCTGCTATGATCACGATTATAAACATTAGTAAACGGGAAACCTACCTAAAATGAACCGCTTTTCATAACTACATTAAATTTAAAAATCAACTTTTTAAACAAGTCAGAGGACTTCCAATGGGCTCACATTCCTGTACTTCGATCCGTAATCTCTTTTTATTTATCAAAGAATTTATCTCCCAAAAAATTAACAACAGCAAGAATTAAATTACTACAAGTACAATTACAAATATACAGATGATCTTATTACATTTAAGAATTTTAATAAGATTGAATACTCCGAGATTTATCCAGAATGCCTTACACTTAATAAAACTAATCATTCGCAAAATAACATCGACTATCTCGATCTTCAAAGAATTAACTACAAAAACATTTTACTGTTTGACAAAACAAGAAACTTCAATTTCAATACTAGCAAATTAATAAATTGGACTTCCAACATCTCCAAAAATGTTATTAATAATACAATATTAAATCAAATACACCGTATTAAAAATATTGCACAGATACGATAGATCTACAATGCGAAATTTTGCTTCATATTAAAATTCTCAAAAATTATCTAATACCTAATTGATTTATTAACCATTGTCTTAAAAGGGCAGGCGTTAAATACTTACTCTAAATAATTTAACTGATAGGGATATGATAATTTGTTCCTAAACCTGAGAAGGAGGTATAAGTTGGATGACTAACAGTTGGAGAATTTGTACATAGTGTGATTACAAAATTGTATTTAATGTAAAAAAATAATTGTCTTCAGACTTTTTTTATGCTGCTACTAACAAAATGACCCTATTTCATACTCTTTAGTCTGTCAAATAGCTCGTTAACAGTGTGTAGGGTTTATATTTATTTTAACTAACATTTATTTAAGTTTAAACTATCTTTCCTGTCAAGCCTTACTTTCCCCTGGAACTGCCAATGCCAGAATATGTAAATTTGAGTAGAACGCGCAAGCATTCAAATTATCAGCGGAAGTAGTATGATATAAATAGAAGGAAACGAGTTCGGTGAGAGAGTTATTCTTACTTAGCGAGCGCAGAGGTAGTTATCGAGAATTGAAGAACCCGCGTTGCGGCCTATGTGCTTGGCGGGAATTAGTGGAAATTGTTCCAGTGAGCTTCAAGTCTGCTGAATTAGCAGCCGTATTGTAAAACGCGGGGAGTTAGTTATTTTAGAGAGCCTCGTAGTTAGAATCTTGTCTTTACTTTCTTTTTCAGGTTATTATTTTTATTTTGACTGCCTAGTGGGCTCAGTCTGTAAGCGTCAAGAGGACGCCATTGTAATTTATTACGTTGAATAAAAAGGGACTTAAACCCTTTATAAGACTCTGTGGTTTATACAAGCTTTCACAGTCACCTCTTGGTTGCGTGCAAGTTAGAGGCGCGCAACATTATATTGGCGCCCGAACACTTATCGAACTGAAATGGCCGAAAACTGGATGGAAGCCGCTGGACAACACCAAGAAATGACAACGCAGTTAGAAGGATTTGGATACCTGGTCCAGACTTTGAGAGCATCAATCAAGCCAAACGTCTATTTCGACGGAAAACATTCGGTGTCCGTATTTTTAGAAGGTATAGAAAACCACTTTCAGCTCTACCCTGTGCCTGAAAGACAAAAAGTTGCTATTGCCACATCAGCACTAAGAGGACAGGCCGCGCTATGGTGGAAAAATATAGGCAAATTTCTTCTAGGTGAATTTGGAAGCCCGACGTATACATTTGAAAATTTCAAAAAATCGTTAGTAAAGGCCTTCCCCATAGTGAAAGATCGCGCACGGCTGGAAGCCGAGCTATATAGTTTCTATCAACGGGATACAGCACAATTGACGGACTTTATTTTACGAAAAATCAAGCTAACGGATATGCTGTATGGCAAGAAACCCGATGCGGAGATTATTGAAATAATATTACCAAGATTGTTACCCGCTGTTCAAGACTACTTTGAAATTAGAAACCCAACCACATTGCAGGAACTTTTCGAATTGGCGGTGAAATTTCAAAATCGCAGAATAGCGGAAAGAGCGAGAGGGGAAACATATTCTCAAAGTACCAGAAGGAAGGAGGAAACCAGAAATGGAAATCGCTCATACGGGGGAAAGAACTATCAAGCTAACGCATCGAAACTCGAAGGTCAAGGCCCAAAAAGAAAATTTGAAAATAAGCATCCGCGTACCCAGAAGACACAGATTGAAAGGAAAGTTTTAAACGACTAGAGGGGCCTGTGAAAGGGAGGGTCCAGACCCCGGAAGTTTTAGAAAAACCCTCAAATAGACATCTAAATACAGTCATCGTAAAAAACTCACAGCTACCAATTATACAAGTCCTGGTTGGCGATGTACCAGTAGAAGCCCTCATCGATACAGGGGCAGAAGGAAATTTCATGAGTGAAAAGTTCTTCAAAAAGAATTTTTATAGGATACGACTATTCAAAACCAGAAATACGGAAATTATAGCGGCGCAAGGAAAAACATGTCACTGCATCGGGAAAGTATCATTAAACTTACAGATAAAAGAGGAAAATCTCAAAGTATTAATTTTTGTGGTGAAACACCTCCAACACTCTCTTATTTTAGGTATGGACTTTTTAAGGGCCGCGAGGGCCAAATTAAATTTTCAAGATAGTTCCGTGGTGCTGGAGATGGACCAGAGGGTGGTGGAACCGGTGGAGACACCTGAATTGGACCTTAGCCATTTGAATGACCAGGAAAGTAAAGCAATACAGCAAGTGGTGAGTAATGTTTCTCATTTGTTTTCAGAAAAACCGGGAAACTGTCAGATCGTGACTCACAAGATTCAATTAAATGCCGAAAAACCTTGTAGGACTAAACCGTATCGCTATGATAAACAAAAAGACTTAATCATCGAAGAACATATTCAGGAGATGTTAAAGAATAAAATAATAACGCCCATAAATAGTGAATACGCGAGTCCAGTCGTACTATGTAGGAAAAAGAACGAGTTTCCTCCTTCGGATAAAAGGGCTTGGAGGTTTGCTATCGATTATAGAAAACTAAATAGCATAACTAAATTTCCAGTTTACCCTTTGCCGGTTATAGACGAGATCATTAGACAGATCAAATCGACAAGATATATGTCTACTTTGGACTTAACGTCTGGCTACTATCAAATAGCTATGAGACCCGAAGATATACATAAAACCGCGTTTATAACAAAATCGGGCACTTATGCATTTTTACGCATGCCTTTTGGGTTGTGTGGGGCCCCATCAACATTGCAGAGAGCTATGGACATTGTTCTTAAGCCTGTCCTAGGAAAATCAACCTTAATTTATCTAGATGACATAATTATAACGAGTAATACGTTGGAACAACACATTAATGACCTCGAACAAGTTTTTAAATTATTAAAAGAGGCCGGTCTTACAATTAACGCCTCAAAATGCAAGTTCGCAACTAAAGAACTTAAATATCTCGGTTATAAAATTTCGCAAAAGGGTATAGAAACGCAAGATTCAAAAATAAAAGCTATTAAGAATTTCCCACCGCCCAACACCGCCAAGAAACTTTCGTCTTTCCTTGGACTATGTTCTTACTATCGATCTTTCATAAAAGATTTCGCTAATATTGTTGAACCACTCTTAGTAATCAAAAGAAAAAAGAGTAAATTTACGTGGACAGCGGAAGCTAACACAGCTTTTGAAAGATTAAAAGAAGCGCTTATTAATGCCCCTGTTTTAAAATTCCCTGAGGGGGACGAAAACCTGGAAATTGCGGCAGATGCATCAGACTATGCGGTGGTTGCGGTTCTTATGCAAAATAACCATCCGCTGGCATTTTTAGTAAAACATTGAATCAAACACAAAGGAATTATACAGATACAGAAAGAGAAACATTAGCCGTATTAATGGCTGTACACAAATTTCGAGTTTATTTCGGCAAATCGCCAGTAACAGTCTTTTCGGATCATGCGGCTGTTGGTAGACTTTACTCGGGAAAAAACCTAACGCCCAGGTTAATAAGATGGGCTTTAAAACTCCAAGAATATAATATCACAATAAAATATAAACCGGGTAAGGAAAACAATGTAGCTGACGCACTTTCTCGTATAAAACTGGACGATGAAGGTATCGAACTTAAATGCGCTGTGTTGACTTCAAAAATTTTAGATTCTAGAGATACGGTTATTACTGAACTGAAAGCTGATCCTGAATTTGGAAATATCTATGCTTATTTGAAAGACCCCGAAAGCTTTGAGCATACAGATATCGATGCGATAAGAAATAGAGCAAAAAACTATGAAATAATAGATAATTTATTATTCTATACGAAAACAACAAACGAAAATCTTGAGTATAAGCCAGTCATCCCAGCCTCGCTTCGATTAAGCATTTTGAAGGAGTTGCACGAAAAAAAAACAGCGGGCCACCTCGGGGTCAGAAAGACTTTAAAAAGGGTACGCGAGGCGGTATATTTCCCGCAATTATACAAAATAGTAACGGCGTATGTCAGGTCCTGCAATCAATGTCAGTTAATAAATGATATTAATTACAGCCCGGCCGGGTACTTAAATAGCATTCGCGCTACATTTCCGAATGAAATTTTAGGCATAGATCTCCTTGGTCCCTTCCCCCAGAGCGAGTTAAATAAAAATCGTTTTCTTTTAATAATAGTAGATCATTTTTCAAAATGGATGGAAATTGTTCCACTTAAACGTGCGTCAGCCAAAACAGTCGCAGATGCATTCTTACACAGATACATTTTAAAATACGGTGCACCGATAAAAGTCATTAGCGATAACGGAAAACAATTCATTAGTCAAATATTTGAAAACATATGCAATGGACTTGATATACGCCATATCAAAATGGTTCCGTATAGACCACAGGCTAACATAGCAGAAAGAGTTAATAAAAACATTGTAAAAATAATTCGCAGTTACGTTAGCACACATCACAAGCGCTGGGATGGCTACATAAATGAATTACTTATGCTTTAAGAACGGCAGATCATGATACTACGGGAAAAACTCCAGCAGAATTATTTTTAGGCAGAAAGTTAATTACGTCTTTAGATAAATTATTCTTTGTGCAACAAAGAGAGCAGGAATTTAGACAAAAGGACGTGCAAAAGCTAATTGATCAGGCGCTTAAAACTTCGGATACGGCAAGAAATAGACAAAAGTTATATTACGATAGAAAACGCCGTGAAGCAGATTTTAAAGTTGGGGATAAAGTATTGAAACGGAAATTTTCTTTATCAAGTGCCCCAGACAATTTTATGGCAAAGCTAGCTCCAAAGTTTGAAGGCCCCTATGTAATTCAGGAAATCAAAGGAGTAGTCTTATATCTTAAAAACGAGAGAGGGGAATCTGTAAAGCAAGTCCCGACCAGGTGAAAAAATACTATAATCCAAATGATTTTGAAATCCTTAAAAGTTTCTTGCAGGACTCCAGTCTAAACGAAATAGAAGGGCCAGAGACTGTAACAACTATTCCACCACCCAAGAAACGGAGAACTGAAGAGAGACCTAGCACTTCTACAACCCGGACGTCGGTATCAAAAAGAAAAAAGGATTTTCAAACTCCGGCGTTTAAGAAAAACAAAAATACAGATGAACCGGGTAAAGAAACCGAGGTAAAGACGAAAACACCACCTACAAAAGATGGCAGGAGAAATTACACATCAAGGAGAACGCGCACACGGCCACAGAGTCAGGTGCCAGCAAGGCCGCCGTTCCGGAAACTGAAACGCCAACAGGAGGCACAGAGGTACGAGGAACAGAAGAAATTCAAGAAGGACTCCAGACCGGAGGACGTCACGACCAGCCGTCCCAGGCAGAAACGCAAAGGCCAACAACCAGACGATTACTCCGTCAAGAGGCCAGCATGTAGAGGACGCAAAAGAAAAAACAACGGGGACGACACTCGGAGATCAACAAGGAGAAGATTGACATCCATGACACCTCTAACTTGGGATCAATTTTGTCAAAAACGGATGACGGAGTTTCAAGCATCGAAAACTCAAAGATAAGTTAAAACCTTCTATATTTTTTTTTTCTCTTTTGTTCCGAAATGTTATACATAAGTACGAAGTTCTATGTTTTGACGAAAGTCAATATGTCTCGGTTGAGACTTAGTTTTGTTTTACTTTATTTAGCTAAGGCAAAAGTATTATTTTCTTTAAGTGTAAAAGCTAAAAACAAGCATCATTTTCTGTTGGTCGAAAGACTAATTCTGTTATGTTAAAGCCAAAATTTGGCCGAAGATAAAAATAACTTCGTATTCTTGTATTAATAAGAATTTTAGTTTCAGTGCCGCCAGCTTGGCGAAGAATGAGTAAAGTAAAAATTTATTTTCTCTTATTCATTTTTATGGTAAATTGTAAAAAGCATATGTATTAAACTTTTGTAAATGTATGTAAATACTTGCATGTTATGTAAAAGTAGAATTTAGTCTAGAAGCATAAAATTGTAGATGCTAAAAGTGAATGCTTAAAAGCAATGAAGTCAAAATTTAAGTATTAAACTGTAAAGTCATGCTTTAGAGCGAAAGCCTGCATGTTTTAAAGATGAATGAGGGGGAAGTTAGAATGAATGTGTTTTGTAGGGTTCTCTACCTACATTTGAATTTTTAAGAATATTAAAGTAGCTCATTGAGTTGTAGAATGTCGAGTAAGGTGTGTCTATTTGGTCGTTGAATTCTAACAAATCATGGTGGTTAGGGGAAGTGTTGTAAGACTAAAACACGAATATTCCCGTTTGACACCACACATGGTGGAGAGCCAGGGTAAAGTTAAATTAATGCTTGAAAAATTGAATGAATGTGAAGTAAGCAATAACTAAGAAAAACGAATCGTTAAAAACAAAAATTTATTGTGTCAAGAAAGTGTAAATTATCATGTATGTAGAAAGATACTGATACTTATTCCTTCCAGATGCTGGAAGGAAAGACCAAGATTGATTGATGAAGTCCAGGAAAAGTGGCTGTAAGAAGAAAGCTTTGTAACGAATAACAGAATTTTAATATATAATTGTTACATAAGATTTTTTTTTTGTGTAAACGAGGCTTTCGCCAGTTAGTTCAGAATTAGATAAACTTACAACAGGTCGTTTGTAGGACCTGCTTCCAAGTTTTCCAAATTCTGGCAGCGGCAAATGTAGGGTTTATATTTATTTTAACTAACATTTATTTTAAGTTTAAACTATCTTTCCTGTCAAGCCTTACTTTCCCCTGGAACTGACAATGCCAGAATATGTAAATTTGAGTAGAACGCGCAAGGATTCAAATTATCAGCGGAAGTATTATGATTTAAATAGAGAGGAAACAAGTTCGGAGTGTGATATTCTTACTTCACGAGCGCGGAGGTAGTTAGCGAGAATTGAAGAACCCCGCGTTTCGGCCTATGTGCTTGGCGGGAAGTAGTGTTAATCGTTCAAGTGAGCTTCAAGTCTGCTGAATTAGCAGCCGTATTGTAAAACGCGGGGAGTTAGTTATTTTAGAGAGCCTCGTAGTTAGAATCTTGTCTTTACTTTCTTTTTCAGGTTATTATTTTTATTTTGACTGCCTAGTGGGCTCAGTCTGTAAGCGTCAAGAGTACGCAATTGTAATTTATTACGTTGAATAAAAAGGGACTTAAACCCTTTATAAGACTCTGTGGTTTATACAAGCTTTCACAGTCACCTCTTGGTTGCGTGCAAGTTAGAGGCGCGCAACGTTATAAGTGAAAATTACTTTTTCTCTTTCTTCTTTTCTTCCTCGTTCCGACACGACAATTAGCCATAAATTAATTTATTTCCATTCACTAGCTATTAAATTGAAAATTTTAACAGACGTTTTCACTCACATAAGAACTCCGCAACAAACGTCTCTCAAACATTCCTAGTCCCTCCCACGTCCCAAAAATAGCTTCTCAAAAGTTTCACCGTCTGTAATAATTCAAAGGTTTCCAGCTCCCGATAACGTAATTTCGGACACACACCCCTTCTGAGTAAGACACAGAAGAAAAACCTTTACCCACATCATACTAGAAAGAACGCAAGCTAATTAATGCATTTTCTGGTCTTTTGTATCTTCATGTACATTTCACATTTTACTTTCTTATTATATATATTTCAATTTTTCAACTTTTATTTGATTTGTTTTTGCAAAGATAGCATTGTTATGTTACTTATTTTTCTCATGTTTATTTCAATTACTTTGAGTTCAATTTCATTATTTCAATTAAAATTATTACTGTTTATTATGCTTATTTTTATAAAAATAGTCTTGAATTAATATGCATAAAAGCGAAAGTGTCGGGGGACATTTACTCAAGTATTTTGTAAATTTTACTACATAAATTGCTTTTCACTCAAAATTTATACAAAATCTTGTATTAGCGAAAATGCTTCATTCATAATGAGTTCTTTGGTACTTTACTTTGGTTATAAATCACTTTATAGGGTTCCTCACTTTGTAAATGCTACGTTACAGGTGAACATGAATAATTTTAAGAACTGATAAGCGACTAACAGTTTGAGTTCTTGTGACAAAAAACAACAAGATGGAAGGGTAAATAATCCTTTATTATTCAAATAAGATTTAAGAGAACTCCGTCTTGGAGTGTACAGTAAAAGCTTGAATGTACAGTAAAACTTGTACAATAAAAGCTTGGGCTTGAATTTAAGAGGCTAAGAAGTAAACTAAAACTAATCTAAATTAAAGAGATATAGCCGAAGCTATCAAGATTCTAACCGAGTTGGACCCTTAACGCTAATTGACTACGAAGCTATCTACAACCTAAGTACGGCCGAGCGTAATAATAGCTTACGAGAGAGAAGCCCAAAACGGCGGACGCGCGTAGACAGAATACCTGGTAACCTTCTCGCTAAGACCAAAGAACATCGCGGTTTAAATACCGCTCCTTCTTATTATATATTCAGACGTGATTCTAAAACTCTGTTCTGGCCAGAAGTAGTAAATTGAAGTTAAGAATTTGACAGGAAAGGAGTTTAACTCAAAATTTAACTGTTAATAAAATTAAGATAATCCTTACAACTTCACGGAACTACAGTTTTGGCCTAACTTAGTTTGTAAGTTTGACAGCATCATTCTTACTTGAGTAAAAGAAAAAATACCTTCGCCTTTATTAATTATTGTTCATTGAACGTGTGTTGGTTTGTTCCCCTTGAAACGTCAACTAATTTCCTTGAAAATTCAACTAATTTCTAATCACTTGTTTTTTTTAATTTTTAATTTCTTTTTCAAAGTTTGAAATTTGTTATTCATAATTTAAATTCAAGTGCTCGTTAAGACTTTTTTTCATAATTTACATTCAAGTTACTTTAAAACACAATTTTCGGAATTAAACTTCCTACATATGGCTTCTCTCTTTTTTGATACATTCTACTAAATTTATATTAGGAGTAAATTTAATCAATATTTTTTAGTAAATAAATTATATATATATATATATATATATATATATACACCCATCAGCCTACCTGGCGTACACTTACACGATATACCGTGTATATATTTTGTATATATGCAAAAAATAATACGTACAAATTAAATAACAATTCAAATCGTAATCAAATTTTGCTCTGACAACAGTAGCAAATGACGATAATAATGCAAATAAAATTAAAATAAACTTTTAAAATCCATCCTATATATATATATATATATATATCTGTCTCTGCGGATTGCAATAAGAAAGGGAGGTGAAATAGATATTACAATGGTTTCATATGCAAAATTCCTACGTTCTACGACTAATCGTTTTTGAGTTATTACGTACATATGATGTAGGTACGCATAGATGTCACGAAAAGGAAATCGCTTTTGAACGATTGTAAATCCATTTTACAATCCGTTTTGGAAAACAATAGTGTTTCATTATGTGTGTACGTACAGACATCACGCAAAAAATTGTCCAAATAGTTTCGGGAATAGTTGAAGTACCCGAAATTTTTCTAGATTGCAATACTTCGTTATTACGTATTCAGGATTTCCTATATGTATTATTATGTATCAAGGAAGTAAAAACAGAGAAAAACAGAAATGACTGTAATACTTTCCTTGAATATTTTTCTCTGAAATTTCTTCAATACAGATTTTCTGGACATGGAAATGAGATCCTACGAACGAAACGTGCATCGAAAATGCATTTTCTTCATTCATGAACGGGACGCATATTTCACAAGTGCACATCTTTGTAGCCACCGAGGGAGTGGCTTCTAGGATCGGCCAATGGGCATCCAGTAATATTTCTGTCATGTCACATGACCTTTCGCGTGCTTTAAGATTTAAGCAAGATGGTTGAACATATTTTGCCACGCAGTTTTCTGTACAAAATAATTTAAGCATCGTTTATTTCTTCTGAAAATTTTCATTGCGATATTAAATCAAATATGAGCAATTGTGAAGATTTCACTACCTGGTTGAAAGAATTTGAATTAAACACTACTCAAAAATATCCACGTGAAATATTATTTAATAAGTGGTAAATAAGATGAAGAGAAAACAAATTGTGACTTTCTATTTCAACTGCATTTTATCCTTCGAAAATGAAAACTGAAATTAAATAATTGAAGTAATTTCAGTTGAATACTCACTGTAAATACTGAAAAATGCTATCTTTACATAAAACCATGCATATGAGAAAAGTATTTACACCAATATTATATATGTAAATAGAAGTCAGCACTTCTTATTGCTGTCTATATAAAAAAGATGTTCTAAAATAATAGCCAATGCAGAATTTTATTTTAAGTGAATTTTTTTTGTATACGAACTAATTTACATTCGTATATATTTTGTGTGTTCAATTTCACATTTAATAACTGCTCACTCTTAAATGTACTGTCTACACAAGAAGTACTCCTCAAACAGAATGAACTTATCTTATTCAGAACGAATATATTCAATTTATTCACATATAACTTTTAATTATAACAATGGATATAATCAGGTTATACGCAATATGTATTCTGATTATTACACTTTAAAAATCAAAAGAGTGCAAGCACTGAAATAAGAAAACACTAGATTCATTTTAACACTTTCAGTCTTTCTCAGATCAATTAAATAAATAAAAAAAGAAAACTATACACTTGAGTTCTCTTAATCCACAGGTGTTAGTAAATGCATAATATTCGAGGCTAATTGTAGCTTCAGTTATTTTGTCGATGTGTGATAAAAATCGCGAAAGTGAAATGTCAGCGATTAATTAGACTCATAAAACAAAAGCACTACGAGATTTTCTACTATTACACCATACATTTATAACTGCGAAACAAATGCAAATTAAGACAAACAACATACGCTCACGTGCACGAAGATTTAGCGTCACAAGAGCAATAGAAGCTCATTGGTCCATTTTCGAAACCCCTCCCTCAGTAGCTACGCTGATGTGCACTTGTGAAATATGCGAACGGGACATTCAAATGAAGAATTGGTGCTCTGAAAGTGTTTCATTCACCTTATGACTTTATAAATTCAATTTCTATTCCTATTCTTCTTACTTTCTACTAACTTGCTTTATTCTCCGAATGCTCGCTTCACAAGTCGAATACGTTTATGTCTTTGAAAAGGGTACATGACGGTCTTTCTACTTTAAATGATATTTGAGTAACGTTTATTTTTTTTCTCTTGACAACATGAATCCTGGAAGTATGAATGATCATTTTAGAAATGTCAAAATATAGCAATGAAGTTGTAATGGCAGCAATATTTTTACATGATAAAAAAGGCTCTAATAAAAGTTTAAATAAATTGTGGTGTAAAAAATAAAGAAAAGTAGTCTAAATATTTTTTTCGAATAATTACATTTTTATATTTTTAATTTTAAACGAGCTGCTATTTAAGTGGAATTAGTAATTTAAGTGGTATAAATGGAATTGTAAAAACGAAAGTCATACTCTTTCTCTTTTCTCAGCTCTATATTTTCCTGCCTTTTGGCAGTACATTTAATGTTCCTGGCGTATCGAAACAGATATACACTAAAACTTCTTCTAGCATTCACTTGTCTAAGACATTCACCTCTGAAAGTAATCAATATTTCTGAGGACACACACAAACCTTGATGTTGTTCATTATAAAATTTTTCCTTAATATGCCGCTTCCTTAACTCGATTTAGTCTATCAAATAATTGTTAACCCTAAATGTTAAACTAAAATTAACAAATCAAATGTGTGTGTTTTATGCTTTTAATTCATCGAGGAATTGCGTTTCTCATTCTTATTATAACAGCAAAGTAACTACATAAGCCTAAGCTAGTGTTATTATAAAGTTCTTTTTAAAATATCCATCATATATCTAAACAGTATGTACTGGGTTGGTCATTTGCCATCTAAAAGCTTGCATTGTATTCAGATCTATATTCAGATGGTGGTAAAAATATCTCATACACATTTTTATATACATTTCAGGAATGTTTTAATGCTTGGTTGTCATCCTTCTAAAGGTAAATAATAATTAATTTAATAAATAATAATAATAATATAATTTTAATAAATTAAACAAATGTAAAATCATCAAATTTAAATAATAAACTGAACGTAACTGAAGATGCTGCTGGCCATTTGTCACATATTCACTTCATTAGATGAATATTTAAATAAGATAAATAAATTATGAACTTGATATTATTGAAAATAATATCAAGTTAGCACAACATTATTATCATTGGAAATTAAATGCTTAATTTATGTATTAGTAGTTAGTACAATATATGAGGACTGTCCAAATTAGAATAATATTTTTCAATACACTCTGATGTTGTTGACTTGGTATATTAGATACTAGCATGCTGTCGTAGTTCTCAGACAGATAACAGCAATAAAAGCGTTTCTGTCGGGGCCATTAATTTTAATAAAAGCTACTCGCAACAAGCTGTCTTTAGGTATAAAATTATGCTTTCCTCTGAATAAAACAATTGCTCAAGCATGTTAAATAATACAGAGCCTTGATACGAGAATAAAGGAGGTATTGCGCATTAAAATCCCTTCCTCTTTATGGAATGGTGTCTACCCGCGGTCGAGAAATAAAATTATGAAAAACTGGAAATTTGGTTCGAGTCGAGGCTCGAATGCCGACGGGATGCATATAAGCATATAAGCATTCTGTACCGCGCCACGTACATACGGAAAAATCACTCCTCATGATTGGATATGGCTTCCGATGACATCATTTCCTCTACGCTAAAGAACGACTTGACTTTGCTTGGGCTTTAGGGTACACCTCCATACCGTTTGTTACAGTTTGATAGCAGTACCTAGAAGATTATTATGTGCGTTCTGCTTTTGTTGCTGCGAGATTACATTCCATACAACACTATAGTGTGGTGTATTTAAAATAAAAAAATGTAGTGTCCCCCCCCTACAGAGAAAAACCTAACTTGTGCTAACTCCGTAAATGTGTATTCAAAGCAGAGATTTTTAATAAATGTATGCTTAGACCTTCATATTAAAAGTGTTGTGATTATTATTTCATTATTTCATGTTCATTACATATCCATTCTCTGCAGATGCAATCTCTGAAAGCATGAGACAAGACTGTTGAGAGCTAACATAAAACACAGCAAATTCAGTCTAAAAAAGTAAAATTTATTTTTGAAGTTAGAGTAATATAGACGTATTTTAAAATAGAATAATATTACTTTATAAATCTTGGTCATTTTTTGCATAAAAATAGTGTTTGTCAGAGAAGGAAGTTTCTTTTCTTATACACGTGTATTGAATTCAGCGACAATAATACTGAATGCACTTTTTTCTTTCATTTAAGGCAACGCAATATTAAAAATGACATGGACATTATTATGGAAATAACATAACATTTGCAAAGGGAATATTTTCTGCTATGTGAGAAGAAGAGAATGTAACAAAATTTTAATAATAATATACTTACTAGCACAGTGTCTTTATAGTTGGATCGAGATCGTCGTGTTTTGGTTTGTGCACTAAATTTATGAACTTAGCATTTATATAATCTAAACGCTTAAGATTGCTTCTGATATTAACAGCATCTTTAAAAGATTTCATAATTCCATGAAACAGAAAGCCATCTGCAGAACGCTGCAGCTAAATGTTTTTGTTTCAAAGAAAACAAACGATAATTTTTACGCTTCCATGTCACTCATGAATACTTTTATCACACATTTTGAAAGTTATTACTTGGAACAGAGTTTCTTAAACTATGGGTAGCAACCCCAAATGGGTATCAAATCGAAATTTTGGGGTGGCGAAAATTCATTTCGATGGTTGAATTTAAAGAAACTACATTCATAAGAGTTTTAAGGAATTGTGTTAATTGACATTAATGAGATTACACTATTAATCGATAATAATGAGATTAATTACCTGTTATATAAAATGCAAAAGGAATTTGTAAACTATCAAAAGATTCAAACTTAAAACTTGAGTTTGCATAAAAGTCTTTGATGAGTTCTGGATCGAAGTTAGAACTAAATTTCTCACTATATCTGAAGTATTATCCAATGTTCTTCTCTCACCACATATTTATATAAAACTACTTTTTCAGCTCTAAGCTAATTGAAACCAAATGTCGTTCAAAGTTGAAACATGTTAATGATGCTTATGTCCAGCAGGGTCAAATATCGCACCAGCATTTAATTTGTTATGCAGCAGAAACAAGCACATCTGTCTCATTACAATTGTCTTTAATTTTTTTGCTTAAAATAAACCTAAAATTATTTCTTTTTATATGTATATTACTTACCAAAGAAGTAAATTAGTTACGTAAGGATATTTAATTTATATCTTTATTTTATTTTAATATCTGTGGTCACAAAAAAAATCACACTGATAAAAAGGGGTCGCGATTGAGAAACTTTTAAGAAGCCCTGGCTAAGGACATTGTCTAAGCACCTATTTTCTTAACCAAAAATATGGAGTGAAAAGAAATACCCACCAAAATAGTAGAAAACACAAAAAAAAATTGCATAAATAAAAGCACTAGACATGTATGACAATATATAAGAAACAGATATAAAATATGCGTTACACTTTACTAGCAGCTATTATCCCGAGTCGAAGGATATATTAAGCATATTTTATATTCATAATTAGATATTATGCAATAGTTATACATTCCATACCTAGTTTGGACATTTATGAGAAAAATAAAAATATTTACGTAAAATAAAAAAGCGCTTTAATATTAGACATTGTTTTAATCTAAAGCTTTTTTCTAGTTAATTGAAGCTCTGTAACAATGTTTTGAAGCTTTATTCTGATATCAATGAAACAAATGTAAAAAATCTCTTTTTGTTAGCTTGAAAAACTGCATACCGTAAACTAATACAGAAATTAGTTTATCTTAAATTACTTGAAATTGTAGTATATCATACATTTTCACACTTTTTATAAAATTATTTTTTAAAGAAAATAATGTAATGTGTTGTACTTTTAATAAATTTGTTTGCAATATATGCTTTAAAAGTATATAATATGTTTGATAGATTATTTTATCAGTAGTGAGAAATAGTATACTTATTTACTTAAGTGACATTATGAAGCTTTCTTGAGTAATACACGTGTGTGTGGTTATGCATCTTACTTTGAAAGCTTAAATTAAATCTTTAAGGCAATCAGTCGTACTATGAAATGTTTAGTTACTTGTCAGTTTAGTCTTTATTTTTTATGTATAGAAGGTATAGGTGCATATATCTAGACGTCAATCAATACTTAGGCCCACCAGCGGCCGAGCGGTAAAGACGCTGAACTCTGGTAGTTCGGTCCGAGGTTCGAATCCCGCGAACGGGCTGGCTGCATGGGCGTTTTCGTGGTTTTCCCATGTGTAACGTGTATACGAGCCAGTTTCCCTTGGAAAGTCCTCCACGAAAGGCATCCCTCCCTTTAGGCAGATAGCCCTCGTGTGCTTTGCCATAACTGAATAATCCAATCCAATCAATACTTAACTATTTTAAAATAGAGAAAATAATTTAGATAGTGATTTCATTCACGTCAATGCGATTAATTTTTCAGTTTATTATTTAAAAATAATGAAAAATAATTGTTCACTAGTTTTAATAGTTAAATGAAAATTTTATGTAGTTTTATATACAGACAAACTGCCTTTCTAGTGTTCAAAATTAAATATTTCATTTAATTGTATGAATCAAATGTGCAAATAA
Organism: Stegodyphus dumicola; assembly: GCF_044657685.1. Taxonomy (NCBI): domain Eukaryota; kingdom Metazoa; phylum Arthropoda; class Arachnida; order Araneae; family Eresidae; genus Stegodyphus; species Stegodyphus dumicola. The sequence continues at coordinate 119,442,037 of NC_140779.1, read as the reverse complement.
TCATTTTTTAAAATTAATGAAAATGCAAAAATGATGCTTATAAATGATATGATATTTATTTAATAAAACTTATCAAATATCCAAAATAAGAGAAACTAAATATTCCGAATACTGGGAAAATGTGTCATTTTCGATGAATTCGTTTCTCTACAAGGAGGTAATTTCATTTAATTTATAACATTATCTCGAGTATGTTTTTCGTTTTCTTCATTCGGACAATTTATTTAATTTTATTTATAACTCAATAATTAAACAAACTTAATTATTTAGCTGCGCTTCCAAAGTAAGGAAAGGACGTTTCCAATTCTGTGAAAGGGAGCTATGAATGTCTATATGAGGTAGAAATTTTACTTTCATTGTTGATTCGCTTAGTGTACTGGTGGCTGTTGTCATGAATTGAATACATATCCATTTTCATAATGTATTCAAAAGCTTTGAATAACGATATAAAAGTACCCTGAATAAGGCTATAAGTTAATACTCCCATCGTTTCAAAATTCAAAATCAGCAGCCTGTTAATACAAAGCAACTCTAATCTAAAAATCTTTCGCACATCGTAAAAATTTAGTATTAGTTAGATCGACTTCGATGATTTATAAAAATGTTTAAAAAGTAAAAAGGATGTTCTTTTTATTCTCAACAAAGTTATTTTAAGTATTAAAAACGATTTTTTTTATGCCTCTTCCAGTTCCATTTAAATAACACAAATAAGCAGCACACATATTTTAATCAAAATCATGATAAAAATTTAACTAGATCGGACTTGAATCAGGTATCACTTCTTTAACATAGAAGTGTGCCCAACCGGGATAGGGTTAGAGACTCTGACTGTTCCGCAGAGTGAATCACGGAGAAGGCATGGTTTTCTGTAAACTCGTATTGTCTGTGGGGCATGGAGGCACTCAAAATGCGCTGCGAGCCGAAAATGCATTAGAGAAGTTGGTGGTAGGGGAAGAGGGGTGAGAGACTCTCGAACCCGTACCCCGGGATGTTCTCCTTCAAACTTGGGGCTGAACAGAGAAAACTCGTACTGCCACCAATATGGTATCCAAGGCTTTAACCAACGTTAGACGCAATCTTGCCTCGTCCCATGATAAATTTCGTGGACTTACTCTGATATCAGATTATAAGGTATTTTCTCCCTCATCCCAGCTTGACTTCGTGGTGTAAGGAAGCACACTTGGTGCGTGTTCGAAAGGTCCAGGTTCAGGTCTCGGTGAAGACATTGCACATTTTACACATTTCCTGCTTTAAAATAATTTAATGAGTTTACAGTGGTGCCCGAAATTAACATATAGCCCCCTAATTACCAGTCGTAATTTACAATAGGGTACAAAGGTATTTTATCCTCCTTCCAGCATACTTTCGTAGTGTAATAATGGTAGCACACGTGGCGCGTATTCGAGAGCTCCAGGTTCGAGTCCTAGTGAGGGCAATATGCATTTTTAATAGCTCCTGCTTCTATGTAATCTAATGATCCTAGAACACAAGCGAGAAAAAATCAAAACAACAGATGTGCGCTTTTTCGACGCCACCGAAGCCATTCGCGGAAATAGTTTATACATTTTGGTTACATTAAGAGCACTAAAGTAAAACATTCACTCATTCCTAATATAGCACTTAAAATCTATCCAATGGTATCAGGCATATGATCAATGTGTTTTAAATTTCATTTTGGCTCGAATAATTTGGTTTGTCTTTAATTCGTTTTCATATTTGAATATTTCAGAATCTAGAGAAATAAATGTATTAAAACAGTAATACTCCAACATCCTGCTACACAACAGAAAGTTTTGAACAAGCTTGTATTTCTTTGGTGCAAATGTTCATTCTTTGCTCTTGGAAAACATTGTTATTGAAATTTTTAAAATTTCGCAGCACATTGTTACAAGAGTTCTTTTGGCATATTTATACTAAGCAAATATTAATTCAGAAGACTCAATATATGCTGTTTTTTTTTACCGCTGAAAACAATTCAAGGATGTTAGCAAAGAATCAGATATTTGGCGATCGACACCTTAGTTTCATAATTTTGTGCGCACAAGAAATCCTATATTTTCCTTTATCTGAGGTATTCTGAAAAAAGGAGTATGAAGTTAAAAGAATAGCATCTCCTAAATGTATCGACTGAGAGAATAAGCATTTTACAGATAGGGCATTTCGCTGAATAAAGAGGAAATGTTTGAATTCCGTTCTTTAGTAAACTCATGCTTTTACAATTCATTTCTTATTTTTTTAAATTTTATTTTCTTTATCCTATATTCTTGATACTGGTTTTGTCAGGATGAATTTTAATTCTTATTAAAGGGAGAAACTGCTAGTCTTTCATATAATTCATATGTGAATTTATACTGAAAGCCATCACTCGATGGTTAGCAATGACGACTTTTTTTTTCTAATGCTTTCACTTTCGTAGTTCTTGTTTAATGATAAGTCATTTTTCTTCTTTGTCGACTTTCTAATATTTATGACTTGTAATCTGGCAAGTTCCTTAAAAGCATATTTTTGTCAGTTTTTGCGTTAAGCCAAAGATTTTGCAGCAATATCTTCAAAGGTAATGCTTATGTTATTCACTGGCCGCCTAGATGGTATTGTGGTTAGGGGAGCCGACTGCGATACCGAAGGATACTCTATCGATAGCAATTTACAAAAAAATCAATATTTTCTCGGATAGTCAATCAGCAATACTAGCTCTACAAAATCTCAAACACACATCTGAAATAATTCAAGATATTTTTAACAAAATTATCCAATATCCTCAAATATCACCAAACATTTATTGGATAAAGGCTCACGTCGGAATTCTTGGTAACGAAGAAGCCAATTCAGCAGCCAAATCAGCTACTACCAACAATAATATCCTTTCAAGAAAAATCTCCTGGCCTAAATCATACCTCAAGAAATATCTACATAAAATCAGCCTCCAAATGTGGGAAGAAGAATGGACAACAATAAGTACAGGAAGACAATTACATCAAATAGCACCTCATGTAAATGATACATGTACAATGGTCAATGGTTATATAAACCGCTTTTTAACTGGACATGGGCCATTTCCCACATACTTCTTCAGATTCAACATCTCTAACTCTGAGCAATGTGTATGTGGAAATAAAGGTGATCCAATCCATTATATTACTCAATGTCCCTTAACAAAGTCAACTCATATTAAATTGTCTAATTCAAATATCAATGCCTTCCTTCGTTTTGCAATTACCAACAAACATTTAAAAAATAAAATAGAAAATACAATCAAATATCTATCTTCAATAGGCAAACATTTATGTGAGCACTAATGTAATTAATGTCAAAATTCATTTTTGAAGCTGCAATTCATCTAAAACTTTTATTATCTAATTATCTTAAAAACAAACCCTTGCAATAATAATGATATAGTAAAAAAGGGAAAAAGAAGAGGAAGAAGATTCAGATTCATATAATAAACTTTATCTCAAGAAACTATTAAGAACTGTTATAAATTATGACTGTTAGCCTACTATTATTATAGCTATTATAACTACTATAATTATATCTAATAGATATATCAATCAAAATATCGACATACTATTTATACTGTTATATTATGTTATATTATACTATGTACTATTTTGAATATTACTTTAAAAATAAACCGAAGTGTAGTGGGACTATACCTACATTACTTATAGTAAACATTGGGTGTCCCACTACATTTCCACCTGAACCTGAACCTGCGATACCGAAGGGACCAAGTTCGATTCCCGAAGAAGGCACGGGGTTTTGGACAGTGGGGATTCCGACTGTCGGAATTCTGGCTTGTCGGGATTATGACCCAGACCCACTGACCTCACTATGTGTATTATTGCAATAACATGAAAACCGCGTAGTATATTTTCTTTCCGAATTTTCTGAAACCTCAAAAATTATTTTTTCTTGCATTTTGATTATTGCATTCAAAATAAAATAAACACTTAATTATTAACTTAAATCTTAATATTCAGAAAACTGCCAATTGGCAGCGATGTCAGCATTTTTTCCTTATCTTAATTCCATTTAATGGTATCAAAAATGAAAGAAATATAAAAAATGTATTATTTTATTAAACCATATTAAACAGCTATTTTATTATTACACCAGAAATAAAATCTTATTGATCCACTACACTATGAAATTAAATTCCTTATGCATATCTTTCAACATTAACGTTCTTTCATGATAGAAAGATAAGACAAAAATAAAATAATTTTAATTTTATGTTTGGGTTTCTGTAACCAAATGCGGGTACTGGGTGAAATTCTCGACTTCTAGCTTGAAGCTCAAATTGCCTAATCGATCACCAATCCACATCTTAAGGCTTTAAGGGAAACACGGAAGGAAAGGCAATGAAGATTTTTCAAGAGAATCTCCACAAAGCCTGCAGCATTTAGTGAACATGCGGGTCTTCCTGAAAGGAAATAATTACAGTACGTGCAAGATTTTTATTTACCCTGCACTTGTTTCTGGAAGTAGCTATGAGTTATTCTGTAAATTTCGTTATGTATCAGTTCGCAGTCCTCCCAGAGGCATGGTGATACAAAAGTTGAGATAAGAATTTATAAGGACGTGGTAAAATGTAGTGTAATTTAACAGTATTTAAGAAAATTAGTTAGTATTGTTTTATAGTGATCACCTGCTACATATCTTTAACGAGTGTCATTTTCAAACTTCCTGACGTTTAAAATTAAATAATAACGTTAAATCAACGACGTTTAAATTAAATAATGACGTTAAATCAAGATAAAATATCTCGGCTGACAAAAGTTAAAGACAAAAAATTTTCTAAACATTTATTCTTTGCAGAACTATTTTCAATCTGCATCTATTTACGTACACTAAAAATATTTGTTCAATCAAATTTATAACACGTTTAGAATTAAGTACGAATACTAGGACATAATCGTTTGCTGACAAATACATTACGATTCTAACTCAGCTTAAGAACATGAGAGCACTGTATTTGACATTATGAGAAATCCCATCACATTAAAACGCAGCACGCAACTCTTTCTTGAAACCAGTCAAAAAGTAATTTATTTTAACATAATATGCCAAATAACTATTATTGAAAAAGGTCAAACAACAAGAATCAGCATAATATTTGTAAATGTTGCAGGACTAGTGTCGATGGTTTAACACAGAACAATCTGCCTAAGTGCAGATGGCCTAAGTCCTCAGCTGGCTAAGTCCATTTGCACTTAGGCAGCTGAGGAAGATGGTTCTGTAGTTAAACCATCGAAATTTGTCCTGCAAAATTTACAAATATTACGCTGATTCTTGTTGTTTGACTTCTCCAACTGTCAAGATGTACTTGCCAGATTCCTTAAAAATTAGCTTGAATAGTAGAACTGATGGGCATTTTGTATTTTTAGATCCAAAATACTGTCCACAAATTGGTGTAGTGGGTAGTTGGGGGGAGAAAGTGAAGTTTCTATCTCATAACCTGAAAAGTTAGGATGCGCGAAAAACAAATTATATTGTATCTGAACAAGTATCACAGACAAGTGTGTAGAGTTCCTCACTTTTATTCTACTAAATGAATGTCGAGGAACCAAGTGAACTGTTAAGCGACTTATCTCTGAGTTCAAATAACGAAAGTCGTAGATTTAAGAAAGGTTAACTACCCTTTATTTCACTCAAGTTTGTCCCTTTTTCGGGCTTACAACAAAGATTCCACCTGGGCTTCAACTTAAAATAAGAGATAAGAACTAAATTAGAACTACCTGAAAGAGACTTAAGCCGAAGCTAACACAAATCTAACGTAGTTGGCCCTTAATTTTAATTAGTCGGCGAATATGAAAAGGCATGTAATATACGGCCGAGCGTAACACCTTCTAGAGAGACTTATCCCGAAGGCAAACACGCGCTACTCATAATTCCTCTCTTTCTCTCTCTAAGTATACTGCACCCTCCTTAAATACTGCTTCTAACTCATTTGCATTAAAAGCGATTCTCATTCTGGTAGGGAGTTGTAAATGGAAGCAAGAAGCGATAGGAAAGTACTTCTAAATTAAAATAACTGTTATAAAATTAGAATACACCTTACAAGTTTAAAACAAAATGGACTTCTAAAATTGAATGAAAATATGTAATGATGAACTCTGAGATGAAACAAGTACATCAAAGTAAAACAAACATTGCTAATGTATAAAATACATGAATATAACAAAATGCATTGCGTCAGAATACCAAAAAAGGCATTTAAGCCAAATCCGAAAACATAATAAAGACTCGTCTTTTTCAGTTACTAAAATAAATTGGTATTGACCTCTTTCCCAAAATTCGATCAAGAGACAGGTCACAGGCATTGAAATACTTCAACTAAAGTCTCTTAAAATAGAGGCAGTCAACTAAAATATGAACACTGACAGGTATAGGGCAGGGCCGGGCAGAGTACCGCTGAGCAGGCTTCCTAGCTATGGTTTAAACGAAACGGAAAAATGCCTGACCAGTGGGAAAGATCACTGCCATCCAGCAGCCACCACCAACACCAGGCAATGGCTGAGAGATCAGATGGCATTTATTAGTACCTCTAGCGAAAAATTGTGTACAGAGGTTATTCATAAGTTACATAATATTTCTTTGCAAATAGTGCGAAGTGTAAATTTATATAAACATATTAAATAATCAGAGAATTGTTATATAGTCTAAAATAAAATGTGGCATAATCAGGGAAAGCATGTAGATCATAACAAAAAGAAGAAAATCTTAACAATGCAATAATTAAATGCCATAATTTGATGTAATTTAACAATGTTTCACAATTTGATTCAATCGGATGTAATCATAAATTACACAGTACCAAAAAATAATACATTAAAAGTGCAGTATCTAATTTACATAAAAACTAAAAATTCCTGTGAGTGTAAAGAAAATGTCCATTACTAATGAATAGTTCGCTTAACCAAAATGAAAATGTCCCTGGGGATGTGAACTTTTATTAATTCTGATGTAAACATATGTAATAAAGTCCATCACTATTTAGTAGAAATTGCTATTTCGTGTATAATAATATCACTTGTTCATAAATATTCATAATAATATAGTCCGACAACATAAAAAATCTTTTGTGCTCTAGAAATGGTACATGAAGTTTAACGTAATTTTTAGAACATTCTTTAAAGATCCCTTTAACATCACAAAAAGCATTAAACAGCATATTTATCACTATAACAATATAATTTGCAGTAAGATATCTATAGCAGTGATGTATTCACATTTTTAAATATTAGAAGAATATAATTTTCATAACTAAAAGAGTACATAACATTACAAAATACAAATGTTGTCTTCACCTCATTGATATCGTTCATGTAGAAAAGCTCCTTTTACAGGCAGTAAACATTTTACTCGTGCAAATTCATACAAAGAGGTATTACAGTCATATGGAAAGGATCAAGAAAAACAAAATAAAATTTCATAGAGAAAAGAAATTAATAAAAACAAAGTAAATACAACAGAATAATGCTAGAAAAGGAAAACATTATAAGACAGAAAAAGAAATAAGGTAACACAATAAAAGAAAGATAAGCAAGATTAGGAATGTGCCATCCAAAAGCACTAAAGATACTAACCGTTACATTCCTCAAAGAGTCGAAAATACTTAAAATTATGCAATTTATACACACAAAAAACATCATATTATACTCAAATTAGTATATATACTCAAAATCAATCTTAATTTACCTACAATCAGATTTGTTTGCATCAGTACGAATTCCAAGTTTTCAACATATTAAAATGAATAGAATTATTATCACTGACTGGTGCAAGTAGAAATAGGTGGGACGACAATAACTCGGAGGACAGTCCAAAGCTCTGTTTTGCCCTTCAGCAACCTTTTGAGAGGAGTTTTGGCTCGCCTTGTATTTTCACACCAGCGTACAGACATCGTACGCCTTGCTGCTCAGACATTATACGCTGACATCCATGCCTTCTACAAGCTTCAAACCCGGGTCCACAGGTATGGCGAGAGAAGCATCATAGTTGTGACAAAGAGGTTCTCTTTCCCTTCTCAACAGGAAACTGTGAGTGTCTCTGGAATGACCGAATCTTTAGCGAGCTGACAGGACTTCTAAAATCGAGAATGAAGTTACTTACGCTGCGTATCTGATATTAACGAAGAATCATTTAATCAGCTGGATGGGACACATGAATCTCTAAAATACTAGAGTGTTTCAGGCGGAATTGGCAACTATTCGAGCAGAACTGCAAGTAGCAGTAGAATACCCATAGAAAATTGCACATTAAAACAGATACTCAGGATGCTCTGCTGGTGTTTAAAATTCCGACGGATACATCAGACATTATAAATTACATCAATACGTTTTCAAACTCACTGCAAAACATTTAAAAAATTAACCTCAGGGAAGTAAGGCCATAATGGACATCAAGATAATGAAAAAGACCGATGAATCGGTACAACCAGCAGCAATTAAACAAGAAATTGAATTTATAGGAATACCACCGCGTAGGTCACATTTGAAATTCCAACTAAAACAGAAAGCCTTCTTAAGTTGGCAAACTGAATGGTACAATTCACTAGAATGAAGAAGATCTCATAGCTTCCTTCCAAAAGTGAATGAAAAATGTATTGTCGCCAACAGTTACCTTTCCCTAGATATACCTTGTTTTTTCCCTACATATTTTAATGGGATAATTATTTCCTCTGCAGAAAGTTGTGTTTGTGGGGAAACGGAAAGACGCACGTCATTATAATTTCAAATGACCTTTAACATCTTGATTTCATGTAAAGAATTTAGCCAACAACGAATTCGCTTTCCAAAGATTCCTGATCAAGATGCCACATTTGGAAAGCAAAAACAAATAGCTTCATGACAAAATTAGCAACACAAGGGACAGAACTATGTCAAGTCATAGACTAATAATTACATATTCAGAGCTTTAACTTAACAGGATTATTGCCCCGTCACACCAAGGAGATGGTTTCCTGAAGAAGGATACCCATGCTCACATAGAGTAAGTCTCTGAGGGTTTGGGTAGTGTAAATTAGCCAATGAAAAGCCAATTAGATAATGGCCGAAAAACATCCTCCGCGACAGTAAGGGATAAGGAATTTTCACTTGGTATCCAGCACGAAATACAGTTTGAAGACAATAACGTAGGTGCTGTGTTATAATTCTGGGATTTGCTCCACTGGAGAGGATTTTGAAAAAAGTTATTTCCCGCCCTGATATGAATTTAATATATATCAAATTCAAATAATTTGAAAAGACTGTTCAGTATTAAAATAGATATCTACTCTTTTGTCAGATGATTATTTCATGCTATGTAACTAAAGGTTATCGTATATCTATTTTTGCAACAACAAACAACAACAGTAAAAAAAAAAAATTAAAAAAAAAAAAAAAAAAAGCTTTCTAAACATAAAGCTAAAGCAATATTTGTTTTAAATTTGAATACGAACTTCGCAAATGATACCGCATACTACTGAAATATGAAAACACCACATGCCGTTTGCTCAGATATGGTCTATCATAATACTCTAATTATCCGATCTCTAGACTTCAAGTCTTCTTGTCGCCGATTTGTAAGGCACATGCTGACTTAACAAACCGGCCGAGAGCCGAGAGATATAAACCGGCCTGAAAAAACGACACGATTACGGAAACCTGCCGAAGGTTGGCAGAAGGCCGTTTGTTGGTAGCAGACTTTCCTTACAGAAAACGTTGCCTCCAAAGAGCTGAGAGATATAGTCTAACAGTGATCTTGAACATGATCAGTGTCTAATGAATTTAATTAGATGTTATTATAAGTTTCCTTCAAATAATTAAACGTACATGCAATTCCATAAAACGACAATACATAATGTCGAATTTTAGAAAAGGCGATATTAATAAATAGAAGGTGGAAGAATACGAATATTTATAAATATCCAGGGAAGCAAAGTGGTATTTCTTCTGAACATGTGAAAGAAACTGGATAGAAAACTCTAATTAAATTTATAAAGCAATCACTGATATTAAGAAACATACTAGTTCATACCTGAATTAAATTATTATGTCTATAAATAATATTACTTTAAAAATGAAGCATTCAGAATGCTTCGATATGATTGGTTTAATACACAATTTTCGAATAGTTGATGTAGATTCATTTTATTTGATTGACTTCATGCTAAGGAAGTAAATCAAATAAAATAGGCCCTCTTAAGTTATGACAGTTATCTCACTTTATAAAGTAATTCTCCCACTTTCCTAGTATGAATTTGTGGTTAAATGGTCAGCATACTCGATGCCTATTCCAGAGGTTCGTGGTTCGAATCCCGGCGAGGACATTACACACTTTTTATCTCTCTTGCTTTCAAAAAATACTTCATGTCTCTAGAACTTACGTTTTCTAAAAACGCATAAAGCTTATATTTTGTATATGGGCTTAAAAATTAAAAAAAAATTAAAATTAAAATGTTTTAACAACTCAGCAAAGCGAAAGACAGGGGATACATCATTATTTAAACAAATTTTTTATAGATATAGATTAAGTCATATAGTACTGATAATTTGTTTCAGGACAAACTTTGTATAATACTACCTGGATTATGTTTTCTATCAAATTTTTAAAATTACGTAGAAAAAAGCTTAATATTTGGCATAGTTTTTCAAGAAATGATCATGAAATGTTTAATTTTGTAGACACATCTTAGAACGTATTAGGCGATCAAAATTATCACAGCTTAAAGTAGGCGATCTCCCATTCTCAAACTATCTTATACTACTCATTTTCTGAAACTGGAATATTGCACTTATGACGCACCGTTTAATTTTATTATACGCACACACACGTATATATATATATATGTATATAATAAATTTTATTTTGTCAATTAATATTTTGGAAAGAATTTGCATATACAATTTACCTGATATAGAAAATTTCAGTTTAAGCAGTAAATGTTCCTGATCTGCAAATATACATTTATGACGTTTAAAAAAGTTAAGAAATGCAATGCAAAAAATTACTTAATATTTGAAAACCTCGTATATGTGCATACTGACAAAATCAGATAAAACTTGCCATTCTGTTAGATTTTTACAGCAGTGAAATTTCATGAAAAAAATTTGGATTTCATATTTTCTTGACATTTTATCTCAGCATAATTTTGTAGACTGCGTACGAAAAGTAAACTAAAAGTAAAATGAGTTTTACTTAGTCTGTGCATTCAACATTTATTTTTTCACTGTTAAAATAAGAAAGAAGGAATTATGAGAATTTTAAATTCTCAAAAGGTAATACAGTAAAGATAAATTATTCAAAGCGTAAAATTAGCAAAAATTTAAATTTTGTTACAAAACTTTCATATTTCAAGAAATCCTGAAAAGGATTTCGAAGTCTTTTAGTGGGAAAAAATATTCCAGATGATATTTATTTTTAAAACTTTTATTCATACTTATGCACTCACTATGAAAATGCTAATTTGTCTTTACCATTAAAAAAAATCTCAGTAAGCATTTTTGCATGCATATCTTAGTGACAGTTAAAATTAAAGTCTTTTTCTATTCTTTTCATGTCAGTGTGTTTTACACTGTAAAACGGCCTGAATACTCTTTTGAAAATTATTCCATAATTAGCAAGGAACTCAAAACATTTAATAAAAATAACTTCTTACGCGCAAGAGCTAGTTTTCCTACGCAGAATTATTTATGTTCTTTGAAATATATATTATGTAATTGAGTGATTTAAACACATTCAGTAGCAATTAATGATATCCATTCATTAATTAAGACATTTAAATACAGTGCAATGGCATTACAAACAGAGCACATTTTTATAGCATGTGTTCAATATTCCTAGTATCAGAAAGGAAAATATTTTTGGAGGAGATGCTCTCTTGAAAGGCAGAATTCTCAAATTTCAGTAAGTATTTAATAAGACCTGAAATTAACGATATTACTGTTTATGAATTAATCTTCTATAACAGCATTTGTTTTATCTGTTTCGGTCTGCTGAATGAAACATGGACAGAGGTATATGAGTCTAGAAAGAGGAAACAAGCCAGAAACGGTTAACCATTCTGGTCCTATACCTGTCTATTAAAAATTTCCCAAAGAATTTGTATCACGGGCTCACAAACGTGTAACTTTAAATATCTATACTATTAAAATCTGTGCGCGTCTGTTTGTTTGTTTGTTTGTTTGTTTGTAACATCATCTTCTCCAGAACGGCTGGGTGCAGAGCTTAGCGGAAGGTACCGTTGGATTCGGAATGTCCGTGGGAAGCCATTTTGACCATTGGCATCTTCGTGCGATTATAATTAGCCGAGATATTAATTAAAAACTAATTTTCTCCCTACTTTCCCTACTTTTTCACTTTCTTACTCGAGTTTTCCCTGTTTTAGGGATTTGGCTACGTGCCAAACTCGTTTTTCTCGAATATCTCCGGAACGGCGCCGAGTTGGAATTCGAAATGCATATCTCCGGATGCCAAAAAAATCAACGAATCCATCGATACCGGTCCCATCTTCGTACGACAATAATCGGCGGAGTTATTAATTAAAAACTGCGAAAACGTTATTTCATTTTTCGGAGTGGCAACTGTCTCGGAATTAGCTGAGATAAAATTGCTTTTCCCAAAGCGCCGGGGGGGGGAATTGCTTCCGTTTCAGATTTGTGCTGGCGAAAGGTCACGTGTCAATTTCTTTTTTTTTCCAAATATTTATGGAACCGGGTCGAGTTGGAATTCGAGAGAGGTATCGCCGGATTGCAAAAAATTCTCGGAATCCATTGATGTCATTCTCATCTTCGTACGACTTTAATCAGCTGAGATATTAATTAAAAACTGTGAAAATGCTAATTTTCCCGCTCATCTTTCCGAGTGGCTACAGTTTCTTGAACCGCTAGAGATAAAAATCAAGGTTATATTCTGTAGTTTTAATAAAACACGCGATTTCATGTTACCTCACGGTGTATTGAAAATATTTCGTTAATGTCAGCATTTTAAACTAACGTTCTTTTAATTTCAGGTTTTTATAATTGCCACGATATGTTATTGCCACGTTAATTCTTTTATTACTATTGAGTAAAAGTTGTTATATTACATTAAATTTAAATGATGGCGTTCCTGAAGTTGTACAATTTTAATCAGCTGAGATATTAATTAAAAAATCTGAAAGCGCTATTTTTTTAAAATATGTAATTTTTTTTGGAATAATAAATTTAATCTTTTTGAATAATATATTTTTTCATGGTTTTGGATACGTCTACTTAATTTACATATGCTTTTTGAATTTAAATGTTATCGTAAATTAGTTCGCAACAATAATAATTATTAATTTTTTTTTACGATTCAAATTTCTTAATTAAATTTGAATTGAATATGAGCTTTTCCTTGCAGCAACGACGCAAAAGAATTATTTAAATTTAATTTAACTTAACTATATTCTTGTGAAACAACTTTGTTGAAACTTTGTCCGGATTCTGTAAATTTAAACATTTTTTTTTTTTTTCGTTTGGGTTTTAAATTGAACATGTGACCCTTGGAGACGGTATATGAGAACTTTTTTTATTATAAATAATTATGAATTGATAATCGCATTAAAATATATATATTGATACAATTTTGTGTGTGATTATGTTGAAGATTATAAAAAATAAAGGAATTTTAATAACGAATCTATTGTTTGAATAACAAACCCGAAAATTTTCGCGATTTCTCTTTCTACAACGGCCCATTAGCGGCACCGTAAAGTCACTGAACACTGGTAGTTCGGTCCGACTTTCGAATCCCGGCGAACGGGCTGGCTGCATGTGTGCTTTCGTGATTTTCCACATGTATATAGTATATTTAGTATCTTCTGGATGCATACATGAATAAAGAGGGCGCAGCCCGCTAAAAACCGCTGAACACTGGTACTTCGGTGAAACTTTCGAATCCCGGCGAGCAGGCAGGTTACACGGGTGTTTTTGTGATTTTGCACATCTCTATCGTGTATGCAGTGTCTTCTAGATACATAAATGAATAAAGCGGCCGCAGCCCGCGCAAGAAAGCAGAACACTGGTAGTTCGCTCTAACTTATGAATCCCGGCGAGCAGGCTGGTTGCATGGGTGTTTTCATGATTTTCCATATGTGTATCGTGGAAGCAGTGTCTTCTTAATACATATGTGCATAAAGCGGGCCCAGCCCTCGCAAAACCGATGAACACTGGTAGTTCGGTCCAACTTTTGAATCCCAGCGAGCAGGCAGGCTACGCATGTGTAATGTGTATGCAATGTCTTCTGTATGCATAAGTGAATAAAGCGGGCGTCATAGTCACTGGACACTGGTAGTTCGGTCCAATTTTCGAGTCCCGGCGAACGGGCTGCTGCATGGGTGCTTTCGTGATTTTCCGGATGTATATAGTATATTCAGTATCTTTTGGATGCATACATGAATAAAGAGAGCGCAGCCCGCTAAAAACCGCTGAACACCGGTAGTTCGGTCCAACTTTTGAATCCCGTCGAGAAGGCGGGTTACACGGGTGTTTTTGTGATTTTACACATCTCTATCGTGTATGTAGTGTCTTCTAGATGCATAAATGAATAAAGCGCGCGCAGCCCGCGCAAGAAAGCTGGACACTGGTAGTTCGCTCCAACGTACGAGTCCCGGCGAGCAGGCTGGTTTCATGATTTTCCGCATGTGTATCGTGTATGCAGTGTCTTCTGGATACATATGTGCATAAAGCGCGCGCAGCCCCCGCAAAACCGATGAACACTGGTAGTTCAGTCCAACTTTCGAATCCCGGCCAGCAGGCGGGCTATATGGGTGTTTTTGTGATTTTACGCATGTGTATCGTCTATGCAATGTCTTCTGTATGCATAAGTGAATAAACCAGCTAAACACTGGTAGTTCGGTCCAACATACGAGTTCCGGCGAGCAGGCTGGCTGCATGAGCAGTCACCGCTGCACATTGTTAGTTCGTTCCAACTTTCGAATCCCGAAAATTTGCCTGCTGGCTGCATGGGTGTTTTCGTGATTTTACGCATGTGTAGCGTGTATACAGTATATTCTGGATGCAAACTTTTATAAAGCGGGGGCAGCCCCCACAAAATCCGCTGGACACTGGTAGTTCGTTCCAACTTTCGAATACCGGCGAAATTACATTAGGAACTCTTATGCACACGAACAATGAATAGCGGCAAAGGCGCTGAACACTGGTGGTTCGTACCAAATTTAAAATCCCCGTGAGAGGGCTGGCTGCATGGGTGTTTTCGTGTATGTGTATCGTGTATGCAGTGACTTCTGGATGCGTATGTGAATAAAGTGGGGGCAGCCCGCGCAAAACCGATGAACACTGGTACTTCGGTCCAACTTTGGATCCCTGCGAACGGGCTGACTCCATGGGTGTTTTCTTGATTTTACGCATGTGTATCTTTTATGCACTATCTTCTGCATGTATGCGTGAATAAAGCGGGCACAGCACGCGCAAAATCGATGAAAAATTGTATTTCGGTCCAACTTTCGAATACCCGCGAAAGGTGCTGGCAGCATGGGTGTTTTCGTCATTCTCCGCATGTGTATCGTGTATGCGGTAACTTCTGGATGCATAGGTGAAGAAAGCGGGGGAAGCCCGCGGAATGCCGCTAAAAAATGGTAGTTCGGTTCAACTATTCAATACCGGCCAAATTTGAACATGGGAATTCTTTTAAAAACGAACAATGATAAGCGGGCTTCAGCCCGCTCAGCTGGCGGGCTTGCCCGCTAGTCTATACTATTAAAATCTGTGTGCCTCTGTCTGTTTGTGTGTTTGTAACATCATCTCCTCGGGAACGGCTGGGTGTAGAGCTTAGCGGAAGGTACCGTTGGATTCAGAATTCCCGTGGCTCGCCATATTGACCATCGGCATCTTCGTGCGACTTTAATTAGCCGAGATATTAATTAGAAACTGCTTTTTCCCCTACGTTTCCCTACGTTTTGCACTTTCTTTCACGGGTTTCCCCAATTTTAGGGATTTGGCCGAGTGCCAAATTCGTTTTTCTCGAATATCTGCGGAACGGCTCCGAGTTGCGATTCGAAACGCATATTCCCGTATTCGAAAAAAATCAACGAATCCATCGATACCGGTCCCATCTTCGTACGACAATAATCGGCGGAGTTATTAATTAAAAACTGCGAAAACGTTATTTCATTTTTCGGAGTGGCAACCGTCTCGGAATTAGCTAAGATAAAATTGCTTTTTCGAAAGCGCCGGGGGGGTGACAATTGCTTCCGCTCGAGATTTGTGCTGGCGAAAGGTCACGTGTCAATTTCTTTTTTCTTAAATATTTATGGAACGGCGCTGAGTTGGAATTCGAGGCAGGTGTCTGCGGATTCCAAAAAATTCTACGAATCCAATGATACCATTCTCATCTTCGTAGGACGTTAATCAGCTGAGATATTAATTAAAAACTGTGAAAACGCTAATTTTCGGGCTCATTTTTCCGATTGCAACAGTTTCTTGAATCGCCGCAGATACAAATCAAGGTTATATTCTAAAGTTGAATAAAGCACGCGACTGCATGTTACCTAACTGTATTTTAAAAATATTTCGTTAATGTAGGCATTTTAAATAAACAGCTGCTTTTCACAATTTTTTTTTAATTTCAGGTTAGGATGATTGTCACGTTAATTCTTTTATTGATATTGAATAAAAGTTATTATATTACATTAAATTTAAATGATGACGTTCTTGAAGTTGTACAACTTTAATCAGCTGGGATATTAATGAAAAAATCTGAAAAAGCTATTTTTTAAAAATATGTTGTTATTTTTTTAATAATAAATTTGATTTTTTGGAATAATATATTTTTTTATGTTATTAGATACGTGCACTTAATTTAGATATTATCTTTTAATGCAAATGATATTTTAAATAAGTTCGCACCAATAAAAATTAAATTCACACTTTTTTTTTTTTTTTAGATTAAAGATTTTTCTTTGCTCCTTTGAGATGGTATACGGTAACTTTCGAATCCCGGTGAGCAGGCAGGCTACACTCATGTTTTTTGTGATTTTACGCATATCTGTTGTGTATGCAGTGTCTTCTGGATGCATAAATGAATAAAGCTGAACTCTGGTAGTTCGGTCCTAATTTCGAATCCCGGCGAACGGGCTGGGTCCATGGGTGTTTGCGTGATTTTACGCATGTGCCTCGTGTACGCAGCATCTTCTGGATGCATAAGTGAATAAAGCGGCCGAAATTCGCTCAAAACCTCTGAATACTGGTAGTTCGGTCCAACTTTCGAATCCAAGCGACCGTGTTGGCTCAATGTGTGTTTTCGGGATTTTTCGCATGTGTAACGTGTATGCGGTATCTTCTGCATGCATACTTGAATAAAGCGGGAGCAGCCCGCGCAAAACTACAGAACACTGGTAGTTCGGTCCAACTTTCGAATTCCGGGGTACTGTACATAAAATTTGGTCGCATACGTGAATACAGCGCGCGGATACCGGGTAAAACCGCTGAACACTGGTAGTTCGGTCAAACATTCGAATCTCTGCGAGCGGGCTGGCTGCATGGGTGTTTTCCTGATGTTCCGCATGTGTATAGTGTATAAAGTGATTTCTGGATGCATATGTGAGAAAAGTGGGCGCAGCCTGCTCAAAACCTCTTAACGCTGGTAGTTCGATCCAACTTTCGGTGTCGGCGAACCAGCTGGCTCCACGGGTGTTTTCTTGCTTTAACTCATGTGTATCGTTTATGCAGTATCCTCTCCATGCTTATGTGTATAAAGCGGGCGCAGCCCGGTCCACAAAATCGCTGAACACTGGTATTTCGGTCCTACTTTCGAATTCCGGGGTACTGTATATAAAATTTGGATGCATACGTGAATACAGCGCGCGGATACCGGGTAAAACCGCTGAACGCTGGTAGTTCGCTCAAACTTTCGAATCTCGGCGAGCGGGCTCGCTGCATGGGTGTTTTCGTGATTGTTCGCATGTGTATCGTTTATAAAGTATCTCATGGATGCATACGTGAATAAAGCGGGCACAGATTACTGGTAATGCGGTTCTGGTAATGCGGTAATTTCGAATCCCGACGAACTGGCTGGCTCCATGGGTGTTTTCGTGATTTTACGCATGTGTATAGTGTATGGAGTATCTTCTGGGTGTATATGTGAATAAAGCGGGCAGAGCCCGCGCAAAGCCACATAACACTGGTAATTCGGTCCAACTTTCGAATACCGGCGAACAGGCAGGCTCCATGTTTGTTTTCGTGATTTTACGCATGTGTATCGTTTATGCACCATCTTCAGCATGCATACGTGAATAAAGCGGGCACAGCACGCGCAAAATCGCTGAAAAATTGTATTTCGGTCCAACTTTCGAATCGGCAGCGGGCTGGCTGGAGGGGTGTTTTCGTGATTTTACGCATGTGTACGGTGTACGCAGTATCTTTTGCATGCACACGTGAACACTGTTTTGGGCGGGCTCCCGCCCAAAAGCGCTGAACACTGGTATTTCGGTCCAAATTTCGAATACCCGCGAAAGGGCTGGAAGCATGGGTGTTTTCGTGATTTTCCGCATATGTATAGTGTATGCGGTAACTTCTGGATGCATAGGTGAAAAAAGCGGGGGAAGCCCGCGGAATGCCGCTAAAAAATGGTAGTTCGGTTCAACTTTTCAATACCGGCCAAATTTAACATAGGATATCTTTTAAAAACGAACAATGATAAGCGGGCTTCAGCCCGCTCAGCTGGCGGGCTTGCCCGCTAGTCTATACTATTAAAATCTGTGTGCCTCTGTCTGTTTGTGTGTTTGTAACATCATCTCCTCGGGAACGACTGGGTGTAGAGCTTAGCGGGAGGTACCGTTGGATTCAGAATGCCCGTGGCTCGCCGGATTGACCATCGGCATCTTCGTGCGACTTTAATTAGCCGAGATATTAATTAAAAACTGATTTTCTCCCTACATTTCCCTACGTTTTGCACTTTCTTTCACGGGTTTCCCCTATTTCAGGGATTTGGCCGAGTGCCAAATTCGTTTTTCTGGAATATCTGCGGAACGGCTCCGAGTTGCGATTCGAAACGCATATCCCCGTATTGGAAAAAAATCAACGAATCCATCGATACCGGTCCCATCTTCGTACGACAATAATCGGCGGAGTTATTAATTAAAAACTGCGAAAACGTTATTTCATTTTTCGGAGTGGCAACCGTCTCGGAATTAGCTGAGATAAAATTGCTTTTTCGAAAGCGCCGGGGGGATGACAATTGCTTCCGCTCGAGATTTGTGCTGGCGAAAGGTCACGTGTCAATTTCTTTTTTCTTAAATATCTATGGAACGGCGCTGAGTTGGAATTCGAGGCAGGTGTCTGCGGATTCCAAAAATTTCTACGAATCCAATGATACCATTCTCATCTTCGTAGGACGTTAATCAGCTGAGATATTAATTAAAAACTGTGAAAACGCTAATTTTCGGGCTCATTTTTCCGATTGCAACAGTTTCTTGAATCGCCGCAGATACAAATCAAGGTTATATTCTAAAGTTGAATAAAGCACGCGATTGCATGTTACCTAACTGTATTTTAAAAATATTTCGTTAATGTAGGCATTTTAAATAAACAGCTGCTTTTCACAATTTTTTTTTAATTTCAGGTTAGGATGATTGTCACGTTAATTCTTTTATTGATATTGAATAAAAGTTATTATATTACATTAAATTTAAATGATGACGTTCTTGAAGTTGTACAACTTTAATCAGCTGGGATATTAATTAAAAAATCTGAAAAAGCTATTTTTTAAAAATATGTTGTTATTTTTTTAATAATAAATTTGATTTTTTGGAATAATATATTTTTTATGTTATTAGATACGTGCACTTAATTTAGATATTATCTTTTAATGCAAATGATATTTTAAATAAGTTCGCACCAATAAAAATTAAATTCACACTTTTTTTTTTTTTTAGATTAAAGATTTTTCTTTGCTCCTTTGAGATGGTATACGGTAACTTTCGAATCCCGGTGAGCAGGCAGGCTACACTCATGTTTTTTGTGATTTTACGCATATCTGTTGTGTATGCAGTGTCTTCTGGATGCATAAATGAATAAAGCTGAACTCTGGTAGTTCGGTCCTAATTTCGAATCCCGGCGAACGGGCTGGGTCCATAGGTGTTTGCGTGATTTTACGCATGTGCCTCGTGTACGCAGCATCTTCTGGATGCATAAGTGAATAAAGCGGCCGAAATTCGCTGAAAACCTCTGATTACTGGTAGTTCGGTCCAACTTTCGAATCCAAGCGACCGTGTTGGCTCAATGTGTGTTTTCGGGATTTTTCGCATGTGTAACGTGTATACGGTATCTTCTCCATGCATACTTGAATAAAGCGGGAGCAGCCCGCGCAAAACTACAGAACACTGGTAGTTCGGTCCAACTTTCGAATTCCGGGGTACTGTACATAAAATTTGGTCGCATACGTGAATACAGCGCGCGGATACCGGGTAAAACCGCTGAACACTGGTAGTTCGGTCAAACATTCGAATCTCTGCGAGCGGGCTGGCTGCATGGGTGTTTTCCTGATTTTCCGCATGTGTATAGTGTATAAAGTGATTTCTGGATGCATATGTGATAAAAGTGGGCGCAGCCTGCTCAAAACCTCTTAACGCTGGTAGTTCGATCCAACTTTCGGTGTCGGCGAACGAGCTGGCTCCCCGGGTGTTTTCTTGCTTTAACTCATGTGTATCGTTTATGCAGTATCCTCTCCATGCTTATGTGTATAAAGCGGGCGCAGCCCGCTCCACAAAATCGCTGAACACTGGTATTTCGGTCCTACTTTCGAATTCCGGGGTACTGTATATAAAATTTGGATGCATACGTGAATACAGCGCGCGGATACCGGGTAAAACCGCTGAACACTGGTAGTTCGCTCAAACTTTCGAATCTCGGCGAGCGGGCTCGCTGCATGGGTGTTTTCGTGATTGTTCGCATGTGTATCGTTTATAAAGTATCTCATGGATGCATACGTGAATAAAGCGGGCACAGATTACTGGTAATGCGGTTCTGGTAATGCGGTAATTTCGAATCCCGACGAACTGGCTGGCTCCATGGGTGTTTTCGTGATTTTACGCATGTGTATAGTGTATGGAGTATCTTCTGGGTGTATATGTGAATAAAGCGGGCAGAGCCCGCGCAAAGCCACATAACACTGGTAATTCGGTCCAACTTTCGAATACCGGCGAACAGGCAGGCTCCATGTTTGTTTTCGTGATTTTACGCATGTGTATCGTTTATGCACCATCTTCAGCATGCATACGTGAATAAAGC
The DNA here is from genome assembly GCF_044657685.1 of Stegodyphus dumicola. NCBI lineage: Eukaryota > Metazoa > Arthropoda > Arachnida > Araneae > Eresidae > Stegodyphus > Stegodyphus dumicola. The sequence continues at coordinate 119,420,786 of NC_140779.1, read as the reverse complement.
GGGCACAGCACGCGCAAAATCGCTGAAAAATTGTATTTCGGTCCAACTTTCGAATCGGCAGCGGGCTGGCTGGAGGGGTGTTTTCGTGATTTTACGCATGTGTACGGTGTACGCAGTATCTTTTGCATGCACACGTGAACACTGTTTTGGGCGGGCTCCCGCCCAAAAGCGCTGAACACTGGTATTTCGGTCCAAATTTCGAATACCCGCGAAAGGGCTGGAAGCATGGGTGTTTTCGTGATTTTCCGCATATGTATAGTGTATGCGGTAACTTCTGGATGCATAGGTGAAAAAAGCGGGGGAAGCCCGCGGAATGCCGCTAAAAAATGGTAGTTCGGTTCAACTTTTCAATACCGGCCAAATTTAACATAGGATATCTTTTAAAAACGAACAATGATAAGCGGGCTTCAGCCCGCTCAGCTGGCGGGCTTGCCCGCTAGTCTATACTATTAAAATCTGTGTGCCTCTGTCTGTTTGTGTGTTTGTAACATCATCTCCTCGGGAACGACTGGGTGTAGAGCTTAGCGGGAGGTACCGTTGGATTCAGAATGCCCGTGGCTCGCCGGATTGACCATCGGCATCTTCGTGCGACTTTAATTAGCCGAGATATTAATTAAAAACTGATTTTCTCCCTACATTTCCCTACGTTTTGCACTTTCTTTCACGGGTTTCCCCTATTTCAGGGATTTGGCCGAGTGCCAAATTCGTTTTTCTGGAATATCTGCGGAACGGCTCCGAGTTGCGATTCGAAACGCATATCCCCGTATTGGAAAAAAATCAACGAATCCATCGATACCGGTCCCATCTTCGTACGACAATAATCGGCGGAGTTATTAATTAAAAACTGCGAAAACGTTATTTCATTTTTCGGAGTGGCAACCGTCTCGGAATTAGCTGAGATAAAATTGCTTTTTCGAAAGCGCCGGGGGGATGACAATTGCTTCCGCTCGAGATTTGTGCTGGCGAAAGGTCACGTGTCAATTTCTTTTTTCTTAAATATCTATGGAACGGCGCTGAGTTGGAATTCGAGGCAGGTGTCTGCGGATTCCAAAAATTTCTACGAATCCAATGATACCATTCTCATCTTCGTAGGACGTTAATCAGCTGAGATATTAATTAAAAACTGTGAAAACGCTAATTTTCGGGCTCATTTTTCCGATTGCAACAGTTTCTTGAATCGCCGCAGATACAAATCAAGGTTATATTCTAAAGTTGAATAAAGCACGCGATTGCATGTTACCTAACTGTATTTTAAAAATATTTCGTTAATGTAGGCATTTTAAATAAACAGCTGCTTTTCACAATTTTTTTTTAATTTCAGGTTAGGATGATTGTCACGTTAATTCTTTTATTGATATTGAATAAAAGTTATTATATTACATTAAATTTAAATGATGACGTTCTTGAAGTTGTACAACTTTAATCAGCTGGGATATTAATTAAAAAATCTGAAAAAGCTATTTTTTAAAAATATGTTGTTATTTTTTTAATAATAAATTTGATTTTTTGGAATAATATATTTTTTATGTTATTAGATACGTGCACTTAATTTAGATATTATCTTTTAATGCAAATGATATTTTAAATAAGTTCGCACCAATAAAAATTAAATTCACACTTTTTTTTTTTTTTAGATTAAAGATTTTTCTTTGCTCCTTTGAGATGGTATACGGTAACTTTCGAATCCCGGTGAGCAGGCAGGCTACACTCATGTTTTTTGTGATTTTACGCATATCTGTTGTGTATGCAGTGTCTTCTGGATGCATAAATGAATAAAGCTGAACTCTGGTAGTTCGGTCCTAATTTCGAATCCCGGCGAACGGGCTGGGTCCATAGGTGTTTGCGTGATTTTACGCATGTGCCTCGTGTACGCAGCATCTTCTGGATGCATAAGTGAATAAAGCGGCCGAAATTCGCTGAAAACCTCTGATTACTGGTAGTTCGGTCCAACTTTCGAATCCAAGCGACCGTGTTGGCTCAATGTGTGTTTTCGGGATTTTTCGCATGTGTAACGTGTATACGGTATCTTCTCCATGCATACTTGAATAAAGCGGGAGCAGCCCGCGCAAAACTACAGAACACTGGTAGTTCGGTCCAACTTTCGAATTCCGGGGTACTGTACATAAAATTTGGTCGCATACGTGAATACAGCGCGCGGATACCGGGTAAAACCGCTGAACACTGGTAGTTCGGTCAAACATTCGAATCTCTGCGAGCGGGCTGGCTGCATGGGTGTTTTCCTGATTTTCCGCATGTGTATAGTGTATAAAGTGATTTCTGGATGCATATGTGATAAAAGTGGGCGCAGCCTGCTCAAAACCTCTTAACGCTGGTAGTTCGATCCAACTTTCGGTGTCGGCGAACGAGCTGGCTCCCCGGGTGTTTTCTTGCTTTAACTCATGTGTATCGTTTATGCAGTATCCTCTCCATGCTTATGTGTATAAAGCGGGCGCAGCCCGCTCCACAAAATCGCTGAACACTGGTATTTCGGTCCTACTTTCGAATTCCGGGGTACTGTATATAAAATTTGGATGCATACGTGAATACAGCGCGCGGATACCGGGTAAAACCGCTGAACACTGGTAGTTCGCTCAAACTTTCGAATCTCGGCGAGCGGGCTGGCTGCATGGGTGTTTTCGTGATTGTTCGCATGTGTATCGTTTATAAAGTATCTCATGGATGCATACGTGAATAAAGCGGGCACAGAATACTGGTAATGCGGTTCTGGTAATGCGGTAATTTCGAATCCCGACGAACTGGCTGGCTCCATGGGTGTTTTCGTGATTTTACGCATGTGTATAGTGTATGGAGTATCTTCTGGGTGTATATGTGAATAAAGCGGGCAGAGCCCGCGCAAAGCCACATAACACTGGTAATTCGGTCCAACTTTCGAATACCGGCGAACAGGCAGGCTCCATGTTTGTTTTCGTGATTTTACGCATGTGTATCGTTTATGCACCATCTTCAGCATGCATACGTGAATAAAGCGGGCACAGCACGCGCAAAATCGCTGAAAAATTGTATTTCGGTCCAACTTTCGAATCGGCAGCAGGCTGGCTGCAGGGGTGTTTTCGTGATTTTACGCATGTGTACGGTGTACGCAGTATCTTTTGCATGCACACGTGAACACTGTTTTGGGCGGGCTCCCGCCCAAAAGCGCTGAACACTGGTATTTCGGTCCAAATTTCGAATACCCGCGAAAGGGCTGGAAGCATGGGTGTTTTCGTGATTTTCCGCATATGTATAGTGTATGCGGTAACTTCTGGATGCATAGGTGAAGAAAGCGGGGGAAGCCCGCGGAATGCCGCTAAAAAATGGTAGTTCGGTTCAACTATTCAATACCGGCCAAATTTGAACATGGGAATTCTTTTAAAAACGAACAATGATAAGCGGGCTTCAGCCCGCTCAGCTGGCGGGCTTGCCCGCTAGTCTATACTATTAAAATCTGTGCGCGTCTGTCTGTGTGTTTGTGTGTTTGTAACATCATCTCCTCGGGAACGGCTGGGTGCAGAACTTAGCGGAAGGTACCGTTGGATTCGGAATTCCCGTGGCTCGCCATATTGACCATCGGCATCTTCGTGCGACCTTAATTAGCCGAGATATTAATTAAAAACTGCTTTTTCCCCTACGTTTCCCTACGTTTTGCACTTTCTTTCACGGGTTTCCCCTATTTTAGGGATTTGGAACGGAGAGGAGTTCGACTTCGAAACGCATATCACCGTATTCGAAAAAAATCAACAAATCCATCGATACCAGTCCCATCTTCGTACGACAATAATCAGCGGAATTATTAATTAAAAACGGCGAAAACGTTACTTCATTTTTCGGAGTGGCAACTGTCTCGGAATTAGATGAGATAAAAATACTTTCTGCAAAGCGCCGGGGGGGACAATTGCTTCCGCTCCAGATTTGTGATGGCGAAAGGTCACGTGTCAATATCTTTTTTCTTAAATAACTATGGAACGGTGCTGAGTTGGAATTCGAGACAGGTATCTTCGGATTCTAAAAAATTCTGCGAATCCATTGATACCATTCTCATCTTCGTAGGACTTTAATCTGCTGATATATTAATTAAAAACTGTGAAAACGCTAATTTTTATGCTCATTTTTCTTGAACGGCCGGAAATAAAAATCAAGGTTAATATTCTGAAGTTGAAGCACGCGATTGCATGTTAACTCACTGTATTTTGAAAATATTTCGTTAATGTAGGTATTTTAAATAAACTGCTCCTTTTTGCAATTTTTTTTATGTCTGGTGAGGATAATTGCGTCGGTAGGTTATTTCCATATTATTTCTTTTACTGATATTGTGTAAAAGTTGTTATATTACATTAAATTTAAATGATGACGTTCTTGAAGTTGTACAACTTTAATTAGCTGAGATATTAATTAAATAAACCTGAAAGCGCTATTTCTTTTAAATATGTTATTATTTTTTGGAATAATAAATTATTTTTTTCGAATAATATATTTTTTCATGGCTTTAGATACATCCACTTAATTTACATATCCTGTTTGAATTTAAATGATATTGTAAATTAATTCGCAGCAAAAATAGTAATTATCTTTTTTTACAATTAAAATTTAATTGAATATTAGCTTTATACGAATAGAGAATATTTCTTAAACTCAAATTTCATTCCTTGCAGCAATGGCGCAAGAGTTATTTAAATTTGATTTAACTGTATTCTTGTGAAACAATTTTTTTGTAATTTTGTGCGGATTCTGTTGATGTTTAAAAAAATGAATTTTCATAAAGAATATTCTCTTGGAATAATAAACCCGAAAATATTCGTGATTATATTTCGTACAACGGCCCATTAGCGGCTGAGTCGCTGAACACTGGTAGTTCGGTCCAACTTTCGAATCACGGCGCAAGGACTGCCTGCATGGGTGTTTTCGTGCTTTTCCACATGTGTATTGTGTATGCAAGATATTGGGGGCGCATACATTAATAAAGCGGGCGCAGCCTGCGCAATACCACTGAACACTGGTAGTTCGGACCAACTACCACTGAACACTGGTATTTCGGATCCTGGCGAGCGGGCTGGCAGCATGAGTGTTTTCGTAATTTTACGCAAGTGTATCGTGTTTGGAGTATCTTCTGGATGAATACGTGAATATAATGCTGAAAACTGGTAGTTCGGTCCAACTTTCGAATCCCGGCAAGCGGGCTGACAGCATGTGTGTTTTCGAGATTTTCTGCATTTTTAACGTTTATGAAGTATCTTGTGGATGCACACGTGGATAAGGCGGGCGCAGAACACTGGTAGTTCGATCCAAATTTCGAAAACCGACGAATAGGCTGGCTGCATAGGTGTTTTCGTAATTTTACGCATGTGTATCGAGTACGCAGTATCTTCTACATGCATATGTGAATAATACGGGTGCAGCCCGCGCAAATCCGCTCAACACAGGTAGTTGGGTCCAACTTTCGAATCCCGGCGAGCGGGCTGGCTCCATGGGTGTGTTCGTGATTTTCCGCATGTGCAACGTATATGCAGTATCCTGTGTATGCATACGTGAATAAAGCGGGCACAGCACGGGTAAAATCGCTGAACGCTGGTAGTTCTGTCCAAATTTCGAATTCCGGAAGACGGGCTGGCTGCTTGGGTGTTTCCGTGATTTTCCGCATGTGTATCGTGTATGCAGTATTTTATGCCTGCATACCTTAATGAAGAGGGCGCAGCCCAGGTAAAATCGATGTACACCGGTAGTTCGGTCCAACTTTCAAATCGCGGTGAGCGGGCTCCATGCATGGGTGTTTTGGTGATTTTCCGCATGTGTATAGTGTATGCAGTATTTTCTGGATGCATAGGTGAATAAAGCGGGCGCGGCCCGCTGAACACTGGTAGTTTGGTCTAACTTTCGTATACCCGCGAAAGGGCTGGCTGCATGGGTGGTTTCGTGATTTTAGCCATATGTATCATGTATGCAGTATCCGCTGAACATATGTATCATGTATGAAATCCGCTGAACACTGGTAGTTCGGTCCAACTTTCCAATCCCGGCGAGCGGGTTGAGTGCCTAAGTGTTTTCGTGATTTTCCGCATGTGTATCATGTATGCAGGATGGATCTTCAGGATGGATATGTGAATAAAGCGGACGCAGCCCGCTCAAAACCTCTAAACACCGATAGTTCGCTCGAACTTTCGATCCCGGCGAACGGTCTGTCCAACTTTCAAATAAAGGCCAATAACAGCGGGCTTCAGCCCGCTCAGCTGGCGGGCTTGCCCGCTAGTCTATACTATTAAAATCTGTGTGCCTCTGTCTGTTTGTGTGTTTGTAACATCATCTCCTCGGGAACGGCTGGGTGTAGAGCTTAGCGGAAGGTACCGTTGGATTCAGAATTCCCGTGGCTCGCCATATTGACCATCGGCATCTTCGTGCGACTTTAATTAGCCGAGATATTAATTAGAAACTGCTTTTTCCCCTACGTTTCCCTACGTTTTGCACTTTCTTTCACGGGTTTCCCCAATTTTAGGGATTTGGCCGAGTGCCAAATTCGTTTTTCTCGAATATCTGCGGAACGGCTCCGAGTTGCGATTCGAAACGCATATTCCCGTATTCGAAAAAAATCAACGAATCCATCGATACCGGTCCCATCTTCGTACGACAATAATCGGCGGAGTTATTAATTAAAAACTGCGAAAACGTTATTTCATTTTTCGGAGTGGCAACCGTCTCGGAATTAGCTAAGATAAAATTGCTTTTTCGAAAGCGCCGGGGGGGTGACAATTGCTTCCGCTCGAGATTTGTGCTGGCGAAAGGTCACGTGTCAATTTCTTTTTTCTTAAATATTTATGGAACGGCGCTGAGTTGGAATTCGAGGCAGGTGTCTGCGGATTCCAAAAAATTCTACGAATCCAATGATACCATTCTCATCTTCGTAGGACGTTAATCAGCTGAGATATTAATTAAAAACTGTGAAAACGCTAATTTTCGGGCTCATTTTTCCGATTGCAACAGTTTCTTGAATCGCCGCAGATACAAATCAAGGTTATATTCTAAAGTTGAATAAAGCACGCGACTGCATGTTACCTAACTGTATTTTAAAAATATTTCGTTAATGTAGGCATTTTAAATAAACAGCTGCTTTTCACAATTTTTTTTTAATTTCAGGTTAGGATGATTGTCACGTTAATTCTTTTATTGATATTGAATAAAAGTTATTATATTACATTAAATTTAAATGATGACGTTCTTGAAGTTGTACAACTTTAATCAGCTGGGATATTAATGAAAAAATCTGAAAAAGCTATTTTTTAAAAATATGTTGTTATTTTTTTAATAATAAATTTGATTTTTTGGAATAATATATTTTTTTATGTTATTAGATACGTGCACTTAATTTAGATATTATCTTTTAATGCAAATGATATTTTAAATAAGTTCGCACCAATAAAAATTAAATTCACACTTTTTTTTTTTTTTTAGATTAAAGATTTTTCTTTGCTCCTTTGAGATGGTATACGGTAACTTTCGAATCCCGGTGAGCAGGCAGGCTACACTCATGTTTTTTGTGATTTTACGCATATCTGTTGTGTATGCAGTGTCTTCTGGATGCATAAATGAATAAAGCTGAACTCTGGTAGTTCGGTCCTAATTTCGAATCCCGGCGAACGGGCTGGGTCCATGGGTGTTTGCGTGATTTTACGCATGTGCCTCGTGTACGCAGCATCTTCTGGATGCATAAGTGAATAAAGCGGCCGAAATTCGCTCAAAACCTCTGAATACTGGTAGTTCGGTCCAACTTTCGAATCCAAGCGACCGTGTTGGCTCAATGTGTGTTTTCGGGATTTTTCGCATGTGTAACGTGTATGCGGTATCTTCTGCATGCATACTTGAATAAAGCGGGAGCAGCCCGCGCAAAACTACAGAACACTGGTAGTTCGGTCCAACTTTCGAATTCCGGGGTACTGTACATAAAATTTGGTCGCATACGTGAATACAGCGCGCGGATACCGGGTAAAACCGCTGAACACTGGTAGTTCGGTCAAACATTCGAATCTCTGCGAGCGGGCTGGCTGCATGGGTGTTTTCCTGATGTTCCGCATGTGTATAGTGTATAAAGTGATTTCTGGATGCATATGTGAGAAAAGTGGGCGCAGCCTGCTCAAAACCTCTTAACGCTGGTAGTTCGATCCAACTTTCGGTGTCGGCGAACCAGCTGGCTCCACGGGTGTTTTCTTGCTTTAACTCATGTGTATCGTTTATGCAGTATCCTCTCCATGCTTATGTGTATAAAGCGGGCGCAGCCCGGTCCACAAAATCGCTGAACACTGGTATTTCGGTCCTACTTTCGAATTCCGGGGTACTGTATATAAAATTTGGATGCATACGTGAATACAGCGCGCGGATACCGGGTAAAACCGCTGAACGCTGGTAGTTCGCTCAAACTTTCGAATCTCGGCGAGCGGGCTCGCTGCATGGGTGTTTTCGTGATTGTTCGCATGTGTATCGTTTATAAAGTATCTCATGGATGCATACGTGAATAAAGCGGGCACAGATTACTGGTAATGCGGTTCTGGTAATGCGGTAATTTCGAATCCCGACGAACTGGCTGGCTCCATGGGTGTTTTCGTGATTTTACGCATGTGTATAGTGTATGGAGTATCTTCTGGGTGTATATGTGAATAAAGCGGGCAGAGCCCGCGCAAAGCCACATAACACTGGTAATTCGGTCCAACTTTCGAATACCGGCGAACAGGCAGGCTCCATGTTTGTTTTCGTGATTTTACGCATGTGTATCGTTTATGCACCATCTTCAGCATGCATACGTGAATAAAGCGGGCACAGCACGCGCAAAATCGCTGAAAAATTGTATTTCGGTCCAACTTTCGAATCGGCAGCGGGCTGGCTGGAGGGGTGTTTTCGTGATTTTACGCATGTGTACGGTGTACGCAGTATCTTTTGCATGCACACGTGAACACTGTTTTGGGCGGGCTCCCGCCCAAAAGCGCTGAACACTGGTATTTCGGTCCAAATTTCGAATACCCGCGAAAGGGCTGGAAGCATGGGTGTTTTCGTGATTTTCCGCATATGTATAGTGTATGCGGTAACTTCTGGATGCATAGGTGAAAAAAGCGGGGGAAGCCCGCGGAATGCCGCTAAAAAATGGTAGTTCGGTTCAACTTTTCAATACCGGCCAAATTTAACATAGGATATCTTTTAAAAACGAACAATGATAAGCGGGCTTCAGCCCGCTCAGCTGGCGGGCTTGCCCGCTAGTCTATACTATTAAAATCTGTGTGCCTCTGTCTGTTTGTGTGTTTGTAACATCATCTCCTCGGGAACGACTGGGTGTAGAGCTTAGCGGGAGGTACCGTTGGATTCAGAATGCCCGTGGCTCGCCGGATTGACCATCGGCATCTTCGTGTGACTTTAATTAGCCGAGATATTAATTAAAAACTGATTTTCTCCCTACATTTCCCTACGTTTTGCACTTTCTTTCACGGGTTTCCCCTATTTCAGGGATTTGGCCGAGTGCCAAATTCGTTTTTCTGGAATATCTGCGGAACGGCTCCGAGTTGCGATTCGAAACGCATATCCCCGTATTGGAAAAAAATCAACGAATCCATCGATACCGGTCCCATCTTCGTACGACAATAATCGGCGGAGTTATTAATTAAAAACTGCGAAAACGTTATTTCATTTTTCGGAGTGGCAACCGTCTCGGAATTAGCTGAGATAAAATTGCTTTTTCGAAAGCGCCGGGGGGATGACAATTGCTTCCGCTCGAGATTTGTGCTGGCGAAAGGTCACGTGTCAATTTCTTTTTTCTTAAATATCTATGGAACGGCGCTGAGTTGGAATTCGAGGCAGGTGTCTGCGGATTCCAAAAATTTCTACGAATCCAATGATACCATTCTCATCTTCGTAGGACGTTAATCAGCTGAGATATTAATTAAAAACTGTGAAAACGCTAATTTTCGGGCTCATTTTTCCGATTGCAACAGTTTCTTGAATCGCCGCAGATACAAATCAAGGTTATATTCTAAAGTTGAATAAAGCACGCGATTGCATGTTACCTAACTGTATTTTAAAAATATTTCGTTAATGTAGGCATTTTAAATAAACAGCTGCTTTTCACAATTTTTTTTTAATTTCAGGTTAGGATGATTGTCACGTTAATTCTTTTATTGATATTGAATAAAAGTTATTATATTACATTAAATTTAAATGATGACGTTCTTGAAGTTGTACAACTTTAATCAGCTGGGATATTAATTAAAAAATCTGAAAAAGCTATTTTTTAAAAATATGTTGTTATTTTTTTAATAATAAATTTGATTTTTTGGAATAATATATTTTTTATGTTATTAGATACGTGCACTTAATTTAGATATTATCTTTTAATGCAAATGATATTTTAAATAAGTTCGCACCAATAAAAATTAAATTCACACTTTTTTTTTTTTTTAGATTAAAGATTTTTCTTTGCTCCTTTGAGATGGTATACGGTAACTTTCGAATCCCGGTGAGCAGGCAGGCTACACTCATGTTTTTTGTGATTTTACGCATATCTGTTGTGTATGCAGTGTCTTCTGGATGCATAAATGAATAAAGCTGAACTCTGGTAGTTCGGTCCTAATTTCGAATCCCGGCGAACGGGCTGGGTCCATAGGTGTTTGCGTGATTTTACGCATGTGCCTCGTGTACGCAGCATCTTCTGGATGCATAAGTGAATAAAGCGGCCGAAATTCGCTGAAAACCTCTGATTACTGGTAGTTCGGTCCAACTTTCGAATCCAAGCGACCGTGTTGGCTCAATGTGTGTTTTCGGGATTTTTCGCATGTGTAACGTGTATACGGTATCTTCTCCATGCATACTTGAATAAAGCGGGAGCAGCCCGCGCAAAACTACAGAACACTGGTAGTTCGGTCCAACTTTCGAATTCCGGGGTACTGTACATAAAATTTGGTCGCATACGTGAATACAGCGCGCGGATACCGGGTAAAACCGCTGAACACTGGTAGTTCGGTCAAACATTCGAATCTCTGCGAGCGGGCTGGCTGCATGGGTGTTTTCCTGATTTTCCGCATGTGTATAGTGTATAAAGTGATTTCTGGATGCATATGTGATAAAAGTGGGCGCAGCCTGCTCAAAACCTCTTAACGCTGGTAGTTCGATCCAACTTTCGGTGTCGGCGAACGAGCTGGCTCCCCGGGTGTTTTCTTGCTTTAACTCATGTGTATCGTTTATGCAGTATCCTCTCCATGCTTATGTGTATAAAGCGGGCGCAGCCCGCTCCACAAAATCGCTGAACACTGGTATTTCGGTCCTACTTTCGAATTCCGGGGTACTGTATATAAAATTTGGATGCATACGTGAATACAGCGCGCGGATACCGGGTAAAACCGCTGAACACTGGTAGTTCGCTCAAACTTTCGAATCTCGGCGAGCGGGCTCGCTGCATGGGTGTTTTCGTGATTGTTCGCATGTGTATCGTTTATAAAGTATCTCATGGATGCATACGTGAATAAAGCGGGCACAGAATACTGGTAATGCGGTTCTGGTAATGCGGTAATTTCGAATCCCGACGAACTGGCTGGCTCCATGGGTGTTTTCGTGATTTTACGCATGTGTATAGTGTATGGAGTATCTTCTGGGTGTATATGTGAATAAAGCGGGCAGAGCCCGCGCAAAGCCACATAACACTGGTAATTCGGTCCAACTTTCGAATACCGGCGAACAGGCAGGCTCCATGTTTGTTTTCGTGATTTTACGCATGTGTATCGTTTATGCACCATCTTCAGCATGCATACGTGAATAAAGCGGGCACAGCACGCGCAAAATCGCTGAAAAATTGTATTTCGGTCCAACTTTCGAATCGGCAGCAGGCTGGCTGCAGGGGTGTTTTCGTGATTTTACGCATGTGTACGGTGTACGCAGTATCTTTTGCATGCACACGTGAACACTGTTTTGGGCGGGCTCCCGCCCAAAAGCGCTGAACACTGGTATTTCGGTCCAAATTTCGAATACCCGCGAAAGGGCTGGAAGCATGGGTGTTTTCGTGATTTTCCGCATATGTATAGTGTATGCGGTAACTTCTGGATGCATAGGTGAAAAAAGCGGGGGAAGCCCGCGGAATGCCGCTAAAAAATGGTAGTTCTGTTCAACTTTTCAATACCGGCCAAATTTAACATAGGATATCTTTTAAAAACGAACAATGATAAGCGGGCTTCAGCCCGCTCAGCTGGCGGGCTTCAGCCCGCTAGTCTATACTATTAAAATCTGTGTGCCTCTGTCTGTTTGTGTGTTTGTAACATCATCTTCTCAAGAACGGCTGGGTGTAGAGCTTAGCGGAAGGTACCGTTGGATTCAGAATGCCCGTGGCTCGCCGGATTGACCATCGGCATCTTCGTGCGACTTCAATTAGCCGAGATATGAATTAAAAACTGCTTTTTCCCCTACGTTTCCCTACGTTTTGCACTTTCTTTCACCCGTTTTCCCTGTTTTAGGGATTTGGCCGAGTGCCAAATTCGTTTTTCTCGAATATCTGCGGAACGGCTCCGAGTTGCGATTCGAAACGCATATCTCCGGATTCGAAAAAAATCAACGAATCCATCGATACCGGTCCCATCTTCGTACGACAATAATCCGCGGAGTTATTAATTAAAAACTGCGAAAACAATAATTTCGGCACTCAGTCTTCCGAGTGGCAACAGTCTCGGCAGTCGTCGGAGATAAAAATGCTATGGGAACACCAAGGCCGTTCGCCACTAACAAACTAAGAATAAAAAATTAAAATAACTTAAAGGAATAAACTGAAAAGCTAAAATAAAACTAAAAATAGAAACATTCTCTTCATTTAGTTGTCGTTAGTTGAATGTAGATTGGTTTATGCCCTTGATAAGTCGAGTAAATGACGTCATAGATAAAATAAAAAGTTTTGTTTCCCGGTCCGGCAACAGATCAAATAGAATCAAAAGTTTAGTTTCCTGGTTTGGCAACAAAAAATTTATTTACGAATTTTGGATTTGGAAGGAGACCGTCGCAATTTTTTCCAGCATTTCAAATTTCGTAAATATTCTTATTATTACTCATTGCACTTAATCTTTATTTCTTTTTACAGGATATTTGATTGTTTTTTGCATTTATATTTGTAGTTTTAGTAATTTAAAGTTGTATTTTAGACTTTTATATGCTCCTGTTAGTTTAGAACTTGAGAATTCTTCGGAACATTAACTTGGTGACTCTTTTTATATATTTAATGTATTATTTTGTATTTTTTTAAAGATCTATTCATTCGTGTTTTATATTTCTGTTATTGTTGCTCGATAAATTGCATTTACATTTTATATTTTTGACATTTTCCTGTGTGCGATAACAATTATCGTTTTAAGGCGATCGAATGTTCTATATTTTATTAGATTTGTTATTTTGTTAGGTTTTGTTATTTGAATTTCAGAATTGATTTCAGAAGTTCCTAATTTATATTTGTATTTATACCTTTTATTTATTTTGTGTTTAGGTTTTCATTTTCTGTTTATGTGCATTGTTCTCAGATTGACCTAATTATTAGAAATATTTTCATAATTTTTATCTGTGCTTGGAATTTTTCATAATATTACCCATATTATTTCTTATTTGCCAGCAATTTTTTAACAGGGAAGTTTTTGTTTTACATTTTTGATTTTTTAAAATTAATTTGCTCTTAAGTGGAAAATTTTTCATTTAGTCTAGGATTATTTTAAAATTTGTGTTGTATACATATAGAATGCATTAATTTTTTTTCCAGCAGTATTGGTTTAATGAGCTATTTTTTTCTTTCATCTGTGTAGTCAATTTTTTGAGTCGAGTTAATATTTTAGTAGTGCTTTTTTTAACGTACTGAAATGCCGAAACGGAAAAGAGGCATTACAGGAGATGCATCAAGAAGACGAAGAGCTGAAGCACAGAGTTTACGGCGAGCTGCAGAAAATGAAGAAGAAACTGCTGCGAGACTGAGCACGCAAGCGCGTCGGCAAGCAAACCTACGCGCTCAAGAAACGGAAGAAGAAACCGCTACGAGACTCGGCAGGAAAGCTCAACATCAAGAAAATTTACGTGCTGCAGAAACGGAACAAGAAACCATTAGGAGACTCAGCAGGCAATCCCAATGTCAAGAAAATTTGCGTGCTCAAGAAAGTGAAGAAGAAACCAGTAGGAGGCACAGACTGGACTCTCATCGTCATCGTCAAGTTCGAGCGGAAGAGTCGGAAGAGGACGCTGCTACACGAAGAACGCGAGACGCTGCACGCCACAGACAAGTCCTATCCGAAGAAACAATGTCCGTACGAGAAGACAGGCTACGCATGAATGCAGCACAACGTTCACGCAGCACTCTTCACAATGCAGGAAGATGTGGACTCGGAGATTATGTTGAGCAACACAGCGCCGGTTCAATGGAAGCTTCCTGCGATCTCTGCAACGGATTGTTCTTTACGGGAGAAAGGAATGCAAGAGGAAGATACATGCACTGCTGTAACAATGGGAAAATTGTCGAAGCTGAAAGAAGATATCCAGAAGAATGGCACAATTTAATGAATGGGAACCACCCGTTTTCTGAAGAGTTTTATGCCAACATACGTACTTACAACTGCCTGCTCAGTTTTGCTTCATTGGGTGCCAATATAGAAATGCCTTCGGGTTCGGGTCCCTACTGCTTCAGGATTCACGGTGCCATATATCATCGAACGAGCCACCTTCATCCGCCTCATCCCGGTCAAGAACAGTATGCTCAGCCGTACATTTTAGATTCGGATCCAGCCCTCAGGCAGAGAATGAACATATTTGGAAATGTTGCCCTGAACGCCGAACTCCTGAGACAGTTGGACACAGTTTTAAGGAACGTTAATCAATATGTGGAAGCCTACAAGATGCTGAAGGAATTCGAAGAAGAAACTGTACGAGAGCAAGGTGCCGAAACTGCTGCGGATATCCGCATGTACATCAAGGGTGAAAGTGTTGCTGCAGGCGAGCACAGGGGACGTTACAATGCTCCGGAAGAAAATGAAGTTGCAGTCGTCTTCAAGAGTACGGACGGCGCTCCTCCATCGAAACCGAGACATCGTGATCCATCCGAGAGGTGGCGGTCTCATCAACATCAGTACCTTAAATCCCAACTTGGAACCCATGACGTACGTACTTTTCTTTCCTCACGGCGAGCAAGGATTCAGAGTCGGACAGCAATACACAGAGTTACAGTTTTACAGTCACAGGGTGTCCGTACGACGAGATTGCTACAACCCGATTTTGTATGGCCGGAAATTGTTTCAGCAGTATCTCGTGGATGCATACGTAAAAGTTGAAGGCAACAGGATTGCGTACCTCCGGAGCCATCAGACGAATCTGAGAGTGGAAACTTACATGGGTCTTGCCGATCACATTTACAGAGTTGGTCAAGAGACGGGCGTCCGCCCTGGAATACCGGTTATACTTCCGTCAACGTTTATAGGAAGCCCTCGCTGCATGCAGCAAAACTATCAGGACTCGATGGCCATTGTGCGCGACTTTGGTAAACCGGATCTGTTTTTGACTTTCACGTGCAACCCTAAATGGCCGGAAACAGAAACAGAAAACTTATTCCCAGGACAGAAGGCTCACGATCGCCCGGACATCGTTTCGAGGGTATTGGACCTGAAGAAAACGGCTTTGATGCAAGATTTGACAAAGAATCACATCTTAGGTGCGACCATTGCAGATATACACGTCATCGAATTTCAGAAGAGAGGATTGCCTCATATGCACCTTTTGTTGTTTTTAGCGGAAGAAGACAAAATAAGAGATGCAGAGTGCATCGACTCGCTGGTGTGTGCTGAACTTCCAGATGCTACTCGACATCCGGAGCTACACAACATTGTGAAGTCATCGATGATTCACGGACCCTGCGGTGAACTGAATAGAAACTCATGAGTGATGGTGTATGTTCGAAAGGATTTCCGAAACCGTTTCAGGCAGAAACTAAAGAGAACGTGAATGGCTACCCACTCTACAGAAGAAGGGACGATGGAAACTTTATCGTGATCAAGGGTCATGCCATCGATAACAGATGGGTCGTTCCTTACAATCCGTATTTATCGAAAAAGTACAACGCCCACATAAACGTTGAAGTATGCAGCTCCATAAAATCGGTGAAGTATTTGTTCAAATACGTGTACAAGGGTCATGATGCAGCTAAAGTTGTTCTGGAAGAATCTGGAGATAGAACTTTAATGTGGGACGAGATCAAATGCTTCTTAAATGCAAGATACGTGTCTGCCCCTGAAGCAGCGTGGAGGCTGTTTGAAAAAAGAATGCATTCTAAGTCGCACTCCATCATACGACTACCGGTTCATTTGGAAAACCTGCAGCCCGTCTATTTTGCAGAATCCGAAGAAAGGAATGCTTTCCAGAGAGCTGCCGAGAAAAATACCATGCTCACCGGATGGTTTGAACTGAACAGGACAGTTCCCGAAGCGAATGGTTACCTGTATGCCGAAATTCCTAAACATTTCACCTGGAGGAATCATGCCTGGCAGACACGAGTTAGACTTGGAGATTACATCATTTCAAGAATGTATTCTGTTAGCCCGAAAGATGTTGAGCGTTTCCATCTGAGGTTGCTGCTGTGTCACGTTAAAGGAGCGAAGAGTTTTGCCGACTTAAGAACTTACGAAGGTGTGGAGTATTCAACGTTTAAGGAAGCCTGCCGTGCAAGGCATCTGCTGCAAGACGACGAAGAATGGAAAAATACTCTGGCAGAAGCATCAGCTTTTCAAATGCCACCGCAGCTAAGACAGCTTTTTTGCTTCATCTGTGTTTTCTGCAACCCTGCGGAACCCGTCGCTTTGTGGAATGAATTCAAAGAGTCCCTTTCTGAAGATTTTGCGAGATCTTACTCCTTAGAAGACAGTTTCAGCCTTGCACTGAGAAGTATAGAAGACCAGTTAGAAGTGCACAATGTTTCGCTATGTTCTCTTGGTCTCCCGCAACCAACATTGACTGATGCTGTTTCTCTCGAAGTCCCGCAGTTCGATGTCCAGTATGAAAACGAACAAGCCGAAGTGTTGAACGGGATGTTGAATCCTGAACAGAAATTAGTTTACGACTCGGTTTTGGAAGCTGTACGAGATGAGAATCCTAACACACCGAAGACATTTTGTGTTAATGCGTTTGCCGGAGCTGGAAAAACTTTCCTTTTTAGGACGATCCTTCATGCTGTTCGAGGAATGGGCCACGTTGCCATTCCCGTTGCGTGGACAGGCATTGCTGCTGTGCTGTTGACCGGTGGAAGAACTGTACACTCTACTTTCAAGTTGCCCGTTCCACTTCTGGAAAATTCTTCGTGCCGTGTGAGACAAGATAGCGCTGAAGGAAGGTACTTGAAGACTGCGAAACTTTTCATATGGGATGAATGCACCATGACGCCTCATTACGCTTTGGAAGCTGTCGACAGATTGCTGAGAGACTTGACCGGACTGGATGTTCCTTTTGGCGGTAAAACCTTAGTTTTAGGAGGTGACTGGAGACAAACATTACCTGTTGTCGCACATGGAAACCGAACTTCTGCGATCGAGAGCTGCCTCAGGAACTCCTTTTTGTGGCCACATTTCAAACAATGCACGCTTTCCACCAATATGCGATTGAATCCGGAAGAACAAGAATTTTCAGAATGGCTTCTGCAGTTGGGAGACGGTCGTCTTAAAAATGACAGTGGCTTGGACGAAGACATTATCGAAATTCCATCTTTGTGTGTGGTCAACAGATCGATAGTAGAAGAAATGTTTGGCTGCGGTAATGAATTCGACTTACAAGACTTGGCCAGTAAAGCGATTTTATGTCCAAAGAACGAGGAAGCTCTGAAGCTTAATGAAGAAATTCTTTCCACGTTTCCAGGTCAAGTTTTCACGCACTACAGTGCAGACTCGGTTATTTGCGATGACGAAGAAGAACAAGAAACGTATCAGCTGGATTTCATCCACAGCCTGACGCCTTCTGGAATGCCACCTCATCGTCTGAATTTGAAAGTTGGAGTTATAGTTATGCTTCTACGAAATCTACATCCATCGGTTGGACTCTGCAACGGAACAAGGCTCATTGTGAAGAGAATTATGCCAAACGTTTTAGATTGTGAAGTCATCTCTGGACAGAATGCTGGATCGAGAGTTTTCATTCCACGTGTTGAACTTTCACCATCAGATTCAAACCTCCCCTTTCAGCTCAAGCGAAGACAGTTTCCCATCAGGCTTGCATTTTGTATGACTATTAATAAGTCACAGGGACAGACACTTAAGAAAGTTGGGATTTATTTACCGCAACCAGTTTTCAGTCATGGAATGCTTTACGTAGCTTTTTCAAGATGTTCGTCTATGAGGAATGTTCGTGTTTTAGTGAAAGATACCAAGAAGCAAGGCCGTTTGATGCCCGCATGTTCTAAAGTATTCACAAGAAATATTGTTTACAGGGAGGTTCTGCAGTAAAATAGTTACTCGAGACATTGAAACAGTGAGATTTTTGCAACACAAAATGAAGTTAATCAAGCCAAAGCAAAAATGAAAAAGATTTGAGGTTTTTGGATGACTGGGATAAATTGAAGCAAGTCAAGATGAAGCTGAAACAGTTTGAGAATTATGCATTAGTCGGCTTTTATGTCTGTTGTTACAAAGTGGAATTTGTAGTAGTTAGGCAATCGGAAGCTGCATTATTTTTTCAATGTTGTAAATATTTTTTATAAATTTTCCTTTTCAGGTCTACATACAATTGCGTTCATTAATTTTAAAACATTTTATGTATTTTTCTTTTTTAGGTATTTATGGAACTGATTTCAATCACATAAACATATTTCTTTTTCAGGTGTATATAGAAATGATTTGATTCAAATTAAAATGTTTTTATACATTTCTTTTCAGATGTACATAGAACTTGTAAATACTTTTTTTCAGGTGTATATAGAAATGATTTCATTCAAATTAAAATGTTTTTCTTTTCAGGTGAACATAGAACATGCTAATTTTCCTTTTCAAATGTAAATAATTTTTCTTATTCATTGCCTGCATTTTTGTAAACACACACAAATATATATATATCTTAATTGTGCGTGTGTGTATATATATGTATATACAATTGCATCAATATATATATATATACATATTTATATATAGTGATGCAATTTTGTCTATGATTCTGTAACAGCAGACCAGGGAAGGGGCTGATACCTGGGAGAAAAAATAACCCCCTGGTCGATGAGATTGCAGAGGAGACCCCAGGTGTCAGGCAGTTTATGCCGTCAAAAGCCCACCAATTTTTTTCTGTTTAATTTTTTTTTCTGTGCAAGTTTTTAAGTTTAATATAAACTTATAACTAAGAAATTATTATTATTATTATTATTTCTTTTCAGATAAATACGGATTGTAGCTCGCCCATCTGGCGTACTTACTCGGTAGATTTTAAAAATTATTTTCTGTTTTTCTTTGAACTATTGACGCAATAACTGATTTCATTCATATAAAATATTTTGTTTTGCATGATATTTAATATACTCAAGGGATAGGCCTGTAATGTCTTTCCCAAAGTTGTGTCTTTTATAGACATAGGTACAGTAAAATATTTTACGGGTTCACACGACTGACATTTTATGAAACGTTTGGAAAAGTTTCTGTGTGCTGCCCTACTGTGTTATCCAAAGAACAACAGTTGCAGTAGTTGATGATAATGTGTGTACAGCCCCAAATAAATGGAGACAAGGATATTTTGGAGTTTGTTCAAAGCTAAAAAAATATCATTGATGCAGATTCCGACAAAGAAAACGAAATGAATAATGCAGTTCTTGTGGATGATTTTGTTTCATTGATTTTTTATTAAATATATGCCTATATGCATATCTGCGCAAATAAAATGTACTCTAATAAACTTAATTTTGTTGAAAATATGTTTTTTTTTTTTTTCAATATCCTTTAACACGAAAAAATTCTTCAGTCCCTTCGGTTTCGTGTTAATAATATTGAAAGTGAGAAAAACAATTTTAATCATAGATTTAAAATTATTTTTCTGTTTTTGATTTAAATACAAAATATTTCCACAAATTTCACACAGAAACTATTTTAGACACCATCAAAGAATTGAGTGGGTGCAGCCCACCCATCTGCAATACTTACTCGGTAGATTTTAAAAATTATTTTCTGTTATTTATTTATTTTGAATGCGATAAAAACAGGCGACTAACTAATTTGGTTTATATGTATGTACATATATATTTTCAAATGTATATACAGGGGATATTGGACACATACAACACTATTGACACAATATGAGCTATATCCACACAATGATGGAACAAGGTGTGCAGCAGATGCAAGACATGGGCATGATTCACATGATATTTGATATACTCGAGGGATAGGACTGTAATGAGCAAATGAGTTTGTTCCAAAAAGTTACGTCTTTTACAAACACCCAACATTCGAATCCCAGTGAATGGGGTGGCTGCATGGGTGTTTTTGTTATTTTCCCCATGCCACTTTCCTTTTCCTTTAAAAAGCCGACAAGAAGGCATCCCTCCCCTTAGGCAGATTGCACTCGAGTGCTTTGCCGTAGCTGAATACGCTACACCACTACATTACACACGGAAGTAAAAATGACACTTCCTGTGGTCGTTGCCTAATTATTCAAAATATTTTGATAATTGTTATCTGTTCTTAGAATTTCCATAGCATTGCACATATTATTATTTAACATTCTGTTATTTACCAGCAATTTTATAATCTGCAAGTTTTAGTTTTACAATTTTTGATTTTTTAAAATTAACACCTTCTTACACAATTTGCAAACGAGTTCAATAGCCAAACATTCCCTTTCATATTACATCTGAAGAACTGTTGTAGCATTATGCAACAAACATTTCGCTGTTCATTAAAATATAGGAACACATTTCACTCACATTTTGATTAGAATTTGATGTAGATTGAAAAGTTGTTTTCAACTCAGCTGCCTTTACACTCGCAGTTGTATTCACAATTGATTTTCACGCTGGACTTTTATCATTTGTCATATCCGCTAAATTTTAAGTGTCAGCAATTTTTTCTGCGGTAACAGCATCTACAAATGACCATCTGCCATGAATATTCTTCACACATGCACGAGTTTTATTTTAGAACCGCTGATGCTTTGGGTTTATGATACTACTTGCTAATAGTATGCATTATGATAGCATAAGTAAAAAAAAAAATTTACCAGTATAATCGAAATAGAACAAATTCACGACTAAAACATTATCAAGAGTCTTAGAAGACCCTTCGAAGAACATTTTTAGAAGGTAAACAAAGATAACTGAAGAAAACTCACGCTTGAAAAATGTAAACAAACGCCGCCGAAAGCAGTTACAGTTACGACTAAGATCAAAGGTTTGCTCGCAGTTAAAAGTATTACTTCCGAGAATGAGAAAATTGTAAAATAATGCTTTTAAATGTTTTCTACAATTTTACAGGCATTTAAATGCCAGTATATATTTACTGTTATGAAACATAATTACGAAAGAGATGTTAAATATAAAATTTATAGACAGAAGTTGGAGTTTACCAAAAAGCATTTAAATAAAGGAATTTTAACGAGTATACTGTTGGAATATCACGCCCGAAAATTTTCGCGATTACACTTCGTACAAGCGGCTAAGCTGTTAATTCGCTGAACACTGGTAGTTCGGTCAAACTTTCTAATCCCGGCGAGCGGGCTGGCTGCATGTGTGTTTTCGTGATTTTCCGCATGGAGAAAATACTGCATGCATACTTTAATAAAGCGGGCGCAGCAAACGTAAAATCGCTGTACACTGTTAGTTCGGTTCAACTTTCGAATACCACGAAGGCATCCGTCCCCTGAAGTAATGGGCTTCAGCCCGCTCAGCTGGCGGGCTTGCCCGCTAGTCTATACTATTAAAATCTGTGCGCGTCTGTTTGTTTGTTTGTTTGTTTGTTTTTTTGTTTGTTTGTAACATCATCTTCTCCAGAACGGCTGGGTGCAGATCTTAGCGGAAGGTACCGTTGGATTCGGAATGTCCGTGGGAAGCCATTTTGACCATTGGCATCTTCGTGCGATTATAATTGGCCGAGATATTAATTAAAAACTAATTTTCTCCCTACTTTCCCTACGTTTTTCACTTTCTTACTCGAGTTTTCCCTGTTTTAGGGATTTGGCTACGTGCCAAATTCGTTTTTCTCGAATATCTCCGGAACGGCGCCGAGTTGGAATTCGAAACGCATATCCCCGGATGCCAAAAAAATCAACGAATCCATCGATACCGGTCTCATCTTCGTACGACAATAATCGGCGGAGTTATTAATTTAAAACTGCGAAAACGTTATTTCATTTTTCGGAGTGGCAACTGTCTCGGAATTAACTGAGATAAAATTGCTTTTTCGAAAGCGCCGGGGGGGGCAATTGCTTCCGTTTCAGATTTGTGCTGGCGAAAGGTCACGTGTCAATTTCTTTTTTTCCAAATATCTATGGAACGGCACTGATTTGGAATTCGAGACAGGTATCGCCGGATTCGAAAAAATTCTCGGAACGCATTGATACCATTCTCATCTTCGTACGACTTTAATCAGCTGAAATATTAATTAAAAACTGTGAAAACGCCAATTTTCGCGCTCATTTTTCCGATTGCAACAGTTTCTTGAATCGGAGATAAAAATCAAGGTTAATATTCTGAAGTTAAATAAAGCATGCGATAGCATGTTAACTCACTATATTTTGAAAATATTTCGTTAATGTAGGTATTTTAAATAAACTGCTGCTTTTTGCAATTTTTTTATGTCTGGTTGGGATAATTGCCGCGATAGGTTATTTCCGAGTTATTTCTTTTATTGATATTGTGTAAAAGTTGTGATATTACATTAAATTTAAATGATGACGTTCTTGAAATTGTGCAACTTTAATTAGCTGAGATATTAATTAAATAAACCTGAAAGCGATGTTTTTTTAAATATGTTATTATTTTTTGAATAATAAATTATTTTTATCGAATAATATATTTTTCACGGTTTTAGATACGTAGACTTAATTTACATATCCGTTTTGAATTTAAATGATATTGTAAATTAGTTGGCAGCAATAATAATTATTTTTATTTTTTTTAGAATTAAAATTTCTTAATTAAAATTTAATTGAATATTAGCTTTATACGAATAGAGAATATTTGTTAAACTCAAATGTCACTCCTTGCAGCAATGGTGCAAGAGAATTATTTAAATTGAATTTACGTATATTCTTGTGAAACGATTTTGTTGTAAATTTGTGCGGATTCTCTCACAGTTTAAAAAAAAATGAATTTTCATAACGAATCTACTCTTGGAATAATAAACCGGAAAATATTCGTGATTATATTTCGTACAACGGCCCATTAGCGGCTGAGTCGCTGAGCAAGAAAGCTAAAATTATTTAATGTTTTGCTTCCTATTTTTTAAAGATCTATTCATATTTAAAAATTAATAACTTTTCTTCTAATTAACTTACGGACTTGAAATCCCGGAAAACGGTCTGGCTCCATGGGTGTTTTCGGTGAAAAACCGATGAAACCGATGAACACTGGTAGTTCGGTCCAACTTTTGAATCCCGGCGAGCAGGCAGGCTACACGGGTGTTTTTGTGATTTTACGCATGTGTAATGTTTATGCAATGTCTTCTGCATGCATAAGTGAATAAAGCGGGCGTCAAAGTCACTGAATACTGGTAGTTCGGTGCAATTTTCGAACCCCGGCGAACGGGCTGGCTGCATGCGTGATTTCGTGATTTTCCGCATGTATATAGTATATTCAGTATCTTCTGGATGCATACATGAATAAAGAGTGCGCAGCCCGCTAAAAACCGCTGAACACTGGTAGTTCGGTCCAACTTTCAAATCTCAGCCAGCAGGCAGTTTACACGGGTGTTTTTGTGATTTTACACATCTGTATCGTGTATGCAGTATCTTCTAGATACATAAATGAATAAAGCGGGCGTAGCCCGAGCAAGAAAGCTGAACACTGGTAGTTCGCTCCAACTTACGAGTCCCGGCGAGCAGGCTGGTTGCATGGGTGTTTTCATGGTTTTCCATACGTGTATTGTGTATGCAGTGTCTTCTGGTTACATATGTGCATAAAGCGGGCGCAGCCCGCCCAAAACCGATGAACACTGGTAGTTCGGTCCCACTTTCGAATCCCAGCGAGCAGGCAGGCTACACGGGTGTTTTTGTGATTTTACGCATGTGTATCGTCTATGCAATGTCTTCTGTATGCAAAAGTGAAAAAGCGGGCGTCAAAGTCACTGAACACTGGTAGTTCGGTCCAACTTTCGAATCCCGACGAACGGGCTGGCTGCATGGGTGCTTTCGTGATTTTCCGGATGTATATAGTATATTCAGTATCTTCTGGATGCATACATGAGTAAAGAGGGCGCAGCCCTCTCAAAACCACTGAACACTGGTAGTAGATCCAACTTTCGAGTCACGGCGAGCAGGTAGGTTACACGGGTGTTTTTGTGATTTTACACATCTGTATCGTGTATGCAGTGTCTTCTAGGTGCATAAATGAATAAAGCGGGCGCAAGAAAACTGAACACTGGTAGTTCGCTCCAACATACGAGTCCGGCGAACAGGCTGTTGCATGGGTGTTTTCATGATTTTCCGCATGTGTGTCGTGTATGCAGTGTCTTCTGGATACATATGTGCATAAAGCGGGCGCATCCAGCCCAAAACCGATGAACACTGGTAGTTCGGTCCAACTTTCGAATCCCGGCGAGCAGGCAGGCTACACGGGTGTTTTTGTGGTTTTACGCATGTGTATCGTATATGCAATGTCTTCTGCATGCATAAGTGAATAAAGTGGGCGCAGCCCGCGCAAGAAAGCTGAAAACTGGTAGTTCGGTCCAACTTACGAGTCCCGGCGAGCAGGCTAGACGCATGTGTGGTTTCGTGATTTTCCGCATGTATATAGTATATTTAGTATCTTCTGGATGCATACATGAACAAAGAGGGAGCAGCCAGCTAAAAACCGCTGAACACTGGTAGTTCGGTTCGATTCCGACGAACGGGCTGTCCAACTTTCGAATAAAGGCAAATAACAGCGGGCTTCAGCCCGCTCAGCTGGCGGGCTTGCCCGCTAGTCTATACTATTAAAATCTGTGTGCCTCTGTCTGTTTGTGTGTTTGTAACATCATCTTCTCAAGAACGGTTGGGTGTAGAGCTTAGCGGAAGGTACCGTTGGATTCAGAATGCCCGTGGCTCGCCGGATTGACCATCGGCATCTTCGTGCGACTTTAATTAGCCGAGATATTAATTAAAAACTGCTTTTTCCCCTACGTTTCCCTACGTTTTGCACTTTCTTTCACCCGTTTTCCCTGTTTTAGGGATTTGGCCGAGTGCCAAATTCGTTTTTCTCGAATATCTTCGGAACGGCTCCGAGTTGCGATTCGAAACGCATATCTCCGTATTCGAAAGAAATCAACGAATCCATCGATACCGGTCCCATCTTCGTACGACAATAATCGGCGGAGTTATTAATTAAAAACTGCGAAAACGTTATTTCATTTTTCGGAGTGGCAACCGTCTCGGAATTAGCTGAGATAAAATTGCTTTTTCGAAAGCGCCGGGGGATTGACAATTGCTTCCGCTCGAGATTTGTGCTGGCGAAAGGTCACGTGTCAATTTCTTTTTTCTTAAATATCTATGGAACGGCGCTGAGTTGGAATTCGAGGCAGGTGTCTGCGGATTCCAAAAAATTCTACGAATCCAATGATACCATTCTCATCTTCGTAGGACGTTCATCAGCTGAGATATTAATTAAAAACTGTGAAAACGCTAATTTTCGGGCTCATTTTTCCGATTGCAACAGTTTCTTGAATCGCCGCAGATACAAATCAAGGTTATATTCTAAAGTTGAATAAAGCACGCGATTCCTTTTTTACCTAACTGTATTTTAAAAATATTTCGTTAATGTAGGCATTTTAAATAAACAGCTGCTTTTCACAATTTTTTTTTAATTTCAGGTTAGGATGATTGTCACGTTAATTCTTTTATTGATATTGAATAAAAGTTATTATATTACATTAAATTTAAATGATGACGTTCTTGAAGTTGTACAACTTTAATCAGCTGGGATATTAATTAAAAAATCTGAAAAAGCTATTTTTTAAAAATATGTTGTTATTTTTTTAATAATAAATTTGATTTTTTGGAATAATATATTTTTTTATGTTATTAGATACGTGCACTTAATTTAGATATTATCTTTTAATGCAAATGATATTTTAAATAAGTTCGCACCAATAAAAATTAAATTCACACTTTTTTTTTTTTTTTTTTTTAGATTAAAGATTTTTCTTTGCTCCTTTGAGATGGTATACGGTAACTTTCGAATCCCGGTGAGCAGGCAGGCTACACTCATGTTTTTTGTGATTTTACGCATATCTGTTGTGTATGCAGTGTCTTCTGGATGCATAAATGAATAAAGCTGAACTCTGGTAGTTCGGTCCTAATTTCGAATCCCGGCGAACGGGCTGGGTCCATGGGTGTTTGCGTGATTTTACGCATGTGCCTCGTGTACGCAGCATCTTCTGGATGCATAAGTGAATAAAGCGGCCGAAATTCGCTCAAAACCTCTGATTACTGGTAGTTCGGTCCAACTTTCGAATCCAAGCGACCGTGTTGGCTCAATGTGTGTTTTCGGGATTTTTCGCATGTGTAACGTGTATGCGGTATCTTCTGCATGCATACTTGAATAAAGCGGGAGCAGCCCGCGCAAAACTACAGAACACTGGTAGTTCGGTCCAACTTTCGAATTCCGGGGTACTGTACATAAAATTTGGTCGCATACGTGAATACAGCGCGCGGATACCGGGTAAAACCGCTGAACACTGGTAGTTCGGTCAAACATTCGAATCTCTGCGAGCGGGCTGGCTGCATGGGTGTTTTCCTGATTTTCCGCATGTGTATAGTGTATAAAGTGATTTCTGGATGCATATGTGATAAAAGTGGGCGCAGCCTGCTCAAAACCTCTTAACGCTGGTAGTTCGATCCAACTTTCGGTGTCGGCGAACCAGCTGGCTCCACGGGTGTTTTCTTGCTTTAACTCATGTGTATCGTTTATGCAGTATCCTTTCCATGCTTATGTGTATAAAGCGGGCGCAGCCCGGTCCACAAAATCGCTGAACACTGGTATTTCGGTCCTACTTTCGAATTCCGGGGTACTGTATATAAAATTTGGATGCATACGTGAATACAGCGCGCGGATACCGGGTAAAACCGCAGAACACTGGTAGTTCGCTCAAACTTTCGAATCTCGGCGAGCGGGCTGGCTGCATGGGTGTTTTCGTGATTGTTCGCATGTGTATCGTTTATAAAGTATCTCATGGATGCATACGTGAATAAAGCGGGCACAGAATACTGGTAATGCGGTAATTTCGAATCCCGACGAACTGGCTGGCTCCATGGGTGTTTTCGTGATTTTACGCATGTGTATAGTGTATGGAGTATCTTCTGGGTGTATATGTGAATAAAGCGGGCAGAGCCCGCGCAAAGCCACATAACATTGGTAATTCGGTCCAACTTTCGAATACCGGCGAACAGACAGGCTCCATGTTTGTTTTCGTGATTTTACGCATGTGTATCGTTTATGCACCATCTTCAGCATGCATACGTGAATAAAGCGGGCACAGCACGCGCAAAATCGCTGAAAAATTGTATTTCGGTCCAACTTTCGAATCGGCAGCGGGCTGGCTGGAGGGGTGTTTTCGTGATTTTACGCATGTGTACGGTGTACGCAGTATCTTTTGCATGCACACGTGAATACTGTTTTGGGCGGGCTCCCGCCCAAAAGCGCTGAACACTGGTATTTCGGTCCAAATTTCGAATACCCGCGAAAGGGCTGGAAGCATGGGTGTTTTCGTGATTTTCCGCATATGTATAGTGTATGCGGTAACTTCTGGATGCATAGGTGAAAAAAGCGGGGGAAGCCCGCGGAATGCCGCTAAAAAATGGTAGTTCGGTTCAACTTTTCAATACCGGCCAAATTTAACATAGGATATCTTTTAAAAAAGAACAATGATAAGCGGGCTTCAGCCCGGTCAGCTGGCGGGCTTGCCCGCTAGTCTATACTATTAAAATCTGTGCGCGTCTGTTTGTTTGTTTGTTTGGATGTTTGTTTGTTTGTAACATCATCTTCTCCAGAACGGCTGGGTGCAGAGCTTAGCGGAAGGTACCGTTGGATTCGTCAGATCCGTGGGAAGCCATTTTGACCATTGGCATCTTCGAGCGATTATAATTAGCCGAGATATTAATTAAAAACTAATTTTCTCCTTACTTTCCCTAAGTTTTTCACTTTCTTACCCGAGTTTTCCCTGTTTTAGGGATTTGGCTGCGTGCCAAATTCGTTTTTCTCGAATATCTTGGGAACGTCGCCGAGTTGGAATTCGAAACGCATATCCCCGGATGCCAAAAAAATCAACGAAACCGTCGATACCGGTCCCATCTTCGTACGACAATAGTCGGCGGAGTTATTAATTAAAAACTGCGAAAACGTTATTTCATTTTTCGGAGTGGCAACTGTCTCGGAATTAGCTGAGATAAAATTGCTTTTTCGAAAGCGGCGGGGGGGGGCAATTGCTTCCGTTTCAGATTTGTGCTGGCGAAAGGTCACGTGTCAATTTCTTTTTTTCCAAATATCTATGGAACCGGGTCGAGTTGGAATTCGAGAGAGGTATCGGGGGATTGCAAAAAATTCTCGGAATCCATTGATACCATTCTCATCTTCGTACGACTTTAATTAGCTGAGATATTAATTAAAAATTGTGAAAATGCTAATTTTCCCGCTCATCTTTCCGAGTGGCTACAGTTTCTTGAACCGCTAGAGATAAAAATCAAGGTTATATTCTGAAGTTTGAATAAAACACGCGATTGCATGTTACCTCACTGTATATTGAAAATATTTCGTTAATGTCAGCATTTTAAACACACATTTTTTTTAAATTTCAGGTTTTTATAATTGCCACGTTAATTCTTTATTACTATAGAGTAAAAGTTGTTGTATTACATTAAATTTAAATGATGGCGTTCTTGAAGTTGTACAATTTTAATCAGCTGAGATATTAATTAAAAAATCTGAAAGCGCTATTTTTTTAAAATATGTAATTTTTTTTGGAATAATAAATTTAATCTTTTTGAATAATATATTTTTTCATGGTTTTGGAAACGTGCACTTAATTTACATATGCTTTTTGAATTTAAATGATATCGTAAATTAGTTCGCAACAATAATAATTATTAATTTTTTTTTGTACGATTCAAATTTCTTAATTAAATTTTAATTGAATATGAGCTTTTCCTTGCAGCAACGACGCAAAAGAATTATTTAAATTTAATTTAACTTAACTATATTCTTGTGAAACAACTTTGTTGAAACTTTGTGCGGATTCTGTAAATTTAAACATTTTTTTTTTCGTTTTGGGTTTTAAATTGAACATGTGATCCTTGGAGACGGTATATGAGAACTTTTTTATTATAAATAATTATGAATTATTAATCGCATTAATATATATATATTGATACAATTTTGTGTGTGATTATGTTGAAGTTTATAAAAAATAAAGGAATTTTAATAACGAATCTATTGTTTGAATAACAAACCCGAAAATTTTCGCGATTTCTCTTTCTACAACGTCCCATTAGCGGCACCGTAAAGTCAATGAACATTGGTAGTTCGGTCCAACTTTTGAATCCCGGCGAACGGGCTGGCTGCATGTGTGCTTTCGTGATTTTCCACATGTATATAGTATATTCAGTACCTTCTGGATGCATACATGAATAAAGAGGGCGCAGCTCGCTAAAAATCGCTGAACACTGGTAGTTCGGTCCAACTTTCGAATCCCGGCGAGCAGGCAGGTTACACGGCTGTTTTTGTGATTTTAGACATCTCTATCGTGTATGCAGTGTCTTCTAGATACATAAAGGTATAAAGCGGGCGCAGCTCGCGCAAGAAAGCAGAACACTGGTAGTTCGCTCCAACTTATGAATCCCGGCGAGCAGGCTGGTTTCGTGGGTGTTTTCATGATTTTCCTTATGCGTGTCGTGGAAGCAGTGTCTTCTTAATACATATGTGCATAAAGCGGGCCCAGCCCGCGCAAAACCGATGAACACTGGTAGTTCGGTCCAACTTTTGAATCCAAGCGAGCAGGCAGCTACGCATGTGTAAATGTGTATGCAACGTCTTCTGTATGCATAAGTGAATAAAGCGGGCGTCAAAGTCACTGAACACTGGTAGTTCGGTCCAACTTTCGAATCCCGGCGAACGGGCTGCTGCATGGGTGCTTTCGTGATTTTCCGCATGTATATAGTATATTGAGTATCTTCTGGATGCCTACATGAATAAAGAGGGCGCAGCCCGCTAAAAACCGCTGAACACTGGTAGTTCGGTCCAACTTTTGAATCCCTCGAGCAGGCAGGTTGCACGTGTGTTTTTGTGATTTTACACATTAGTATCGTGTATGCAGTGTCTTCTAGATACATAAATGTATAAAGCGGGCGCAGCCCGCGCAAGAAAGCTAAACCCTGGTAGTTCGCTCCAGCTTACGAGTCCCGGTGAGAAGTCTATTGCGTGGGTGTTTTCATGATTTTCCCCATGTATGCAGTGTCTTCTGGATACATATGTGCATAAAGCGCGCGCTTTCCGCCCAAAATTGATGAACACTGGTAGTTCGGTCCAACTTTCGAATAACGGCGAGCGGGCTGGCAGCATGGGTGTTTTCGTGATTTTCCGCATGTGTATCGTGTATACAGTATATTCTGGATGCATACGTGAATAATAAACCAATGAACACTGGTAGTTCGGTCAAACTTTCTAATCCTGGCGAACGGCCTGGCTCCATGGGTGTTTACGTGATTTTACGCATGTATATAGTGCATACATCATCTTCTGAATGTATACGTGAATGAAGGGGGAGCGGATCGCGCAAAACAGCTGAACACTGGTAGTATCTTCAACTTTTGAATCCCAGCTAGCGGGCTGGCTGCATGGGTGTTTTCGTGATTTTCGCATGTGTATCGCGTATGCGCTATCTTCTTTCTGGATGTATAGGTAAATAAAGCGGGCGCAGCCCGCGCAAACCGCTGAACACTGGTAATTCGGTCCAACTTTCGAATCCCGGCGAACGGGGTCGCTCAATGGGTGTTTTCGTGATTTTCTGCATGTATATTGTGTATGCTGTATCTTCTGGATGGATACGCGAATGAAGCGGGCGCGGCCCGCTCAAAACCGCTGAACACTGGTAGTTCGGTCCAACTTTCGAATGTAGGCGAATTTTAACATGGAAATTCTTTTAAAAACGAAGAATGATAGCATAACTTAATAAAGCGGGCGCAGCCCGCACAAAACCGCTAAATACTGGTAGTTCAGTCAAACTTTCGAATACCCGTGAAAGGGTTGTCCTGCATGGGTGTTTTCGCGATTTTACGCATATGTATCGTGTATGCAGTATATTCTGTATGCAACCTTTAATAAAGCGGACTCAGACAGCGCGAAACCGCTGGACACTGGTAATTCGGTTCAACTTTTCAATACCGGCCAAATTTAACATAGGATATCTTTTAAAAAAGAACAATGATAAGCGGGTTTCAGCCCGCTCAGCTGGCGGGCTTGCCCGCTAGTCTGAATTTATCCTCTAGAGAACGATGGCATATACAGAAGAAAAGCATTCATGAACTCGCATCATCCACTAGAGTGTAATTCGTGACGTCGGGAATAGTTGACAGCAATTCGTTCCAAGTGGCATTTTATTCAAAAAACTTTTATGCAATCAAGTCTGGACTTCTTTGATCATAAAATAGTTTTGGAGTTTTGGGACAATTCAAGTTATCCAAAGTGAAGTGATAGTAGGTCTATGTCAAACACCCGAAAAGCCGTACTACCAGATCTTTCCAAATCGCGTTTACAAAGTTTAATCAACGAAGCCTGGATTTGCTGATGGTTCTGCAGAATATCCAGACAATTCAAGGTATCCAGAAAAGTAAGAGCCTGTCTGTGTCAGACACTTGAAGAGCATTTCTACCAATTTTTATAAAAGAATTGGAGCACTGGTTTGTGTATGCCGGTTCATGCTATTTCAAATGTTGTTAAGTAAAATATTCTACATTTTAAAATAAACCCTTCACACAAGCAATTTTTGCCAACATTTTGGACATAGTAGTATGAAATGAAAGTATGGATCCTTACTAATTGTAAAATGAAGCCAAAGTTTTACAATTCGGGAAATTAAGCTTTATGATCTTCGGCAGAATAACACGCAAGTTAAATATCATATAGTTCTAACATTCCATTTGCAAGCTGTCGACTGCAAATGTGGAACATTCTAAATTTTAAAGTAGAATTGTTGTTAATGTTAATTCATTGCGAGATAATTAAGGAGAGAAAGAGAGTGTGGATTTATGATTTTGTGAAACTGTCAAAATTTTTCCAGTCTATGAAGCTTCTTCAGTCTTTATTCCAAACCCTTATACGAGGGGCCATGTCAAAGGGTCCAAATGGCTATCTGGTCTTTTCTCAAGTGTAAGTAAAAACAAAACATTAAGGAAAATAATTGTAGGCTGTCATACAGGGACAAATTGATGAGACTCCACAATGAGTTTTCGCAATGTATTAAAAAATTGCGTCCAATATTTTAACATAAAATAAGACACGAAAAAAATGTTAATACGATGTGGTTTTCTGAAATTCTGAATTAAGAAGAGTTATTAATAAATTCTTCATAAATATTACTTAGTAAATATTCTTTATGGAAAGAAATGGAGATTGGGGGATAAACTGCAATTTATTGCTTTGAATAATCATGTGAGAAAAAGTATTTTTAAACGTACTCTTTCTTTTAAAAATTTTAAATGTTCTGTAAGGTCCTGCTCTACAATCGAAAAAAAAAGTTTTAGCTTTAGGTGGTCAAAATCATAATAAATAACAAACTTCGACTTAATGGCTTGTCTTACCTGCATTCATTGGAACACACATGCAAATGACAAACAAATAGTGACACGGTTATCTCAATACATGAAAACAGTCTTCATTTTGTTTTATAGAAAAAATTCGACCACTTTAAAATACGTCCTTAAATGCAAATTAAATCCTTAAATGCAAAATACCTGTTTCGGCAATTTGGCGTAGAAGTTTTCAGATAATGGGACACAACCCAACAGTGAATCATGTATAATACCTTTAAGTCCTCAAAATTTATGAATACTTTTAAATAATTTTGTACATCAATCTCTAATTATTAATGAGCAAAATCTATAGTTATATATGTACACCTTGCATTCACACAAAAAAGAGCACAGTTTGTAGTATCTCCCATTCTACTGTGCAAATTGCCAAAATTTAACTGGCGTTCTAAAGGCCTCGAAAGCGAAACTTAGGATATATATTAGATTTATATATAGCCTGGTTCTAACATATATATTCTGGCACAAAAGCGGACATAATAAAATGACATAATTATTTTCAAGTTGTTCTTGAAAAGTTAGCTTTCAAAATTTTAGCTCAGCAGTTTTAATTGAATTTGGCATATATTTATTAATATCTCTTTTTTTACTCAATTTATTTGATTCTTTCTTTCACAGTTTCAAATTTAAATCCAATCTAAATTCAATTCGGAACTATTTTCTGATCTGTTTTTAAAATTTGTATTATTTAGTAATTTTTATAATTTTTTCCAAAATAATTTATAACATTTTAACCATATCTTAAAGTAGATGTATTTCTTGCATACTTGCAAAAAATTAGAGTTTTTTGTTAAAAATATCTGAAGATATATGTGAATTTATATATAGGCGAGTTCTAAAAAATTGTCATGTTTGTTAGAAAAAAAAATATCGCCAAATGAGGTTTATGCACTTTATAATTTGAAAGACTAATCTATGAACCTTTGTTTTCTGCTCTTACGCTACGAAAAGGAAAAAAAAAAGAGGTTTCCGTAAATTAAGAGTTTTGCCAAAAGAATTATTCTTAGCGAAAACTCAAAGTCGGCCAAGATAAATTTTTAAATTTCTTATTATATTCCTCACCGAATTTTACAAAATCTAATATTTAGGTATAATTTGAGTCGTAGAAAAGAAACATGGAAAAAAATAGGTAAGTCATTTCAGAAAAGTCTGATTTTCCATCAAAATACTCATGTTAGGACATTGTTAGATATAAATCTAATATATATCCTAAGTCTCCCTTTCGAGACATGAAAAACGCAAGTTAAATTTCGTCAACCCCCCGTGTAGAACAGGAAAAATAGAACAGTCCCTCCCTTTTTTTCCGTGTGTGTGTGTGCATATGGTACTTTTATTCATTATTAATTGAAACCGAAATGCTTATAAGTAAGTAAATATGATAATTAATTATTAAATTATTAATAATTGTCTGCTTATGCATTGTTATTTTATTTTACGTTATTTTTTTCAGGTTTCCTTTTTTCCCCCTTTCCTCATTTTCATAGAAATTAAATGTTGGGAGCCACAACGGACTGCAGATTTATACAGTATAAAAAATAAATCAATATTAGCTAAATTTAATCCGAAAATCCTCTAGGAAGGCATCTCTTCGTTTAAGAAAATAGCCCTGGTGTCTCAATTATATTCAAAATACTCGTAATTTAACCTAACATAGTATCATAACTAACGTTACTCAAACTCGCCGTTCTCCTTCGATGACACTTATCCCTTAATGAACATCCAGTGTTTCTAGACCTAAGATTAAATATTCCTACCACACAATAATGTTAAGAAATACTTTTTTAAATATGGCTTGACATTACAGTGCTCCAATAGCTGCATTACAAAGTGCCAAATTAAAATTTCAGCACTAAAAAAAAAAACTGTTACTTCCTACATTTCTGCTTTTTTTGTTATATTTTGTTTTAAATGAAAGCCTTTCTGTATAAACTCCTGAGACTTGGATATGTTTAATACTAATATGGAAATTTATTTATTTAACGACTATAGGAATTAATGGAATATTAATGAACTGCAGTATCTGCTCTTAACAGAAGCATTTTTAATGATAACCCTCAAGTAATATAATCTTACTTTTTATCTTATTTTTTAATATATGATTTATTTTGCCTGCTATCCAGTGCAGCAGGATTACCAATGTTAGTCTTAAGACTTCGTTCAAGAGAAAGGACAATTATTAAGACTCAAGAGCAATGTATTAGAGTCTCGAGCAAAGATATAAGAATATTTTGAATTTAGAATTTGTTACTTAGGATGCACATCGTTCATTTTCTTTAAGATATCATTTTTAGTCTTTTAGCTTCCGCGGTGACTTTTAAGAATTAGTTGGCAATGCATTTTGAATCAATAATGATAAATTTAAGCAATAAAAAAATCTGATCTGAACCCCACAACTTCCTTGTATTACACATAATTTTACTGCACTTCATTTCAACTTATGTCGTCGAATTTCTTTAGAAATATATTTTGCTTTCAATCAGTTCAGTTCTCACTTCGTGCCGTCACAAAAATAAGTAAAAATTCAAACATCATTACAAATTCTAAAACGCAAAAACCTCTAAAACACCAAATGCAGTAAAATACAGTTAAAAAGAGTAATTTACAGTTAAATTAGAGTTTCTACGCCAAAACAAACAATTCGGCCAGCTGGCAGGAAAACAAAATTGAATGTTAAATTTTGGTCCCGCTGTACAAAAACACATTGAAGTTGGTGCACCAACTGACTTTATTCACTACTCTACTAAGATTTTCAAATGTAAACAAACAACGGCCTCGTTAGGCTTAGCCACTTTGAAATTTCTGATAATTCTATAACTATCGCATGCATAGTAACTAAAGACATAACTCTCTTAAATGGAACATAAGAATAAAGTAATCCAATCACCTTTAAAGGAAAAAATGCACAATTTACAAACATATAAGAATATAAAAACATTAGCTCACTGAGCCGGCTAATAGAGTGGGAATATATATATTTACATTTGTATTTTATACGTTTTTGTGCAGTCCATGCCAAGAAAAAGGGAGGTGCACAACTAGATGTTATAGCAGTCCCATACCACAAAATCTAAACCTTCTACGGCTATTCGTAGTTATGTAGGATACCTAGAAAAATACGTAGAAATGACACGAAAATAATCTCTTCTGAATCCATTTAATGTCCATTTTAGAATTCGTTTTGGAAAAATGAGTCCTTTATTCTGTACGTAAGTACACATGTCTCCCAGAAACCTGGTGCAAATGGATTCGAGAGAGGAAAAGTAAGATGTTTTCTTTCATATTTGAGTAGTTCATAAAAAATTATTATTTTTTAATGTGATCATTTTAAATAAAATTGCAGTCAGTTAATGATATATCTAATTAAAAATATTAAAAATGAGTCCTTTATTCTGTACGTAAGTACACATGTCTCCCAGAAACCTGGTGCAAATGGATTCGAGAGAGGAAAAGTAAGATGTTTTCTTTCATATTTGAGTAGTTCATAAAAAGATTATTATTATTATTTTTTAATTTGATCATTTTAAATAAAATTGCAGTCAGTTGATATATCTAATTAAAAATATTAAATATTTTAATGTATAACTGTTAGTAACTACTACTAATTTAAAGCTTTCTCTTAGATGTAACATTGTAACAAATTGTTAGTGTTTCAAGTTGAACCTGTTTTAAAGATCAATTTTAGCATGTCAAAACTTTGAAACAAGAAAATAAGTCTTGGGTGGCTTCCAAGTGAATTAATTACAAAAATAGAGACTTTCTGAAAGACAATCATCATCTACTATATAACTGATTTAGCAATTAGCATCTATTCAATTTCTTTTGGTCTTTGGTCTTGAAATATGTGTGTTTATTCCTAAAATGATATCATTCTCATGCTGCATCGCAATAAGTCTGAAGATACACTTATCACATGCACATAAATTTTAATCTTTTCAGCATTTTGTCATTTATAAACCATAAATTACTTTCAAAATCTTATAAAAATAGAATTAAGTCCACACGAAAACTCATAAATTCATCATAAATGATAAGCTATAAATTTATAAATCATAAATTTAGTTCACAGAAAGAGTAACATAATACTTATTTACTTGATTTTCGATGTAACTTACTATAATTCGAACATTGGATACATACTTAATAGTGCTGTAATGAGTAATATGTTAAATGTTCTATCTAATATTTTTCTGTTACAAGTTTACTTATGTTATCATAGTTCGTGGTAAAACATTGCATAGTGCATTTTCACAGTTCGTGGAAAAGCAATGCGTATTGCACTTAAATGTGTAACAGATATTACAGGAGACGTACTTTAAGAGGAATATTCTAGGAGATGTAGGCAAGATATTTGCAATGATAAATCTGCATTCGGTATTCTTAAATCTGAGTACATTTACTGAAGCGTTATGCTGTTAAGTGCAGTTAAGAATTTAGGATAGGTATTTTGCATTTAGGAAATATCTCCTAAATACAAATATGTGTCATAAATTTTCAACTACTATATCATCACAGCTATCAAATTCTAACATGATGAAATGAAATACGGACTGTTACTGCGAATGAATAAGATATGTGAATAACTCGGTAAATTGAATAATCCCTTGAAAGTCCCTAACATATAGCTATGCTTATTTTGAAAAACAAATGAAAAAACGTTATCTCACTCCTATATAATGTTATTACATTGATAGTTCGTACTAGTCTACTAAACTGATCTTGCAAATAAGCAAATCAGGTGAAAGAAAACTTGACCCTATATTGTAGATGAAAGAAATAACCTTTATATAAAGAGCTGAAGGTGATTTATACAGAGATTAAAGGATTCGCTTTAACAAAGAAACGATTATGGTACTTCGATGCCAAGAAAGCAAGATCCCTGAAGTCGAAAATGTACAGCTTCGAATACAAAAGACGAAAGCAATGCAATTCATTCACTGAGAAAAGGTTAAATGTCACTCAATGTTTGATCTAAGTAAGAACTGTGGCCTACGCAATTACATGCAGATGCTTTTGCTTTAAAGTATTTCTAAATTAAATGCAGGTGCTTTTGCTTTAGGGTATTTCTAAATTAAATGCAGGTGTTTTTGCTTTAGGGTATTTCTGAATTAAATGCAGGTGCTTTTGCTTTAGGGTATGGTATTTCTAAATTAATTGAAGGTCTTTTGCTGGCTTCCTATTTATATTCTTCGTTAACATTAAGACCGGTATACAGAGTGAATCTGAATAAGTGAACAATACTTTACGGGGTGATAGAAGACAGCTATACAAACAATATTCGTCATAGAATATATGATCGGAACACAAGAGGCGAGGAGTTAAAGGGTAGTTCTCCACTGTCACATTAAAAGAATTAACACAAAAATGAGAGGAGTTATTTCAGAAAGCATTTTATTAACAGAACATGCGCATAGAAATTGCTTAAAAGGCATTCCGCCAGCTATAATGCTTTCTTCACACCTGCGGGGTTTGAGCTGACGCACATTTGCGAAGACACCAGGCATTTCCGGAATATCTCAGGCAACAACAGCAATTCTGTTGACTAGATCCATATTGGCTTTAATAGGACAGTCGTAGATTAGACATTTCATATCACTCCCACAGGGAAAAATCCAAACACGAGAGATCCGTCGATCATGGTGGCCAAGCTTTGGGATCACCTCGATCAACCCAACGCCCTGGAAATTTCATGGTTCGTATAATCAGCAATCCTCTCGACAATCCACGATAGAAAATACCGTTGGGTGCGAGGACCTATCTATAGCATTTATGTATAATGTCATTTAGGAGTTCGCCATTTGCGTTCCAACCATAAATTCTATGACGAATATTGCTCGTATGGCTTATGTCACTCCTTAAAGTTTTGCCCATTTGTTTAGATTCACCGTGTAGAGGTACTATTAAAATTTGCTGGAAAAATAACATGCATGTTCTTAAAATGCGTAATCTAGAAACCTGCAATGAACCACCTAGTTGACGAAAGATCGCACAATATTACCAATGCTAGGAAAAACTATTTTAAGGCCTAGTAAATTTTTAACAGACTCTATCTAGGGTTATTTCCTACGGTATTTACAAGTTTCAGTAAAAATAAATTCATAACAGAAAATCAGCAAGGCATAATTAAATGTAATTAAATCAAATACGTATAAAAATATTTACTTGTTGTAATGATGATTCTCAGATTCCTCAAAACGAATGCAAGTTCCTTTAATCCATGTAAATCAGAGATAAGGCAATTTCACGCACAAGTATTCACATTTTATTTACATATCTAATACATTATTTAACAAATCAAATTAAAGATTAAGCATAATCCTACAGAAATAATAAACTTAAACATTACATTACTGAACATCATTTTTCAAGCACAAAGACCGAATGATGAATTCTGAAGATTCTGGATACAAATAAGACATGAAGGATTGTCAATATTAAATACACGTATATGCAACAATGTTAAAATTTCGAGAAGCTATTAAGTACATGAGTCGTCTTCTTTGAAAGTGGTGTTAAGTCCATGTTCGAGAAAAAGCTAGTTAATGATAACAATGAATGCAATCTGCTATGAACTTTTTATCTACAAACGCTCCCCTGTAAAAATATCAAAATTTTCATCATTTTTCAAAATAAATTTAAGTAGCTAATGAGATTACAAATATAATTACTCTAAAGTGAATAAGTCCACTTTCAACAAATATAATATTGAGTTCAAAAATTATTCTACATAATTTCTCTATTTCATTTTTATGTGTGGCAACATTGACATTAAAATTTTCTTTCGTTCACTGGAAATTTGCTACTTCTCCCATTTATCAAAGAGTACAAAACTTAGTAATGTATTCTGTTTGTTCACTCAACCTGAAATAAGCAAGATAGATTACCTCTAAAATATTAATGAAGAGGTAAATTGGCTGAAGATATGTTGGATAAGAGTTTTAAAAAATAACCACATATAATTCTGTATTTCATTTAACGAAAATGCGGCGTTTAAAATACTAGATTTGTCCTCTAGTCGATGAAGACCACGAAAAGGTGAAAATAAAATACTAGCACTTTTATATCATTATGCCCCCCCCAGAGCTATCACATCCGAAAAATTCAACGAATGATGGATGTCTTACCTTATATTCCTCCAACATGTCATAAGCGTTTTAAAAAAAATTCTTATAATGATAAAAATTAAAATGACTCTCAAACTCATAATGATAAAATCTAAAATGGCATAGATTAACATAAAGTTATTTAAATGGCATTACCAGAAGAAATGTTGAACTAAAGCTTTTTTATTTAATTTTTTTGACATATTTAACAGAAGTTTCATAAAAAAATTGGTTTGATTCAATTGAAATCCCATATTTAATATTTCATAAGTATATGACTTTTCACATTTTGTTGATTTTGAAAGTGGTGCAAGTCCATTGAGGTCATCGAAAGTATAAATTTCTTTTAACTAATCCTTTAAAAAGGATACCATTTTAAATATAAATCAATTTAATATTTAAAAAAACATAAAATAAGCTTATTAACATATACCAATATTTTCTAAACCATTGAAATACAAACCCTTAAATATCTCCATATAATATAAAATGAACTTTGAAAGAAAACGATTCATTTATTGATTTTTTAACGTATACACTTTTCTCTAATATTTCATACTAGAAATGAAATACTATATGTGAACTTTTTCAAAAGCTTTGCAGCTGTATTTAGCTCTTCCAAATTAAAATTCGATTTTGATTTCGCAATATAGCTGAGAGCCGAAAGTGATTGAGAGCACATGAACTAGAGCAATTATTAACGAGAATTACACATAAGCTTCAGTTTTCATTATGATACTATCAAATCCCTGAAATACCTCAGTGGAGCCTGTAGCCCCTAGAGGGCGCATCCTCAAGATGGCGGATAGGGGAATACCTCCTTTGGGTGGTAGAAAGGAAATGAAATACCTTCGGCGGACTAACAGGCAGAAGTCCGAGGCAATGGCAACCATTTTTACATGAGAGGTCATTTAATGATCTAGATCAAGCTACCGCGTCCGGAAGCCGAAACGTGTGGTTCTTGAACATGCTACTGCCATTGCCAGATAGAGACTCAAAATGAAATTTATTAAGAAAGATCAGCAGATATGAGAGATTGATGCAAATAGAGAAATCGCAAAGACAGACAAAGTTTAGAGGAATGAAAATTAACGAAGGTCGCACCAGATCACATAGAACTTGTAGAAACTGCTCCTAAACGGAGCTTTCTCCAGAACACATCTTCACTTATCCGGCAATACTTGAGATCTGAAAAGTTCGGGGAAATCTCCTTTCCAGAGAGAGCTGTATAATGAAACGTTTGCCCAACTGGCAAATCAATCATTTTGACGCACGGATCCATTTCACTTCTCGAAGGACACGGCAACAACCAACCAATCAATAATTTTATTGACAACTTGATATAACCAATAAAATTTATAATTAGGCATTAAGGTACACATTGAATACACAATTCACATTTTTAATTCCAGATGAAATTGCTAATAAAATCCTCAGATTAAGAAATTTGGCAAAGGATAAATTTGTAGAAGGTAGTTTGTGTATACTATAAACTGGTAAACTTAAATAGCATCACTGACAATATAGATATTAGTGATCAGCATTATAGGCAGCCTTGGCAATATAGAAACCAGAACATTTAGGTTATTCAATTACGGCAAAGCCTCGAGGGCTATCTGCCTAAGGGAAGGGAGTCCTTCGTGGAGGACTTTCTAAGGGAAACTGGCTCGTATACACATTACACACGGGGAAAACCATGAAAACACCCATGCAGCCAGCCCGTTCGCGGGATTCGAACCTCGGACCGAACTACCAGCGTTCAGCGACTTTACCGCTCGGCCGCTGGTGGGCCTATAGAAACCATGTTAGCTTTAATAAATGCATGATCTGCATGCTTCCAAAATATTTAACTCTTTGCATAAGTTAAAATCTTCAAAGGATGGATTTAATTAATTAAATCTAAATTTGCAAATAATTTAAAGAGAAAGCTCAAAAACCTTGACGAAGCAAAATATCTTTACACTTGGATTAGTAATTAAATTCGTACTAAAATTGTAGACTACATAAAACTTCAGAGAACATAGTTTTGCATCTTATCAGCACTTTATTTTGATGGAGGAAAGGCAAAATAATTAGCTAACTAATTAAATGACTGCAAAATACTGCATCTGCAGAAGTTTTACGAATTTCAACCAATTAAAAAAGGATTTCGATAGAAAAGATTTCAGAACAAAATGCAAATAAATTAGGATTCTCTTGCACATTAATCAGCATATTTATGTATTAATATGAGCCTTATTTAAGATATTAAATTTTGTTTGGATTTACTTAAAACATTTCTAACTAAGATAATAAATAATATGATGATTTCATAAAAAATAAAAGCTCAGGAAACAGACTAATTGGGAAAGATAAAATTTTTAGTCTCGTAATTTGCTTACATCTGGAAAATGAATACAAATAATAATGGCAAGAGAACATCATTACCATATAATTGCATTGTTAATGGAGTTAAGATTGGTAAAACTACAAATTCATTTCTGATTTATTACACAACAGCATGTAAAAAAATCGCAAACTAATTAATAGATAAGGATAAGGCGGACGGGAGTCACATTTTGAATAAGTTGTAAAATTATATTATCGGATAATGGTTAGTTGTATTGCTACCTTTCAGCCTGAGAGTGTTTACTCAGAAAGCTATAGCTTTCTTCCAGTTGTGGAGATAAATCTACATATATAATTTTTTTTCCATGCTTAGCTACATTTTTTTTTCATAATATAAATTTACGCTCTTTACAGCAAAATTTGCAAATTATATCTATCATAGCATTAATTTCTAATGGTTAGTTGTATTGCTACCTTTGGTTAGTAATAATGGTTAGTTGTATTGCTACCTTTCAGCCTGAGAGTGTTTACTCAGAAAGCTATAGCTTTCTTCCAGTTGTGGAGATAAATCTACATATATAATTTTTTTTCCATGCTTACTACATTTTTTTTCATAATATAAATTTACGCTCTTTACAGCAAAATTTGCAAATTATATCTATCATAGCATTAATCTCTAACCCAAAGGGGTTATTTGCCCAGAAGGGCTATTAATTTCATTTTGGCATCCTCTGTCAAACGGCGTTTCACTTTTCAAATTGTCCCCACCAAATATTAGATGCCTGCATTATGTTTAAGGAAATTAAATAATGAAGAATCTGCATGAAAATATGTTTATTTTTTGCATTGTGAAAAAACAACGGTGCCTAGAGACATCAAATTTTAAATAATGTAGTGCTCCTCTCGAGCATGGGCATCCGGAAGCCGAAATTTGGAATTTGTTTTATTATCGATTTCCTATTTTTAAAACTTTGGTATTGGATAATTTTCGA
Source organism: Stegodyphus dumicola (assembly GCF_044657685.1). NCBI lineage: Eukaryota > Metazoa > Arthropoda > Arachnida > Araneae > Eresidae > Stegodyphus > Stegodyphus dumicola. Next base: position 119,377,402 of record NC_140779.1, on the reverse strand, counting down.
CGAACAAACTCAACGATTTAAAAGCGAGCAATGAAAACACTACGAAAAAAAAAAATCATTTTTATCTCCAGCGCGGGAGACCGTGTACCGGAAATTCGAAAGATATGCTTTTTAAAAATGTTTTGCTATATTGCCGTTGATTTGAATTTTATGGTTTAAGCGCGAAGAACATTATATTTAATAAATAAAGGTAACGCGAAAAACGTATACTAAACGCCCCTTTGGGCGTAATATAAAATCTGAAAATTTTCAGATTTCTTTTGTTATTGTTTCCGTTTTCAATTTCTTCAACTATTTCCTTCCTAACTGATTCGTAAATAATTTATCTGTTTGTAAACTGACTATAATAATACAAAAATCTACAATTAGGACGCTTTTTAATTTCTTGAGCGTTTTTCTAAACTACATTGAACTAAACTTGAATATACTGTTTTTATAATTTGAAAATCCTTTCAAGTGATACCAATTAGTATGTAAGGCATTTAGAAGTATATTTCAATTACGTTACATCCATAATGATTAGGATTTTTAAAATGTTAATATGCATTTAATACACATGTATAGTAGTCTTTATTTTTTGTTCACTATAGTAACGAAATTTAAAGTAACGGAATTTAACGGCATTAAATACGGGCTTTCTCTATCTGGTTGAGATTATTATCTATATTTCATATTTAAATTTGGCAACAAAGCTATTCTTAAATGAACTCGTACCTAAACTATTCTTATGGAAGCTTCTTTACGCATTTAATATATCCACTGTCTACGAAAGAGCTTTAAAAGTTTCCATTTAGAATATAATTCCAATATTTTGAATTAATTTATTTAAAAAATTATAAACGATTTGGTATTGGATAATACGTTATCATAAATTAATTTTTTCTTAGTATTCAAATAAAATTTGAATCTTAAATTAAAAGATATGTAGAAGCATTAGGTATTTTTTAAAAGCAGGCACGATGAAAAATTAGCAACCGCCTTCGCCGGGAATCGAACCACGGACTTCCGGAATACCGGCCCAACAGGCAGAACCACTATACCAAGAAGGCACGTTAGGAAACTAGGAGAAATATCTTATCAATTTCCCTTTTTAAGGGTGACTAGGGTTTTCAGGGAATTCAATCCCCAAATCCTGGGTGTGAAGAAACCTCATCCAACACCCTTTTATTTCGGGCGCCAATATAGAGATATTAGGGTTTTTTTTTTTTTTTTTTTTTTTTTTTTTTTTTTTTTTTTTTTTTTTTAAAGCAGCGGAATTGAAAAGTTAGTAAACGCCTTCGCCTGGAATCGAACCACGGACCTCTGAAAATATCGGCTCAGTGTGCTGACCACTATACCATGAAGGCAAGCTAGGAAGGCGAGAGAAATACCTTCCATCCTCCCCCCTTTTTAAAGGGCGATTGGGGTTTTAGGGGCCCAATCGCCGAATCCTGGGTGTGGAGAGTCATGATCCACAACCCTTTCAGTTCGGGTGCCATTGTAGAGAAATTAGGTACTTTTTGAAAGCAGGTAATATGAAAAATTAGCAACCGCCTTCGCCGGAAATCGAACCACGGACCTCTGGAATACCGACCCAACTTGCAGAACCACTACACCACGAAGGCACGCTAGGAAAGTGGAAGAAATACCTTATCGATAATTCATACATTTGTTCACAGGTGAATCAGACCTTTTGAGCTTTATAAATCAGCACCTACAGCAATATCAACACAGATTAAAACACAGCTAAAATTTGAGTCATTTCTTAATGTTTATTAATAAAGTCTTAAGCTAAAATATTACATACTGTAAATCCTAATCATAGGTAACCTAAAACAAAATTAAATTCTTGTTATGCGTACCTGATAGCTCAAAACTAGAACGACACCTAACTCCAGTGCCATCAGTGGCTGAAAACAAAAAACCACAGCAACGATAACAGGTATTTTTGTTGCAGAAATGTAACAGATTTGTCAGCGTTTCTGTCATTTTGCTCTGTTTAAATCAGGTTATGAATTATGTATTGTCTTTCTTTAATAAATACTTGTTATATGTTTGGCGCATCATAAATATTGAAGTTTAGGCACCTTGCATCCAACCAACTCAGTCCTTCTGTTAAAAACATTATGTCGCATGCCTATATTTGATTATCATTTTGAAAGGTACCGAAATGATTGAACAAAGAGTAAATTTAATTTAACTGATTAAACAAATGGAATCTTCTAAATGTGAATGAAGCGATAACAAGCAACAGCATAAATGTATGACACCTTTTTTACTGAAATAAACTACCAAAATACTTACAGTTTTACTTTTTGGGAAGTGTCAAACATAAGAGTTTTCCTCCTTAGTCTCGAACTGATATGAACATTAGAGTACAGAGATCGCAATTAGATAACTCAGTATTTTATTTTGTTATTAAATTTGTACTACTAATTATTATTTGTTATTTTTCATTTACCAATTCAGGCCCACCAGCGCTTAACACTGGTAGTTCGGTCCGAGGTTCGAATTTTGCAAACGGACAGGCTGCATGGACGTTTTCGTGGTTTTTCCTATGTGTAGCGTGTATACGACTCAGTTTCTCTTAAAACGTCCTCCCCGAAGACATCCGTCTCATTAGGCAGATAGCCCTCGAGGTTTTCCCATAAAACAAAGGAAAAAAATCAAACAATTCACGTTAATAAAATTTCATTGCGTTTAAAACTACTCTCCTAAATTATAATCAATTATCTGAATTTCCGCGATGACTGGAAAGCTTCTTTATGGTCTAGAAGTAAGCAAATGAATAGACGCTACATGGAAATTTAGCAATCCAATTTTGTTCCGTGTGACTTCTACGGGCTCGGTATTCTAATTGTGGGGGTAGATGAAAGTTCTGATATACATTGATGTAAAAAATCTGTTCTCATGTAAAAAAAGGAACAATTCTTTATCTCCCGTTCTACTGGGCAAATTGACGAAATTTAATTTGCGTTTTGATGTCTCGAAAGCGTGACTTAGGATATGTATTAGATTTATATATTGCTTTGTCCTAATATAGGTATTTTGACACAAAATCGGAATTTCTCTGAAATGGCATGCCAAGGGTTTTCCATATTTCGATTCTACGACACAAATTATGCTAAACTGCCAAGTTTTGTAAAAATCGCAAGAGTAGTTTTTAAAAAGTTAGATTTCAAAGTTTCAACTCCTCAGTGTGAATTGAATGTGATATATTTAGTAATCTTCATTTTTTGATTAAAATTATTTGATTATTCCTTTCACATTTCGAAATTTAGGTTTATTTCAAATGAAATTCGCCCATATTTTATGATTTATTCTTAAAATTTATATTTTAAAATAAATTTTACAATTTTTTTAAACACTTTGTATTATAATCTATACAAGTTTTACCATAATCTTAAAGTAAATGTATTTCTAAGCATACCTGAAAAAATTAGAGTTTCTGATTCAAAATTACCAAAGATATGCGTGAAGTTATATATTCGAGCGTTTTGAAATTTGCCATATTTGTTGAAAGCGATAATAATATTAAATGTGATTAAGGCACTTTGTTAAAATTATTCGAAAGTAGGAACGATGTGCCTTACCCCCCCCGCTCATGCACAATGCAGAAAGAGAAAGGAAAATAGATTGCCATACATTAAGAAGTTCTCCAAATGAATTATTCTTGACGCAAACTGAAAGAAAATTGCGCGGAGATAAATTTTAAAATTTCATCATAAATTTCGCACCAAAGTTTACAAAATATAATATTTAAGGCATAATTTGAGTCATATAATTGAAATATTGAAAACATTTGGCATGTCATTTGAAAAAAGTCCGATTTTTGTGTCAAAATACCTATATTAGCAGAATGCTGTATAAATCTAATACATATCCTAAGTATTGCTTGTATTTTCACTTACTTGTATTGCATTTTCACTTATGTTATTGCATTTTTACTTATTTGTAGAAAAGGTTCGATGTAGGTATTTAACATGATTTCTTAGTCCAGTAACTAAAGTACTCCACTATGAGCAAAGAACCCTCACTTCGATGCTAGAGGATTGAGACTATAGCCTTTGGATATGGCCATCAATTGATGACACCGTCACAATAAAATGCATTACATCTCTGAAAGTTCATCATTCAAAAGTTATCGGTGTCGAATGTCCCGGGATTTTCGTCATTCTTATTTCCACAGTCGAAAGACTATTGGTCCAAAATTATTTCGTTCTTTAAAGGAAGATACCGGTTGATTCTGTAGCCTTCAGGTTTGGAAAACTCACATGCAGCTAGCTCGTTCGCCATGATTCGAAAATCGGAACGAAATATCAGTTATTTTATTTTCGATGGATACAAACTCTTTCTCCCGCCCATTTTAAATGAATCATCTTATCTGAATACAGGGTAGAGACGAGCGTTTTATTTCGTCATAAAATAAAACATTCGGAAAGGAAAGAAACCAAATAATGCCTTAAATAGAGACCAGATTTGACACATTAATCGCATGGTCAAAATTAGAAGGCATAAGCAATAGTGTTAATAGTGGAGTTCCAAAATCTCAATAACACTATTGCTTATGCCTCTACTTTTGACCAGATTAAATGCATGGTCAAAAGTAGAGGCATAAGCAATAGTGTTATTGTGATATTGTAAGGAATAATTGTGAAAAAAAAAGAGATCACTCATTAAGCGGCTGTGTGTGAAACGATCTTGTAATGACATTTTTCTTTGTGGAACGTCGCGAGCGGGCAATCACTGAACATGAGCGCTCTGCATGCGCAAAGAAAGACTTATATTAGAATAGGATACTGCGTTTTCGTGCAGAAAATTTATATGCCAACACAAAGGTTTGCGTTCCTCACTGTCGAAATATAATCTAATAATAAATATAATCTAATAAATATAATCTAATAATCTAATAATAAATATAATCTAATGTCGAAATATAATCTAATAATTGTAATATAATAATATTATAAAATATTGTACTTATAGTTACAATATTTTATAATATTATTATATTACACGTACGAGTATATGTTCTTAAAATTTTTATTATTACTCACCTGCTCATTTTCAAGTGCTGTGTAGACCTCTGATCTGGAAAAGGTGTTATTTTCTTAGTTTTTTTATTACATTTTTATTTTACGTTCCTTTGATGCGTTATTTTTATCTGTAAGGGAAATATTGTAACTTATAGTGAACAATGTTATATACTGTAATAGATGAATTGGGACGATATTAAGCGTTAAAAATTTCCTTGATATCTATTAGGTGAAAAAAAGGTTGTTTTAACTGTAATAACCAAACAATAAGGAAAGTTAAATAAATTGTGAAGACATGCAGATTTTACCTCTCAATAAAATGTTAAGTAAATGAAACTGCTTTATCGTTCAGAAATAAACTAAATAGATGATAGTTGTATTTATGTTGACTAGGCTCCCATTATTAAGTAGATTAATTAAATATATCTAAGTTCTTTTAAAGCGGTATAAATTTTCCTATTTAACGTTGCCAGTAAAAAGCATTTATGTGTACGTCAGTGTAGTAATTATTCTCTAAATGAAGGATATAAATATTCAATTCTACAAAACCATGTCCTTTCGCTATTTTGTACAAATTAACCTTGGCAACTAAGTTGCATTTTTATTTTGAGAGAAACGTTTAGTCGCAGTCTCCTTTCCCATAATAACAGAAGCGAAACTGTTTTCTTGTTCGCAAATGTTTAAAGTAAAATGTCATGAAAGTGCTCAGTGAAACTCTGCGAACATATAAATATACATATACACATGTAGAGAGAGACAGATGTGCAGATACATGTTGTAATTTTTAGATAAGAACACAAGGACCAGCCATAACAAGTTTCATTTGAAAGAGAAGTAACAAGTTTAATTTTGAAGGGAAGCAAGAAATAGAGTTGTTAAGTTTTATGAGCGCTTTCGAGAAGAAGCACAGGCTGAATTTTTTGGAAGCATTAACTGACTCGACGGATTGAAAACGAGGTTATAAAGTCCGACATTCGAGCGTTTTAAAAGAAAGAAGTAAATTAAAAAAGAAAACAATCTACACAACATGTGAAATACTCATATATTCTTTAGAATAATCTTTTCAAATTGTTTCCGTATTAGATGAAAAATAAGGTTTTCCTATAAACCAAATTTATAGCTGATATGAGAGTGGCCTGAATTCGGTATGTGCTTTCAAGAAAATTATTTAGATTCGAAGAAGGGAAAATCGTCCAGACAATAGGTAAAAAGGAAATTACAATTCTGGCATGAAATAGCGCAAACAGGGAATACAAACTAAAACTGAAGCTCACAAGGAAAGCGAAAATTCCTCGTGCATTAACCCTTTAAGGCACAGTGCGCCCGGTCTGGACACACCTAAAAATTTCCTTCTGTACGCACAGAAAAATTGAATGAAAAAGGATTTATTGGTTACTATAGGTTATTCTGAACCTTCTTTATTTACAGTAGATGGCAGCTCAACGCAAACCAGCCCATATATTTTAGCCATGTTTAGTTTTTTACAACCCTCATTTTTCAAAGAAAACTTCCAGATTTTTTTAGCGTATAAAAGGAATTGCTGGAAAAGAAATTTCTATGTTATTTTTTAGCTGTATGCTAATCTCCTTATTCTATCTTAGTTTTAAATTTTTACCATGAAATCTTGCCTAAAATAAAACGGCGAACCCTAGGTGTGCCCAGACCGGGTTCACCGATAATCTAAGACAACTGAGAGTCTGTATTCTTTGTTTCTCCGCATTTCATCGGTCAGTTCAATGACAACAATGCTCGTTTCAGCACCCCTTTCGAAGCTGTATTCAATTAGTGCATCACTTTGGGGACACCCACAGAATTAAAACGATAATTGCTATCTTCCCAAAATTTTACTTGTGTACTCCTCTAGGCCTAATTAGACTGCCTACTTTTTTCTTTTTTTATCAAAGCTCCAACTTTAAAAGGTAGCATGTCGGAAAGGTTTAAAAGAAATATAAAATGCTACACAAATAAGATAAATGTTTCTATTGATGTGCGTGTTTAATTCAGAAGTCGGTCAAACGTACAATTGAACAGAGCCATGCATAATCTTTGTTCATAAACACTTTGATTATTTGAGTTTTCGGTTAGAAACATTCATGTACAGAATATGAATATAGCATGACAGGCTAAATAAAATCCGGTAGATGTTTCTTGGGAAAAAGATTAACTAAGTCAATGAACAAATCTGAAGGAATAATAATTCTTAGAATTTAGCAAATAGTCCTTTTGTAGTATATTTGTAAAAGTTTTAATGGGCTGATCATGAAAGTGAAGTAGAGTAGAAGTAGAGTTTGATTGAAAGATGTGAAGCTCCTTAGAATCAAATCTATGATCTGCAAAGACTTCCTAAAATTTCAAATTTGAATAATAGTTTTAATTAAAATTGTGTCTAACCCTTTGACTACTAGCTGGACATATATATTCCACTAAACGTTTAAAAATAACTGCTGGGTTTATAAGTAATTAGAATCTCCTGAATACTGGGGATCATCTTCCAATAGTTGGAAAATCAAGACGTCGCTGTGCTGAGTGTACACAAATGAACATAGAGAAAAGAATAAATATGTGTTATCCAATGTGAAATGTTGTAATAAAAATGTTAATAAAATTCGTAGTCAAAGGGTTAAAGTAAAGATTCTTTGTGTATATAATAATTGTAATCATTTTATGCCCCGTTACTGAAAATCATCTGTGCAGAAACATGCAGGACTTGCTAGTTTTCTGCAGCCCTCTAAAATGCAACGTGCAATAATCATTTCGACACAAAAGCATGTTATGACATATTTACAATTAAGCTGATACAGTACAGCGTTGATTATCCGAGTTTCATTTATAGAAACGCTCAATTACGCAATTATGTTAAAATGTATTTGGACAAATATTGCTGCAGGAAAAGGTCTAGGAAAACGATGAGCGATGTGCAATATGCGGCAGGTGTGGTGAAAGCAGTATCATGTGTCTATCCTTATGATTCCCCCCCAGAAGTTAATAATTTTTACTCTTTGAATCCCCAGAATAACTCATACTCATTATCTTTGCATTCATCTGTGATAATGCTCTTACCTTTCTTATTCGTTTATTCAGCCTGTTATATTCTTTGAAAGCAGACGCAAAAGTCAGCTGTAAAAGTGTATTATTCCTAATTCCAATATCCAACGCAAATTAATTGCGCTTTTAATCAAAGTAAGAATATTTAATTCATTAAAATCAGAATAGCAGATTCTTTCATAGTTAATTATAATGTAGGAAAACCAAAGATTACAAATATTTGCTTTGTCTATGATGCTTATTTCCGCTCATTTTCTAAGATATACAATTTATTGTGTCAGTAAAATATATTACGTATGATAATATATTTGCATTTGCTTGAATTAATTAATGAAGTGAAGTAAAAATAGTGATAAATGAATAAAGAGTTAAAATGAAAACAAATAAATAATCTGCTGTATCAGTAACGAATAATTATAATTTGAATTAATAAATAAAATAATAATGAACAAGTCATTTGCTTATAATACTCATTTGTATTTACATAGGATTTTAAAAAATCGATTATCCACACTCGCATTTCGAATAATATGAGCTTTAGTGTAGTTTTTCTTTAAATTGGCGAACTTTTAATAATTGTAAATAAATGCCTAGAAATAACTATATGATATTATATGTATTTATAGAGCCCTTCATGGGTAGAAGGGTAGATAGAACGGTTTTATTGAAAGACAGTTATTTATCTTTAAAAATTAACATACATTGTTATTTTCACTCGACATAAGTGTGAAATATTCATAAAGCGAAAATTTCGTTTTCGTCAGTGTTTCATCATAGGTGGGATTCAATAGCATAAAAGCAGCTTTTTTAATATTTTTATTATATGATACGAAATGTCCATAGTAAAGCAAAATTAACTGAGCAAATTCTTAAAGTTTACATCGAGTTAAATAATAAGATGACAGAATCCTTTGTCTTAGGATTAAAACATAATAAATAGATGTGTTGTGGAAACATTGATTTAAAAATGTCTAAGATTCGACGTTTTTCTGGAATTTAATTTTGAAGAAAAATGAAGTGTGCTACGTTTGAAGCCACTAGAAGACTTGCACTTCCTTTTAAAATATGATACATTAATCCTGCCTCATGACACCTTAATCTTCAACTAGAGTAGCGGTATTATTCTTTACAAATAAATTAACAAATACTTTAAAATTTTTTCTGACGTAACTTTAAATAAAATTGTGACATTATATACTTACTTAATAATAATTATTAAAATGCAAATGCAAAAATTCCATATTCAGCAAAAAGGAGAATTAAATAATAAATCTCAAGTCTTCTAACATGATCCAAAAACAGTTGTAAATAGGAAACTTACATGATATACATTGATTCAAACACAATGCATCAAAAGTTCAGAATGTTTTTTTTTTTTTCCCAAATGGCCAGATATAACTGTTTATAGGCGTTGGCTACTACTAAGGTCGGAAGCAATGGTCTCTTAATTATGATAGAATTTAACAGGTGGGCCACTGTTCTCCCCTATCAAGGGGATGGAAAAATTACATCCATGCCTTTTTAATCGAACCTGGGCCCTCCGATACGCTATTCAGAGTCACGAAAGAGTCCTAATATTTGAAACATGATTGATGAAATAATTGAACGGTCTTTATAAAACTGCAAATGGTCTTTCATAACATAATTGACAGTCCTCAGTGGCAGCAATGTTCATAACATTAGTGACAAAATACTACTTCACTTCGAACGGCATTTTAATCGTACTGTAAGTCATACGTTGCGCCTTCTGTATGTGAATGTGGTATAACAGCTAATATTAATTTCAATAAATTAAAAACTCCATGGTCTACTTAGGTATGATAAGGTCCATTTCACATAGCTCCCATACATACAAACTTCTCGTCTCGTTATATAGTAGACGAATTAATAATGGTGACAAGTTCGCTTATCGTCACCGAACACGGAATGGTCTACTGGGAATTCCTCAGCTTTTATAGAATTCGTTGAAAGAGGAATTTACAAACTCAAGACATTTCTACTAAGTAAACTTTTGATGTAACTATCATAATATCGATCCAGTAATTCGAAAATCAAAATTTGAGTTAGTGCAAAGACACAGCTTAAGTTTCTAAATTCGAATGATTTTTACACATTTTCATCTAATGCACTGCATTCATTACCCTTTATGGCACACTTTTTGGCTTTACGTAGGAGAATTCAAATTGAATGCAACCGATCTAATGACCACTAATATCATGACTCGATCAAAGTATGTCACATTTTCATAGAAATATAAAATCGGGAATCGCAAGTTTAGCTTTCCATTCTATTCAAATTTATTTTATTAAAAATTTGTAGAATTTAGAAATGACTTGCTTATTTTTTGTCTGAAACAAGTATCTCTAACGCATAAAATTAGCAATGTTGTGTTTGGCGTATATTTAGTCAAGGACTCAATCGATTTGTAGGACAAACAAGTGCAGATCCGTCTTCATCAGGGGCAAGGACATCTTCGTGACTAATCTTCAAGACCTGATGAATAGGGACCTGTTCCTGTTTATGTTCTGTTTATATTATTATCTTCACTAACGTTTTTAACAGTTATACCGTTGTTTCATGAATTGCTTTGTCAAAAACTCCATTATTAGCAGTAGAAATTGCTTCCCACAACAAAATATCCAATTTAAAGCCAAAATATGCTACTAGATTTTAAAGCGGGTTTTAGACTGACTATTGGCTCTAGCTTGGGGTAAGCAATAACGTGGCTTCCCTGACATTTTACTGTTAATCAGTTGGTTCTTCAGTGTGTTTGTCAATCCTGATTTATTGGTCATTGTTGGACTAAGATAACGTCAACTATAAGTTTTTTTTGTAATGTTTATTAACTCCAGTATAACTTAAAGAGATAATTTAATGCATGTATGCTGATATAATGAAAGACTTCTTTGGGATCCGAAATGAATTCGTGTAGAAAGAAAACAAAAACGACCCTTCAGTGAAAGACATTCCCGAAATTGTTTCCTGTGACAAGTCAAAAATTTGGAAGAAGAGCTCCATACCTCAGGTAAGTCAACAGAAAATTATTCGTCTTATAAGAAATTACGATGAAAAGTACAAAAACGTAAAAGAGTACCAATATCTCGGTAGGGGGATGATAAAATTAAGAAAGATTTCTTCGATCATGCAGATAGTACTCTGATTTAGATAGTACTCTGATCTGCACGCAAAATGTTCGAATTTCGAACAGTGTAAATGGTTTATGAAGATTCCAAGCCTACAGCAAAATTTCTTAACAGACCCACGACATAAAAGAGAAATGACCATTGGGCCGATCGCAGTTTCTAAAAGCCGAAACTTGCAATGTATAAGAGAAAGACAACAAAGAAGGGAAAGTCAGGAACCTAAATCAAGGACATATAAAGATAATGCGTGTTTGCCTATGACGATTACAGACTTAGAAGCAAATGTCGTCTTAGCGTCTCATTCAGAAGATAAGCTTGAAGATGATGACGACGATTACGTTAGTAAAAAAGCCAAATGTCTGAAAGCAACTGATTCTCTAATTCCCTCAACCTTCAAGAGATGCCAAATGCAAATACCTCTGCTAAATTTAGCTGCTGCTTGTGATAGAGCCGGAGTATCGGATAGGTTGTAGAGACATTAGTGATTTCTCGAAAGCAGGCAAGATGTAAAACGATCAACGCCTTCGCCGGAAATCGAACCACGGACCTCTGGAATACGCGTCCAGCGTGCAGACCACTACACCACGAAGGAATGTCGAGAAAGCGGGATAAATAACTTATAAGGTCAGCTGTTGTCATTGCATCCTGTGTATTTAGGATTTGGGAATTGTGTCTAAAGTTACTCCAGCTAAAGTTCCAAGCTTCAGTCAACCGCTACCGTCTTTGTTTGGCACATACTTGAATGGGAGGAAAGACAAAATTGTAGTGTATGAGAAATGAAATTCTTTTTACAGGATTACAGCTGAGGAAGCGCATATCGTTTCAGACCCTAGTTCTGTTTATATAGGACATGTAACTCCGAATTTTGAGTCTAATGCGGATATTACACGAACCGTCATCAACATTGTTACACAGAAAGAGCCTGAACTTTCCATACTGGTTGCTGCTGGATGTGATGGAACGAGCATCACAGAAAAATGGTAATTAGACGTCTTGAGATCTTTGTTGGTAATAAAATGCACTTGTCTGTCTGCCTCTTGGTTCTCACTCAGGTTCACACTCAGGTAGTAGTCTGTGGCACTTGTCTGAACTGCCTCTTGGTTATCGTTTACACAGGACTGACGGAAATACACGGAACAATCGGAAAGTCCCTGAAAACATGTGGAACCCTTTCAATGACAGGTTATGACCCTATTCTAGTTGATCCATCCGAAATTGACGAAAAAGATCTCTGTATTCACCAAAAATACCTCCTTGATATTTCTAAGGCAGTATTCTCAAAGGAGTGCCCTGCAAACATAGCAAACAGGAGTCCTGCGATGATGGCCCACTCAAGATGGCTCACTACAGCCAACGGAATTCTTCGCCTTTATGTGTCAACCGAAAGATTAACAGACGTCTTGAAATTACTAGCCGAATATGTTATAAAAGTTTATGTTCCATCCTGGTCGGAAGTAAAGCAAATCCCGAGAGCAACACATAGGGCACGTCATATTCACGGTATGATGAAGAAATGTTTATTCTGTAATAATAATTAATTAATTCTGTAATAATATCATTTAAGGGATGTCCATTATTACTGCAGTTCATTATAACATTGTGTTCCCGGTACTTATTATGTTTACCTTATTATGTTTATATGTATACTAATTATATCTATCTCATTTTGTTTATGTGTTAAATTTAATTTGTGAATTTCAGATAGCATTGAAACAATATTGTAATCTCTTTATCTCCGAAATCATTATTTTTAATAAACGCTGTATGAGGGGCTTACGGTAAAATTGCAGAATGTACCATATTAAGTTAAAATCTAGAACCTTTGGAAAGCTTTAGTTGCTGATTTCCTCAAGCTTTCTTTGTAAATTCTTATAAAGCTTAATTTTCTTTCTTACTTAGCTTTTTTTATTTGGAAAAACATTACCGGTTGACCTACGATGCATCGCCCATACATTTACCTGTACCTCAATTTATCAAAGAAGATGGATGCCTTCGTGGAGAACATTATAGTAGGAGACTGCCTCCATGAACATTGCAGATACCAAAAAACCAGCCCTTAAAAATGATAAGCTTAACATTTTGTGATTGCCGTCTAATTAAACATGTGACTCCAGAATCGACTACATTTCTTACAAAATTTGCCAGATGTCGTTGATTCAAATACAACGCCCAATATTAAATTAATGAAAATTCTAAATCTTCATCGAGTATAATACTGATTTTCAATAACCAAAAGATTAAAGTACCTTTGTTGAACTAATCAGAGTTCAAGAGTCTTATCCAATCTGTCATTGGCATCCCTGTATCAACCAGATATAGATCTACATGCATGGCTGAAAGAATTATTTTTAAACACATTTTTTTAACTTATTAATATAACCAAGTTTTAGACCTAATAAAATTATATTTACAGTATGTTTGAAATACAACCTAATAAAATTATATTTACAGTATGTTTGAAATACAATCTTGGAAAAAACTCAAAATATTCATAGAAAAGAAGACACTCAGGTAATAGTATGCTTTTTTAATTTTAAATACAAGATCTACAGCCCAAAATTCAATATCATGATGATTTTTGCTTTTAAAAAAGATGACAGATGGCCGTTCATTTATTTTCGGCAAAATTTATGTGTGATATTTTGGAACTGGATTCCGTTTATTCGACAAATATTTCTCTGTTCATTCTGTTGTTTCAAATAGTTTATGGTTTAAAGGTAAGATTTTGTTCATCTTATTTATATGCATGTAATACATTATTTATCTTCTTTGAGCGAATTCGAGAGATAACTTTAATACGTTTTATATTTTTAATCCAACAAAATACATTTACAAACTAAAATAAAAACTAAACTCGAAATCTTCCGATTTCCTATTTCGACAGTGTTGTGGTCTCTAAGTTGGCGAATAAGAAGGGGACGTTTGTAATAGAAAAAGTTTTCAAACTTTCAAAAATAATAGATCTTTGTGGAAAAATATGGATTTGTTCCAAGCTACAAAGAAATTAGATTATTTTTCTCTCTCACATGTAAAGGAAAGGAACCGTGTTTTCAAAACTTTTTCGGGAGCTTTTGTTTAAAACTTGGAATAAAATCTCAGTGTTTCTGCCAATAATAAAAATTTCGTTTTCGAGGGTTTGAGGTATTTGCTAATAGCTATGTTTAACATGCCAGAAATAGGAGAAATATCTTCACTCAATTCCCTGTATATTTCATTATAGAGAAAGTAGGAAATTATAATCCTGAATGGTTTTTATTTCTTCCATTAGAAATGCTTGAAGTATAACAATAAATTAGAAACATAATAATATTACTAATAGTAGTATTCTCATTCATATATATAATAAATATATATAAAGAAGTTATTTGAAACAAAATACTGCATTGTAGGAGCTAATTAACCTGCATTAAAAAATTCCTGTTATTACATATGTAATATTCATTTGGAGCTATCAGTCGAGTGGTAAAGTTACTGAATATTGGTAGTTCGGCTCGAATTTTGCATCTCGGAATTCACTGCCTTAATGGGCGTTTGAGTGGTTTCTCCGGTGTATAACATGTACACAAGCCAGTGTCCCTCAAAAATTCCTCCACGAAGGCATCCCTTCTCTTAGGCTGATAGCCCTCGTAACCAAATAAACCAAAACAACACTTTCCTGTGACCAAATAGATCAAGCCAAAACAACCCATTTAGAGTTTATATGATGCGTAAGTTAAATGCGACAACATTTATAAATCTTAGAACCCTTGTCTTATAAAAAGTCAATAATAATAATATGTTTACAATATCACACATTTTTATGATGATTGAGCGGGTTTTAGAAATTCAGAAAATATGAAGTACAAAGATATTTTAAAATCATTTACTCAAATGATGTTCTTTTGATTTGTTGTTAAGCATAAGTTTTGGAAAATTAAAGGTTTATTGTGTTTTTCTAACATTTTCCTCTGAATTCGCATGTCATAGTTTTCGTACAAAAATACATTTTACACAATTTTTTATAGAATTTTACGTGGACTTTAGATAATAAGGTATCAATTCTGTAGCAAAAAAAGTTGCAGAATTTTCAGTTCAATCGCGATAGATCTTGTAAATGCTCTAAAATCAAGCAAGGGATTTGTATAGTCCCCAATTAAAATCTTATGAGTTGGATAATTCGTAGATATGGTAAACTGATGAAAAAGCTTCAATAATATTAAAATGCTATTTATGAAGTGTATTAGGTAAGTTTATAATAACAGATTATTGTTAAATTATGAGAGAATCTTTATGGCTATGCAGAGGTAAGTGGTGTAAAACGCTTCTCGAGATGATTTCTTTGATTCCCATCTACCTAAGTTGATCAAATGAAACTCGTTAGCTGACAATATTAAATTAACAACTATATTTAAATAAGCTTCATCAGTTAGATACAGGCATACATGATGAGTGTGCCAGGTATTTGTGGTTCTTAAGAAATCATCATAGTCTCTCAGACATATGTCTGATATTGTGACCACTTTACGAATACCGTAGATATGAAATATCGAACGTTGGTTTTCCAATCACAGACAGATGAAAGCCTTTGCGTTAGTTATTTGAGCGAAACCTCTATCTCTCCTCTATTTGTGTCTTATCGTTAAGATCTGGGAATCCAATGGGCGCAAAAGTTGTTATATCCCAGTACGGTTTATAGAAGATTATTTATCTGTCTAGTTTCGTAACTCAAGTTTCATTCATCCACTATGGATCGAACGTTGAAGCATCTACTGGCTTGTTTAACTTCATTCACATGTACACAAATGTCCTCTGTGACAACAACATGGACTTGTTCGGATTGGGAATGGTCACATGGCCGTGAACATCCCTACCTAAACATTTTGGCCCAATTCATTACTATTACTTTCAAAGCGCTATACAGTCCCTTTACCTGGCGTATCTCTTCAGTTGGTTGACATCTTCTGTTCGCTTTGGTAACTTAGGTACATTAAAGAGAAATGTTCCGAATATAAAAGAATATCTCTTTTTAGACACTTCGATAACTCAGATATTTTATAATTTTCTGTCTAGTCTCTTGACTCATATTTCAATCATCCACTATGGATCAAACGTTGAAGCATCTACTGGCTTGACTTTATTCACATTTGAAGATATATCCTCTGTGACAACATCATGGGCTTGTCCAGGCCGAGAATGATGAATATAACTCTTAAGTTTAATTTTATTTCCATTACCTTATACACATTTCATAAGCTCCTTTCCTGTTATGACATGAAACATTATTGCATGTAACAGAAAACTTTTTTACAAAAACAGAAGTACTGAAAATATAGATTGCAGATCAGTAGTGCCTTTTATTATCATTAACTTCTTGTGTGGCTAGCCGCCTTAAATAATTATTGCCCACCAGCGGACGAGCAATAAAGTCGCTAAACACTATAGTTCGGTCCGAGGCCTAAATCCCGGCAAATGGGCTAGGTGTATGGGCGTTTTCGCGGTTTTCTCCATCTATAAAGATTATATGAGCCAGTTTCCTTCCTTTATAAATTTCACAAAAAAGGTATTCCTTCTCTTAGGCAGATAGCTCTCGAGTGCTTTGCCAAACCAACCTTAAATAGCTATTATAAAAAATAAATAATAAACACTATACTCTTTAAATGAGTCCTTCTAATGTAATTTCGGTATCCGAACCCGTTGAAAAGGCCAATTTTGGCAAAAAATGGCAATTTTCTCTTTTTCATTCATTGGATCGATTATTTATTTAGCTTTCCAAAACTGGTCTGCTTTTCTTTCTACGTTAATCAGAAACCGAGATATTAAGGATTTCATAACGACGAAAAATCAAAAATAGGCATTCAAAGGGTTGAAAAGAGCTACAAATGGACATAAATAATTTGTTATCTTTGAAATGTAATGTAAAGACCTTTTAAGAGAGATAATTAGTAGAATCTTATCTGTAATCTATGAAATTATTTCCAATAAAATGCAATATTTTTATTAATCACCTGTTGAAAGCGTTATGTCCTCGCTAGCATATGAGTTTGATTTGACTTGACACATTGCATACTGCGATTAGATTTATCTTGGTCTTTGATGATTTTTAATAACATTCGAGTTAAAAGTATAATAAAGGGTGATAAAAGAAACGAAGCCGTGTTTGTAAACGAAAATACGTAAGGAACAAATTTATGAAACGTGTTGCGAATGAAATAGAGAATAATAATAATAATAAAGCAATTTTCATCCTGTGAACTAAAATTAAAATGTTTCTCATTGACAGCAGATGTTTTTGAAAGTGATTTGTGACGTAAAATATATTTATGTTTAAACAGCGTCACTAAATATGAAAGTATAACGAATATTCAGAAGCGCCGTTCCAGGGTTGGAAAATTGAGTTGTAAACAAAAATATCTCGAGGAGTCAAATTCGCTCACTAACGTATGTCTTTATTGAAAAACTTCAAAATGGAATTATAATCAGGAACAATGAATTAGCTGTAACTGCTCCATTTTTTTCATACTTTCGCTAGTGCAAAACAATCTATGCATTAACAGCACCTAAATAGAGCAGACATTTTTTGTAAATATTCAGTGAGCTGTATCAGTTGAAAGAATGTGCATAAACAAATCACTGCCAAATAATGTAATTAGGATTCTTAAGAGTGTATATATAAAACTATGTGAGTAGAAGCTCTTAATAAAGTGCCTATAAAGAAAGACACAAAATGCAAAAAAAAACATTTAATGACATTTTTTGGAAATTTATACCGATGGTTGCCATTGTGAAATTACAGACTCTTAAATTGGGGGCATATATAACTGTTATACACTTAAACAGAGGGCTTTTAGGCTTACTAGATATTTAAAATTATATAGGTATGCAACATGGTGAATATGCCGTCGAGAGATTTAGTAAGCTCGACACGGAGCGAATAAGTAAATTAATATCACTCACTACCCAGGGTAAAAGTTGCCACAAAAAACAAATATGCCGAATACAAACCGAAAAACGTGAATAAAAGGAAGGTATAACCTATAGATATGGGGAGTTTTAGGTAGCTGAGTTAATATTTAATGATAAAAATAAAGCATTTTAAACTTTAAATACATTTTTCTCAAATTGTATTTTTTCTAAAAACAGGCTCACTTGGTGCAAGATAAATCAAATTATAATTATTTATTTTTATGAAACTTTGTATGCTTAATCTATATATAGTTATCTAGGCAATGACCTACCAGAATATTTATATGTCAAATATTTTTGAAATTGTGTCCTGTTATTTAAATAATAACTTCGTGAATTTATCAAAAATTTCATAAAAAATTTCAAAATTCTGGCATTTTTTTACTCTTTAAAATATTTTTATAATCCTACATCATTCCCTAGATAAAATCATGTAAATAATTATTGAATGACTTTTTTAATATAACTTTAATATTTTTTTTATATAGAATGTTTCAAATTGTTTTAAAATTTGCTTAAAGTTTTTCGTAAACTTAATATTTTTTGCAGGATAATAATACAATATATTAAATTTTTAATGATAAAAATAAAGCATTTTAAACTTTAAATACATTTTTCTCAAATCGTATTTTTTCTAAAAACAGGCTCACTTGGTGCAAGATAAATCAAATTATAATTATTTATTTTTATGAAATTTTGTATGCTTAATCTATATATAGTTATCTAGGCCAGAATATTTATATGTCAAATATTTTTGAAATTGTGTCCTGTTATTTAAATAACTTCGTGAATTTATCAAAAATTTCATAAAAAATTTCAAAATTCTGGCATTTTTTTACTCTTTAAAATATTTTTATAATCCTACGTCATTCCCTAGATAAAATCATGTAAATAATTATTGAATGACTTTTTTAATATAACTTTAATATTTTTTTATATAGAATGTTTCAAATTGTTTTAAAATTTGCTTAAAGTTTTTCGTAAATTTAATATTTTTTGCAGGATAATAATACAATATATTAAATTTTTATATTAATCTTTAGATAAAAAATGAGAAAATGTGTTTATAGTGTACTTATACTGCTTTTTTGAAAAAAAGTGCTGGTCGAATACCTTAAATAGTTATTATAAAAAAGAAACAGTGACTTAAATGAGTCCTTCTAGTGTAATTTCATAGAAATATTTAATCATTTAATTAGATACATCATGAATTAAACGCTCTATTCTTTCAAACAATTAAATTAAATTGTAAAAATGATGTTACTAAGGCCTACTTTCATCCCTTTAAAGTCGTTGAGTTTGCTAATCGTGCAAACTAAATTTGAAATTTTATTACGTTACGCTTTTGCCGCATGGTAAGACATTGGAGCATGGAACATAAAAGTATTTTATTTCTGGCAGCGGGAACACACTGTTTTCAAATAGCCCAGTTTGTTGATTAAAATTACAACACTCCGAAGTGCCGAATATTCCGTTTTATTTAGAGTAGTGTCAATACATGACTTTTAAATCTGAGTTTGTTATTCAAAAATTTATTAAATTAGCAGAAAACATGGTTAAAAAAAAAGAAAATTCAAAATTCGAATTTCGAGTTGCACATGTTCGACGAAGAACTATGCGTGTTTAAAATCTATGGCTGTCGTTGCCGTCGCATCCCCAGCCTGCGATGAACAAGCATACGTTCATGCATACATACGTAAAAATTGTTCATAATTTAAGCGTCCTCCCAGAAGCCAAGCGGTCAAGTCGTCGATGAACACTGCTAGTTCGGTGTGAGGTTTGAAATGCTGCGAAAGGGCTGGCAGCATGAGCGTTTTGGTTGTTTTCCCCTTGCATAAAGTGTACATGAGTCAGTTTCCCTTAGGAAGTCCTCCGCGAAGACAGCCCTTTCCTTAGGCAGATAGCCGTTGAGGCTTTGCCGTAATCCCATGAACCAAACTCTATAATTTAGGAATAAACATGTTATCAGACAAGCGAGCATACAAAAAGCTTTATTTGCACTACGTATTGCGTAAATAAAACATATAATGATCCATTCTAATTCCGAATTACCATTTGTTCGGAAACGAGTGGTATACTCCACTTCTGTAATTCAGAATCATGATAATTTAAAGGTAGCACTAACTAGTATAAGGTAATTAGTGCTAGCTAAAAAAAAACGATTGTTTTGAAAGCGAATTTGAATCAAAGGTATTTGGTGTAGAAATTTATTACCTTAAGAGAAACTGCTTAGACACAAGTAATTTTAATTAAGGAACTAATTTTCTGAAGTTCTAATTAATATTCAATAGGATATTTAAAAACTTACCAAGCTCAAATTGAGATTGTATTTTTGTTAATCGTTGTTTTAGGAAATTAGTTACGAGTATTGATTTTGTAGAGGAAGATTTGCTTAATTAAAATAGAGCTCAGACCGGATAAAAAAGTGTAATACAGAATTTTTCTGGGAAATCGCGATTAAGATTAACATCAGAAAATGCGCTAACGTCTTAAAAGGAGCTATTCGAATTTGAACCATATCATTAAATATTATGACGGGGGCATCGTCATCTTTTGCAAAATCTTCTGTGATATTATTGAATAACTAGAAGAAAGAAATCACTAAAACATAAAAAATAGCTTTATTAAACATAAAAGAGGTATCAAGAAAACTGTACTCTGAATTACTTTGGTACTGAATATTGGTTTGATTTATTGAATTATGGCAAAGCGGGTGAAGGCTATCTGCCTAAGAGGAGGGATGCTTCCGTGGAGCTAGAAAACTGGTTCATATGCAAGTTACACATGGGGAAAACCAACGAAAACGTCTATACAGCCAGCCCGTTCGCCTGGAATCAAACCCAGGACGGAACTACCACGTTCCACTCTGCAGCTGGCGGGCCTTGATGTTAAGTTTATATGATATTAAGTTTCGTTTTCGTATTTTACTATCATATGAAACATCGTAGTGAGCCCAAAAAGGTAAGTTAAATGTAATTCCCCTATAGTACGCGTTGTACTAACATCTGATTTTAGAGCACTACACGGACTGATCCCACACCTTCGCATTAGACGGGAGGCGGAAAATATAATCAAAATGTTTTCCAGAGAGGGGATCTAGTTTGTACTATACTGGTAAATTTAGTACAAAAAATGTTATAAAGACATTTGTTTAAAAAAGAACAAAGATGCTAAGTACAGTATATTAATTCACCTAAATCCCTTTTTAAATGAGAATCAGATTCGTTTTTCAGATGGACGTTTACAAAATGCAGATCTTGATCAAAATAAAACACATCCGAAAGTTTTGGCTCCTCAGAACAAACTTACTAAAATCATTATGGAATCCCTTCATAATAGGTATTTTACAGATAGATCCTCAGACGTTGTTATATTGCATCGGGAGGAATTTTAACTGATAGGAGGAAGAACTTCATCTCGAAAATTTGCATATGGCTCAATGTGTGTATGATTTGCGACTAAGGCAATTCGTTTGGAATTAGTAACAGACTTTTTCTTTCTTTTCTTTTCTTTGCTGTCTTAATTGCAACTTTAAAACGATTCTTAATAAGACGAGGAAAGTTTTTTGATAATGCTCGTAAATGTTTTGGAGCATATTCAGAAATACAGAGGTTGCATAATCTAAATGAGTTATTCTCATGAAAATTTAACTAATATTCTAAGCTCATAAAAATTAGTCGGAAGTTCATTCCCCTCAATCCCCCTCAAGGTCTCGAAATTTCTGTCAACTATGGGAATCTAGGACAAAAGCTTTTAAGCATCATTTAAGACGTTATGTAGGCTCATCCAGACTTACATTTGAAGAATTTGTAATTGTAACAACAGTAATAAAGAGCACACAGAATTATAGACACCTTGTACCAATATCAACAGATCCTGATGATTATTCACTTTTGACACTTAGACACTTAGGCCGTCAATTATGCTCTCTTCCTGATCCTAATGTAACTTTAGATAATTTTTTATTTAGATAGCAAAGAGCAAATAAATCAAAAAATTAGTTTGAACAAATTAGTTACGTGATTATATAAATCACTTGCAATAAAGAATATGTCTTACTAGAAGTTTTTAATTTACCACGATATAAATAAAAGTCAGGACCTTAGACTAGAAGCAATAAAGGGTTCAGATGGATGGTGTCCATTAAATTTAATAGAAATATCTGAGGGCAGTTTTAAAAGCCAAATTTCTATGCTTCCAATAAATGACTGAATTTCCTTTGTACAAAGATTATAAAGAGTACATTTGCATCCGCATGTGTTTTATGCTATTTTATTCACTTAATTTCCTCACTTGTTAACGAAAGATCTGCATTTACTTGATCTCGAAATCTCAAAATCCTAGGTCTCAAAATAGTCTTGCCAGACGACTATTTTGAGTTAATGGCTGAAATCTTGGAAGCTAAAATTCTTTTATGAAACAATGCCTGGGGATAGATTCTTGGAAACAACAAAATACCTGCACTTGGAATTCATGAATATGTTTTCCTACAACGGCCAGATACCACTTTATCTAATATATATGTCAAGAAAACTGACAAATTCGCGCATAGAATAGTGGCTTTTAGCTGATGTAAAAACAAAATACTTCGTAAATGGATATCCCTTCTTGGAAAAAGATAGAAACAGACAACTTGAAGAAATCGTTGAGGAGCCTGCCGTTTATCCATTGATTGAATCTTTTATAAAAGCGAAAGAATTGATTCTACAAACAATTTCTTTGCTTCTTTTAATTACTAAAATAAATAAGAACAAATGAATTAGTTAAGCTAGCACAGTCAATCATGCAAAAGGCTGGCACAAACAATTATGTGTAAAGTGTAACATTAATATTAATGGTTTATGTTGTAAAAAGAAATTGTTGGCATGTATTTCTGTTAAATAAAAAATACATTTAAAATATTTTTGAAGACTTTGAACACCGTCTCAAAAATAAATTTAATAACTCGATTAAAATATATTTTATTTAAAATATTTTCAAATGCCAGATATTTCCCATTAATTAGATTGCGCTAAGAGCGACCGCACATCGTATATAAGTTTTATTTGAGTTCAAATAGCATGCCGAATAACGATTATTGGAAGTGTTAACCCAACAAGAATGGGAGGAATATCCATGATTTGTGGACTAGTTTCGAAGATTGAAATATTAGGTCCCATATTTAAATCTTCAAAAGCACTGCAAACTCATGAATATTACGATGATTCCTGTTACCTTAACATCGTCAATAATTTGCATTTTGTATTGAGAAACCGGGAAGAGATTATTTTAATTTTATTGAAT
Organism: Stegodyphus dumicola; assembly: GCF_044657685.1. Lineage (NCBI taxonomy): Eukaryota > Metazoa > Arthropoda > Arachnida > Araneae > Eresidae > Stegodyphus > Stegodyphus dumicola. Next base: position 119,353,974 of record NC_140779.1, on the reverse strand, counting down.
GGAGAGAGAAACTGTAAAAAAAACTATATGTTAATTTTTTTCGATATGAGGGGAAAAAAAACTGATTAAATTATCGCTTTTTAAATTTATAAGGGTGTAAAAATGAGAAAATTTGTAAAAAGTTAATTCGTTAAAAAAAATTGGAATGTGTTATAATGAGTATGATTTTTCGCATTTTATTAGAAATGTAATATTTCCCTATATTTTATTTCAATTTCTTAACAGTCATCTTTAATTTTCAAAGATCTTTCCTGTATTCTGTTGTTTCATACTTATAGTTCTCTGCCAGAATGAGTTTTCAGCATCGCGTTTATGTAAATGAAGTAGAACCAGTATTTAATGGGAAGTTTCAGTCACTTCCGTAGAAGAGCTCAGAAGTTCTCATTAGAGCGTGTTCTGCCTTCTAACCACATCGGTGCTTTAAGCCAATCTTAATACGTTCGCCCGTATTATAATATGCCTGTTAGCCTTATTAGATGATAAGGCTATTACTTTTAATGTTTACCTAACTAGTATAATTGATAACCTTATTAGATAATAATAACCTTATTAGATGATAAGGTTATTACTTTTAATGTTTACCTAACTAGTATAATTGATAGCGGAATAGTTCTGTTACTAAATAGAGTAATCATATTGAATAAGAGTAATTGTATTGTTTTATAGCATCATTGTGTTAACTGGTATGGTATGATTAATCATTGTACTTAGTAAATGCATAGAATCATTGTACTAAATTATTATATTTTAGTAATCATAAAGAATCATTTTATTGAATCACTGAATTGTAATGAACAAATAAAGTGTAAGTTATACTGTACTGTACATATTTAACAATTGATTTCTTTACAAGTAAATGTAACATCAGTAATATAATAGGTACTTAAATGACTATACCATATTTTTAAATGTTATTAATAACATATATAGTATTACTGCAAATCTGAATATATATATTAAATCACTGAATGCTTGTATCGTAATCTTTATACTTCAGTCACTGCATATAATTATTGCTTTGGTACATGGTCTAAAGAAGCAGTGTAATATCACTGTATTGCATCATTACATTATTTATAATATTCAGTGTGCAAGGTAAAACTGTACAGTACATAGTTTATAATTAACTGCTTTCAAGTAACATGTAGTATCATTGCTGTAATGATTAATTAATGGTGTAATTTAAAATGTTTGTGTCACTTGGGTAGTGAGGTTTATAATATAAATGGTAGATTTCTTTACAAGTAAATGTAACATCAGTAATATAATAGGTACTTAAATGACTATACCATATTTTTAAATGTTATTAATAACATATATAGTATTACTGCAAATCTGAATATATATATTAAATCACTTTTTATTAATTTGAGCAATAATATTGAAATTTTGAATAATTATTCAGATTTTTGTTCTAATAAGCGCATAGAATTGTTGTATTGAATCATTGCATTTGAATAATCGTATAGAATCATAGTATTGAATTATTCATGAGTAATCGTACGGAATTATTGTATTGAATTATTTATTTGTATAGTATTTCCAATGTGCAAGTAAAATTGTACTGTACATATCTTATTTTTGAATTGCTTGCTATTAATATGTAACATCATTTCAGTAATAAGCACCTGTATGAAAAAAAATATTATTTTGATGTCAACATGGCATATATGATTAATAATATGAATGGTATTATCATTAATTTAAGTAATAGTATTGAATCATTGTATATTTATAGTGAATCATTGTTCTAATATTCGCATATAATCATTGTTTTGAATCATTGCATTTTAGAAATTGTAAAGAATTAATGTTTTTATAGTGTATTTATAGTCTAACTGCAATTATTCATTTAACTATATTAATATCCAATTTTAATATAATAACTGTCTTTAGTAGTAAGCTGTAATATAAAAGTTAACAATGACATTCAGAATAATTAGAGACTTATGTGAGATCTAAGCATTTTTATACTTCTCCACTATAAATTTAAGTTGGAAATGTATGAAATATAAGCATTTGCATGTTCTTGGGTTTTTGTATACTGAGTTTAAATGTTGAATTTTGCATTAGTAAATTCATGTTGACAATGTCGTCACTTATCAATCACAACAGTATAATATAATCATTATGTATGATATATCTTCTTTATGTATTGCATTGTAAACTTTATATGTAACTTGCTAAAATTACTTGCTAGGGTATTGGATTGTAATCTTATGTGTCACTTGCTAAAGTTTTGTTCATAAGTATTGTGTTCACACAGATGTAACCATTTTTTAATATCTATGTTTTGTAGCACTAATCATTGTGCCCTATGAGTGGATCTCGTGTGGCTCTAACATGAGTCAGCTTTAGATAAGGGTGGACGTGGCGCTAAACCAATTAACCATAATGGTAAAGGGGTGGTGCCCACGTCCTCCGTCACTAAACTAAAGTATGCCTGTTAGCACTCGCCAGCGAAGTTTAAATAACAGCCAACTTGTTTAGGTATTTCTGTACAGCTTCGGCTAAGTTTGAATTATTTAGAATTAATTTATTTTTATATTTTCTATTTTCAGTTAAACCCCAATTGGTAACTTTCCTATAAGTTAGAATGGGGCCGTTTGTAAATATTCCCAGGTTAAATAAACGGGTAATTTAATCCTTCTTTGCATATTATTCTTGTAGCTGTCAGAAGATCAGAGAGCAGTCGCTACACTCCTCTCTAGTTCTAGTTGCCAAGGACACTCAATTTAACAAGCACTCTATATTGACGCCCGGACAGGGACTCGAACCTTGACCTTTTCATATAGGTGTACCAAAATGAAATTAATTTTCATTTTGATCATTGACCGTGAAAAGTGTAACAATACATCCGCATTAAAATGATACAAATGTGTGCCTACAGTACATAAGTAATATACTAGCAAATGTGCCATATTGTTCGACTTTCAATACTAATCAATGAATATTTAAATAAAAGCCGTCATTAACTTGTTAACTTGTCTAATCGAATCATTACATGAATTATTGACATTGGTTATTTAGAAGAGAAACGTTTTAGCCAACTAGAGCTGCAGGTAAATTGAAGAGGCTAAGCAATTTTGCTTTACGGTTAATGTTTAACTTGCGTTTTTTCTTCTTTTTCAAAATATACTTACATGATCAAAAATGTTTCTAAACTTGAGATATAAAAATTAAGCAAATCAGACAAATTTATACCTATGATCTATCTTCTAAGCATGTTTGACATAAAACTTTAAATTAAAGATTGTACGTATCTATAATTTTTCATTTGAAATATAATATTTGTCACAAATATATTTTGCTTCAACTTATCGCTCTGCATTCTAATAAATGGAAAATAATATGTAGCATATTTATTCATCTATAAATTTCGTCATTTATAAATATTATTAATTTAAAGCAATTACCTTGTAGAGTCATTAGGTTAATTGGAAGCAGAAAAGATGAAAAATATGTAACCGCCTTCGCCGGGAATCGAACCACGGACCTCTGAAATACCGGCTCAGTGTGAAGAACCACTACACCACGAAGGCACGCTAGGGAAGTGGGAGAAATACCTTATATACTCCCATTTTTAAAAGGCGACTAGGGTTTTAGGGAAACTAGTCGCCAATTACTGGGTGCGGAGAATCATCATCCACAACCCTTTTAGTTCGGGCGCCACTTGTATGGTCATTAGGTTAATTGTATGGTCATTGGAAGCAGAAAAGATGAAAAATTTGCAACCGCCTTCGCCGGGAATCGAACCACGGACCTCCGGAATACCGGCCCAGCGTTTTACCGTTACACCACGAATGCACGCTAGGGAAGTGGGAGAAATACCTTATAACCTAAGCCGATTAATTACCTATGCTTGTATTGTCTTACATGCATATCATAATTGCCATATCTTAATTATATATAGATATGTATATCATAATCATTGACAATTATGATATATATGTTACGGTGAAACACCGAAATCTGGAGAATGTCGACTTTCACCGGTGAATGTCAACATTCACACAGTCTCTTGGTGTATGTCCGAAATATTTTCCAAATACTCTTATTTCTGATTTACACCGGTCAATGTCGACATTCACCATGTACTAAAAGTGAATGTTAAACATATAACAATATTATATTTTCTTCTCCGTAATTCAGTCGCGAATAAACGCACTTGAGACTTGAAATAAGAACTTAAGAACATGAGAACCTAAAGCACACAATACATTCAAAATGAGAAAGGAAAATAATAGAAGTTAAAAACTTACTTAATTATACAGTACGTTCTAAATGAGAAAATAAAATAACAGTAATAAAAAACTTACTAAATTATGTGATTCAAATCTTATTTATTGCAACAACTTAAACTATTATGGCCCTTTATGACCTCTCTTTTCGACTTACACCAGAGCATATCTGTGATTGTCGTCGACATACACCGGTGAGAGTCTGAATATACAAGGATGTAGTGCAATATTCGATCTTTCACCAACGTATTTGGTGAATGTTAACATTCTCCGGTGAAAGTCGACATTCTCCAATTTCGGTCTTTCACAGTAACATACATATACACTGGTTTTCAAAAATTAAGGAAAAATCACGGAAATAGCGATAGATGACTCATTCAAAAATAGACCAATTCGGATGAAATTTAGATATGTTGTCAAATAGGAATTGCTGAGTAAAACTGTAGTATACAAATTAGTGGCGCTGCAATTAAAATATGCCATCTGCGAGGAGAATAAAGTGCATGTTTCAGAGCAAGCCTGCAAATTTCACTTCGATACTGAGATAAGAAATATGTGATAGCCAATTTGTAACAATGATCTCCGGGCATCATTTGCCAGAAGAATTGGGATGAAGAGCTATTGAGAACCTATAGACAGAACAAAGTCAGACAGAAGTGGCCATATGGTTAAATGTGAGTTCTTCTGAGGCTCACATATTTTGGAACAATTGCTAATCACACATTCGGCATCCAGGAGGTTCAGCAAACATGGACAAACGCTACGAAGAGCGCTGATGACCGATATTTGTTGTTATGCGCACGAAAGAATAAAATCTCAACTCAGATACTCCCTTGCTGCAGCCACTGGAAGGTTCGCGTCCGCGTCAAACGTGCGTAGAATGCTTTACCAAGGAGATCTGTCCTTGAGACGACCAGCCGTTTGCATGTGAAGCCATAGAAGGAACTTTTGAGATGGGCACGTCAATATATCCATTGGACAGCTGATAAGTGGAGGGTTGTTCTCTTTACGGATGAGTCCAGATTTAGCCTTCAAAGCCATATTTGGTATTATTTGATTTGGAGAGTACCTGGAACCCGTTTTCATCCATCAAACATTCATGAAATAGATGCATATAAAGGAGGCTGTATCTGTGTTTGGGGTGGTATCTATTTGGGTAGATGCACGGACGTCCAAGTCTTTTCACGTGGAACCGTGAACGCTCAGGCCTATAGAGATGACACCCTTGATGCCTGTGTGCGCACTTATGCTGAGGCAACTGGTGTTAATTTCCTGCTACAGGTCGCTCGATGACACATCGTGGATGATTAGCTTCAGCAGCAAACAATTCAGCGCATGTATTCGCCAGCTCAATCTCGGACTTGAATCCTATAGAGCATGTTTGTGATGTTTAAGGAAGATAAATAGCTGCCCTCAATCCTTCTCTTCAGACCCTTGCATTGCTTGCAACTACCTTGCAAGAATAATGGCTACCACCTCCCGATAAGAATAATGGAAGTCGCAAGAATAATGGAACTGATAAATGGCATGATTGAAAACTGAAAAAATGAAAGGCTTCGCTAATACATAGGAAAACGCTTTTATGTATCTTTTCACGACGTTAAACCTACAGAGCACGGGTTCCGGTGGTACGCAAAGAAGCAAAGTATTTTAACTATAAAATATAAAAATTAAAACCTCAACATCCTGATCAAGTTTTTTCTCTAACACTTGTACATTTATGCGATCTGAGCTTTATTCAAGAGTGGTGGTGGTAGTAGTACTTTGTAGTGGTGGTAATAAAAGTTTGAAATTTTTGTTTAGATGGTACGCGTTAGTCAAAACATTGAGAATCGCTGCTACAGAGTGTTTACTTTATTATTTGGAAGCATAAACTAGCATTAAACTAACAAACTATCATTGTGCCTGCAAAGAACTACAGATCATGAAAAAGGTTTAAAGGAAACCTCTTTATGAAATAAGAACTTGAACATAAACCGCTCTTCTCGTGCTTGATAAGATCAACCAACTCTTGTGGCTATATAACTTTAAGTGATAGCCAAATCTGAATTTAAACGTAACCTAGTATTCAAAGACTACAAATAAAATTTAATTTAAAACTGTCTCAGAGCTTCTTACCGGAGTAACAAATTAAACGACGGCAGCTATAACGCAAATTCAAATATTTACAATCTTATCAGAGCTGTCAAATCTGAGTAACGCGGCCTCGAGAGGCAGAAACATGCTCTGTCTTGAAATTCAAACCCTCGACTTAAATACTCTCGAAATAATTTGCATTATGGTGAGGAAACGGAAAGGAGAAATGATAGTAAAGGCTAAAATTAAAAATAGCTCGTTAATGCAAAGTAATAGTAACCATGTAAAATTATTATGGAATTACGTATTATCTTTATACGGTAATAAGCAGTTATAAAATTAAATAAATACTCGCTGATACCAGTTAGATTTATCACAACGTTTTGCATCTGTTACTTTATAACACTTTTTGTTTGTAGTTGGGATTACCACTTGTGTCTGATGTAGGTGCGCGGTGCGCTATTAGCAAGATCATCCAGCATTTGACCACCTAAGGATAATTTTTATTCAAAATAACATTTTCATATTTTACAGTTTATTTTTCCGTGTTGATTCTGAATGTTCAGATATGATTAAATAAAATACAATGACACGCGGTAAAAGCCGAATTTTATTTTCTCGACCAATGCATATTCCATAAATAAAGGCTTTGTTTTAAATTATGTTCTTATTTTTACACTTCTTATTCAGTGTCATTTCCTACAGATGAGATTATATATGTAAATAAAAGTGTCAGTGTTCATATTCAGAGTAGCAATTAATCATCAAAGATTTCTAATGCATGAGACCAGCGACTTTTTGACGCATCTTCTGTTTATTAAGCATCGTGTTGGCTTTCTAAGTATTGCACACTCGCACCCACAGAGTTGATGACATTCAGTTTTCATCTACCCTGACTTATACTGCTTTACCGTAGAATTCAATAGATGATGAATTGCGTGCCTAAATTAAATAACTGGGCGTAGCCGACGCTGCTCGAAACTTGACGCAGTCCGAAACCTTGAAGCGAATAAGTGGAGGGCGATGAAAAATATTTGGTGACTGCATATAAATTCGTTCTGAAGATGCAACTATTACAACCAGCCTTGTAATTGGGAAGGAAGAAATCTTAAAGTAATCTATCTTGATTCTCATCTTTGTTGTCAGATGCTGTCGTTCTTTTCGCTTCATGAAAGGTTTATATATAGAGCCTTTCAGTTTAGTTTAAAATATCCTTCTTTTCTAAGATATCTTGAGATAGAGATTAAAGTTAAAAACATTTTGTTTTGTGACCCACGCAAAAATGTATAGAGAAGACATCGTTTAAAGTAATAAGAAAAGGCTTAAAATATAAACAATAGGTACAATGTATACATGTTTGTTCGGCACTTAAATCACTTAAATACGACAAAAAAATATAATGTCTTTCCGATTTGGTAGCAAGGAAAAGAAACTATCTTTGCTGCAGAAGAAGATAGAATGGTTTTAACTCTTAAAACATGTGTATTTATTCTGTGTCAACTTTAAATGAATTTGAGATGTAGATCTTAGACACATTCTTCAAAGGAACGAAAGATGAAAATGTTTTGAGAAATATGCCAAATACCAATTGGAGATGAAATAAAATTGTTGCAAATTTATTAAATAATATAAACATTTATCTCATTTATCATGAAATGAGGATAATTCTATTGTAAAATATACAGCTGTCTGTTTCAGATTATCTTAAAAATTCAATATTGAAATTAATCGCGTATCTAAGCTACAAAGAGTAAACCTATTACTAATCATATTAACAAATAAATTCATTACTAAGAATATCAGAAAGTTTTGTTGTCAGATAAAATTTTAAAAACTCATGTGCAAAAAACTCATGTGCATAAAAATTAACAGTTCTTAGTTGCAGTTACTACTACTGGAATAATATACATTATATAGGACCTTATAAGGTATTTTCACTCTCCTTTCTCCATGCTTTCCTTGTGTAACGGTAGCACACTCGGCCCGTATTCGAGAGATCCAGGTTCGTTTCCCGGCGAGTCATTGCTCATTTTCATGTCTTATGCTTCGAAAAATCCTAATGACTCTACCGTGTCATCCGAACAGGGACAAGTGATCCTTCACCATCAGAATGATGAATGATGATCCTTCACCATCAGAATGATGAATGATGATCCTTCACCATCAGAATTTGCGACTGATAATCCCCAGTAACCCTTTAAAAAGGGGGAATATGTCAGGTATTTTCTATTTCCTTTCTACATGCCTTCGTAGTGTAACGGTAGCACACTCGGCGGGAATTCGAGAGGTCCAGTTTTGAGTCTCGGTGAGGGGATTGCTCATTTTACAAGTTTCCTTCTTAAAAAGGCCTAATGATTCTACAAACTCAGAAATTCAATGAAAATAAAAATTAACAATTCTTAGTTGAAACTAAAAGATATCACTGCAACTACTGGAATAATATAAATACTTTATGAACTCATAAATTAAATATAAATAAAACTTTTCACGAGTTATAATCATAATTTTCTATTACGGTTCACTTACCCATTTCAGTACGTATTGCTTTTTATATTCAAGTACATATGAGGAAACAACGGACATGTGTTTTTTTCGAGATAGAAAACCAGATTAGTTTAAAATCAATAAATTCAAAATATTTAGCTCGAAAAACTATAATTGTACTAAAATAAATCATAAACGTCTTATGTATAAATAAAAACGAAAAATACAATGTGTTTTCCGAGTGTGAAAAAAGCTTAAAACTCACGAAATTTGAAACGTTTATCTCTGATTAAGTTAATGAAAAACTCCTCAGTTGTTGGAATATTGTCACAAGTGTCATTACTTTTTCTCCATTTAAAGTACCTGGAGAGAGCGTAGAATTATGACTACCAACCTAATCCTCCATTAGTCTATATTTTTATGACTTATCTTGCCATCATATTTGTTTAATTTCTTACAATTACGAGTATTAATTAGTATTTAGCACATTTTTGTGCAGAGAAATCATAACAAAAATAAAAATTTGAATGGTCTTGAAATCTGGCGCTCAATTTAGTTATCATGAAAAATGCAAATGCTTCCTATTTTAATTGTTTAAACAAACTGATGCGCGCGCATTCAAGATAGGAATTTGATTTCGAGGGTATAAAGGAAGGTCATAAAAATCATTCTTATCGAAACAATTAATTGTAATTGCACTGAGATTTCACAGACATGCCTTCTCTCATAGCAAAACAATAATATGCATAACTGATGCGCTTTCAAAAGAGGAAGAATCGTACCGCCATCTCTTACCACTATTCGAAATACTGGGTCAATTATGCGTCCCGGCAAGCAATGGATGAAAGAGGATTTAAAATATCGAAATAAAAGACCAGAACAATTTCGGGTACGAGAGAGAGGGATAATAAACTACTACGATTCAGACGAACACTTGGGCAGCATCATTTTATCATTGGACCATTCACGAAGGACAGCGAAAGATCGGGTGATATCAGCTGCACTATCATCCATCACTACTGCACTGAAAGCATTTATAGTTCGAAATCCATTTCTTTGACTTCAGTTTATTTCTTAGTATCGGCCTCATATAATGCAGTGATCAAACTTTTCTGGTCATTTCATTTAGATAATTTAAATATTATTTCATCTATTGCTTTTAAGCTCGAATAATTGAGCCAACATTGCATCTAACACGTGCAGTGAAGAAAGAGAGAGAGGGCTGGTGCTTTCAAAGGGCATCCCATTTATTTTCAACTTTGCGTTGCTTTGGAACAAAACATGTCTAAGCTCTTAGTAAAATTACAACTTATTGTTCTGATACAATAATTTTTATGGCCCTCCATTATATCCTCGAAATTCAATTCCGATCAAAAGCAATGAGAACTTAGGTACTGGAATCATGAATGATATAAGATGAATGGTACGATTAAATTATCTTCTTCTTCCAGTCTATGTGCAGTTCGAGTCTATGGATACATGATGGTCAGATCTCCGTTTGTGTAAAATCTCGATTATTTGAGAAAGGTCATCTGGAAAGTTATATTGCAGAATGTCATATTGACACCATCGTTCAGCCTTGTACTCATGAGATGTTAGAAATAGAAATCTTACTATTGTGATAGTATTCTGGAATTTTATTCAAGGATGTTATTGCTCATTTGTCCATTAAGTGTCAACTGTTCCTTCCTGTATGGTCATTCGCATTATTTCTCATAGAACACGTCTGGAATATGACTGTTAAAAATTGGCCAGTAGTCATCGGGTGCAATCTCATCTGAGGGGAAAGGGGGATACGAATATGTATGCAATAGCATCCCATAGGCAGGTATTCAAAATATGTCGTGGTGACTATCACGCAGTATTCGATCAGTTATAACTCCTAAAGAAGAACAAACAAAACGAAAAATTTGGCATATTCTTTTTGACTGGTAATTGTAAGATTTAAGTAATTCATAACTTACATCATATGTATTTTATCTAATAAATATCTTCGGTAAAATTTAAGTGTGTCTTGGTGATACAGTAGTTCTGATTAGCAGTGAATTTATGCCTTATTATTTGTTTTATCATTATTAATCGAATCTCGATAATATTGAAAATAGTTCATACCTGCCAACATAGGTATATATCACCTGTTTGCACAAGTTACGTGCTTGACATTAATCGCATTAAATCAACTCACTCAATTAATTCAGTTCTCATTTTGCGGCAAGGCCAAAATACATAAACCTCAAAACATCTTCATTAAAAATTGTAATATACAGAAAACCCTAAAGCACCAAATACAGTTAAAAAAGCAATTGAAACTAATTTCAATTGTAAAAATTGCTTTTTTAACTTTTTTAACTTTTAAATTTCTACGCAAAAGCAGTTCAGCCATCGGATAAGAAGGTACATTTTTGTGAACTGAAAGTTTACTTTTGGTTCCACGGACTTAATTCACTATTCTATTAAGAGTTTTCAAATGTAAATAAGGGGCGGTTTCGTTAGGCTTAGCGGAACTTAAACAACTTTTAATTTATTGATAAATCTACGATTATTGCATTCAGATTAACTAAAGGTATAAGAACCTGAACCGGAACATAAGAACAACATAATTCAATCCCTTTTAAAGCACAATTTATCGATATATAAGAATAAAAAAAACTGAGTGGGTATATATATATATATATATATATACCCGATTGTAACCAAAAAGGGAGGTGCAAAATTACATGTTATAGTAGTCCATTATACAAAATTTCAATGTTCTGAGGCTACTCCTTTGTCAGTTATGCGAGATACACTATATTTATATAGGTACTTAGAAACGTAACGAAAAAAACTCTTCTGAATTTTCTGACTCTTCTTCCATTTTGAAATAAAGAGGCTCTTATTCCGTAAGTAGAGATGTCAGGCAAAAACATCGTTTAAATGGATTAGAGAGCGATCAAGGTAGTAATAATATAGTTCGTACAAGGAAGTAATAAAAAATTCAGAATTATTATCTATTTCATTGTTAGCAGATATTTCAGCAGCACGAAAATACGTCTTACCCTCGTTTTGATCTGGGATTTCAGTTCAGTTCACGGAATGAGTAGACTGCAGTCTTTGAAAGGTAAAATGAGTGCTTTGCAATATATTCACTAGCTGAACATGAAATTGATTCCGTACTCAATTTGCATGATTTGAAAATCGATTTTCTCTTCCTGAACTGCTATAGGAGCTGCCAATAATGTACAAGTTGTTATAAGGTTGATTCTAAATCGATCAGGAGATTATAGTCGCTTTCACATATCCCGTCGCGTATTAATCCGGCGGAAGGCACATCAAGAAAAGTTAATAGATTTTGCGAGTGGGATATGTAATACCCCAATATTTAAAATACGATAAAAACATATTTATTTAGTTTTAAACCTGTTTTTATTTTATAATACGTGAATAATACTTGGATTATAAAAACTTAATTTCCAATATAGGCTTATAGAGAGTTAAAATCAAGATAAATAAAAATAATAACAAAGTAAACATCTTACTTCTAAGATATTTTGCATCTCTAATACACAATGCTTATTTTATTTGTTTATGCTTTGAACAAAATAGATTCATGTGTTCTTAGCGCAGAAAGTTTTCACGTTTTATATATCGCATTCGCGTTCTTCTGCCCTCTGCTCGAGGGCATTCTTTTATACTTCTATACTTTAGTTGCTTCGACTTTCATATATTCGTTCGGATTATTCCTCGAAACTTCTGCTTTTGCATGCAGTACGTAAATTTCTCACTAAAGCATTAATCTCTGATCGTGTTCAATAGATTTCTTTATTAATTGTAATGCTAAATAACTCAAAAACAGACATTAACTTCTGTATCTGGTTGGTAGATTAATAGTTGAAAATAATATAATTCGAGCATTTATTGCAGCAACATTTATTGCAAAAACAACAGTAAGGTAAACACCATTGGCTACCTCCTTGTTATTCTGGCAATTGATAACTTGCTGCCATTTCATCCACAGTATCCACTGCTCAGTTAGTCATATTTATAAAAATATATAATTTCTGGCGTTTTCTTTCTCCAATAATATCATCTATAGCACCATCGCTGTGTAATGTTGAAAGCATAAGAACAATTTTTCTTCTTATTTTAGGAACATAAGAAATTAATGTTTTATCTTTTTTTGAAACCAAACAGTGTAGAAAATATTCCCATTTTCATCTTCAGGTTCCGAAATGCAAATCTTCATCACTTTTAAATATTTCTAATAAATCTCACAGCCGTTGTATTTCCAATTCATAGGGAGTCATTCTTTTTGAAATCTTTCAAAATATAATTTCAAATACTTTGAAATCGTTTGCGAGTAGAAATATTTACTGTTACACTCTAGAAATAAATTTTTAAAATAAATATTTAGCCAGCAAAACACTTACGTGGACAGGCGCCGCTTGGAGTGTGTCATACCTCAGTTGCAACAAAATACCGATAAATCTTTTTCTGAAACACACAGGAAACGGAAAAGCGGTTATGAAAGTCAACCACTACTAGAAACTCAGTTACTGAATTTCACAAAGCACATAATTTCAGTTTCACAAGTTAGGAATATCCCACCTCTTTTGTAGAGTTTTGGGGTATGATACACGCCACACGCTTCCCGCAGGTTAAGCTCGTAAAAGAGTTTTAGGAAAAATTAGAAATGCAGGTTAATGCAAAAGAATTCAATGAATAGAAAACAGTTAACTAATGATTTAATTCCATGTTAGTATCATTAATAACAAAGGATGGGGAATGTAATTTTGTACTTAAAAGATCCAGATTTGCTATTAACTGCGTGAAACTTTAGTCCTAGATTTGTTATTAACTGCGTGAAAATTTAACTAGCATAGTAACTTAAATAACTTCAAAGTTTCTGAAAAGAACACTGCAATAAAAACAATAATTCAAATTTTGACTACCAAGGTGAGAAAGAGGTTCATGAAAAACAGAAAGCAGAAATTCGAAACACAATGACAAGTTTAAAGTGTATTTAACAGAAGCGTGAAAAGCTTCTGGATCATTTGGAGCAACATAAAGTGTTATGTTTACTTTCAGTTCAAATATTGATGGTTTTCAGCTTGACTGTCATTTTAAACTTGGGCTTGGTGTGTTTTCAAATCTTTTTTTTTACTATTTATGCTTCTGCAGGATACCTTAGTTCCATCTCTAATGGTGAAGTATTAGCCATATGTATAGCACTAAAGCAATTGTTTGCTATTACAATTTTGCAAAGGCAGTCATTTTTTCTGATTCTTACGTAGCCATTCAATCAATTAGCTCTGTTGAGCATCCATCAATACCTGAAATTTCGCAATGTCAAGAATTCCTGAGAAGGTTCACTTTAAAGGAAAACCAAATCGTTCTCCGGTGGGTGCTTGGCCATTTTAGCCTTGTAAGCAGTTAATAAGAGTACTTCCTTGCAAGAGAACTTTCTTGGAAAAAGAGGTGCCAGCTTACTACAACATTCTAATACAGCCATATCTTATAGGAAGATTAAACTTTTTTTTTAATATTTACATCTAATATGTTACGAGATCTTCAAATTTGTACAGCCTTAAAAAGATGGAGAATGTAAAGTCCTTCTCTTAATCCCAATAGTTCAAGATGCAATGCAGCTGCTGCGCTCCCTTTGTCTATAGGAAATGACTGTCTTGCCTCCCACCTGTACGGCATAAGCATTTAAAAAGATCAAAAGATCATATTTGCTTACGTTGTCATTCTCGAGAAATAATGGACAGGGAACATTTGCTCCGAAGTGTGGCTCTTCGTGGTCTTACAGAAGTGTCTAGATACTGGGAGGCAAGGGCACTATTTAGGAAATGAATTCGGTCTTGCTATCCTTAGTTCTTTTGTTTGTTACCTTTGTGTATCTATTTTAGTTCTTTGTAACGTTTTATCTAGCCATTGGAAATAAAAAAATGTTCATACGTAGTGCGTATAATTAGACTTCTCCATGTGTAGAAGGAGGACAGGCAGTCTGAAGGCTTCTAGAAATTAAGTGATCATCTTTAAAGCCGGCATAAAGCACCGCCTTCGCTGGTGCAGAAATATGAGGTGGTTTACCATCTTGTATGAAGAAAGCAATCTCAAAACGTTCTCATTCTTGTATGGCAGGAATGATTTGCTGCTGAGGAAAATCGCAGTAATGGGCACCCATGATGGAACACTTTTGATGGCATTGGGCAGTGTACTTTTCAAAGGCAAACGGACCAAGAATAGCATCAACAATAAAACCAAACCGTACAGTAACGTAATCAAGATGCAGAGACCATTCTTGCATAATATAAGAACTTGTAATTCCCATAAACGACAGTTTTGTGTATTAACTGATTCGTCTAGGATAAAATGCAACTCGTCCGACTACAGAGTTCAAAGGCCATGCATTGTCAATAGCTATTCTGGGCAAAAGAAGACTATCAAAATCACTGTGACTGTCCGAGTCTACAAGATGCAGATGTTGTGCAACGTAAATCTTGTATGGCTACTACTTTACAATGTATCGCAGAATTTTTCGTACTACTGACCAAGGTAGAGAAAAGTCATGTAACAGCGCTGGAACACTTGTCGAAGAATATAACTGTAAAAATCAACGTATACTCTTTCAACAACGACAAGAGCGACTTTTTCCACAATTTAATTTGAAATCCGTTTCCGTCCTCTTAGCAGCAGCACACACATGTTTTCACTTTCTTCATTTTTATCATCTTTTTCAAACTTTGCCGCAACCAAGGCACTTTTAATTGTCGAATTTTTTTCAGTGCAATTTAAAACTCTTTCTTCTTCTTCTGAACGCGTGGATCTTTCTTCTAAAGGCATGGTGAAGAATGATTTTACCGCATTGAATACTGGTTTTCTAAAATGCTCCAAATTTGCATAATACCCTTTCTATATTGCATGAAAAACGCCATCTGTCGGTCGAAATTTGAGCTATTAATTTTTATTGCAGATTTATTTTTGCCCTCGTACATATAAAATACGTACCAAGTTTCAACGAAATAGATCTACCGGGAAGTGCTCCAGGTCTACCAGGTAGATCTAAATAGGGTAGCTTTAGTTATAATTACCCTACATGATAGCTATTTCGTCAACTATATCACCCAGAAAGGAACAGAGAATCAAGTGGACATGGTCTGCCATTTTGTGCTCCATATTACACAGAAAATGTTTAATTTCGATAGTAGGCAAAATTGATTTGAACTTTATTTA
The DNA here is from genome assembly GCF_044657685.1 of Stegodyphus dumicola. Classification (NCBI taxonomy): domain Eukaryota; kingdom Metazoa; phylum Arthropoda; class Arachnida; order Araneae; family Eresidae; genus Stegodyphus; species Stegodyphus dumicola. The sequence goes on along the minus strand of NC_140779.1, from coordinate 119,337,955 downwards.
ATGTCGTGATCGCGTGGGACATAAATGTTCTGGCACTCAGGAAAAAGTTAAACAACTTTTAGCTCTTTAAAGATTTTAATTTAAATCAAAGTTATCCTTTCAACTAAATTTGCCATAATAAGTTTTAAGCAAAATATTAATTTGAGGAAATATTCAGATTTAAATAACTTTTTACCAAATTTCTTCTCGGTATTAAAATTCTGTAATATAGCTATAGACGTTGGAAATAGGTACAGGTATTTTTCCTTTTGGTTATCATTTATCGAAACGAGTGCATGCCTGCATTCATTATATTCCTAGATGCAGAATCTAATAAAGGAAGCAGTTTTAAGTTTCAGAAGGACAACAAAGGGCAGTCTGTAGTAACTTGTATTATCTAATTAAATTCGTTGCTATTTAGTTTTCAGAACAGTTAAAAATCGGAATTCTTTTATAATATAATTTAGGTTTTGCATGGCTCATAAAATCTATGCTTTCTTCAAAAATAATTTTAGTCATATGCAAGGAAGCCACATTTGCGATTTCCGAATTGCGGTTTCTTTGAAATAAGATGAAGAGAAATTTATTTTATAAACCTTTCTTCCTAAAAAAAAATGAATTAAACTTTAACTTCCGCATATTTTTATTAAAATGTGCCGAGTAAACTGCCCCTTCCAAAGCAAAAAACAAATTTTCACATCAAATATCCTACTTTATTACATGCATTTTAACTTGAATTATTTGTCTTTGACTGAAAGAGAGTGGTCTTAAAATCGTTTTGAAGCACCCTGTACAAAGTGAAGTATAATAAATCTATATTTTCATGTTAATATACCATTTGCATAAAATGTGTTAAATACGATTTGCATAAAGCTATTTAAATAATGTAAAAAAATAAAATTTAAAATTCACTTTACTCCAACTTATATTTTCATACCAGACGGAATTTATTTCCAACGCTCACCTTCTTAATGCATTCTTATAATAAATGTGCAATTTCCATTTCCGGTGAAGTGCTTCAGTTTCAGAAATAGCGTCGAAATGCATTAAGTTGTATGATTTGATAGTCAAAATAGAAAGATTCAAAGGACATTTATCATACCTGCCTTCATGGGATAAGGCAGTCCATTTCATCGAAATGTCATTACTGTTTTGAAATACTCACGCAATGCATGCATATTCATATTTTTTTCCATTTAGAATTAAAGTTTATAGAAAAATAAAGATTCAAAATATGATTATAAGCATGTATACAGAACGGCATGCATTTGGGAGATTAAGAATTAAAAAAAAAATATAAATATCTTCGCATTTCTCAGTGATTATTTATCAAATGAAAGAAAGGAATTGAGAAACAATGGTTTGAGTCTTTTTCCAGGTTAATATCGATGTATTCATGAAATGAAATGTGACTTAAAACTGGAGGAAAGAAATCAACATTCCTTTAAATTGAAGATTTTCAGATATTATAACTGTTCTTGAAAGCAATAAAATTCGACTGAAGTTTAATGAAGATGGGAAATAAATTTTATTAGTGCCATGTAAAGTATAATATCATTTGCTTTAATAATAACCAGATTTCATAATATTGAGCAATGAAAAAATTTCTATGGATTTTAGAGTAAATTATTTTAAGTATTGAGGAAACAGCTTAAATATATATTGAACAACATGTAACGTCTAAAAGAGTCTACTTAAATAAAATTGCATACTAATCTTTCCGTCTAACCTTTAGAAGTCAACTATGACGGTGACAATTTATCGCTTCTCTTAGTATTTCCTAGGAGCACAAGATAAAATTCTAAAGGTAAAAGCTAATAGAAAACTTGACTTGTCGTACTATCACTAAAACTTACACAAAACAATTATTTCGATTTTTCTTCAACAACAATTGGTTTTTAGTCTACTAAATGTTGACTGGTTTACAAAATCCAACAAATCTCTACATGAAGTTGCAATTCTCTCGGACTGGACGGAAAAGCACAACTAGCTCCTACATTTAACCAGCGCGACTAACGTCAAGAGTCCATTTTCTGTTCTGATGGAGAGCTCTTATAAACAAGAAACTATACTTACTGTAACAATTTACATACACCTCCGGACGGAACGATTACGTGACGAAACAAGGTGTAAAGGAAAAAAATGAATATAAAACTAATTGTGAGTAAAACGTAAATGAAAAATGACACACACTTATGTGCCGTTTCGTTCAATGACTTTTTAGCATCTCTCTGCTAGATACAAAATTCTTCTCAGAAAGTGCTCTTCAGTTTGTGAGGTTTACCACTGTGTAATTGCAGTCAAAAGTGAGTAACCTTAAGAACTAGTTAGCTAATAATCGCTTAAGTTTGTGTAACAAGAAACAACAAGATGGAAGGGTAACTAACCCTTTATTATTCGAATAAGATTTAACAAAACTCCGCCTTGGAGTGTACAATCAAAGCCGACACTTGGGCCTGAACTTAAGAGACTAAGAAATAAACTAAAACTAGGATTAACTAAAGAAATATAGCCGAAGCTATTAAGATTCTAATCGAGTTGACCCCTTAATTCTATTTGACTACGAAGCTTATCAAGGGCCTGAGTACGGCCTAGCGTAATAACAGCTTTGAGAGAGAGTAGCCAAAAGCAGACGCTCGCGAATCAGAAACTCTGATTCTCTCTAACTCAGCAAGTAGAACTTCGCGGTTTAAATACCGCTCCTCCTCATTAAGTATTCAGAGTGATTCCAAATCTACTTTCTAGCCGGAAGTAGTAAGTTGAAGTTAAGAATTTGACAGGAAAGGAACTTAAAATTTAACTATTAATAAAATTAACATAATCCTTACAAGTTTATTAGAAAAGAAATGGTAAAGTTTACTGTTCGACACACTACAAAAAACGAGCTTATCGCTCTGCAGGGGAACTTCAATTGATCTAAACATAAAAAATTTCGTTTTTATTCGTATGCCTTTTAATGGATATACCAATACAAGTTTAAAGTTCTTCTTCTTCTTCAGCCAAAGCTTGTCTTTGACAACGTAAGGCTGAAATGAACATTTCTCAAGAGGGTCCAATCACTGAGGAAAAAGAAGTAGGAAACGTCTTGGAAAATTTGAAGGTAAGCAGAGAAGAATTTCACAATTATCTATCTGTTGACGCCAATGTTATCACTTCCGAGATACCCGCTTCCCACGAAATTGTAGCTGAAATTCAAGCTAAAGCAGTTGAAAATATAATAAAATTGACGAAGATAATATGACTATAATAAATATAATAAAATTAACGAATGTGATGGATTTCGATCTGAACCGTCCCCAACATACTCAATGGCTTCGGACTGCGCAGAAAAACTTCAAACTGTTTTCGAAATCAGAGATGCCAAATGATTATATTCTCGGGCCATGAGTCTTCTCCGAAGAACACGAGAAAGAGCCAATAAGGCAGTTCAAAGCAAATTAATCAACTTCTTTTGTACTGTAGAAACATAGAAAGTGAATACATTATATATAATATAGTAAGTATATATGAAGTTTTAAGATTTTCTTCTCGAACCGTTTCATACAAGGACTCAGTTACAACGACCAAATATCGCAGTTCCGTCTTTCTTGTTATAAGCGAGTTCCTAACATATATATTTTTTTTATTTTTCATGGTAAAACTTCGAGTTGGCCGTTCGAATTGCTCGTTTTTGAAAAAAAATCATGCAGCGAATATGAAACAAATGTATTGGAATTCCTAATATTCTACTGGGAAGTCTAAATACATCCTTTATTTAAAATATTTTGCAATTTTGCTCTAGAAATTTATATGGTATAAGTGCAATGAAAACGATTCTAAAACAAAAACAAATTATATGTTAGTAGGAGTTAACCCCTGAGTAGTTTGGTAACCTTCTTCTCAGCGAGAGCATAAAATCATCGAGAGCATGAATCCTTTCAGATTTCCTTTTCTTTTTATTTTACGCGATTGAAATCACATAATAGAAGCTGAATAATTCAACACAGTTAAATCCGCAGACTATATTTCATTGCTGAATTTATATCAAAACACCACGATTGTTTTGCCCCGATTGATTTCTTCATCCTAAGTTTATTCTTTATTTTATTTAACCTTACCTTTTTGCTAACTGTTACAAATGTAGAGCTGTTACAAATGTCAACTGTTACAAATGTTGCATAGCATTGTTTGAGTCACGTAGTATCAAGATAAAAAAACACTTCAATGAGTAACGAAAATAGCCCAGGATTTCTAGATAGTATTACACACTGATTGGTTCAAACTTCATGAACTCGAAAACTGAAACTTTCCTCCTAATGTCTAAATAAAATATCTGTTTGGTTATGCTTCTTACGAAAAGCCAGTTTATAGAGTTACTTCCTAAGTGAATTCGATTATTGACATATGAGCCAAATATCTCATTTTCTCTTTTTAAAATCCAGTTTTTTTTATTTATTGAAATACTTTTCTAAAAGTATTTTGTTTCCACATATTTCATTTTATTTTTATGACTAAAAATAGCTAACGTACCCTCTGTACACATACACACACAAAATATGGTACAGTTCAATGTCTCCCGTTCCACTGGGTAGAATGACCAAAAATAATTTACATTTTTTATGTCTTTTTGAGACATGAAAATGAAATTATGTTTAGCGCGGCTTAGGATATATATTAGACTCTACACAAAATCCAACTTTTCTGAAACGACAAACCGATTATTTTTCCGTATTTTACATTTAAATTACGTGTAAATAATAATTTTGGAAAGTTTGGTGAGAAACTTACAAAGAAGTTTAAAAATTTATATTGGCGCACTTTCTTTCGTTTGCGCCAAGAATAAGTCACTTGGCGAAATTCTTTGTTTATGGTAATGTATTCTGCTTTCCTTTTTACGCATTCATTGCATGAGCGGAAAAAAAGGTGCATCGCGTATTTTCAAGTAATTTTAACAAAGACTGTGAACTACATCTGACGTTATTATCGCTTATAATATATATATAAGCCAAATTTCAAAACTCGCCAATTCATGCATATCTCGCTTGGGAAATTCTCAATAAAAAACTCTAATTTTTTGAAGATATGGCTGGAAATACATCTACTTTAGGATGATGTCAAAACGTTAACAGGTTGTAATTCAAAAATGTTTTCGAACGTTTTATAAAAATCACTAAAAAATACAAATTTTAAAAATAGATCAGGAAATAGCTGCGAATTTCATTTGCATTGGACCTAAATTTCAAACTGTAAAAGAAAGAGTTAAATAAACTAAGTAAAAAAGGGATATTAATAAATATATGCCAAATTCAATTAACACAGAGGAACTAACATTTTGAAAGCTAATTGTTTAAAACCAACTCGTGCGATGTTTTACAGAATTTGGTACTTTGGCATAATTTGAGTCGTGAAATCGAAACATGTAAAAAGGATAGGTATGTCTTTTCACAAAAAGTCCGATTTTATGTCGGAATACCTAGCACAATGTTGTATATAAATCTAATATATAGCCTAAGTCGCGCTTCCGAGCAATGAAAAATGCAAATTAAATTTCGCCGATCGGGTCAGTAGAACGAGAGGTATAGAACTGTCCCATTTTTGTGCAAGGTATATATATTCTTCATTCTGTTGGCTGAGTGAACAGTGGAAAAAAATGCATACTCTGCAACCGTAAAGAATTATTGCATTCCACCTCTCATGATTTCGTGCTATAAGTGGTTAACACATTCAGCTAGCGGTTGAATGATCCGTTGTTTGAATCTCAGTGAAGGCACAGTTGACTTTTTACGTTTTTTTTCACTTCAGACTGCTTCATCGTCTCTAGTTTTGGGTTCAAACTAAATTTCCGGTGGACAGTAATTTGTCAGTACCTGAAATTGGTCTACTGGATCTCGCTCTTTTTCCCAATTGCCCTTTGAGTTGGGGGAGAATGGAATCTATTAATACTTATCGCTATTTGTGCACTCAGTTGTAAATGATTAGCACATCCTACCAGAACTTTGGAGATCGGTGGTTTGAAGCACGAAAAAACACAATTCATTTTCTCACTTACCAATTGATTTTCTCATTTATTGAAAAACCCAGTAGTTTCTCCAGAATTTATTAAAAAAATGACAAAATGTTGAAAAGCAAACTGAAATTAATAAATATAACCAAGACGTCATATTCTTTAGCGTGTGAGATTCTTAAATATTTTATTCTTCTCTTTTAAAGCTAACATTACACTGGAGGTATGCGTGATAGTATTATAATAGAAAACCGTATTGCTAAAATGCACTGAGCCCGTAGGGGAAAGAAATTCAAAACAGCCGGAAAACAATACGTCTTTTTACGAATTATTCGCGGCAATCAGCGGAACTTAGAACTTGGAAAAGTTCATAACCACTGTCATAATCAACACTATCTTTAAATAGAATTACATAAACATATAATAGTAGTTGAGAGTGAAAGAGATACGTTTAAATCAAAAGAACTGTGTAAAATAAATACGAGGAAAGTAAACTTTGATTCACAGATTAATTTCCATAAATAAGGTAATAAGTAATTATAAAATTCGTAAACCCTTATAAGGGATAACGGAAGAAAGTAATTTTGTGAATAATTTTATTTAGGATAATACTCGCAATGCCATTTACCGACGATTTAAGAAATTTACTAGAAGCAGTTCAAATAATGGAATAATAATGCATTTGTGAGGGGTGTACCCTCATCAGGATATGACGAGAGGTTTTATCTACCATCGGAAAATTAAAGCAATAATTTTTCAAGTCAAATCTTTAAGGTCCTAGTTCCGAGTTCTTTTATAAAGTAAAAATTAGTTCATTAGTAATAACAGCTTAGCGGAGTAACAGACATTAGAGTTAATCTCAAATCAAAATTTCCAGATTTCTTCAAGAGCAGACTACTACTAAAAAATATTGTTCAAACAGGTATAAACCGTTATTGTTGTTCAGAGTATTCGGGGCTGGTCCCACTCCAGATAAAAATATATAATACTTTCTGTGCCAAGTTAGAGCTGAAGCTGTCATCAGCTCTAACTATCAGCTCTAACTCACTGTCATCACTTATGTGTCATTGTCAGGCGTGAATCGTAGTCGCGCCTTTTTGGTGTTAATACAATTGTAACAGAGCACGTAATCAAAAGACGTGCAGGAGAACGCTCAATTATAGTGTCATTAATGACAAGGCCTATAAATTGTTAACTCACATAAATCCACTGGAGTTTATGGTTCTTGATGTGAGATTGGACTTGACTTTGAATGTGAGAAAAAACTACCTATGCACAACTGCTTTTCGTGCCATCGCTTTGGAAACCATTAACACTCGCTATCCTCCTGATGAGTGGCTTGATATTTACACTGATGGTTCCCTTTTGGATTTCACCCAGTGCGCTAGTGCTGGCATCTTCTGTGATACGTTTCCTTTTGTTGGAGGGTGCTGTACATGTTGGCTCTCATACAACTCATTTTGTCGGTGAAGTCGAGGTCATTCGTTTAGCCCTTCAACAGCTTTCTGCCCGTCTCCCTTCTCTTGATAAGGCTGTAATTTTATCGGACTTGGGTTCTACTCTTCAGGCCTTAGCAAGTAACCTAGCAAAACAAAGTGCCAAGCTGCAGGGAGCTGCTGAGCAGAATTCAGACAAAGGTTGTTTTCCAGTGGTACCATCACATTGTGACCTTTGGAGAAATGAGATAGCAAACCTTTTGGCAAAAAAAGGTACGGATATTCTCCAAAGGTCTACCAGAGACCTATCTCTCCACTCTGCTAAACTTCAAATCAATAGGATTTATAAAAAATCCTTTCGTAATGCTGATATTAGTGCTACTGAAAATAAGTCATGGAGGGTGCTATTAAAAGCCGATTTTGTCTTGGACTCTCCTCGAGCTACTTCTGTGGCTGAGTTTATTCTATTGACTGGGCATGACTGCCTTGGTACTCAATTTTTTTCGTTTTAATTTGACTGCTTCATCTTTATGTGCTTTGTGTGATTCTGAACAAATCGTGGATGCTGCTCATCTGGACTATGCACTTAAGAGTTTGGACTGTATTGTAAAGTTGGAGAGCTCGCTGCATAATGACCTGATGGTCAATGGCCAGGCATTTGATAAATAAAAGTATAAATATCTCATTGTCAAGACGAACGTTTATCGTCTCATCGCGAATACGAACTGTGGCTTCCATATACATTATTAAATTATCTCACATTTACTTAAGAGTAGGTACGAAAAATAAGATTAAAACAGAAACATGTATTTATAAATTAAGGAAGAGCTCTGCTCGACTATTTGTATAGCTGTATCCCATCGTTTTTCGATGGAATCGAAGGATTGGATTCTAATAGTCCCGTTTATACCTTTACTTTCTCACCAGCTTTCTAAAGAACTTTCTTAAAATCAGATTTTTTGTGCCAGTATTCCTTTCCCTCACTTTTTTAGCCCACCTATCTTTCAGTAACCTTTATAACAATAGAGGAGACATTAAAATTTCAAAAAATGACTTAATTAAAACAAATGTATTATATATTAATGAACAACTGGTCATAAATTTCATTTAGAATAAGCTCTTTATTCAAAACATTCTTTATATAATTCAACAGTTTAGACTACAGCAAATTTCTCAAGTGGTAGTATAAAACTACTCACGTTGGAGTATAAATATTCTATAAAACTCACAGAAATTTCATGAAATAGTTCATTAATCTTAGCCTTTTTGAAAAGCAGCTGACAAAGCTCATTGTTGAAGTTATTGATAGCTTTTGTCAAAAAAGTGTCATGATATGACTTTAGCTAAGATTAATAAGTCCACCTATGTAGTTTTCCCTTTATATTGAATGAAAAGATTCAAGTAAATCAGACTGCTGAAAGACCAGATAAAGTTTATAGAATAATCTCGCAATACATCAAACGTTTAAATAGTCATTTGCATCTTTGTTACCTCTTACAAACTAAAAAATCAACTTTCGGGCTAACAAATTATGCTGTCTGGGGGGGGCGGCGGGAAGGGCTTGTGAATGATGGTGCTTAGGGATGAAAGAACTTCATTAATATTCGACTTCTGTCTTTCTGAAAGTGAAAATAATTGCTGTGAAGTCACGGTAGTAACCCGAAGCGTTGTTGAATTAAACTCTTTTATTGTTATCGAACATTTTCCGTTAACGCTGCATAGTTAAGAGGAAATACATTTATTTTTGTCACCTGAACATGTGACTGACTGTATGTTGGTTGATGAAGATGAATTGTTTTGTTAACAGTATTCCTACTTTTTAAATTTTATTCGATAATTTACTTTATCAAATTGTAATATATATTCTTATATTCTGATATTTACTAATATCAATAATTTAACAACCAAAAAGCAAACGAAGAAGCAAAACTAGAAGTTTCAAAACAAATTCTTTTAGTTTTTAATTTTGTTTATTAGCAATAATTTAGTGTGATCATTTATAAGTATAGATACTATTTGTATTATAAGTATAGATACTATTGTATTTAATGAGAAAATCCAGTATGAAATATTTATTAGTAATCTCAATTGTTAACAATGTGTTTTTTATGCGGTATGGTTCCTTGTGTGTTAAAAAATGAAAGCTTTCCCAGTTCATTCATTTTATAACTGAGACTCCTAGGATATATTCGACCAAATTAAGTTATTAAAACACCATGCCACGATCATGTGTCTTAAGACAAAACTCTGGATCTAATTTTTAAGTAGACATGACACTAATGTGCTTGATGACTTTGATGGCTTAGTATGTAGCTTCAGCCTAACAATGCATACGACGAAAAGCTGTGTACAGTATCGTTGTACTCAGATGACAGAGCTCTCAGACTGACACCCGACTAAAGTCTCTTCCTACGTACTTTTCCAAGAGTATCTTCTCTTTATCTTGATATTGCGAATGCTATTTCAAGCCAAAGATAAAAAAGTGAGGGTATTTTATTCTATTTCCGTGCATGCGAATTTAATTAGCTTAATACCAATTTGCTCCAATTAGTCAAGAAAAACTCACTGAATGTGTTTCTCTAAAATGCATTTAGAAATGCAATGTTCACCATGGTCACTTGGGCACATTATGAGATATTTTCTCACCACCAGGATTTGGCGATTGGGTCCCCTAATCCCCAGTAACCCTTTGAAAGATGGAGCATAAGAGGTTGTTGTTGTTGCAAGGGATGAAATCTCAGGCCCCCGGGGGCGAAACAGGGTGAGCCATCGGGCCAACCCGTCAAACAATAACAGAGAACACCGAGCTAGACATGTTCTATCAAATTAACCAATCAAATCAAAAATCCCTATCGCTTCTCTATTTTGATTAATTCTCATCATAATTTCTTCAGCTATGTGTTTGAGTTTCTCACCATTTTCAAAATCCCCATTTATATCAAACTGGTGTCTCTGAACTATGTCTCCAGTAAAACTACAAGATTCAAGGAAGTGGCAATTATTATCTTTTAATTTTTTAAATTTACAATTTTCATTTTCTCGAAGACCACATCTCTTAAATTATGCTGGGAGTCGTCCGTGACCAGTAATATTTCGGTTCATATCTATATTATTAAATATCATTTTCCTTTTAGTAGTTTTCAAATATTTCCTATAAACATTATTTTTTCGAGACGATTACCAATTTTCTTTCCATTCCGCAAATATCTTCTTTTTCATAATTAGTATATGAGGTATTTTCTTCCTTATTTCAGCATAATTTAGTGGTGTAACGGTCGCACATTCGGCGTGTACTCGAGAGGTTCGAGTCCCGTAGAATAAATTGCTCATTTTTCGTGTCTCATGTTTAAAAAAACTAATGCTTCTACATAATAATTCTTTAATATGATTGATAAATCTTATTATATTGTAGTCAGCAAATCAGTTTAAATGTACAATATGCTCCTCGACTCTTTAGTGTCTTATACGAAGAAAAGGAAGTAACATAATCGAGAAAAATTTCGGTTATCATAATTCTACGAAAATATCCATTTCGATCGCTCTAGAGTCCATTCATACAATTTTTTACATTGACATAATAAAGGATATTTTTTCTTTTCTATAGCGGATTGAAAAAGGATTCAGAAGAGATATTTTCGTGACGTCGGTACGTACGTACATAGGTATCTCACATTTTAAAAGCAATTCATCGTAGAACGATGGAATTTTGCATATGGTGTAGAGGCGTTAGGATTTTTTCAAAGCCAGAGAGATGAAAAATTAACAATCGCCTTCGCCGGGAATCGAACCACGGATCTCTGGAATACCGGCCCAGCGTGCTACCGTTACACCACGAAGGTACGCTAGGGAAGTGGGAGAAATACCTTATATACTCTCCTTTTTAAAGGGCGACTAGTGTTTTAGGGGACCTAGTCGCCAAATCCTGTGTGCGCGGAATCATCACACACAACCCTTTTAGTTCGGGCGCCCCTTGTAGAGACATTAGGTTACTTGAAAGCAAAAAAGATGAAAAACATGCAACCTCCTTCGACGGGAATCGAACCACGGACCTCTCAATTACGCGCTGCAAGCCACTACACCACGAAGTCACGCTATGGAAGTGGGAGAAATACCTTATAATGGGACTGCAGTCTCTAGTTGTGCACCTACCTTTTTTATTACAATCGGTCATACCAAAAATGTTATTCTATCTGTCTATATTAAAAGAAATTGGCGTCTCAAGAGATCTATTTGATATAATTAAAAGTTATCTGGAAAATAGAGAACTAATTTTTATGGGCAACTCTAATACAATTAATCTTCATTGTAAAATTGAAAAAGGCTGTCCCCAGGGCTCATGTAGTGCTCCCCTGTTCTGGAGCCTCATAGCAAATAAATTACTACAAGAAAATGTACCTGATACGAATATTACCTGCTATGCTGATGATATTATGGTAACTATTGCAGGAAACTCCCTCGGAAAAATAGAGGCTACTCTTAACCTGCTTGAAAATGTTTTTAAGAAATGGAGTACTGAACAAAATATAGAATTTAATATTGAAAAAACAAATGGTATGTTTTTCCCTCAGGGAGGGAGAAATGTTAGACCCCCCAGATTGAAATATGATCAAAAAAGAATAAAATTTGAGAATACTTTTAAATACCTGGGTGTAGTGATCGATGAAAAGTTTAATTTTATAGAGCATTTTAAGGCAATACAACGAAAGATAGAAAATTTTTTTTATTATTATAAAAATACTTTTACTCCAATCACTCTTTCTGATAAAAGCTTTACCCTGAGATATATTTACAAAAATGTTATTGCACCGAAACTTCTTTATGGTAGTGGCGCATGGGTTGATCGAGAAGGGGAGCTGGACAAGACAAGGCTTAAATTAGACTCATTGCAGAGGACCTGGACACTTGCAATTACAAGCTCATTTAGAACAGTCCCGACAGAAGTTGCGTGCTTACTGGCTGGTGTACCGCCTCTCTCACTACAATTCAAATTTACTTATAACAAATTTTGTCTGAAATATGGTATAAAACAAATAATAATGTATGAAAATAATGCAATTAGCAGCGAGGCATTTTTAGAACATGATCTGACTTCAAGCCATCCTAGCGAATATTACGGTATATCCTACGATAAAGACTATATTTCAGCTGGATTATCAGGTTCTGCGTTCCGCCTTACTTGCTTTGGGAACATTCAAGAACCTGACTCGGAACAGGGAGCTTACTAAAGCTATGTTCAATAAATGTGGTAAGTAACAAGATACATAGGAAGGGTATACGAAACCCTTTATTTTTCACTCTTTACAATGATTTCCGTACTTCGGAATACAGAGACCAACCACTTGTGGTCTGAACGTAAGAATATAAAAATATTAACTAAACTCTAACTTAACTTTGGAATAATAAACAAGGGCCTACGTGGAAGTTTGGCCGTATATTAACAGGAAGCCGTATGTAGTACAGAGAACTGTTAACACTACAATACGTTTAAAATTATCAAGAGGATTAAACCTCTGGCCTGGAAGGCAACCAGCAACCCAGTAAAACTGTTAAGGCAAGCGGCCTGCTTCTACTAACTCCTTCCTCTTCTTGCTTGGCAAAAAGCCACAACTTAAGTACTTGGCGTTCGCCAGAAAAATTTGCATAAATAAGTTAAAGCTTTTAATTCTGGCCGGAAGTAGAAAATAAGAAGTGATAGTAAAGATTTAAAATAAAATAAACGTTAGTAAAACTTAAGATCCTTACATACTTCCCGCCAGAGTTAATTAGTTTGAAATTGAGGTCTAACACGACCTTGTTGAAAACTTTTAGCTCTAGAATCTAACGCGAGGCCAATCTTTTACAAACATTTCTCACTAGAAACTAGAAATTTAAAAAAAAATTATTTTACATTGATCAGATCCATGGACAATTATTTTTCATCTGTACTGCATCTAAACAGGAGCTTTTAGTTGAAATCTGGTTCCTTCCAGAGATCTGGAAGGAAAACTAGTTTAATGAAATGTTACACAATTAAATGGCAAGTCACATGAATATTTATATTTCTGTTAACATTCTTATTTCATTCATGACTTTAGTTTTAATTATCTCTCCCCGTGCTCTCTGACATGTGTTGTAAAAGAAAACACCGAACACGAATGTGTTTATGTACCAGTGTTCAACACTGCCTCCTACAATCAAAACAGTAACGTGTTAAAATTCAACATAACAAGACCTCGTAACACACCCTATCTTCATCTCTAAACCCTGAGGTACTATTCTGAAAATGGCTAACTCTGAAGTGTAGCGTCAGAGAGCCTAACTACATTCATTCAACCTTTAACACATATTCACAATACTTTTCTCTTTTTTTTTTCAGTCACACGAATAAGTTTAAAACTTTTGGCATTACTTTCACTTTTACCATATCACTATATTTTTTAACATTCAAAATAATAGTTCACATTGTACATAAGAACATATTAACATGCCGTTAATTTTACGCAATTTAAAACATACATTAGTAGTACATTGTTAACTTCTATTCTTTTCCAAGCAAGTGCCAATTCTTCTACATTGAAACACTACATTTCAAAAGGCTTTCAGACCAGAACTTCTTTCTTGCCAGAATCTTTTAAATAAAATTTATACAATAACTTTTACAATATTCAAGTATTTACACATTCCTATTATACATCAACTTTAGTTTTAAACGCGAGTAATTGAAAAACATAATACCAAAATCGGTAACAACTCATTTCTCGTCTTTTTGGCGATAAAGGTAGACCTGACATGAGGTAAAACTTCTTGAAATCTGCCACTTGCAGTAAGAATGAAAGATTAACTTAAGTTTGCAAAAAAACATAAAGTTTTACTTATCTTTGTGATATTCGGACATTCTTTTCTCTACCCAGTCCTGGAAGGTAGCGAAGATTCTAGTTTGATTTATCTTCCTTCTTGTGCGGGCTCGCCCTTCAGTTCCTTCCTCTAGGAGCTTTCTTTTCCCTCCAGTTCGGTCACCCTTGAATACCTTCTTTTTCGCCTCTGCCTGTGGTCTTGGCCGTTTGATGGCCGCTGGTCTTGGCGGAACCGGGACACTTCTCTCTCGTTCCTGCTTGGATCTCGTTGCTGGCCGTTCAAATTTTCCTTGTATCTTTTCCTCCGCCGCTGGTGGTCCTTCCGCAGTTCGGCGACATTTGCTGCGTAGAGTCCTGTCCGATGAGTAGATCTTCCGTTTTGGAGCCGGGTTATAGTTGCCGTTATTTCTCCTGGCTCTCTTTGCATTCGTCTGACTTCTCCCTTCTTCATTCTGGGGGTGGTCTTGCGCTCTCTTTTCTGGACGGTGGAACGGCTTCTTTTTCTTGTTACCTTCAATTTTCCAACGGGGAAACTTTCTTTTCAATTGCTCCTGCCTCCTAATGGTACTTGCCTCCCTTGTACTTGTCGTTGTTCCACCTCTGGAGCTTGTGCCTGCCGTGCCGGATCCTGCAAAAGATCTTTAAATATTTGCATTTTATTACGGTCATAGTATGGTTTTATTTGGTCAATGTTTGCGGAGCATGTTTCACCATTCCTGGCTTTTAACACCACTACAGCCTGAGTTATCTTTTCTATGACATATGGTCCTTCAAATCGTGGAAAAAATTTGGCGGTTTTATCTTCTGGTGCTGAAGAAAGTGAATGCTTAATTTTTAATACTTCATCTCCTACTTTATAAGTTACTCCCCGTCGTTTCAAATCATAATAGAGCTTCTGTTTTCTTTGTGCTACTTCAGTGTTCTTTTTTGCTTCTTTAATTAATTTTTTCTATATCACCCATTTTAAATTCTGGGGCTCTTTGTTGAACATAAAATAATTTATCTAACGGCGTTATCATCTTTCTGCCTAAAAATAACTCAGCAGGAGTTTTGCCCGTTGTATCATGTTTTGCGGTCCTAAGAGCGAAAGCAAATTCATTGACATAGTTATCCCAGCTTTTATGAAAATTTTTCACATAACTACGGATAATTTTCACTATATTTCTATTGACCCGTTCCGCTATATATGATTACGGCCGATACGGGACCATTTTTAAATGACGTATGCCCAGTTTTTGGCACATGTCTTCAAATATATTACTTACAAATTGAGGACCATTATCCGATATAACTTTTAGGAGCGCCCCGTATTTTAAAATATATTTATTTAAAATAGAATCAGTAACTAATTTCGCGCAGGCTCGTTTTAAGGGAACAATTTCGGTCCACTTACTAAAATTATCAACCATAACAAGGAGATAGCGACTTTTATTTAACTGACTTTTTGGGAAAGGGCCCAATAAATCGATGCCAATTATTTCATTTGGAAAATCGGATTTAATGCTATTTAGAAACCCGGCCGGGCGGAAATTAATATAATTAACTGCTTGACATGTTGGGCAGGACTGGACATACGCCCTTGTTAACTTTTGCAGTTCAGGAAAATAGACTGCCTCGCGTACGCGTTGGATAGTTTTTCGAATACCAGCATGAGAAGCTAAAGGGCTGTCATGTAACTCCTGCAGGATATTTAATCTAAGACTAGCTGGGATAAAGGTCGAAATTCGTTGTTGGAATTTGTAATTTTTGTATAAAATAATAGACCATCTATTAGTTCGTAATGGGCCGCTCTATTTCTTATCGCCACGATATCTTGGTGGCTAAAATTTTCAGGATCCTTTAAATACTCATAAATGTTTCCAAACTCAGGATCCTTACCCAGTTCGGTTATTACAGTTTCTCGGGAATTTATTGTACATGCTGTGAGCATTGCCACTTTTACAGTATTACCTTCTTCATCTATTTTTATTCTGGATAGGGCATCTGCTACGATATTTCCCTTTCCGGGGGTATGCTTGATTACCAGATTATATTCTTGTAGCTTGAGTGCCCATCTTATTAACCTTGGGGATAAGTTTTTCCCTGAGTACAATCTAGTTACCGCAGCATGAACAGAATACACCGTTATTGGCGCTCTTCCAAAATAGACTCGGAACTTTTGCACTGCTAACAGAATTGCAAGTGCCTCTCTCTCAGTCGCGGAATAATTTCTTTGTGTTTGATTTAAAGTTCGACTAAAAAATGCCACGGGCTGCTGATTTTGCGAAAGTTCCGCTCCTACCGCATAATCCGAAGCATCCGCTGAAATTTCTAATTTCTCATCCTTTTCAGGAAGTTTCAACACAGGGGCTTGCGTTAATGCTTGTTTCAATTTTTCGAAAGCACTATTGGCTTCGGCTGTCCACGAGAATCTTGCCTTTTTCCTTTTTAATTTTAACAATGGTTCAGCAATAGCTGCAGAATCTTTTATAAAGGACCTATAATATGAACAGAGTCCTAGAAAAGAAGAGAGCTTCTTTGCCGTATTTGGCGGCGGATACTTTTGCACAGCGATTATTTTTGATTCGTCTGTCTCGATTCCTTTCTGAGATATTTTGTAACCTAAATATTTTAATTCAGGGGCTGCAAATTTGCACTTTTCGACATTAACTTTTAGACCGGCCTCATTTAATAATGAAAACACCTGTCTTAAATCCTGTACATGTTGGTCCAGATTATCACTAGTAATAATGGTATCGTCTAAATAGATAAATGTGGACTTTCCAAGAACAGGTCTTAGCACCATGTTCATACATCGCTGAAATGTTGCCGGTGCCCCTGAAAGGCCAAACGGCATACGCAGAAATGCATAAGTGCCAGACTTGGTTATAAAAGCAGTCTTAGGCACGTCCTCCGGTCTAATCCCTATTTGAAAATAACCAGTCGTTAAGTCTAAAGTCGTCATATATTTGGTAGACGTTATGTTCCTTAGAATTTCTTCAATAATAGGTAACGGATATACCGGATATTTAGTTATGGAGTTTAATTTACGGTAGTCAATCGCGAAACGCAACCTTTTTGGATGTGTTAATGGATAGTCATTGTTTTTCTTACATAAAACCACTGGGCTAGCATAACTACTTGAGATGGGCGTTATGATCTTTTTACGTAGCATATCGCCAATGTGCCATTCTATAATTTTTTCTTTATTCTTATCATACCGGTATGCTTTGTGGCGAACTGGCATTGAATCTCCGGTGTCGATACTATGGTTAGTAACTTGAATAAATCCTGGAATATCACTAAATAACGAAGCAAATTCACTTACCACTTGTCGGATTCTTTGTTGCTCTTCCTTAGGCAGGTGTTCAAGGTTTATCATTGGCGGTTCCGTTTTTTCTTCTCGAACTGGTTTCATCGTCAGCTTAACGGACGCTTCATTAAAATCCAGCTTTGCTTCTGCCTCTGAAAGAAAATCTATTCCTAAGATAATATGTGATTGCAGATTCTTTACTATAAAAAACATAACCTTTACTTGTGAGTACTTGATACGAATGTATAGCGTTAATTTACCTATGCACTTACATCTTTCTCCTTGCGCAGCTAACACTGTCGTATTATCCGAATTATATATGCGATATTTACGAAATACTTCCTAAAAAAATCTTCTGCCACACAGGAACACTGCGCGCCTGTATCCAGGAGTGCGGTGGCTGGGATATTATTCACCAACACTTCAATCTTCGGAAGAGTCAAATTTTTCACCATTACTGTATTTAATTTGAAGGAAGAGGGGTTTTCTTGGTCTTCGGATTTCCGCACCCTCCCATCAGCAGAAATCCGTTTTAGTTTAAATCTTTTTTTTTTCCATGCTTTCCTTCTTTTTCCACTGGCCTTGAGACTTTTCTCCTGGATTGCTATTGAACTGTCGACGTTCGCCGGTTTTTTTTTTATACTCGAGTTTCCTTGCCCACTGATTCGCTTTGCTTCCGTACCCGTGTGCTTGACTTTGCTGTGGTCTTGGCTCACCCAATTGGTTTCGTTGTTGATATTGGCGTCTTCTTTCAATGTCCGCCGTTCTTCTACTTTCAAACTGGATTGCTAGCTCAAATAACTTTTCCAGTGTAGTCGGATTCCTTAATTCAATAAAGTCTTGTACTTGGGGAAATAACCTCGGCAAAATCACTTGAATTATCTCAGGATCCGGACGGTTTCCATACAAGAGTTTGAAGACGTGAATTTTTCTTAAAATAAAGGTGGAAAGATTTTCGATTCTTTGCTGATATATGTTGAAAAGTTCCGTTTCTAATTTCACACGATCGCTTACGACAGGGAAGGCTTTTACTAAGGCAGTCTTGAAATTTTCGTAAGTATAGGTGGGACTTCCTGCTTGACCCAAGAGACTTCTGCCTATACATTTGAACCAATTAAGCGCTTGGCCCCTCAAAGCGCTGGTAGCTAAGGTAACTTTCTGGAACTCGTGCACGGGATACATCATGAAGTGGTCCTCCAATTTTTCCAAAAAACTGGTTACCGGTGAGTTTCCATTAAATGTTGCTTCTGGTTTCATCGCTGCGCGCATGGTCTGGACGATGTAACCAAATCCTTCCAGGGCGGCAGCTGGCATTTCTGGATGAGCCGCTTCTACAGGCAGCACAGGTTCTTCTTGAAACTCGGCCATGGTTATTCTTCTTCGTCGGGCTCCACTATCAGGTTCTGGGCTCCGCCTTACTTGCTTTGGGAACATTCAAGAACCTGACTCGGAACAGGGAGCTTACTAAAGCTATGTTCAATAAATGTAGGAAGTAGACAAGATACACAGGAAGGGTATACGAAACCCTTTATTTTTCACTCTTTACAATGATTTCCGTACTTCGGAATACAGAGACCAACCACTTGTGGTCTGAACGTAAGAATATAAAAATATTAACTAAACTCTAACTTAACTTTGGAATAATAAACAAGAGCCTACGTGGAAGATTGGCCGTATATTAACAGGAAGCCGTATGTAGTACAGAGAACTGTTAACACTACAATACGTTTAAAATTATCAAGAGGATTAAACCTCTGGCCTGGAAGGCAACCAGCAACCGAGTAAAACTGCTAAGGCAAGTGGCCTGCTTCTACTAACTCCTTTCTCATCTTGCTTGGCAAAACGCCACAACTTAAGTACTTGGCGTTCGCCAGAAAAATTTGCATAAATAAGTTAAAGCTTTTAATTCTGGCCGAAAGTAGAAAATAAGAAGTGATAGTAAAGATTTAAAATAAAATAAACGTTAGTAAAACTTAAGATCCTTACAGGATAAATTGAAATTTATACAGATGGATCATGGTTTGCGGAGAGCATCGGCTGTGCCTTTGTTGTATTTTACCACGGTGTTGAAATTGATTACAAAAAGTTTACTTTAAAACCAAGAAATTCAGTTTATCAAGCAGAATTGTTGGCAATTAAAATGGCTTTATCCTGGATCAAGAAATTATCCGTGGGGTATTACATTAATTTAGACTCGGATGCCTTATCTGCTCTTATGGCGCTCTCGCCCCTTTCAAAAGAATAATATTGTTAATAAAATTAAGCATATATATTTAGAACTACGAAAGAAGTATATTTTGAATTTACATTGGACCAAAGCTCACGGTCATTATGGGAATGAGAGAGCGGATGCTCTAGCAAAGAAGCCTCCCTGGGGGTTGGTACCGAAAAGGTTTTTATTCAAGATTCGAAAAAGAAGACATGTACTATAATATATGACAAGCTTATTAGAGACTGGAATAATTTATGGGATCTCTCTGAAAGAAACAAAAACTATCTAAAATGTTTCAAAATTAGCAAAAAATGGGAATTCTAATAGATGCAGATGTTAATCAAATTCTCACTGCACATGGAAGGTTCCCTGCTTACTTAAAAAGGTTCCACCTCCAGGAAAATGATATATGTAAAGTTTGTAATAAATTCGGCGATTCAAAGCATTTCGTCGAGGACTGTTGCCTGACTGGAAGTGTGAGAGAAAAATATAAATTTGCGAAGTTTGAGGATTTATTTAGTAATTATAAATTGTTTAGAAAATTTGCAAGAGATATTATGCAAACGGTGAATGAAAATAAGAAGAATATTCGTATCGAGATATAACAAAACAGAAAATCTTAAACTAATTGAAAGTAAAACTTATAAAGATTTTAAACTTCAGAAAAAGTCAGAAATGGAAACGACGCATTTATATACTAATTCACCGAGAGTGCTTGGAATGTACTTTTTTTTTTTTTTTTTTTTTTTTTTTTTTTGTTATGCCTTTTTGGCTTGGCGGCCTGCCCCCTCATAGCCATATGATAGGTTTCGATATATATATTGAACCCCTTAAACTGCTAGGTGAGCTCTGTTTTTTTTTTTAAATTTTATGCTGGTAAAGTGTTCATTTTTTGCTTTGAAAGTGATTAATTATTCTGTTTTAGATTTGAATTATATTGTTTCAGATTTATCTCGTTCAAATTTTGTTTCTGTATTTGAATGTGTGTTTATCAACCACAAGAGCTCAGAATATTTTTCTTTCTGTAAATGACGATCATTTTACAACTTAAATTTTAGTACATGTGTGAAACTCTTTCATTAATCGCGAAGTATTTATTACATTTAGGCCGCTGGGAAAGTAAGTAATATCAGAAACAGTAGCGATACTATTAAGATCAGGTTATGTGTAATTTATATTCATAATTGAATTAAAATTTCAAAACTATGTTCAACTTCTTGAAACTTTCAGATTAATCGAGTTTAGGAAACAAATCATAGACGAGATCTTTCGGAAAATATTGATGTTTTAAGCCTATTTTAATAACATTGTAGAGCTCCTCACTTTGTAGATGCTAAGTTACAGTTGAACATGAAGAATCTTAAGAACTACTAAGCGAATAATCGCTTGAGTTTGTGTGACAAGAAACAACAAGAAGGAAGTGTAAATAGCCCTTTATTATTCAGAACTCCGTTTTGGAGTGTACAATAAAAGCCGACACTTGGCCTTGAACTTAATAGGCTAAGAAGTAAACTAAAACTAATCTAAACTAAAGAGATATAACCGAAGCTATCAAGTTTCTAACTGAGTTGCCTCCTTAACGCTAATCGACTGCGAAGCTATCAAAGGCCTAAGTACGGCCGAGCGTAATAATAGCTTACGAGAGAGAAGCCTAAAAAGGCGGAAGCGTGCAGACAGAATACCGGATGACTCTCTCGCTAAGACCGAAGAACTTCGTGGTTTAAATCCCGCTCCTCCTCATTGTGTATTCAGACGTGAATCTAAATCTATGTTTTGGCCGGAAGTCTCAAGTTAAGAATCGACAGGAAAGGAACTTAAAATTTAACTGTAAATAAAATTAATATAATCCTTACAATATTATTCTCCTCTTATTTGAAATTCTTTTTTCACGCTTAACAAAAATGTGCCCATCGCTTATTTGATGACTAAATTCGCTCAACACTCATTTCACTGGTGTAGAAACTAGAACCGCTAATAATAAGCACTGGTTTCGTAACTAAAACCGCTGAACACTCATTTCACAGGTTTAGTAACTAAAATAGCTAATGCTCAATAGTTATCAATAACCAGTGATTGACTGGTTGGTTAAAAATAATTGCTGGTTTATTAACTAAAACCGAAAATAAATTAATCAAATGTGTCAGAAAACAAACGAATTGCTCCTTTTCGGCGGTATACTCACTGCTTATTGTCCAATTCTTTTGTGACTTTCTTTAATTTTTCCTCTCACATATCATTATTTCTTGTTATCCCTTTAAACTGATTAAATTATCAACCAATTTCATCATAGATTTCGGCCTTCTCCATATCACAGAAGTTAACTCGTAGATCCAGGGATCTAGGGATTTTCAAGTCATGCGATGTATATAATACGAGAATTCTTCAACTTTCATAATGTACTCAAAACATTTTAAACAATAATTATTAATAAACTTAAAACAATAATTGTTAATAAAAAGTAAAAGAAAAGTAAATAAATTAAACGTAAAAGACGAACTGTTAATAATAGTTAAATACAGTAAAAGCTTACATATTTACATGTTACCTAAAATAACGTAATAGTATGCTTATATATTCAGATATTAGAAATCATGTGCTGCAGTATATTTATATGCTTATTTAAAACAAATTCGGATCACCTTTTGGGTTTCTTTGTACGATTCTCTTGGTGCTACCTTTTAATTATAGAACCATAGAATTAATCACCTTAAGTCTGTTTTAAATTCTTTGTATTCGTTCGATTGAACTTTAGTTAGGAAGTATAAATGTAATTTTCCTTAGTGAAAAGGTTAATCAATGGGTTTAAAAGTAACCCATTTATTAATTAATAATCAATGGGTCACTAAGAAAAACCCATTTATTAATTAATAATCAATGGGTCACTAAGAAAAACCCATTTATTAATTAATAATCAATGGGTTTTGTCGCTATATGAAGCTGTAGATGAGTCCCAAAAATGAATAATTTCTAAATACCAAAGGTTATATATAGTATTTTCCAAATTCGCCTTAAGGCTAAGAGTTAGGAAATGTTTGATAAGAATTTGTTACTGTAAAATTTAAAATTGTTTTACCACTAGAGAATTGCTAAAGTCTTTTCCATTCCTCATGATAAATTGATTTTGTATGTGCAATAATAAGCCCTGGTATATGAACTCCGGTGTGAAAATTAATACTAAAAAATTTAATATCTCTTATGGATCTGTTAAAGTTACTATTCTTTGAATGATTGAATCTATGGGCTATTAGGCTAGTACTTCTAGCTTTAAACCAGATATTGGCAACTATTCCTCCGCAGCAAATTACTGCAATTGATACATTGGAAAATTAAATTGTGTATGAGAATGAAAAACAAAATAGTAATTTGCAATAGTATAGCAAGTTTATGTTGTTTTTCTTCAGATTTTTCCGGAAAAATCATATACTGCTTTGTTTTCTTTTCTTGATTTTATTACTCGGTTATTGAATTTAACAATGCTATTTAGTAAATAAATAGGCATACTTTCTAGATTAATTACTGGTATGTTTTATTTAACTTTATTACTGACATTTCACCAGATCAGATTCTAGTTTGAAAAAAAGGGTTGTTCGGAATTAAAACATACAACGCAATGACTTATTAAATGTTGAGTTAGGTTAATAGGAAAATTTAAATTTTTGTTACCGTGTCTTTCTTAAAAAAGCATGTAACATATTGTAGCTCAAGACTTGATTGAGATACGAATTGAAAATAAACAGTTCCTTTTCTAACCGTCAACTATGCATCTTCCAGAATCTGCTCGATGTGCTGCCTATTAATCCATTAAGTGCTGATAGACGGATTATCTTTAAAAATTTAATCATTATTTTTGGATGTAGTAGTTTATGATATATTATTTTTCTCGCAAAATGTGAGTTCACATTAAAAATTTATATCTGATGTGGTACTACATAACTTCGTTCCTATGGGTTATTAAATTATACATATTTTTTGCTGAGTTTCATTTAAATGCATTTCCTCGAGCTTCATTAGATATATATTTCTTATTCAATTAATTCAGTTTTTACTTCGCGGGAAGGCAAACATACATAAAATCTCAAAGCATCTTCCTTAAAATTGTGAAATACAAAAAATAAATAAGTAAATAAATAAATAAATAAATAAAATAAAATAAAATAAAACACTAAATACATTTAGAAAGAGTTTAATTTTTGTTCAGTTAAAATTAGAGTTTCTACGCAAAAATAAGCAATTCAGCTAGCAAGCAGAAAGACAGATTTTTCTGTGCACAAAATTGAATGTTTACTTATGGTCCCACTCAGCAAAAAGACACTGAAGTTGGTGCACAAACTGACTTAATTAACTGTTCCACTCAGAGATTCAAATGGAAACAAATGGACGCCTCGTTAGGCTTAGTCGCAATTAAACTTTGATATTGTTGATAATTCTACAACTATTGCATCCAGATTAACTAGAGACAAAAAAATCTTATATATAATTCAAATGGTAATTCTAATTGGCATCACTGAGGAAAAATCTTATATATGCGTTTGTTGCGGAATAATTACAATAAATAGGTAGGAGTATAACTAGATGTTGTAGCAGTCCCATATACAAAATTTCAACGGTCAACGGCTAATCATTTTTGAGTTATGCGAGATACATGTCTGTTTACGTACGTACGTACAGACGTCGCAAAAAAAAGTCCTTTCTAAAATTATTTTAAATGATAACCGAATTTTTTCGCGATTACAATGCTTCCCTTACCTCATACAGAAAATTAATTAATGTACAAAATAAAGCTGTTCAAGAAATTAGAATATTTACTTCCTGATTCTCTGGTTGAATGTAATTTGCCCAACATTTTCCTTAAAGTACATTCTATTTAAATTAATTTGGTTAAGTGATATCTTATTGTGATTACTCTTTTATTGACTTTTCCTTTCTTTTCGAGGGGGCTCTAAAGTAATTGCCATGCTGTGCTTTTTATACCTAAAGCATGCGAAGTAAAACCTATAAGAATTTGATAGCAATTTTTATTTAAATTAACCTCTAAATGATGTAAAGTATTCTTGATATCTCTAAGTTTTAGACTGCTGTGAGGAAGTATATTCGTCTCCTAGGAGATTACTTCTCAGAAGAATTCTTATCTGAACTGTAAATGACATATTAATGAGAAATCTTTTTTATAATCACGAATCGAAGACTTGATTAGCACCAATAGAAAAAAAGAGTTTTCCATCAAAATAGCGATGAAATAAAGACTTCATCGTTCAAGAAATCAAAAGAAATGGAATTTTAATTATTCTTCGGACCTCTTAATTTTAAATAAATTTCTCTCATGAAGGGTTTGTCGATTAGAAAACAGGATGAGATATTCGATTCATTTTATCAGTATTGAAGTTATAAATTTTTATTTCTTAAGTGTTTCAAACATGTCATAATAAATATAAAACTTTTCAGCAAAGCCAGCAAAACTGTCGAACGCAATTGATTTCAAATTTCAGCTGACTCAACTGACTGGGGCTAACAGACAAATTATTTAATTGAAACTGTTTATGATTCAAATTAGTTTGTCAGCCATGGTTACTGCTTTTCATTAATATGTCTCGTTAAGATTTCCGAACTAGATATTTAATATTGTTGCGTGCGTACTGGTTCGTAATAAAATGAATGCACAAGTCCGATGAAAAGTAAATAAAATTTATTCTTATCCCAACAAATAAGAAAAATGCTGAAATTTCTTTAGAGATATTTGTGCAATATCTTACAATAGTTATATTTTAAACTACTAAAACGTTTTACAAAACTCAATTCAAAACAGAGAAAAGTTAGAGAAAGCTAAACCGATCTCGCCGCGAATTCGCTACAGAAAGTAACAACAGTTTTCTAAAAACCTACTACGAAATTGAGATGGTTTCCTCCAGTTTTTATAAGCTTTTTAGTTATGCACGAGCACATTCTCGAATTTTCTCGATATTTCTGGATGAAAAAAGCAATTACGAGATATCTATTTATTAATTGCGCATATACCTATATTTTAACGTTTCCGGCGTAGCTTTCTCTTCAAAGTTTTCGCGCGCAGCATTGCACGGGGAAACGAAACTCTTTAATAACAATTTTATTAAAAATAGCAAACTAATTTAATACAAAAACCGTAACAATATTTAACAGAAAACGAACTATTACGAACTCTGGAAAATCCGCTCAAGTGGGTTAGATTTTTTTCCAATGCTAAGGTACTTTATATGAGCAAAATAACGTAATAAAATACATAAAAGAACAAAGAAGAAAAAGCCATTTCGCACCCTCACAAACCAATATCACTCTCAGATTTTCCATGAATTGCAACATACCGCATAAAATGGTCTTTATCCAAAATACCATTGCTGCACAGTGGGCAAATTGGGCTTGGTAGCAGTAGTAGCAACGGAGGACGTGGGCACCATCTGTCTACCATTCCGGTTAATCGCTTCTGCCCAAGTCCGCCCTTGTCTAGTATTTATTAATAATTCTTAAATTTTTACATAGCCAAATATTGTGGCTGATTAAAAATTCTATACAATAAGTCTATACAATAAGTGTATTCACATTAATAAGATAATGTGATTATGTTAATTATCACATGAATGTGTTATATTGGGCTTGGTAGGACGCCACCAAGCAGTCGTGTCTAGTAGTATGACTCAAACATAGAAATGCCTTATTGCAATCTGGCGTTAGAGATTCTCTCTCTTTGAATTTAGAATTTTATCACTATTTAAAACTCCTCTCATTTACATAATCGACGGAATAGGTGAAACAGTAGGAATATCGAACAAATGTTATGTAAGTATTTCGCTTTTTTTAAACAAAAATGCCCTCCATATTTACCATCTAATAAAACCAGATCTTCCTAAAGCTAATGTCCGTTATCCTTATTTCAGTCTTAATAACCTATAAGGAATCCATAATAAAGGGTTGTAAATTTAGCTGCTCATTAAAATGCCCGAAAGCGACATATTTTCGTGAAGCACAATAAAAAAATCCTCTTATTATTACCAATCTCACTTGTCTGACAAAGTTCAGAAAAGGCCCACGACATTCATGGTGACAAGGTGTCGAATGCGCCTATTCGTTGGCAAAAGCCTTGAGTACCACATAGTTTGGTACCCGACTTTAGCACATTTTCACGCCTACTTTTTTAAGATTTAAACAATATCTAATCTCTGCACGGCTCTCTGAACAGTATGTATGCTGAACCTATACAGTCGAAAACATTGCGGCAAAAACATAGTGGACGAAAACGTCGCAGAGAACACAAAGGCGAAAACGTCGTGGTACTAAACATCGTGGGATAAAAGAAAGCAAAGAGAAAACATCACAGATCTAAAATATCTTTCCAGAATAAGCGGAAATAAATTAAGATATAATTAATCAAGATACTACCAAAAAATTATCAGATTAGCAAATGTGACAGAAAATAATTTGCTAATTAATTAAGCTATTTTTATAGAGGTAACCTCACGCAGTTATTTATCTTTCTTTTTGTAAGTGTTTTTAGACTGTATTTTTCGTGAAACATTATGAGTAAAACTTTATAAAAGATTAATTTATTAATGACATTTCTTAATTAACTATGTAAATTTAAAAGTTTCTTAAGTACTATAATTTGCATTGATTTTCTATTCATTTCTAATTTTTAAAAGCTTAAGTTTCCTTCTTACTTTTTCAGCAAAAATTTATTAGTTCATTCAAAGATATGAAATACAAAAGTAAAAATATACCTCTTGCGTTCCCAAATCACTATGCGAAAGAGGATTTACAGCATTTAAAACCTGAAAAACGCATGCGTGTGATATTTTCGTCATGCGATGGTTTTTAGTTACTTTATTTTTTACCACGATATTTTCGACGACGATGTTTTTTAAACTGCGAAGTTTTTGAACCGCTTTATTTTCTACCACGATATTTTGTACCGCGGTGTTTTAAAACTGCTATGTTTACTCTTTGCTTTCTTTTCTCCCACTATGTTTTGTACCACGACGTTTTCACCTTGTGTTGTTTTCTCCGCTCCGTTTCTTTCCGCGATGTTTTTGCGGTGGTATTTTCGGTGAATACCTTCTAAACATATTTTAGATAAATTTCGTTTTGATTAATTTCTCTTTGGCTTACGTTTCTAAGCCTTCTAAATGTGTATCTAAGTCATTTTTATTATATTTAGAAGCATCATCTCCTACTGAACTTTCATCTCTAGAAGAATACTAAATCAGAAGTCAAACAACAAAAATCAGCGTTATATTTTCAAAATTTTCACAGGACTAGTTTCGATGGTTTTACCGAACCACCACCCTCAGCTGCAAAACCGCAAATGAACAAGATAGGAAATAATGGTTAGATAATATAAGAAAGCCCGGACAAGAATGAGCAAGTGGCGCCATCTGTTGATGAAACCAGAACTAAAATATAATTTCTTTAAAGGCCGAAGGTAAAGATGGATTGGAATTAGGATAGTTAACTAGAAAAGAAAATTTTTTTGAATGTGAAATGCCTCTAGAAAATCCAGTTCTCCAATGGAAGATGTTTTATGAATAATTTTCGCAGTAGAAAAATTGAAAGTGTGATTTTCGGACCAACAATGTTGAGCAACAGAAGACTTCTGTGTTTCCTTTTTTCTAACATATGCCTCATGTTCCTTGACGCGAAATTTTAAAGCTCTCTTAGTTTGGCCAATGTAAATTAAACCACACTGGCAAGGAATCCTGTAAATACCCCAGGAATTCATATCCGGAATGGGGTCCTTGAGTATGGAACTCGGAATTTCATTGATGGGAGAATAAACAACCCGAAAGTTAAGTTTCTGTAAAATATGTGCAACTTTATAGCTAATTGATGGAAAGAAGGGAATGACAACAGAATTTTTATAATCTCCTAAAACAAGAGTGCGCCTTTTAGTGTGCTCAGATAAGAATTTTTTAACTGCTTGATTAATAATGTTGGGTGAAAAGCCCCTGTCAATAGCTATTGCTTTTAAATAATTTAGTTCTTCACCAAGGGATAGTTTGGAGGAGCAAACTTGAAGAGCACGGAAAACATAGGAATAAAATGAAGCTAAATTTTGTTTAGTCAGATGACATGATTTAAAAGATGGTTTAAAGTGAAGGCAAACCGATGAAGGTTTACGGTAAATCGTAGTACTGAAGTTGGATGTGACCAGAATGTGGAGAAACGGAAGAGAATTGCAAGTCTCAAGTTCAAAAGTGAACTGAATAGTAGGATAAATAGAACTCATTGTTGAAAGAACTTTATTTAAATCATCTTTATTACTTTCAAACAGGGTAAAAGTATCGTCTACGTAACGGAACCATGCCAGGAAGTTTAAAGTTTCAAACAATTTTGATTCATAATAATGTATGTAGATATCAGCCAGGATGGAACTGAGGGGGCTTCCCATGGCTAATCCCTCAGTTTGCTTGTAATATTTATTTTGGAAAACAAAATGTGTCTGTTTCAAACAGAGTTGAGTGAGAGAAATTAGCTCATGAATTTCGATGCAAGAGAAATGAAATTCGCGAAGTCTAGTTTCTAGACATCTTAATGCACCTTCCACTGGAACATTGGTGAATAATGATTTTACATAAAAAAAAAAAAAAAAAAAAAAAAAAAAATGAGTAAATTTCGAGGAGAAAAGTTTTTAACCTTTTTTACAAACTCTATTGAATTTTTATGGTGTAAATGTTATTGTCTAATAGAGTTTAAAATCTAGAAACTAAATATTTAGCTAATGAATACGAGGCATTACCTAAATTTGATACAACAGGGCGGAAAGAAATACCACTTTTATGAATTTTGGGAATTTTGTTGTTTGACTTCAGATTTAGTATTTGTTCGGCGTGTTATTGTGTCTTAACCCTAGAAGAATATTGAAATATTTTTAGAAATATGTGAATCTTCAAATTAACGCGTTTCTCCAAATGAAAGACAGAATTTTAGATGACTTGACGAACCTTTCCTGAATACATGATCCGTAGGCCAACAATATTTGCTTTGAAACTCAATTGTGGATACGGTTATTTTTTGGCACAAAATTGTAGGCAATTTCTGTCTTACGGAGGTGAATTCGGAAATTAATCTATTGTCTATTAATCTAATTAATGTTTAAGAACAGTAATAAAACAAATTGTATTTTTCTGTTGAGATCCAAGATTGAAAGTTTTGTTTACCTACAAGATTGATTATTTTGCTGAGTACCCAATAGTCGGCAAAGAGAGAAAAAGAAGCAAAAGTAAATTTAAAGAAACTGAAACCCTCATCTATTTAATGCTTTAAGGACTTAAAGAATTTTCTGAGAAATGTCGAGAAACGAAGGAAGAAGTCGCACAATGGAAGGAGTCTAGACATTTTCTCCAATTCTCTAAAAGATTTCACTTGTTTAGAAAGAGCGGAATAAATTTAATTCTTCTATAAACACAACGATAGAGTTCAAACATAAAAAACTGCCTTAATTTAGGAATTTTTTGTTTTAATTTCTAGAAAAGCAATTAAAATCAAATTGCAATTTCGAATCATTAGTATTTCTTCAAAGAAATGCATGTATCTTAAAATAGCTTTATGTTTTAAGGCTTTACTTTATGTTATATAGTATGTTTACTTTATGTTATACTTTATGTTAAATAGCTTTATGTTTTGTCACTTCTTTTGATGTATAGCTTTTCTATGAAGGAAATTTATCAAGATTTTCATAGATACAGTGTTCAGGGCTCGTTTTCATTGATTTCCTCATGTGTAATGTGAATACGGCTCAGTTTCTCTTAGAAAGGTCCTACACAAAGCATCCCTTCTCTTAGATAGATAGCCTTTATGAGCTTTGCCCCATCCACTAAACATAACATAAATTCACCTTGAATTTCGTCTGTAATTAATTAGAATACGAATCAACTGTAATCCAAAATAATTGTATAAATTTTGGAATGAAAGATAACTGGAATCGCTTTTTAGGAAACTGAAGCTAAAATTAAAATTAATATTTCTGAAACGGAAGACTAAACGGAGCTTTCATAACTAGTACTCTGTGTTTAACATTTTATAGATATCAAATAGTTTGAACTGGTATCTTTAAGACAATTAAAGTTCCCATTTCAAAAATATGACATATACATATTCTTAAGTATCAGTTCGTAGAATATTTTCATCCGGCCTTTTTCTGTTTTTACGATATTTAAGAAATATGTTTTCAGAGTTGCTGATCACGGTAGAAGCCTTCGAAAATTAATACATCATCCGCATGGTTACAGATTGTAACAAAAAGAAATAACAAGCGCAAGAAGAATTTTACTTCTATAGCTCATATTTTGACATTACTTAGAAACCTTTTATTTAAAAGCAAGAATGTTTGATTTGGTTTAGTTTGGTTCATTTGATCATAACAAAGAACGCGAGGGCTATCTGCCTAACAAAAGAGATGCCTTCGTGCAAAACGTTTTGAGCGAATCTGGCTCGTATGCACAAAGCAAGAAGAAAGCTTAAGAATTCGAAATGTGGAGATTAAAATATGTTGATACTATGTGTAGCAGTTGTTAAAATTTCAGACTTATATACATCATCCTCTTTCTAATATTTCTTCATGAAAATCTGTTAATGCGTCTGTATAAAAAAAATTAATTAAATGACATATTTTTTTAGTTAGCAACATACATTTAAAATTTTAAATTTAAAAATAGAAAAAATACAGAAGTTGAGTTGTTTGAGTGCTGTTTAGTAGAACTGGAAAATTGTATTAAGAATAATAGCGCGTAAATTAATATTGTTCAAAATTGTAAAAAAATGGAAAAATTAAAGCATTATAAAACATGCAAAAACATTTCTATTGTTAAACTAACGGCAAAACTTAAAATTATTAAAATAAAAAGAAATTTTCTAGCTTTTAAATTTTAATTAATATTTTCATTTCAATTTAATTTATGATTTTATTTTATTCTATACAACATGTTCTTCAGGAGATTTGTATACGGAGAGACGCAAAAGAATATGTAGGTACAAGCATTCTAAATTTCTTTGTTAAAATTTTCTTCATTCTAGAACTGCAGAAGTTCTTTTAACTTAACATTTCTTCACAATAATTTTCACTAAATTCAAATAACGTAAGCTAATGCATTAAGCAGTTGTTTCGAGTAGCATTTTTTTCTTTGTAAATCCTTGAATTTTTCTAACAGTTAATATTGCGCATGGTTTTGTTCCCTCCTCCCAATGCAAAGAACAAGAAAATTCTGTCAAAAGTTATATGAAACAAAATGAAGCTAAAATATGTAAGAGAAGTATTTGGAAGAAGAAAATGGACTCATACAAGAACCATGTTTCGAATGGCAGTCACGGAGCATCCCAGAATTGCATTAACATGCGCCCCCCACCATAAAGAGGTCAAGAGGCTGACCGAAACTGACTTGAAGAATAATGGCGAAGTTGAGGAGTACAAAGCTGGATGGCGTGACAAGCTATTCCGCAGGGGGTGAAGCACAAGACTGAAAGCCTACTGCGTCATCTCGGAGTGAAAAGAATAATGATGATGATGATAAAATGGCTGTCATTTTATTTCTAATCACCATTAGAAATTTCTGATTGTTTTTTAAATATATATTATTCTACATTCATGTTTCTTCGTTTTTCCTTCAATCTTTTCATCCGCTGCGCAATTTCTGTGCACTAATTTTTATTTTTTGACCGATTGTAGATCCTAATTTTTCTTTGAATTCAAATATTTAATAGAGCTTTGCTTCAAGTTCTTCAGTTTTTTAATGTTACGCAATTGCTGTAGTGCTAATCTTGTTTCTGAAATTTCCTTATGATTATCACTAAATACTGTTATTGAGAATAGAGGATGTCCATAAATTTCCTTTCCATTTCTCACTGCTTTCTATACAGACTTCATCGCTGTTAACTCTTCTCTTTACTCTCTAAATTTATTTTATGTTTCCTCTGCTGTAATCAGAGCGGGATTACTTCTTCTAGATATACGACTAAAACAGGAGAGAAAAAGAGCGAAGCTGCTTCTTCTCTGCCAAGAAGTACAATATAACGGTCATATCTATGGCAAAGATAAGAATCTGTGACAGAAAAATCTGTGACAGTCTCGAATATTCATCTCGCAGAAAAAGGCATGGGCTTAGGAGTATGTACAAAAAAAGCAAATATTACCGCACCACTTCCCGTAATCTACGTAGAAGACTGCAAACCTGTTATCAGTATAAGATGCTCCTACGTTCACGTAGACTACGCAAAGATCTTTGGTATGTGGAAAAGCTACTTCTCTGAACATAATAGTGACTTTCAGGCGGAAGCCATGGCAATAGAGCAAAAATCGCCTATACTATAAAAATGTATTTTTTCATACAGGCAGACTATCTGTACTGCACATTATCTATAACCCTCGTCATACGTCATCACTTATCACAAACATCCAGAGACAACTAAAATATAACGCAACTTTCTTTATCAGTCTCCGCTAGGTCAAGATCACGTTGGATTTGAGGGCAGTGAGTTAGCGGGTGCAAAAGCCAAAGAGGCAGCAAAAAACTGCAATGCATTCCAGAACATCTTGCCAACACCAATTTCCTATCTAAAAACACAAATTTCAACGGCAGATGTTCATAGATGTTCATCATTAATGAAGCACCAGCGAGTGGTGGAAGAAGAACTTAAAACTACATTCCTAGAGTAACCACGTCTTGATTCTACTTAGTTCCGCAACTTACTCGCTACATCAATGACCATAGTTCTTTCCTTTCTTACTACTTCAGGTTTGCAACCGCATGCACAGATATATATATATATGGATAATAGTGTTACCCAGATCATTATGTCACCACCTGCTCGCTTAGTGCCCATAACTGATCTCAATGCACACAAGTTATATCCTCAGAACTCCGCGGCTATGGCGACGGTTATGCAACACAATCAACATTCTAAAGCCATCAGGGCAAGACACTGTTGTCATTGCGTAGTAGCAATAGTACAACTTCCCTGCTGTATAGTCAATATTCACCCGGACTATAATTACACTATCTTCAACAGTAGATCAGTTGCGTTCTCTTCTGTATTATGTGTACATACGCGTCCATAATTTTTGTTCTGTGTACATATTATATGTGATAGTCCTCTGTCTCCTTAAGTGACATGCATATTTTTATGTACTATTTGTAATTAAGAACTCCAGTTTATTTCACCTTTTCGAATTCGCTTTGCTTCCATAAAATGTCATTTGTCAGATACCTAGTACCTGCGTAATACTTCATCTTTAATATTTACCGGCATCATAATTTTAATTAAATTACAGTATTATAATTTCACTAAGCTTATCGGGTTTTATGGACCTGTGGCATATATGTATTTCGATGTGACAGTTCAAATTACTTGCACCTACATAAACTACCATTAGCATTATTTCGAAGTTATTATGTCTTATGATCAACACTTTGTCATAGAAGAGTATTGAGTTGCTTCGCCTATGCGTGTTTTATGCGCTCATGTGTGATATAAGTGTTTTATTTACTTTATATATGTGCTTCAATAATTGTATTCCTTTATATGTGATTTCTGTGTTTATATGCGGTTAATGTATTTATAAGTGTTGATGCATATATATGTATCATTTGTGTTTAAATGTCACGTCAGTATCATTAAGCATTTCTCCGAATTTTCAAATGTAATAGAACCAACAGCCCTTATTTTTTAATGCAACCAAATAATATTTAAAATGAACTCCAGATGAGACGTCTAGTGCTCTCAAGCGAGATACCAACTCTACAGAATAACTTTTTACCACTGTTAGCCACCAAGTGTCCACGTCTTCTATCATCTGATGTTTAAAAAACTTTCTATGAGTTTACGTTGGCACAACATTAAGCCTTTGTCCCGAGAAACTTCAGTTTCAGGCTCGCTATGAAGTTGTCTATATACGTATTTTCCTGAAAGTACAGTTATTCAAAGAATTCAACAACATAGCTTTTAATCGTCTAAATTTTGAATATATTGAAAACCCAGAAGCTGAAATATACTATATATATACCCAGAAGCTGAAATACCAGAAGCAGTTTGTGAAGTAATCGTAATAAAATTAAATATATTCTGAAATAAAATGTTTTCCTATATGTATCTATAGGGAAATCACATTAAAAATCTAAAACGTTTTATTTAAATAAAAAGAGTATACGCAATTAATTCTTTAAACAGAATTAATTATAACGCTGCTTTTCCAAAATAATCTCAGTAATAGTTAAAAGTGAATTTATGAAGTGGCGCAAGTCTCATTCGAGAGCGGGCCCTGCATTCCAAAGTGACTCATCATCATAAATTATTTTTTTAAATAACATACATATGGTGCCTGCAAAGACGAGAGGCTCTCAAAAGATTAAGTGAGATATATCCCTACTGCCCAAAACCGACAATACCAATATAAACTTCAAAATACTAACTTTTATAGCAAACACCCACCAGATGATTGTTTTAGTAATAACGATAAACGAATTTTAAAACTCCTGTACTACTTTTGAATAGAATTCTTCAAGTAATTCAATTCACGCAAATAAAGAAAACACACATGTGCGTAAATTGAAATTGCTTAAAGCAATAATAGAATGAAACATAAGTAAGTTAAAAGAACAGCATCTAAAATATTGGAAAATTTTCTATAATTTATCGGTAAAAATGCTTTAAACAAAATTGCTCTTATAAATCTGTAGAACTATGAGTAACTTCTAGTTCTTCTAAAATGCAGTAAATGGGTTCTAAGCTCATAAATCTAAAATCAGATTATTAGGGGGAGACTAGTAAACATAAAATTATAAGTAATTGGGCTGTTATAAATGATAAACAGCTATAATATTTTATATAAAACTATAAGCAGCCCGTAAGTAAATATAAAATAATTGCATTAGATCAGCGGTTTTCAAACTTTTGACTAACGCGTGCCATCTGAACAAAAATTGAAAACCTTCAGTACCACTGCTACAAAGTGCTACTACCACCACCACTCTTGAACAAGGCTCAAATCGCATAAATTTACGAGTGTTAGAGAAAGAAACTCAATCAGGATGTTGGGGTTTTAATTTTTGAATTTAATGGTTAAGAGTACTTTGCTTCTTTGCGTACCACCGTTTGAGAACTCCTGCATTAGACGTTTTGTTTAGAGGTTATGACAGAATATGGATGAAACTTCTGAAAAAAAAGGAGCAAATTTTTTGCAATAAAGAAAGCTAATATTGAAGAGTATAATACATTTCTTTGAAAAAAAAATGTATTTGTCAATATATTGCAGATTTTAGAATAAATAAGTTAAAATTTTTATCGAAGCATTTACAAGCCTGAAAATTTAAAGCCAGTTTTGAATCACTTTAGTTCGATGTATGGAAAAATAATTTACGTCCTGTTCGACCCGCTTAGCTAATAAACATGATATTAAACTTTCAGTGCTTTTCCGATCTGTGTAAATAAAATCTTAACTGTATATAACCATAAAATTATTTATGGAAAAAAAAACATAAAAGGAAAGTAAATGAATAACTGAAAGATCGTTAGAGAGTTGTCTAATGACTTTATTTCAACTTTATGGACACAATGCGTACGACTCTTCCATTTCAAAGTCCATAGCTTTTTATTACCATCTCATTTTATAAATATACTTATGAAAGAGTAAGCATCATTAAGCTGCAAAATATCTGTAAAACTGTTGCAAAGTACGTGATCTTCCTTCAGGAGCAAAAGTAAATTTACTTTCAGAAGATGAGGCAATTTATTTGATGTTCTCGAAATGCATATAACATTTCCTAACCTAAGGTTAGGTTTTTATTATTTTTTAACCGTTTCATCTATACACTGTTATTTCCAAATAGGCAATTCAAGGCCATTTATGCCTTCAAATCATGCCTCAAGGTGATAGTTATTTCGGAAAAAAATTCCAATCTTCTAATTGGCTAAAACATCCTAATTCTTTTTGTGTGGTGATGTCCACACACATTATGATTGCAAATAAGGAGAGTGTCGCCAATATTTTGAAAAGCCCATTCTAAAGTAACAAACTATACTGTTCAAGAAAGATTGTTTCATTGAAAAAAGTACGTTTAATAAAGAAAAATATTTGAGAATTACGCTACGACTTTAGTAACACAGGGTTATTATTCTAGAAGAAGTATGCAATTTTAATATCTTAGAAAGAAAGTACACAGAAAAATACCTCGGTGGAAAAGAAAGGTGTATTGCATGGAGTATGTTCTCAGCCCTAGTTTTCAGAACTGTTAAGCAAGAAATCAATGAATATCACATATTTCAGGAAAGAAAATTATCACATTTTCTGTACAAAAGGTGTTTTATGCTTATAATTCAGAAAAATGGTGTCTACCCGGATTCAGAATGAGTTTCCAAAGAAGAAAAACTCCTTAGTAGGAAGGTTGTCCACATAAGAAATAAAAATTTGTGAATTATTCGTGCAAAGCGATCTGTCCTGGGGGAATTTACTTGTTTGAAATAAACTTTTAACAGATTCAGGTCATCTTTTAATTGAGTTCAAAGAAGCCAGTGATAAGGTATTTTCTCCTCCTTCCTGCATGCCTTCGTGATGTACCGGTAGCACACTCGGCGCGTATTCGAGAACTCCAGGTTCGAGTCCCAGCGAGGGCATTGCGCATTTTTCATGTCTGCTGCTTCAAACAATATTAATGACTCTGCACAATGACGAGTGAGCGTCTTTAATTTCCATTTCCACAGCACATGTTTTACATAAAAGCAATTGAAATTGATTTCATGCAAACTGGAATTATCTAAATGAACCTGACAAGACAAAATAGATTTTTTGGGTTTCAGATGTATTCACGTTGTCTTCTTGTCATCTAAAAAGTCTCCTAAAAAGAATCGTTATCTCCCCTAAAAGTAATTCTACAGTACGACGATGGTAAATAGAACGGGATCTAGGAGAGACCCGGAGGACGCACTTTCATTCCTAAAATCAGCACAAATAGACACATAGCCATCTCATAACTAACTTGTTTTATTACGGGACATGGATATTTTCTAACCTATTTTCACCACTTTTGCATCTCAAATACAATAACTGTGTCTGCGGATTAGAAGACTCGCCTTATCAGGACTTGTACTTCTTTTGATTTGCTTCGGGAACATTGCGTGTCCTGAATAGGAACAAGGAGCTTACTCAAGCTATGTTCAAATATGTGTGGAATGGAAGACACAGGCAAGAAGGGTTAACTTTACCCTTTATTGTCCACGATATTACAGGTGCTCCCGCACTTCGGGATACAAAGACCAACCACCTGTGGTCTGAACTTTAAAAAACTACTAACTAAAATTTTAAATAAGAGCTATCTTTGAATTAGTTTACACAAATGCCTAACACTAAGACTGACCTTTTTAAATGGTTACGTATGTAGTACGCAAACTGCCGAAACTACAATACTTTTAAAATATCAAGAGGACTAAACCTCTGGCCGTAAAGGCGGACAGCAGCTGATTGAAAACTCGTGCGGAATACAGTGGCAAGGCGACTCACTTTCCCTCTCTCTCGAACTCTTGGCAAAAAGCCACAACTTAAATACTTGGGATTTAGCAAGTACAATTTGCATAAACAAGTTAACGCATTTAATTCTGGCCGGAAGTAGAAAAAAAGAAAAAATAGTAAAGTTTTTAAATAAAATAAACGTTAGTAAAACTTAAGATCATTACAACCTCACCATTATACATTTTAGTTTCACTTACAACTACGACTCATTTACTTTAACCCACTTCCTGTAACTCTTTTAAGAAATTCATTCATCACTTAAGAATATCTGCAGAGTAATCAACACCATTTCAGTTGTGGGCAAGATGTTTGTCAAGCACAACGAATACAATATAGCCAAACATTCCAGGAGTGATAATTAAAATAAAACAAGTGCTAAAGAAGTAACTAAAGAGCTACAATTTTATTTAAGCTTATAATAATTATAACGTATGCACTTCAAACATTATTTTACTTATAAATGTATAGGTGAAAGACACATTGACATCAAAAATTTTTAATGGATTTGTGTTTAATCTTAGGACTTAAGGTAATTTTTTTAATTTAGTGATTATAGATTTATAATTTATGTTTACTTATTTTTAATTTAGTTTGATTAGTGTTATTTTGCATGTTATGCTCTAAAATTGCATGTTTATTTAGAAAATATTCATTGTGTACTGGGAAAAGATCTGTAATGTATTATTTATGTACTATCGCCCTTGTCGGGCCAAAGAAAGATTATTTTTATTGCAATAAACTCCTGATAGAAGAGTGGAGATAATTTTTGCGAACCTTTGGTAGCCATCAGGTGCTTCCATTCTCCGTCACTTGTCACCTCTCTTCTTGTCAACTGATTCACGATGATCGTCTATAGTTAGATCTTATTCCTGTAACTGTTAATAAAGTTTTCCAGGTGTAATATTTATACAGATAACGAGGAAAAGGACATTTTCACGTTTCCAAAACTAACCTGTTCTTTTCGCGTTAGAAAATATTAAATATTTCCACTGTTGTCAATAAATTAAATAGAAATGCTATTAAGAAGATAAATAAGCGAAAATAAAACGATGAAAATGAATCATTTCAGAGTAACTAAATGTGAATAATTGAACTATAAATATTTTTAATTTCCTTTCGTAATAAGAAGATATCTTAAGATATTTAATATTTAAATGTAAGTTCCTGTCCACCTGCATTCAGCTTTTACTCCAAATTGCCACCTGATTATGTTTAATTTTTGTTAAAATCATAACTAAGACCCAACGTAAGTAATTCTAATTTCCAAAGATATCACAAAGATCCCCTTTATCATGCTTTTGATTTTTTATCAGTATTTTTTAAATACATCGCTTTCCTACACAATTTTTTCAAGCACGTGAGCACATTATAATGATCTTAATTTTTAATTCGAGCAGTGCATTACAAATGCACTATTTTTATGATTACTGGCTTTGTGAATCTTAAAATAGAAGTATGAGAAAATAACGTGTATCTTAAATAGATTGATAAACGCTCTGTTGTCTTCAAACCTCGAGAAGTTTCATTGAGAAAATAAGGAAGGGCTATTAGATTTATTTTCCAAGCTATTAAAATTTGTGCATGTCTGTCTGTTTGTTTGTTTGTAACACTATCTCCTCCGGAATGGCGAGAGTTGAGTTTCGAGAGAGAATTCCAAAACTTCGTGGGAAGCCATTTTGACCATTATCGTCTTCGGATTTCGCCAGCCAAGGTATTAATTAAAAACTCCGAAAATGTTATATTGGCAGAAAAACATTATTTACGAAATTGATTTTTGAAGGTTGTTGCGAGATATTAATTAAAAACTCTGAAAACATTAATTTGGCAACAAAACATTTATTTACGAATTAGTTGTTTGCTTGAAAAGCCTGCTCGTCTGACGGGGTTACCGCAATTTTATTTATAATTTTCTTCTATAAGGGTTTAACTGTTATGATTTCCTTTCTTAGCATTTAAAAAATTAAAAACTGCATGCGAAGGATCATATTCTACTATGTATATAAATATTTGCAATTACATTCAGGAAGTAAATAGGAATATAAGTTTTGGAGTAAATACAACTGGAAGTACACATAGTGAGCAGAAAATTTAAAATGGGATTCCAAATAATTTGATGTTAATTTAAAGTTAATTTCTTACAGAAGACACAGTTATGCATAGTGTTAATAAATATTTGACTTCTTTAAACCATTAATTTAAAGTAGAATAAATATTAACAGCTATTTTCTTCGCAAAATTATAATTTTCATGATTTTAATTACGATTATGCTAAATTAAAGTATTTCTTTTAATTTTAATATCAGGTCTATTAAAATCGTGATGCTTTCTCTAATGTTTAAGTATATTAATCGTCTCCTTTTCGGAAAAATTTGCATTATATTTTTCAAGTTATTCCTTTATTATCTGGTAACTCGAATTTTTATTTCCTGTTGCTGAACTGATTATATTCTAAATTCAAAGAATTTATTTGTTAGTAAGAGTAAGATATTTGAAAGATATTACTGGATGGTCCAAGGAAAATAATATTTAACCATTGCAGCTGTCATTAGGCCTTTTTTCCCTCATACGTTTAAGTATTAATTAAGGGCGGTGCAAATAATTTTTTAAAAAATGATAATTTACATCTCCGAACAAAGGCAGCACACATATGAAAACATAAAGTGCCCCTCTCAAATAAAGTAAACCTTAACAGAAAAGCATACTTACAGTAAAAACACCCACAAAAATAACCTAAACTATTGGCGTTATGCAGTAAGAGCTATGCAATTACGTAATTATGCATTTTCTAAAAAATTAAAAAAGTTGAGTAAAGAAGAAGAAAATATTAAAGAGTAACTGCGCAGAGAAGCTTTAAGGTCCAGTTTGACCATCCAAGAATTCATTCAATTTTCGTTTTTGGAAGAAATAATCGCAGTTAGAGCGAAACAGAGAAAAACAAATAAGCCGACCCGTGAGTTAAATAATTCGTAGGGAATTTGTTCCTTAATGGATAGCATATTATTTTTCAGCCAGCTTTTTAATGTTGATTTAATTCTTTATTCATAAATAGTTCTGTCGCAAATTTTTATTTATTTTAAAATTTCCTCCATTTCAAAGCTTTCTGTCACAAATTTTAATTTATTTTAAATTTTCCCCCATTTCCAGGCCTTCTTCCAAAGCTGTCCCACGCTTTATTACTTTTCAAAGGTTTTAATAGTTTTTGAAAGCTTGAAAAGCTTCATTTTTTCTTGGAAGGCTTTCATTAAATATAAATTATTACCAAAAATATTAACATTAAAAGTAAAAACCTACTGCGTTGTAGATCTTTTTCACTTATAAAAATATAATTACCGTTATAAATATAATATAAATCCCATTAAAAGAATTAAAACGTAAATTAGTTTCAAATATAAATAAAAGAAACACTGCCCCTGAAATGCAAACACTTAATAACTGATCAATCTGACTGAAGCTGTCCAGAAACTAAATTAAATAATTTTTTATCCTAATCACCATTGCGTAACTTTTAGCGTTTTTTTGTTGTGACTTATCTCACTTTCCCGACAGTAACATCATCAACCGAAATTCATCGTGGGAGAGAATGAAATATACGACTTTGCTAAATTCCGACCCCAATTTTGATAGACAGCATCCTGGGGGGGGAACGGGTCGCATATAAGCAAAATGTACACTGCTAGGACAACGGCTTGAATTTGGCCAATGACAGTCCAGATGAGGGTCCCATTAACTCCGCCCACATGACTGACGTCATATTTCTGACGTTTGTTTACATTCTACTGTTCGGAAGTTACGAAGTGCGTTTTTTGAATGTACATTTAGTTTTTCGGAATAAAAGTGTATATATATGCGTATATATCTGTATATAACGATTTAATGTTTGTTTCGGAATATTAAGGATTATTCTACTGTTCCAATACAAAATTAGATCTAGTCAGATAGAAGTAACTGATGGCTGGAAGATACTATATGTAAAGTGTGATTTACAAATTATTCTGCATATTGATAATCAGAAACTTTTAAGTGATAATGACTTAAATCATCTACTATATAAAATGTACCTGCGGGAATTAAACAAAGTGAAGTTAATATTAAGTTAGTGAATCCAAGTGCTATTTTGTGTCAGTAATTAATGCAGTAAATATTTTGAATCAAAATGCCACCAATAACTATTGCAGTGAATTGACATAGTGTGTGTCAAGAAATCCTTAAAATACATTTCATATATATCTAGCTGAATATTTACAACATTAATTGTGCTTTGATTAAGAAATCAATATGCTTTACAGGATTCAATATGCTTTCTTAGAAATAAACCTCATTTCATTATTAGAACGTAAAGAGTATAAAAGATGAAAAAGTGTGTCCACTCTAATGAACATATTGGAATGTAATTTAGCTGTGAAACTACTGAAGTTAAATGATGAACATGTTATTTAATAAGAACTGAATATATTTAAGATATGTTACCAGCTCTGCTATTTCAAGACTGTTGGATATGCTTATCTATGAAGATTAAATCACTATTAACTGACAAATTATGGTTCTGGTAAAGCATATATCATATTTGGAATCGTAGAAAGGAAGTTCATTGTTTTTCTGAAATGTAAAAAAAAATTCTGAATAACTGTAAGTGCTTAGTGTAATAGACCTACTGAAATCTAATTTAGCTATAAAACTACAAATGCTAAATGATGCTGAACTGAATTTAGTAAGATATGTTACCAGTAATGATATTTCAAGACTATTGAAAATGCCTAACAATGAGGTATCATTACCTGTTCTAAGGTGTAACGCTGAATTGAATAAGTATACTTTTATTTCCAGGAAACATACCTTCAAGTGAATTGCTTGCATTAATCAAATTCAATTTAAAAAAACCACTATTAACTGACATTATAGTTCTGATAAAGCATATATAATATTTGGAATTTTCATTGTTCAGTATGCATTCTCAGAAAGGAAGTTCATTGTTTTGTTGAAATGTTAAGAAAATAATAGTGAATAACTTAAGAAAATAATAGTGAATAACTTAAGTACTTAGTTAATAGACCTACTGAAATCTAATTTAGTTATAAAACTGCAAATGCTAAATGATGCTGAACATAATTTAACAAGAACTGAATTTAGAAAGATATTTTACCAGTTATGCTATTTCAAGACTATCGGAAATCTCTAACAATGAGGTATCATTACGTGTTCTAAGGTGTAATGTTGAATTGAATCCAATAAGTATACTTTTATTTCCTGGAAACATACCTTCAAGTGAATTGTGTGAATGTGTGTTTATAGTTCTTTACATCTAGTTAAATACAGTGAAACTTACATAAGCCAAAACTGAATGGATTAAAAAAAAATAACTTAAAGTTGTATTTCAAATTTTACATTTTGTCGTATTAAAGACTGATTACCTGGGTTTCCACTGATGGTTGGACTTGATAAAATATGTCTTGAACAGGCATTTTTTTTTTCTTTTGAGAAAAAGCATTTAATATTGATTTTCTTACATTAGTATGTATTTTTAACTGTGAAGTTTGTGCATTTAAAAATTGTAATGACGTGCAGATTATTATATTTTCATTTATTTCCAATTTCATTAAAAGTATTTTTTTACAATTACTACCTGATTTTATACATTATATGTATGAGTAATAAATAATTATTGTAAATATGCTATGTAACTTACTTATATTGTGATCTTTATATTGAAACAACTTATGTATTATATATGTACGAATCATGCATCAACTCATGGCAATTGAAATTGAATTGTTAGTAAGAAATTAATGATAATAAGATGCATTGATATATCTAATAAGATGTATTATTGATGACAGTACATAAAATTAATCAAAACTGTAAGATATATGCTTAAAAGGTACTATTCTATTTTCAGAACCAGATTTTGTATGGATGGATGGATGTATTCATGTTACGTGTGTGTATGCACACACACTTATACACACGTGCATAGGCCTACCAGTAGCAGAGTGGTAAAATCTTTGAACACTGAATTCGAATCCAGGCAAATTCTTTGGCTTCA
Source organism: Stegodyphus dumicola (assembly GCF_044657685.1). Lineage (NCBI taxonomy): Eukaryota > Metazoa > Arthropoda > Arachnida > Araneae > Eresidae > Stegodyphus > Stegodyphus dumicola. The sequence goes on along the minus strand of NC_140779.1, from coordinate 119,293,663 downwards.
TGGGCATTTTCGTGGTTTTCCCCATTTGTAAAGTGTATACCAGCCAGTTTCCTTTAGAAAGTCCTCCACAAAGGCATCCCTTCCCACAGGCAGATAGACCTAGTGTACTTTGCCATACTAAACTAAAATGAAACCCAAACCACTCGTGGATACATACATTACATGTCTGAATCCTGTCCCGAGAACAGAAAAGTACCGGTTAAAATTGGGCTTTTAAAGATATGTGAAAAGAGTTTTGAATTAAAATCCAGACTATAATTTCATTATCTTGTAATAAATACATTGGACTTAAGATTGCACTGCAACTATTTAATATAAGTTCCTCTAAGCTGTCAATAATGCTTTACATTAAGTACTGAAAATCAAGATCAGAATGTTATGAATTAGTATTATTGTTCGCATAAGTGCTTCACATTTAGAAGTCCATTCTATTATCAATAATTTAATATCCATTCTTAATAAATAAGAACAATATGATACTAATTATTATATTTATTCATTTACAAGTTCTATGAATTGCAATAATTTCCTTTTCCAATATCTTCTTTTACAAAATACTTTCAGTCTATAATTCCTTTTTTAAATGTTAATTTCTCTTCATCATAAGTAAAATATATGCACACATTATTGATGAAAAATTATTTAATTAAAATGTTCAAAGTATATGTTACAAAAAACAAACATATTGACGTCTATAATACATTTATTAAAACTTATTTATTTACTACACTGAAATAATCAAATTCTCAGATTAATAGATAGAGTTTGAAAAGCAGAGGTCTAAGAAAGCATGTAACATTTATTTTACATAAGAATGACTGTATATATGTTATGGTGAAACACCGAAATCTGGAGAATGTCGACATTCGCCGGTGAATGTCAACATTCACATAGTCGCTTGGTGTATGTCCGAAATATTTTCCAAATACTTTTATTTCTGACTTACACCGGTAAATGTCGACATTCACCATGTGCCAATGGTGAATGTTGAACATATAAGAATATTATATTTTCTTCTCTGTAATTCAGTCTCAAAAAAACACACTTGAGACTTAAAATAAGAACTTAAAACACACAGTACATTCAAAATGAGAAAGGAAAATAATAGAAGTTAAAAACTTAATAAATTATGTGATTCCAATCTTATTTATTGCAACAACATAAACTATTATTACTCTTTGAATTGCACAAGAGGTCCTTGCTTTTACAACTGCATTTATTTGTGGAACACTTCCTTTTGCAATGACAGCCTGTACATATACTCCTCTCTTTTCGACCTACACCAGAGCATATCTGTGATTGTCGACATGCACTGGTGAGGATCCGAATGTACAAGAATGTAGTGCAATATCCGATCTTTCACCAACGCATTTGGTGAATGTTGACATTCTCCGTTGAAAGTCGACATTCTCATTTTTCGGTCTTTCACGGTAACATATACATAATGATAACAAGTTATCTTTTACTCAGACATTTCATGCTAACCTGTTTTTATTGCATTCGAGTTTTAAAACTAAGTATTTTTAATGATTTTTCTACTACTGTTTCAAAATTCTGATTTTTATGCCAGTCAGAAATGATTTTCTTCGAGTATACAGAATTAAATTATTTATTTCTGGGTTAGTCATCGAGTAATTTAAAATATAATACTTAGTACTATTACAAAATTTAAGAACTCCAACTTTTAACATGCTGCTTTTTATCACATAAAAAAATTAACCAAAATGTAAACTTGTAATATTGAAAAATTTCTCTCTTAAGTAAAATTATTGCCACTACATAATTTCAGCACGAACTAAATATTACAGTATATAAAAGAATACAGTGTATTGCCTGTAAAATTAATGATACTTACAGATTAACACAACCAACCTTAGCTCAATTTGGATTTAACACATGAAAATGTAAAAATTATTCATTGGGTGCAAATTGATGGTTTTCACAACTTTTCTTAAATAGATACCCAAATTATTGATATCTATCATAAGTTGGCTAAGATTATCAAATTATGAAAAGAAAACATACTTTAGAATTTGAAATATAAATTTTAATTATTAAATAAGGAAATAAAGCACGTTCATCTCCAAATCTTTCTGTAAGCGGTTTGTTTTTCTTGAAAAAAAAAAAAAAAATAATAATTTCAGAGACTCGGCATCACACAAACTTCAGCAGCATCAGCTATCTACCAAATGCATTTCCTTTTTCTATCTTTTAGAAATTTTGTATTGCTGTAGAGTTTCCACTGTAGTTTTTTCCATTGTTGATAAATTCCAAAGAGCATATTTTAAAATTAAGGCAAAAAATATCACAATTTGTTCATAAAAAATGTTGAAACTTGAAATACAACATAAAGAATGTACTATACAAAAATGGCGACATTGTTCTATTAAAGGATTGTTATGAGCATGGTTGCTAGAGTTAGGCACATTTTAAAAATTTGACGAGTTCTACTGAGGTGGTTGCAAGTAATAAATTATTTGCATTGTAATATGTGCATTTTTACTGTTAAGAATATAAAAGTTTTGCTTATAATAAATATCTGAATATGCTAATTATTTATTTGCCCTCTTATGTAATTTTGATAAATTAGACACTATTTTATATCAGTAATCTTCAGACTAATTTTAAATTTAGTTTCAGTGTGAATTTCTTTTGTTCTCTGCTTTCTTATGTTTAAATTGACGTCATGTAAAGCAACATAAAAAATAAAACTATTAAAAAAATATATGAAAAGCAAACAAATGAACAGATATGAAAATTTATCAGTTGAGTTTCATAGATATCCTGTACAATAAAACCCTAAGTTAATTAATAGGTGAAACTAATGAAACGTACAACTTCACATACAGGATCTGTCAGAAAAATACATAGAAACTTTAATAGATGATATCTATATATTGGTTTCTAAGTTGAATTATCTTTATAATATGTAGTATGATATTTCCTTAACATGTTCGTACTCTCGCATATATGTAATACATGACAGTGAATCAAAATGGATTTGGAGGACTCTGGGGGATGTTGTGTAGTACAAGAAATCGGTTAGGCTAGAGGTCCTTCATCAAAAAATTATGGCAGAATGTGCAGCAGTCGCCTCAGACACATCGACTAAATATTGTTCAAATAGCTGCTTAGTATTGTGATATAACTCTAGCTGTTAATGGCTACCGCTGTGACTGAGCAATCTAAGTAACTGTACAGGTACATATTCATAAATATTTTTATTAAACCTAGCATAGCTTCTGATATGTATGATTTAATTATAATTAAGTTCAATACTAAAGCACAAGAATTTTCGGCTAATCTTTGGAATATGGTGACAGGTAGTTTGGCGACATTTTGGTAAGACGATAAATGTTGCTAGTTAGGACTTTAGCAGTGCACATGGATAAAGTCAAGAGTGTGCGCAATGCCATAATGGCGTACAAAAAAAAAAAAAAAAAAAAAAAAAAAAAAAAACTAGCAGGTTGCTGTAGCAGAGTTGGTCGCCAAATTTTTGACAAGTTACCATAATCCGAAGATTAATCGAATTTTCTTTTATTATTAAAGTGTGTGCATTTTTTTGATAAGCCATTTATAAATATAGATGAATTTTAGTTTAATAGGATCGAGGGCCAGACCACCAGCACCTGAGTGGTAAAGTCGCTGGATACTAGATAAGCCCAGGGTTCCAATTTTTCCGAATGCATGGGCGCTTTCATGGTTTTTGTCAAGTGTAATGTGTTTAAGAGCCAGTTTCCCTTTGAAAGTCTTCCATAAAAGCATCCCTCCTGTTAAGCAGATAGCACTCGAGTGCTTTGCATAATTAAATAAACCAAACCAAACCGATTATGCTACTTGGCTGGTCAAAGGGATAATATGTAAGAACCTAAAACAGTATTAAAATTAATACACTGGATTTTTGTGGATGCCAATTGCCTCGTATTTAGCACACATTTCTAATTAGAATCTATGTTCCCTCCAAAGCCTTTTATCACTTGAGCAAAGGATCTTTTGTCAAACTTGTGACTATCATACATTTTTCTGTAAACTTTAAATTTAAAACTGTATAACTTCATGTTCCCTTAAGTCAAGGATGAATATTCCATAACATGTGAAGAAAACATATATTTATTTTCTCATATGTCGAACCTTTTTCAGTATTATACTCAAATATAAGGCTTCATACATACTATATTTAAAGTTTATATATATATATCAATATACCAGAGTCTGATCTTTACATTAAAAAAAATCACATCACAGGAAACGAAATTTGAGATTAACATTACATGATATTCAAATTTATGTAATTTTAATTTCAGCTTCAACATTATTCATTTCCTAGATTAAATCTTAACATGGACTATTTAGATAAAGCCCACCAGCGTCAAGCGGTTAATTCGCTAAACACTGGTAGTTCGGTCTGAGGTTCGAATCCCTCGAACATGCTGGCTGCATGGACGTTTTCATGGTTTTCCCATGCGTAATGTGTATACAAGTCAGTTTCCCTTAGAAAGTCCTCCATGAAGGCATCCCTCTGCTTAGGCAGATACCCCTCGAGCTATAAATTGCTATAAATCACATAAACCAAATCAAACATCTTTTTTTTGAAATGACAAGCTTTACACAAAATTAAAATCATGTAGAACTGCTAGTGGTCATCTTAGAGAGAGTTCACTGTATTTAATAAAGGTCAGAAATTTATTCAACTATTTCTAAAAATGCAAATTAATCAACAAAATCTGTACTTTGTTTCTGTAAGCATAATTAATAACGACTTCTGAGTTTGATTTAGTATGTATGATTACAGTTTGTTACATTAACGAATGTCATTTGCTTGACAGATATGAAGAATTTCTTTTGAGGAGCTGTTTTGCTTGGAGGGTTGGTTTGGTTTGTTTGATTATGGAAAGCATACAAGGTGTATGTGGGAGGTATGTCTTTGTGGAGGATTTTCTAAGGGAAAAACTCTCCACGTTACGCATGTGGAAAACCAGGTAAGTGCTCATGCAGCCAGCCTGTCCAACTGAAATCAAACTCAGAGAGAACTATCAGCGTTCCAGTCAATTTACCACTCAGCCGCTGTTGGGCTGTGTGGGGAGGGCCATGAAGGCTAGGTTAGGTTATTTAATTACGGCAAAGCCTCGAGGGCTATCTGCCTAAGGGGAGGGATGCCTTCATGGAGGACTTTCTAAGGGAAACTGGCTCGTATACATGTTACACATGGAGAAAACCACGAAAACACTCATGCAGCCAGCCCATTCACGGGCTTCGAACCTCGAACCGAACTACCAATTTTAAGCGACTTTACAGCTCGGCCGCTGGAGGGCTCAAGGGCCATGAAGGAGAATAATTACATGCACTGAAAACTGAATGCATAAAGAAAGCAATGGAAATTCACTTATCAACACTAGTTCTTTATTAAATTAAAATACTACTTAAAATAAATTTATAAAGCTATTGAATGAAAATTTTCTGTTAACATATTTCAGACATGTGTAAGGAGTAACAGATTAATTATTTCTAATATTATTAGGGAATTTTCTTATAAAGGAATTAAAAAATAAAAACAAACAAAAGCTTCTTTAGAGAAATTATTCTACTATTAAAAACCATATACTACTGGAATTAACATCCCACGTTATCCAAAATTAAATAAATGCATTTTTAAGTGATAAATCAAGTTGTGCAGAAATATTAAGTATGAATATATTCATCTTAATTATTTAAAAAACTGAATGTGAAGATGGGAAAAATTAAGAGAAAAAAGCTTTGTAGATTATTTGCTAGAAATCTGACATTCTGAAAACTGAATACACACACACTCATATTTCTATGCATAAAACACACACATATTGATAGATATAATTCACATATGATTAATTATATATTGAAAATATATGTATGTGAGCATGCGTGTGTATACACACTCACGCATATAGTGACAAATTTTGTAATGTTTGAGACATAAATTTATATTCCTTCTGGAACAGTAAGGAAATAATACTTTAAAGGAAAATTTAAAAAATAGTGTCACTAGAACAGATTTACGTTGCAAAGTAAAAATGTTTTTCATTCAATCAACGCACTTCCTAACGCCGAATAACAGAATGTAAACAAACGTCAGAAATGTGACACACTCATGTGGGCGGAGTTAACGGGTCCGAGAGTCTCCCACTCCTTCTTTTCCTACGACCAACCTCTAGAGAGGACTTTCGGCTCGTCACATATTTAGAGCTTAAAAACTATACATTTTCAAACATCCATGCTTTTTCCTGAATTCGAGCCCAGTCTCTTCTGCACAGCAATAACCATTGCTAACCACTATAACGGTTGGGTGGCATGCGTAATTTTTTGCAATCTTAATGCTATCGAAAATATAAACTTAAAAAATTAATTCAGGTACCAAATTTAGACCAACTAACAAAACTATTCTGCAAGTTTACATCAATTGTACTATTAGCGACATTAACTAGCTCATAATTAAAAAGTGGTAACACGTATGATTAATTTGGTTAAGGTTATTATTAATCTTTTTACTGAGTTAAAGTACTACAACCCTACTAGACTAATTAGCGAGTTTCTCATGAAATGAAAGAGAATGACAAAGACTTACAGAGGCTAAAAAAAGACATAAAAGGCACTACTTGTACTGTAAATAACCCTAGTTGTATAGATCTAAATAAAGAAATAACAGTCGTTTCAATTTAGTCCAAAGTTGATTAGAAGGCTAAGACTACTCAGGCAATAAACTAAGTACAGGCTGGGTCAACTCAACGTAAACTTGAATAATTTAGCTAGCGAAAAAAGACGAAGCCGGAATAATTACTTTTACACAGAGTCGGCTAAATTCTAACAGCGCTGCATGAGTGCTAGAAGCTCTCTTTCGGTAAGATTCAGATGCCTTAGCTTCTAGATGCCAAAGGCTAATTTTCATTCTGGTGACGAATACGAAAGAAAGAAAGCACTGTACAGATAAAAATTATAATTGGTTATTTAATATAAAGTCCGTGACAACCCTATTGAAACTTTTCTTGAATGGATGATTCCATTCAAGAAACTTCAAGAAGATTCATTGAGCTTATTTAAATTTAAAAAAATAAATAAATAAAACCTTTTATATGCATTTTTCCAAACCTGCAAAAGCCTAAGAGACATACCAATGATCCTGAAAATCAATTTTTTATTACCCCCGTTGATATTTATTTATTTCGTTGATTTATTTCTATTTCAAAGCTCTTACGTAAGACGAAGATTGTCGCCCTTAACTTCAACTCTCTGTTTTCTATCATTTATTTGAGTCATATTAATTTAACTGTGGTGTATTTAACCTAGACCAAATTTTAAAAGTTGCATTCACTTACATTTAGGTATTAAAATCAGAAACATATATATTTTAAATAAAAGAAAATCGAAATTTCACAATATTATAAAAAATCATTTAAAATCATTTTAAAAGAATTATTAATTGACGTAAAACACTTTTAATATTATATATTTCAGAACTTTTAATATGTTAATAGATTTATAGGCTAAAGTATTATCAAATGGTTGAAATTATTCGAGTCATACATATTATATAGTTTTGTTTATGATAACTGTGGATAAATTAAAATCCAATAATATAACCATAGCTATTCTGTTATATTACCTCGTGAAGCAAATTTCTTAGATAGGTGCTCCAAAATATCTAAGTCCTAATTTTATTTTTTCTTTTATTATTGTCTTAAAATTTTAATTGTTTTTAATTGTTATCAAGTTCTTTCTGATTCGTTAACTACCGGGAACAGTACTTTTCCTGCTTTCATAATATATATTTTATTATACACACATATATGGGCATATTACTAGAGTTCTTGGAAACATATTGAAGATTTTTGAAATGGAAAGTTTTCTAACGTTTGATCCATTTCATTATAATACACCTTTTTTGTTTTAACAGTTTAAAGTTTTTGAATGAAATTAGGAGAAAGAAAGGATATAAAAATATACTGGCCTATTTTTACCTTCAAAAAATAATGCTTAGGATGTTTCTTCATTGACATGAATTACCTTTAAAGCGATCAGCAGTGACCTAGCAATCAAACGAACTAATTGATTTAACGAGAAATGATTACCTCATTAAGGTCTCGTAAGCACGCAATCAATTGCGCTGCTGTGGCTCAATCAATTGTACTGCTGTGATTGCTTAATTCCAAAGCTCATTCGTATAGGATTAATGATTCTGGAAACCTCATGAACTTTGCTAATCATTATAAGGTGAAATTTCAAGATTTTGAGATGCTCAAATTAATGTTCTTGCACTCAGATGAAACAGAAGATAAAATGCATAGTCATTTATTAAAATTAAAATCTATCTTTCCATAAAGTAAAAACGTCAATGACAAAATTTATTCATAGACATAACATTAAAAGAAAGAAAACATTTTATTACTTACTGCAATATCCTTTTCACTGATAGTGGCTTGAAGACAAATAGGCATTAAATTTGCTAAATTTAAGCAAACGTTTTTATTAATATTTTCCCCATCTTATACTAAATGATACTTAAGATCATGTTTATTTGAGCGCGTAAGTTTCCTTTCAATTTCTTGCCAATATATTCGACTGGGTTACCACTTAGCTACTGCGGTGCTTGCAAAATTTCTGATGCATTGCATAGCAACCAATCTTTTATAGTTCGAATTTTGTGTTGGAACTATTAACATATTGAAAGTAAAAACTTCCAAAAAGTTCCAGTTTTTGTTCACCAGTTTGTGCAGTATTTGTGCAAGTTGGTTTATGAATTTGTGTATGTGCTGCTTAGTTTATCCATCATTGAGTTTAATAAACAGGATGTGCTGTACATAAAGACGCAAAAATTAATGGTAACTGTCTAACCCAGAAACATAAATTAAAAACAGTTTGAATCAATAACTTCAAAACCAAAGTAAACAAGTAACAGTAAATAAGGAACTAATCTAATTGCAAATAAAATAATAAAAATAAATAGAGGGGAATTTAGCTTTTATTTCAGTTTTATTTCCCAAAATATTACTTCAAATCATTTTTGTGTTTTCCTTGGTGTTAGAATACTTTACCATTGTCGATTTATATTAATTCTATATATTTATCTCTTTCTTACATATATATGTGTGTATATAAATGAATAACTGCAATGTAAAAAAGCCGTTCAAAACTTAATACAGTTGCATACGAATACTACTAAAACGTGGTGATAATAAAGCAAAATTAATTAAATTACGAATGCATTTAAATCTGTTCCATATTTAATTCAGATCCCATTCATGGCTTTAGGCTGATAAAGGCACAAACTATTAATTACATACATGTTTCCGCACCGCTTTACAGACATACAGACCCACACAATGAGATTTCCTATGTATTTTATAGCGGTTTGCGTATTTTCGTTCTTCACGGGTTTACCAGCTTTCATTCACACTAATTTACAACCATCTGACTGGCAAAAATAAAATTTATATTCAATTGAAAAAATTACTTAATGCTGAAATTCTTTAGATTCCTTAATGAATTTTTTGCAGATTCTTAACTTTTCTTTCAATTAACGCTTTTCATCTAATTACTCATGCAAGATATCCGGATTTGTTTATCAGATTCCTAATCCTTTTAAAATTAAATTTTTTGTAGCTTTCCGATTCTCTAGCACATTCGAATAAGAAGTTTCCAAAGAATTTTAATTTCCTAAAGAAATTAATTGTTCGTCTCTCATTTAGCTTGACTGCTCGCCTAGAGTGATTGTTATTTTCTACAACTCACCTATTTTTAAATTCAGTTGAAGTTTTCTTCACAGCAATATTAAATTATTAACCATACTTTCCTTGTTATGTAGAGAAGTTCCATTTTTTAATAATTTTACATTAAGATAGCTAACAGATTTTACTTCTTTTGGTGCTTCCCCCCACACGCACAAAAAGAATGATAAAGCTTCATCATTCAAGCAACTTGCTAAAACCAACTTATATTATCAGTAAATCACGTAACTAACTGTGACTAGTAGGTATGCTTACACAGAAAAATCTACATAGGAGAAAATTGAAGCTATTTGAGTGTAAAAAATATTCTTTTTTACAATTTTAACCTTTTTGAGGTTTTAATCATTTTTGTTATATTAATCGCTTACAGTTACAGAAAATAGCTCTTAACTGTTAGATTTTTCTTGCTGTTTTTTCATTTATTACAGATAAGTTGTAAGCTAATTAACATAAAATAAATTGATTTAAATCTTTTTTATGCTTGGTGTATGAATACCTTTTTTTCCTTAACTATAGTTTGAGCTTGCTTCAAATCCTGGCAAATACGCGGGCTGTATAGTGTGTTTTTGTCCCATTTTTAGAGTTTAACTCAAAATAAAATTCCTTTAAAAACTCCTTCAAGGAAACATTATTTTCCTTTGTACTATGTGAGCTGATACATTCGATTTATTAAAATAACGTATGAATTCAGCAGTATTAAAACCTGGAACCTTAGTTGATTTAGTTTGAGAAAGATTTAATACTAAATATTTTTCAATAATTATTCAGCATTTGTATGTACCTATTACATGCGATAAATATTCAGTGTCCATATACATTCCGCAACGAATTTTTCTTTTATTGCAGTAAGTTTCATGGAATTTTTGAATGATTTATTAGCTTTAATGAGCAGTTAAGCGATCTTTTTCAAATATCAGAATAATGCGTTAACATGAAAATGTCATTTTCTACTTAGAATTACCTAATTTAATAAAATTACCTAAAAGTAAGTACGAAAATCTCGAGATACGGAAACAAAGTCAATGTTGCGAAATTATAATGGAACAGTTAATAACATGAATAGTTGGAAAATGTTGTTAACCTCTTTATTAAAAAATAAATATATAAGTAAGGTATAAATAACAAAATAAAGTGCAATATTATAATTAGCTAAAGTTAGGAAATGCTTCGGAGGGTGTTGTAATTGAAATTTTATATTTTCATTCTCAGCTTCGAACTTCTTATAATTACTTTCCCTTGCATTTACAGAATATATGCTTAATGTTAATTAACGAGACTATAACTCGTTATAAAAGCAGGCACCCATTTAACAATATTTTAAGGAAATGTTTTGCTTTGAGACTTAATAACTTAAGAATTTAAATTAGTTAATAACTTCTGGAGAGTTTGGGGCAGTTAAAATTGAAACATTCCATACGATTTTTTTGAACCGGAAGAACAAGGAATCATAAAAGAATAAATTTCTCAATTAGCTCTAGCTATGCATAAATTATCTATGTACATTGTACGGCAAAAGTCCTGGACAATCCATTTGTTTACTGAGAGAGAGAAGATAAACTTTGCTCGAAATTGTTTGGATACTGTTTTTACTTTTATAAGCTTAAGTAAATCATTTCATAGGAATGCAGAGTTTATTTAGAATACCCGAGAGGTTAAGCAGCTTGAAATTCTTCTCTGCTTGAATATTTTTCTTGCAATTTGTTCCGAAAAGTGATCATGAAATGCTGTTCCACAGAAAGTTTAATCATTATGTAACTGTCAAATGAATTCTTTCTATGCATAACAATGGATGATTTGAATATAGATCCATGATATAGCACCTTTAAATTTCTAACACATTTAAAATTTGAACAAACTGCTTAACGAGGAAAGTAAAATTGGGAAATTTAAAACAATTTCAGCATTTTTCTATAAAACACAATTCAGTAAAAGAGCTTCATGTTCTGATGAATTGTTTTTGAAAATTTAAAGAAATAAAGTTTGAATGCAGTTTATCCAATAATTTGTTTAGAATTTTATAGTTTCAATCGCCTTTTAAAATTTATGATCTTATAAATGATACATGAAAGTTACTAACAGATAATTAGCAGGATATTCAAAAGAAAAATTTAATACAAAACTTTTAAGAAAAACACCTTTCTTTTTACTAGCAGAAAGCAACGCTAATCTTAAAGCAGACTGATAGCCCTTTTTACCTGATCACCGTATACTTTTAAATAACGGCTTTGTTCTTAGATTTTTATATCTTTAATGTAATGCTAATTTAGAACCTCCATAAATATCAATTAATAATAAGTTAATAATTCACGAACCATAAATAAGCATTTCTGAAACAGTTTTGGCTATTTATACATATAAACACGTTTATCTAATATTTATTTCACGAAACTTAGTATAATACTTGATGATATGAATAACCACGTGGTTAGGCAATTGTTTTTGAAAACATCAAAAATATTAATCAAAAATATTAAATTATTTATAAATATATTTTAACAACTATAAATATATTGGAACAGCTATAAGTATATTGAAACAAGACTCAGCTGGATTTCGAATTCGTGTCATCTTGAACTACATTTTGATCGAACGCCTATGACAACTTTTCGATTGTCAAATGGTTGTACGCATTTTCTGCTTTTTTTCTCATATTCTAAATCGATTGTAATAAACAAAAACATTTTTTCTATTTGCTTAATGGTTGTAGCAAAGTATAGGGTTATCTGGCCTAAAACCCGAAATGGGTTTATCTGAGGTAAATGCTTACTTTCACGTTACACATGGATAAAACCATTAAACTATATAGAAAGAGTACATTAGTATTACAATTAATTAGTATTACAGTTAGTATTACAATTTAAGCACAGCTTGAAATATCAGCTAAATTCTATCCGCTTAGCCCCCCTAGCGACACTAAATGAGAATGTTGATAGGGATAAGTCTGCTTGGCTTGGGAGCTGTTTGCAAATTTTGGTTTTAGAAATGTCTTTATCATTCTTAGAAACGCTCTCAATATTTTTGTAGTGCTGCACTATATCGCATTACGTTGCTGTGCAATTAACTATTTTCTATGTCTCTGGCATGATATTAGCACCGAAACAACATTACACTGTCCTATACAGGTAAATGAAATTCCACAATTCAATTACGGCAAGCAATTAACGTGGCCTTGACAGTTACTGATGAGCATGAGATTAATGATCAACTGTTTGCTTCCATTACAAAACGCTTTATTTAATTTAATTTTAATTATGATCACTGCATATAAAAAATCTTATAGGTTTTACCTCAGCAGCCATAACTTCACGAAACCAAAAATAATTCAGGTAACTAAAACTTTCATAGGTCACTAGTGACCAATCGTAGTGCACTAGTGAAAATTAAATTTCTATTATAATTACTATTGTACTTTCTCTTAATTTTGTTCTTAAAATTTATTCAAGCTTATTCCATTTCTTCAAAATAGTGAGCTATGGATTGATCTCCAATCATTATCAATCACCAATGACCAACAGCCTTGAAAGATAGTGCTGTGCTTCGTTTTTGCTTTAATTTTAAAACATATTTAAATTTACTGCATCGACCCATGCTGGTAATTTGTTGGTTGCTAGAGACGTCAATCTCTACGCATTTGTGTAGTGACAATCAATCTGGAAGTCACCAGTGATAAATAGACTTCACGGTGCAACTATGCTTCGACACATATTCAGCTGAAAATTAGCTTGTTTGCGGACTTCAACATGTAAGTCAACAGTGAACCTGACATTGGTGACCACTAGTAGCCAGCAGCCATGATGGATATATATGTGTTCAGATTTACGTTTAATTATAAATTACCTAGATTTATTATACTGTTCTATCCCGATGGGCAATAGGTTGAGCACAAGGGAAACTTAACCTTTTAGTCATGGATGTCCAAATGCATTAATCGGTACCAATGACAAATAGCCTTGACTGTCTGCTACAGTTTAATTTTAATTTAGATATTTATCAAACTTTACTGCATTGCTTCACAGCTAGGATTTACGAAATGTCCTTAATTGATTCTTGACCTGTAAGTTATCGATGACCAACGTCCAATACTAGAATCGGACCTATATCAGGAATCTAAATACGCCAAAAATCTATCTAAATATGCCCACACCATTCTTTGTTTTCGAGGACAGACAAGTCTGCTGATCATTGGTTAACAACATTTACGTGTGCGGTAAACAGCAGTCATTATAGACACCTATGCACGAGGATTTAATTTTAATATTGCGCATAATCTTAACGGAATATTTCCATAGTAACTGCTTAACAGACTGAAAGATTTAAAAGCAATATACGCATCTGTTAATAGTTCGAAGCTTTATTTATTTTTGATAAGATATTTGTTATAAATCAATATACTCCAAAATGAATAAATTCAATTATTAATAGAATTATTTAACTCTAAGTATTTCATCTTTAATACACGATATTTTTTCTATTTTTACATTATTAAGAATCCAGGACCAGCTTCAAGCGAGCTTTATATAACTGCATAGTATGAATTTCTTTACTTCAAAGTTGATAAGATAATCACTTTTTCTTCATTTCTAATAAAATCTACTTTTGTAGAAAAATAATAAATCATCAACCTTTAAATTATTATATTACGTTGATGGATTTTCAAAAGCCAAAACAGGTTTTTGTCACCATGAGGACTATCGGAAGATACACTAATATTTACTTACGTAAAATACATTCGCTTAGTGAAATGGCTCGACCTAATATGCCATTTTGCGACATTTAACACATTTAATATATGAATATATTAGCAAGGGATACAACATAATCTAAATGATCGTCTCATGTTCTAACAAATAATCAAAATATTCTAGGATTTTTCCTAGCATTCTGGTATTTTTATAATTGCATTTGTGGTTTCATGCGAAAAAAATATTTTTAATTTGAATTAAAATTTTTTAAAAAATATTCCTTATAGCCAATATAACTCTATAATTTCAATTCAGTTTGTATAAATTTCCAATCGAAGGAGTAGTAATATTTGGTATTTTATATCTTATGAACTGTTCAGCAAACTAAACGTCAAACTCAAAATTATTTAGTGGTAAATAAGCACTATCAAATGGTGAATTTAAAATTTTGCAAAACATTTTACTTATTTCTTACTAATTTTAATGATTTAAAACTAAATGGAATATTCTGTTTTTATTTTTATAACTGTAACTGATGTTCTAAAAGATATATAAGGTATATACATTGTTCAACTGTTTTGCCAATTTGGAATGTTTAGGAGTTGTCAGCAGTAACAAATGAAATGCCCTGAAGACCCACCTGTTGCTGATACAAGCAACTGATCGACCTCAGCATAACATCACTGCCCTCAAGAAAATTATTGATCAAATTAATCACCTGGCCCGATCGATAGCACTATCAAATGATATTGTTATCAATAATTTCCAATAAATCGTTCAAAATCCTTATGGTACTTACAGAGGGTCTAGAGTGATGACCATTTTCGAAGTATCAATGGATACTGCGTACATTGATAGCCTGCTATCACTCATAATGACTTGCAACGTCTACACTAATTCCAGAGAAAATTGTGAAACTTGAAATGTATCAGACTGAAATCGTGTCGTGTTCAGCGATCAGTTAATTTTATTTAGTTCGGATCATTAGAGAATTCATCTGTGCAGAATGCCTATACTACTATCCTCATGCTATCTATACAGACATACTCTCATAGTGTCTGACGTTAAACCGTAGTTGTGTGTGCTCTACGCAGTGTATTGTTGACGGTACCCGTGTCCTGCATCGAAAGTCAGTAGCTTTTAGAGAGCCATTTCATGTTATGCTCGATAATTCCTACTAATTCTTTGTAGGAATTTGATAGTAAAATGATACCTGTATGTCTTCTGAATAATATCGTATTGCCAATGGTATTGCGCCTGTGAAAGGCAAACTTGCATCTCGATAATGCTCTTACGCAAAGCTTTTATGTCTCTATGGAATATCTGCAGTGTCTATATCCTTCTATGCCTTGACAGATATTCAGTCTTTTGCCAAACAATCATTTAAGGGCTCCTGTAGCAATCATTCAGCCATATGCATGAATTTGCTAATCAGTTCAGAATGCAGAGTAGTAAATCCACAGGACAATGTTCAACGTTTATTGAACCCATTCCAGAATGAATGTCCTCATTTAATACCTTAATTTAAGTGAGGATGAAAAAATACAAAACATATGAAACTTCGAAAACCGTTCTGCATGAGTATTCTAGACCAATGATCCTCAAACACTTTGATTTCGGAGAACATTTAAAATCGTACAAATAATTCTAGGCACACTATATACAAATTTCTAAGAAACAGAGTATAATAATTAAGTCAAACATTACAGAAAAATATATTGCGATAAACAGTAAAATTAAGCACACTTTATGCTTTCTTTTGTTCATGTGAATTGTGAGACTGCTTTGTCCTTGCCACTTCTTCAATGCTTGTGCATATATTTGAAAGGCAAACGCTTACTTCCTCGTCAATATATCGAAGAATTCCTTTTTAAGCTTAATTGTGGTGAGGATAGAAAATATACTATTTTAAATAAATATGATGCTGAAAACTGTAGTAAAATGTTCAAGAAATGTTTCATATAATGACTCATTTTCTTCTTTTGTAGAAATTTTAAAGACTTCATGAGACAATTCCTCAAGTTTTAAAATCAGTCCACGATGAGTAGATGTAGGTGCCAGACCTTTTCCTTCTGCTAAGGTTAAACCAAAATTACTTAAGCAAAATGAGTTTCTATTCATGTCGTATTGATCTGTGTTAAGGGATAGAAAATAAGAAGTCAGTTTTTCTTCTAAACTTGATAGGATTTTAATTAGAAGAGTTTCATTAGTGCAGGTATTACTTACCAACGGAAAAATTTTCAGATTAGCTTCAACAAATTTTTCGTTTCCAAAACTGTAGTTTTCTTTGAAATATTTTGTCGGAGGATATGAGAGTATTTTGTTCTTTCTCTTGCGATCTAGTATTCAAATTTTGGGCTGTTGAAATACGTGGGCTAAGCAGTGAAATTTGGCAATTCAAAATTCAGAGATTTTGTAAAATATCGATATATTTTTTGCCTTAGTTTTAAATTTTGAGCTTGTTAATTTACTAGTAATGGAGGAAACGGAGGTAAACTTTCTCCAGGAATACAGAATATTTCTAAAATGTTTCTAAAGAAAACAATGAGAAAATCGTTACCTCCGCAATTCTGTGGTGTTTTTTACTTGAAAATAGATCGTTAAGTACCTAAGGAGAACAATAAAGGAAAAAATAAAAAACATATGAAGAAGAATGTAAGTGTTTTATTTCTCAATGTATCCCATAATCCTTAATTAATAATTCAAATTTGCATACTTACAATATACTCTGATAATTTTGGAATCTATCTAAAAACACTACGCGAAAGGCACCAAAGCTTGCCAAATTGCTTTAAACGAGATTGCGTTATTAGGTAAGTATTTTTCTTTCTTTCCACCGACAGCGAAGTAACCAATCCACTGGGGCAGTTTGCAAAATCGGCCAGGGAACACCGCTGACGGAATTAATTTCGCCCACATAACAGATTTGGGGACATATTGTGCTCGACGAGTGCTGGCGAAAGTGAAACCAAATGCTGGGCCAGTCAATGGTGCAGTGATGGAAGAAAGGTGCTCTGCAAGTGAAGAGAACAATTACGTAAGTACCCATGTTTACTCGTGTTATTGATATGGGTTTTCCTTCGGGTCCTTTATTGACTCTGTCCCCAAATTTTGAATGCATTTATATTCACGCTTTGCCGTCTAGATGGGGAAGTTGTTAGTGAGTCGGACTGCCGTACCGAAGGGCTCGGGTTCAATTCCTGGAAGAGGGATAGAGGCAATTTGTTCGTCTCTTCATAGGAGGCAACGATGGCCCACCTATTTAAATGCCTTCATAAGAAAGAGACCATTGCTTCCGGTCTTAGTATTGGCCAAGGCCTAAAAATGGCTAGAGACAGCCATTGGAGAAAAAATACATTTAACTCCTTTCATTTAATATCCTTCTTAATAAAAGGAGCTGACAAAATGAAGCTGCGTCATTAGCATAGTATTAAAACTCATATATATCATTAACTATATCAATCGATATTTTTAGAATAGTTTTGGAAATAACAGATAAGTAAGTTTATTCTTTAATATTAGCATCTTATATTTTGTTCGAATTTCCTTTAGAAGGATTTATCTGTACACACGCACGAAAATTAATTATAGAATTTATTCAAAGGAAAGAAAGGCAAACCTTAATTCACCCGGACTAAATGAATGTGGCAGTACTTTTGCTGAAGGTTAATTAAAGTTTGTTATTAACTATAAACGAATAAGAAACTTCCAAACTGCAATTCAAACAAAATTAAATAATTAATAAACTGAAAGTTGGTTTATTTATTGAATATAGGATACTGGCGTGAAGTTCTGCATTCTGGGGATTCCTTTCAGATTTGTTTTCTCGGTTTTTATTCTTTTCTCAAGGGAAGAATCTTAGGGAGAGGATAATGATTAATTCTTCTGAAATGAGAATTCCTTTACAGCGAAATATTATCAAATTATTTTATTTCCTTTATGACTTTATTTGATTTATACACTCTCATAAACCTTCTTTTGCTAAGTTCATTTAATCTTCTGCTTTGTTTATATATTCGTTTTGTATTGTAAATGCATCTGAAGTATTTTATAAAACAGCAAACAAATGTTAGGTTTTTTTCCAAAAGCGAATTTCACGGGGAGGGAATGGCTTTTACTCGAAACTATCTACTCTTCTATTTCCTGATTTACACAAGCATGTAAAATATTGAAAGATATAAATAAGATGATAATACTATTTTAATTACAATCTTTTAGTATTGATCTTCAGCTGTCTTTTTTAATGTAATGAAACTTCTAACTCTTATTCTTCATTAATTAACATTCAGTGCATACAGTGCATGGAAGTTATGAACTGGACAGATTTTGATATTCGGTATTTTTGTATGCCATATAGTGGTTAGGATGGATAATATGAATATGGCAAATCTCACGAGCATTTCGATATTCGATATTTTTGTATGCCATACAGTGGTTAAGATAGGTAATACAAATATGGAAAATCTCGCGAGCGCAATCTTCCTAAAGGCAGCGATGCATTCGTGAAAATCCTTATGAAATAAATTGGCTCGTTCTCACCTTAACTGTGAGTAAAACCGACCATGCAGCCTGTTCATTTGCCTGCATTCGAACTTAAATCGAAAAATAAGCATTTCGCTGTCTTAACTGTTTGGCTGGTGGCGGGGCTAATATACAGTTAGGCCACTTGCTTTCGTTATAAAATAGCTTTTTTGTTAGAAAGTCGATGAATTCGAACTTTATTTGTTTTAAAACTTCCTGAATCATAAAAATAAGATGAAAAACGTTGAACCCTTTCATGGGCGGTATAAAAATCTTCTAAATTACGATAAAAGATTGCATGAGTTGTAACTTATGGAACCTATTTATTATTACACAAAATTGAGGCATAAGAAAATCTAGAGTGTAATATTGAATATTGCGAGTCGGTATATATTTTACAAGTTATTATAAGATAAGGTCAGGTAAGTTTTTTTTTTTCCACGTAGCTAAGGTAAGTTTTTTTTCACGTAGCTGCTAATTATTAATTTTTGTTTTAATACTTTGACATACTTTATACTTTTGATGTTTATCTATAGAAATGGGTGCTTGAATGCAGTTATTTAAGTATTGAATCAAAAATTTCCCCAGAAATTTAAAATTTTAGATACGTGAACAAGGTTTTAAAAGGGAATTTAAATTCAGAATTATTATTTTATAAAAATATTAACGAATATGACACTGCTGCAACTGAACTAGCATAATGATACAATGAAATGTACCTCAGCTGAAAAATGAAAATTTACTTTTTTTGAAATCATTATATTTTATGTTTTAGATAACATATGAAAAGAGAATCTTTCTTGCTATGATACCACAAAGTTCCCTCTGCATACTTTCGATTATCTGGCCCCGTAAGGGCCCTTTTCATTTTTTGTAAATATAGGTTCTATTATATCATTTTGTTTAGGAAGGAAAGCCATTAAACCGTTTTATAACTAATACACCTTGAAGTACTTTTCTTATTTTCATCCCTTTAGGACCCATAGAGTTCCCTTCATAAATTTTACATAAATAAAGGTGGCAACATATTAATTTGCTCAGGCAGACTAGTTCTTCCCACATTACTTCTTAACTCGTAAGAAAGACCTGGCTCTTGGATATCCTCAGCATGATTTTGATTCTGAGTTTTAATTATATCAGATACATTCCCCTTTTTTATATTTTGGTAAATATTCCCTCAAAACGTAACCATCAGGAAGAAACTCTCCAAGCAGCCTAAGTGCTCTCTCCACAGAAAGTCTTCTTTTACGCATTTTCTCATAACCTTTTTAAGGTAAAAACTCAAATATACTCAAATATTTGCTTATTTTTTATCCACCCTAAGATAAATATTTCGCATCTGATTCTTGTTTAGATAAACAGAAACAATTGAGAAACTCGGCTGAAGTAAGCAAAGGATAAAAATAAACAACTGAAATGATTTTCTTCATTTCTGGAACACAGTAACCTGCACATTCCCTTCTGTGAATATAATGTTTATACATAAAGAACTGTAACGTATTACATTATAAATAATTCTTATAGACAAATATGCTCATCCCACAGAGCAGAGAGATGGCCCTGTGCTGCCATCTATTGGCATATAGCGTCAGTATGGGCTTTGGCGTAATTTACATACCAGATTCAAAAGTATATAATCAAATTTTAGCTATCAGTCTTGATTGAAATCAAATTAATATATAAGGCTCGGCATATGTACGTTATATATTTGTAGATTTTGAATTTTTCCCCTCTAATACAATTTATCAATGTTCAAACATGAGACCTGTAATCAACACACATTAATTTGACAGTTGAAAAATACTGAGTACTTAGAATTTAGAATCAAAACGAAAACACTATACACTCAAGATTACAGTTTCAGGTTTTAAAAGTTAGACATTTTTGCGAGTTTTAAAAATTGACGAACTTCAAGTATATTTTATATACCAGTGCCCTTCATAGAGTTTTAATAAAGAAAAATTTCCAATATGAATATAATGAAAAGCTATTTTAAGAAGGCAGTGTTTAATATACACTTGTACTTAGATACAATATATCACAATAAGATACTCAGACTATGGTACTTAAATCTATATGGTACTTAGATCAATATATCTCAATATGTGCCACCCTTAATCTTCAATTATCTCATTCTGCAATAATTTCAAAGTGCCATTGTTACCTCCACCAAACACACACTTTTAACGTGCCTTCAGTCTTCATTCATATCTGTGCCTTACCTTCATACAGTGTAACAGAGCTGATTTCAACCGTGTGCGATGCACTAAACTGACATGATTCAATTACCTAGAGTATCATACTGACATCAATAACATTTGTATGATTGCATGTCACATAGTTTAATTCTCAATAAATACGGAAAGATAGTACGCCGGGGCAATACCATTTTTGCTCATAGGGATGACATGGCGCCCCCTGTACTTGTTCCTGTTTTCCCTTGTACTTAGATACAAAGAAAGGTTAATAATGAAGTATATAATTAAAACTCTCAATATTCTCTTTCTGAATCTTGATATTCTCTTTCTGAATCTTGATATTCTCTTTCTGAGTGTAATTTGGTTTATTTTATTATCGCAAAGCACTCGATGGCTATCTGTCTAAGTGGAGGAATGTCTTAGTGGAGACCGTTTTAAGGGAAATTGTCTCGTATACACGTCCGAAAAACTGCGAAAACGCCCATGGAACCAGCCTGTTTGCGAGATTGGAAGCTCGGACCGAACTACTAATGTTCAGCAACTTTACCGCTCGACCTCTG
Organism: Stegodyphus dumicola; assembly: GCF_044657685.1. Taxonomy (NCBI): domain Eukaryota; kingdom Metazoa; phylum Arthropoda; class Arachnida; order Araneae; family Eresidae; genus Stegodyphus; species Stegodyphus dumicola. Next base: position 119,271,947 of record NC_140779.1, on the reverse strand, counting down.
GTGCACTTATTTTATTAGTAAATTTTGGTAAAACGTATTTGAGTAATAGTTTTTTTTCCTTTTTTTTAAACTGTTTCAGAAATTAAATAACATAGATAGACAGGATTACTCCAAGTGTTAACACGCATGAAAACTTAATGTGCAGTACTAAATGCTTTCCCAAAAAATTAAGAGGGTATCATTAAAACAGTCAGTATGAGCTGTGACTATCGGCGATCCAGATGCGTAGAAAGTTTATTTGGTTGTTTTAAGTTAAGAAACACTTTTTTTCTTAGTTCCCAATTACGCAAACCCACTTACTATTGCCTTGCTTAGTTGTTAAATAAAATGTTTATGGGTTATTTACTGGGAAAAAAGAAATCAAAAACTGTCAACGCGGCGTACTGTAACGTGGGGTTATTCTGTTGCATGATAATGCTTGTCCTCATGTAACTCTCGCGTGCAAAACATTGTTAACGCAATTTCGCTAGGAGACTCTGGAACATCCTCCCTACAGCCCTGATATCTCACCTTATTACTGCCATGCCTTTGGTCAGCTCACGTAAGTTCTGAAGGGACAATAGCTTGCAGACAATAATGAGGTCCAAGCTGCCGTTGAAAATAGGTTACACAGCCAACCCCGGAGTTTCTTTAGAATTTGGAAGATATGAATGACAAAAGAAAAAGTCCAGTTCCAGTGTTTTAATCTCAATGTTTGAACACAATTCGCTTGATTCGAGGATTTAAAAGTGTTATTTAAAATTTTTCACTTCTTAGACTAAAGCAGCGAAAAGAACAATGTTTGCAGGGTTGGAGATCACTGATTTTAGGATTTTCTATATAATGTTAGTTTTTCAATCAGTAATTCCAATTAGACGAAGTTCTGTTAAACAGAATTTTACTGGAATTTTCCATTTAGAAATCAAATTAATCAATTCATTTCAAAATGCTTATGCCTGAAGTGTTATATAGGATATCACGCGTTTACACGTGAGTAGATGAAAATATTTTTCCTAAATAAAATAATACATTTTCCTTTTTATGTTTTATACATCAGAGATGCAGCATACAGTTTCCACCCCAAATATTCTTTATTTCATCACTCACAACTGCAAGTGTTACTTTTGTAGACATTCATTTTAATGTAAAAATTGCATCAATACAAATCCAAGCAAGAAACTTTAGAACTCGATTTTTACTGTGCCTACTCTTTCTTTTTGTATTTTTTACTCGTGAACAGAATACTTAAAATACATTTGCATATGAATAGAAGAAGTCTGTCTTTTAAGCCTGAAAAAGTCTCTTTTAGCAAACACTTCCAAAGATAAAAGAATTTCATGGAATTTAACAGGATTATTTTGGAGGCAATTCATTTAATACAACAAATTAACAATTTTATGTGTGTCTTTAATCTAAAGTTAAACATTGTGTTCTAAAGCTTCTTTCAAAAGGAAATTTAATGGCTTTTTTTGCCAATGAATGCTGTGAGACTTTTTCTGTGCATATATATACAACAACTTATTTTTTAAAGAAATAAAAATTATAAAAAGGTTTAAAAGGATTTTAAAGTTTATTTTTTGAATATTTTTGCAAAATGTTAGCGGAATGTTGCAGAAGTTTTCTTTTTTTTCCATAGAATTTATTTCATTAATATTTTGAACTTTTAAAATGCATTTTGATTTAGCTTTTGAATTTATCCTTAAATTAAATTAAATACCTTGTTAATGAAAAATCAATAATTCTCACTAACTAAGATATAAATGATTTTTTGGCGTCTTTTATGTAAACTTTATAATTAATAGTGTTATAATATACAGAAGAAAGAATGAAACCGGAATATTTATTCTGTAAATATGAGTAAAAATTATATGGTTATGAAATCATCTTTAGGATTTCAAAATCATAATTTGATTTCAAAATCATAATTTGAAATCTGAAATTTGGCCAAAAAAGATCCCAGTTATGTTTTAATTAAAATGACATAGTGTAGTAAAAAGGAACTGTTTTTTTTCAATTGCCGAATTAGTAGTTAGAAGATAGTCCATTTTCTTGTGCCTAAAATTAAGGGAGTTACTGTTAATTAAAATTTCAGAAACTTCACTGCAAAAAGGAGCTCATATGTTAAAATTCTAAAAGCACATTTTAAATGAAATCTATGTTAAACATGCTTAGATTATACCGGTTTCAAATCGTCATTTATAGAAAAGCTAAAATGCGAAAAAGATTTAAATTTTCTATGAATTTTTTACCGCAGGCTTGTAGAGACATTAGGTTAATTTGAAAAGCCGGAGAGATGAAAAATATCAAACGCACGACGGCACGCTAGGAAAGCGGGAGAAATACCGTACAGGCTTTTCTTGAATCGGTAAAACTGATTTCAATTCATAATTATAAAATTAACTTTAGGACCAATAATGGGCATCGAATCTAGTTTTCTCCCTAAAATGTATTTGACAAGGTAGGAAATAACATAGTGATTCCTTCGTAGAAGCTCCATATAAAAATTTAAATTTTGCATATATTTAAGACACAATAACACGCCGAATAAATACTAATTCAGAAGTCAAACAACAAAAATCAGCGTTATATTTAAAAATTTTTTAAATATAACGCTGATTTTTGTTGTTTGACTTCCGAATTTGCATATATTTCTTAAAACATATACAATACGAATAACATTGAATAATTTGATGATCATTTATAATATATGACTTGTGTTTTAAATTTGAAAAATAAATTTACGACCAGCTTTCAGGAAAAATAGCAAAATCGTTTTTTTTGAAGTCTTGACGTAAAATATGTCAAAACACAGAGAATTTTATCCAGTAATCGGAATAAATTATTGCATATACATATACATGCAAAAATCTGTATAAGTAATAAATATATTAGGGTCGCCCAAATGAAAGTTGCACTACAGTCAGTGTGACAAATGGTTTAATGGTATTGCTGTAAATAAATATACAGAATAAAAAGGAATACATATAGAATACATAGCCTAGATATATAAAATTACTAACACAACAACCTTGAGTTTGGTGTAGATTTAAGTCAAGATCTTAATCGATTTGAAGGGCAAACAGGTATAGGTCCCTCTTTATCAGAAGCAAAGAAATCTACAAGACTGCCTTATATAGATAGATAGATAGATAGTTGAATTAGAAACTGAAACAGGTGTCACAACGTTTCATGATGGGAAGAAACTCCTGAGTGAAGAAACTCCGAGGTTGGCTGTGTAATCAATTTTCAACGGCTGCTTGGACCTCATTATTGTCTGCAAGCTATTGCCCCTTGAGAACTTTCGTGAGCTGACCAAAGGCATGGTAGTAATAAGGTGAGATATCAGTGCTGTAAGGAGGATGTTCCAGAGTCTCCTAGCGAAATTGCGTTAACAATGTTTTGTACGCAACAGTTACATGAGGACAAGCATCGTCATGGAACAGAATAACCCCACGTGACAGTGACAGGTTGAGCAGCTGGTAGCATTTACAGTCGTGTCCGGAATCAGCCATTCCAACAGCAACGAGCCATCGATATCAAAGAAACACTAAGCTTCTCATAATTTTCCAGCTCTCATGGATGATTGAGCCTTCTTTGGCCGCGGGGATGAAGAATGTTGCCAATCCATGTCGACACGTTCCGTAGCCGAATAGAAATTAAAAGTAATAACACTATGTTTCATCAGCGTCAATAATCCGAGTAAGGAAATGGTTCCATATTTCTTGGGCCGGCATGACGTTTTTCATGGAAACACCCATGCGGTAACTCTTCTGCTCTTCTTTCAGATGCTTCGGAACTCATTGTTGCCAAACCTTTCGGTATTGCAACCTTAAATGAAGACTTTTATGAACACTTCTTTTGCTCCCAGACATTCCATCCGCTATCCAGGTGTGGTGATTCGCAATTATTTCTCACAAGACTGCGCACAGTTGTAATTGCTTCCTGGTTGAAAACTTTATTCGCTGAACCTGACTGTGTTATGTGGTCCATACTACTTTAACTTCTACAAAAATCACAACACCATCTGAATATTGACCCTCGTGGCATACAGTATGTGCCATAAACACTTTGCATGCAATGATAAATTTCACCAACACTCACATTTTCAGCCGTTAAAAATTACACGTTGGCAACGTTTGGAGTTGTCCAAGATACGAACGATATAGTTGACCTTGCAAGCATCTGACATGAGTTGACGATATGCATTCCCAGCACTCAGCGCCCTCTAATTTTTATTTTATTTGTTCCTATTTATTTTGCTTTTAATTTATTTTTAAGTAATGCACTGATTAAAACTATCTTCATTTTTGTTTATTTTGGAAATTAAATATTTATCATCGCATCAGGGAATTTTTTCATATTTTAAAATTTAAATTCAGATATTTCATAAAATTCATTAACAAACTGTAAATCGGTAAAGCGATTTCGTTCAAAAATGCGAAAAGGCGAAATGCGATCTTTATGAATTGTTGGTGACTGTATAGAGGGATTTCAGTTTCCCTTGAAAAGTAGGGATCTTTCTGTGGAGTGGATTTTCTGTGGATTTAGACACTTAATGTCTAATTTTGATTTCAGATTTCCAAGCAAAAAATTTCTAATTTATATATTCTCTCTCTCTATATATATGTCAATATATATACTACTATATAAAAGCTGTTCATTTTTATTAATACTCAAACTTCTCAAAATAAGAGTTGGTTAAAAGAAGTGATTTTTATTAAAAATTTTATTACTGACAAGCTTAGTTGTCATTGTAGTACTTATCAATTACATATTCGCGGACCCCCAGTGCATTATATAATAGTACCAGTATATTACATTTCATTATCAGTACGTTATATTTCATTAAGGCTATTTATTACCAATAACAGAACCAAAGTTATCTAACCTTCTTATCTTAGATAATTGTCTCTCCATCCTTTTCGTAGAAAATGAAAGTCGAAGAAATTGTGTAAACACGTTGCCCTCATAGTATCTGCAAATTTAGTTTTAAAGCGATTAGGAGAACCTTGCTGCTAAAACCCGTTTTCTGGTCAATGACATAGTGACAAAATAATTACAAAACTTTGTCGAACTATTCCTTGGAAATTGCTTTCGCTCGGAATTGGCAGCTTACAAGACTCAATCCGCTTAAAGCTGTAGTAAAATTGGGAGCATGGGTTTGCATGAGGTAAAGAATAATGCTTAGTAAATTGAGATACTCACCTTCACACTTGAGAAACTATACACCAGATTTTGCTCATCAGCATTCCTGGAACAGAATAGCTGGAAGTATATTAATGGAAATGCGTCTTCCGAAATAGTTGTCTAGAAACATTCTAGGAAATAAACATTGTTTTCAAGGTAATATCATCGAAGAAGATAACAGTAATAAGAATAGAGTTTCCCACATTCGTTTTACTAAAAATCCGGTTACCCGGAATAATTGAGATCGCTATCTGAACGGATATTCGAAAAATCTTTGTATCTGATACTAATTGTATCTGTAGTCCAAATACATGTTTAATATACATAGATAAAGAACAAATAAAATTGAGTAACATTAAGTAAAATGCCATTTCACTAAATTGGCGAGATATAGTCAAACTTGCGACGGTTTTGACAAACAATTTTTGCCGCTAAATTTGATGAGAAACTACCAAAAGTCCCCAAACTTGACTACCATTCGGTGACATTTTGGTTTATCATATATAACTGTAATTAGCATTGTGATTGAATAAATGTACACAATGTAGATATGTGACTGTAACCGTATCCGGTTCTCATATGCCTACCAGTAATTTTGAGAAGTGTAAAGTGCTAGACATTTCTCTGCGGCCAGATCTATATAAGACCGGTGAGACAACCAGTTTCTCAGAAGTCGTTTAGTTCAGAGTGAATTCGGATTATCGCAATATTTAGATGATCGGAAAATTTATATGCTCTTTGTATTGTGCTGTGTTTAACGGTCTTAGCAGTTTGATGTCTAACTGATTATACTATGTGATACTGTGAAGAACTATATAAATATTTTGTGGAAATTTCCAGAATTGTGATTTTTTTTTTTTTTTTTTTTTTTTGGCAAAATATCTTTTATCAAGTGCATCCTGTCTATCACGAACCCGTACGCAAGCAACAATACTTTATTATTTTCGAATAAGAAATGTGCCAAACATGATTTTTCGACTAAAATAAAAAAGGAAATTGAATTTTTTAAATAGGTTTGTAAGGTACAAATGAGAAGAATACGACCCGATCCACCTTGTCTAAAAATAGACTGTATTAGGTTTGTAAGGAATTTCCTCTGTCCTCAATATATATCTTCGTAATGTAATTGCAAGCACATTCACTAGCAATCACAATTTCAGAAGTTCGAATGCTGGCAAGGGCAAGGCAGCGTTTTCGTATCTTGGGCTCTGAAATAAAGTGCATAATAACTCTACAGTGGAGTCCGAACTAAATATTGGTAGATCGTAATTCGTCTCAGCCAGTAATTGGAGATTAGATCGCTTCTTACACAGTCGCGCTTTAAATAAAGGAAATGTAACGGAGTTTTCCCTCCTTATTGCGTGCCTTCATGATGTAATTGGAAGTACATCCGGCTAGTAATCGTAAGGTCCGAAGTTGGAATCTCTGCAAGGGCATCCCGTATTTGGCCCGTACCCGAATGATCACCGCTATTTGGCAGTTACTGCCAAAAGAAACAGGCGGAGCACAGCCTCAGACCTGTCTCGTCAGCTCTCTTCAGCCACTGGTATGACAATTTCAAGGCAGACCGTGTACAGACGCTTAGGGCAGATTGATCTATATGCTCGTACACCTGCCAGATGCGTTCCACTTACTGCAACTCACTGTCACCTGCGGTTAGCCTGGAGTACAGAGCATGCATTGTGGACACCGCAACAGTGGGCTTGTATGATGTTTTCAGACAAGTCCAGGTTCAGCTTGCAGTCTGATTCTCGCCGGACTTTCATATGCAGAGCTCCAGGTATCCGTTACCACCAAGAAAACATCAATGAACGACACCGTTACGGTGGTGCATCAGTGATCGTTTGGGGTGGAATTATTCTGGCTTCCAGAACTGACCTGCATGTTTAAATTGGGACCACGACAAGCCAAATCTATCGGAACGTCATTCTGGAACACCATGTACGTTTGTTTCGGGGCGGTATGAGCGCACAATTTGTGTTTATGGATGACAACACCCGTCCTTACCGTGCAAACATCGTAAGCGAATGCCTTCAATCGGAGGATATCACCCGTATGGACTGGCCAGCATTCTCACCGGACTTGTATCCAGTAGAGCACGTGTGGGACATGCTTGGCCGACGAGTTGCAGCCCGTCAACCTCCTCCTACATGTCTACCAGAACTTCGGAGAGCATTGCTTTTTTAGTAGTGTAATATCCCCCAAGATCAGATCAATAATTTGACACTCAGCATGCCTAGGCGTTGTACGGACTGTATTGCATCGTCTGGGAGACATACAATGTATTAACAATCATAACATGTAATTTTTTTTTTTTTTTTTTTTTTTTGTAATTTGTAATTTGCTCCAGGGAGAAAAAATCGCTAATTTTTTAATAATATCAAACATATAGCATCTCTTTTTGCTCTTTACCTTTTGTTTAATAAATAAGCTTTACAAATAAGTCAAATTTGTTTTGCTTCTAACTCTTTCTTTGCCTGATTTTGCATTATCTTTAATTTATGCACATGAGTGTATTTTTAAACATAAAATACCAAATACATTTAAAACAGTTAAAAGAACAATTTTTAAAGTTAAAATTAGTGTTTCTATGCAAAAAGAAGGAATTCGGCCAGAGTGTAAGAAAGCTAATTTTTCGGTGCACAAAAATGAAAGTTTACTTTCGCTCCCAATTGGCAAGAAGGCACTAAAGGTGCAGAAACTGACTTAATTAATTGACTTACTTTAATAAACTGACTTAAAACCTTAACCCGATCATAAGAACAATATATGTCAATCATTTTTAAAGCAAAAAATGCGCAGTTCACCAGCATATAAGAATTAAAAAAACGAGCGCACCGAACCGAGTAACAAAAGTGGGTAGATATCTGTATATATTTATATACTTTTCATACGGCCGATTGCAATCGAAAAGCAAGGTGCGCAACTGGATGCTATAGTACCATATACAAAATGTGAACGTTCTAAGGCTTCTCGTTTTTGAGTTTGGCAAGATACATGCATACGTACGTACATACAGATGTCACTCAAACAAATCTCTTTTGAATCCATTTTAAATGCATTTTTTAATCCATTTTGGGAAAAAGAGAGCCTTGTGGGACCAAAATAATCATGCATGAAAGGACTAGAACTGCAATAGAATATTCGGTTTTCGAATCACTAACATTTCATTAAGCTTTTGTCCGATTTAAAATTAAGAGTATTGAATTAATGATGCAGTTTCCATCATCTATTCGTTTATATATTATTCAAATGTAAATTTAAAATTTTATTATATTCTCTTCTATAATAATTAATTTCGAAATTATCGAGTTTATTCCAAGAATTTATGAATCAATTTTCAGAAAGAAAGGAAGTACAGCTTTTGAATTTAACTGATGAATATTTATGGTTTAATTTTATTTCAAACAGTTATCAAAACAGAAAAAAGGCAGTGCAAAGAATCTTAGCATATTATGATATTAAAGTTGTAACGTTGCGCGCCTCCAACTTGCACGCAACCAAGGGGTGACTGTGAAAACTGTATAAAAGATAGAGTCTTGTGAAGGGTTTAAGTCCCTTTTTATTCAACGTAAAAATTACAATTGCGTGCTCTTGACGCTCACAGACTGTGCCAACTCGGCAGTCAAATAAAAATAATAATCTGAAAAGAAACTAAAGACAAGACTCTAACTACGAGGCTCTCTAAAATACTTAACTCACCGCGTTTTACAATACCGCTGCTAATTCAGCAGACTTGAAGCTCACTTGAACGATTAACACTACTTCCCGCCAAGCACATAGGCCGAAACGCGGGGTTCTTCAATTCTCGCTAACTACCTCCGCGCTCGTGAAGTAAGAATATCACACTCCGAACTTGTTTCCTCTCTATTTAAATCATAATACTTCCGCTGATAATTTGAATCCTTGCGCGTTCTACTCAAATTTACATATTCTGGCATTGTCAGTTCCAGGGGAAAGTAAGGCTTGACAGGAAAGATAGTTTAAACTTAAAATAAATGTTAGTTAAAATAAATATAAACCCTACAAAGTTAAAAAGAAGCCTTTAAAATTCGAACAAAATAAATCCAAATTTCAAGACGCACTTTTGAAAGCAAAATATTACTTAAAATAGACTCAAAACTCTAGCTTACTATTCTATGTAAATGATACATTTTATTTCTTTTTCAATATATATTCGTTAAAAAAAAATCAAGAGGGAAAAAAATGTGCGACACGATGTTTCTCTGTTTCAGATGGAAAAACCTTATAATTATCTTCTAAACTATCTTTTTTTTTCATTATATTTTGCTATCTGTCTATGCTACTTACGCTCTTTTTACGTAGGGATTATCTTAATTTTCCTAGCAGTTAAATTTTGAGTTAAACTTCTTTTCCTATCGCTTCTCTATTACAAATTACAACTTCTTGCCAGAACGTGGTTTTAGAATCACGTTTGAATGCAAATTGAGGAAAAGCGGTATTTAACCGCGAATTTCTACTGTCTTAGTCAGAGAGAACCAGTGATTCTGGCTAGCACGCGTCCGCCTTTTTACGCTACTCTCTCTTAAACTATTATTATTCTCGGCCTTAATTTAGGCCATTGACAGCAGCGCAGTAATTAGCGGGGGCCAACTCTTTTAGGCGCTTGATAGCTTCGGCTATATCTTTTTAGTTAAGATTAGTTCTTAGTCTTTTAATTTCAAGCCCGAGTGTCGGCTTTATTGTACAACTCCCAAACGGAGTTCTGTTACACCTTATTGGAATAATAAGTTTATTATTTTCTATTCCACGAACTCAAGCGATTATTCGCTTACTAGTTCTTAAGATTCTTCACTTTCAACTGTAACTCAGAAGTACACAGTATAGAATCATCATTTTCTAAATTATGTGCACAAAAGACCAGGGGAAATATACGAGGACGGAATAGTTAGAAATAGGAATTCATAATTTTAAATTAAAATAGTGTATTTTCAATACAAGTTATTTCTTCAGAATTTAGTTAAAGACACGAAATTACATTTTGTAAATGAACTAGATTAAGTTCGTTTGGTCTCTTTGGCTATGGTGAAGCACACAAGTATCATCTGCCTAAGAGAAGGGATGCCTTCGTATAGGACTTCTAAAGGTAACTAGCTCGTATAACATGAGAAAAACCACCAAAACGCCCATATAAGCCAGCGCATTCGCTAGGATTCGAGCCCCGGACAGGACTATCAATGTCCAGCGAATTTACTACTCGGTGACTAGTAGGTCAGTACATTAAGATGGTTTGGTATTTCTTTTTGATGGATATAAGAGTACCATTTACATATATAAGTCAGCGCGAAAAGCACAAGTTACAATTTTGTATTCTATAGAAGATTCGCAACTGAACTCATTTTAAAACTTATTTAAAGAAGATACGTTAAGCATTTACTTCGCCGAATATTTGATTATAAGCTTATGATCTTCCTTGTTCTCAAATTAATCGTTCAGTTGATGATTGCAAAATACTCAACGTCTATCTGCTAAGGGATGTGAACTTTCATGAAGCATTCTTTAAATGAAACTGGCTTTAGATCGAGATACCGTTTCCGAAATATTAGTTACTGAGCTATTGATGCTTGTAAGTTGTAGGCTTTATTTTTATATTTAATGAAACTAAATCTAGTGAAATACTATCCAGTTAGTTGCTGAACTCAACTTTGAAAATAGCCTGTCAGTTTCACAATGACATTCTCAAATGTAACATTTATACTAATGCAAAACCCTACCGAAAAGTTTAAATATTAATACTATAACATATTAGCAGATTTGTAGTAGTTCTACCATCTGACTGACAGCCGTGAATAGCAGCAAACTGAAGAATCCTGAAAAATTGATTGAAAATATTTCGAAATTCTTGAAATTCGTATATGTCACAAATAAAAGCAAACTGCATCGCGTAGCATTTTGTGAAGGTGATATCAATATGAGGATATCTATTTTGGGCACCGAATATCTGGATATACAGTGGATGGACAAAAATATGGAAACACCTTGTGAAATGCATGTTTGAAAAGAAAAATTGATTTTAATGAAATATGTAGGTGGCGCGGGCGTTTTTGACTACTGACGCCACCTATACAACTTCGTAAATGTGCTAAACAGTTCAGTTGTTGTCGGAGTACTGTTATGTGAGGTTGTCATTGCATTATGTCAGAGTTAACAGACTTCGAACGTGGGCAAATTGTTGGAGCACGTATGGTAGGTGCTTCCGTAAGCAAGGTAGCCGAGGTGTTTAGTGTTTCAAGAGGTACTGTATCGAAGATTTATTCCGCATATTTGAAAAGCGGAAAAACATCATCTGCTAAATCACAGCGCGGACGAAAGTGTGTCCTGAGTGATCGTGACAGACGATCATTAAGGCCAATTGTGACGAAAAATAAGAAGACCACAGCTTCAAAAGTTACTGCTGAAATGAATTTTGTGTTACCGAACCCTGTGAGTACCAAAACAATTAGAAGGGAGCTTCATAAAGAGGGAATTGCTGGCCGTGCTGCAATTGAGAAGCCACTCATCAGTGATGCTAATGCCCGTAACAGGAAAAGGTGGTGTTTAAGGCATAAAGCCTGGACTATAGAGCAGTGGAAGCGAGTAATATGGTCTGACGAGTCTTCTTTCACATTGTTTCCCACTTCTGGCCGAGTTTACGTCTGGAGAACGCCATCTCAAGCCTATAATACAGACTGCTTGTTGCCAAGAGTGAAACATGGCGGGGGTTCTGTTATGGTTTGGGCAGCCATATCGTGGTTCTCTGCTAGCCCCATGATAACTGTGTCAGGGCACATGACTGCCAAGACTTATGTGAACATTTTGGCCGATCAAGTTCATCCCGTGGTATAAACTTTGTTCCCCGATGGTGATGGTGTCTTCCAAGACGACAAAGCCCCTGTTCACACAGCTCACATTGTCCAAGACTGGTTTTCTGAGCACGAGGATGAGTTGTCCCATCTCCCCTGGCCACCACAGTTACCAGACCTGAATATTATCGAACCTTTGTGGTCTACATTGGAACGGAAAGTGCGTTCTCGTTATCCACCGCCAACATCGTTATCTGAACTTGCCACCGTTTTGCAGGAAGAATGGTATAATATTCCCTTGGCAAACATACAGGAACTGTATTTATCCATTCCGAGAAGACTGCAAGCTGTTTTGGATGCCAACGGGTTTCCTACACCATATTAAGCAAAGAAACATGTTTTTTAAAGGTGTTTCCATATTTTTGTCCAACCCCTGTAAGTATGTAAGCCTGTGGCCCAATTGGGCCTGATTCAATAAAGAGTTGCATAAAAAGGCCACGACTTTAAAGTGCTAAAGATAAGGTGAATGTTCCAAAGAACAGGAGATGACAAGAAAGGAAGCCTTTGCGAAAATTTTAACGGATACTGCAGCGTTATCCTGGGGTACTGCTGCTTAAACAGTTCTTCTCAGAAAATACACAGAATTGCTTATAGAGCCTTAAAATGGATGGTACGCAAAATGTTTTCTTTATAGATCGTCTTCAACGGTGAAAAGAAGAGAAGAGGCGCTTCGTGTCTCTAGCAGCTAGAGTCGTCAAGCGTTTGGTGCCATCTACAGCACTAGGAGAAAATCCCGGTAAGCGGCAGGGAAGAAGAGTGTACCCAACTATGAGAGTAGCATCACCTTTCAGATGATGGTCCAGGCCAGCAATACACAAGAAAGGAAAATATGCAAAATGTACGTCATGAAACGTAACAGGCAGTTCGACTGGGAATACGGGAGGGGTGAAACCTCATCACAAGCGGCAAATCTTTCTTGTCGTAGATGTGCAGCATACGGACGAATAAAAAATCATCCATAAAGATTGCATTATTTAGAAGTGCAGGGAAATCTGGACGACCGGATAAAAACGTAAATAAAGACATAACCGCAATTGTCTTGTAAAAAACGTAACTTAGGGGGCAAGATTGAGTGCTGAATCATTTGAATTTTAAGAAAAGCTGGCTCATATTTATGTTGTATATGACAGCAAGTCCCCGAAAACACTCACGGAGCCATTTTGTTCGCCATGATTCAAATTCCGGTTGAATTTAGCGTCGTATTCACTCGTCACCGGCAGGAAAAGCTTTGGGATAGCTTAGGAATTTCTCTTTAAGTAACGAAAAATAATTTCATGGCTTAAACAATTTCATGCAAGGGAAAAATTTTCTCCAAAATATGGGAGCATTTTGATTTTTAAAACTTATGGTATATGTGCTTTATGAATAAATACAAATTGAATTTCATTTAGAGATTTCTAGTGCAAATGTGTGTGACAGAGTATTTACTTACGAATTCAAACCTGTTAGTTCCTGGGAAATAATTACTAAGAAATAGCCTTTTCAACCACTCAGAAATTATTAACGTAAAATTCTGTATTAAAAAAATGGTTTTTCCATTTTCTACATATGGAAATTTCAGCCGGATTCTGATCAATCATAACCCGCCGCCTGCTAAGTTGTAAATTCCCTCAACAGTGGTAGTTCGGTTCGGGGCTCTAATCTTGGCGAACGGACTGACTGCATGGGCACTTTCGTAGTTTCTTCAATGTGTAACATGTATATTAACCAGTTTTCTTTAGAAAGCACTCCACGAAAGCATCCGTCCTCTTAGGGAGATAGTATTTGTTTTGTCTTAGTCACATGAACTAAACATGATCAATCCTATTTCGGCTTAGATGATATTGTAATACAAGAGTCAGTGAACAAAGTGAGGAGGCTCATTTTGGAATTATAATCAGAACAGGCTGCTTATTTATGACATTTTGGACAACTTTGATATTTCATTCCAAACCCGTAACGTTCGGAGGATAATTTAATGCACTATTTTGATATAATCGAGTACTATTTTATATTGAACATGAATCAATTGTTTTTAATATTGTATAATAAAAGTAATATTGAACCTAATTTTAAATATTAGAAAATAGATTATTATTCTTACTGTTAATCTATTCTCAAAATAATTGATTTATTCTTTAATCTAATTATTTATTTGGATATGCTTTACTAATAAACTAAAAACCTTCAAAATTTAAGTTATACTTATTGCATGTGTGCCTGAGGTTTCCTTCATTCACGCGCTCGATAAATTCTCAATTTAGAATACCGTTATTATAAAGGATAAATATCAGTTAAATATCGAAATCATTCACCTTATCCGAATTCGAAATGCGAGGAATTTCTATTCTACTTAAGGACAGTATATTTTATAGATATGGGCAATTAAATGCAATGCAGCTAAATGGATAGCAGGTCTGAAAGACAATTAGTCTCTAATTCCCAAAGCTATGATATAATCTTATTTTAAATGGCTCAAATTTCACATTTAAATTCAGAGAATTCATCAAGATTAGTAAATTATTTTACAGTTATTTAATTCCGTTCGCATTTAATATGGCCTTCATTAAATTATTTACTCTATGTATAATATTTTCTAACTCACGGTAAATGAAGCTCCAAGACCATATATCTAAATGTTAACCGAACATTGTATCCTTTACGATGCATTAATTTAATACTTGCTTGCTAACTAGCATTAATGTGGGCGTAATTTAATGTTAATATGTTTGTGAGATCATGAAGACCTGCCAAGAATGTTTCTACTATAAATCCTCCATTCTGAAAAAAATGTTTTCAGAGGCATTTTAACAGCACTATTATAGAATGCAAAGAGGGAACTATTTTACTGTTTTGAGTTATTTAATTCAACATAAAAATGAATTCATTCATTATTTCCAAAGGTTGACTTAAAATTTATACATACACTAGAAATGTTGTTGATACATTAGGTATTCTTTTGGAAGCAAGCAAGATTAAAAATTAACAACCCCCTGGAATCGAACCGCGGACCTTGGTATACCGGCCCAGCGTGCAGAACCACTACACCACGAAGGCACGGTAGGGAAAGCGGGAGAAATACCTCATGTACTCCTCTTTTTGAAGGGCAGGTGGGTTTTTAGGGGACCCAATCGCCAAATTCTGGGTGAGGAGAATTATCATCCAACATCCTTTTAGTTCGGGCGCTGCTGTAGTGACATTAGGTTAATTGGAAAAGCCGGAGAGATGAAAAATTAGCAACCTTCCTTCGTCGGGAATCGAACCACGGACCTCTGGAATTCAGGCCCAGCGTGCAGAACCACTACACCACGAAGGCACTCTACGAAAGCGGGAGAAATACCTTATAATGACATCCTAAAGATCGTATACACTCTACATATAGGGAAAGCCTCGAAAATGCCCATGAAATCAGCTCGTTCGAGGGATTCGGACAGAATTACCAGTGTACAGCGACTTTACCAATCGGTCGCTGGTTTGCCTGCGTATCAAGATGTAAAATATGGGTAATATGCAAACTAAGTAGATTTTCGAAACCAATGTTTTGTCTCATTAATGTGGAAAACCTGACCTATACCACTTTTTTAAAATCGTAAAATCTATCTAAATTTTAACGTCATGGGAAATAAAATTTTACTTTTTAGTTTACACATGCACATTTCTTACATTGGAGCTTTTTACAATCGAAAAAAACGGGTAGACATCAGAAAAAAAAAGCGTCCAAACCACTCCATATAGGTAACTTAAAACTAATGTTATAAAGTTAATTTTCGAAGTTCACTTCAATCCATTTCACAATGATATTTCTGCAGATTTCATATTAAAAATAAAAAAACTAGTATTAATTAATAGAAGTAATAAATGCATTATGAAATATTTTATTTCTTTTTATTAAATAGATACTTCCATAACTAATAAATTTTCGTTTTTAAATGTCTTGACTGAGTCTGAATTCTCCACATACATTTTATAAAAGAACAGGAATTTACATTTATATAAATCAGTTTCTGGATGGAATTACCGATTTTTATTAGTCTTTACTTTTCATTCAGAGTTTGTCGTATGAAACTCGGTGTGACGCATATGCGTAATTCCCAACTTTATTAACATATTTAATCCTAAGGATCACATTATATTATTATTATTCTTGAAATTCCATTCTAAATCAATTAACATCCAACTTGCATTAAAGGAGACCTCCGAATAAAGGAACCTCTATTACAGCTATTCTACAAGTTCTAATTCCGTAGTGTAAGAAACTTAAAATATTGCTACGAATTTTGCATAGATGTCAATAATTTTAGTGAAATTGTAGTATTTTTAGCACAATGTAGTATGAAATGCTCGAAAGAGACGAAGCTCTGCCGGAGAAATAAAGATCACATGTGCAAGTCTATTTAAAGTAAATGACTATCCCGGTGAATTGGCGAGATATGGCCAAGATGGCGATGGCATTCGCGACTATTTTTTGTCACCAAATTTGGCGAATATTTGGCGGCATTCTGGTCTGGTCCCTGTATAACTGTAATTGGTATTATGACTGAATAAATGTAATTGATCTCTATATGTAACTCTAACCTTATCCGGCTGTCATATACTTTCCTTTAATTCCGAGAAGTGGAAAGTCCTAGAGATTTATCGGGAGCCTGGGGAAAATTATAAGAAAAAAGAGGTGATCAATTTCGCAGATTTGTTAGTTCAAAGCTGATTTTATAGAAATGAGATATCCGTGAGAGCTTTGCCTTTTAGATGTGCTTTGCATTGCGGCTTTAAAGTTCTTAGTAGTTTGAAGTGTAACTACTAATTGTGCTCTGCGATACTGAGAACGGCTGTACGAGTATTTCTGTATAATCGGCTGTACGAGTATTTCTGTATAATCGGCTGTACGAGTATTTCTGTATAATCGGCTGTACGAGTATTTCTGTATAATCGTCTGTACGAGTATTTCTGTATAATCGGCCGTACGAGTATTTCTGTATAATCGGCTGTACGAGTATTTCTGTATAATCGGCTGTACGAGTATTTCTGTATAATCGGCTGTACGAGTATTTCTGTATAATCGGCCGTACGAGTATTTCTGTATAATCGGCCGTACGAGTATTTCTGTATAATCGGCTGTACGAGTATTTCTGTATAATCGGCTGTACGAGTATTTCTGTATAATCGGTGTGAGAACACAGAATTCTCACAGTGAACACGGTGGCTGTAACGATTCTTCAATTGTTATCGCGCCCTGCCACGTGCATCGCAGTGGATAAAAACTGGAAGGACTGGTTTTGTCTTCCTTTTTCTGCCTGTCGTCGTGTTAACGAGTGTGTGGGCCTTCGGGCCACACACACACACACATACAGCTCTCGCCATCGTCCACGGTACTCGATCTAAAGTCCATTTTCAAGGATGGAGGAGAAAATATGTTCTTGTACGAAGAATATAAGAAATCAGGTAAACTTTACTGATTAGGCTGCGAGGTAAAAATTGTTCCTGTGCTGTGACTCAACGTGTATAATCCTGACAGTTGGATGTTTCGAAAGTGACGACCATGTGCGCCAATTTCAAGCCTATCTGCTAGAAATTTGATCTCTTCTATCACGAATAAGTGCACTGCATATTAATTAAGCTTCTTGCAAGATGCTGATAAGTAATGTGCATTTGATGCAGCAAGATTAGGAATTGCAATATACCGTAAAAATGAACGCTGTGAGAGTCCCGTAGGACTAATGAGTAGGACATGTCGAAAGGCATTCATGAATGTGTTTTTTTTTTCTTATAACATATCGAATATAGGCTAATCAAGAAAAGTGTATTTTTGTGATTTATATAGGTTAATCAAGAAATGTGTGTTTTTGTGATTTAATAAATGTATATTTAAAAGAGAGATACTGATTCATGCATGCCTTATTGGGTAAGTCATTTGATTCTTATTATTAATAATCATGCAATGTACTAACCACTAGATTTTTAGATTAACAATTTACGCGGAATTAATTCGCATTTGATACTCTTAGTATAATTACTTTTATACGATCACGGCCAGCAACACCACAATCGGCTGTACGAGTATTCCTGTATAATCGGCTGTACGAGTATTTCTCCAGAATTATAAAGAGTTCTTTTTGGCAAAATAAATTTGATCAAGCTAGCATCGGTTCTGCGTGTGCATTCAATTTCTTACGAACCGTAATCACGCAACAATATTTACTTTTATATAAGGGATACTTAACCATCTAAAAAGAATTTGAAATAATAATTATTCCTCAACATTCCGAAAACACTCAAGCAAAACATTTTAGGAACCATGGCTTTGTATGAAAGTAACATTCTGTGGTAGCAAACAGCGTTAAGAGTAAAGAATAGAAAGAGACATTTGTCATTCAAAGAGGATTAGGAAAGGAGCATTGAAATTGTCAGACAATGGGCCAATACTGATCTAAAAAAGGAGCTGCTGAAAGTTGCAAGACACCAGAGACTTCTTTTCACAAGAGAAACCTTTTGAAATTCAAAATTGCTCTTGCACTGGAAAAGCACATTATGAACCATTCTACAAAAACTACAAAGGGAACTGGTACGAAAGATTTTTTCAGAAAGCAACTTGAGCTGCGAATTTAATTTATCTCCAATAAAATTCTGTTTATCTATCCCAGTGAGACTGAGATCATCGAAACCAATTTTGG
Organism: Stegodyphus dumicola; assembly: GCF_044657685.1. Lineage (NCBI taxonomy): Eukaryota > Metazoa > Arthropoda > Arachnida > Araneae > Eresidae > Stegodyphus > Stegodyphus dumicola. The sequence goes on along the minus strand of NC_140779.1, from coordinate 119,253,271 downwards.
AACTTTGGGTTTAAGACTGAAATTCATAAGGACAGAATGTTTATCGTTGATTTTTGTGCTAGATTGTGAACTGTATGATTTTTTTCTCTGCTCTGTTTTCTTTTTTTTATTTGGCAACGAGGAAATACTTACCTCTTAAAGAAAAAATTCAAATTTTTCGACTGTTGAAATTAAGGTTCTTTTTCCTTATAGGATAGCATAGCGTTAATTTTTTTGTTGGCGTAAAAGATCTGTGTCACAGGTCGTTGGTTATTTAAATTAAGAGAGTTAAAACAGAATGAAATACTTTCGTTTAATATATGTATTTGAGTATAAAATATTTTATGCAGTAATTTTCTTCAGAAAATTGCGTACAGCATGTTATCCAATAACGGGAAATCTATAAAAAACTAGTTTTGGGGAGTTAATGAAAAATTTGGATTTAATAGCAACCAAATAAACGATTTATAACAATCGAGAAATGAACTATGGCTACTACCTACCACAAATAAAATTTTAGGAATTATAAAATTTTAAAAGGATCAAAAGAAAAGTACCAGAACAGGTTTTGATTATTTGTATCGGTTGTCCTCAACGGTTGCTTTAATTGGCTACGGGAAAGTACACTAGGGCTATCTGCCTAAGAGTAGGGATGCCTTTGTGGAGACCTTTCTACGGAAAACCGTTTAGTATATACGTTAGACACGGGAAAAACTACGAAAGAGCCCATGCAGTCAGCCAGTTCGGCGCTAGCTGAGTGGGCGCTTTTGTGTTTTTTCCCCATGTCTAACACGTATGCTAGACAATTTACCTTCGAAAGTCCTCCACGAAAGTACGCCTCAACTTAGATTGATAGCCCGTAATCAAATAAACCAAACCAATTACACTGCGGGAGAATTGGAATATTTTTTAAATTCTTGCAAAATACCGAATGATTTTAAATAATGAACCATTTTACTTACTTTAACATAATACCTCATGCACGGTAATAATGAATCACTTCAGTTTTCGGCAGCTCTAGTAAACGTATGCTGCAAAATACAATAAAACGTAGCATAAAACGAGCGTTGTCCTGAGACTTTCTAGGCAAAAAAGATTTCCAGGAATGACATGCGTACCCCTGTTCTAACTGGTCTGTAGTTCATATTGAAAATAAAACGGTAACCCACCCTCACTTAAATCACTTAAATAAATGTAGATTGGTATATAAATAAATAAATCTTTTTAATTTTCCAGAAGAATCCGAGACATCTTCTAAGTTCCCTTGATGCTAGCAGGAAAGCAGCATAATTATGGGTGGTATTATTTGTGGTATATATGAAAATGCCTGGGGATTTATACCCACATACATATATTAAACGAATTATTGTTTATATTATTAATAACTTGCTACATACATACATTTGACAATATCCTGATAGTAAGAATTAGTGTAAAAAATATTCATGTACTAAATACTATGTAATAGGGGGACCGGAAAGTAATGTCGCTTTCTTAACAAGTTTTTAATTTAAAAACATAATATAATAACCCTCGTTATCAACAACATTTTGCCATCTAATGTGCAGATTTTCAATACCAGACCGATAAAAAGCAATTGGTTTCTGAGTAAAATATCTCGAGAGTACATTTTGGACATCATGCAAATTTTCAAATTTTTTCCCACTAAGAAAATGTAGGGATCCGAATAAATGGACATCCAATGCTGCGATATCGGCCGAGTATGGTGGGTGATTATGGTGGGTGATATCGGCCGAGTATGGTGGTGGGTGAGTATGGTGGGCAGTACCTCCCATCCCAATTTATTAATTTTTTTCCAGTGCACATCTTGCACAGTGCGGTCTTGCATTGTCGTGTTGCAGAGTGACGCCTTTTCTGTTGGCAACTGATATTTTTTAATTAAAGATTCGTTAACTGCATCCAATTTTTCACACTTAAAAGTCTGCATTAACAGTTTGTCCAGGTTTCAGCAATTCAAAATGAACAATTCCGCGAATACTCCATCAAACACCCAGAATCGCCTTTTCGGGATGTAAACCCTTTGCAACCCCTATTAAAACTGCCTTTTGAGTTATCATATAGGACTTATTTTTTTGTCTCAGCTAATCAAACGATCAAAAAACGGTTCTATATATGGTGCCGTTGAAGCAATATGTTGCATGTGATGGATAGGTTGGCTTTGTTCTTTTCGGACAGATTACGCGGGACTCAGACACCTGCTTTGCTTATTTTTTCTGCTTTAAATGTTCTTGGATGGTCGACCAGGTTGGTTAAGAGTGTTTGACATGGATTTGCTTCCACTTCTGCCCTTAACATATTGTTGTCGACATGCACAGAAACGACATCACTTTCCGGTCGCCCTATTACAAATGCGTAATATATCCTTATTGTTAACTGGACATTTCTAGGAGAACACTTCACAGAAATAAAGGTCTTATCTAAGCGTAAACAAACAAAGAAATTTTCGAAAAGTGAGATGTATTAATAGGAAGCTAGGTATATTATTGAGAATTTTTAGCAATAAAAAATTTGAATAATATTTAGTAATAGTTTGTTGTCAGGTGCTATTGAAAATGGTATTTAAGATTAAAATAAAGTAAAGCAGCAACCCAAATCTAGCATAAATCTAGCATAAATTTTGAAGAAATATCTATTGATTTCTAGGGGATCATACACAGGTCCTTCTTCTTCAGGAGCAAAAATACATTTGCCTAAAAAATTTGGCAAAATCTTACATGCTCAAGAAGACTAGCGACATGTGTCTGATCACTTAACGAAACAGATAGAGTTTATTCAACATTTACCTCAAACAAATGTTGCTGCTTTGGATAAATTAAAATTTTACATTGTCGTGTTTCGCTTCCGATATATACGTAAACAAGAAAATATTTGCCTGTACATGCTGTACACATTTAATGAAGATTAAACTTCTGTCTTAACATTATTATACTTTTTGCTTGATTTACCTTATAACATTACTCATAATCTACACATTTTTAAGTAAGACAATAGTTACTTATTTATAAAATAATGTAAAGGCTAAAATGGCTGATTTGCAAAGGCTTAAATTTTCTTCTTCTGAGATAAACATTCAGCATCAATTTAAGTAAGCTATTTTTCTTGCTATGCTACAAAATTTTTAAGCTCCAACAGTAATTATTTTATGATGGAAATTATTTCTCAAATGCTGGATGTAAAGTACTTTATCCTTTTTTTCTCTAGATCAGAAAAATCTTAAATCTGTTTTAAACGAAAAATCTTGCTTTACAATTAAAACTTTCTCAATCTATTTTTGCTTTAAATGATTTTGCGTTTAATTCTCAGGTATGAGTGAATTTAAGTGCTCTAATTATTGTATAAAAGAAGGAAATATTGATTTAAAAGGAGCATAATTTTTAAGCGTTCAATAATTATGAAATTCGGGAAAAAATATCTTTAAAATCATTTATAGTTAAAGAGAATTAATATTTTTATCCTTCTTGAATATGCTAAACCTCATTTTATTTTAGAATGATTTCAAGTGTAAATGTGAAGATTCTTTTATTAAAAATATAGTTAATTTTTTATCTATTACTTATTCTTAAATATTAAAATTTTACTGGAACGATGGACAATTAGGCTGACATAAGTTATTTTATTCTTGGTAAAAAATTAAATTTAGTTTTAACAATATGTTTTTAAAATGCTAACATGAAATAAAAAATGCTCCTGGTTATAAATATTTTATTTTTTTGAATTAAGGAAAAAATCATAAGTATTATAAATGTAAGACAAAAACGAAAATCTGGAGAAAATCATTTAGAAGCAAATTAGCGAAAAATTACAAGTTCATATTTTATAAAAACCTAGTACTTTTAATGATAAAAAATTTTACACGTATTAGTTAGAATTAGTAAAAACTTTATATTTATTGTATGAAACGGGTGAAATTTCAAAATAGATATAAAAAGTGGGGTAAAATGTTCAAAGAAATCTAACCTTTTTAAAATATTAAAGTGATGTTGAATTTCTTCTTTACTTCTGAGCACATTTCTTACGCTTGTTCATCCTCCACACACAAGTTTTACCTTCGAGGAAATAGCTTCAAAGTCTTTTTGTGCGTACCCTAACCTAAACACATCACTAAATTTGTGTGTACGTGTGGTTTCCCATGTTTTTGGTTAACTTATAAGATATTTCTCCCTCCTTTCAGCATGTCTTCGTGGTGTAACGGTTAGCACACTCGGCGCGTATTTGAGAGAACCAGGTTCGAACCTCGGCGAGGGTACCGCGCATTTTTCTCGTTTCCTGTTTCATAATAGCCTAATGACTCTACAATCTGCAGGTGCTTGAAATAGAGCTAAACATTTATCGCCTAAGCTAATATAATTTAAGTTTCTAAGCGCAGAACAGTGTTCTGTATGTATTTTGTTAGACATATTTTTTTTAATGTAAGGTAATGAATTTGTGGTTTGCCGTTCCAGGTAACAAGGACAAACTGATAAAAAAAAATTCTTTGTTGTTGAGGGTGGTAATTACAAAAATTGTTCATCACCATCTACATGTACAATAATGGCCTAATGGATAATAAATAATTTATTCATCACGTTATATAGAAAAACCCTTTTTCATACGGTCCACCAGACAAACTTAAAAAATGTTTGAAAATTTCAGATAATAATATACATTTAATGTTCTGTTTTAAGAAATAGTATTTTAAGTAATTTCCGTATTCTGAATGAGGAAAATTCTTAATCATATCTACAATTACAGCAACGAAATTTCAATATTGGTCTTTGAAAGTCTTAGCACTGCACTGAACGTTTACATTCACAGACTATTGCTGAAATGTATTTGATGACACTTCAACATAATAATATAAAATCTGAGATATTACGATGTATGCAGATGTACAGATTATGGATTTAAAGTTTTTTCTAATTGTCGTAAAACTTGATAGGAAATAGGGATTGAGCGGTAGGCGCCAGTAAAAGTTTTACAACTAGATGTTTATAGAGACATTAGATTCTTTCGAAGCAGGAGATGTGAAAAATGAGCAATGCCTTCGCCGGGATTCGAGCCACAGACCTCTCGAATTCGCGTCAAGCGCACTGACCACTACACTACAAAGGCATGCTAAGTGAAGGAAGTGGCAGAAATACCTTATATACTCCCCTTTTAAAGGATGACTGGGGCTTTAGGGGCCCAGTCCCCAAATTCTGGTGGTGAAGAATCATCATTCACCACCTTTTAGCTCGGGTGCCATTGTAGAGACTTAAGTTCTTTTTGAAAGCAGGCATGAAAAGGAGCAATGAAAGCAGACATGAGAATTAGCATGAGAAGGAGACATGAAGAAGAACTTGAAAGCAGACATGAAATAAGAAGAATGAATGAATAAGAATACATGAAATAAGAAATGAATAAGAAGGAGACATGAAAAATGAGCAATGTCCTCGCCGGCACTCGAACCACGGATCTCTGGAAAACGCGCCGAGTTTGCTGACCACTACACCACGAAGGCATGCTAGGAAGGCTGGAGAAATACCTTATATCTTAATTAAAGATTCTTTCCATTTTCTATGTCTGCTGCAGAGACGGAGAGAATGATTCTCTTCCCTTATATGCGATGGTCATAGAGTTAAATAGAAAGCGAGCAACGGGCGCGCCGTAACGCCCTCAACGTGCGTTTTGAAAAAGACTTACTATTACATCTGAAATTTTCGGAGAGCCTTTTGTTTTAGGAGGTAACTGAATGCTGCAGCTTTGCATAAAGAAAAAACATTAAAAACTTGACTTGGATCATTGGCGCCATGTATTTTTTACTTCTACTTTGACCTGCTATCAAAACAGAAGAGTAAACAAACGTATATTTTTCTTAACGGAGAATTTCTAATTATGAATTGAGAAAAGGAAAATACCCTATCCGTCCTTCTTGGAGCACTGTATGAAATACGCGCGGTGCTTGATTTAATTGCTACGTTATTATAAATGGTTTAGGAAATGCTTTATTAGATTGCGATGGACCTATTACGTTCAAATGAGGCGTTGTAGCAACAGAAACTGTCGTTTAATTAATAATTAGGCCTCGAGTTAAGTAAGGAAGTTTGTCAAAACGAGGTTTCTTTAGGCATCGCCTTTATTTTTATGAGGAGCAAAAAGGTAGTAAAAAGAGGTATAATGTGAATAAGAAGCAGGAAGAACAAATTCTAGCAGGTGTTTCTCTCAAGGTTTAGCAATATGAAGAAGAAAAAGGGAAGAAAGAATGCGGATGATAACTGAAGAGAAAGGTATGCTGGAATGAAAGACCGAAACCAGATTTGCGCTGTGATGACTCACAAGATGTGTCAGATGGATAGACAAATTACGAAAGATGTAGCAGGTCGTGTAATCGAATTATGTCGAGAAAGCTTAAAGAGGAGAAAGGTTAAAAGTCTCGAACGATTAAACCCGATGTAATGAAAATGCGACTATGTGCAGTGTTCTTACCAGGATGTGTGCAACTCGAAGAAATACCGAAATTATGACTCCAAAATTGATGGCAAACATTTTCGGGGCTGTTCTTTAACGAGTGAAGGAAGCAAAAATGTGCTTGAGCATTCCGGTTTGTGATTTAGCGACTTAGAATACCAGTTGCTGGTTCTGATTCGTTATGCGCAATTATCCCAGCGTTGTGTTCATGTTTCCCGACTCTTCCGAACTGCTATTTAGCGTAAGAGAGCAAACGGCTCCACTCTAAGAACATCGAACTGTATTAAGTGACAGGTTTCGTGAATTAAATTTGTAGTCTTGAAAAGTGATCCTTTAGCATTGCGCAAGTTAGTTTTGGCTTATAGATCCAGTAGTCTGCTCATATAAGTACTCTTCACCTTCTGTAATGATTATATAAAACTACGCTTTTGCTTTTGTTGTTGCTGTTGTGAATTGCTGTTGCTGTTGTCGTGCTGTAAAGTGGTACTTAGGATTTTATATTTAAAATGTGAATATTTAATCGGGAATTTAGTCGCGAGATTAAGATAAAATTGCGTTGTCATGTTTATTTTGATCTTACTATGTTCTTGTGGTACTTGGAAAAATATGTTAAAAAATAAAAATTTTAATTTTGTAGATAAAACTATGAGTTTAGTTAGGACTATGGTATCTGCCTACAACGGCATAATTAAGGAATTGTAAGTAGTGTTGCATTACGCAAATCTTGGGTAAACTAATTTTTGTTGCATTTGTTCTTAATTTCAAAATCTAAGAATAGTAATGAGTAAGATAAAACTTTTGTAGTTTATCAAATTTTTTATGTGATTGTTCTGCACCAAAATCTTCTACTCAAAGTAACTACCAAAATGTCACGTAAAGACAAACAGCGTACTTTGAAGCCGTTTAACTTAGGTTCATCTATTGCACCGACGAGGAATTTTTCACAAAGCTTGCTTCTGCTGAAACATTCAGCATGTGCGAAACGAGGTAAATCAGGGCGATGTAAAACCATGTATACTTGCATAACTTTCATAAAGAAATATGTAGTTACATTTTATTCTGTCCACATTTCCATTAAAATAAAGAATTTGAAAATAAAACGTTTTAATTAAAATATGTATTTTATTCGTATATTTTAGTTAAAATTTCACATATATAAATTAATATATGGAATTAGTAATAAAGTTCCTAAATATATATACATATATATAAACGATTTTAAAAACAGTTAAAATTAGGTATCATTATTTCTATCAAATGAACATTTTATCCTGGATAAGTAGAAACTGTCGTCACATAAAGGAAATTTTTGCTGAAAGCCTTGCAGGTAAACCATTCAGTAAGAAAAATGCACGACTACGTATTGAATAACTAAATTTTTTTATGACATAAACGCAGAAGTTCCCGCCTAGCCTTAATTTTTATGTGACAGCAATAATACATCTCACAGTAAATTTCCTTAATTGTTTACACTGCTATTAAAAAATGTTTTAACTATTTAATTTTATGTTCGTTATCGTGGATTTCTGAAACTCAATCCTTAAAATAGTAGACCTATGTTAATTTTTCAGCTTAAAATTCTTTCAGGTGTCAAATACAATACTGAGTATGAAGATTAGTTCAATATATTTTATGATTTTTATACTTTTATTTATTTTATTTTATAACTTTTTAATCACAAACACTAACTTTTATTTTTTTATTTTAAATTTTACCTTGCTATTAAAAGTGAAGCTGATAACCTGATATTCTCTACCCTCTTCCTCAGTTGACCCTCTTGCAGTCGTATCACAACTCTATGCTAATTTCCTTAAAGCAATATTATATATGAAAATTCTTAGTTAGGTTAGATCACTCAATTGAAGAGAGCTAAACTTGCATTTAAAATACGAAAGTCCATGACATATTAAATTAATAATTTACGTTTTTTTAAAATAGAAAGTAAATATTTACTTTACATTTTATTGTTCGAAGTAGCTTATGAATTTTATCGCTTTCCATCTAATCATTTTTGAGTTTTCATCCAAACGTATTTTTAACTAATTTCCTTGACTTGAATCTTTTCCCATTTCACTGAATATCACTAATTAGGTAAATGACGCGCTGTCTAAGTTCATAATAATGCTAATTCAATATTTACTGATCATCTAAATAAATATTTGGAAATTTAGGAGTTGTTGACGAAGCTCTTAAAAAGAAATTGAGTACCGTGCTCATCTAAAATCCAAATCATTTTCTATTTCGAAATTTTCAAACTGTGTATGAAGTGAAAAGAATTCGAATCAAACTGAGCTTAATTTGCATTTATTTATTCAACATTTCGAGAAGCGAGTTTAATTCCGGTACTCAAAGGAGGAACTCGTGAAAGGACTGAACACGGTGCAATAGAATGGTCGTCAGATCCTACTGTCGAATTTAATTTATTCTTTTGCTATTGGTATTTTATTCAATCTACCCATGTTTGTACAGAAACTATAGCAAAGTTGCATTATCGATTGCCAACATATTAAACGAACTAAAGGCAATTTGTTTATAGTAACTTCACAATGAAGTTTCAAGAGGCATAATTTGAATGTAGGGTTTCGCCATATATAATTGCATAACAGGAATAGAAATTCAAATGAATTGTTTTCAGCATACCTATTCCTATGTTTTAGAGCATTAATGAGGCTCACCAGCGGCCTAACGGTAAAGTGGCTAAACACTGGTAGTTCTTTTCGAATGATCTGGCTGCATAGGCGATCTGGTTGCATCGGCGCTTCGTGGTTTTCCCCACAAAAGTTTTCATTTAGAAAGTTCTCCACAAAAACGTCCTTCCCCTTAGGCAGATAGCCATCGGTCTATTTAATTAAATAACTATATTTCAGCATATATATTTCATACAAACAGTTCTTTAAGTTGTTTTTCTCTATATGTTTGATCTCAACCAGTCGCATATTATTTTATCAAATTATCGGCTGTTCTGTGGAAAGAATGGCCATGTTTAAATGTTTTTCATTACCGAATGAAGATCCTGTATAACAAGGGTGGCCACAGCGCGGCTTAATAGCGCGTGCGGCTTTCGCAGGCGATCCGTGAGGCACCTTTTTCAAATAAAATATACGTAAGGAATATAGTAAACTGAAACTACTCAATGCCCAAAAGAAAGTAACTAATTTATTGCGTTTCTTTTTAAAAAATTATCGGACGTTTCTTTCTACGTGAAACTTGTTTCATTACTTTTGATATGAGCTTCCTTGAACTCCAACATGCGGCTTTTACTGACATTTTTTTTTTTTTTTTTTTTTTTTTGAAGTTTGTAACCCCATGCTCTATCCTATCTTATTAGCTTTAATTTGCTGAAGCTCCTTTCGCTACTAGGAACCGTTAAGTGGCAACGTGAGAGGTATTTTTAACGCTGCTTCCAAATTTGGATGCAATTGAACTAAACTAGCCGTGATTTATTTTTAAAGTAACTTGTAAATGATTTAATATTCGGAATTATTAAAAAGAGCATATCTTCAAACTAGATATTGTTTTATTGAATTTCTGCAGCACTTATATCACCTAACTATTTCAATGCTAAGTTATAAGTTACTTCCTTTAAATTACATAAATTCAGTGATATTTTTCATCAGTTAGAAAGCGAAAATTGAATGTTTTTCGTAGCCCTGTTTCAATTGTGAGATTACAGCATTCGATAATTTTTTCCTTATACAGACTTTGAAATAATAATTTGCTGAAAAATGCTTTTCTTATCAACGGATACATGATACTGTGATTTCTTGAATTCTGTTGAGATATTTGAGCTAAACTTTTACATTCCTCAAGAATACATTCAGGAATATTTTCTCTCATTTGCTCGAAAGAAAGATATAATTCCAGTATTAAGCGTACAGTTTTATATATTACATTTCTAGTTTTTAACTGCAAGGCTTTATTTGTTTTTCTGTTAGCTGCAGTTTTGAAATCCCCACAGATAATACACATAAATTTTTTAATTGAATTGCTTCAAAATGCTAATGCTATTATATTCACTTTAATACAATGAGCTATCATTTGATACCATAACTTTAAATAACTGATATTCCTCCGTGCTTTAAAATCTGATTTTTTTAACAGCATTTTTTTATGCTCATCGAGTATCCCTTGACTTTTTAATTTTATTTTTCAACATACATAAGTGCTCTTATCGACTCCTACATATGTATGTAAAAAACATAATGCACTCTAGGTTATCGTGTAAAGTTATTAGGATATTTTTTAAAGCAGGTGAAGAGAGAAATGTACAGTGCTGTCGCCGGAACTCGAACCTGAGTCTCGGTGTGAGCCTCAAATTCAGTACAGTTACACCACGAAGGCATGTAGGAAGGAGGGAGAAAATGCCTTTAAATATATTTCAAAACTTAATTTACTTTGTACAAGGAAATAAAAACACGAAATTACATTTCGTGGAATTCTATCTGCTGTAAGCAAAAGCATTCCTGCAGTTATCTTTAAGAAGATGATCGTATGGTAGGAAAAATGCAACATAATCTAGTCCAGTTTTCGAAAAGTATCACGACCATACCTGCAAATTTTTATTCAAATATAACTTATAAATATTTTATTCAAATATATTTTTATTCAAATATAACAAAGTGCAAACTTATTATTTTGCTTCTTTTAAACGTTTACAGTGTTTAAAATGTACGTGTATAAGCTTTCCTAGCGTGCCTTCGTGGTGTAGTGGCTCTGCACGCTGGGCCGGTATTCCAGAGGTCCGTGGTTCGATTCCCGGCGGAGGGGTTTGCTAATTTTTCATCTCTCTGGCTTTTCCAATTAATCTTAATGTCTCTACTTGTTTTTGTTATTTTTCTACTAAAACATTGCTATGAATGGTTTCATTGAACTTAATATTCTTAAATTCCACAAGACATTTGTGTCCTATCGTCACAGATTTCGGAGCTATAGCAACTATAACTATTAACTAATATTAGTTTTCAGAACATAATGATCCAAACAATTATTTTAAAGTTTGAAAGTATTAATGCACAAAAAAAAGCAAATTCATATGGTTAAATTTTGCACTTAAGCACGAACGTTACGGGCACAATTTTAAAGCCTCGTAACATTACGAATGATGTATGAAAAGCTTGTTTCATAAGTTGTTACCTCCTTGTAAATTACACTACTGTTAGAAGAAAGTAACAAATAAAACGAAATCATGCACGTTTATTGTTCACATTAACGGCTATAAACTACTTTTAATTTATTTCGTGCAAATCGAGTGCTTGTTTCCGTCAAATCTAATTATTGAAGTCGTCTACTTAATAAATCACCATGAAAAGATATATGTAACTCACAAATCAAATTTTATGAAATTCACTGCGTAGTAAACATAACATTACATTTCATGTTTTAGTTTCTTTCCAAAATATTTTCCCATTAGGGCGGTTGGAAGGGGAGATAACTTAATTCAGCACTCAGATAAAAGCAAACCCTAAGGAGATAGAACATTTAACAATTTAAAAAAGAATGTTACATTACGGCTCTAAAATATTAGAAATCGTATTTAGTAGGTTCAATTTATTATTTCATACCATAAATTATCGTCTTTAGAGCAAAGACTTAATTTATTTTCCTATTCCACTAGGATCCGTAACCGTAATTTATTTCTTATTTTGCTTTCCAAATGAAGCTTTCGAATACTGTGCGTAACTTACAAATGAAATTACAGACTCTAACCAAAGAATTTGTTTCTTCAGTTGGCAACAATATTTGATGTTTGAAAAGCGAAGAATTTTGCATTAGATTATATTACGCATTGTTTTAGAGACTTTAACGAAGAAATTTTAGAAAATTTACTTCCTAAAAAAACGCTTCTTCCTTCTGACTGCTTTTATCAAACAAATATATGTAATATTAGGAAAGTACTATTGAACAATTTATTTCCTAAAAATCTGACGTTCGACATTATCTACTTGTTTCAAGTAAAAAAACTTTGTTTCGTTTTAATATCGTACATAATTTTATAAAATGTCTATGTGACAACTGAAAAGTTTTGTACTATTAAGATAAATCTGTAAAATATTCAGCAAGATTTAATTAGCTAAAAACCAAACATTCCAAATTAAGTTATAAAGACTACGTAAATTTTTCCAATACAAAATTTATACGTACACAATTTATAAAAAAACGTACAAAATTTATAAAAGTACGTATAAAATTTATAAAAAAATATTGATTTATACGAAACATTATCCTTTTTTGACAAAAGCTTCATAATCACATAATCACTTCTTGAATTTATTCTCAACTGCTCTCTAAATATTTTAATAATTTCTTAAAATTCTGGCATTTAAGTCGACAGCAAGTAGGGGGAAATGATCTAACTCATTGTGAAAAATTATTTACAGTTCTTTTTCAGCATGAAATTTTATTTTATACTGTACTAAAGTAAAATCAGCTTTTTAGTAGTAGCATGTTTTAATCTGTAAATGTTATATAGAACGTTTTCTAGGGAAGATCTCCCACCCACCTTTTTGTAAAATTCTACTGAATATAGTTCTAAAATTAGAATGATATATCTAGCATTATTGTTTATGGTAATATATGTAAGATTTTGCCTTCTACAATATCTTGTTTGGGTAACTATAAAGAATATAATTGCGAACATGTAAATAAATTTCTCATTTAACGGTGACATTATGAGAGTCATTTTCATTTTAAAATAAATGCAACAACTTTTATAAAAGCAGTCCATCGCAAAATGGTCAGATCGAACACAGATGTGATAACTTGGCCACACGGGAAATCTTTGTCTAGCCAAGTGGCTAGAACTGTCTGTATATAGGGGAGATAAGTATATTCATAGATTTTACCCCCGAATTAATCGCATGAGCTTTAATTCGACTCCAGCCTCTCTCAAAAACAAACAAAAATAAAAATATCATGTTTTTCTCAGAACTAACGCATTCGATTTTCTAGCATGAAAGAGAGGTAGAAGATTCCTTTTCAACTTTTTCCCACGACAACCGGATATCAAATTGCAATCAATAGCGTTTTAATGATTCATTTTATTGAATTTTTATTAATTCTAGATCGTTCATTGCATCGGATCATTAACAAAACTCAGAAATTTCAATTTACGTTGTAGAAACATTAGGATTTTTTTTGGAAGCAGGCAAGATAAAAAATTAGTAACCGCTTTCCCCGAAAATCGAACCATGGACCTCTGGAATACCGGTCCAGTGTGCAGAACAACTAAACTATGAAGGCACGCTAGAAAGGCGGGAGCAATACCTTATATACTCCCCCCCTTTAAAGGGCAACTGGGTTTCTAGGGGACTCAATCGCCAAAACCTGGGTGAGGAGAGTCATCATCCATCACCCTTTTACGTTGCTTATTTTTCATCTTTCGTTCTTCCAATTTACCTAATGTCTCTACAGTGGTGCGCGAACTGAAAGGGTGGTGGATGATGATTCTCCACATCCAGGATTTGGCGATTGGGTCTCCTAAGTGCGACAGTGGCCCTTTAAGGGGGAGTATATAAGGTATTGCTCCCGCCTTCCTGGCATGTCTTCGTGGTGTAGTGGTCTGCACGCTGGGCGCGTATTCCAGAGGTCTTCGGTTCGATTCCCGGTGAATTCTCACTTAATTTTTCAGGTTGCTCGTCGTAATATAAGCTCTGGTCTATAAATAATCCCTGTTTAAGGTCGTCACCCACGTGGATGGCAGACTCATAATCGAATAAACAATAATGGAACAATCACGACATGCATGTGTATTTGGAAGCAAAACAGAGGTTGTTATGAACAATTAGAATCTACATAATTTAATACACCATGGGTTGTAATGAACGTCCCCTCTGAGGGTCCACCTCGGCATGGTGGAGGGACGGGAACGTTCTTCGGACGGGAAGCGGCAATCGGGTATGCCACCAAGCTGCGAGTGGCCTCCATCATTGGGGTCATAACCAGATCTTGGTGGTACATTTTAACATCACACTCACAAAGCTGCGCTCAGTAGTGAGTAATGTGTTCTGGCTGGCGATGATTATAATGTGGTCGTCTTGTCGGGCAGTTCTGGGTAAGTGTCACATACCGGTAGTAGAATGTACCTTTGATTGGTACCGGTTAATTCCATTAGAAGATGTAATGATCATGCTTATTGCGCTCCTGTAAAATAAAGAAATAATTTATGAATTTCGTGTCTGAAAAATTTCTTATCTTTTGTGTAAGTTATTCTTAACAATTTTGATTCCACTCCTGTAACATTAGTCTTTAATTAACCTTTAACAATTTTTTAAGAGATTTAAATAGAATGTAATATTTTGATTTCCAAGAATAAGAGTAGAAAAAAGGCTATTCCGTCGAGTACAGAACGAAAACTTAGAGTTTTCTGCAGAAAGAATCTGGATCACTGAATGATCCAAAAATGGCGATGAAAATGCGATAATTACAGCAAACAACAGGATGAGAAAATTGGCACAAGGCGCAAATGTGGATAAGGTCACTAACCCTAATTTCTTGAGTTGGGAAACTTTTGAAAGAGTGTTTGACAGATTTTTTGAAAGAGTATTTGACAGAAGTTTTGGCTCTTCGGCTGATTATTTGCCCTTGCAGTGGCACAGAATTAGATTTATCCATAAAAGAATTTTAAAATAATATCACTGGATGTATGACTGTCTCTAAGAAGACATGTAACAGTGTTCAAACTGGAAGACTATAAAATTATTTAACATACACCTGAATAAAATATTTTAACGACATTGACTTTTCTAAAATATCAATTCCCCAACGTGATTGCTATGAGTAAAACTGCAGCATTTGCCAGTCAAGGATCGCAAGCAACAACTGATCAGAGGATGCCTTGTCAATATGCAGACCATTTACTGGTTAGGAGAGTGCAAGGATTGCCAGTGTGTCTAAATGGAGAGAAAGCTTACCTTAATCATCATTAAGAGTAAGAAAGATAATATTGTGCTGTGTAGACATTTATATTCTTGAAACCTAGAACACCTGGTGAACACAAGCAGTTATAAGGAAGCGAGGGGATTAAATGCTACCACATGTTCTGCTGCGCGTTCTGATACGTCACACCAAGAGATGATGAAAAAGTATATTTTACTACAGTTACACAAATTGTAATGAATGAAGTTCTCAATCTGAGAAGCTGTGTAAAACTGCATTTTCCATAGCAATTGGAAATCAACTGCAGTAATAATTTGCCTTTGTATAAGCACAGCACATATAAAAATAAATAAAAAATTACTAAAGCGTTCTACGGATGTGTTGTTCTAGTATTCAAAGGTTCTAGTTGCATCCAAAGGAATCGTGTAATTGGAGTGACTGATTACAACACTTGAAGAATCTAAACGCAATTTTTTTCCTGTATTACACAGCGCAGTTCCAAAGACGCGTTTACAGACGTCAAAAATCTATGATAGACACGTTGAAACAATCAGCAACACAGCCTTCGGGCTATAACGGGAAAGACAGTTTCACAGCAAAGCAATAAAATACAGCTCCTGACTCGGTCAATCGATCTTGAGCTAAACTCTGGGCACTACTACTCTACTCAGCATACTCTTCATACTCTCAAGATACACTGCTACTCCACGTACAGGCAAGGTATTTACAGCTTTTGACCTGCCTTCAAGAACATTCTTGGGAAAGCAGGTAAGAATTCGTTCTAGAATGTTCTCGCTCTGTCTATCGCATATCGCGAATTTTGTCGCCAAATGGGTTTTTTTGACCCAAATCTAGTAATTCTGCCTTGCCTTGCTACTGGCAACCCTAAACCCGATTTGCGGAGAAGCTATTTTACCGCAGCTGGACATTTCACAACAACAGATTGCAAATTTAGTGAAGCAGTGTGAAAGATATTGTGAAAATATTTAAATTATTTGTGGGACGTAGACTACAATTAATTGATTCCATATTTAGGCACAATATACACAGCTACAAACGTGTCTGCTCGTTTAGAAGCACCATAGCATTTAAAACCAAGCTGCAAAACGGGTGTAAATTGAACATTCAAAACATCCATATCTACAATTCTACAATATAATGATATTTTAGAGTCTTTCAGTAATTTCAAAATGCTACTAAATTTTGTCAAAATGTTCGCCTTTAACGATAAAACAAGTCATATTCAATTATATTTCTGAACTATTGATAGGTATTTAACAACTAATTTTAATTGATATACATGTTCGAGTGTTAGAAATCTTTTAAAACAATTTTCAGTTCGAAGTTAGCACTTTTACTTATAAAGCATTTCTTTCTATTTACATAGGGTTTCGTTTGGTTTACTCAGTTATGGAAAAGCACTGGAGGGCTATCTAATTAAGAGAAGGATGCTTTCGTGGCAGACTTTTCAAGGGAAACTGATTCATATACATATTACACATCTATTTACAAAGGAATGTCTCCTGCTACATCTTCAGAGCTACTGGATTACTTATTTTCTCTTATACAGATTATATTGAATATAAGCTTTTCGGAGCTTAAATAAAGATTAAAAGTTTTTTGTATAGACTCAGATTGAAGTATTGAATTTAAAAAGCAACAGATCCGCAGTAAATTCTCTACATCGTCTTATTTTGTTGCTATGGCTCTTTAACAAATTATCATTATAGATGGCATTCTTTCCTGAGTAGTTAGTTTTATATAATGCAGTTTCTTTTTTAGGAATTTTCGTAAAACCTCTCGTAAAGACACACTAGCGGTTTTTGGTGCATCTCTTAATTTACACCAAGCTGTAAGGTGTATAACTTTCTTTTTTTTAATGTGAACACTTTAAAAAATATAAAACTAATCCTTTATTTTTCAAACATTTCATTTTAAAATCTAAAGTGGATATTTTAGCTGTCTAACAGGCTCGAAATCATATTTTCTCGCTGAGTTTGATGAATATTGCCAGATTTATACTTTTTTAATGATTTAATTTTTATAATACATGTACCTAACTTATGTACTTAAATATTCAAACAATGCAGTGGAATTCCTAATCCTTGCTATCTGCGTAAAATATTCCCTTAAATGAAAATCAAGACACGTTTACAAACTGTGTCTTACATTTTCCCTTTTGCCTTCATGTCTTTATTTAAATACTTATGCAATCAAATAGCCCAGGTAACCTGTTGCGTTACATTCACTTGATGCCATTGTGATTGCATAATATTGACGTAAATTCAAGTATGTCTATTCAAGGAGAAAAATTATTGCAGTATGGAGCTAATTGCCTTAATGGCAGTACGTACTTTACATGCGTCTTACATTATTTACCATTAATAATTCTAAGTCTAGACCCCACCAAATTTACAATGCAGGCAAGAAAGATTTGAACATGAAATGTAAATACAATAATATTTCTAGTATTTACATTTAAAATGTATTTGATTTTTAAATTAAAATGTTGATTTTAGAAATTCTGGATTAAATACAGCATCAAATCCCTAATTAAAATAAATTACTTAAGTACTGCATAGTTATTAGGTTATTTTGTAGCAGGAGATAGGAGAAATGACCAATGCCTTCGCCGGGGCTCGAACCTGGACCTCTCGAATATGCGAGTGTAATACCGTTATACCACGAAGCCATCTAGAAAGGAGGGGGAAAAATACCTTATAGGCTTTCCCTTTTATAGAGCAACTGAGGATTAGGGGACCCACTCGCCAAGTCCTGGTGGTGAAGAATCATCATTCACCGCCTTTTTAATTCGGGCGCCACTGTCATTTAAAATTTTTTCGATGTCAAAAAACTGAAGAAATGAGCAATGCCCTAGTCGGGACTCTAACCTGGAGCGCTCGAATACGCGCCGACTGTGCTACCGTTACACCACGAAGGCATGCAGAAATTAGAGCGAAAATGCCTTATAAGACTTAATAGTGAAGAATATTATGTTTCGGCAGTTACAGATCCTCATCCAGAAGGAGAAAGACTATGTTAAGAAGAAAGCACGAAAGCGTTTCACTTTAGCACAGAAAATAATTATTTACAAGCAATTTTATAGAATTCTGATCAATTCCTATAACGACAGCCTTAATTTGGAAACCTAATGAACATTTCAATGAATATTTCTATTTTCTTATTTTGTATATATGACTGTACTTCCTTATTTTATTTATATGACTGTATTTTCTAATTTTTTAAAAATACTTTTTCTTTTTTCCTGTTTATTCCTAATTTAAAGTAATAATTCTTCACATACTTTCCGGAATTAATTTGATGAAACAGAAAAGAATCGCCATCTATTTTGTATATTTAGTTATTGAGTGTGGTGTTCTTAAATGTTGCCCTGAAGCTGAAATTAGAGATAAAGGTTCATTAGATGTGTTATTTAAACTAACCAGTTTTTTTTTATTATTTCAGCCTTTACTATAACTATTCCTTTCCGTTTCCTCACCAGAATGTAAATGATTAAGCTGAGGTTTTTGACTTTTAAGATACAGCTTGTGTATGACTCTTGTGGCAACGTTAAGTTAGTACTGCGAGATGTGATAAGTTTGTAATTATTCTACTTTGCGATGTTGCTGCCGGAATTTGAATTTGATTACGGTTAGCGTTAGTTACATCACCACAAGTAGTAGTCGTCTATATTCACAAGTTTTGCTTTCATGAAATGGTTTTGTTTAAACCTTTTCAAGTCGCTGTAGTTACTTTAGACCCAGCAGTAATTAGCTTTATGTCTATTAGGAGTTTTGAGCTAGTTTATGCTCCCCAAAATACAAAACTCTGTAAGTTGTACTCTAAGATAATTTGAAAGGTAAAAGTTAATTCCTTCTTATTACTTTTCAAAAAGATGCAATGCTGGATTCGATAACTGATGCCCCTTTTTATTCTTAGTTTGCACTGACATAACTTTACTGCTATGCAATTACCTCAGTATTAAAGCATAAATCTTTATATGATTTTATAGTGGCTCTTAAAAATTTTCCTTTTAACCTTCTCTTGACATTTCGCGATTCCGTTAGAACAGAAACAACTAACTGTTGTTTACTGAGCTTCCACATCAGAAGAAAGACTCGTGACTCCTACGCAGTTTTATTAATGTGTTTACAAAACAGGAAGTTTATAAAATTCTCTTCTGTTATCGGCTTTCATGATCAAGAGTTTCCTCGGCTTTGTTTATCCATTATAGAATGTGTATGAAATGAAGTTTCCTTGTATATCTATATACATTTTCTCGGCAGTAAACTCACTTTTAGAAGGAGTAGAACATTTACTTTCTTGGCTTTTAGCTTCAAACTTAATTGTCTTACATATAGCTTTTACTCAATATTAAAATTCTCTTCGCTGCGCTTTTATTTTTGCTTCGAAAACATCATTTACTTTTATCCAAAAAGAATGAAAATTAAATTTTTTCATAGTATCGTCAAATATTACTTTTTCTTCTCTTTTCTTTTCACGTGATCTTAAAGTAAAAAAAAATATTAAACCCGCATAAACATCTCAAATTTATGAAAAATTCATCTATAATTATTATAGTTTCACTAATTTATTATAAATAAGTAATATTGGAAAACAATTCTGTTAAATAAAAGGTATAAAATTAAGAAACCAAACTGTAAAGCTTGCTAAGCTATTGCTCAAAGTAGCTACGAGTTTTGTATGTACGTAAATAATTTTAGTGAACTTATGTGTGAATTGTGTTATATCTTGTGTAATGTAACATGAAAGGTCTCAAGAATCGAACCACTGCAGGAAAAATATGGTTACAAGAGTTAAGTCCTTTTCACATTAAGATAACTTTGGCGAGAAAACGACAAGCTGGCGATGATTTTGGAAACTCATTTTTGTCGTCATATTTGGCGAGAAATCTTCAAACTTGGCGACATTTTATTTTCAACCTAGCATCAGCATTGGAAAGTAAACTCAAAATCAATGCGAACAACAGCTGAGGCAATGGGATACAGACACAACGGCTCATGTCACCCATGGCTATTTTCTACTTAGTCTCGTCACCCCTAAAATTAGAAAGTTTCATACTCACTCAACTATATACTCAACGCTGCCTTACACAAGTGTTTATTAGATTATTAGTTACATTTTTTTTATTGTAACACTATTTAATTTGGTAAATAATTTCCGTAAATTGATTAATTTTCTCAGACTTTGCAAAATATTTCCTCAAAATCGTAAAATCTTCTCAGAACTTATGCCAAAAGTATCCACTACCAACTCACCTCATCACCTTTATAAAATTTTTACCTCTTTGTAAAATTTGCTACAACAGAACTTCAATTTGTCTAAAATTTTACAGCGTCAAAATCTTTTGTAACATCTACGTTATATTTGTAACAAAATTTTACACTTCACAGAAACATCTCTGCAAAATATAGCATTCTTTGAAAATCTGTAAAGCATTTTCTGTGACATTTATACCACTACCATATTAGAGTTTTGTATCCAAAGATAAATTTTAATAAAAGCAGATAAAAGAGCAGAAAAGCTGAAAGTCTTTCAGACGGAAAGCTAGCTGCTCATTATGTGGTTTTCTGCCTTACAACAGACTCTCTGCATAGATTCGACCTTAGAGACTCGACCTTAGAGACCAGTGCTTCCGTATCGGTAAAAGAGGCAATATGAGACAATACTTACATGAACGCATTCTAACACATGTCATACATCTGCCGGAATCCTCGAAAATAATCTAGTGGAAAGTGAAAAATTTTTAAAGAAAGCTCTCAAAGTAATTTCATATATTAACGCTAAAAATTTAGGTCTTAGAGTGGTAATATTTAGGCATTATTAGATTTCTAATATTTAGGCTATTTTAGGAATTATTATTTTGATACTTGCGTATATTCTGTAAAATGTTCGTAATTCTATGCAATTGATGTAAAGAATCCTGTAGCTTATGCAGTGCAACTTTTAGTTTATGATATACTGCTTACTTGCACCAACATAGAATTAAAATGTAATCCTCTCAAGGGCCTTGTATGCCCTTGAGAGGCCTATGTAGTCATACCAGGCCTATACTGAGCATAATTGCAGGCCTTTTGCCCGCATGGAGGGAGTGAGAGGGAGAGTATTCTAATTCCTTTGTAACTAGAACTGGCTCGATTGATGTGTAAACGTGACTGTGCATGCCCTGCAGCAACTTCGAGAAATCGAAGGTACTGGAAAATTTTGGGCAGTCTGTGGAAAATTATATAAGGTCAGAGAAAGCACAGTTACCAGAAGATTTCAGAGTTGCGATTATAGCTGTATTCTTGCATCGATATTTTCTGTCGCTGAGACATTTGATGTACCTGTACAACAAAAATAAAATATTAAAAAGTATATTACTCTTTTAATTAAGATTCCATCAACTGTCCGGGCTATTCTTTTACTTGGTTCGTCTATGACAACACTACAAATTTCAATAAAACTACATTCCCTAAATTCAATCTTTATATCTTATTTAAATTTACTATTAGAGCGTTTGATATTTCTCAATAAAACCACATCACTGGATAAAATGTTGTGGTCTTCTTTAAACTTTTGCAGTTCCTTTTCAATAAAAGGAATTTTTTGAATAGAACTTAAAAATGAAATCTGAAAACACGAAACTGCCGGAAATAATTTGCGTCGGCAGCAATAGGCAGTTTTTGTTAAGTCTTAGGAGACGAATAAGATGCTTCGAAATTGTTAGAAATTAGTTTAATTGATAGTAAAATAACTCTATTCGCTGACATTTTCGAGATACTTATGGTGACGTCAAATAACTTAATAATATTTGCGTTAACACTAAAAGAAAATCTCTCAGTTAAATTTTGGAAGTCAAACAGAATGCTAGAAATTATTTGTCAATAAAAATTTGCCCTTTAGTTGAATTTTGAGAGACAAACACGGTAATATGATGTCGCTGAAATCTTCTTGTGTTGTACTTTAGAATTAGTTTCATCTATAATTAATTTGTAGGTTGTTATTTTCATCTACTTATTCTGTGTTGCATATTATAATTATATTTTTATCTATACTTAATTTGCAGTTTGTTGTTGTCATCTATTTTTATCTAAAGCATGATAAATTAAACACATTAATTTTTAACATAGCAAGAGAATTGTATTTCTAAGCAAAGCATATATGCATTTCCTATATCATATGAATGCTTAGTATTAGAATCTACACAAGAAGGAAATCTCACTGTATTCAAGCAATTTTCTTATTCTCATTTTCTTGATACTAAACAATTGCATTAGGGCAAATTACATTTTTAAATAGTTTCACTTGCAATTTCAATAACAGTGCGACATTTGAAACAAGTTCAGTGCATATATGTGTACATGGAATTATTCGTTTCTTAATGCGAAATAAATGAGATTTTTTATTACTTTCTCTACTGAACCATTTTTCAATAATTTCACATAAAATGTAGTGAAACCTTTCTAAGCTTTCTAAGCCAACCACTCACGACTCTAAGCTGTTTTGGTCCTCTGCGTCGAGTCCCTTTACATCATTACATTTAATAGTCAAAATATAAATTTATTTTGACTATTTATATTATTATTTAATAGTCAAAATATAAATTTATTTTGACTATTAAATGTATTCTCAGAAATACTATAAGGATAAATTCTCAGAAATACTATAAGGATAATCCAGAAAAAGTCATTCGCTTCAGATGGTTTGTGAATTTTCGTTGTACCTAGTTAAAAACCGTTATGCTAAAATGTTTTCACTGAATAATGAAATGACTTATGTAATGGTGACGGAAATCGTTAAACATTTGATTGTCAACTTCGCTCGGTTATTTTATGCATTTTTCTAACTCTGTATCCATGAAGTGCTAAACATTGTAATATAACGGTATTTGTTCAATTTGCGAAGGTACTGATGCTTGTTACTTTTAAGTAGAAATAGAGCATTTATTAAAATATATGCCACTTCATAAAATGTTTCGATACTTGCGTATTATCCTGTCGACCGTGTAATTGTCTCCAAGCAGCGGGATTTAGCGGCACGTATAAATAAACATGACATCACAATACGCTCATAACATCTGCTCTTGTAATCACAACACGCCTATAACATCTCATTTGATATAACTCGGATAGATTCTCGTTTAGCCACCTTTTATTTTTATCAAAAAGAATATACACTCATATGCAGGATTAAAATAATTTGCAAATTATATCTATTTTTATGAAGAATATTGAACCCAAATGTACTAATTATACAAATATTCTGAGTCGTATATCTAAGCGTACATGTGAGAGTCAGTACGACTGTGATTGCGGAGGGGATATAAGCACACGAGGGGAGGGGGTTCGACGATTTGTGCGCTCATACTCCTTCACGATATTCGCCGTGTATCTCGCAAGAATTGGATACACTTTAAAAGTTATCAGGTAAAATGAGTAGCCATGAACATACGAATAATGGAATGAAATGGAAAATTATCAGTAGATTGAAGGCAGGATAAAGACAACTTCAGGTGGTTCAATGCAAAGCGCAATGCCGTCTATAATTTATGAAAACAGTTTCAAGACCTGTAAAAGGTCGAGCAAAATCCACAGCGAAGAAAGAGCTTATTTTCACTTTTCAGCTGTGCGACGTAGGACTGCTATAGCTTCGCAGCTGTCAAGTGAGTTTTATGCTGCTACTGAAACCCGAGTTTCAAGATCTACAGTTACGTGAAGGCTTTATGAGATAGGTTTGTATACTAGAAGTGCTGTAGGGAGCGAGATGCTATATGCATCTGGCTTACTTCAGGACACAAGAGAGCGCGATTAGCATGATGCATCTGCCTTGGAGCAGACTTAGGTGGAGAAGTGTGCTTTCTATAGATCAGTCGGAATTCAGCCTGGACACTATTCTTCGCGTACCTGTATCTTGAAAATAACCTGAAACACGATATAATTCCTCGCTCATGGAAAAAGATAATCGGTCTTGGAGCTATAAATGTTTGGGCAGGCATTATATTGGACGACCGCATACACCTCCATGTGTTTGATAAAGTACTCATGTGCTCTATAAGGTGCAGAGAGGAGATCTTAGAGTCCTTCTCAGGGGCGCATTGTGTCCTGAGTTCCTGTTAATGGACCACAACTCTCATCTGTTAGACGATTACCTGTAAAGTGGAAACGTTCGTCTCAAAGATTCTCTAGCGAGTTCTCCTGACCTTAACCCTACACAGCATGTCTCGGATGCTCTTAGGAGGGCAATTTCAACTTGCTCTTAGGAGGAAAATCAAAAAACCATTGCAGGGGAGCGCGCTTACATCGTTGCCTCAGGTGTAAAAATAGGTAGCAAAAAATAGGTAGAAATATTTGCAAAGAGAGCTTCAAAATAATATTGTAGGCAAATAGCTTTTTACATGGCCTATTTAAAACTTTTTAGACTGCTTCTATTGTCTTTCTGATATTAGACATAGCAACAATATACTACATTTTGTGAATGTCATCGATGATTTTGAATCTTCAGTTTACAGCCATAGCATTGGATACATTTTCAGTCACGCGAAAGTGAATATTACGCTTGGAAAAGATGAATGACGAAGAGGCCTCTTTATAACTATACGGTAGAGATATAATTAAATTTTGTATTATAATTCAAAGCGGGAGTAAATAATTATTTGACATGTTACAATATGCATATGCTGATGAAATATTTAGTCGTTCTTTAGTTTTAAATGTTTGAAAAACTTCAGGTTATAGGGGTTTATTTAACTTACTTAACAGTTGTTTCACGTTCAATCAGCTTTCCTATCACTCTTGCTCTCGGCTCTCACGTTCTTGTCAGAATGCAAATGGACTAGCGCATCCTTTTTACCAATCCTTGATAATTAACCTTAAAGCCGTTAGGCTAAACTTCATTAATTTTAAAATTATTCATTATCTTTTGATTAAAGCCAAAAGTGTTGGCTTTTGTTAGCACGAGCTGATACCTTCTATTAAACCTGATTTAAGTTAATAGAGAGTTATACTCTGTAGAGTCCTTATGTTATTTTTAAAGCAGGAGGGATGAAAAATGAGCAACGACTTCGCCGGGAATCGAACCACGAACCTCTGGAATACGCGCCCAGCCTGCAAACCACTACACTACGAAGGCATGATAAGAAGGCTGGAGAAATACCTTATGGCCCTTCTCCTGACTTTCTAGTACTGTACAAATGTAGTGTTTGGAACTTTGCTTGGCTTAAAAAGAATAATGCTGAAATTGATATCAAGCAAAAGCGGAGAGGTAGAAACACATTTCCATAAAAGTATAGTTACTTTTGTTTCTATTTTATGCATTTCATAATGTTTTAATTTGTGCAATCTCGAATTCTAACAATATAAAAATGTTGATCTATGCGTTAAGCTTATTCTGAGCTTATATGATTTATTTTTGAGTACCCAAGCTTCGATACTAGTTCCTTCAACTAGAGGCATTAATAGCATAGACTTGCGGGGAAAAAATATAAATAAATAAATAAAATTTCAAAATAAAAATTCGGATTTTCCTATAATATATAATAATTATGATCTTTAACTGAAGTCCAAAATTATAAACTACGTTAGAAAATAATGATTTACCACTTTCTCAGTTAGCTAGGGTTTTGGTCATCTAAGTGAATAGCAGTTTCGTATTTGGATTCCACTCATGCGAATGTCATGCGTAATTTCATATTTAATTTAAAATAACCTCACGCATTTGAAGTTTTATATTTATTCATGAATCGTACTTTCTCAATTAGTTGCATCTGTAGAGAAACAAGTAAATTTTTATGTCTGTAATAAGCATACAAATATGTTATAGGAACTACAAGGAATTGGCTTTGTCCTGAGTAATTTCGTGTTATTATATAGCAAGATTTAGCAGCTAAAGAAACTTTCATTTCATATATTCTCGTAACTAATATACATCTGGTGATCATGTCCCATCAATGTCACAACATATTGTTATAGTTATTCAAAGAGCTAGGCATGGAATTTCTCCATAATTTAGAGCAAGAAGCCATTTATTTGAATGAAATGGATGTTCAATTTGAAAGGGGCACAAGCATTTGCTTTTGTATCTAAGGCTTTGAATGAGAAATGTTAATTTGAAATGAAAATTCCACGCAACTCGGATACCTTCAACTGCAGACTTCTCATATAAGCTATTTTAAAATAATATTCTACTGATTTAAGCATATTTATATTGTTTAAAGTACACTCTAAATATTTATTATGATACAAAGAAATTGGAAACGTAATAAGAAATAATTTTATTTCATTTATCGTATTCAAAATTTTGTAGTTTTCGATAGAAATGAGCCTCAAAATATTTTTCTACCGGATAATTTATTTTTTTTTTTCAGAAATTTTTAAAAGAACTTTCCTAAGAAAATGCCATTTTGAATGCATATAATCGGAGCCAGATTAAGAGAGTATGGACTTCAGGCATAGTAAAGCTTGCCTTTTATTTTTCTAGCGTTTTCTAAGAGAAGTGTAAAATCACTGCCTTTTTTTAATTAGGCTTTTTTTTTTTAATGACAGCATATTTTATTTTTTCACTTTACGCTGCATCTGGTTTTACAGGAAAGCACATAAAGTTCTATGATCTAAGTACCTTGTATGACGAATTATAGCTGTGCGATACGATATGACTAAGAACACTGCAAATTAATTAGAAATGTTTATTTGGCTAATTTAGTTGCTATTAATGTACAAAGATTAAAGCGAATATGTTTAGGCGTTAACATCTTTGAAAAACGATATGGATTAAGACATAAAAATTGTTAAAATATGTCAAAAGCATTTATAAATACGAATAATTAATAAAATTATGTCATAAAGTTTGAAAAATAGGATTAATTAGTACTCGGATAGTGCTAATTTTAATAATCATTTAGTAATATTCATAAGTCATAACCAAGCATTATTCCCAGAAAGTGAGTTTTTTTTCTGTTTTTTTTTAAATGCAAGTAACATAGAAGTAACTCAAATCTTAAACATAAAATTACAAGATATGAGTTACTCATATATTACGTTGCGTATAAAAATTAAACATTCTGCCAACTGTTTCAAACTGAAATTAAATAAATATTGTACACAGTAATATTAATGCGTAATTACTTTAAGGTCATTTTGAGCGTATCCTTTGAAATTCGGCATATGAGCTCAGAATACAACATATCTGACTTAAAACTGAGAGTGAACTAACAGTTATAAACAACAATATATGGAATTTGTTGCTAAAGCAACTTGAATGTATCAATTACCATATCTCAGAAGAAATATATATATATATATGTAAGAAAAATGAGGAATATGCAAAAGATTAAATTAGCAGCTTAAATTAATTTCCCTTCTCTATTCTAAAATTAGCAACCTCTATTTGCACTGTGTCAATTCAAGAAAAATCTATGTCATATGACTCTTACGGAATTTTGGGGATGTAAATGGAACTAAAAATCAACCAGGCAAAAGTAATTTTAGAGCAATATTAACTGTCCAATCAGAATGTATTGTGAACCAAAACTAACTCAGTCTGAATAAGATTTATTCCTGAAAATTACGCGTTTTCTTTCTACGCTTTGTCTTAGCTGGACTGTTGTCTGTGTGCTGCTGCTTTCTTGCTACAAAATTTTCAAAAATGTAAGCCATTTGGAACGGGCACATTTAATGTGCCGACTTGTGTGTAGCCGCTACATGTTGCTGAAAATAAAACTGAAGATTTAATATGTTTTCACCTCCAATTTCCTAGTTATTATGGATAACACTTCTACGCAATCAAAATTCCTGCTCCTGAATATATTACATATGTACATGTGTGTGTGTATATATATATAATTGAAATAGAAATTGTAAAGCTAACTAGTAATGAGACGTAAAACCTATTTGGTCTCAATTTTTTGCGCATAATGCTGCAAAAAGATACGAAATAATAGTAGGTAGAAACATTGCAGCGATCTTGCTAAAAAGTTACCAGGAGCTGTAGCTCCACGAAATAGTTCAACGCTGTATTACTAAAATATGAACTAAGAAGAATTTTTAAAAAACTTATCTGGAAAAAAACTGTAAACATGCGAAAAAAAAGTTAAAATAAATGTTGGAAGACATGCGAATGCACGAAAAAATATCTGACCGTTGTGATATGTGAAAAGTTAATACATATAAAAAATAGATTGACGGAAAAAATATATATGAAAAGTTAATACACATAAAAAATAGATTGACGGAAAAAAAAAATATACCAAAACATAAAATGCAAAAATTATAATGAAAACATAAATTGCTAAAATACAAAAATACAATAATTACAAAACGGAAAAAAGTAAATTAACCCACTCGTACCCTCTGCCAGGCTTTTAAAGGGAAAAATGACTGATTGTACGAACTAGGCCAAATACCATTACGCGTTTCGCCGAAACATACCATTGAAGCTCTTGTTTGATGCGAAAAAAATTTTTATAAAACATGAATAGCCCCGAATAAATCTTTTTTGGAGCTTCTCTGCTCTGTTCCTTTTTCCCGACGCGTCCGCAGAAAAACACATTAGGGTGTTAAGAATGTAATTGCAACTCCGAGCAATGTAAAATTAAAATCAAAATAAAATAAATAGCGGTCTGCTATTAGTCAAAAATTACAACAACGTACGGGCTGGTCCTGCATAGCTTAAAGAAGATATAACTTTTATAAAGAGAATGGTGCTGTAGTCAAATTAAAATGCAATTAAATTTGCAAGAAAACAAACGTCGTTGGGTCTTATTAGGGCCGAAAAAAATACAGACAAAAGAAACGAAAAAACTGACCTGTGAGGTGCCGTCCTTAGCATCGCGAAAAAATTTGAAAATGGTGCAAATCCCCTCCGTGTCCTTCCAACCTTCCTTCTCGTCGTGTGACGTTCGTGGGAGAAACAATTAAAACTACATAGGTCAATGGGCTGACATTGTAGTTTTGGCGGGAACTCCTGTTCCCATCCTTTTTTATAGAGGGTGTGACAGACATGAATATATATATATATATATATATACATATATAAGACTGACAGAAGAATAAAAAGAACAAACATAATACTCTCGTCTTGATCAAACTGAGTGGTAACTACTGGTTGCCTTCTTTCACACTGAGAAGAGCTGTACGAGTACTTTTGCAGAAATTCCAAAAACGGTAAAATGCTTCTTTTGGGAAAACAAATTTAATCAAGCTATCATGGGTTGAGTTATAATTTATTTCTCCTGCCATCTCAGCATGCCTTCGTAGTGCAGTGCTCAGCACGCAGGGCGCGTATTCCAGAGGTCCGTGGTTCCATTTCCGGTGAAGGCGTTGTTTATTTTTCATCTCTCCTGCTATTAAAAATACCTAATGTCTCTACAGTATGTGCATTCTATCCGTTATCAACTAGTATTTTAGCAATTTATTTGATTTCATCGCTTTTAACCATAACTGATCTCCTATACAATAATAATTATATTAACATTTCGATTTTTCATTTCTTAAAATGTTATTTAAATATTTGTTGCTTTATTTTACCTTGACAGTTTTGCCACTGTAGTTAAAAACACATTCTCCCAGACCTCCTTCATTATCTTTGAACAAATAGAAAGAAGGCTAGAAAAGTTCCTGCGGTTCACATAATTTTTTCCTTTTTATTCCAAAAATGAAATCTCTTGGTTAATAGAATCTCTCTCGTCTAGGATGCACTAAGTCGAAACTCTTAAAGAACTAAGCGAATTATCGTTATGTCTTTTCAATCAAATAGAAATGTGAGAGTCTGTAAAACATTCTTCTGTAAGGAACTCAAATATATGGCATAGATCTCATTTCTAATTGAACTAAGTTAAGTCGTAAGTTAGCCAAAAGCCACACAGAAATAATAGCACTCAAATTGTTTCAAGACTATACGGGCATGAAATTAGCAAGAGTAAGACCTATTGGCAAGAATAAAGCAACGCTGAATGCAAACTGCTATCATAGGATTTCAACTAGTAACATGGCCTTCTGCAAACAAGCACGCTCTTTCTAAAATATATATAACCTTCCTTTAAATACTATTCCTTTCTACCTCATTTGAACGCACGTAAACTACAATTTACACTCAGACAGGAAAACGGAAAGGGATAATGACGGTAAAGGTACTTAAAGTAACTGGTTAGATA
This sequence comes from Stegodyphus dumicola, assembly GCF_044657685.1. Classification (NCBI taxonomy): domain Eukaryota; kingdom Metazoa; phylum Arthropoda; class Arachnida; order Araneae; family Eresidae; genus Stegodyphus; species Stegodyphus dumicola. Next base: position 119,222,823 of record NC_140779.1, on the reverse strand, counting down.
AAATTAATAAATACTTTACAGGTTTGAAATTTATCTTAATTTGCAAATAGCCTATCATAATATCATGCGACACAACTGAAAGTAACAAAAAGTATAATTTTTTAAACAAACAAGAGAAGGAGTAAAGGAAAGAAAATCCCATGTCAACGCATTAGCTTTTCTATCAATTTTATGACAGTTTAAAAATGAAAGTTAAGCTTAGTTTTTAACACATGATCTCAGAATTCTTGTCCTTTACATTTGCAAAATATTTTATCTTTAAATAACTTTAAAACTCTGTTGAACTTTTCTTCATCAAGAGTTCAAAGAATTTTCAAATTTGAAGCAAATTAAAAGATGGAAATAGAGAAACAGATGTCGACATAGAAAGGCAGATGTTACCTCTCTCTCCTGTTTCCAACTTTGTAGAGGTTTTTCGCTTCAACTTTTATTACTGTATTCTTAGTTGAAGCGTTTTTCTCAAACAACAGCTATCTTTTTTTTTTTTTTTTTTTTCCCTTTCGCAATAAGCTCCTAAAGACAAAATTGGAAGAGTTTCTTCTTCTTTTTTTATCTCAGGCTTGTCCGAAAGAAAACATTGCCGCTTGTTTGAGTTAAATGTTTTTTATGGTAGATATTTAATCAGCAACGGACGGGCAACGCTATGTTTTCTTTTTTAATTTCACAGTCGCAATGTTTGCTTACCATTCTGTGGAATTCAATTTCATTTTCGAATCTTTACATTGGAAACGCTTCCTCTCCTATCCCAAGCATCTTATGTTTACGTGTAGGTATTCTAGTTTATGGTACCTCGAGTAGATTGAACCCTTCAAGTACCCAAAAGTTATTGCCGCAAAAATTCTATACGATTTTATATTTTGTTATCGGCAAAAGACGTGGGTGTTTCTGATAAACATTATTAACTTAAGAAAAATAAAGTCATAAAGTGCGTAATTTACACTATTAGACTTTTGTAATTTCATCTTCAGCTACTGTCTCTACATATAATAAAAGAAAGAGTATGTCTGTGTGTGCGCCTTTCGTTCGCGCTGCGCAAAAGCTAATAGACCCACGGCTACGAAATTTGGTACATAGGTGCAACTAGACAAGAGCCAGAGTACCTCGAAGCGATTTTTTCGAAATTTGAATTCGAATTTTTTTTATTTTATGTTTTGTGACGAAATCGCGACATTTGAGACATAATAGGCTATAGGTGTGGTGGTGTCGTGCATTTAATTATGGCAAAGCACACTAGGGCAATCTGCCTAAGGGGAGAGATGCCTTCGTGGAGGACTTTAAGGGAAACTGGCTCGTATACACGTTACACATGGGGAAAACCACGAAAACACCCATTCAACCAGCCCGTTCGCGGGATTTGAACCTCGGACCGAACTACCAGTGTTCAGTGACTTTACCACTCGGCCGCTGGTGGGCTAATACGCTATAGGAGAGCGATATTTTACACCGTCATGAAAGGAACTTAAATTAAATTTCATGTTTCAATAAATTGATTAAATACGAGTTTATTTAACAATGTGAGCTTAACACCTTTTCAATGGGATTTTTTCTAAAAAGCTTAATTTTTAAAAATGTACAGTTTATTTTTCCTTGATTTTTGGACACGTTAAACTTTCATCCTTTCAACTGCTTTTACAAAAAGAATTTTGGAAAAATGATTATATTTTGTATGTAATAATGTTGTAAATATAATATGTATAAAAATTATGTAAAATGTATAAAATAAATGTAGATAAAAAGACATGTAAAAAAAATTAAATGAAGCTTCCGAGTACACTTTTCATATCACACGTCTTTAAAAATGTGATTTTCGCAACAATTTTCCTTTTTGTTGTTGTTGATAGATTTTTGATGAAATCGCATCATTTTGAATAGTTTCATTCTTTTAGAAATATGGGTTTGGCAACAATTTTTCATCGTATATCTTATGTCACTGTTTTTAAGAGATTGACATATTTCATTGTCATTTTTTATATATATAATACATTTTTATATTTAATAAATAAAGGTAACACACAAAACGTTAAAGAAACGCCCCTTTGGACGTAATTTAAAATGTGAAAACTTTCAGATTTTTTTAAAATTTTATTTTTAGTTTTATTTATGTATTTATTTGATGAAGTTGTTCTTCAGAGTAAAATTCTGCGCAGTTTTTGAATTTAACGTTTGGTGTTCCCTTCAGACATTTTCCCTATACATTTAAAAGCCAGACGAAGGCTGGCAACGTAGCTGCTAGTAGAAAATATAATGTTGCAATCAATTTTAGTTATTGTCCCTTTCTTTCATTTTTAAGGGAACTTTGAAATGCAAAATAAGGATGTTAATAACTGTTTTCTATCGTATATGTAGCTGCAGATTAAGCCTGATCCCAAGCTGAAAGCTTGAGTACGTTTCTATTTAATTATTCTACAATACTTTTATATTCCTACTTCATTGAGAATACATGTGAAAAATAATATTAGGTCACAAATCTTGAAATATATTTAGTTTGTGGAAGATCCCTTATATATTTTGTTACATCCATTACATCCGTTACATATTACAAAATTTGGGCGATTACGAGAGTTAAACAATAATGATGATAAAAAAGTGCCATTAAAATTTAAATTGTATGACCAAGACACAGCTATTTGAAAATTCAGTTTATTTCAACAAGAAATTAATTAAAAGATTATAGAAATATGAATAAAATACAAAACTATAATTCGATAAATGAAATAATACAATACTGATAATGACTACACACAAAAAAGTTGATAAATGGGGATATATATATACTGATAATGACAACACACAAAAAAAGTTGAAAAATGGGGATATATATACTGATAATGACTTTTATAAATCAGATTAAAAAAAATGAAATTTTCAAGCATTCTCCAAGTAACGAACATAAATGTTTTTATTTAAAAACGTTTGAAATTTATTTTTAACGTAAATCACTTTCAAGCGCTAGCCTCTTAGACACTAGCATATTTTCGCTGTACAGTCTTTAACTAAACGCATCGTCCCTGCTGGAAGCACTCATTCATGTCTTCTGACAATGCACAAAGGTTTCTGGAGATTTATATAGAAAAAAAGCCAAGGATTTGCACTTTGTTCGAAATTTTACAGCCGAATTTGTACATTTTGTTAGTAGTTTTCCTGATAGTTAGTTACATTTGATATTTTTCTTTGTTACCATATTTTTCTTTGTTACCAACAAAGAAAGAAAGCTCTCAATTACGCGCTGAGCGTGCAGACCACTACACCACGAAGGCTCACTAAGAAGGCGGGAGAAATACCTTACAAGTTCATATCCAGTAAGCTCGCAAACATTAGAAACTTAAAAAGAGCTTGACTGCACTCATTGCTAATAATATAATGAAGTCTGAAGTAAGAAAATGCTTCATTGTTTACTGATTTCTGTGCAATCTATTATAAAGTCGTCAGATCAATTAAGCAAAGCCAGCGTTTAAAACAAATTATTACGTTAACTAAAAAAGTATTCTTCATTGCCAATGGTTGTAGTTTTATTTAAGTTGAATAACGTAAATAATAAATATTTAATCTCTGATGTTTATAAAGAAAGTTTAGAAATATATTTAAATTTTCTTTAAAAGGTCTATATTGTTCTAATCTGATGATAACACAACTTAATTATCTGATTACTGCAATTCACTGACATTCTAAAATATAATCTTGGTATAATTTTCAAATGGACTTAAATGTAATCAATGTTGAATTACTTAAGTTATGTGCATACTAACAACTTTCAAGTGATTAAAGTACTGTTTGCAACTTTATACGATTATTCAATTGCATTTTAACCTTAATTTCTCAAACTTCTGAAGTAATTGCCCGTGGAATTCATTCCATGCCGAGTAGACGAAACTAAACTACAAACTACGACGTCGGCTACTCTTCCGAAATTACCATCAAAGGCAGAGTGTCATTAAGGAAAATTTATTTCATTCATTGTGATGAAGTTAAAATAAAAATATTGCGAAGATACTCGAATCTTCGTATTGTTTCTTAACCTCTTTCAGTTGATCATATTATAAGATTTTATTTATTAATTTGCATGCTCGCTACTTATAAGTGGTGCAAAATATTAAGCATGATAATGTGAAGGTTACGATGGTTGTTACGATGATTTTGAAGTCCTATAACTTCCATGTTATAGATCTTGCATGTTCTTGTTGTTCGCGTTAAATAAATAAAAGTTTCTTAAAAGATTCTTAAAGTCTAATTCGTGCGACCTGACTTTCTTATGACACATCGTGTAAATTTTCGCTCCATTTACAAAATAGCACGAAGATTACAGCAGAAAAAATTGGTGTTTTAGATCATGCAATGTGTTTAATTAATATTGTTATGCAACGTGCTGTTCAAAAGCAATACAGTGTCGATCCGTCAAGGCATCAGAGCATTCTGTGATTGTATTGACAATTCAAAGAGGCTAGTGTCTACGTAAAGGTAAGATAATGGAATGCCAAAATTTAAAACGAAGAAGTTAAGAACTGCTCCGCACGGAGCTTCTCATAAATTATGCTCGAATTTGGTGTGCTGCCAAACATTTGGAAAAAGCAGCAGTTGTGCTGTAGGTACAGTAAGTTCGCAGACGCGTCAGAGAGACTGAAATGACAAGGCGTTTAGAAAAGTGCTCTCGCTTGGAGGAGCAAGCCATGATTCGTTTTCCTGTTCGAGTATACGGAGAGTCACCATATCGTTAATACCGATCATTATTGTGCCACTTAGACAAATTTACGAGAAGCCATTTGACGTAAGGACCCTAGCATACTGAGTGAGGGTGTCCTCCTGCATCGTATTTATCAATACTAAATTTATTGAGCATTATTTTACAGGTTAGGCTGCATGATTTTTATTTTTAAAATCCCTTTAAAAATATTATAATGGTATTATTTATAATTATACTTGTTCCACATCCATCCAAGGACGCAGGCGTGTGCAATTGATTCACACCATACCCGGCAGGAGTCTTTGACTTGCAAGACTCCCCGCACGACGCAGAGCGCGAAGCGGAGAGTCGAAGAGGGAGCAGTCATTTCGGCCAATGCTATTCGCACCAGCCATGCGATTAGCCGCACCAACATTAATCACGCATGCGCATTGAGTTGTCAGATCCGTCACTTGAACAACTGAATCGAAAAGAATGAATCCTAAGCAAAGAATATGTATTGTACGCGAACTGTTAAAGTCTGTTGTAGTTGAGTCTTTTCTTTTTTTTTTTTTTTTTTTTTTTTTTTTTTTAAGGTGGTTAAATATGTTGGCGTAGTTTATCATTTTTCAAGCAACTTTCGAAAGATTAGGAAGGGAATGTGTTCCTTTTCTTATATATATATAAACAGGAGAAACATATTTCCTTTATTTATGTATATATAAAAAATCTGATGTGTATACCACATGACTTACTTGTACGGAATTTTAAATTATATGCATTTTTTCTTGCATTTCATTTAAACTTATTGGATTGAATTAAATCTACTTCGCCGACAGCGCATAAACCACAATAGAATAAGTGCTTTCTTTAAAATTCACTCTAGTATTTGTTTACCATAGCGACACTCTGGCGCTAGATTCATTAACTGTATTACATTTCGTTCATATTATAACTCAGAATGCACAAAATTTATATCATTTAAAGAATAGAATTATCTAATCGTTGCCACACGTTCTATTCAAATACTATAATAAAGCTAGAATGATGTATAAGACGATTGAGTATTTCTCATTCAATTAATTCAGTTCTCACTTCATGAGAAGGCAAAAATACATAAAAACTCAAAATATCTATATTAAAAATTACGAAGTAAATCTTCAACACTTATTTCCTCGAAAAAATTCCAGAAAATATTAAGCATGATTTAATTGACAATAAAAAATGAAGGCGTTATCTTTGTTGTTGCGAAGCTAAGTTTCTCTAGATTGGAAACAGATCCACTAGTCTGCTGTTTCAAATGTAAACAATCAATGGCCGCCGTAAAAAAAAAAAAAAAAAAAAAGGCTTAGCGGCACTTAAACAACTTTAAAATTGTTGATAATTCTAAATATATTACACACAGATTTACTAAAGGCATAAAAAACTTAACCGAAGATAAAAACAACATAATTCAATCATTTTTAAAGCAAAAAATGTACAATTTACAAACATATAAGAGCAAAACTGAGATCACTGAGACGGGTAACAGAGTGGATATATATATAAATACATTTATATACGTTTGGTGCGGCCGATTGCAACTAAAATACGAGGTGAACATCTACATGTTATAGCAGTCCTATATACAAAATTTCAACGTTCTGAGGCTACTCGTTTTTGAGTTATGCGAGATACGTACGTACGTACATACGTTCGTACAGACGCCACGAAAAATTCTCTTCAGAATTAATTTTAAAGCAGTTTTATAATTATTTTGGAGGAAACGAGTCTTTTATTCTGACCTTACGTACAGATATCAGGCGAAAACATCGTTAAATTGCATTCGATATCGGTCAAAATGGATATTTTCGTTGAAATATGCTGCCTGAAACTTTTCGCGATTACAATACTTCCTTTTTACTTCGTACAAGGAAGTAAAAAGGGCGGATTTTTACGTTCGCATAAACTATTCCAACCGTTCGTATTCCTTAACGGTTGGAATAGTTTAAATGACTGATTTGGGGGGGGGCTTAAGTCTCGTTTATATTTTTTGTACTTCTTAGAATAAATTTAGATTCAAAGATGTGTTTTGCACAATCAAGATTTTTATTCATTCCTCTTTGAAATTTTTCGTCTGGGAAAAGATAATCAAAAATAGACAGAGTATTATTTCTGCGTAGAAAATTTAGACATGAAATAAGTTAAAAACGCTAAAATAAACTACTAAATTAACAATTAATCCTATAATACTGGTTATTACTAATTTTCTATGCCTGTTCAATTTTCTATGGAAATACTCTTCACTTTCAGGATACAAAAAATATTTGAAAGAACTTTGAACACATTAATAAATTAAATTAATAAACACATTAATAAATTATATTTGAATAAATGATGGGATCTAACTTAAAAGACAAAAATAATTTAATGTAAGAAATTTATATTGAAAAATTTTCACACGAATTATCAGATTTCATAGGATTTAACTTTGATTTAGAAATATGGCATTTGAACCTAGAAACATGTGTGGACACTGAAAACATGATGCATATATAAGAACATTATAATTTGGAATAAGTTTTCTTATTTAATAATAAATTTTCTATGCTATAAGTCTAGGGTGTAAGTTTGCCCAAAAATTCCTGTGTTAAATAAAAGAATTTAACTCTTTATGAATATGAATATAAATGTTTATGAATATGTCCTTTTTTACATTCAAAGGTAGCATATTTGTGCAGTAACGTTTCACGATGTTTATGACACACGCGAAATTTGTCCGATTTCGTTTTAATCAAAACAACGAATAGGAGTAAAATGCTTGATTGTGCGCATGCGCTAACGAAGGTGGTGCGATTAGCCTCTTATAGAGGCTATTCAGACCTTCGGTGCGATTAGCCAAACATTACACCCCTACTAGGAACACCGATGCTACGTAGCTTCAAGGACAACAGAGGCTGCCTTTTCGGATACAGGAACCAATCTGCGTATTTTATAATCCCAGAGCGAAGACTATGAGAGTAAATATCTCAGCCATTATAATAAACGATCCCAAGGGATGTTGTGATGGGTATACCATTGGGATGCAGACTACATATCAAGATGCCATAAAGCTCTATTGAAAAGATGTTGTAAGTCCTTTTAGTTACAGTTTTAAATTCCTGGAAACCTTCACAATGTGAATCCGATACATACTAATATTTTATATAAAAAACTGCCTGTTCAGAAATTAAATTTCACTATTTTTTCACCAATTAAAAAGTAGATAAATCAGCTAAAAATGGCAGTTGAAAGTCAGTTATTAATCAGGGTGAAAAATAAATTCCTTAAGAATACTATATAAAGTATCTGACAGACCCACCCGCCTCTGTATATGTTCGGTCTGTGAAAAACAGACAAATGCATTTCTTTTATTATTTCAGACAGATGTCTGCATCTTTACTGCTGATGTTCCATCTAGCCTTCGTGGATGACTCTTTCGTCTTCATAGTGTGAGAGTTTTTATGAGCTCCAGAAAACGATAAGATAGACTGCGTAGTAATTCATTAAATGAAGACAAACCTTATATCAAATTGAAGCCCATCAAGAAAGGAACAATCTGACACCAACCTTTTAGAGTGGGAATGAGCATCTTCATTCTATGACCTTGCAAATACTCTGATTTCGTCGGATAAAAAGCCTTACAGATTTCAACAATAGAAACGGCTGCCAACGGACAAGTATATGACTAAGAATCTCATTAGCTTAATTTAGCTGAAAATTTGCTAACATGATTTTATAATAGCTATAAAGAGAAAACTTCCCTTTATCTGATCATATAAGTTTGATTTAAAAATATTTAATGATTCAAAAGTTATTTTAAATCTTAATTAATTTAACTAATTTTTCTTAATATTTTGTATTTGAAATTCATAGAACACTTTTATTGATATTGTTTATGCTATAATTAAAACAAGATCACATAATTCACATAACACCGTTGTTAAAAATTGTAGCTTAAGGGCATGCAAATAAAATGTAAAAATAAATTATTATAAGCAAATAACTAACCGTTTCTTGACATGTCGTAGTAGTGATTAATTTCTCAAATGTGTGTATGTGTGTATGTGATTATGGCAAAGATTGTGTATTCGAGAGCTATCTGCCTAAAGGGAGGGATGCCTTCGTAGAGGACTTTCTAAGGGAAATTGGCTCGTATACACGTTACACATGGGGAAAACCACGAAAACGCCCATGCAGCCAGCCCGTTCGTGGGATTCGAAACTCGGACCGAGCTACCAGTGTTCAGCAACTTTTACCGCTCAGCCGCTGGTGGGTCCTAATTTCTCAAATGAAAATTGATTCAGAAAATTTATATCTCAGCAAGATGGGGCTCCATTCCATTGGTCCAAAGAAATGCATTGCTAATAGCTGATGAGGTCCAATAATGTTAGACTGGTTTCGAGAAGATGCCTTACGGCAACAAAGATCTTTTGACTTTCAACTCAAAATGAGATCTTTTCTATTAGAGGTATATTTAAAGAAATATATTTTACTTCTACTGCTAGAAGTATAAAATATAATCCAGTTTCGCATTTAAACTACTTTGATGATTTTAAGAGGGCACGTATTGCAACACGAGCGGACTGATAATTGGACCGATTGGTTGTATGTCGTGTAAAAAAATCCGATGAAAAAAACCCATATCCGACATTTATTATGCTTAGCCCAAACTCTGAAAAATGTTTTTCCCGGCTTTCTTATAGAACCATTTTTTGTTTCCAATGTTTTGCAAAAACAGATATGAAATCCGAATTTTGTAAATAGATGAATTTATTGTAATAAGACTTTACGGTCTTAAAATAAAAACTTAATAATTTCAATACAACTTCTAAAAGAGTTAAAAGAGTTTTAAAAAGAGGAAATATTTCTAATTAACTTCCACTTGCATTGAATTCCTCGATTTGAATTTGTTGCGCCTAATTTATTTCACGATTGAGGCTCCTTAAATCAAGTTAGAATTATTAGATTATCTCTTAAGATTGAAAATATTTCCTCCTTGTTATTTTTTCTTGCATTTGTAAGTATTTTTATTTATATTTCCTTTCTTTTTCAAAAATTATTGACGTTTTATTAAATTTGTACTTTTTTAACTCCTCTGCAACAGACTGCCGACGGCATTTTTGTTAACTTTTAATCGTGTTCCTTGCTGAAAACTTCCGTTCTGTAAATCCTTCAGCTAGGACGTTAACCCTAGAGCACGTGAGAATTATTTATTAATACGAATCCACCTCATACATTAAAAATAAGTAGATTATAATAAACTAATTATTTATTTAATTTGCAATATGAAACAAATTTCTATTTTAATAGAGAATTTTCTCACGATTCTAATGAGAATATTGGACATGTGCTCTCATTTCCTTTCTTATTTATTTCTTTAGAATAATTTTAAAGATATTTGTTGCTGAAATAAGGATCTTTCTCTTAAATGCTGTCACCTTGGGTCAATCATGATTTCTGAAGTTGTACATTTTTACTCAATTATCAATTAACATTTGAAATAAGTACATGATAAATGCAAATATTTTCATTATTATTCTAATTTATGATGTCATATTATCAAATATTATGAAACTTATGTTAAAAATAAATGTTTATGTGACATTATTCGCGAGTAAATACATAATCATTGGATGACTATAAGTCTTTTCAAATATGACGATTAATAAATGACAAACATGTTCACTCTGGTAGAAGTTTTGAAATTACCTGTACTTTCCCAATCATTAGTCTTAGACATATACTATTTTCAATTATACAATGCTTTATCGGTGCAAATATTCCCGTCTGGCAGTTTAAAACTTAAAAGTCAATCAATTAATAAATCTAATTTTTTATACAGTTTTTGGGTATCTGCCGTTATATTTAGTTATACTCATCTAAAAATGTTTGTACGCATTTAGAAAAATATCTACATGCATTTCAAGAAACTTTTGACTCTTGTTCCACTATAATTGACCGGAATATTTAATATCAGAGCTTGAGATTTTTGAGCTTCGCTTGAAAGGTTGGTTAAACAAAGTTAGGAATTATTCGATATTGAAATTTTTCCACTTAATATTATTCGGTGATAGTATTTTAACAGCTTTTAGGTTTTAAATTATTTAACTATTTAAGATTATTTTATAAGAATTCAGCAGCTCAAGGCGCTAATTTTGGACTTATCAGTTCTTTTGTAATTTTAAAAAAACGCTATTGAATACTATATATATATATATATACATATAATAAAATCTATTACTTATGATAAGTCGAAAGAATGTTTTCGATAGTACCTTTAGAATTTTTCAAATACTAAAATAGTTTTAATAATAATCATATACTATTCTCTGTTTTCTGTAATATAATTCAATCATCATACAAAACATTCATTAAGCTGAGAATATTTTTCGTTTTTTTTATACACAAAATATTATGATTTCATGTTTATGTCAATACTGAAGCCTGCCCTGTTTTTAAGAATACGAATTCTATAAGATCCCGTTTTTGAAAAACAAATTAAACAGAAAATACTACTCGAACAAAGAAATATATTGAACAGCAGGTTTCCACACCATTAACATCAGAACGTTCTGTCACAGACTGATACTTTATTTTCAGTTGCATATAAATTCAAAACATTCTTCCTCCTCCTTCTTCTTCTTTAATTTATGTACGGCCTCTGAATATTATTAAATATCATAATTAAATATATCGGCTAAATTTTATACGGGAGTATAAATTTTATCCTTTATTTTTATCATGTCTTTTTACATTCTCAATGAACTTTTAAAATTTAAACAAGTTTGTGTTCTTCAGATAACTTTTTAGGCCAATGAAATACCATTAACATATCATTGTTTAATAAACGTAATTTGTTTTTCCTTTCTTCTTTAGGAACTGTACTTTTTACATATCGTAAGAGTAGTAAATATATACATATTATGTCTTTGCATGTTTTCAGTGTGCACGCGATCCAAAATGCTTAAAGTTAACTTGTAGCGAACATTAATCCATTCCAAGATTGTTTTTATAACTATTTTACATTTTTTATTATTTCTAATATAATTCAATAAAGATACTGCAGTCATTACAAATGCAACGCAATATTCAGAATAATTCAACAAAATTTAGTTAGCAGTTCTTTATAATTAAATTCATTAGCATTCACTTAAATTATGTTTCTTAATCCAAGAACAAGACTCGCAGCTGTTTTGATGTGAAACGCGGAACTGGAAGGAGAGAACCTTCTTTCTTAATTTGCATATCCTGATTGAATTTTGTACTGATGTTGCTCCAATTTACTTTAATTTTCGGCGGCCTGTTTGATTTGCTATCCAAACAAAACGTGAGTAAGTTGAATAAAAGTCCGCAGAATTAGATAGCTATTAAACTGATTAAAATAACGTCTAGATTTTATCTGATAATTAACCTTAATAAATTTCTTAAAATTTTATAATTATTAAACATTTTTGGCAGTCTGCTAAGACATAAGTGTGATATACTTCCTGTTAACGATGCTGAGTTACATTTTTTTTTAATTTAACACGTTTTAACACGTTTTTCTCTTTATCTGATTGGAATAATGCCAGCCATGCCCAGAAAATGTTATTCCAATAACCAAAAGTAAATCATGATAAAAATATTGATATCTACCTACCACATGAGATAGGGACGGCTCCAGAGCTAATGCAACCGGTGCGCCAGCCCGAGCAGTAGAATTTAGGGGCGCCAAAATTTTTAGAATTTAGAGAAGCATGGAACTCAAAATTTAAGGATAAGATTTTTATAGGGAAAAGTGGATAGAACACCAGGTATTCGTCATAGACAGGTGGGTATAGTCCTATTCCAATAACTATCTAGAACAACCCTATCCAGGATCGTGTGATTTAATTTAGAGATAGCAAAACATTTGGAATTTATGGAAGGCACCGAGAGGTAGAACTTAGGACAGGAAAAATTTAGAATTTAAAGAAGGATCCGATCAGCTGAATTTAGATCGCAGAAGCTGCCTCGAGGACAAATGCCTAGCTCCGGACCTGGTTATGACATACACAATGTTCTTTGTCAAGTCCTCTCTTTTTCTCACTATTTTCGATATACATGTTGAAAGAGGGTTTATATAATTGGCTTTTAGAGCACGAGAGGTGTAGAGGCACCAACATCCCAAGCATTTTCCGATCAGTATATAATTTTTGATTGTTAAACTTTTAATAATCTGGCGTTGAGTAAGACAATAACGATATTATAAGCATTGAATAATATATGTTAAGTGCGTTTGTAAGTAATATGTGTCATTCTTACATTAAAATAAGTTACAAAAGAGGAAAGTTTCCTAATAGAGGAAATCTTAAGAAAGAGAAAATATATCTACCACTGTATTCATTCGTATAGAATGCATAGATCACCTATTTTAAAAAATGAATTGTTTATTGTCAGCCTATACGTTAATACTTTCCTGCAGATAATAAAACACTATAGATATTGTACGTTGTGAAGTTTTTTAATCGGAATAATCAGTTATTTTTTTTTATTTTGAAATTTTTACTGTCACTTGTTTCTTTTAGTTTTCCTGCCAGAACGCAAATGAAATTGCGTTTATTTAAAGGGAAATTTGAGATTGATCAGTTGGATCCTGTTCTACTAGTCGTGGTCATGGTATTATATTTCTATTCTATATAATATTTTCTGACTTGCATTAGGTTGTCTATAGTTGATAATCACGCATGTATAGTTCTGGCACAACTTTGCGTTAAATTGCTCATATACCCTTGGCCTCCTAGTTACTAAAATGTAGCTTTATTATTTGATTTGCTACTTTGCGTTTTCTCACTATAAGTGCTATCGGATTTGTAAGTACCAGGAGAGCATTCTGTTCATCTTATTTAGGTCAAAACAAAGGGTCTTTTACACCCTTTTTTCGCAAGTTTCATTACTTACTTTTAGACTTAGCCGGCGAGGGCATTGCTCGTTTTCCATGTCTCCTTTAAAAAAAAAAAAATAAATAAAAAATAAAAAAATACTCTATAATATTGCACATCAAAAGTATAATGCCTTAGAGCGAATGAATTGCTTGAAAATTTAAGAGTACATTGCGAGCAGTTCAACGTTTCTTGTTTACAACCGGTACGAATTTCGTTTGCTTCACGGAAAAACTGTCAGCATGAGTAGATGCCCTGCTGTGCTAATTGCCGTGTTCTTTTAGTTTTATCTTGTTACTTATTGCTTTTTGAATGATGAAACAAACAAATTAAAAGGCGTGGAAGGTCTTGCTTAATGTATTGATTCAGTTTACTGAATTAACGAATTGTTCATAGAAAAAAGAAACGGTTTTAAACTGATACTCGCAACAGTGGAGCTTAAACCAAAACTAGATGTAGCAGGAAGTTAGAATATCATTGAAGTAGCATAGATCATATCCTTCTTATGGTGTTTTGATTTCACTTTGCATGTTTTGTTTTTATATCTTTCATTTATTTCATTTCCAGCGATTCATGTGAAGTCTGAAAGCATTCTTGTGCTCCTATGTGGAGAATTTGCTACGTTTGGCAACAGACTTCTGTTTATTTTTCTGTTATAATTTAACACAACAGATTAATATTTACTAATGGCGTATTCATATAAAATGACACTCAATACAAGAATTTAAATTGCGCCTTCCTTAAAATACTTCAAATTATGCTCCTCTCATTCGGTCTGATTTCGGGCGGCACCTCCTGCCCGTTGTACCCATGGCACACGCCCAGCCTGCCTTTTTCCCTATATACGCTATTGATATTTACATACATTTTATATACTTACAGCACAGTTAAATTTTATAATATATTTCATAATTTTATTATATATATATTTAAATAATATAGAAGTCTTTTTATAGATATTTACATGTTATGCAGTTTGTCTTCAAGTTCTTTTTATTGCTCCAGAACCAACTGCAATAAGAAACTGATTATGCCCACTGATTAAGAACGTTTTTGACACCTATAGCGGCGACCTGAAGAAAGTAATATTTTCTACTTCAATTTTAAGTTATGTAGTATAGGAAAATGGATATTTTAGACACAACATGTGCACATACGCAGATGCCCATAACTTCAGAATAAACGAAATGATTGCATGAGTAGAGAGTATGTGCATAAAAAAACATCGATGGAGACAAATATTATGAAATATTTATTAGCTGTTAAAAAACAAAACATAATAACCACCAAGCTCTTACAAATTGCAAATAAAATAAAAAGATGAAAGATCTGAAACCTTTCAGATTTTCCAGGTCGCCTTTATCCTTTGTTAAGATTTATTACATTCTCGCTGACCTCGCAGTCTATCAGTCTGCTGTTACACTCACCCTTACTAACCCAATTCTTTTTTTGTCTTTTTAGCTTTATTATTAGGCATCATGCCAAATATTATTCAAAAGAAAAATTTTAAAATTTTAAAAGCAATATATGCTTATAATACCCGATGCAACATTTTTTCTTTTTTTTTTTTTTTTTTTTTTTTTTTTTTTCAATTTTTTATCAGTTCACCACATCACAGTTTTCTTAATCAGATGGCTTTACAAACCTTATTTTTGTATTTTTATTAGCAATGTTTTGTGAGTTTATTTCTCAAATATCACGCTCTTGGCTCTCACCTCATCTAAAATTTGATTTAAAAGCAAAATCACAAAATATTTTAAAACAGCATGTCATTAGAATTTCCGATAAACAGTCTTGCGCACTGGAGAAAGAAAGTTTTTTTTTCCGTACAAAGGTGTCACTGTTTTCTTTGAAATCATTGAGTTTGTTAATCAAATATTCCTTAAAGTTTTACAAAATATGAAATAAACAATCAAAAAACTTCCAGCTTCCAGATGTCCATATTTATGTGGAGGACTACGTTTTTCCAACCTGGATGACCCTAGGTCCCGTTGATTTTTACAGTGAGAGAAACATGCATACATTCATGCCCCTTCATTATTTAATTTCTTTAAATATAATATAGGACGATAATATTTAGTGGCAACAACTTGAAAAGTGATTTAGTGATTCAACTCAAATGCCTTTTCGATATTAATATCCTATTCGGAACTAAGGTCCCTTTGGAGCTGAAGGGACATAAGATTTCCTTTTCAATAAGGAATATATTCACTTCGAACTGTGATACACAAATCAGAGTACTGTGATTCAAATATTAATCAGTGATCTAGTTTTTCCTAGGTTAGAACTTTCCACCTTTAAGAACATAGTTTTCTATCGTGGGCGTTATCATCTCCCGGAGAGCATTGGAGAGTTTAAAAGAGATTAATTATTGGTTCGAAATGTAGTTTGGGAATGCTTTCTCACTTTAATCACACTGCTTTCATTTAAACCATATCTGTACAATTTCCCTCATACGCCCACTGAGGTGTCGAAATTGACACGCATTCTTCACAGTGGAGAAACGTTGCTACGTCATGATGTCGCTCTATTGTCTGGCTTTAATTAGTTTAAAGCTCTCATAGTTAACTCTTATCTGCTGAAATGCTTTTAAATAGCACACATGTTTGGCCTTAAACATTCAAACTTTAAACTACATGCTATGTATTAGTTTAAATTTAAAGAAGTTACAAAAGCAAAAGAAGAAAATGTAATAGCTTCGTACTTCAGACTGAAATGGCAAAGCCTGTATAAAAGCCTTAATCTTATTAAGCATCAATGTCTTTAGTTACATTCTTGCCATTCCAGACATACTCCAGTACCCTTTTTATGGTAGTTCTCCGTTTTACTCAGGTCAGTGATCATAGAATTTTCTAATGAAATACTCAGTGGTTCAATAATATGTAAATGAAATGCCGGGGATATTGGAAGCCTGTCATCTGGTTCAAATCTACTCACTTTTTATATCCATGCCCTCCGAAAATCGTTCAAAGGAAGGAGAAAATAGTTCAAATTGTTAAAATTCCTCGTTTTAAAAGACGGTATGTTTCCATTCAAATTCTCTGAAATGACACCATCGTCAAAGCTGAAATAGAACGAAAGTGCTTAATAATGGTACAAAACTAGATTAGCGCACAAACATGTATATTATGTACATTTAAGATATTTTTATCACATTATCATCTGTAGTTGCCACATTCTGTTGTTATGGCTTTACTTTTATTGTTTAAGTTTGTTAGAGGTATTCTTTTAATTCTGTTTTAAAATACCAAGTGCATTAATTACAATACTAAAATATACAAAAGAAAGAAATTCCCAGTAGGCTTAATTGTTTTTTGCTATATTTTAAAGAAGCGTTATTAAATTGAAATTTATCGACAGTTACCAAAACATTTAGGCTAGTAAAATTTCTTAAAAAGAAATCATGAGAAATGTCACAAATTAGTTGGAAGATTTATAGCGTTTTTAATAATAGTTTTCTTTCGGTAATTCAGTATTAAAATGCAGTTGATGTTAATTTATTGTAAGCTTTTCAGATTTCAATCATTATATCAGCGTTAATCATTCGTAACAACGTAATTTATACTTAAAGATGATTCTAAAAACTATTCAGTGTGAACAAAAATGCTTATCGAAATTTTAATTAAATTTTATGTTCTTAAATTTTTATTCTTAATGTTTTATTTAATTCTTAAATTTTTATGTAAATTAAAGTTTTATGTTTTATATTGTTAATTTCTGGGAAACTAATTCTTTAACTAGTAAGTAATCCTATCGCAAATGCTTAGCTTAGGAATGTTTCAGGTGCTAAACTAAAATCTGAATTCCAATTTGAGAAATATGTTTTCAATTATGTAACATTTATATATGTTAGCTTCAGTAGCAAACCTTGAGAAGCACTCGATTGTAATCTGAAGTTTTTAGAGTATCGTTTAATTTTTTTAAGCCGTTATTTTAAGTTGCAGTACCTTTCCATTCAATTCTCGGTTCATTTCCCTTCCAGAATTCAAATTTCCAGCGCATGCAATATTTAAATTAGATATAAAGAAAGAAGTAATTAAAGAAAGGTTTTGGAAGGGGAAATCAGAGCATGTTCTTCTTGAAGGCAACGTTGCTAACTATAATCCTGTAGCGATCAATATTCTGCGACGTTTAGTTATTCTTACCATCAAGCTTGTTTACGTCCACTTCGGCTAGAACCAGCTTGCGCGCTAGTTATACTATGAAGCCGTTAGGCTATGCCTAAATTTCATTAATTTTTGTTCATCCATTACCTTTGATTTAAAGCCAAAGCTATTGGCTTCTGTTCGCACGATCTCGTGCCGTCTGTTAAACTTTATTTGTTTAACTTAATCTGTTAAACTGTTTATTTGGATTAATAACTGGCCCTTTTCATAATTTCCCTGCCTCTGTAGTACTTATAATACATAGCTAAAACTCACGAGTTGTCTTTTAGAGTTCTAACCTAATTGTACACTACCTAAATAGGCCAGATCTTATACAGGAAGTTATATAAATATGACAGAATAAGTTAAAAAATATAATAAATGTTTTCTCATTATTGTCGTACGTTAATATTACGATCACTGAGCTGCCATCAAATGCAAGAGAGAGTGAGCCAAATAGTGTACTGAATAGTAATACAACTGAGTACTATTAATATAGAGAAAAACAGTAACCAGTGTTTTGGAAATGTCTCCCTCACAGAAAAAATTTAAATAGTTGTTTGGCAACAGCGATTTTAGAAAGAATGCGGTCTGTGTAATGTCCACCGCTTTGTATGTAAATATAACTTCCATTATTAATCATGAATAGCCGTAAATATTAATATCTGATTTTAATTTTAAAAATGTAAAGAACATATATGGGCAATGCTTCCAGAGTTCGAGAAATTAATAATTTCTATAAGAAAATAAAATATATCAGACCTCTGTTTCCTTTCATTTCTGATGAAATTAAATACAATCTGTGCTTCATAATTTTAGTATAATACGTAACCCTTTTACAAAGAGAAATGCTTGAATTCAGTAATAATATTACCTCACACTCATTTCTGCAAATTAGAAAAGTGTAATCAATAGAATGAATTCCATATTCATATCCGTCCACGATAAAACGTAATCATTGCGTCACATTCTTCGCATCCATCTAGGTTTTAATCCACTTAGAAGCGATTTTAGTATCCCATTTCATTCTTCAATTCCTTCAGAAACTATTCATCATTTTCATTGTGGAAAGTATATTTCTGAACTTATTTACTGTCAAATGTGTCTGGTTTCCTAAAGCACCATCTATTCAAATATCTAGTCCTAGTTTTAGCCTTAAAAAACTATATCATCTCTTTCTAAGCGCATATTTGTAATTTGAACTGGCTTGGGTTTTCTATGTAGAACGTTGTATGTGTAAAACAGCTATCAAAATAATGTGAAAAGCAAGTTGTTAATAGCTATCTTTGATCAAAGCCTTAAAAGATCTTTCTTCATCCTCTATAGCTTCAAAAAAATCGATTGCTTAGTCTTACACTTTAAAAATATACAGAAATAAAACAGGAAACAGACTTGTTTTGAGAGTAGATTCAGAAATTCTATTTTTAAAAGAAATGAAATGTTCACAGGGAACGGGAGAAATAAAAGTAACGGATTTTAAGATAAAAGAGTTCCTGCCAACTTCATCTTTATTGAATCATCAATTTCCGGCACCTGTGTTTTGGCATTAAATAATTCTGACACTCTAGTGATGAGGATTACACTACATTTTTCTCAATTCTTTATTTGTTTGACCTAAACAAACCTTTCGACTCATTGTCTGTAATGAGTTTCAGACATCGGTTATCTTTGTGCAATATCAGTTATAATTTTCTTTCAAATGCTTATTTTTAGATTACATTACTAAAACGTTATTTACGCTGCAATCATCAAAGGACCCAAATAAGCATCGGTATATATTTGATATCATCTTAAAACAAGCTGACGATAGAGACTCCTGCCTACTAAGCCATGTAAAATGTATTTCCTTTTTTAAATTTTCTTTATATTATCAATTATTCAAAATTTATCTTTGAATGTATAGAAAACGTGGCCTTAACAAAAATCACTGAAGTTACTGTGAGTTCTATGTATCTGCAAAGTTTGATATAATATCAGAACATCCTCCATACAAGAAAAGATATAACTTTCTTAACAGTGTAGAAGACAGGTCCAGAATAAATGTATTAAAAGAAAATGCATTATGTTTAAAGCAAATTAGTTGTAAAAATCTGAAAGTTAAAAAATAAACTAATTATCAGTTAAATAAGTATCTTTGCTCAAATTTAACAGTACGTATTTTAACAGTATTTTAATGTAAAGGTGAACATAAATTCCAGGGACATTTTTGGGTGTCCATAATTTATTCGCTGGACATTAGAAACAAATCAACAGGATTTGACTTTTTCTACTTCACACTAAGTAGCAGATTTCAAATCTCCACAGTACATTAAATTCCTCTGAGCCTTATTTAATGTACTGAATGCATGGGTCATATGTCTCCCACTTCCTAGGTGAAGGCTAACTATGGAACAAAACACCATCTGTAAATATTGACTTGATTAGATTTTGATTCGCATGTACAATTTATCCTAATTGATTCTAAAAATAAGGCCGTTAAACTGAGTACTGGATGGCTCTTACCTGAGACATCTTCGGGAATTCCGGGTTCACAATTTCTTCCACAATATAGTCCTGAAAGGTAACAAATTAATACATCACACTAACGGATTTTCTAATTCAAAGAAGACTTCGTCGCTTCTCTCCTCTCAATCACAACAGAATCTTCTCAAATCAGTAACTAAATTAATAACCTCAAATCAGCAATCAGTAACTAAATCTTCTCAAACTGGAATCAACAAAGACATTCAAAAAATAATCTCTTCTTAAACATACGTAGATTAGAACATTACATGACTATCGTCACTGTCACAACAACACCGTCAAACAGAAGTTCTTAAACAATCTCGTCTTACAAAAATAGTTCCAAATTTCACATCGTTTTCGTTTTCCTGACATTTTCGTTCCTTTTACTTCAAAAGCGAAGTGCTACAATCAGTCAATCTTTTCCATTTTGCAAATTAAACTTGTTGATAAAAGCATTTATTGTCTTTCTATCAGTTGTACCATTTTTTCCAAGGTTTCTTATTCTTCATCGTGCCACAGCTCAGTTAGAACATTAGTTCGCACTTGCAAATATCATTCTCCGTTTTTTCTTTCATTCTCTACACTTTTGCCTTTTCAGTTTTTCTATTTTGAAACAATACTTTACTAATTATTAATTAAAACTGACTTTTGTAGAACCACGCCTCACGTCATTAAAAATTTCGAGAATTTCAAGAATTGAAGCAGTAGGAAAGTAGAAAAGCGAAAGCGAGACAGAAAGATTCTACGTAAGAAACTGCTTTTATCCGTAAACGTACACTTGCGAGTGTATCCTCAAAACATGGAAAATATATAAAACTCAAACTTGAACATATTTCCTCATTTTCTAGTATAGAAATATGGCAGATATACACTAGTTAGATATGCATTTGCTTGGATAATAAAAATATTTATATTTAATATTCTGCTTAAAATATTAAAATTTAATAAGAAATCAATGATTTACATTAATGTCAAATAATAAAAAATAAACATATGTGGGCTACTATGTCTGTCATGAGTTTAAGAAAAAGATGTCAAATAAAACTTAAAGGTAAAAGTTGTTTGATTTCTCAAGTATGTACTCACATTTATTTTCTTACCGTCATTACCCATACTTAGTTTTCGTGTGTTTTGGAAAGAATTAAAAAAGTCTGATATGGGCAAGACATGTCTTCCTTGTACGCCCTATTAAATTATGCAAATTTTTGTTGCACTTCATTTAAACTTGTTTCTTCCAGTTATTATCACTTAATTAATCTATCTCTCAACTCAACTTGAAAACTGAATATTTTGAAATTAAATATCCCGTTTAATTTTTCTCGTATGGCAGTCAAATTTTTTTATTTTTTTTTCATAATGTTTATATAATTGCTATAAACATAAACATAGGAACCAGGAATATACATAAATATAGGAATAATATATAATTGGAATAAAAATTACATTTCGTTATTTAACGAATTTTTTTTTTATTTGGCATTTCCAGAACAGAATTATTTTATTTTCGTCATTTGAAACACTTTTGTGATTAGAAGTCTATGACTACGACCCATGTTTGAGAAAAAAGGCCTTGCAAGGAAATGCGAAAAGGAATTTTTCAGGAAGCCATAAAATTAGAATTATTATATATATATATATACTTCTTAATTACACCTTTATATATATATATCCGTTATATATATGTGGGATGGCATCGTTCTTTATAATCGGATGACGCGACAAGCTGTGAGAATAAATCTTTGACTTTTTCGATGATGAAGTCAGACGATTCCGCCATTAAGACGATGACGCGATTAAAAGATGTTTGCATATTAAAGACTATTCCTTCTCTTCATTTGTAAATAATCTCATCTATTTCCTTCTACGTATGTAATTACTTTGTAGTTTGTAGCAACTATTCATGTTTCATTAAATATCCAAGTTTTACATAAATCGGACTAGTTTATTAGCCCCTAGACAGCCACATTGGAAGTAAGTTTACAGACATCTTATTCCTAGACAGTAAGTACCGATTCTACATATATATATATATATAACGGACGATTACAATACAAAAAGGGAGGTGACCAACTAGATGTTATAGCGCTCCCATATACCCCATTTTACTACGGCTAAGCTAACTTGAGTGATGCGAAATACGTACATGCAGACACCACGGTAAAAACCCATCGATATTTTAAATCCATTTTACAATCCCTTTGGAAGAAATCAGTTCTTTATTCTGTTTGTACGTTTAAACGTCACTCAAAAAAATCATCCCAATGGATGCAGGAGCTCTCAAAATGTATATTTCCGTTGAAACATGAAACATTTCTGGCAATTGCGCTACTTCCTTTATTTTACACAAATAACTAAAAAGCAAAGAAAATAAAAAAAGAAGGAAGGAAAGAAATTTTTGCCTTTTGGAATAAAAGTATTCCCAGGTTATAAAAGCTAGTAATTTAAACCTGTGAAACAGACGCAAAAATAAATTTTTAAATGATAGATACTCTTTTTATAAATAAGACACTTGTATAAAATGAATTATCACTGTTTTCAAATTAAAAAAAGGGTTACTTTGGGATAATTGAAACTAAAAGCAAAAATTCTTAAAGTTTTGAAATGTAAGCTAATTCTGCATTTCAGATTCCTGGAAAACCAAATATGATGATATCTTTTTATTTTCAGAACTTATCGGTAGCTACTGCAAGAAGGTGCATTAAATATAGACAAAATAGCTGAAATCTAAATCTTTTCTTAGGCTTCTTACACTATAGCCTATCGTGAACTAAAGAAGGAAAAACTCAAGTTCTTTTACGAAATTTTTTCTCTTGTCATTGATTTGAGATAACTGAAGAGCAGAAACATCTGAGAAAACAGTATACAAATGAGCGGCTGACGCTTGTGTTATCAAGTTCATTCGCAATTTTCTCTTCACTGGTTTTGTTTGGAGATGTTATAAACTACTACGGATGGAAAAGAGTTTTGAAGCGAAAAGGAATTTTTTGAATTGTTGAAAAAGAGAACATACAATCAGTTTCTGCGTGTTCAAACTTTTTCTGCAGACGTGAATGTTGAATACATATTTCAAAATAAATTTTCTTACTTTTTCCAAACTGTCTGCTTTTAAGATACGAAGAAATATTGGCTAATATGATTCGAGACTTAGTCGTGAAGTTTTTCCTAAGATTTGATTTATGCAAAATAGTAAAGGATTGGTATACGATTGTAAGCAAGATATTTTATTCAGTTAATGTGGGATGCATATTCAGAAAACTAAGTATCCTTAAAAAATGTGAACTGAAATTTAGCCATGTTGCTCAAATCATTACTCAGCTTTGTACATATTCCATTTTCTGTGATCTTGTGGCAAAATCCCATATAATTAATTTATGTGAAAATTTTTGGCCGCCCAAGTCGAACAGTAGTTAGTGACTCAGCCTAAGGGCAGCCAAAGGGCTGTGTTCGAATCCCACAGAAGTTATGGATATTTGTAAATGTATAGTGTCTGTGCTGAAAAATGTAAAGTCCTATCGAGAGGTTCATTCTAAGGAAAGAGCGGTGGAAGACCCTTGGACCCGTCCCTCGGGATGCTCTTCTCGAAAATTGGGGGCGGAATTGAGCAAAGTCGTACTATCAACTGTACAATACCTAAGGCTCTTCTAACGACAGGTGAAATCCTGACTCTGGCACGATGAATTTCGGGGGCTTGCTTTGATTTCAGATAAGCAAGATTAATCACAACAACAGTATTAAAGCTCTCTTTTACAATATTCTACTTTTAAAAATTAAGAAACATAATTGTAATGTATTTAAATAAAACACTGAAAATTCCTGAAAGAGGTGCTCTTGTTTTTCATTAAAAAAATACTCTTTCTGATAACATAATAATAGATGTTATCAATGAATATACATAAGGTTCCTGGTTGACCTTTTAAATCAAATAAGCAAGTTGCTTCTCTGAACATAAAGCAGTTTGTTTGGAAACGTATGCTTCATTTAATAATGAATAAGTGCACAAAAGAAATAGAAAATGGGAATTCCAAAATGAAATGATTATTCTATAGTTTTCTTTTACATATCACGCATATGTACATAAAATATTTCTTATTATGAAATATTGATTTAATGTTTTTAAAGTGTGCAATTTGTGCATATATTCCACGACGATTCAGTTTAGTTAGTGAAATCTGAGTGTTTAGTAACGCAAATAAAACTGAAATGTCTGATGCAGACACCAAATGATTTCCTTGCACAGTCTATTAAATTGTAGACATTTTTTACCGCATTCAATTTGAACTTATTTGTTCAAATTTCATTAGAGATATATTCCTCATTCAATCAATTAAGAACTTATTTCGCGGCAAGGCATAAACAATAGTCAAAGCATCTTCATTAAAAATTGTAAAATAAAGAAAAACCTAGAACACCAAATGTCGTTAAAACTATTAAAACACTATTAAATCTATTAAAAAAATTACAATTAAAATTGGAGTTTCTAAGCAAAAGCAAACAATTAGGGCAGCGGCCAGGAAGTCAATCAACCGACTTAATTCACTGTTCTACTGAGTGTTTCAAATATAAATTAGTGGCAGGACTTAGAGACACTAGCACTTTTGAATCATTTATAATTCTACAACTATTGCACTCAAATTAACTAAAGGCTATAAAAACCTTAACCGTATCAGAAGAACAACGCAATTCAAGCACTTTTAAATTAAAAAATGCACATATAAGAATAAAAAGTAATGAGCTCACCGATCCAAATAACAAAATGGGAATATATATATATATATATATATATATATATACGATTAGTATGTCCGATTGCAAAGGAAAAAGGAGGTGCACAACTACATGTTATAGCAGTACCATTTTAATGTTCTACGGCTGCTCATATTTGAGCTATGCGAGATATATAGGCAATCTCTTCTTAATCTTTTCTTCCTGAAAACCAATCTCTTCTGAATTCATTTTACAGTCTTTTGGAAGAAAGAATCCTCTATCCTGTCCATACGTACAGATGTCATACAAAAATATCGTCTAAATAGATTCGAGAGCGGTCAAAATTGATAGCTTAATTGAAATAAAATACCCGAAATTTTTCGCGATTACAATACTTTCTTTACTTCGTACAAGGCAGTAATAAGCAATAGAAATGCAAATTATTTAAGTTTTTCCATAAAATGTTCTTATGAAAGAATTTAAGCTACACTTTATAACTGTTACGAATTCTCTGGAACGAGCATTTGTGCAGAACCATCGACTCAAACTCTTCTAAATGTAAAAGATTATATTGAAACGATAACTAGCAAAAAATATAGTTTTGCTTTATTGAACTATTATCCTGATGGAGGTGCTAAAATTTCAATTCATAAAGACAATGAAACTTTTCTCGAACCTGAAAGTAATATACCTATCATCAGTTTAGGTGCAAAACGTCAAATGGTATTTACCAGGCGAAATTTCACATGTCGAAACGTGGACTTAACTCATGGAACTCTCCTTGTAATGAAACCACCAATGAATCAATTTTGGATGCACGGAATACCCTCTCAACCTGACGTTAAAGATCCTAGAATTAGTATCATATTCCGAAACATAAAAATTTCGAAAATTAAAAATCGACGCTTGGAAGATGATGAGGATGAACTTCCAGAGGATGACTGGTTTGCCCACTATATGAAATCTGTTCCTGAAAATATCTTCATGCCGAATAATCGAAAACAGAAAAACAGAAAGTTCGAAGTTGATTGCACAGTGAACTCTTGGTTGGGGATATTTTGTGTCTATAAATCAGTTTGAAAACAGAATGAACATTCATCTACATAAATGTGTGGAACAAAATAAAATATTATACCCTACTACACGCGGTGTTGTTATAACTCCTGCAACATGGCAAGAATATTCCTCAAAAATATATGAATTTAATCTTGTCTATACGAGTACCAGCATCATTTGCAATAATGAGTTGGTAGTTTTCAACAAAGAAGGTGAGTGTATTTTTCAACAAGTTTTTAAACAAGATGAAAATTCTTTTAAACTAAAACCTACATACCTAAAAGTAAACTATGATATTTTAAAAAAATTGAAAGAAATTATTCCTGATGTATCTAATACTTTATATAAAAGTATTTTTGAAATTATTTTACCGTTGCAAATCAAATGTAAAAACAATTGTTCGGATATGGCAAGTGATGATGATGAACTTTTTAAAGAACTCATAAACTCTATCAAAACTGAATTAAATTCAGTGATTAAAAAAACTATTTAAATGCGAAGGTTGCATTGTAAATCATCCTTCACAAACAAGACATGATTGCATTATAATAAGTGTTGATGACAGAATTAAATATATTGGTGAAGATATATTTTTATGTATTAATTTTAAAAATATAAGAGATTCTTTAAGGCAGAAAAAAAATGTTCATTTATTTTGTGATAGGTTTTTTGAATCGAAATGTTATGAAGATTATAAAAATGCATTAATATAAGTACAGCTGTTCTATTTAAATTTCTGTCTTTGGTTGATGTTATGACTATTTTTTTTCCTTATGTTTTTTTAATAGAAATATATTTAAATTTTAGTTTTAATTTTAAAGCAAACATGTATATCAAATGTCAGTAAATGGATATTGATGTTAATTTGATATTAACTAAAAAAAGAAAATTCTTAAGTATATTTTATGTATAATACAGAAACTTGTTCTTTGGAAATAAATAAATGTATTTAAATAGAAAAGCTTCTTGGTGAAATGAATGTATTTTTTTTATAACAATTTTTTTAAGTATTATATGTTTACAATGCAATATATGCTTCAAGTGATTCACTCGTGTTGAAGATTTAAGAGTTTATGAAACGATTATTCGCTGAACTTATGTGATATATTTGCGAGGTTTCTTGAATACGAGTAATCTAAAGAGATATTTGAAATCTCATGAAAGAAACATCAGATGTAGTGTATGTCCTAAGAAATTTAAGTTTATAGTTTGAAAAGTCGCGAAGCTTCTCGTCTTAGAATTTTGTAGTGAATAATCACAAGTTCTTTTCACGTAAAAAGGATATGAAAACTTATAAAGTTACTTTTAAGAGTAAATCATGATAAAAAATATTTAGTGAGCATGAGAATTTAAAACAATATGAAACTTTACATCGTATTGAAAGTTCGGACATTTTTTCAAGTAAAACAGAATTTGAAGAATATCTCACGAAACTTTTTTTTTAAATGTTGCCGCTGTCAAAAGAAACAGAAATATGCTGATGATGATGTTTTGAAACAGCATGATACTTCTCTTCTTATAAATTGCATCCATTGTTTACAAGTGTTTAAAAGAAAAAGTGATCTCTTACACCACATTCGAATGCGACATGATTTGATGCGAATCTTACAAAAACGAAAAAACGTTAACATCTTTAATACATGCAAGTCTTCTAAAATCGCAAGTCTTAATAGTATGTTCGCAATTGAATTGATTTTCTAGAACATAGAAGATGATCATGTGTTAGATGTACTTCTTGAACATATAAAATTGTAGTTAGTAGGGAAAAAAATGAGTTATGGTGTAGTGTTACACTGAGTTATGATATCGGTGTTTGAAATGGTAATCAATAGTTACATTTAAAATATGTCGTGAGTGTGAAAATGCAGAAATAAAAGAGCTTTGGCGAATTTAATAAACACGGTTCAATGTGGTTGATGGAAAAATTTGTTCCATGTGAATTAGATAGTGCAAGAAAGGAACCTCTTTCTCTCAATAGATAATTATTCAATTGTAAGACAATTAAACTTTAAATATATATGTATATAGTACATGTAATGATTAATATTACATTGAATTATGTAAATAACTGATGGTATGTGTATTAACATAGTGAATGTTCGCTTTTATGAAGTTCTGAGCATTACTTTAAATACCATTCATAAAACTTTTATCTCATATATACAAACATAACAATATCTATTGAGTTTTCTTTCGTTCTTTGGAATGTATGAAAGTTTAATTATTTTTTTTTTAAATTTAATGTAGATTGGAGTAAAATATCTGTATCTTTCTTCATTTCAATCGGTAATATCTGTATGCTGGTAAAGGTACGTATGTTTGTAAGAGTTATACTGTGTCCCATTTTTGACAATCTTTCATTCATATTAGCTAATAAGAGAATTATTGAAATTAGTAAAGTAATGAAAATCAACGTTATTGAAAGAAAACTCTAAAAGCATTTACATTTCCAGAAATATATCAAAGTTCCTTTTCTTAAAAACACCAGGTGTATCGTAGTTTTTATTTCTATTTCGTTAAAAGCTGAACTTGTAAAATAAAAATGTTCTGTTAGTGTAAGGTAAACAAAAAAATCAAGAGACAATCCGTATCATGAATGAAATTCAAGTCTTACATCGGATTAAAAAGAAATATTCTGAATCTAAATGTTTATGCCTATTTAGCACAATATTTGTTTATTTGTCTGATAAATTTAACTAAAATCATTCTTATAACAGTATTTTGCCTTTAAACTGCATAAAAATGTCAAGTATATTTTCTGATGGTACTGATATACTTGCCAAAGAAGTTCTAAAAACCTCAAATTGCGAAAGCGCATATGATGAGAGTCTCCTTTCCTATCGCTACGTCAGTTACAGGTTAAAGGGCGTCTTGAATGGATGAAGATAATGTTTGTGCGAAAATATAGTAGTTCTATTTTGAAATGAGAAATAATTCGCTTTTTGTCAATTAAGGAAACTTGTAGTATTATCAACCAGAATGTCAGTGAAAGACATTGCTTTGCATAGTGAATTGTGAAGGTACTGAAAGGTAGTAAAGAAGGTGACTTAAAGAATTAATTTGAACAGATAAGGTAAGGTTATAATTAAAAGAAAAAACTGTTCAAAAGATGTATGTTAGAATTAAAAGTAAGATGTTAAAATTTAAATAGATGTAACAGAGTAAAACTAAAGAATACTGGTAATTCCCATCTGGAAAACAGTAATTTAAGTACGATATTGAAAAAGTTGGTTTTAAGAATTTCTTTATGCATGTGATGCAAAACAATTGCTAGTTTATCATGAGTGCTGACATAGATGCAATTAGTGTAGGAAAAATAGTAAAATTTGTATAGTCAGTGTCTCTAAAACATGAAAAAATAATAGTGTGAGCAGTGTAAATTCATTTGAAGTACTGAAATATGACATACACTAAATATCAGAAGATGTAAGAAATATTTTGGTATGTGTGGATGAAACACTGAACGTGGTTGTAAAATTAGAAATGAAAATTATCAACACACTTAAAGGTAATCGGGATTTAAAACTGAACATGTTAGACACTTTGAAGACCATAAAACTATATGAGAAAGGAATACATTTAGATATAAATGGTATTAAACTGTAAAGTTGTGAATGGAAATTTCTGAGTAAAACCTGTAGATAATCTATTATGATCGGAGAATAAAACAAGTATTTTAAAAATTGTAACGAAATGCTTGAATGTGGAGTAAATGAAAACAATCCATATCGTTAAAATGAATAAAAAGGGATAAAATGTTGGAATTACGAGTGATGAGACAGTACGAGTGATGAGACAGAAATAAAAAAGTTATAATAAATAAGTTAAACTAGAATTAAGAAATATAAACACAGAAGGGAAATCATGAACGTAAGAGAAGCAATTAACAGTTATAGACTTAAATTAAAAAAAAAAAATATTCGGCAATGTAAGGAAGATATTGTTGAACATGTGAAAGAAATTAGAAATTTTGTAGAATCTTTAGTAAAAGAACTAAGATCACGAAAAATAAACGTTTCTTTTTAAATAGAATTTCAAAGCACTAAGTTAAAGTGTGCATAGAATACTAGAATGTTTTAAAAAAGTAAATGAAGTTAAAATTCAGAATCTATTGAACATTATAACGTTAAAAAAAAGTGTGAAATTGCATCTAAAATTAAGTAATGTAACAAATAAACAGCATGTGCGGGAACGTTTGTGAAATATAACATATAAGTAAAAAATCAGGGTATGTTGAAATTTATGAAAGGTATGATAAAAAAATAGTATGTGTTAATTAAATAAAATATTACAAATCAGAAACGTATTAAAAAATATAACAGTAAATGAATATGTTATCATGAAAACAGAAAACCTGAGAAATATGTTAAAGTTTCATGGAAAACTAGAAAGGATAAAAGTATCAGAATAAAATTTAGTAATAAAATCAAATTATCTTGTAGTTATATTTTCATAACATGATGAACTATCATTAAAGGAAAGTCTTTTTTATATTTGTTTCTTTTACATTTTTTTCAGAGTCGCTCATTGAATAATTTAACACCAGACTTAAAAATATATTTCTAAAACTTATAATTCATTTTTTCGTCAAGAGAAGGCAGCATCTCCATTTCATCCAAAATTAAGACGCAGAAAATATTTCCTGTTGCCAATTTAAAAAACTAACTTTAAATGAAAAGCAGAAGGTCTACAACTCAACCAGCAGTCTACCAGCAACTCAACTCCACTCGTGACCACGCCTCCTAGTGTGATGACGTTGCCTTTGGTCCCGTCCTCTGTGTGACGTCATTGGCCACGCCCCCAGCTCCTCAGCTCCTCCTGATGCAGAACGCCCATTTTCATGCTTCTTGTACGAGTACTTTGGGGGAAAATTTCAGAACTATAAAGTGTTTTTTTCTGGAACATAAATTTTACCAACTTATCATCGATTCTGGGGGCATTTAGTCCAATACGAAGCTGTATGCAAGTAATAATATCGATAAAAATGCAATTTATGGTAGAAAGATTTTAGTCCTTTTCCAGGAAACATGCTAATGCTAACTGCGAACACAAAACATTCTAAAGTTTTAATTAAGGAAGAAAGTAACGAAATTGAAAATGTAATAAAATAATAAAAAACAAGAAATTATAATACAGAGGGTCTCCATGAATATAAATATTAGTTTTGAAATACAAATCCGACTGGCATCAAATTGAAACAAGGTTAATTATTGTTTGCAGCATTAAGAATACTTTTTTTTTCTGTAAAATGTAGCTGAAAAATGCGCAATAGATTGAAGGCTATATTTTTGCGCTGTCCGAATAAAAATACGCTTATTTAATTATGAAAGCATGGTTTTAATGTTTCTATATGTAAAATAACTGACATAATTTATCTGAAAAGTAAGAAACGTCAAAGCTTAGATCTGAATGGGAAAAAGGCAAGAAATGGATACCCAACAAAGGTGCATACAACTCTTATTAAATCTAAAGACACATGTTATGTTTTAATCGGCTTGGCATCGATTGATAGAGGTTTCGGATGACCTCCTGAGGAATATCGTGCTAAGTTCTGTCCAACTGGCACGTTAGATTGTCAACATCCCGAGCTGGTTAGAGGGCCTTTCCAATAATGCTCCAAACGTGCTCAATAGGAGAGAGATCCGGTGACCTTTCTGGCCAAGGCAATGTTCGGCAAGCAGTAGAAACATGTGCAGTGTGAGGGCGGGCATTATCTTGCCGAAATGTAAGCCCAGGGTGGCGTGACGTGAAGGGCAACACAACGGGCCTTAGAGCATCGTCGACGTCCGCTGTGCTGTAAGGTTGCGACGGATGACAACCAAAGGGGCCCTACTATGCAATGAAATGGCACCCCAGACCACCACTCCTGGTTGTCGGCCTGTCTGCCGGAAGACAATCAGGTTGGTATCACACCGCTGTCCAGGACGTCTCCAGACTCGCCTTCGCTGGTCATCGGGACTCATCGGGGTCATCGGGTTCAAAGCGGAACTTATTACTGAAGACTATGCTACTCGATTCAGTGACATTCCAGTGCGAATGAGTCCAACATTACTGCAAACGGGCTTGACGTTGTACAGAGGTCAATGGTAGTCGGCGCAAGGGGGCCCGTGACCTTAGCCCCCTTTCTGTGAGCCGTCTATGAACGGTCCTTGCTGTCACTGAAGCCCTAGTTGCACGTATAATCGATGATAATGATGCATTTGGGGCTGTGAGTGCCACTCTGACGATTGCTCGGTGTTCACATTCTGTCGTTTCACTAGGCTTAGTGCTTCCTTCTTGACGCTGTGTGCGGCCATGGTTCACCCATTCCTGCCAACATCGTCTAATAGTGACTTCGCTCCTGCTCAAATGTCGAGCTATTCGCCGATAAGACCAACCGGCCTAACTACAATACCTCTCTCAAATTCTGACATCTGCGCATATCGTACGAGCACCTGTATGCGAGGCATAGTTACTGCCTACCAGAGTACACGGAATAAAATACGTGAAGAATTTATGACCTGGAATCAGAATTTCTCCTCTTAAATATCCTGCCAGTTGCGCAGATCAGATGCGCTGTAGCGACAACCGTTCATTATTGGCAGACAAAATGTAAAATTTTGCATTTTCCGTCGAAACCTGTATGCATATCAATTTGTGTCCAATTTTCTTTATATCTTCTCGGTGCGACGTTTTTTTTGTCTAAGACTGCATATTTAGTATAATACATTTGATGCAATAAAAAATATACAATACAATTTTAACTAGATATAAATAGATGATATAGTTTTGATAATTTGACTTAATTAGTATAATACTTAAATAAATAGTACAGTTTAGTGTTCAATTTAGTTCATTAAGGTATTTCAAATTAAATATTCAAATATAACAAAGTATATACACTGGTAATCATAAATTAAGGAAAAATCACAAAAATCACTATTACTGAAAACGTTACATGTAGAATTTTATGAAACTTACCCACAATATACAACACATAGCAAGGTATCAAATAACATGAAAAGAAATTACCAGACAAATATGGTAGTATAGAAATTAGCGCATTTATAAATTGAACAAATCGAAGATGTCAGTTTGCTATAGTAAAAATACCTTCAATATGGAATATAATCGCCTCTAGAAGCAATACAGCACATTCAGCGATGTGTGATGCTTTCAATTATGCGGTCGATCAGTTCCATAGGAATTGAGAGCCGTTGCTCTTCTACAGCAATTGCAAGCGCGGCAAGGGTCTAAGGGGGCGGATTGAGAGCAGCTAGACGTCTCCCTAAAGCAGCCCAAACGCGCTCGATAGTATTCAAGTCTCCGGGGATCGAGCTGGCCACTCCATGCGCATAATTGTTTCCTGTTGAAGAAAATCATATACGATGAGAGCTCTGTGTTGTCTTGCATTGTCGTCCTGTAACAGGAAAGCATCACCTATTGCGCCGGCATATGGGCGCACATAAGCATCAACGATGTCATCTCTTTAAACATGAGAATTGACTGTTCCCCTTGGCAAAACATGGAGGTCTGTGCGTCCACCCAAAGAGATGCCACCCCAAACACAGACACTGCCCCTTCCGTATACATCTCTTTCATGGGTGTTTGACGGATGATAACGGGTTCTAGGTTCTCTCCATATCAAATAACGCCTACTATCGCTTTTTAGACTAAATCTGGACTCATCCGTAAAGAGAACTGCCCTCCATTGATCAGACGTCCAGTGGACATGTTGTCGTGCTCACTGCAAAACTGTCTCTGCTATGGCGTGACTTGCACGGCACGCAAATGGTTGTTCTCCTCGTATACAGATCACCTTCGTGAAGCCTTTCTACCCACAGTTGACGTTGATACCAACCTTCGGTGGCTGCAGCAAGGGAGGATCTAAGAAGAGTCGGAGTAGCAGTTCTATTCTTAAGTGCACACAATGTCAAATATCGGTCATCGGCGCTCGTCGTAGCAGTTGGCCGTCCAGGTGCCGAATCTGTGATTTGAAATTGCCCCCAAAGTCTATGAACCACAAAAGGACTCACATTTAGCCACCTGGCCACTTCTGTTTGCTTTACCCTGTCTCTAGTCTTCCAATGGCTTTCTATCGTAGTTCTGCAGGCAAATGATGCCTGGAGATCATTGTTACGAATTGGCTATCTCAGATTTCTGTCACTATATTGCGGTGAAATATGTGGGCTCTGATGTGAGCCTTTACCCAATAAATGTTTGGTGATATTTGAGGATATTGGATAATTTTATTAAAAATATCTTGAATTATTTCAGATGTATGTTCTTAAATCAGCTTTCAGATGTAGATCAGTTCCTATACTTCAGATGCATGTCTCTTAGAGCTCGATTGTTGGGGAGTATATGGAGAGTGAAACCAGTCCGACCGAGTTTCGACCCTACTGAAAAACAAAATTGTGCTTAAAACTTTGGCCACCACTCATTCCGGTATTAATGATGAAAATGGGGAAATTTAAAATTTATTAAAATCTGGTTAGAATATTAAAGGGAATAAAGAAAAGAAAGAGAACAACAAACAATCTTTGCACTATATGGCTGTAGTGACTCACAGAAAAGAAATTTGCTTAATTAGTCAAAGCAGAGAAATCATATTATTATTTACATAGTTAATTAATTATATGTTTAAAGTCACTCAATCGCCTCTATCCACCACTTGGCTTAAAACAGGGCACCGTTTTATAGATAAAGATTTATATGGAAGAGATTATTCTAGCATTTTTAAGATAAAAATTAACCAAAACTATAAGCTACATTATTTGCTAATATTATTTTAGCAAGGAGAAAAATTTATTCTTGTATAAGGTATTTCTTCCACCTTCTTGGTCAGCCTTTGTGGTGTGGTGGTCTGCACACTGGGCCGGCATTCCAGAGGTTCGGAGTTCGATTCTTGGCAAAGAGGGTTGCTAATTTTTCATCTTGTCTGCTTCCAAAAATACCTAATGTCTCTATAGTGGCGCCCGAATTAAAAGAGTGTTGGATGATGATTCTCCTCACACAGGATTTGGTATTTGGGAAACCATAAAAGCACGAGTCGCCCTTTAAAAGGGGGAGTGTGTAAGGTATTTCTCCCACCTTCTTGGCGAGCCTTCGTGGTGTGATGGTCTGCACACTGGGCCGGTATTCCAGAGGTCCGCGGTTCGATTCTCGGTGAAGGCGGTTGCTAATTTTTCATGTTGTCTGCTTCCAAAAAATAACTAATGTCTCAATACTTGGAACCAAGACAAAGTCAGACATTTACAAATATACTGAATGCTAATTAGCTGATGAAAAATAATATTTCCAAAATGTTTTTATAAATTTTTCATTTCTACTTAATTAATTTAATGGTGTGAAATTTAAAAAGCTTTCTTTTATCAAAAACTTTAATTTCATTAAAATTAGTAATATTTAAATTAAGATACTCAGTATTATTTTGATCCGAAAATGTTTCATTCAGCTTTAAGCATGTACAGCCAAAAATGCTAGTTTCAATTAACTCGAAGTTGTTGGTTGTAACACTTAGCACATTCAGAATTGTATTAATAAATGACAGTGAAGATTGTATTCAACTACTCAGTTATTTTATAAATAATATTTATTATTTGAAAAGTATCCACAGAAAGTATTCAGATTAATTTTATTTTATTATCTTATTAGTGATAGGATATCTTAGTTTTTATGTACTCCAACAAAACGTTCATAATTTGGTGTGTGATCTGTTTAAACTGTTTAGACTGTTTAGTAGGGAATTGTATTTTGCAAGCGATATATATATATTGCTTACCATTAATGTTTTCAAGATTTACTAATATGAAATTCATTAAGTCTAACATCTTCTGAAGTAACTTTTTATGCTCCGTTTAAATTTCATTTTTCTCTTCCGATGAAGAAAATAAAATGCAAGATATTCAAGTTTTCAATCACATTTTGTTGAAAAAGCATTATATTTCAAAAAAGGAATTATTTTTGTAATAGAATGTCAAGTACATGATTGATAAGCAAAACTATTTCAGCGTTTTTCGATTCAATAACGTTCACACGAGAAAATCTAGCTACCAATGAAGTTCCATGTCGATGTGAATTTCTTTCTGCTTTTGTATGCTGTCGGTTATATATCAACGAGAAATATATTTTGAATGTTTTTTACCTATTGATACGAAGGATAACAAGATAAATTCCTTGCCGAATTTCTTTTTGAATAAATCTACTTCAAAGAGCAATAGAGATATATGGGTTTGTTTTGAGTAAAGTGTTGAAATCTTAAACAACATGCAGAACCTACAGACTTCAAGAAACTTAAATTTTTCTTCCTACGCCATATTTTAGTCTGAGAATATGTAGGGCTTTATTTCTCAAAATAAATACGGGCTGCTTAAACAACTGTATAAATAGTGGAAAGACGTTTATTCTTTTAAACTTCAGTGAATAAATTTAAGAAATCAAACATTTCTGTTATATGCATTTCATGTTTTGCTGTACAATAAAAAATATAAAATTATTATTAAAAGAAATTTTCAGTTAAACTTTATTACTTCTTTTTGTTATCATTTTCACCAAATGTCTTGTTAATTATGAAAACTGATATCATTACATAAATATAAATTCAAATTTCAGTATTTAAATTGGAATTCAATATCCAAATTAAAATCCTTCATCCAAACTCATGCATTTCAATAATTACTTTTCTGATAGTAGAGTTTTATAACACTTTCTGAAAAATGTTTATTCTTCTTTGCACTTTTATTTTCTATCATGTGCTTATTTGAGCACAATAAATTAAAAGAAAGAAAGAAACGATAGATGAACTCCAATTTTTAAGGTTTTTTCCTTTTTTTATTCGGCGATTTTTTTTTATCTAAACAGTTTCAGGTTAAGTAAATACTAAAAACTACTTAAGCATCATTTCTTGCAGAAATGCTTTAATTATGAAACTATTTCAGCTTTCATCTATAAATAAGAAAGGTATAATGAGCTATTTGATGATAACTGCGTTTCTGTCAGATCTGAATTAAGGTGTTTCATTTCCTTTCTTATTTATGAAAGACATTGATAATAATGAATTAGAAAACCAGAATTTTAATCTCAATTTGCTACATAAGTTTTCCATAAATTATATTTTTGCTATCAATTAATCAAAGTATCACATTCTATCAAGAATAAATTTACACTTAACAGCATTAAGCTATTATGTAAGTCAAGTAATAGTCCAACAACACTTTTAGTCTGATCTTACTGCTGTGCCCAGTCAGTGTGATAATTAACAAAATATCTGACGTTGGCACTACATAACTTCCTTGTACGGCCTATTAAATTATACACATTTTTGCTGCACTTCATTTAAACTTATTTCCTCGAATTTCATTAGACAACTATTTATTATTCAATCAATTCAATCCATTCGCGACAAGGCGAAAATACATAAAAGCTCAAAATATCTCCATTAAAAATTCTAAAAACTAGAAAAAACTAAAACACCAAATACAGTTAAAAACAGTTAAAAAAAAACAATTTTTACAGTTAAATTCAGTTTCAACGCAAAAACAATCAATTTAGCCAACGGCGAGAAGACCAAGCTTTTAGTACACAAAATTGAAAGTTAAATTTCGGTCCCACTGTTCAAAAAGATCTGAAACTGGTGCACCAGCTGACTTAATTCACTCTTGTGCTAAGAGTTTGAAATGTCAGCAAATAGCGGCCTCGTTAGGCCTAGCGCCACTTAAATTTTTTAATTTTTGATAATTCTACAAACATTGCGATTAAATTAAGGCATAAAACTTTAACCGGAACATAAGAGCAACATAATTCAATATCATTTAAAGCAAACAGAAGGCAGATATATATACATACATATATACATGGTTGGTACGGCCGATTGCAACGAAAAAGGAAGGCGCACAACTACATGTTATAGCACTCACATATGCAAAATTTCAGCTTTCTACAGCTACTTTTTTTTTTGAGTTATGCAATATACATACCTACGTATGTACGTACCTAAGCATAGACGTCACAAAAAATATCTCTTCTGAATTCATTTCAAATCCATTTAAACTTTAAAGATTTAAATCGCACACAACGTTTTTACAATATCCCTTCAGGAAGTTCTATCTTGTTCAACCAGGTGCACGATAAGCAGAGAAAATAAAAGTCATACTATCTCTTTAGACAGAGCTGTATTAATTTCTCCTCTATTTCCGACTATGTGACTTCTATTCCTTGATTCAGTTAAAATTAAAATTAAGAAATGAATCATGCGCTTTAGGAGAAAGTGTCCATGTAATCTTAATTTGCTGCTAATGTATAATAAGACGCGATTATTTCATCTTTAGGTCAATATTACGAAAATATTTTGCTGTAAGTGGAAAGCTTCTTTCACGCCAAATTTAAGTGGCAGCTCAGGCATTTGGCTTCTCTAAGGTAGTACAAAACTTGAAGATTTAGTATTGTGTACGTCATGAAGAAGTACGAGAGTAAGGAGAGTTGGAAGTTCTTTCGAGTATGGTCATTAGCAGGAAATTTTACAAAAGAAATTATTTTAATTTAGAGAATAATGTCCTGTAAAGGGTTATTTTTCCTTCGTACAGTAGGCAACTTGTCACTTGAGTATTAGAGTTAAAACAGGTTCACTTCTGTATGAAGACTCGAGTAGCAGGAATTACACCTGAGTAAGTTAAAGTACCCTCTATTAGCTCTTTAAAATTTACAATGCGTCAACTTGACGCTAACAAACTTCGCCTCTGCTTGGGCGGTAACTGAAAATCAAGTAACGAAACTAAAATTTGAAGATAGGACTAACCTACAGGGCTCAGGGCTCAGCGAGATCCCATTACTTAACCCATTCGAAACTAGTGGCAGTAAGTGAGTGCAACTAAGCCACGTGAACCAACAATAAGGAAACGTATCTACGGCAGATGTGGTCGTTGTAGCCTAACTCTCCTTTCGCCTACCGAAACTGGGATTTTAAATACTTTCTTCAAAGTAGAAATTTGCATTCCTTCACGCGCGCTACAAAAATTTAAATATTCTGACACTGACAACTAGCGAAATGAAGGCTTATAGGAAAGTTTAAACTTTAACTTGTTTGTTAAAATAAATATAAATCCCTACAAAGTGATTAAAGGTCCATTGTTTTTCTCCTTATGAAAGATTGTTTTCCTTCGTTTCAAGGCCCGCTTTGATGACTAACGAGATTTCACATTTGCACTGATGATATAAAAAAATAATACTTTCACAATTCAGATAAAGTATGCAAGCCACTTTATGGTTGGTTTGTTGTATTTCATTCCGGCAAAGCCTCGAGGGCTATCTGCCTAAAGGAAGAGATGCCTTCGTGGATGACTTTCTAGGGAAAACTGGCTAGTATATACGTTACACATGGTGAAACCCACGAAAACGCCCATGCAGCCAGCCAGTTAATGGGATTCGATCCTCGAAACGAACTACTCAGCGACTTTTCCGCTCGGCCGTTGGTGGGCACCCCCTTTTGTTATAGCATTATCAATAAGGTCTGCTTTCATTTCAGAATTCAGTTTACAGTCTCTCTTATTGTTGCGGTAACTACGTGAAGCAACAACGCAAGAAATGCATACAGTGTTACAGGTTTAATCACTAGCAGGTATAAAAGCCTCTTCATCACAACATGGAGTAAGATTCTATACTTCAAAAACAGCCGTCTAAAAGTGAAACATATTGTATACTTTCTTTTAAAATTAACGTTTAATTCCTACAGCAATGTGACGTGCAGAAGGTCACATCACTTTAAAAACTGACTAATTATCTGTTGAGTTCCTACAGCAATGTGATTTAAGCATAATTTTATTAATTTCTTAGTTAATATCCTCCAAAATAATAATGCTTTTCATAATGAAGTTAATAACTTTCGTTTATTTTGGAATTTAATGCTCGGGTCTAACTGATTTGGAAAGAAATTCAGCATTGCATGCGCATTACGCAGTCATTACATTCCTGGAGTAAAGTATATATTCTTTCACATAAATTATAAAGAAAGATGAAAGATGAAGAAACTCTGCTTTGATACGTTAATGTTAAACCTATATTTCCTGTTAATGGATTATGAGCCATCTCTTAGGTAGTTAAATTTTACTAACTTCTGTAGATAACATTGTGTTGTGTTTATCAAAACGTTTCCATTGATCAGAAAGATGGAAATGACCCTGATAACTATTTGTTCCAGCAATGCATTTTATGTGTTATATCAATTTGGTGCATTGGAAAATCATCTAAATCCAAACTAATTGGGATATGTAAAAGAAATTCTAATAACCAGTGGCGCAATTTACTGCAATATACATCTAAGACATGATTCTGGGATTTTTTGATGCACTGGTTGATTCGTTGAAATCCTGAGTAATATGAATTGGAAGCTTGTTTACATGAAATAAACTTAAAAGATAAAGTATGGTTGATCAGCCACAAATTGCAGCTGAAGTTAAAAGAATTCTTGTTTCTTATGTTGTAACATTTTCTAGGGTTAACTTTCTTAACTAGTTAAATGACTAAACTGATCAGAAGTTACGTAGATTATGTGAGTGAGTTATAACTAAATTCTTAAAACAAACAGACAGAGCTACACTTTAAATTTATTTTGCCTCACCGCTTGTGAGGGTTAAATTAAAATGATGCATTCACCTGGATATAGCGGAGAACACAAACCTTCCTTGATACTGTTCTAACTACAATATCTAATTCTAAGTAGAAATTACAAGATTCACCTAAGACTGTTAACAGTAATTCAAGAACTCTAAATTACCAAACCAATTCCTTCTTGCAACTTTCAATGCAAATGAGTTAAAGTCTCATGTACAAGAGACAAATTCAAAGGCATGCAGTGTCGACTTGAATGACAAATCAGTCGCATACCGGAATGCATTATTCTTGTAAACTTACAACAAAATTTCCTGGTCCTCAGGTCTGTATAAATTTTGGAAAGAAAGAATCTCGTGATGAAATAACGCAAAACGAAATCATCATATCAGAATATCAGTAAAAAAATTCGCTGTTGTGGCTTAGTGTGTATTGAGAATACGGCAAAGCACATGAGGGTTAACTATCTGCCTAAGGGGAGGGATGCCTTCGTGGAGGACTTTCTAAGGGAAACTTGCTCGTATACACGTTACACATGGGGAAAACCACGAAAACGCTCATGCAGCCAGCCCGTTCGCGGGATTCGAACCTCGGACCGAACTACCACTGTTCAGCGATTTTACCGCTCGGCCGCTGGTGGGCTTGTTGTGGCTTAGAAGTAGAATATTTTTCAGTACTAGATCAAGTGTGTTTTATTCTAAACCGAAAAGGAACAGGAGATTAAGACAAAGCAAAAATAAAGCTCTTTCTCTCTAAGTTTTTTTCCTTTTATTGTTGGAAAAATCCTGTATTTCCCGGCTTCATACCAAATGGAAACTGAGATATATAGCTATTTCATTATTTCAATTAAGATATCCTTCATGTCTCTATGCAAAATGATTCCCATACAAGCAAAGCAAGCTTTTCTTATTACCTGCTAACAATTCTAATTTATTGAATGTAACACAAATTGTTTAGTAAATTATTATCAAGGCCAGGCTTTCAAGGGAACCAAATGTTTCAAGATTAGACTGATGATTTGCTTAAATTAAAATGCTGGTTCATATGAGTTTATTTATGAAAGAAATTAATGTTACTAAATCACTTTCGTTTTACCCTAATTAAAATTTGTAAGGCTTCGCATAGAATAAATTTTCGTTAACACGCAAAAAAAAAAATAATCGGAATTTTTATCATATTTCGAATTAAAGTCTTAGCGCTTCCGGTTCTAATAAAAGCCTAAAGTTTGCATAATTAACATACATAGCTACTCAAAGGCATAATCGTAAGGCTTAAATTAGCATAATAAAGAGAAATAATACCCAGGAATTAATCGGTTTGATAAACAATTAAATGTTCTACGTGCGTGAGAAACTGAAATCTCTGTAGATATGAAAATATTTGTGGAACATTTCACTATGAAAACATTAAAACATTTACTTCTCAATGCGCATTACAATACACATACTTTCAATTCTGAAAGTACATTATTATATATACATCTAAGTTCTTACGTTTACGCATTCTTAGTGATATGCAATTTTTACAATACTTATGAATTCATTAAATCCTTAAATTGAAATGCACTCTCATGAATGTCCCCAATTCCCATTTATGTTTACAATACATTTATAAACATTTTCACTATTTTGCGATCTATTGATATCTGAAATTTTCCAATGGATCATGAATCCAATTTTTTCAAAATATTTGACTCCCATGAAACTTCAATATGACCTTGGAGAATCTATCGTCGCGAAGATTTTATTCTTCGTCATTGGTTTCATTCATTAATACAATGCAAACTGTTATGATAAAGTTATTAAATATATCAAACTTAACTCTGGAGAGCACTTTAAATACACACTCTGGTAGTGTATTACAAACTAATCAAGCACTCTGGCAGTGCTCGGATTCAGAAGGTTCACAACTTTTCGGCAAAACGGGCTCTTAAAATAATTAACTCAGTGAGACAGTTGTTCATATTTAACTAGGCTATTTATTTAGCCAATCTAACGCTCCTTTAGAAGTTAATCTCCTTGCTTATATTTGTAGCGGATCGATTCTTAACTTTTGTGCACATCATCAATGCATTCTGCCTTTAGGTTTACTGCGACACACTTGAAAGCATAATGACTTATAACTGCTAAATATTTGTATATTTCCTTTACTTCTTGTTTTCATTTGATACATGGAATCAATACCTGCATTTGATTTCCCCTCAATTGCTCATAATAGCAATTTTCAAATTTTGGATCATCGAACCAAGAAGATCTGCGTGTCCTTTCCTCTTAGCATACCTTTATTAAGATGTATTCATTATGAACTGTATCAAACAAATTAAATTTCACGCAAAACAAAAAATAAGTTGATGAAAGATTGCAAACAAATTACAATACAAATACAATACTATCATACTTCGAACAAACAGGAAATTCCAAAAAAATTCATTACAAATATAATATTATTGCCAGTTTAAAACACTATTTTAGCAGGAAGAGCGTCTGTGTCTTACAAAAGGTTTTGGGCTTATTTTACATTTACAGTTATCTGAGTTACAGTTGATTGTACAACTGCAGTATTGAAGTCCTGGTCCACCTAAACTCTAACGGGCACAATCTCTGTAAAATCAGAAGCACAGTCTAAACAGTCTCTTAGATTTATTTCAAAATGTGGAACTTTACTGACTGAAGAAAAATGTTCTTGCCAAAAGCAGATTTTGTTTAACATGCCATGTTTAGTACCTAGATTTTTTTAAGTTTTCATTCTCCTTAGAAATGATAACACTCGTAATGTTCCGGCTATCAGTCTTACCCGCATCTATTTGTGGTATTCTTATCCGAACAATTTCTTCTGCATTACAATTCAAGATTTCAACTTCGAAAGCCGTAACACTTTTCCGCTTGCTTATTTAGGGACTATTTAATAGAACGTCGAGCTCCTTGCTAATACTTTTTCAGACTTCATCGTGCGAGAAAGAAGAACCTTCCTTTTTTTCTTCACAATTTTGCCTTTTAACATCTACGAAATATTTTGTTTTTCCTCTTTTCATCATCAATTTTTCTACTTCAAAATTACGCTGATCCCCTTCTATTCGTCAAAAGACTCTTATTTCGGTTTTTGATTGGACCTGCAACAGTTATGACCTCCAAGTCTTCCTCGAATCACTCAGTTCCGCTTCACTTTTGCCATCATTCATTGCATCGATATCTTTCTCCTCTGATGAGATCACTGCCTAAAGTTCGACAACATCATTAGATCTTTAACAGCAAGATCTTTTGTATTTCCCGACAAGGTGTCAACTGGTAAGTAGATTCTTAGCCTACTTTAGCTTTACAGCCAAATATAACTTCCCATAGACTGCTATGTATTCCGGATTAATGAGCTTTATTTTTCATAAACTTCACAAATTTTATTCCTTCTGACCACTTTGTTGTATTGTTTGTATCAAGCTAAGTGAATAATATCTTTGCAATATCTTGGTATGCTCTTTCACCTGATCCTTGTA
This sequence comes from Stegodyphus dumicola, assembly GCF_044657685.1. Lineage (NCBI taxonomy): Eukaryota > Metazoa > Arthropoda > Arachnida > Araneae > Eresidae > Stegodyphus > Stegodyphus dumicola. Next base: position 119,178,765 of record NC_140779.1, on the reverse strand, counting down.
ACTGACTATGTCTTCGTTTTCCATAAACAATTTAAAGTTCATTCCACATGCCTTAAATTTCTTCAGTGTTTTTATTAGCAAACTTAAATATATCATTACATTTTCTAGTGAAATGTTACTTTTTCTTTTAAACTCTTTCATTGTTTTGTTTCACCCACCATGGCCAATGTCAATATGCAGCTCATGAATTATTTAAAATTTTGCATCAATAGAAGGACAATAAAAAATCGTTTTTTTTTTAATTGGAATGACTGAATTTTTCAATACTACCAATTTTTAAAATATCAAATACAAACAGCCGTTGAAAATCCTTTGGACATTTACCAGAAGTCTTATCTTAATTTTTCTTTATCTCTTGAAAAACAGAAAAAAAATCTAATCTTTTCTTATGAATAAAGGATAACTTTTCCCCTTTTCTTCCGAAATAAGCATGTCAAAACTTGACTTCTCCTCTTTTAAGCTACCATCTATTGTGCTTTTAAGTGCAAGAAAATTTCCAAATATTTACGCCATGTTATCAAAGGACAATGAATGTAGCATCAAATTGATGCTACTCAAAACATATAATAACCTAAATTATTGAATGTGAAGTATTGTTTACTTGTGACATCGATCAGACATCATATAAGCAATGCAGGATGTATGACAGAAGTGAAATTATACAGCATTTACTAGTTTTCTTCGTTCAGCACTTCTTTTGATTGAAAACAGATACTCCTAAAATATTGAGTTTTTATAAGTTTTAATAATATTCCTTTTACATACTGTACTTTAATTTTAGGAGTTTCATATCAAGAAAAGTGAAAAGTCTCTTGCACTCTCTCCGGATTCAAACCTCGGAACTTCCAAATAATAGCTCGATGTGCCAACCATTTACACTACCGGAGCACGCATAGAGGAAAATGATAGTTCCTTATAATGAAAAATGAAAAAAGATAATTATTACAATAACAATGCTTCGATGTACCTTAATGAACTTAACTAAATTGTTAATGGAAAAGTGCTTCGCAAATTTTTTAAACAGCTTAAACTCAATTTATATTCAGTATTACTTATAATAAGATAATGCCTGAATTCTATTATAGCATAAATTTGAAGAAATACTAAACGTACAACTTCAAGAAATGTCGAAATGTATACTTATTGCAGAATCTAATTCCCTGCAATTAAATAATTATCATTTCCAATGTACAAGAAATCCAGGAAAGCCATTAAACATTCATTAAAGTAGCCAATACTACTTAGCAAAACTCTTCCATCTGAAATTTTGACCATAAGGGAAATATCTGAAAGTGCTTCAGTAATTTAATTGTATTGCATCCGGATTTGTCAATAATTAAATTACGTTCCTGGGCTATCAGGTTACTGTACGCTGTGGAATAGCTTTTGTGCTGTTCTATGAGATTTATTCTTCCTTAGCCAATGAAACTCTTGGCAGCATTTTGCTTTCTGTATGAATGCTATTAATAAGGAAAGAAGAGTAATGTATAATTAGATTTACGATTGTAGTTTAAGTAACTATTAATAAAAATCGGTCAGATAAACTGCATAAATATTATATGTGATTTAGTAAAGAAGTACTGCTAATTAAACAGTATATAAAGTATTTTTTCCCTCCTTCCAGCATGCCTTCGTGGTGCAGCAGTAGCACACTCGCGCGTATTCGAGGGGAGATTCGAGTCCCGATGAAGGCATTGAACATGTTTCGCATTCCCTGTTTCAAAATAAACTATTAACTCTACAGTGGCGCCCGAACTAGAAGGTGGTGGATGAGGATTCTTCACCTCCAGGATTTGGCGAATGGGTCCCCTAATCCTCAGTCGTGCTTCAAAATGGGGGAGTATATAAGGTATTTTCTCCTTCCATTTTGCATGCTTCCGAAACTCCCAATTATCCACGCACAGATTTTCGGTTTATCCAATTTTTGTTACGAAAGAAAAGCTATTAAAGCTAGAAAAAGATTAAACTTTCGTGAATTTTGGAAATTCTGTATTATGAATACCCTTGTTAAGACTTGGAATCAATTTTGAAGCATAACTCCCATCAGAAAAACTGTTTATGTCTAATGGACTTTCAGCTTTCATAAACAAAAATTTCAATTTAAAACCAAAAAACGTTTATGTAATATATATGCATGTATGTAAACTGTATATAAATAATATATATGTATCCTTTTTAAAAATAATAGAGCTTCAGTCCATAGATATCTACTTGAAAACAGTATTCAAAATTATATCATAATGCGTATTTCATATTATTGCTTTAGCGAATGTTAAAGGCTATTTTATTAATGTTTCACTAGACACATCACTTTTTGTCAACAACATCTTGAACAACGTTTGCTGATAGTATGATCAGAAAGCAGATTCTCGTAAGTTTAATAGTTGTTCCATTTTTAGTGCGTTAAAAACTTCTATTGTTTGCTCTAATTTCGGATGATTGACATTTTAGCCTTCCTTGTACGAGGAAGTAAAAAAGCATTATACTTATATTTCGGGTGTCAGATTTCAACAAAAATATTTATTACAAAAAGGACGAATATATTCATGCTTTGGTAATGTCAAATTAAAAAAAAAAAGTTTTTTTTTCGGCAAATAATGAAATTTAAATATTAATACTCTCTCTAGGCTCCTTTATTTGCATTTAGGGAAGTTTTATGCTTTTTATGAAAAAATAAAATTATAAGAAGTTTGATTTCGTAAGACAAAAATTGGCTGGGGTATCTAATTTTAAACTTTGAAGTTTTTGATTTATTTTCAGCTTGCCTTTAGGGATCGGGTAACTGGATTAGAATGATTCGAAGAAATAAATTTAAAGCAAAAAATGTATATAATTTAATGGGCCGTACCAGGAAGTAATGTCCCCCTGAGATTTTTAACATATTAAATTTGAAATGTTTAATAAAATTTTAGTATAACCAGAAAACAAAAATTGAATTTGAAGAAAAGTTACTTTGATCTAGTTTATTTATTTTTTAAACAAATTAAGTCATAGATTACAAAATTCAAAATATTTCTTTCTCAAAAATAATATTATAATGTCATATATGTCTTTGCGTACTAGTCCGTAGAAAATATGCAAGAGGATTTCAGACATGTGACATAACTTTCTTTAAAACAATTTGAAAAAAAAAGCCTCATTCTTTACAAAAGGAAAGACAGAAATAAAGAGGATATTAAAATATTTTTATAGAATCTTGTGCAAGATAGTATTAATTCTTACGCTCTAATTACGACTTAACTATTTTGTAGGGGCACATGATGTCGAAATGCAATATTATTAAAATGCTTCCAATTTAAAAATACTACTAGAGTCATAATATGAAAATATTCGCTTAAGTCAGTAAAAGTGAGCATATTTTTTGCATGTATAAATTATGTGCACAAATTATCTTTTTTATTTCCTATATTCATAAAAACTACATTATACAAGTAATTGTTATTTTGAATTACTGGAGTTCTTTTATATATAATCTAATGTTATTATTTGCAATAATTATTTTTAAACTTTTTTAAAAGGATCCGATAAGTCCAACAAATAATAACTTTATTAGGAAAATGAGTTTACGTCTCTGAACATTTACCAGTTATTTTTAGTACTCGATTTTAAAAAGTGTTAAAAATGTAACAGTTCTAATCTTTAAAGGGAGGGTAAGTAAGTCTAAGTAGATCTCAAGTGGGAGTAAAATAATTTCGAACAGGAAGATTGTCATTATCATCCGAATCAGAAATTTTCGATATAATTTCAGAATAAATTATGGTACAAAAAGAATTCAGTTTTTAAGTTTTATATGTAATAAATGTTAACAGGCAATAAATTGTTAGAAAAGAGGCACACTTACCCCTCTCTTCCTTCTTTATTATCCAAAAACAATGCATAACAGTTACGAGTGATAAACTTTCCATTCATTTTTTCTATAACACAAATGTAATTCTTGAATTCTCGGTGCAAAAACTAAGAGATCTTCTCCTTTCCCACACATCGCCGGTATCTCTTTTCGTTTTACAGTAAAAAATAAACTTCTGTCATTGTAAATTTAGTTTATCGCTTGGGAAAGAAGCCGAGTTAAACATTTAAATGCAACATCCTCCAAGCCTTGATTTAGTGTTAACAAATCAATTATTATGTAGAGAAAAAAACATGAAATCCGAACGAGTCAACATAGCGTTGCATTTTACAATTATTTACAACATGGAGAAGAGAAAATCACTAACCTCTGTCATCTAAATGAAATATGTGAGGTACCAAACTTCCAGTTTTCAGTTTTATTTAGACTACCCGAGAGAAACCATCTTTACCTTGTAAAATCGTTTTCACTCTGGCCAAATGTTAGAGACATTATTACCGTTTGATGTTATCTTGGTCAACTAGTACTTTCTCGATTTTTAGAGATTGACTCCTTTCACGACCCTTTAAACCTTTCGCATCGGTAGAAGTCAATATTATTTCCTCTGCAGCATCTGAAACGCCCGTGTTTACGAATTTATGTTAGAATGGATTTCCTTAACCTTCGCCAAACAAAATATTCCAATGTTAACAATAACTTACTTAACCCATTAACGGTTTCACCCGGATTTTCTCGTTCTTTTATGCAGGTCTCTTAACGGTTCGTTACGGATTATTGTTAGTTTAAATGTACCCTCGAAAACGGACAGTCCCGTGTTTTTGTATTATCGAAAAAACACGCCAAAAAGGACTAGCCCGTATTTTTGTATGTCTTCCAACCCCCAATGCCTAAGGGGACAAGGGTCCATGCAATCCTGACGACAATGGGTAATGGCTGTCATTAGCGTGGGTAGAAATCTCCTTGATGTTTTGGGATAAAGGCCTTACACTGACTCTAAGGAAACAAATTTATTACCAGTTACAAAGTGGATGCATATATAAAGGGATTTAAGAATTTCCATTTTAGAGCAGTTATTGAATAAAAAATAGAATTTTTTACAAAATGAACGTTTACCTATAAGAGCATTAATGAATTAAAGCGAGAAAAATAAAAGTAATAAATGCAAACATAAAAATATGAGAATGCAAATCTTTCAGATTTTACATTACGCCCAAAGGGCGTTTTTTAACGGTTTATGGGTTACCTTTATTTTTAAATATCATGTTCTTCGCACTTAAACCATAAAACTTCAGTTAAACATCAATACTGCAAAATAAATTTTAAATGAGTATATCTTTAGAATTTCCAATACACAGTCTCGCCCGTTGAAGATAATTTTTTATATTATTATTTTCATACAGTGTTGCCTTTGCTCGCTTTAAAATCGTTGAGTTTCTTAATAAAAAATTCATTGAAGTTTTACGAAATAGGAAACATATAATAAAACAAATTCCAAATCTCGGCTTCGAGATGCCCATATTCGGGTGGAAATGTACGTTATTCAAAATTGGATGGGTCTAGGTACCGTTGTTTTATCACAATGCAAGAAACATACATATATTTATGCAGATTATTCATTATTTAATTTCAAGGCAGATAGCCCTCGAGTGCTCTGCCGTAATCTAATAAACCAAAACCATTATTTAATTTCTTTAAATATAATACAGGGCTGTAATATGTGGTAGCAACAGTTTGAAAAGTGAACTGACATAGTTTTCAACGGAAAATGAAAAAATGAAGTTAATAGACCTTCTCGGCTAACGCCCTTTGTTTTAAAAATTATGTATCGTGTAATTTAATGGGAATACGAGATTAAATAATTCTCTTTAAAAAATTCTTCTACAAATTTATATCACGAATAATAAAAACGTGAGGCTGTGTTGATAAATTTATAAATATTATGCATCTGACAATGCGATTCAATTATTTGATTTCGTAATTTAAGAGCCTATGATTCTTCTTATAAAACTGTACAGGAATTTAGCAAAGAAGCTATTAAGTAATCTCTTATTACCATTAATCTATGCGATAAATTATTATTATTATTATTATTATTACTTTTGGTTCAGTCTTTTACTTCCAAGTATCCTTTTACCTCAAATAATCGAAAAAATATATAAATTTAAAACAAAATTCGCCCCCAAATCAGAAATTAGGTTACAAATTTCATGCAAATTTTATTTCAAAAGCTATTTTACGCTCTGTAAAATGATGCAAACTTAAAAATTTAAGATTTTTAGTTTATTCATAAATGGAAATATGCGCAAAAAATTTCTTCGACATTAAATTTTAAAAACTCTAAATCAAATTATTATCATCCGTAAACGTAATTGTTCAAAATCTGAATTCAATAGCTTATCGATAAGCAGTTCAAAAATCGACGATGAGCTTTTGATTAAACACCGTGAATGAACTGAATACAATTTTTGGAACAGCTCTATTTTTAAGCACTTTGGAAAGATCGGTAAGTTGTTGATATAGCATTACCGTTATTTTTATAACATTCTTGGCATTATGAAACGTGTAAGTGACATTCATAAGCGATTCCCGACAGTTCTGTTCATTTGTCAAAGTGGCTGCTTTTGAAAATATTGTGAAGCTCACTCGATGTGCTCCACTATCTATGATACTCATTAAAGATATTTAATAATGTTTTATTTCTGTACAGAAATACTGGTAAAATTAAGAGGTCAAATATTTAATTATTTGAGTTATATAACTACTTATACTGTCTCAAGAAATTTTGAGTCATTTTGCAAAAATAATCTTTTCTTTAAAATTCCTTTTTCCCCCCTACCCACTATGCTTCATGACTTTATTACTATTCTGATGAATGGAAGGTTTTTAGAGATATTACATTTTTTTTAACAGCAAGAGACATGAAAAATGAGCAATGCCTTACCCTGGACGCGAACCACGGACTTCTCGAATGCGCGCCGAGCGTACTGAGACCACGAAGGCATGCTAAAAGAGCGGGAGAAAATACCGTATATACTCCCCCTTTTAAAGGGCGACTGGGGATTAGAGGACCGAATCGCCAAATCCTTGCGGCGGAGAATCATCATCCACCACCTTTTTCGGTTTGGGTGCCACTATAGAAACATTAGGTTATTTCGAAGCAGGACATGTGAAATAGGAGCAATGCCTTCGCCGGCACTCGAACCACCAACCTCTCGAATACACGCCGTGCGTGCTGACCATTACACCACGAAGGTATGCTAAGAAGGCGGGAGAAAATACCTTATAGGTTACAAAAGTTGAGTACGTAGTCACAAATCTAACTAATAAATGCTCTACAAATACAACTTTTAATATTTTAGCAGAATTTTTTGGAAACGTATTTATATAGATTGTTTTAGAAATCGACACAGTTTGATGCCAGTTTAGAGGAGGGGTTGTTTATGAGCGTATTAAAAATGCTTTTCCCACTCAAAATGTTAACTACTTTAAAATAATAATTCATAATCGCACTGAATCTAATGTTTACAATTATTTCCCCTGAGATTTCTTTAAAAAGAAAGAATTACAATTGTGTTTAATGCAGAAAATTTAATGGAATTGGCATCTGCGCAAGAGGAAACTATCAGGGAGGACTTTCTAAGGAAAACTAGATTTCCTTCACATTGAACGTAGAAAACTTTCACCGAACAAGCGTGTTCACCAGGATTTGAACTTATGTAGGATTACCAGTACTCAGCGGTTTTAGCGCTTGGCCACCGCAGGCCGATTAAAAATCTTGTTTAGAAACCTTTAATCTTGATTTAGTGTGACAGGTGCCGTAGTTTGAATGTAAGGATTACTTGAATACAGCAAAACACACGAGGACTATCTGCTTTTAAGGAAAGAGATGCCTTCGTAGAGGACTTTTTAACGAGAAAACTCTCATATTCATGTTATATATAGGGAAAAACATGGAAAAATACCATTCAGCCATCGTATTCGTTCGTCAGGGTGTAAATCGAACTACCAGTATTTACCGGCCACTAATATGACCGTAGTTGAATAGGGGAAATGACTGTTGGATTGTAAGGCATCTAAATTAAGAAATAAAAAAAAATTACTTTTGAGGTAATCTTAAACCCAAATTAAGTTTTTTATTATAATTATGAAAGAGTTCAATTCATTTTTAATTTTCAGATCGTTAAAATTAGTGTGGCTTTAATGAATGATTATTTAGACCTGTTACAGGAAACAAATACATCAAAAGTTTCCTTTAAAATATCAGGAATTATTGAAAAATCTTCTGTAATTTATAAACGAGAAAACGTATTTATCCAGATTTTACATGTGTGAAAAAATAATGAATTTTGATCTTCCCTAGTAGAGACATTTGTGATTATATTCCTAGTTCCAAATTCAGAGTGAGAAATCTAGGTGCCTGAAGCCAGAGAACACTCGATTCTTCTTGGCTTCTATTTTCAGCGTCGAAATAGATCAACTGCATGGAATTTTTATGATTTTTCTCAACATGTAAACTAAATGCGTGTAAGTGTTTCTTAGAAAGCTCGTCGGAAGTAGAATACCTTTATCTTGGTAGATAGATATCGTGTGCTTTAGTAAATTTAGCAAATCTAAACACAGGGCCGACAGTACTATGTTTGAGGCCTTTCTCTAACATAGTCGAATAGTGTATCGAATAGTCGAACAATGAAATCACCCTACATCGCCCTCTTTTACTTACTTTTATACTTTTATCTCAATATTATATATTGCATCCACAAAAATGTCTCTAAATTAATGTTATTTGGATTCGAAAACCATTTTATGCTTAAATACATCTTTCCAGATGTTTGTCTTTTACTCACTGAGAGTCAATGCTTCTTGAAGATGTCAATTCATGAATGAAAAATTATTTCTTGCTTTTCCGGTTTCCCCTAACCGTTCCCACAAAGGCCGAACCTTTGGGCAAAAACAGCCCTCCTATGATGTTAATTCCTCAGTAAAAGAGAAAGCACTGAACGGGGTAAAGTAGTAGAAATCTTGACTTTCCTTTTCACTCAAAATTCAAGCATTCCCAAAATCTACTATAAAAGATATACTCCCTAAGGTATAAAATTTTTGTGTAATGAAATTATAAAATGCAATATATATATATATATATGCATTATAATATATATATATGCTAAAATATGAATGCATATATATATATATCATTGATTATATATATATATATATATATATATATATATATATATATATATCAATTAAACCTTTAGACACACTCACACACATACATAATCAGATATATTACATATATAGAATCACATAGTATCAGTAGGTGAAAGAAGAAAATAAATCCTACTGGTGAAAGATTGCTGAAGAAATTCAAAGCATAATGAAAGTTTCTTTTATCTTGGAATCAAAGAACTTTTTTATCGCTTTAGTTTTTGGGAGACTATTAGATTAAAATGTAATAAATAAATAAGTATATGGAAGAAAAATAAATCTTTAAAGGAAGAAAAAGGAAAAATAGAACCAAACAATCAAATCATTTTCAGCATTAAAACCAATTTTAAGTGTGACAGTATATTTTCCTGCCGATACGAAAACTTAAGAAAATAGACAGAAATCTGCATTGTTTCACCTATCAATATACGACAAATGGAATAACGATACAAGAAAAAGTAAATTTGAAAAATTTGCGAAAGCGGAATAATTTCGAATGCTGCACAAATAGAAAGATACCATGCAGATACATTGGATTTTTTTCGAAGCAAGAAATGCGAAAATTCAGCAGTGCCCTCTTTGTGCTTCTAATAAGGAGGTCTTCCAAATTCTAGCTGGAAGGACTTCCATTTATAACAAGATAGTGAGAATGGCATAATTCCTTATTATTTGTTTTCATTTAAAGGGCGAGAGAGAAGAAGCACGAGGCACTGTCGGAATAATTCATGTGTTAACGAATTATCGTCTGACATGTTTTCGTTGGGGTGCCATTGAAGAGACATAGCGTTTTTATGAGAAAAAAAAAACACGAAAAATCCGTTATCCTATCAGCGGAATACGAACCACAGGCATTCCGACTGATAGTCCAATCTACTATCACTTACACCCGAGTTAAAATTCTAGCTGGAAGAAGCTCCATTGAGCAATTTCCAGCTCAAAGAAGAATGAGATAATTTCTCATAATCAATACGGATATATAACTGATGATTCTAAAATTCTATTATCATTAAGACTGGAAAAAATACACGATTTAATTCATTTTCATACATTTTTAAAAGAAGTTAAATTTTTCAGAGAGTTACTATAAAATATTTATTAGAATGTCAAATTTAAGCATTTCAATTATTTATATAATAAAGGATAAATTTTATATTTATATAATAAAGAAAAATCTTTAATAATATCACTCTGATTTTAGTGGAGATATTTTAAGAAATAAATAAGTGAAAGCTGGAGGAAGAAAAACTATTTCAAGTTATATGTTTATCTTAAAAGTAACGAGAGAAAAACTATGTTAAAAGAAAAGGCACGCATATCGAAATTGTTTCCTGTACTGCTGACAAATTGTTATATGGCATGCATACTATAATGTTCATGAATAATTGATTGCTACTAGATTAATACAGGCATAGCATATTTCTAGGGACTGATTTGCTGTAATTTCCAATTTGATTTTTGCATACTTTTATATTTAGGACACTAATTACATCACACTGAAGATTACTCAATGCAATAATTCCATTGCAGTTTTATAGAAAATTATAAAATTTTCAGTTTCAATAAACAAATATATAATATTTCGATGACTCAGCAGGTAACATAATTTATTATCTTTCAAGTTTTTTTCTAAAACACCTCGGCAGATATAGAATCAACCGCAGACTGTACTAACTTTAAAAAGCGGCAGTATCTGAGTGTTCACATTTCTGTTTATAACTGCAATAAGAACAAGTATAAGTTTGAAAAGTTTACCAATGGCTATGTGGATAAAAGAGATGATCATAAGTATTTTGACCTGGTTTTGGTTTCTGGTCAATACGTTGGCTGTAGGGAAGATTTCGTGATTTTTTCCATGTGAACTAGTTTTCTTTATAAATTCCTCTAAGTCTTTCGTTAAGTACATACAAAGTTGCTACATTAAACATTAGTAAGTGTTTACATAGGTAAACATTTTAAAAGCGACTAGCGTAAAGAAAGATTATTTAAATTATGTTTTTAAAATGCAAATTCAGAACACTGAAAACCAAACAGTAAACATTATAAGACTAATTTAATAATCTTTGGTTTGGTTTACTTGAAAACTTTACTTAAAAACGTTTAAATTTACAATGTTTACAACAAACTATTATTCTGCCATATTCATCGATTGCGTTAATCAAAATCTAAAATTATTTAACGTAAAATGTAATTATCCGAAAATTATGTAAAATGAGAATTTTTTCCCACTATATCTGTAGTTTACAATGGCTAGAAAAAAAGATAGCTCTAGATAATGAGTATTTCTACAATGAAAAAACTCTATTGACTAGAAATAGTCTTTGGAGACCTTAGTGTCAGTTAGCCTGTGGAGGTCAGGTTCCCTTCCAAAAAAAAGTAAAACTGTTTAAAATGCATATAGTTTAACGCTTCCTGTTTTATTTGGAATAACATTTCAAAAATAAAACTCGTGTTGGTTACGAACCAAGCAATTCTTAACGGGATAAAAAGCCGTACTTTGATAATGCTAGGATCATGCATTCAGTTTTCGTCGTTTTAATAAAATCCATTATGATACTTATGCTGGTAATTATAAACTGCATTTACGGATACAGAAGAATGATTAATACACTAATATCACAGAATATAAGCTTTTTATGCTCTGACAAGTTTTGTCAAGATACCAATTTTTAGTTCATATACAAGTCGTAAATTCCCTAGCCATATTCCTTTTTTATATAAATAGATGCATAGAGGAGAAAATGGAACAGTTAATTATATTTTTTATTCTTTTTCAAAATTTAATTCTTTTAGATATAATTTTTAACGATAAACGATATTCTGCTAAGTTATAATACAAAAATTATTACTAATAATAATTTATATCCTAATATTTATATCCTAATTTAATAATATTTATATCACTCAAAACAGAATTGGAAAACTCATTCAAATCATATTTAATCAAAACATTTTACGAAGTTATTGGAAAAAGGAATTTTGGGGTTTATTTGATTTTTAACGGTGAATTCAATCAATCGTATATATTGTGCCGTTGATTTTACAGACACAAAGGCGCATACCAGTCTTCGTATTTCACAGAGAAGTTTCCTAATACTCGTAATAGAAGCGATTTCACAGAGAAAAAGATCTTTCCCACCTACCATCCACCAAGCAGTTGTTGGGGGGCACGAACTTCCAAGTCAGAGCTTTGACACCTATAGTAGAAACATCGATTGTGTGCCGATTTAACTGCTTCAATGCACTTTCCGTTCCTGAGAGATTGGTGCCGTTGTCTGTGTAGATCGTAGACGGTCACCCTTGTCTTACAATAAATTTTCTTAGCTCTTGTATAAAAGTATCTGTGCTTAGAGATAAACTATTTCTAGGTACACTGCTTTGTAGATATTACAGGTAAAATAAAGATGAATACTTTAGGTATGTTTTTATAAGAAAAGAGGTAGGTAAAGATCAGTATCAACGAATCCTCATATGTGTCTGTATTGCGAACACAATCTGAAGGTAAACATAGAATGCACTGCTTTCTGTTGAGTTAAATTACTTGTAGATAGTACATTTGGTTATGAAGCTTTTAATGACTTATCTAGATGCGATTACAAAATATTCTTCCATAATTTTGGGAACAAAATATTTATTCAATCATGGGACTTTTTTGTGTGAAATTCTCTGATTCGATATGCGACTAGATGGATTTTGGAGGAAGAAGAATTAGGTAATAAAAATCAAATTCATCTCTTAGATCAGTAATTTTTGTTTTAACTCTTGAAATTTTATCATCGTTACCGATCCCTAGACTTTACACTATTCTCAGACTACCCAAAGCTGAACAGCCTTTCAAAGATGTTTTTCAGCACTTTCAAATTTATCGACTGATGGGATATTTTCCCTAGAAACTTTATGTTTGCTTTATGTTTGTCATTGTTAAACATTCTTGTCATGAGCCTAAAATTATAAAACTTTTTTGAAACTGAGAAAATTTATCCTACCAGCCAGTTGCTTCTGCATCTTTTGTAATCTTCAGTGATATCTCTAGGTGGTGTGGTGTGGTGTATTTAATTACGGCAAAGCACACTAGGGCTATCTGCCTAAGGAGAGGGATGCCTTCGTGGAGGACTTTATAAGGGAAACTGGCTCGTATACACGTTACACATGGGGAAAACCATGAAAACACCCATGCATCCAGCCCGTTCGCGGGATTCGAACCTCGAACCGAACTACCAGTGTTTAGCGACTTTACCGTTAGGCCGCTGGTGAGCCCATGATATCTTTAGTAAAACTCTTTAGTAATATCTCAAACTAAATTTTAAATTCAAATTAGAATTTAAATAATTAATTCTAAATTCAAACCAAATTCAAAATTAAAATAGTAAAGGTGCAAACAAAACAGAAAGATTAATCTGTTTCTATATTTAATTAGTGTCCATGTCCTAGAATATTTCTCACTTTTAAGTATGCAGGCTTACGTATGGTGAGCTATACATAAATAACATTATTCTAAGAATAATTTCAAAAATAGAACTAATAAGATTATAATGACATAACGCATGAATTAACACAATCTATTAAATATAATTTAGACAAAAATGACATCATTGATATCTTCCTCTTCTGAAATCGTTTCCAGGATTATGAAAGGATAAAAGCTGGCTAGATTGGGAAAACAATTTCGAAACTGCTTATGCAATGACATATTCATACTAAATGATTTTATTAGCTTTCATATTTACCTATGAGGTGCATAAAATCAAATAACTTTTATGCACCTCATAGGTAACAATCGGGATTAAGAAACTTCTACTCTCAAGAAATTGATTTTCAAAATAAAGCGACGTATTTATCTCAAATGTATAATTTTAAAATCTTATATGAACACCGCATGATTCCTTGTATAGCGTACTAAATATTCTTTTCAGAACAATAAACTGATAATAAATATTATTATATATTTGCAAAAATAAAGTGATATTAAATATCAGAATATTTTTAGGTATTTATTGTTAGTCTAGTGACATATGTAAACTGTTATTACATATATAGTTATATTTCGTTATTTGTCAAAAAATAATTTTTTAAATTTTGATTACCAAAACATAAGTAATTTCGTCATGTAAAACCCTTCTGTGATTGGAAGTATATGGCTAAGACCAACGATTGCGGAAATAAAGGCCGGATAAGGGATTTTATGTTGAGTAAGAGACAGTAAAAAAAAAAGAGAAGCACAGCTAGATATTATAGCTTTCCCAAGTATAAAATTTTAACCTTTTGTAGCTATTCATTTCTGAGTTATGCGAGATACTTACATACGTACATACGTAGGTACAAAAGTCACGAAAAAATTCCTTTTGAATCAATTTTTAATCCACTTTAAAATCCTTTCTGTGAAAAAAGAGTCCTTTATTTTATCCGTACGTACAGACATCGCACAAACGTATGGATTTTGGAACTGTCAAAATGGATATTTCCATGGAAATATGATACCCTAAATTTTCGCAATCTCAATACTTTTCTTACTTCGTATAAGGAAGTAAAAATGATTGATCAGAATTCATTTAATTAACCACGAGTTATATATTAGTCTTAATGTCCTTGATGAACCATAAGTTCAGGGTTTGGAGAAATATTTTTGTCAGTCTTTAGTCTTCCAAAAATAAATCTTGTTCTCAAAGTTGCTGAACAAAGTTGTTTTAATGTTTTTACTTTATCCTTATCTTGGTTTACTCTTTCCATGGGTGTTTATTTTATTCTATTATTTAACACACGAAGATAAACAGGAAAGGAATAGAGAGAATCAGAAAGCTTATAGAGATAAAAAGAGATTCTCAAGCATCATATATATTACTTGCGATTACTTTTATAAAAGATTTTCCAGAAATATTTTATCTGGTGTTTTACTGATATCTGAAACACAAATTCCTGCCTACAATTGAAAAATAAAATCTAGTTATCCTTATCGATTAATTTTAAGAAGCAAAAAATGAGAAATGGTATTCGAAACAATGCTGAATTTTTCTCTGCCAAAACATTCTTACTTTAGAAGCTAAGCCCATTTAAACTGAAAAAAAAATTAAATGTCTGAGCTTGAAGTTTTGGTTTAACTTATGTAAAAGAAAAAAAAGGATGCAAACATGTTGTTATAGAGTGTACTTGAAAAAATTTTTAATAACTTACCATTTATTGTGTTATTCAGGTGAATAAAAGTTCAGATATTATGCTACATAAAAAATTAGATGTACGTCAAAACATTTTAACAACTCTAATTTTAAAGCTTTGGAGGAAAGAAGTATAATTTAATCCCGATGCCTTCAAAGTTTTTTATGGAATGACTGAGAACTAATAAAATAATACTGAATAAATAGTAAAGAAAAATTTTATAGCAGCAAACGTTTTGTTTACTTGTTTCAAATTTTGTTAATATAAACGAAAAAACATTTTGAATAGCAATAGATAAATTTTGGTAATCTGCTAAAGTAATCTTTCTTCTACTCTATATGAATATTTTCTATGTAGTAAGAACACATAAAATAATGTTATAAGTAATATGAACATCTCAACAAGCTATGTAAATTTTTGTTATCTATGATACCTTAGTTGTGTAAATTTTTTGGATTGCTTTTGGATTTCCTTAGATAAATATACGAAATTATAATTAGAAAATTTTATAAATATTTATTTTCTTCATTTTCAGTGTTAGTTACTCATTTATTTGACAAAATGCATTGCTGCCGCATAGCTTATAAAAGAAATTAAATTAGTAGAGTAAATTATGTGAAGAAACTAATGGCTACTTTTAGAACAAAAGTTGATAACGAAGTTATTAACTTTATTCTAAAGTATTTATTCTAAAGTATTCTAAATTTAAAATTCAGGTCACGTATGCAATCCAGTAAAGAGTTCAATTTTCGAAAATCTACTAAATTCAAAAATCTTTTACACTTGATTAATTTCAAAATTTTATAAATATACAACTTATCTATATTATTCATATTCTCATGAGCATAATGTTCAGTTTTATTATTCAAAACTTCCCTCTCTCAAGCAACTTTCTTACTAAATTAACGCTTTCATATCTCGATCTAATTTATCATGCCTAGAGAAAATTTACCCAATCATTAACAATTAAAATATGATTGAATACTTTTAATAATTTTTTACATGAGATTACTTATCTATTTTATTGCAAGTATATAAATCTAAAGTAATGTGTAATATTACGGTTGCGAAATGCCCAGTTGCGGTAAGATAGCTTTCTCGCAAAGCGAGTTTAGGAAATTGCCAGAATGTGACAAGGATAGGCAAGGTTCCCAGATTTGGCGTGAAATCCCCCATTTGGCGATATTTGGCGACAAAATTGGCGATATGCCATAGGCGGAGCGAGAACATTCTAAAACGAATTCTTACTGGTCTTCGCGAGAATGTTCCCGAAATCAGGTAAATATCTATATAAACCCTGTTTGTACTCTGAGTAGTAGCGTATCGTGGAGAGTAAGTATCTTGAGTATGTTTAGTTCAGTAGTAGCGTCTTGGAGTCAGAAATTAGCTCGAAAGAGATGCGGAAACTGTAATGCGTCTGTGGAACTGTTCTGTATAATACTGAAGAATAAAGTGTGCTTCGATTCTTCATCAAGAATTGTCATCAATTACTCCAAATCCACGAACCTGTAGAACGCAACAATACATATGAGGCACATATATAGGTGTGTATAATACAAAATAAAATAAAATACCGCTTTTAAAATCTGTTCCATATTCAATTCGTTCAGATTTCTTTAGCGATTATTTTGAAGGAAATTAATTTATTTGAAAGTAAGTAGTTTTTTTCTTATTGATAAGAAATTGTCGGATTACTTCATGGGCGCATCTCGTAATTTTAATTCACATTATCAGCAATTCGTTTCTAATGCACTAAAAGAACAAATGAATACTAGATGTTTTTGTGCGATAGTTTATGAAAATAATCGAAGGAATTAATCTTCTGTAGCAGAGTGTAAAGTTTTCATGTTTAAGATGTAAATATGAAAAAAAAAATAAAATAAGTCCTCTAACTACTTAAGATAAAATTAAGTCATCTAACTGTTATGAATATAATGTTCTAACTGTTATAATGATCTTTCAAATATCCTTAAATTAAAATTAATTCTCAAAAGTAAAAAAATGTAACGCATCAGGTTATAATGTATTTCTCGTGCTTTACTAGCGTGCCTTCGTGGTATAGTGGATCTGCACGCTGGGCCGGTATTCCAGAGGTCCGTGGTTCGATTCTCAGCGAAGGCTGTTGCTAATCTTTCATCTCTCCGGCTTTTCCAATTAACCTAATGTCTCTACAAGTTCACACATGGAAACATTGTCAAGTGAAAAAAAAAGAGGTCAGAATTGCGTTACGGTGAACCACAAGCTCATATGAACAGAATAGCAATTTAGAGCAGCGAATCAGATGAATGCTCAATAAGAAGCAGCATTTATCTTCTAAAATCCTCGGGCAGAGAGAATGTGGAACGACAAATAACACCAGAAACAGAGAAATACCATGAAATGCGACCCGTGAGTAAGGACTGGCAATAATAATTTTTGTAACAAAACCATAGTAAGAATTTTCGGTACTCATGTATTAAAGACACCGCACTTACGTATTAACGCCAGCTCAGCAGAAGTTGCACTGATGCGCCAATAAAGAGCAATCCTGCTGTTCGCACGCAGTGATTTTTTGGATTCCTTTTTGCCTTGCTGTTTGCTAATTTTTGACGCCGTTTTTTAGTGCTACGAAAATGCGTCTTTGGGATTTGCCAAACACAGAAGAAGATGCAATTTTATTTTTTCAGGAACGAAATATTTTACCAGGAAAAATTCAAAAAAGGTGTGTTAGAATTAAAAATGAGATGTTAAAATTTTAAAAGATGCAACAGAGTAAAACCAAGGAACACTGGTAATTAACATCTGAAAAATGGTAATTTGAGTACGATACTGAAAAAGTTGGTTTTAAGAATTTCTTTACGAATGTGATGCAAAAAATTGCTAGTTTCCCTTAAAAGTTTTCCGTAAGTTTTCCATAAGTTCCAATAAGTTAAAACAGAACTATGAAATATAAACTAAGGATTGAAATCATAAACGTAAGAAAAGTAATTAATCGTTATACACTTAAATTGCTTAAATTTAAAAAAACTATTGGACAGTATAAGGAAGATATTGTTAAACATATGAAAGAAATTAGAAATTCTTTATAAAATTAAGTAAAAGAACTAAGATAACGAAAAATAAACGTTTCTTTATAATTAGAATATATAAAACAAATAAGTTAAAGCTAAAGTGTGCGTAGAAAGCTAGTAGGGTAAATAAAAAATAAATAAAAAATAAAGACGTTAAAAATTATGTTTAAAATTAAATTATATGATAAACAATAGTTACGCATGACGAAAAACTATAAGAAATAAGTTGAAATTCAGAATATAGCGTTACAAAGCAGAGCAAAACTGTATCTAAAATTAAGTATTGTAACATATAAACAGCTAACATGGGAGCACTGCGTTCGTATAACATAACATGCAAGTTAAATTTCAAAGTATTGTTACGAATTTGGTATTTAAAAAGCTAATGTTAGTTCAATTATAAATTAAATGGTTTTATTTCTCGCGCAGTGCAGCGCGTGACGAATATTAAAAGAAAGCTAAGCCGGAAAAATTAAAAATACAAGAGCGCGTGCGTTAAATAAATAAATATCTCTTTTTGATTTCGAGAAAGCGCTGGAAAATTCTAGCGCGTGATTTTAAAATCTTATAAAAGGAGGAAAACATCTCAGTTTGTAGTAGTTGCTTAGTTTGTTGTTGTTTAGAAAACTACTGTTGTTGATTGTAGCGAATTCGCGGATTAGCGTTCTTTAGCTGTTTTGAATTACGTTCTATTGGACATTTGAGTAGTTAAAAGATAACTACTGTGAGATATTGTAATACTGCATGATAATTTGAGAAAATTTAAGCATTTTTGTTGTGATAATAATAAATTTTTGTTCATTTTTCATCGGACTTGTGCATTTATTTCATAACGAACCCGTACGCACGCAACAATTTTTGGTGGCAGCGGTGGGATTTGAATGCCAATAACAAGAGCGATGGAAGAACAATTCAGGCAAATGATGACTGCATTTGCTGCTTTCCAAGAAAAGATGGAAGGGGCCGTCAACTCCGTTAAGGAAGAAATGAAATTGGGCCAGGAATCCGTTAAGGAAGGAATGAAATTGGGCCAAGATTCCGTTAAAGGAGAGATGAGATCCGTTAAAAAGGAAATGGAAGCCGTTCACGAAAAGTTGGAAGCTGGTCAAGTAACTTTTAAAGAAGACATAAAAGCTGTACAAGAAAAGATTGAAGCAGGTAAAGACGAAATGAAAAGAGAAATAACCTGCGTAATAGAAAGTAAATTTGAGGCTATGGAAGACAAAATAGGAGCTGTCGAAAATAAAGTCGGGAAAATTGAAGAAAAGGTTTCTTCTGTCAAAGATGAAATAGAAGATAGAATGTCGGCTGTGGAGCAACGAGTCGAAGGAAGAGTTTCGGCCTTCCAACAACAAATTGAAGAAAGAGTTTCTGCCGTCGAACAACAAATTGATGATAGGGTTTCTGCTGCCGTCGCCAAAGAAGTTGACAGCCTAAAGAAGTGCATAGCGACGGTAGGAAAGAATTCTGAATGTTTCAAATTTTTATCGATGCCTGCTCGTTCCGTTCTGAAACTATCTACATATGATGGGAAGACCTCCTGGCAGGTGTATAGGACACAATTTTCTATCGTTGCGGATGCGAATGGATGGGATTCCCAAGCTAAGGTCTGTCATCTCGCCGCTTCTCTGAGAGCAGACGCAGCGGATATCCTGCAGACGCTTCCCGAAAATCAAAGGCTAGAATTCGAAGCTCTATCCAGCGCTTTGGAGCTGCGCTTCGGCAAGAAATGTTTAAAAGACTACAGCAGGCTCCAATTAAAATCTCGTCAACAGAAGCTCACCGAAACGCTTCAGGAGCTCGCCACGGATGTTGAAAGGCTATAACATCACGCCTTTTCGGAGTGCCCGACAGAAACAAGGGAAATCCTGTCCCTGCAATATTTCATCGATGGCATCCGGGACCCTGAAATACAGAAAGCACTGCGAATGGCGGATGTTAAAGATCTGAAAAGCGCTTTAGTGTATGCCATGAAATTTGAGGCAGCCCAGCAAGCCACCCGTCGAGACCGCCATCCAGTCACAGCTGCTCAAGTCCAGGAGCCAGGGGATCAAGTCACTGCTCGTCTAAACGATTTAACTAGACAACTGAACGCCTTGAGACAGAATATTGGTGACAAGAAACCGACCGTAAAGTGCTGGAACTGCGGTGCTGAAGGACACATACGACGAAACTGCAGAACACCCCAGGGCACGGATGCTAAGACCGCTCCTAACAAACAGCAGGGAAACTAATTAGTGGCCATCTCGCGGGGCGGAGGTTGCCAGATCATGAAAAGACCCAGTTTAAAGCGCTTCAGATTTCTGCAGTGAGAGGTGGCAGTAATGGACTTTTCATAATAGGACATATTAATGGAGTTCCCTGCAATATGACGATAGATACAGGAGCTAACGTTACCATCATCCGCAAAGATTTGGCTCAACAACTGGGAAGCAAACTTATCTGGACGCCGCCCTGCGTTACCCTACAGACTGTGTCCGGTGAGAAGATCAACATCGATGGAAAAGTAAATGTTAACATCACGTTTGGAAGTGCCGCTTACCATCACACGACATATGTAGCAGAGATCACTGATTCTTGCATACTCGGATTGGACTTTCTAAGGAAATACAATTTTTCCGTGGACTTTAAAAATAACGAATTGCATTCTACATCTGAGGACATAGCGTTATTTGGAGTCAATGATGAAGTTAAATCTGTCCATAAAATCATAGCACAAGACAATATCACAATACCGGCAAGAACAGAAATTTTACTTCCTGGATCCATAGCCGAAAACAGAAATTTCCGCTACGGCATCATAGAATATCCCAATAACTGTAATAGCCCAAAAGGAGTACTAGTAGCCTCAACACTCGTCGACCTATCCAGAACGGTTATCCCGGTGAGAGTCGCCAATGTAACTGAGAAGGCGAGAGTTATTAAGAAAGGTGAAGTGGTTGCAACATGTACTCCAGTAGCCACCGTTGAAAGAAAGAGTAACATCCAAGAATCCGTGTCTTCAGAAAGCATTACATCAGAGTTACTTCAGAATGCGCAATTAAACGATGAAGAGAAGAATGCTGCCGATCGCATCGTTAAAGGTCTTCAAGTTGTTTTCTCCCGCTCGTATTCTGACGTGGGTCGAACTAGTTTGATACAACATAGAATAGATACCGCTGATTATCCCCCGATCAAGCAACATCCAAGACGTCTACCGTTTGCTAAACAGGGAGAGGTGCGAACACTGTTAAAAGATATGGAAGAAGGCGATGTCATCGAGCCTTCAGTAAGTCCATGGGCCTCTCCCATCGTCCTAGTCAGAAAGAAAGACGGCTCAACAAGATTTTGCGTCGACTATCGCCGGTTGAATGAGGTTACGAAGAAAGACAGTTACCCTCTTCCTAGAATTGAAGACATTCTAGACACTCTTTCTGGAAGCAAGTGGTTCTCAACACTTGATTTAAAGAGTGGGTATTGGCAGGTAGAAATACAGTCTGAAGACCGAGAAAAGACGGCATTTACTACGGGACAAGGGCTTTGGCAATTCAAGGTGATGCCGTTTGGACTGTGTAATGCGCCGGCAACATTCGAACGTCTTATGGAAACTGTTTTGAAAGGCCTTTCCTACGAAGCCTGCCTCATATACCTGAACGACATCATCATCGTCGGAAAGAGTTTTGAAGAACATTTAGAAAATCTTAGGAAGGTGCTTCAGAAACTGAAAGAAGCCAATTTGAAGCTGAGTCCCGCTAAATGCAAATTGTTCCGAAAGGAAGTGACTTACCTGGGACATGTCATCTCTGCAGAAGGTGTGCGCACGGATCCTGAAAAGGTATCAGCCGTTAAATCCTGGAAACGTCCCGAAAATGTCCATCAGCTGAGAAGCTTCCTAGGGCTTTGCACCTACTATAGGAAATTCGTGAAGGACTTTTCTTCCATCGCAAGACCCCTACACAAGCTGACAGAGAGCAACCAGAAGTTCTTGTGGACAAAAGAATGCGAGGATGCATTTAACAACTTAAAGGAGGCTTTAACATCTGCTCCAATCCTGACGTATCCTCAGCTTGACCGACCATTTATTCTCGACACCGACGCGAGTAATGAAAGTGTTGGTGCTGTTTTGTCCCAAGAAATAGACGGCCAAGAACGTGTAGTGGCATACTGGAGCAAGTGCCTGTCTAAACCGGAGAGGAATTATTGTGTCACCTGGAAAGAGTTGCTCGCCATAGTCAAAGCTGTAGAACAGTTCCATCACTATCTATACGGCAGAAAATTCCTGCTCCGCACCGATCATGCATCATTGACCTGGCTTTTAAATTTCAAGAATCCTGAGGGTCAAATAGCCAGGTGGATACAGAGACTCCAAGAATATGACATTACTATCCGTCATCGTAAGGGATCATCACACGGAAACGCCGACGCCCTGTCTAGAAGACCTTGCCAAGAAAGCTGCCGATATTGTTCCAGGGTGGAAGCGAAATACGAGCTGCTGACTCCGGTCGCAAGACAAATTACAACATCAACATCGGCTGATCGAGAACCGTGGAGTGATGATGAAGTCAGGAAAGACCAGCTGGAAGACCTCGACATTAAACCCATAATTGATTTAATTGAGTCATCAAACAGAAAACCTACCTGGCAGGACATTTCTATCTGTAGTCCTACAACCAAACAATATTGGGCACTCTGGGATTCACTTCACATTCGAAACGGCGTCTTATACCGGAAATTCGAATCGGATGATGGGAAGACGTTCCGATGGCAACTTATACTTCCAAGATCCCGCATTCCTGATGTCCTTAAAGAGTTACATAGCACCCCTACTGGAGGTCACTTTGGAATAACGAAGACCTTGCAGAGAGTTCGTGAACGATTTTACTGGAATAATGCAAAGGATGACGTGCAAAAGTTGTGCCGATTTTGCGATGCCTGTGCAGGTCGGAAAGGACCGAGGAGACGCAGCCGAGGCAAGCTGCAACGTTACAACGTAGGGGCGCCTTTTGAACGTATCGCCTTTGACATCCTGGGACCTCTGCCACGAACTGCTGATGGCAACAAATACATACTCGTTGTCATTGATTACTTCACCAAGTGGCCTGAAGCTTATCCTATTCCTGATCAAGAGGCTGTCACAGTAACTGAGGTAATGATACAGCACTGGATTTCCAGGTTCGGAGTGCCTCTTCAGTTACATTCCGATCAGGGAAGGAATTTTGCCTCGGCAGTAATCAAAGAACTATGCAAACTACTCGGCATTGACAAAACTCAAACAACGCCATTGCATCCCCAGTCGGACGGCATGGTAGAGAGGTTCAATCGAACCATCCTTAATAACCTCTCATTAGTGGTTTCCAGAAACCAACAGGACTGGGACAAGAAATTACCACTCTTTTTACTGGCTTACCGCAGTGCTGTCCACGAGACTACCGGCTATTCTCCATCACAGATACACTGGTAGTTCGGTCTGAGGTTCGAATCCCGCGAACGGGCTGGCTGCATGGGCGTTTTCGTGGTTTTCCCCATGTGTAACGTGTATACGAGCCAGTTTCCCTTAGAAAGTCCTCCACGAAAGGCATCCCTCCCTTTAGGCAGATAGCCCTCGTGTGCTTTGCCATAATTAAATACACCAACACCAACACCATCACAGATGCTCTTCGGTCGTGACCTTCGTCTGCCTTGTGATCTATTGTTTGGCCGCCCTCCGGATGCTCCTTCATCGTCTGAGGAATATATTCAAGATCTCCAGGCCCGGTTTGAAGTGATGCACAACTTTGCACGAGAGCGAGTCAACTTGGCGACGGAGAAGATGAAGACCCGAAAGACTACTGAACATCAGTTCCACGAAGGAGACAAGGTGTGGTTGTGGAATCCGACTCGATGGAAAGGACTTTGTCCGAAATCACAGTCACCTTGGGATGGCCCGTATACAATCCTAAAAAGACTGAATGACGTCGTGGTTCGGATTCGTAAGTCTTCGAACTCTAAACCTAAAGTCGTTCATTACGACAGGTTAGCTCATTACTATGGCCATAGTACGTAATGTAAATAATTGTAAATAGTATCAGACCATGGTCCTTTTTGTTTATAAATATGTATTTGATTTGATTTGTATTTAGTATTTGATTTGTATTTAGTATTTGATTTGTATTTAGTATTTGTTTTGTATTTAGTATTTGATAGCATTTGATTTGTTTAAGTTAGTTATTGCATTTATTGTTTGATATTGTAATGTAATGTTTATGCCTCAGTTGCATTTATGCCACAGTTGTAAGTTTAGCTTCCTGCCCAGGGATTGTACTGCCCGGGACGTGCAGTCCTTGGGAAGGGGGTAGTGTTACGAATTTGGTATTTAAAAAGCTAATGTTAGTTCAATTTTAAATTAAATGGTTTTATTTCTCGCGCAGTGCAGCGCGTGACGAATATTAAAAGAAAGCTAAGCCGGAAAAATTAAAAATACAAGAGCGCGTGCGTTAAATAAATAAATATCTCTTTTTGATTTCGAGAAAGTGCTGGAAAATTCTAGCGCGTGATTTTAAAATCTTATAAAAGGAGGAAAACATCTCAGTTTGTAGTAGTTGCTTAGTTTGTTGTTGTTTAGAAAACTACTGTTGTTGATTGTAGCGAATTCGCGGATTAGCGTTCTTTAGCTGTTTTGAATTACGTTCTATTGGACATTTGAGTAGTTAAAAGATAACTACTGTGAGATATTGTAATACTGCATGATAATTTGAGAAAATTTAAGCATTTTTGTTGTGATAATAATAAATTTTTGTTCATTTTTCATCGGACTTGTGCATTCATTTCATAACGAACCCGTACGCACGCAACAGTATGTTGAAAATTATGAAAGGCATGAAAGAAATAATCTGGAAAATTTAAGTGAATATATTACAGATTAGAAAATATTACAGCAAACAGATATGTTAATATGAACAGAAAATATAAGAAATAAGTTAAAATAAAACTTAATAAAATTTCATGGAAAATTAGAAAGGATAAAAGTATCAAAACAAAATTAAGTGGGATAATAAATAAAAAAAAAATTATCTTGTAGTTTCATTTTCATGACATGATGAATTGTCATTAGAGGGAAATCCTTTTTATATTTCTTTCTTTTATATTGTTTTCAGAGCCTCGCACTGAATAGTTTTAACGACAGACTTTAAAAAATTTCTAAAACACACAATTTGCGTTTTCGTTCACAGAGGTAGCATGAGCATATCTTCAAAATTAACATGTAGAAAATATTCAGTTGATCAAACTACAGGAGGTCTAAACTCAACCAGCAGCCTAGAAACAACTCAGCTTAACTTGTGATGTCATTGGCTACGTCCTCTGCTGTGATATCATCGATGACGTTGCCTTTGGTCCGCGTTCTGTGTGACGTCACTGACCACGCCGTCAGCTCCTCTGATGCAGAACTTTAATTTTTTAGCCACTACTCCATCTTTTCGCAAAATTTTAAACATTATTCAGACATTCATTAACGAAAAAGTGTAATTCTATATTTATATAACACATAATATAATACATTTTATGAAGTGCATCATTTTAAGCAGTTTCCAATAAATATTAAATTGTCAATATTTATTTTATCTTTTACTTATGAATTAACTATATGATGATGTTTTGAATTCATTGAAGTGCTAATCATTTTTTGAATCTTAAATATTTAATGCCATTACAAATAATAACCCATTTTTGCATTTAAGTGTAATAATATTCCTGTATATAAAGGCAGATAGCACTGGAGTGCTTTGCCGTTATCAAATAAACCAAACCAAACGAATCATTGAAAAACAGGCAGGTGGAAGAATTAATGTCCACAACAAAAGGACATGTACTAAAATTGAAAATATTTTTTCTGTATTACTCTGTAAGAAAATAGCCATGAATACATTAGCCTTCAAGTTTGTGCTAAGAATATTTGGAAAAAAGTAGTTCTTAAATCTAAAATTATATATATATATATATATATAAACAATTATAAATCACATGGTATAAATATGTTTAGCTCATATCATTCTGATGTATTCAGGCCATGATACTTTGGGAAATACTAGTTTTTCAGAAATATCAAACAATTCACAATATCGGATTCACTAACTGATCAGAAACTTTTTATACAGATTAGTTTCATAAACAATTTGATTAAATTTGATCTAAGATTAGTCGATTTGTATTATTATTGTTACTATCGCTATCAAAACTACTCTTTATAGGACATAGAAGTCGTAAATAATTAAAGTACGAGTGTTTCTAGATTCGTCAAAAATGATTTTCTTCCTAAAGTATGGTGGTGTGGTGTATTTAATTATGGCAAAGCACACTAAGGCTATCTGCCTAAGGGGATGGATGCCTTCGTGGAGGACTTTCTAAGGGAAACTGGCTCGTATACACGTCACACATGGGGAAAACCACGAAAACGCCCATGCAGCCAGCCCGTTCGCGGGATTCGAACCTCGAACCGAACTACCAGTGTTCAGCGACTTTACCGCTCAGCCGCTGGTGGGCTCCTTCCTAAAATATGAACAGTAGAAAAGCAAGAGTACATAATCTATTAGCTGGTTTATTATTTAAAGTGGTCACATTTAAAATTTTACAAATTCATTGTAATGTCCAAGCAGTGACTGCATGTATCCACACGCCTTTCTTGTGACGTATTCTGCTTAAATCAATGCTTTCTTGTCCAAGAAAAATGAGACATCATAAATGAGACATCTATTGAAAACAGAGTTTTAGGACAAACTTTAAAATATCCAGGTTCTAAATGAAAATGAACTATAGACATAATACAAAGTACTGAGAATTATCTAATATCTATAAAATGTTGAGCAGGATTTAGGCTAATAAGAAATAATAAAGAAATTTTCGAATTGAACAATTTTTGGAACTTGAGTTATTTTAGATCTAATAACGAGCGCCCTATGCAAAATCTCCCCAAACCGCGTTATGTCACCGGAAGCTTAATGTTAGGGGGAAAAATGCGAAATAAAAAATATTTCAGCAACAGCTGGTGAAAAATTGAGCCATCCCTAAACTATACGCTCTGGAGACCATACTTCTTCTCAAGTCCACACTCTTTTCTTCAGAATATTTTATTTTTTGCACTTAAAAGCTCCATTCATGTGCCCGAGATTCAAGACTCTTTCAAGCAATTCCTTGCCTCGGGGAAAAACGCCTATAATCAACGCCGAATGAAGATTTATGGTCTTACCAGGAAATTTTCTCAAGGGAGCATTTCTCTCCCAGCAAATAACGAAATCGGAGACTGGTGTTAGCGAAGACAGGGGCGAAAAGTCTGCGCTCAGTGAAATTTATTTCGCTGAGCTTTTAACTTGGTGTAACTATTAACGGATATCTTGTATTTGGGCCGGTTTCAAATGCATTCTTTTACTTTTTATTAGTGCTATCAGAAATCAGATGGTGATACGAAAAAACAGATAGCTGACGGGTAAACATTGACAAGATTTCCAATATAATGTCTGTATTTTCTGATGCTGTGTTGAAGCATACAAATTATTGAACTGGTTGTTTATGTAATGAAATTTTATACATTTTCTTCATTCTGGTGCATCATATGCTTATTCTGGTATTGCTTAAAAATTAATTTCATTTCCAATTATTTTACTCTTTCCCGTTTATGCATCTCTGTAATATTTCACCGCATAACTCCTTTAACTTTTGTAAATAGTGCCTTTCTGGCGTGTCAGTGGAAAAATTGTTTTAAATAAGTATTTAAATTAATAGTAATCTATATATAAATAATGGTAATATTTTTTCTTAACAGTAAACTACAGATTAGCTTTAAATCACGAATAAAAATATTTGAATAATTGAACAAATTGCGTGTAAGGAGATTTGAAAATCGAACTGTTGAAAGACAGTACGCTAAGACTCTGTAGCATAATATCCTGGTCTGCAAATTTTAAGGAATAAAATTATTTTACGTAAAAGAGAATATTTTTAGGTGTGATTTACTTTGTTCTTCATTATTAAGTTGCTTAGCAAAACGTAAGTATTTTTAAAACCGGTTGCTACTGATCTGGAAGCTAAAATTATGTCCTGCAACCCTACTAGATACGTTAACGAGTTATCGGTAAGTCTGAAATACTCTGAAAGCTTTTTCTGAAAGCCTTTTAATCAAAGTAAAGCCTTTCAATCAAAATAAAGCTTTTTAATATGTTACCAACTTTTTTTAATCCAGAAATCAAATGATGATCGTTATATGCATTTGCTTAAATTATTTTTAAGTCATTTCACATTGTTTATTGCTATAATTTAGCCCATTTCAGGAAACGAAGACTTAATAGAAAGAACTATATTTTTTTCATTTCAAAAGAGTAAAATCGAACTGAACTTCAAGAAAAAATTTTGTAGTTATTCAATTCTTAGATAACTGAATAAAATTTTAGATATGAGATATTATTTAAATGATTTATACATGAGAACTCAAAGGGTAAAATCATAAGATAGCACACAAAATTTATGGACATTGTATACGTGATCTTTTTACAATGCGCTTCTCGTCTCGCAATGCATACCTTTATCATAAATCTGCTCCCATTACTGTAATGTATGCTTAATGTGACTATTTGTAAAGCTCTCCAGAAATGCCCTCATTCTTTAGATATATTGCCGCTCAGGAATAGAATGAGAGAAATATAGACTCAGAATCTCAAATGGGCTGTAACGCCTCCGAGCTTCCCGGATGAAAAAAACTACGACTTAAAAACAAACTAAGACATAAAACTTAGACATAAAATTTAATATAGCCTTCCTTGACTAGTTAAAATAAATAACATTACAATATTATTACAGGAGGGGAAAGATAACAGCTTTCTCGACGCGTCTTACTTTCTCGGCATTTCTCACACAAAAGCCACTTTTTAACTCTTGAGTCAACGGAAACTCGCCAAAGGGGGGTGTCCTTGACGAGTTTTTTTTATCACTTTCACTCGCTCTAGCTGTGGACACTGGGGTTCGTTCCCAAGAGGACATACAATTGTTTTTTACAGGACCAAATAGTCATCAGGGAAGAGTCATAGTGCGAACCACCTGAAAAAAAAAATGTCATTTTGATACTTAATGATGAGTGAAATGGTGAGTAAATATCTAAAATCTCACCTCGTACTGTAACTCTTTAAAACAAAGAAGGAACATAAGAAAATACGTATACGAGATGCAGACTTATTGTTTCTTTTCCCGATACATGACATCTTTTTCCTCCAACCAACTTTCGGACTAACAGTTTTCAGAGCAGAGGTAAAATGAATATCTGTTCAACTGGATCTCTCTTGGGACTTGTTCCTTTTCATAAGTGAACAAAGCTGTCCGCATTAATACATACTATCAAACATGAAATCGCATATGACTGCAATTTGCGGCTTGCTGGGAAACGCACAGGCAAATAATTGTAAAATTCGAGAATACCACATCATTGAATTTTTGACTTAGAGAGCTAATTACGCCTGCAAATGGACTATCAACGCACGTTTCTTGAGCACTGGAAATTTTCTGAAGCTTCGGATTTATGGAGGGATTTAGGCTATACTATAAATGCTATTTAGCATTTTATTTTTCTGATGTAAGCAATGTAAACAATTTTATTTGGAAATATATTTTATTAATATTTGGTGGACTTCCAATTTTTATTAATATATTTTAATTGTACATTTTTTGTTATTTTCTCGAAAGAATAACACAAGGAGTTAGTGCTTCACATAGCGAGTTTGTCGTGCCCGATGTAGAAGTTTCTTGAGCACTGGAAATTTTCTGAAGCTTCGGATTTATGGAAGGATTTAGGCTAAAGTAACTCATTTTATTTTTTTTGAAATCGCCAAAGAGGGCGTAAATCTTTCATGCTGTATACTTCTTGTTTTTGGATCTGGCAGTGCCAGTTTAATGTGCGTTAGACGTGAATAAACTTGGCAGTTTAGAAACCTGATTCGTAGTGTTCATTTACCTTCATGTTACGTGTGATTTGAATTAGTGTCTTGAACCAGCATAACCTTGAAAATCTTGACGGTTATTATAATATTTTATAAGCAAATTTTCTAACTTAGGAATTTTCTGTGCATGAAAAATTTAAACCCCATCTTGATTACATAAATCGAATACATTTCTAGAAGATTCCGGTACAAAATGCATTACTACCAATTCCATTATCTGATTAAGTACATGAACCTAGACGCTATTAAATCCGCCAAAAATTCTAAAACAAATATTTTGAGATCTCCAAAATAAAAATACAGAAATATTATTTGAAAATATTGTAGTATTAAATGCTTTACTTCCTCGAACTTTACTTCTTGTAGCTTCTTTAATTTGAAAAGTGCCCAAAACTGATATCACGAAGTGGAATATAAGGACTGATTTAACAATAAATATTGTTTAATAAGATGTACGGTTATCTAGAAAAAAAATTTAAATATAAGTATTATTTTGTGATTTCTGTTTTCTTATTAGATTTTCAAATAATCTGATGTTTATACTCTTCAAATTCATATATACTTAAAGCAGACTTTTTGCATGTGATGACAAAATAATCATGAAAATCTTTCTAAAACAATATTATGAAAATAAAGAAACATGATCAGGAAATTAAAAGAAAAAGGGCCAAAAATAATCTGTAATTCAGCTATCAAAATATTTATCTTCAGAAACAAAAAAAAAAAAAAAAAAAATATAAAATCTTTACTCTGGCGCCCATCTAAAATGGAACCGTTGAAAGCGTACGCTTGACTTTCATTGAATTCCTGTCATGAGACAAAACCATTCCCTTTATTAAATTAAAAACATGTAAGAATCTGTTCGACAGCTTAGAAGTAAAAAGAAAAGTTAATGGTTGAGAATCATCTCTTTTGATAAGTTAGCAGTCAAGTCGCTCGTTTACGCTCGAAAGAATGTGTTTTGTTCTCCATACCATGCACAAACCTTAATAAACTATTATATTAATAATAGAAAATTGGAAGAATTTTTCACGTTTTTCTGACCATTTAAATATTAAAAAGTAATCTTCCTCAACAGGCCAGAAATTAAACTGAATTTTGTAAAGACTGTTATTTGACAAAATTGGTATTTTGGTCCGATAAACAGACCAGAAATTGAGTTTTGAAAAGACTGGTTTTGACAAAAAGTGGTAAAACTGTATAAGGTATTTTACCCTCCTCTCTGCATGCCTTTGTGGTGTAACGGTAGCACACTCGGAGCGAATTCGAGAGTTCCAGGTCCGAGGCCCTTCGAGGGCATTGCACATTTTTCACATCTCCTGCTTAGCGCCCCAACTAAACGTTGGTAGATGATGATACTTCATCGCCAGGATTCGGTTATTGGGTCCCCTAATCCGCAATCTCCCTCTAAACGGGGGGTGTATAAGGCATTTTCTCCCTGCTTTCTTCATGGCTTCGTAGTGTAACGGTAGCACACTCGGCACGTATTCGAGAGACCCAGGGTTAGAGTCCCGTTGAGGACATTGCTCATTTTTCGTGTTTCGTACTTCACGAAATGCTAATGATTCTACAACTGGTCTTGGGTATAAATAAGGATAAGTTTAAATAAAAATATTTTTTTAATTATCAAAAATTATTTCTCAGGACTTGCAAAGTGATGACAAAAGTCTTTTTTTGTTATTACCCTGAAAATAATTTAATAATCAAAATAATTTTAAAATGTTCATTCTTAAACGTGACAATAAACATTGAAAAAAGCAAACATAAATTGGCAATTTGAGCTATACGTATATGTACAAGATTCAGGCATCATATTATGTTAATCAGAGAAATTCGAGTAGATACATATTCAGACAATTCAATAATTTTTTTTTCTTTTAACTGTGACTTTTAATTGGTTAGATCCGAAATGTGTCAGTCGTAATTTTATTCATAATTATTTTCGCTTTCTTTTCAACTTCTTTTTTCCTTGTTCTCATTTGAGAAGTGTTTGTTCCTCCACATACTGCATATTAAGTATGAGATAAAGTGGAAAGTAATTTTCTTCCATTTCTTTAATATCATAATTTTGGGTTTTTATATTTGGAGAATTTTATGTGTTTTATTGGCTTTTAAGATGTCGTAAGTCGAGCATACAGTAAAATATTTACATCCATACATTCATTTCTAATAAGACACTTTCTTTCTCATTACAATTTTAAATATACACTGTTTATGCGTCAACTATTGTTTCTATGTTTCTCTTTCATATACAACCCTTAATTGGAACAAATTTCCAAATAAATAAGTTTAACTAAGCACTTAACTTGCTTCTATAAAGCAATAGGAAAGTTTCCTTTATAACATATCGAACATTTCCTTACACAATTCTGAAAAATTCCAAAATTTTAAAAAATGTTTTTGTGAGATTTTTCATCTTAGGAAAGTTAGTATGCACCGCCCAGACGGTATAGTGGTTGGGGAAGCCTACTGCTGTGACAAAGAGCCCGGAT
This sequence comes from Stegodyphus dumicola, assembly GCF_044657685.1. Lineage (NCBI taxonomy): Eukaryota > Metazoa > Arthropoda > Arachnida > Araneae > Eresidae > Stegodyphus > Stegodyphus dumicola. The sequence continues at coordinate 119,146,091 of NC_140779.1, read as the reverse complement.
TCCAATCCCGGAGAAGGTATGGATATTTGTAATTGTATAGCGTCTTAGCGCCATGGTGGCATTCTAAATCTACATATATCTATCTGCTAGCCGAAAATCCTCTCGAGAGATTGCTGGTAGGGGAAGAACGGTGGAGGATCTTCGGACCCTTCCTCCCGATGTGCTCTCCATCAAAATTGGAAGCGGAAATATGCGAAGTCGTACTGCCACTTGTATGGTGCTCAAGACATTTGCCAAACGACAGGCGCAATCTTGCTCTCCGTGCCACAATGGATTTCTTCGGGCTTCTTCTGATACTGTCAGACAAGTGACATAAGTCACAACAACACAAAAAGTTATTGTGCTCTTTTACCAGTTTTAATTTGTTCTTAGCAATATTGATCAAATTAGAAAGTTCCCTCTATGGAAGTGGTCGTGATCAGATGCTTTACTTTCATCAGTTTCTTCAGGAAGAAAAACGTGTATCTCACAAATGCTTCTTCTCGATTAAATGTAGGTTTATTTAATATTTAAAAGAACTCGGTGCACAATAAGGTGTTAAAAAACTAAATGACTGGAACTCCTTGTACGGCAGGTAATATACTAGATAATGCGAGTGTGATTTGCTGTGAAATTTTAAATTATTAGTGATTGTAAGCCTTTTTTTCCATAAACAGAGACAACTAGTAATTTCAAATTCGCGACCTCCGAAGCAATTTTATGCGACTCTTGAATACATTTCGATTATGTACTTGTCGTCGCAAATGTAGTACTTACAATTCTAGAGACATGAAGTTCTACAGTGTATTTATGCCACGACCGCTATAGAAAAAAAAAAAAAAAAAAGACAAAGCGAATTGTTCGAGGCTTCGTTTTTGTCACACTATGCTTGTGCACCAGATTAAATTACTAGGGTAAACTGGAAGAATTTCTCAGCTTGATATAGTTAAAAATCTTAGTTTGCCAGCTGACAGTTGGCAGTGCTTCAGAATTCCCAAATTTTTGGTTTTTCAATCAAGGTTGAAAGTAAGCTATTTAGAAGTTATTCAGCATACTGGAATTCCCTGAAATAAATATCGGTCTAAAATTTAATATTTAGCTATAAATACATTTAAATTACGAAATATAGCCAACAGAAATTTCTTGCATTTCCCTTGGCTGTTGCTATCCATAAATAATTAGAGAAGGCAAAGGTGCAGCTAACCCGACGAAATTGCAAAATGTCAGTTCGCGTTTGCTTTGCGGTGATTGGTCGGTATTTGTATTAGGCTGTTACAAAATTCGTCAGTTACATCAGAAAGTTCGGCGTGATCTTCACTTGTAGTTTGTGTTTGCTAGTAAGACGAAACAACGTGGAAGAATTCCTTTTAAAATTTAGGGGAGCATATTCTCTTAAGTACTATTTTCCAAATGTATAGTAAGTAAATGTATAGTAAGTAAATGAAACTTAAACTTTATGTTTCATTTCTTACAATGTTTACGTAACTTGGTGTAAAACTTCTTTACTTGCATCTAGAAACACGATTTCTAGCATAATATTGCTTGACGTAGCTTCCAACTCTCCCAGTTTATGATATTAACTTGCTGAAATGTTTCATAATAACTGGCTTATTTGATTCAATTTTTAAAGCAGAAAATTTTAGTCTATGATTAAGTTTTCAACAAATATTTTCTAGTGCAATCGTTTTTAAACAGCATGTGTATTTATTCTGTAGTCATTTTTATCGTGTATTAGCAAGTACTTTTATTCTATAGTCATCAAATTAAAAAATTTAATTGTTAGTTATATTTACTTTTCGTCACAAAACTAGCAACTTTTCGTCACTAGCAATAATTTAGCACATTGTTAAGCTTGATTTGCTGTGATATACATCTTTCAAGGGATATAATTGTAAATTATATGGTCTGAAAGATTATAAGCTTTATATGCTTATTTTATTATAACTTGATTAAAATTAAAATTGGCTTAAAGTTGGTGATAAATAAATATTAGAAAGAATTAAATAAAATAATAAAGGTAATAAATAATAAAAGAATAAGAATAAAGAATAAAGAAAATAAAGGTAAATAAACTAAAGATTGGTATTTCTCAAAATGCTTAGGAATTAATCACATGAATATTGCATGGAAATGAAAACTTCTGGTAAATAATATTTAGAATTTTCTATTTAATGTTTCTCAAAAATATTATTTCGCTTCTTAATATTTATAATAACATAACACACCTCTTAATGAAAATCAGTAGTATAATAATTTAGCACATTGTTAAGAAGGAACGGGAATTATTTTCAGATAGCAAGAGCAGACAGTAAAAGAATATGTATAAAAGGAATGGGTAACTTGATACAACAGACGGAAAGTAAAGAAAGGACCCAGGGGAGAAGCGAGAATAAAGTTAGAATGATAATGAAGGAGGTGAAAAGGATTTCAGTCTAAACTCGCAAAGTTGATATTCGGAAGTAAAAAACAGTAAATCGCGCAAGGGATTTAACAATTCTTACGAATGAAAAGTCATAGAAGTTTGAAAGAACATGGAATGAGAAAAAAAAAATTTCTCTATAAAGAACTTTAAAGTAAAGACCATTGATTAAATCAGTTTAAAATATTATAAAACTTTGAACATTATACCTAAAATAGAAAATAATCTCGAATTAATAAAAAAGTACAGAGAGAGAAAAAGAAAATATTCAAGGATGGCCTTTGATGTAGCTAATTTTTCTGTATACTGCAGGATGTGATATTTCCATATATGAAAATGCATAATGAATGAAATTTATATACTGAAGATTTGCCATTGCAATTTTCTATTAATGTAATATATTAATTAAGCAAAAAATGGATACTGAAATTTTCTAAATTATCATAGTCGCAATTTATTAATACTTGGGAAGAAGTTTATAAGGTATCTTCTCTCCTTTCTGTATGTCTTCGTGGTGTAGTGGTAGCACACTTGGCGCATATTCGAGAGTTCCAGGTTCGAGTCCCGAGGAGGGTATTGCTCATTTCTTTAGTTTCCTGACATCGAAACAAAATCTTACTGTTTCTACAGTGGCGCCCAATCTAAAATGTTAATGGATGATAACTCTTCACCTCCAGGGTTTGGCGACTGGATCCCCTAATTCCCTGTCGCCCTTTCAAAGAGAAACTATATAAGTTATTTTCTCCCTCCTTTCTTCCGTGGGTAACGGTAGCACACTCGGCGCTTATTCGAGAGATCCAGGTTCGAGTCCCGGCGAGGGCATAGCTCATATTTCATGTTTCCTACTTAAAACAATCCTAATGTCTTTGCAGGTTATTTAATCTTCGCATTTGAAGTATTCATCTAGAACAGTATTAACAGCAAAATAATTTGGTATGGAATGCACATCATCAGTACTCATTAAATCGAAATTCTGCAATTATTTACCCCCCCCCCGTTTTCATACATATGCATTTTAATTTATCTTACACTATGCTAGAAAAGTTGCATATTCTGTGAGATGAAGAATACAAGAGAATTATTATGCAGAATTCATAATTCGATATTTCCTAAACCGAGATTCCTATACCATACCAATAATTAATTAATTAATTTTACAACTCACTCCTGCGAATTAACGCAACTGTGGGAAACCTGTTTTTCTCCCCCTCTGCCGGGGGAAGACTTCCTCCGTATCAGGCGGGAGGAAGAGGTTTGAGCGGACCGGTCGTTATTGGCCCGTAAATGGTTTTGAATCCACGTGAACACTTGGTTTAGCCCCTACGTATCAGGCGGGAGGGTGCTGCAACCCGTTTGTGCTTAGTTGGATTGGCCCTTATTGGCACTAGTCTTTGTGGGTGCCGTCATGTAGTAATATGCCTTGCGGCTGAACATCGTATCTTGGAGGGCCTTGCGGCAAAATCTCCATAGCTCACCACCATAGTGCGTCTCAATGACTGGAAGATTTGTCGGGAGTATTGATCTCACCAACAAATAGTTTTATTTGAGGATCGCAATCAAGATCCTCTTAATTTTACTTTTATCTTTATTATTACTATTATCAAAATACAACGATTAGAAATACAGAGTTGAGGAAATATATACAGTGCTAATGAGATTACATGAGTCGAAGATGAAACATCAGTTGAGGGTATCATGCTGCCATGATCTCCTTTACAAACGTTGTATTGTTGTCGACTATAAATTTTATAAGCTTGCGGATCCCTTTTAGGCCTGCTGGGTATTTTGCCAGATGGGCTAAGTCCAGCGAAGAGAAGGAACTTAGAAATATTTCTTTCCTTAGTCTCTCTAGCTTCGGGCATTTCGTTATGTAATGAGATGCATTTGCATGTACTGCACTCGTGCCGCATGCGCATTTGACTTGCTTTTTGAAGAACCTGCGCATGTAGCTCGGGAACTTGCCGTGGTTCGTTAAGGCTTGGACTTCATGGAAGTCCGTTCTTATTCTTTTGAGGAAGGCTGTAGGGAATAACCCGCATGTCCATCTACCCGTTGTTTCGGAGTCCCATCTTTCCTGCCACTGCTTTAGGAGTTCTTGTTTTAATCTTTGCTTTGCTGCTAATTCCGACAAGGGGACCGCTATGTCTATTATCTGTCTTTCGGTAGCCTTTTTAGCTTCCTCGTCTGCCCTTTCGTTTCCTTTTGTCCCTTCATGGGCCTTTACCCAATTGAGGGCTATATTGTGTGTTTCTTGGAGAGTACAAATAATCTCCTTAAACGCTCTTATGCTTGTTATTGTAATCTTTATTTTATTGAGGCTTTGAAGGGAGCTCTGGCTATTCGTGAAGATTTTAATTGGGATATTTATGCCTGCATTGTGGCTTAGCCACTTACACACTTCTTTCAGAGTCACAACTTCCGCTTGGAAGACTGTTGCTTCCTTGTTTAATCTTATTTACTTGCTAAGGATTTCCTAGGAGTTGTCAAAGATGACAAAGGCTGCTCCTACTCTATTGTCCTTTTTGGACCATCCGTAAACGCTTCTAGTCCTTTATCCTCGGGGGGGGGGTCTTTGTGCCATCTAACTTTATGTGTTAATGCTGGGTGTTCCCTTATTGTCGGTAGTCTTTCTTCTACTTCCCCCTGTGCCCAAATTATTTCGTCTCCTATTTGGATATTTTCTTTGTAGTGGTGTAGGCGGTATATGCCTCCTTCCATTTTCGCTTTTGGGTCTAATGGAAGGATTCCTGCTAATATTTGTAAGGTCGACGTGGGTGCCGTTGAAAAGGCCTTTGTAATGCACAGGAGTGCTATTCTTTGTATTTGACTGAGCTTTTGTTTCTGTCTCTCTGTTCCTGTGTACCATATGGGACATCCATATAGTATCATTCTTTCTACCGCTTGTAGGTAGAGGATCTTTAACAATTTTCCCTTCAGGTTCCATCTATATGTGAACATTCTATTTAAACTGTTACTTAGACTCAAAGTCTTTTCTCTTATTTCTCCCAAATGAGGTATCCAGGTTAATTTCTGATCTAATGTGAACCCCAAGTATTTTAGAGTCTCACATCTGGGAATTGAAATATTGTTCCATTTAATTCTTGGGGGCGATCGGTGGAGCTTATTCCCTTTTGGGAAAAGCATTAATTTAGTTTTCTCGATGCTAAATTTTAAATTGTGATTATCACTCCATTTTTGTATTATATCTAGTGCTTTATGGGCTTTGTCTTCCAGTCTTACTCTATTTCCTCCTGCTATGACTATAATGAAGTCATCCGCGTAGGCTTGTATTTCCACCCCTTCATCAAATTGTAATTTTAAAGCTGAGTCTGCTAATACATTCCAAAGAATGGGACCTAGGTTAGAGTCTTGGGGTGCTCCTTTTTCGTATTTATGGGAAATGTTTACTCCATCCCTTCGATATTCTATGGTTCTATTTTGAAGGTAACTCTTTATGATGTTAAACAGGTTTCTTGGACATTCTAGGTCTAACAGTTTTTGTAAGACGCCCGGCCACCATAAGTTGTTAAATGCCGAGGCGACATCTAATGAGATGACGCACGTGTGCATATCTCTTCTTTTATTTTCGTTAATGATTTTAACTAGCCTGTCCATGGCATCTATTGTACTCCTGTCTGGAAGGAAGCCAAATTGCTTTTCATTCAGCTTCTGATGTGCTACCAAATGGTGTGTTAATCTCTTTGCTAAAAGCTTGTCCAATACCTTTCCCCATGCCGACAATAGGCATATGGGGCGGTATGCACTTGGACTTGTGGGGTCTTTTCTCTCTTTCTTAAAGAGGACTAGGTCACCTGTCTTCCATTCTTCTGGGAAGTAACCTTTTATTAGACATGCGTTTAATAACTTTGTAAATTTTGTGCTGTCCACCAAGAATAGCTCTTCTACTATCTCTATTGAAAAGCAGTCCTTTCCTGGGGCTTTCCCTTTGTTTGTGGTCTTTATGATTATTGCGATTTCTTCTTCTGTAAACAGAAGATCATCCTCTGTGTGGAGCGTGCCCTGTGCTCTCTGACGCACCCATTCTTGGAATGGTGTGTCGTCATCTCTATTGTCTTGTGGGAAGTGATAGCTTATTATAGCTTTTATTGTATCTTCTATATTTGTTGTCCTTTACTTTGCATAATTTTAGGGGGTTATATGCCTTACCTTTGGCTATGCTGAAGTAGGTCCCAAAGGGGGATGAAATCTTCAAATTTTCCCAGTAATTATCCCAAGATTTTACTTTCTCTATGAATATTTGTTTCTTATAATGTGCCGCTACCCTTTTATAGTCCTGTCTCTTATTTTTCCTGTCCTGACCTCTGGATCTTTGAAATATTATCCTGAAGCGTCTGACTTTACGTCGTAGCTCCGTGAGGTGTGGTGACCACCAGGTCTTTGTTCTTTCTCTGGTTTTGCGTTGGGTATTTGGGGTATTACTAGCGGGGCAGTTAAGATTATTTTGATAGGCATCTTTCAGTTTTAAAGATATTATTTGAATTTGAGAATTTAATTCCTCTTCTTCATCTGTCACTTTAATGTCCTCTGATATTTGTATGATCTCCCTTTTAAGAAACAGCCAATTTGTGGCTTTTAGTTTCATTCGCCTTGTGGGCCCTGTGTTTGGGAACTGATTTTGAATTTGAAAATTTATTGCTTGGTCGCTCAGTGTTTCCCTGACGTCAACCTCCAAATTTTCTATATGTAATTGGCTCTTCTGAATTAGGAATGTAACATCTATCCACGAGTTGCCTCTCGCCCCTGAGAAAGTGGGAGAGCTGTCTGCTTGACTGATGACTGTCGAGCCTGTCACGGGTATCCCTAATCTTTGGCCTCTTGGGTCTGTTTGATTGAGACCCCATAGTGTGTTCTTCGCATTAAAGTCACCGCATATCACTATCGATATGTTAGTGACATTTATCCTGTCCTCTAATTCTGTTAATATTGGGTCTAAATCATTGTGCGAGGGGGCAATAGACTGATATTATGAGAAATGGAATTTCCCCGTCTATTTTAACCGCCACTATTTCTTCTGATGAATAAACTTCTAAGGCTGGAACTTTTGGATTTGTTATGATTATCGCACTTTTTGCTCCCTTTTCTTTATAATACAGTCAAAATTTTTGTGGGAAACCGCATAATTTATCCTTTATGAGGAATGGCTCTTGTATGCTAGCTCTAAATACTTCCTCTTTTTCTTCTAAGTCCGTTCTTAACTGTAAGCTTGCACCCCTCGAGTGCTGTAGATTAATTTGCGTTATTAGGAACTTATCCATAGTTTATTTTTCTTCTAATTATCTCTAATTCTCTTTGTTTACTAGGACATTCATTATCTCTACTGTTATGTTTATAATCTAATTTAAGACCGTAGTCTTGGTTTGCTTTCTTACAATTTTTACATCTATCCTTTTTGGAGGGGCACTCGTTTTTAATGTGCCCTGTTTTTCCGCATTTATGACAACATTGGTGTTCTTTACAAGACTTTTTCGAGTGCCCGAATCCCAAACAATTTTGGCATTGCGTCACTTGTATATATTCCCTGACGTTTTTCCTTGTCCAGAAAAGATTTAACTTTTTGGTTTTAATGATCATTTTAAACGCTGTGGGGTTTACTGAGCACACCCAGTGCTTTCCATATGTACCATTCATATTAAATTTGACTTCTAATTCCTTTAAGTCTATATCTATATTTTGCGTTACTAAAGTCTCTTTTAGGGTCGCTGCCTCTATTCCTTCCTTAACATTATATATAATTATTCTGGGGTTAAAGACTATTGGTATGTGGGGTTCTACTAAGTCCTAGAGTTTTTCATTTTCTTTTATTGCCTCTTCTAATATTTTAATGTCGTCTTCTTTAACTGTTTCGATTAAAACACCAACTTTACGAACATTTTTTACACTTTTAACACATATCTTTAAATTATTTGGGTTAATATTTTTCACTAGTTGCTCCTTTACGTCTTGGAAGGTCGCACCCTCGTCTTTGGGGAACACTAAAAGTTTATGTTCTTTTCTTTTAATTGATCGCGATCTGGATCTTTGTCTTTGAACTTTAGTTTTAACTTTATGAGCATAAGTCTCTTTTTGCGTTTAAGTCTCTAACACACCTTAAATATAGTCCTCAATATTCTGCGTATTTTCTACAAGTCCTTCAATATACGCCAGCTCACTATGGGAACCTGTATGAACTGAAGTTTGACACTCAGACGAACGTCTTTCACTTATCCATGTATCAGCCTTTCTGAAAGTGATGCTTTTCTGAAATGTGGTGCTCTTCTGAAAGTGAATAACTTATCCTTTTCTTCGTATTTAATCTCATTAAAATACGCCACGGAAGCTACTCCTGCTCTATTAATCGCTGAGTCATCAATTAAGATTTCTAATCCACGTTCCTGTAGATTGTCTTTATTTTATTTAAATATTTCAACTTTGATGACAGCAATATTTTTTTTCTTTTATACCAACTTCTGCATTGTTTATTCTTAGGTTTTCATATATTATATCTTTTTCCGTATGTTGTGCATAATAAGTCTGAGTGCCCATTAAATCATTGGGAATAACTTTAACCAAACCTTGAAAGCTCGTGGTTATCATTGTCCAGTGACTGACAGCAAGCCCACGCTTAATTAGTAAATGTTTAATTCTTATCTTCTCTTTTCCGCTCCACTGTATAAAATAATTCTATCTGTGCCTCTTTTGTATAGCTCCTTGAGTACATTTTTATTTTTATCACTGACTTTATTAATCATCCAATTTAATACATTCACTATTTCATAGATGTTTCTTTTAATATTTGTCCAATGTGGAATCCAACTAAAGTTTACGTCCAGTGTTGATTACATTGAACTTAAATAACAATGTACAAATCTACTCACACTATTACAACTTATCCATGGCATTGTAGTTAAGCTCACTGCAGTCATTGGACCGTTTTAGGATATGTAATCACTGATATTTTATCTTCACTGATTTCCAACTTATTTCCTTTACTCTATTTAGAAACAAATCTCCAATATCTTTCGTTTACTATGGTACAGTTCTTAAATTTTAGTTTTTTACTTTGACATTCGTTTTGATATGCTCTTTTTGACTGTATCTGTACTGTATCTGAAAACAGAATCATTTTCACACCGTTTTCGTAGTACTTTTTTATACAGGCAAATTCGTGCCACCAGAAACATCTTGTAATTCTCTTGTACTCATTTATGTTATGTATAGTCCATCTTATATACTTATTTTCCTTTTATTAATCTTTTGAATGCAGACACGGGGCCAGTGAACGACCATTTTAGATTTTGTATTAAATCTTGAATTTATCGAAACTGATTTTAAATTTTCATTTTTAGATTTTATCAATTATCTAAGTTACTTAATGACGTCATTAATTATTGAAGAATCAGCGAGTCTCAAGGACTGCCAAATCTTCTTTTTTAGTTACTTTCACCAGAATTCCACATTTTTTGTTTTTGCACCCTTTGGATACCGATTTTTAATTAATTAGGCAAGGTATTTTTAACTTACTTCTCTTTCATTTGTCCCGAAGTACGATTTTTATCTTAAGAATAAACCAAAGTAACATATTCTGGTTCTGAATTTTCTGCTTTGTTTTTTACTTTAATGTATAGCTCATGTTTTGCGCATAATTTGCGCACAAGTGTGTTTTTGCTGTTTTTTGCTTTCATATATAAATGTGTGTATAATCTTTCTTTCTTTCAATCTGCCTCTCAGTTCTCTATTTTCTATTAGCATATTCCTTATGATTTTTTGCAATTTTTGAAAAATATCTCTTATTTCCAAGTCCTTTATCTACTTTATCTGCGTGATTCTCTTAAACATCCACCAATTCTTCTTCATGATTGTAGAAAACCGCTAGTATGTTATAAGTAATATAAGTTTCTCTCAATTCTGTATCTAGTGATTCATTTATTTGAGTAGTTTTCCCTCTCTCCTTTATTTTTAACTATTTTTTTCTTTACTTTCATTTATTTTTTAATTATTTCCGTTTTCTCTTTTTTTTTCTGTTTACCTTCTCTTCATCTGCCATCCCACCAGTACCTGGGTTCACACAGAGAATGTCGAATCATTTCTAGTGTAATTGACGGGCTAATGGTGAGCTCCTCAACCCCGACAAGGTACCTCACACCTGGAGAAGATTTATACCAAACTTTCAAAACTCTCACAGAGATAGCACTCTTTTGGAAAAGGATATTTCTTCAGCAGTCATCGGTATGGCAGTCAGTATCACTAACAGTTATACTAACTATACGGCACCCGCTGAGACGGTAAGATGGAAATTTTCACAAATGCGGAGTTAGTAGATATGCATCTAGTAAATTGATCTGCTAATTGTTGCTTTCATGATTATGTGAAACGGGTTCTTTAGAGAGACACACCTTGAGCCGTGGATAAATGACGCAAATCTCTGAAATTAAAAAGATGATAGTTTGACGTAGAAAATACAATCTGTGTGTTAGTTTAAGAGCAGTCCGTACTCGCTTTGGAAAGCTCCCATGCTATTCGCACATGAGCAGCAAAAAAAAAAAAAAAAAAAAAAAAAAAAAAAAAAAAAAAAAAGAGATTTGCTACAAATGTTAGGCTCACCATTGTGGAGGACTATTTAGTAGGATCATATTTCTAGGCTGTATATGGACGGCATTATGAGATATTTTTTGAATGAAGTTTTGCAGGAACTGGTGAATGACTAATCATTTAGCAATCATCACGCCATGATATGTTGTTTCAAATTGTAGTACCGTAGCTCATTTTAAACATGATATTCAGGAGCATTTAAATGCAACGTTTGGACAAAAATGGTCTTTAAGGCATGGTGTCGCCATTGATTGGCTTAGACGATCAAGGTATCTCTCCTCCTTGGAGTTCGTTTTAGATTCACATGAAAGTTCTAGTGTACGATACCACTTTGGACGGAAAGGAGTATCTTCTAGCACGCATTTGCGTAGCTGCATGTGACCATCACAATTCTTCAAACTAGCCGTGATTCCGTACTGTGCCAATGTCAGCGTAGTGTTGCAGCTAATGCTCGAAATTTCGATATCAGTTGTTACATTTTGATGAATAACGCGATGCTTCTTCATTTCTAGTGTTCTCGTCACAATTGAACAGGGATATAGCATTTCTGGCTTGAACCTGGTATCTAATTTCGAATATCTTATCCCCCTGATAAGTTCATATCCACAGTAGCAAATCCCCCTATATGTTAAGAGCTCAAATATGTGTTAGATAGTTATTGAGCTGTAATTTATATGTGCATATAAATATATGTGCAAAATAAAAAAAAAAAATATGAAACTGAGTGTTACTAACTTTGATTTGGTTACGTCCGCTTTCTGGAATCTAAACTGTCTCACTGGAGAAACTAACCTTATTTATACCCATCCATCTATTATGCATCCTATTTGTATGCAGAAACCATCTCTAAAGATATCTACCATGACTACAACATAATTAGTTCATTAACAAAATAAACTATCACACATATACACACACATTCGGCTGCAATGCATATATATTGCAGGTGAATTATATATATATATATATATATATATATATATATATACGTAATGATATTTTTAAATCAATTGATTAAATTAAATTCTATTAATATTGCTTAATAATGTGTTGGCGGTTCTCTACCTAAATTGCATCTCTGTTCCTAAATTTTGGCGAAATCCTTTCTTTAGTATAAAATATATTAACCTGTTGGCGCCCGCCAAATCGCCAAACTCATAAATCTGTCATATTACATAAAGTACTTAAGAACACTCCTGATGAGAAGATAGCGTCACCTCGTGATTTCAATTAATATCGCTGATTGGAGGAGCCTCGTGACGTACACATATGTATAAGTAGGGCTTCTGCTCAAGGTACGAGGAGAATGCTTGTGAGATGGATGCTAAAATAAACCTACCACTTTATATTCCAAAATTTGTCTCATTCCTGTTGCCCCGGCTGCACAAAACAAATAATGTATGAGAAATTACATTTCATATATATATATATATATATGTCATAATAAAAGCAAAGGAAAAGACGGAGCAGTGTCGATGCTTGATCCATATTGAAGATAAATTTTGATTGCGTAGTATTTAAAGAACTTGGCAGTCGGGCAGTTTTAATTCCATTTTTATTTCCAATTGATATTTGTGGCTACAATCACTTGGCACTCTAGTCGTGCCTTTCCACAGAAGATTTACATTTTTGATATTGTAGGGATAGAAAGCAAGCCAGCGAAATTACATTTTAGCACGGTAGAGAGCAAAAGCTGAAGTGCGTAGTTATGAAAGATGGAAGCACGCGAAGAGAAAAATTTTGGTTTACAATTCGGTAATTGGTTGTCAAGAGGCATCTGGTATTAACGGTTACGTAAGATCGCATGATTAATTTGAATGACGCAATGCAATTAAGTTATTACGATTTTAGAATAGAGAGGAAGAATTAATGTTTATAGTTATATTATAATTCTGAGTTATACATTTTTATCTTACATATTAAACGGATTACCATTTTAATTATCAAAATTTAAGTTTACTTCTAAAATTTAGTGTGAAATTTGAGTCTATTTAAGAGAAAAGTTTTGGTTTACAATTCGGTAATTAGTTGTCAAGAGGCATCTGGTATTAACGATCACATAAGATCGCATGATTAATTTGAATGACGCAATGCAGATAAGTTATTACGATTTTAGAATAGAGAGGAAGAATTAATGTTTATAGTTATATTATAATTCTGATTCATACATTTTTATCTTATATATTTATATATATATATAATTTAAAAATATGTAAATGTATAATCTTAGAATAAACTTCTGATTAAGTAAGATAGAAGGTTTTTGTTATATTATACGGACAATTTCTCTGAAAGCATTTAACATTTATTTAAATTTCAGTCTGGCAATTCACTTGAGTTTTCGTGTCTAATTATCCAATATGATTGCGTGTTATCTCTGTATATTGTTATTATAGTGTTAAAATATTTGTTTAAATTTTTTTCATTCCTGATTTCTATAAAGTAGATTTCTTACGTATATTCAAGTCTGGCAATACACTTGAGTTTTCTCGGCTAATTAGCTAATATGATTGCTGTATAATGCTTTTACAGAGTAAAAATATTTGTCTGAAAGTTTTACATTTCTGACTTTTATTAGTTTATTCGAATAATAATTTGCCTCTACACATCAAATGTTAAAATAACTGTTAGATGTAAATTCTTCCTGTATTTAAAATGAAAATATAAAAAAAGAGGAAATTAAATCCTTCTCCAAAGAATTTGAAATAGTATTCGTCACATCTATGAATCTTTGCTGAAATTTTTAAATAGTTTTATCAAATGATATTTCGAATAGCTATATAAATATTATTTAGAACCTTATGATACATTATAGGATTTCATTCTTTAATTACCTGGACATGTACCCTACTGTAGACTTATCGCCCCATCTATGGAAATAACAACTAAGTCAAAGAATATTTAAACAACCTATTTATTTATAACTTTAAATTTAACAGACATATTCCTTAGAATTTAAATCTCCGCAGCTTTCAATTTAACTGAGTTCGCTATTTTACCCATTTTATTTCCTAATATCTAAAATAATTTGAAATATACAAGATTTTACTGAAAAATATTAACCATGCTGTTTTCTGTTAAAAACTTGAATTTGCTTTACAAATATAACATTTTTCATACTAAGGATTAAAATATGATATAAGTAACATTTTCTATCATAACAGAATCCGATATCAGAGAAAGAAATTTTCTCTGTTTTCCTCCTTCATTTTTCAGTTCTTAATAATTATTATTCATACACTGAATCTAAAGATAAAGAATTATACTTCTAACTGATATTAAACTTCACTGATAAATAAGCATAGTTTGTCACTTCTGAAACAATCCCTAAAGATGAAATTGTTTCAAACAAATGTTAAATCTGCTATATAAGATACTTGTTTCCCATACTTGTATGGTACACCAAAGATGAAATTTTCTTTACCCGACATAGTGGCATCGCACATTACGTAACTGCTCTATTACTAAGCAGTCCTGTTCGGCACAGTTAATCCTAATTACAGGGCTACTTTACGTTAATATAACGAAAATCATGCTAAAAAAATTCTAGTTTCACAAGCAACTGAAAAGTAGAGATATGGTTTAACATATCTTTCATGATTCCGGGAAACATTGCAGGTTAAAGACACCGTTTGCTAGACGTCTTGCCGGTAAAGAATTGTATAGTAGAAGAGAGTATTATGTGAACCTTTGAAGTCAGATATATTATTTTATCTAAATTATCAGAGCAGAAATTTCCTGCTTTCATCATCTACCAGATCTTGTAAGCCCAATAAATTGCTACCACAAATATAACTAGATGACTATAAATAAATGATTAGTATGTATGATGACGATAAATAAATGATGGCATAAATATATAAATGTCGTCATGCCTGTTATACACAATTTTTTATCATTTGGTGTAGTAGTTCAGAAAATTCAGTTCGTCATCCTCTAGTTTCTATCACCACAATTATCTCTCTATATATAGTATCATTATCATTATCATTATCATTATATGGGCACAGCCCCAGATACTTCTAGCCGGCACAAGTCGGCCGTATGATCCAAAAATGGGACAATGATCAAAATATATAGTATAGATATTACTATTATTCTAAATTTAAAGTGCTGTTTGGTATGATGTGACAGAACTTTTCTGACTTATTTAAATCAGACCGATATGAAATTTAAACAGATTTGGTGAAACTACACTACAACCAGAATCTTCTATCGGAAATCTTTATGTATATCAGTTATTTCATAGCTGATGAAACATTTCAGTTATACTTAATCGCTTTTCAGTTTAATTGCCATTTTATCAAACATTATTGGCATTCTTACATAATAAATTACCGCTGAGTTCTTTAAAATTCATTTTTCGAAAGCATGATTTTTCGATTTACAATACAGAAAAAAACATTAATTAGAAAGCTAGGGCTTATTTAATTGTACTCCAAAGAATGTTCATTTTTTACGAATTATAGTCGATGCGCATCGATCCTTTGTTTACATATGCTGTTTAAAAAATAAAGATTATGACTGTACTTTTTTGTAACTTCTTGCTAGATCCATCGATCCAAATTTTTTTAAATTTCGCTTTGAAAGGATTTCTTTTTTTTTTTTCAAAACTGTCAGACATATAAATTTGAAATGTGAAAAGTAACTTTTAATATATTTTTGTTGGCAACTTAAGTATTTACAGTTAAGAAGCGAAATGTAAAATATTGTAAATAAATGGACACAAAAGTTCTTTAAATGGTTTTCAAAAATGAATCCTCATAAACGTGTCACATTTAAATACTTGCCAAATAGAAATACGTGTCGCCTACAAAGATGAGCAGGAAAAGAGAGAAATGATGTAAATAAAACTAATTGCTTAAGTTGTTTTTGCCTCTGAATGTAAAATTGATCAGTTTGCTTTAAAACTGGTAGAAGTCTCTGATAAATTCTGATTGAATCTGACAAATTCTTCAAATCTGTAATGTTTTCCAAAAAAGTAACCTGCTTTATGGACCCATATATATCACAATTATGTTATGTGTCTTTGTTGTTTGTTATTATATCTTTATCGGTAAAGTATAAAAATTACGCTACGCTTCTTTCGATTTCTTTTAAATTCATTTTTTTTTATATGCCGTCGTCCGTGCATTGTATATGGAGCTTTATAACCATTCAAAGTTAAGTTTGGAGGAGACATTTTTCTAATTCTTTCAGAAGTTCTGTGGTGTGATTCTTCCTCACTTTGTTTGAAGGAAGAAAAATGCTATTCCTACTAGATACAGAGAATTGTGTATGATTTTACGCCAAAGTAAGTACACGTGCAGTCAATTCTTTTATTGATAGTTTTAGATTTTCCAAGAATGTGAAAAGAAAGAAGTATGCTGGCATTTCGTAAACACGCGTAGGTTCTTTGATTTCTGCAGACACATAATTTATTATTCAACTACTACTTTTACTAAACCAATAAAATTTAGAATACTTTCAAAGGAATTTATTTGCTCTACTCCGAAAAAGTGTTCAAAGAGATTTCAACTTAAATGTTAAGCTCTTTCTACATGAGTTCCTCTCTTAAGTATTGGAAAGCCTTTTGATTACAAAGTGAATCTGAATAGTGCCCCAGTTTAGTGCTTTAAAAAATAGTCTTTTTCTCTTTCCGAAGCTCATATAAGGCAGCTTTCTTTAAAACTGCAGAAATGTTTCAAAACAAGTAGCTTTCGCGTATCTCGCTGAAATAAATAAATTATCATAAGAAATTAAAAATATCCGATAGGTTATTATGCTAACTTAAATAACGTTTTAGATTAGCTTAAATAAATAAACAATAACGTTTAAACAATAACGTTTTAAATTAACGTAAATAAATTTTAATTTTTACTTTTGAAAGCTAATTAAATATTCCCCCTAATAAAGCTTAATATATTAGAAGTATGATTAGATATATCTCTGTGCACGTATGTGCGTAGCATTTAGATTTTTTTGTTTTAATTAGAATTTTATAGTCTTTCACTTTTAACAGACTTACAGACAAAGTTTTTTCTTCCCTTTGCAGGATTTTTGATTACAGAGTTGCAGCACCCTTTGATTACAGAGTTTCATTGGACCAAGCGGGAACGACTTAATAAACTATTTCGGAATCATGTATGGCTAACTTGAAATTAGGAATAAAAGCAAACTTAGATAAGCATATATTTCATATGAAATTGTGTCGATTTTCCAGTGCTATCAGTTTTAGACCTTCAAATGTGAAGCAAAAAGAATATTTTCAAAAATGGTAGAAATTAATAACCATATTTACATGAAACTCATTGAACAAAGCAATGCGAAAACGAACTGCGGCCATCTGTTAAGGAAAACTGATAATAAAAAGTGAAAACCACTAAGCTATTAAAAATTTTAAAGCTTAGAAGGACTTGAATAAGAGTGTTTAATTGATTAACTGTAATGACGTGTGATAGTTTTCTCTCTCACACGTCAAGTGTGAGAATTCTAAGTGAATTCTCTCTCATTCAGCATGTTTTCTTTCCACTACTTCAGTTAATTAATGATCGTGCGATACATTTTAAGCTTAGTTTACTTGGGAATGTAAGTGCTTCTTAACTGAAACGATCATTGGAAGCTTCAGAATTTGAAACATTGATCCATGTATGTAAATTCTTCATAGCTTTCAATACACAAATATTAAGATAACTCAGATAGGCTCAGATAGGTATATAAACACTAATAAATGTTCTGCCATTAGATAAAAGTTAATGCGTTATTTATTTTTCAATGCTTTATTGCTGTTAGTAAATTCATTTCAGACAAATTACTTTGAATAATTTTTAAAAATCCAAAATTTGCTAAAACAAATCAACACTAATGTTAAGTTGTTCTTCAAAATGCTATCTATAATTAATACATGATCTAGGAAGTTTGAAAGTATTTTTTATTTCTGTAAAAGAATTAATATTTCTTTATCTTCCTGAGATGAATAAAAATATCGCTTAAAATGAATAAAGCGCATAGCATAATTTAATTGCCTATAGTTGCAATTTATAAAATCTGATTTCGATTCGAGATTCCATGAGAAAAACTAATTTTAATATAAAATTCCAAATAATTTCGTGTTAAAGGCAAAGTACTTTCAGTTCATATATTCTCGAATACTTTGCTTTGATTCTTTCCTTAATCATAAAACAGAGTTTGAAAAAAAGAAATTCATGATAAAAGGAAAAATAAAATATGAAGATATAAAATGCAAAGTTAAAAATTAAATTTTTGAACAAATAATAATATACTGAAAAATTAAGCATATAAATCAATAAAATATTTTCACTTAGTCTTATATAATTACTATTTTATGATAGGCTATTAAAATAAGATTTCTTAAATGCATATTGTAATATAGTATACAGTATAGCAAGCATCAACTTGCTTTACTATAGTAATATACTTGTACTATAGCAAGCATCATCTCAAATCTTCTGATTAATCCAAAAATAAAAAATAATCAGCAGGATTTGGACTCTATTTTCAGTTTTGTCTGCTTTTCATATGGATAGGTAGAGATAGAAGTGGATGAGATACCAGAATTTCACCATTAGTCGTACGTACACAGTCTCCCCGCACTAATCATGAATTTTCGAACCATTCTGAGTAAGAATACTCTTTCTGGTAACCCATAAGACTCCCACCCCTCTTTTTCTTATCATAGACCTCTCCACAGAACTTTCGGCTTGCCGTGTAATTTGAGTGTTCCCTTGCCGCACAGACAAGATACGCTTGCAGACATCTATGCTTTCTCCGGGATTCAAATCCGGTCCCATTTAGGCAGCCTTCAGCGTCACTCATTATTCTATTGGCTCAGTGTGATGAAATCTTTATCCATGTTCATCTAAAATGGCTTATAAAACATAGGGAAAATTTATTCATACTACCCAAATAGGCGCAACAGATTCCGTACAAAAGGAATGGCCCCTATTCATCAGTCTTAGTTATCTCTTCGAACAAAAAGGGATTTAATGTAATATACGAGGGTGCTGCAACCCTTCTGTTCGATAACAATCGGCCTCATGGTTAACACCGCACACCCAATACAGATTAAAACAAAAATAAAGTTAAAAACATCACATCAAAATTCCCAGTATTGTTCTGTTGCAATTTTATAAAGTTCATAAAATCCTTTGCAAATCTAAACTCTTTATTGCGGCAATAGAATTCCTTTGCGTTACCGCGTATTTCCCTAACACATCGCAATAATACGCAGTCTGACGAAATGTCGTGCATTGTCTTCAGTCCAACAAAAACTACAAAGACTATTACTTTGCAAACTAAATCTTTTCAGGTACACAAAGAAGTGCCCGTGTCCAGTAATTATTTGACTGTAGTCAAAATCACGCATCATTCTGATATTGTTAGGAACTTCAATGTTCAGCAAATAATCTTTCATTTTTTCCCGAAATGTTCCATTTCTCTTTCTAGCAATAATAATAGTAATCCTTATGATGTTTTATTATGAATAAAATATATATCAAAAGGTTGCAGAGAATATCAGAAGTTTTATTTCAAAGCATGAGATATGAAAAATGTGCAATGCCTTTTCCAGGACTCGAACTCCAGACCTTTCGATTGCTAACCGGACATGCTTTCCATTTTCACCTTGAGGGTACGCGGAAAGGAGAAATAAAATATTTTACATTCTCACACACACTTTAAGTGCAAATTGGGGATGCGGGGACCCAATTTTCAAATCTTGGTAGTGACGAATTATTTTCTACGTCGCTATAGTTTCGGCGCCATTGTAGAGTCATTTAAATTTGAGAACAGGAAACATGAAAAATGTGCAATGCTCTTTCAAAAATTCGAACTCCGGATGTGCTTTCCAATTACACCACGTAGGCACGCGGTTAGAAGGGAGGAAAACATTAAGAGGTAACACAGAAAGAACGAGGTTTCACTATTCAAAACTCTGTAAAACAATCTTAATCTCCTCATAATACTCACAGTTTTTATGTTTCGTATTTCTTGAACTGTTTCGAGAAATTTTCTGTTGGCTAGAAGCGTAAGTTCTGAAATCTGAATACATCGCTGGAAGGAGCCTTTTTTAATTTGCTGTACGCTTAACTTGTAATATGTCAAAAATGCACAGCGGAAAGATTTAAGCCTGAAAGAAAAGGCAAACTTTTCATGTTCTTGCTCATTTTGAACTAACCAACTAAATTTAAACTGAGAATTTTCCAAACAGCATTCTGCAGTTTATTTAAACAAGGAATTGTAATTAATAAAGAAATATTGGAAAAGAGACAAATATCTCAAAGAAACGCAGGAAAATGTAGAAAATCAAAAAGCGTTGAAACTCGGTTTTTTAAATCATTTCAAACTATAAAAATAAACAGTGTTTCTATTTCCAGAGCATATTACTCTAATTCGCTAAATGCTAGGAGAGAATTTTGTATCAACTGACACATGACTCAAGTTAGAGAAGCCACACGAAATTTATAATACAGACGAAACTGCACTCAGTAGCAGAGTATTACTAGAATGCACTTTAACATTTAAAATGAAACGGCAGATGATTTAAGAAGCTGAAGGAATGAGTTACGGTGTTATAAACGTTCAGTAGGGATCCGACAATTAAGAACACAGCACTGGCTATTGCAAAAGCAGAAGACCTGCTATTTGAAAGGAGTTAAGAAACCTCTTAATTGTTGGATCCATACTGAAAGTTAATGACACTTATAAGGTATTTCTCCCGCCTTCTTAGCATGCCTTCGTGGTATAATGGCCAGCACACTCGGCGCGTATTCGAGAGGTCCTTGGTTCGAGTCTCGGAGAGGGCATCGCTCATTTTCTACATTTCCTGCTTCAAAAAATTCTAATTACTCTAAAATGGCCTCCGAACTAAAAAAGATGGCTGATGATGATTCTCAACCACCAGGATTTGGCGATTTGGCACCAGGATTTGGCCTCCTAATCCCTAGTCGCCCTTTAAAAGAGGGCAGTACATAACGTATTTCTCCCGCCTTCTTAGCATGCTCAGCTTCTTAGCATGCTTAGTGGTCAGCACGCTCAGCAGTTATTCGAGTGGTCCGTGGTTCGAGTCCCGGAGAGGGTATTACTCATTTTTCATCTTTCTTGCTTTCAAAAAATACCCAATGTCTCTACAAGCTAATTACAAAGGGTTAAAAGTACTGTAGAAACTAACAGCGAAAGTATTGCAAAAAAACGCGATGATATGCCAACATCAGAAAAGACCTATAAGTTTGGAGAAAAAATCTTGAATTCAAAGGTGCTTAACAAAAAAGCTATTAATGCTTTTACGGAGTTGAGAATACATTTAAAAAATTGTTGTTGGATAATAAGAAACGAACTCAGAGATCATAGTTGTTTGCAAGAGATTAAATTTCATCAAAAATGCAAGTATAAAAATATTTTTACATAAAAAATAAAAAATGAATTTAAAAATTACTTAAAGAATTTAAATTTGGCATTAGTTTTTAATTATTATTTTAGTATTAATTGCTGAACTAGTTGCCAGTTATTATTTGATTTACAAAATTTAAAACTGTTATCAGAATTTGCAATTCATAAATCGCCGTCTATTAAACTCAGTTGCTTGGAAAAGATAAAATAATATTTAAAACGAAAGGAATTTTTATATGAGGCAGATACTGTATATTTACATGGTATGTCGTTATAAGGTCTTGAATGTTTTAATGGCTGCGGGCTTTATAAGAATAGATCTCTGCTTTTCTTCTCGCCTACATTATCTAAGTAATGCAGGCAGAGGTAAATATGGTGCATAATTGTAAGCCTAATTGCCTAATCCACTCAGTATGGTGCCTACGCACAGACGTCTGAAACTTGTGACCCGTGTACCTAAGATTTAAATGCACACTAAAGTAGGTAGGTTTGGTTGTTTCTTTTTTAAATTATAACAAAGTACTAAAGGACTATCTGCCTAACGGGAGGGAGGCTTTCGTGAAGGATTTTCTAAGGAAAATCGGCTGGCGTTCGCGTTACATATGGAGAAAACAATGAAAACAGCCAGCCCGTTCATCGGGATTCGAACCCCGTACCAAAGTAGGAATAACCATGAATTGAAATTCGATCAACCCTTTTGCTCATTGGGAAAGTTTTTTGATTGGCGAAATGTGAGTACTTCTTCCCTGCACCGATATTGCAGTAAAACATTTCTATACTCTTTCCAGGTTTCCAAGTATGATCTTTTATATCGAAAAAGCGCTACTGACTCATAGAAAGAGAATCATTGATTAAATTTACTAATTAGCAAAACATAAAATGGAATAATAATTTAATGAATAAAAAGTAATAATTTGGATTTCAAAGATTCAAGCTCAATAGGTGTATTTTCAGAATTAGTTTACCGTTTCATGGTGTTGCTTCTGTTCTCCCTAGTAATTTACTTTCACACCCTAGTATTTTATTTATTATAATTTCACTTCCTAGTTCGCTAATTATTATAATTTTTACTTAAATTCACCAATATCATGTATACAGAAGGTCATACATATATTATACATGCTTTCGTATGCAAGTTCATCTTCACCTTATACGGATATCCATACTCAAGTTCTCACGATTGATAAATACGAGTGTCAATGTTAATAGTGTTGCTCATTCATATACCCGTTTATCGTAAAGCTCTATAAACAGATAAATTATAAAGGTCTTTTTATGCATTGAATACGTCTTTGATATTCATAAATTGTACGTAATACGGAAAAACCATTCTTTGATGGGAAACCGATGACATAAAATCATTTCCCTTCCCAACCTAATGAAACCTAGTTCCCTAAATGGGTTTATTTTTATCCCTAAGATGGCAAAACTGATGTGCTTTACGACCTTTATAACGGTAGAGGAATTTCTTTTACGACGCAAGATGCTTTAGCTCGTGTTTTCTTATTCATAAGATGCCATGTAAGGAAATTTATGAAGTTCGTAATTACAACCTTGGTAAAAATGCTATTCTTAAATCATGTAAGCATAGCCTTAAAGAAACGAAATGGCAATTTAAGCGTTCATAAATGTTAAAGATGTTAAAGAGGATTATATCACTTCGCTACTCTACTAAATGCTTTTCATGTAGAAGATAAAAGACTGAAATATGCTTTCGTGGTTATGGGGGAGCTACGGAGAGAGTTTTTTATATAAATAATTAAAAATTTTTTAATTATTTAACTATGCTAAATGGTATCATAACATATAACAATCTACATGTTGCATGAAACCAAAAAATTCATTTATAAAGAAGTTAATTAAATTAAATTGAATTAAGTTAAACTAAAACTTGCTGCTTATATTACATATACCACTTAAAACTTGAACACTGAAATTAGCACTTAAAACCGACTAAGAACTATTAACACTAATAGCACCTAAAACTTGAACACCATTTTTACATAAATTTAAATTGATAGCTTACTAAAATAAATTAAAATAAATTTACTCTTTCATACTGTATGCCATTTAAAAATTTTAAATCTTACTGTATTTAAGCAATTTCTTAATCGATAATCATTAATTGAAACATAATGAAGTTTCAGTGTGCTCTCCATTTGAGAAATTTATACTTCTTTAGATGTAGAAAAGAAAATATTTTTCTTATGGCTCTGACTTTCGATCGCAAATGCCTGTCTTTTTCTGATGCCAAGATATGATCCTATTTTTGCCACAAAATCGTAAGTTATTGTTTGTTTGTTACTTTAGTAGTTATTTAAAATAATAGTGTATCAGTATTTTATATTATAACTGTTTATGTTACACATTTTTCTAATTTGCAATGCAATAAAGTAGCAAAAGAATCAAAGACTACGTTCACGCAATAGAAAGCCATCCAAACATTGTTGGCCTACCAGCGGCCGAGCGGTAAAAGCGCTGAACACTGGTACTTCGGTCCGGGATTCGAGTCCCGGCGAACGGGCTGGCTGCATGGGCGTTTTCGTGTTTTTCCCCATGTGTAACGTGGATACGAGCCAGTTTCCTTTAAAAAGACCTCCACGGGTCATCCCTCCCTTTCCGTGTAGTGCCTAAGGGCGGAGCACGCAATAAGTAAAAAAAAAAAAAAAATCTGAAATATTTCAGATTTTAAATTACGTCCAAAGGGGCGTTTTTTTAACGTTTTGAGTGTTACCTTTATTTATTAAATATCATGTTCTTTGCACTTAAACCATAAAATTCAGTTCAAGAGCAATATCGCAAAATAATGTTAAATTAAGCATATCTTTAGAATTTCCGATATACACAGTCTCACGAGCTGGAGATAAAAGTATTTTTTTTCTATATAACGTTGCCATTTCTCGCTTTTAAAGCATTGAGTTTGTAAATCAAAAATTCGTTAAAGTTTTACAAAATATAAAATCTATAATAAAACAAATTCCAAATTTGGGATTTCAGATGCCCATATTCGCAGTAGGATTTCGTCATTCAAAATTCGATGGCTCTATGTACCATTGTTTTATCACAATGCGAGAAATAGACAATCATTTATGCAGATTTTTCATTATTTAATTTCTTCAAATATAATGCAGGACTCTAACATTTTGTGACAACAGTTTGAAAAGTGAACCGACGTTTATGAGTCCGACGCAAAATCGCAAAACGAAAACAATAGTCCTTCAGGGACAAAGCCCCTTTGGACTAAAAAAAATCTGAAATGTTTCAGATTTTAAATTACGTCCAAAGGGGCGTTTTTTAACATTTTGTGTGTTACCTTTCTTTATTAAATATCATGTTCCTCGCACTTAAACCATAAGATCCAGTGCAACAGCAATATCGCAAAATAGTTTTAAAACGAGCATATCTTTAGAATTTCCGATACAGAGACTCACGCGCTGGAGATAAAAATGTTTTTTCTGCACAACGTTGCCATTGCTCGCTTTGAAATCCTTGAGTTTGTTAATCAAAAATTCGTCAAAGTTTTAAAAAATAGGAAATCGATCATAAAACAAATTTCAAATTTCAAATTTGGTCTTCCACATGCTCATATTCGTTGGAGGATTACGTTATTCAAAATTCGATGACTCTATGTACCGTTGTTTTATCACAATACGAGAAATATACATACATTTATGCAGATTTTTTATTATTTAATTTCTTCAAATATAATGCAGGACTCTAACATTTTGTGGCAACAGTTTGAAAAGTGAACCGACATTTATGAGTCTGACGCAAAATGCCAAAACGAAACTAATAGTCCTTCGGGATTCAAATCCCTTTGGACTAAAAAAACATTGTCTGTTATATCTGCACTTTTTGTTGACTGCCGTTAGATCTAATCATCTTTAATATGAGTTAAACTAGTTATAATGGTGTAAAGATTAAGAATAACGTTTATTATGAATAAATTAACGTTTTAGTAACTTTTTTAAATTTAATCTTTAGTATGGCAAATTAAGGATATTAACTTTCAAAATTTTTTTTTTGTGGTTTAGCTGCACAAGACACAGAAACAATCAATAGCAGCTTTTTATATATTCCATGACCAGTTGACATTACAAATCTTCAACACGAAGTAAAAGCAGTATGATAGTTGAAATAGCATATCATACCTGGCGAATTCACCCACAGGCGGGAATTAACTATCAGGACAAAAGAAGGGTGAAAATAAACCTTTATTAATTCAAACTAATTAACAGAAAGGCACAGACATCGTACGTTACAAAGACACCGTCCACTTGCGGTGGAAACTAAAACGCAGAATATAATTCAAGTCAAACCTGAAGTAAATAGTGCAAGAGCGCACTTAATTTTACGCTTAAGAGGTGGATTCACAGGAATCTAACCGACGTGATACTAATCTGATAAGGCCAAGAGGCTTACTAACGCGACCGCGAAATAACAACGAAATGTACGCTTGGCTATCGAAACACACTCTGAATAAACTGAGAAATTCATACGTTTAAATAGCACTTCACTTAACTTTAAATTTACATCCCTGCGAGAGAATTCGAGGGGAAGTTGAGAAGTCTAGAATAGGTATCAATTTTAAAATAAATTTGTTATGCAAAGTAAGGAAAACCCTACATTACAAGAGGGCAGAACAACTTCTAATTTATTACTGAATTACGATACAAATACAATAATTTCTAACCGTAAATTTGTAGGATTTGTTTAGAATGTGGTCCATGCCCTGCCTTTAACTTTTGAAGCAGTTTATTAATAAATATTTGCATTAATAGACGGTCGTCATTATCTGTTCAAATGTTCAGTTAAAGTTGCTTCCGCTTTCGTCATTAATCGCAAACAACTTTAAAATACTGTATAGGTTTCTTCACTGAAGGAAAGAATATAGTAAAAGCGGCAAAAAATTATTGAATGTGGTATCAAATAAAGCCACAAGATTTTGTGTCTGTTAATAGAGAATTCTCTAGCCGATATCAAATTCATATATACATTAAATACTTTCCTTCCTTAACTTCTGAAATTTCCTTTTCATACAATACATTATAGTATTAGAATTTATTTTACAAGCTACTCTTACATCCCAGGTAAGTAATAATTAGGGTAATTCCATATGGCCATACTGCTGCCAACATTTCAAGAACCACATATATTAATCTTTTCCCATTTGAAAAATGTACTCATTTTTACATATCAACTCAAGCATTAAGGCTAAAGAAGTATTTCCCACTATTATTAATTCCGCTAATCACTCGCAAATAGGAAATCAAGTGCTGTTGTGTGTCCAGGAGTTGCAAACCTAGATATCTATCGATTCGAAAAAGTTGTCTAGTCCAATGAATTTTGTTTACGCACATCACAACATAATTTGTTGCTCCATTACGCACATCACAAAAACGAAGTCGTAGATCTCCTACGGCGTAAATGGAACGAATTTTCGTAGATACATTTTTATTAATGTTAACTGAGCTTACGAGGGAACTTAAGCTTACGAGAGCAGGAACTATGAAACATGAGCATTGCTTCTCCTCAAGGTTAGAACTCTGATCTTATATTGTATACAGATATGCTTCTAACACATCTGGCTAGCAACTGGAAAGTGCTTTTCTTTTCACACATTTAAAGAAGTAAAGAGGAAGAAAGTACCTTTCTTTTCACACATTTAAAGGACAACTGGGGAGGTGACGATCTAGTCACCAAATCATTGTTTTAATGATTTATCGTACACCACATTTTAGATCAGCAGCACTCTTGTCATTAGATTTATCAGAGCAAAAATCATCAAAAATGAGTAATGCGTTCACCGAACCTCCCGACTATTAGCACCAGTCGGGAGCAACACCACAAAGTTATGCTGTAATATCGCATTACGGCATAACTCTTCGAGCTAGATTTGTGAAACTATGCTTCGGGGGATATTTGACTGGAATATAACGGTTCTTTTGATTTCTCTGGAAAAACATCTCAACATCATAGCTTACATCAGTGTTGCTGATGATCACATATACTTGTTTATAATTGCAATGCTCTTTTATGTAGATACTCACTATCGCAAGGGCAATGCAGCGAATAAGATTAATCGCAAATCGTTTTGAAATGTGTTATCTTTCCTTCAAACTGCTTCCATAGATAGCTCGATCTTCTGAGCTCAGTCCTATTGCTAACAGTAAGGAATGATAACCGTTTACGGAATGATAGCATTTCAAAGCTTGAAAACAATACCATCTAGTTTGAACAAATTTAGACCTGCCATTACGACAGCATGGTTTAAAATTCCTCAGAAAAGATATCAGCACCTTGCCGATTCCATGTCCAGAAACAGCTGCTATCAACGTTGTGCTGTATTGATATCAGGTTCTATGTGTAATTTTAAGGCGAGTCAGTGTATATCCATGTATATTTATA
Source organism: Stegodyphus dumicola (assembly GCF_044657685.1). Classification (NCBI taxonomy): domain Eukaryota; kingdom Metazoa; phylum Arthropoda; class Arachnida; order Araneae; family Eresidae; genus Stegodyphus; species Stegodyphus dumicola. Next base: position 119,118,310 of record NC_140779.1, on the reverse strand, counting down.
TACGTAGTAAACTGGAGGCTCAGAAGCATCCAACTTATGATACTTTTCGTATTTGTATGCAATTTTAATTTAAAACTTCAGTTTTCGTATTTATAATAAGAAATTAAACTTCTGTATGAAGTCCTTATATCAATTGAGAGCTGTTTCTGCTAATAACACTTGCTGCCATTCAGGAACATTAAAATATTACTAAGCATTTGGACCGCCATACTGTTCCCACAGAGAAGTAGACAAAAATAAAGAAATTTGTTAGGTTATGATTATTAGTAAGTATACTGATCGCTTTACAAATTGACTTAGTATATTATAACTTTGCGATAAACTTTAAGCTTCAGTGTGTTAGTAAATGTGCCCCGTCGTTAATAACAACTCTTCGATTACTTCTACCATCCTTTTATAGTTTTCTTTCTCATGTGATCGAAGAAAGTGTCGGGATGGTTTAAATTAACAAAAGAAGCTGTCGGACTTCCTGAAGATATTCACCAAGAATGTTTATAAGATGATCAAGCATATGAAGAAAATAGTCGCGAAAAATAGGGCATTTCGCAATTGGAAGTAAACCCCAAAACAAAATGTATAAAATGTGTAAATTCCGCCATTAACAGACATCAAGTACCTCTCCATAAAATTTGGACGTATCATACATAAAACATCACTCTGCTGTATAGTAATGTTGTGGGAGAAGGCAGGACTGCGAGCAAAGTTGATGCATGTAGTACATACAGTTGATGATAGGGCTGGACTCGTAGGAAAGAGACATATGTCCCACACTTTAAAGTTAAACAACAAGTTATTATGATTCAGAAGTCAAACAACAAAAATCAGCATTATATTTACAAAATTAGCTGTAATTGTAAATATAACGCTGATTTTTGTTGTTTGACTTCTGAATTAGTATTTATTCGGCGTGTTATTGTGTCTTAAGTTATTATGATTTAAAATTTTACTGTAAATTTTTCTTTCCATATTTCTTTATATATCCATTTCCTTTATATAGCGGTACGCGTAACCTTATTTTCTACTGGCCAAACTTCTTCTAATTTTATTTTTTCATAACGAGTAGAAACTTCAACAAATATAAGTAAAGGAAGCATGATACCGCCTTAGAAGTTTAATTTCGCTATTTGGCAGATATGAATTTTTTTTTAATTGGACGTTATCAAAATTTGAATATTTTCATCATTTAAAACACTTCTGTGATCGAAAGTATATGCCCACGACCAATGTTTGCAAAAATAAAGTCCGAGTGAAGACCTTTAAGTCGGATAAGGGGGTGGTAATACATATATGTAGGTAATATTTGGTACTGCCGATTGCAATAAGAAATGGAGTTGCACAATTAGATGCAATAGCATATACAAAATTTCAATTTTCTACCGCTAGCCGTTTTTGGGCTATGTGAGATAAATACATACATACATACGTATATAAGTACGTACAGATGAAAAAGTCCCTTTTGAATCCATTTTAAATCCATTTTACATTTCGAAAAAAGGGAGTCTTTTATTCTGTCCGAACGAACAGACGTCACGCAAATAATCATCCTAACAGATTTGCGAACAGTCAAAATGGATATTTCCGTTAGAATATGATATTCGAAATTTTTCGCGTTTACAATACTTCCTTTATTTCGAATAAGGAAATATAAAACAGACGTCGATGGAATAAATTTGAAACGCCGAAAATATGTTACAAAACGCAAATATCTGCTAAAACTATAGCATTTTGAAACATAAGAAAAGCTAAAAATCTTTTATTTCCATATTATATAATTTTGTATTAAAACATGCGAATATTTCCTCCAGAAAGCTATACTCTATGTATTTCGCTTCAAACATATGTTCCGGGATATCTCACGGAAAACTCTTCATGATCTTCTTTATCTGTCAAATACATAACAAACTGCTTCTGTCCGTAACTAGTTCAAGAAAATTCTTTAACTTTTCTTTAACTTGGAATTTAATTTCCTTTTAAAGTTTTCTTTGTCATTCAAAATTTTTTCAGTTTAATAAATAATTTAACGTCCACTCCTCTCTACGGATTTCCTTTTAAATATTTATATCTCTTCTTTTCCTCTTCCTTTTTATTTTTAATTCTAATTTTAAATAACCGCTCTTTCATTTCTTTAAGTACCAATGAAAAGAAATGTCATTTTACTCATGAAATAAGTCTAAGTTTCCTGTAAAAAAATTTGCATTAGTTATCTCATTTGATTCTTATAACTTATTATTATATCTAATTTAGCTTTACTTGCGTGAATCACATATATACTTACATAAACTAATGCAAATATTTGTGAATATATATTTCCATTTATTTTGCGTTAAAGTGGATTATTAATTTATTGCTTGTTCTTTACCTTATTTTACTCTGACATTTTGCATATTTGCTGAGCATTTAATAGCATTCCTAGTTGTGGCTATTGCTAAATAATTCAAATATTTATCTGCATTTATTTTTTACCTGTTTAGCATTAATGAATTCATTACTCACTTATTCATTACTCATTTTCTGTCTTATTATATTCCGATTTTATGTACATAATTGAGTAATTATGAAACATTTTTATGGTTTTCTATTAGTTAATTATGTTGTAATATATGCAGTTCTGGGCTAATAATTTTTTAAGCAAGGAAGTTATTAAGTTTATTTTCCCATCATCCCACTATTCGTAAACATAGTTGGAAAAGAATTTCGGTCATCCTTTATTTTCCCTGTATCGCGAGTGAGATATCAATTTGGTAGAAGATTCCATGTAAAGAAATAGTGTCATTATACATTTGGAACCCAGATATAGTACAGCTCTGTACAGCAATGTATTACATAAGTTATAAAAATTCAGTTATGAGATAGGATGAAGCTTAATAACTAGGAGGATTATCTATAACGTCTTCTAAATTCTAATAAGTGAAATATCGGAATATTCGATTAATTCCGATGATAAACTTAGGTTGGCCAGTTCATTCAAATGCAGTTCAGTAAAACGTTCTAGTTCAAATGCATCTCTATTTTCTCGTATGCGTTTTCATTGTGAATGATTACTTTGTATAATACATAATTCTATGTAGAACGTAAATTTCACAATTTTGTAAATGATGGATATTTAATAAAAGATGAAAAAAATTCTAATCTGTCCTTATTCTGAAAAGATTAATTAATGCTATTTCAGCAGATTATTACTTCGTCGAGTTATCACAGGTTAATTTTATTTATTTACAATACTTTTGATCCAAACAAACCTGCTTAGCGTAGATTTCCATAAGTGGGGATATTTTTAATTTATGAAATACATTTCCAGAATCAAAATTTTCTTTGAAATTTTTAATTTGTTTCAAAAGTAAATAGTTATAGATAAATTAATTTTAGTTAACGTGCTTACAGTCTTTTTCTTTTAATTTCAAAATATTTGAAATAGTGCTCAACATTTTCAGACATATTATTAGTATGCTACAATTTGACTCTTGCTACTTCATGAAAAAAGTTACTACATCTTATATACATTATAATCTAGCTTGGATTGGTATAGTGATTAGTGCTCCTGGCTGCTGTATCGCCGGGTTCAGATTCAAATTATGGAGAAGGCACAGTATTTGTAAATCTGTAGTGTCTGCGTGGTATGGGAGGCGCTCAAAATATACGAAAAGCCCTCTCCAGGGATTTGGTGGGAAAGGAAGAAGGATGGCAGACCCACGAATCCATCTCCATTAATATTCGGACGAAGCTGAGCAAAGTTGTACTCCTATATGAAATGCTCCCGAGAGTCGACTGTTGGACAATCCGCGGCATTCTGACTAGCGCCTGTTCTTAGGCAAAACTCGGCTCCTGGGTTACATAATCAGTCTTCATACTGACTATACCGATCGGATCTTTGGTGTTAGGGTCAGGCTTGGCAGGGACCGCATTGGTACTGTTTGTCTGGTACTGTACTGTTTTTGCACTGGTACTGTACTGTTTATGAAATTGCTATTATTGCTATTATTGGTTGTGGGACGCTACGTGATTAGATATTCAAAGGCTATCTTCGGGGGTTTAACTTCCGTTGGTCAACACTGGGAGACTGTCTTTGACTTGTACTTCGTTTTCTTTGTAGGCCACCGATTCGAGCCCGGTCGCCACTGACTTACGTTCCAAAGCGTTGATTATGTACATAATTGTTGCCTAGGGTTTACCGGGGGGGTAATGTCCTCTTCTATTAAACTATAAGGTTGGGACGTCTATATGGTGCTCTATATGCTATCACCTATGTGCTGCTCAAGGCCTATACTGACGACAAACGCAATCATACACTCTTTTCCGCTATAAAATTCGTGACGTTATTATGATTAGTCACACATGTGGAGATAAGCCGCAACATATATTTTAATGTAAATATAATTCAGAAAACAGAAAGGCAAATATGAAGTTACATGTAAAATGGAAATGCTATGTCTTGAGCTCTCGAACAAAGGAGCCCTCTTAAGCTCTTGAACAGAGTCATAAGAAACAATGTAAGCTGTAGATTGTGTTTAGACTTAAATGAGATAAACTGTCATTAGGTTGATTGGAAACAGGAGAGATGAAGAATGAGCAACGTTCTCGCCTGGAATCGAACCACGGACCTCTGGAATACGTGGCCAGCGTGCTGACCATTACACTATAAAGGCATGCTAACTAGGTGGGAGAAATACCTTATATACTCTCCCTTTTAAAGAGCGACTGGGGTTTAGGGTATCCAATCGCCAAATCCTGGGTGTGGAGAATTATCATCCACCAACCTTTTAATTCGGGTGCCATTGTAGAGTCATTAGGATATTTCGAAGCCGGAGAGATGAAGAATGAGCAACCCCCTCGCCAGTATTAGAACCACGGACCTCTGGAATTCGCACCCAGCGTGCTGACCACTACACTACGAAGGCATGCTAAGAAGGCGAGAGAAATACCTTATAAAACAACAGTCGCACATTCAGTAAATTATTGTGTCGAAGCACGTAAACCATTGTTGTCATAAAGCTCATAAGATAAGAAAACAAGCGAAACGTGCAAAGCAACATTGAAACTTTTGCCCGAAAACTTACTTCCAAACTAAAATAACCTCCTCCTTCTGCTGCAATAAGAAATTATGTTTTGAAATATCCAACTTAGAAATGTTAATAATTTTGAAAAGTCGCATAACATCAGTGACGATATTCTTCAGAGCCATATTTAATCTCATAATATAGCGAATATTCCTCAATAACTGTCATGTTTTCTAGTTGCATAATATCGACTCATCTTAATGCACATCATATCACCATCGCTTCGAGACATGACGATGAAGATCAAAGAACCGTGTTCTCTTCAACCACCCATTCTTAAATGCTCTGATTATTCAAGAATCAGATCCGGTTTGATACAGTTGAGTCCGAATTTAACTGGTCTTTTCGTATTGCCGTGCCGTCAAAATTCTATAAATCGAAAGATACCAAACATAAATATAAATATGCATTGAAGCAGAAACATTATGCACTCTTAAATAGCTCGATACAATGAATTAATGAAAAGTGTTTTGAGGTGTAAAAATGGAAAATTAACAATTTATTTTTCATAGCAAATTATCGCTTAAAAGAGAATATTTTGTTTCATGCATTTCATCTTCTAGATTACTATACCAATTGTTTGAAAGAAGTGTGTACTTCATTCCTTATTTCTAAATTCATTAAAAATTGTGTATAATCTAAAGGCAAGAAAAGGCATCCTCTAGTACAATTTTTTTCATCTCCTTATTTGAAGTGTCAAATCCACTTATTTCACACTGTTACCATCGCAGTTTTTCCTTGATAAATTGAACGTCTCTTCACTAAATGAAAGACAATCTTAAAACTAATAGAAAGCTGAAATTTTATTTTACAATACACATTTTAGTTTACTATGACTATGTGTAGTTCATATATGATACAGCCTTATAATAAATGTCCCCTTTGCTGAAAAAAATTATTGACAATCTTTGATGTCACATTATTATGCGCTCCACTAGTGCCCCAGTGGTAAAGTCGTTGAACACTGGAAGTTCAGTCCAAGGTTCGAATCACGCGAACGGACTGGCTGTGTGGGCGTTTTCTTGGGTTTTTCCATGTGTAATATTTATACGAGTCAGTTTCCCTTAGACGTTTTCCATGAAGGCATTCCTGCCTTTAGGCAGATAGCCTTCGAGTGTTTTGCCATGGTCAAATAAACCATTATACCGCGAATTTCAATAAAACTTAAATCAGTTATAAGCAGACTCATCTCCAGAAAATATTTTTTAAGAAGTTCAACATTTTAGTAAATCAGCTCAACACATTTGTTAAGCTGATATTTTGCTCATTTTGTTTACTTTTTCCTGGAAATCTAAAAAATTTACCAAATCGAAAATTTTCTAAATTTCGGTTTGTAAAACTGAAATTCGGGTATTTCTTATCTCTTTTCCACGCAAAAAAAAAAAAAAAAAACAAAAAATTTTTTCTCAAAACCTGCCTTTATTCATAAATTCTGTATCAATGTATTGTTATTGCAAACACTCACACTATTAAATTTCTTCATTTATTAAAATAATTCTGATTTTTGTAAAATCGTAGTTTAAAACCCATAAGTCATCTGTAATTATTAGGATAGTGTTAATCATTATAAGTTTAGAGTTCTAAAAATCCAAAATTTTGTTTTCTGTTATTGGCAAACTGTTGCGATTTTGGTTGCCATTCCTTTGTCTTCGAGGCAAGCTTGAACACCGCCTACGCGTACAAGGCTTAGTTTATAGGGATCTGTAAAACCCCTATAATATCCCTATAATGCATCATTATCCTATTTTTCAAATAAAGTGATTGTGTGTAATAAAATAAATCAAATAAAGTGACTGTGTGTTCAAATAAAGTGTTCTCTTTGAAAGTGTGGAAATGAACTGCTGGCTTTTAAAGAAGTTTTTGAAATAGCTAGTTTTGCAGAATTTTTATTTCGAAATTTATATAAGTCATACTCTAGTCATATTACATGACACTGTTCATATTTATATCATAGCAATTAGATTTGTATCATAACAAAATTTTGAAAACAGCGTGAAACCTAAGTGTTACAATTACATTAATTTAAGAACTGTGCATTAAAATCAAAAAATATTATTAAACCAAATATTACATTATTATTTCAATTCTTTTTCAAAGTCAACATTGCCATTTTAAACGGAATAATTCAGATTAAATCCATAATTTTAAGCTTGAAATTAAATGCAAACAACGTTAATATATTACCAACATGCATGAACAACGTTAATATATTACCAACTTGTCTGAAGTTATTTATTTACACATTAGATGCAAAACGAATCTCGTATAGCAAGCGGATATTAGCAATATAGTTACGATAAGAGTAACATTTTAAATTTTACTGATAGAAACGTTAATGTATGAATTGGAAATAATTAAGACCACAACTGTATTTCGTTTTAAATGTCGGCTTTCAAACGTAGTATACGACATTTGAATTGCAGTATGCTGATTTTAATTCAGTGTAATATTCACATTGCTAATGCCAATTGAAATAACAGTAAGTTGAGTTATTATCACATACTCAGTTATAAAATTCATGAATTTGAATAAATCTCAATACTATTTAAATTCCGCCTTTATTTAGAGTGTTGCGTATACCTTGATTTTAAAGTGATTCTCATGCATTGAGGTTTAGGATTATCTTCACATTCTTACATTCATGACAACAATGATTTCTCAGAGAGCGATGAGTGAAATTCTGCGAATTTATGCTTTGATTTTAAAGTGATTTTAAAGTGATTCTCATGCATTGAGGTTTAGGATTATCTTCACATTCTTACATTCATGACAACAATGATTTCTCAGAGAGCGATGAGTGAAATTCTGTGAATTTATGCTTTGATTTTAAAGTGATTTTAAAGTGATTCTCATGCATTGAGGTTTAGGATTATCTTCACATTCTTACATTCATGACAACAATGATTTCTCAGAGAGCGATGAGTGAAATTCTGCGAATTTATGCTTTGATTTTAAAGTGATTTTAAAGTGATTCTCATGCATTGAGGTTTAGGATTATCTTCACATTCTTACATTCATGACAACAATGATTTCTCAGAGAGCGATGAGTGAAATTCTGTGAATTTATGCTTTGATTTTAAAGTGATTTTAAAGTGATTCTCATGCATTGAGGTTTAGGATTATCTTCACATTCTTACATTCATGACAACAATGATTTCTCAGAGAGCGATGAGTGAAATTCTGCGAATTTATGCTTTGATTTTAAAGTGATTTTAAAGTGATTCTCATGCATTGAGGTTTAGGATTATCTTCACATTCTTACATTCATGACAACAATGATTTCTCAGAGAGCGATGAGTGAAATTCTGTGAATTTATGCTTTGATTTTAAAGTGATTTTAAAGTGATTCTCATGCATTGAGGTTTAGGATTATCTTCACATTCTTACATTCATGACAACAATGATTTCTCAGAGAGCGATGAGTGAAATTCTGTGAATTTATGCTTTGATTTTAAAGTGATTTTAAAGTGATTCTCATGCATTGAGGTTTAGGATTATCTTCACATTCTTACATTCATGACAACAATGATTTCTCAGAGAGCGATGAGTGAAATTCTGCGAATTTATGCTTTGATTTTAAAGTGATTTTAAAGTGATTCTCATGCATTGAGGTTTAGGATTATCTTCACATTCTTACATTCATGACAACAATGATTTCTCAGAGAGCGATGAGTGAAATTCTGTGAATTTATGCTTTGATTTTAAAGTGATTTTAAAGTGATTCTCATGCATTGAGGTTTAGGATTATCTTCACATTCTTACATTCATGACAACAATGATTTCTCAGAGAGCGATGAGTGAAATTCTGCGAATTTATGCTTTGATATATAGCTCGGTAACATGTAACAATATGTAAAGCGAAATAACAAATGTATGTGCATAGTATACACGATATATTGCGGAGAGGGAAAAAATGTATGACAGCGAAATATTAGGGGGAAAAGAGGGTCAGATACAACTTCAGACTTTTGAAATGAAAATGGATTGAGTTCATCCATAGCCCATATGTACATGCTGTAGAGTGCTTTATGCATTTGATAAGTAGGTTAATATTTGAGTTTTGCTGAAAGAATCCGAGTCGTGTACAATGTACAGTGTGGCCTTAAACAAATTTTCCCGATATATGAGGCCATATCCGCTCAATCAATGGAAATGAAATTTCAGATGTTGTTATTGAAAGTATATGCTCTAGACTGCACGATTTAAAACAATAGAGCTCTCAGGTTTATGGTTACAGTGAAAAGTTTTCGAAATTTTCAAATGGCATCACCCAGGTTTCCCTGCGCAAGTTGATCAGCGCAATAGAAAACTATAACTGGTGTTAGAACGGTACGCGCACGACGAAAAGCATTTGCAAAGAAGAGCATTGTAAAGGATAACTTTCTGCCGTTTAATTCAGAATTAACTCCTCTACTACTCCTCACGAACTCTTGAAAGGAGTAGAGGAGTTCAGAACTAACTCCTCTAGTACTCCTCACGAACTCTTGAAAGTAGTACTACTCCTCACGAACTCTTGAAACTGCAGCTTAAATACTGCTTCTGAACAAACTTAGATTTTGCACTAGTTAGTTAATAACTAATAACTTTTCAAAATGCCTGAAAAGATTCAAAATAGAATACTAAGTAACAAAAGTAATTAATACCTTTGAGCAGAAATAGTAATTTAAGTAAAGTATTTAAAAGACGAAATAGACAGTCATTCGTACGCTACGCTAAATCAATTATACACGAATACTTTTTTATCTATGGACTACAACCATACTACGTACTTGTGTATAAATACGTACTTGTGCCGTACATGTATATGAACTTATACTACGTACTTGTGTATAAACTCCCTGCGTAATTCATTCTCATTATTCGTTTTTAAATTATTTTAACTGCTCATTATTTCCTCTTGAAAAGGATTATAGCAATTAAAGAGTAATTATTTAAATAAAGTAACTTTTACGCTCTCTACCGAGGAGGATGTTTCCATAATAAGTTACAGCTTAGAACAGTGACAGTAAAATGCAGTGACTTATGACGGAAAATGTAAGATTGTAGCACTTCATGGTCATATTCTAAATTTCTAATAACTCCACTAATGAAAATTAGTAGGATTTTTACTCAGCCGCTAATTGAAATGTGTTATATCCTTCAAATTTATGTTTGCTCATTTATGTTAACAATGAAAGCAATTTATTTTAATAAAAGAACCATATTAGGTTCATTTGCTTGTAAATTTAGCGCGTATCTCTTATTGACACGCAATGAACATATTAAATTACTCTAATAGTTTCATTTAGTATTTTAACAAGCCAGCAGAGGATAAATTTGTGAAACAATTTTCAGTCATTAGGTATGTATTTTTCTGGTCCTGACAGAAAACCTTTCGAAAAATGAAATGGATATAAACACAGGCAACATATACAAAATCTACCTTTGTATTGCATAAATATAAGGTCAAAAGTGTGCCAACTTTCTTTGTCAATGCAGAAAGTTTTCTCACCAGTAATTTCAATCACGCATTAGAGCATGATATTGTGTTAAATACGTGAATATGTACATTCTATTAGTCAAAACGTAATACCTTTTTTTTTCCAAAAATGACATCCTCTGCGCAGGTGTTATCAAACATGAAGTCACACTAAGTTTTATGTCATTCTTTAAGGTATTGCTGCAATTTCTTTCCAGATTTTGACTATATGTACATCCGATCTCCTGAGCTTATGATTGCTGAGTTCTTCTTTTAAGTGCAATCAGAAGAAGAAACCGCCAGTTCTGAGGTCTGGTGAGCCGTACCAGCTCTGATGTTTTACCGTAAAAATATATTAGTCTCAATCTAAAAAAGGTGCTTTTCAAGACTTACTCCAAATAATTTTACGATTTAATTCCCCAACTAGCTTTCTGTAACATCTTAGAATATTATTTGAACAGTTACGTCAGTAATGATATCGGGTATGATACCTTTCCTTTTCTCTTCAGGTAGAAAAATTTGCAATAAATATTTAAACATTTTCTTAATCAAATCCATTTTATAAGTGGAACATTTTTACTGTACCATTTCTACCTGTGCATTATTTTGAAAGTTTCCTTTAGAAAACTCAACTTATTAGTTGACGAATGGCTAAAATTGCTTAACGTAAGTTGCTGCACAACTCATTATTCCTAACGGAACCCGCAATTTGCATAAGATCCAGTTTCAGGTAGAAGGGCTATCAAGGTGATGTTTTTCAAAGCTAACTTCAGAGAGTCAAAGATAGTATTTATTAAATACAAAGTTCTTGAAGTAGTTTTTTACTCGCTTTGTATTACCAATTTTACATTATTTCGAGGTACGCATTGTAGAGACATTAGGTTAATTTGAAAGAAAGTCAGAGAGATGAAAATTGAGCCGGGAATCGAACCGCGGACTCCTCAATTACGCGCTGAGCGTGCAGGCCACTACACGCTCAGCTACGAAAGTTCGCTAAGAAGGCGGCAGAAATACCTTGTAACCTCTCTTCAGCAACAACAAGCCAACTGTAAGTCGTATCATTTATGTAGTTTTATCTCCATTCAGCTACAATATATGAATGATTTAAACTCTCGAACTGCTCCACTTTTAATATAATATTAAAAATTAAAGTAACATAATCATATACAACTGTAAAACAATTGTCCGAGGTGTTGCTTCCCATCAGATACAGAGTTCCTGAATTTAACAGAGAGCTTTTGAAAGAATTAAAAGAATTCACTGACCATTTCGATTCTATTTTCTCCTAGACCTTGAATTTAATTGAATCGGCTTTAGCCTGAGCTTGCAGTGTATGCCACGTAAATCGAGCGCTTACTTGTTGATCCAAAACTTTCTTTTTTGTTTCCAATGGCGGGCTCTAGCCGCTTATGGGCGTTGGCCACTACTAAGACTGAAAGCGGTGCTCACTTAGTTATGGAGGAAACGAATAGGTGGGTCACCTTACCTCTTATAGAGGGGACGGACAAATTGCAGCTGTACCTTCTCTGGGATTCGAGCATGGGCCCTTCGGTACAGCAGTCAGAGTCATTAACACTTTCCCGTCTGGGCAGCAACTGATCCAAAACCTATAGTCGTAATATGTATTGTAAATTTCACATTTTGCATACTTTAGTTTTATTTTAATAACTTTTGTTTCCAAATAATCCAAAAAGTAGCGGAGTATTCTATTATTTTACAATCTAGGTAAACTATTAGGTTTCAGATCTAATAAAAAGCTTTGTTTAAAACCTTCTATGCTTGGTATTAGTTCACTGAAAGATTATACCATGGAGCGATAAAAAGACTGTTAACGGAGCTATAAAAAGTCTATCTAAACACTTGCTCATTCTTGCGTTAAGTAAAAAGATGAAATTTTGTATATCTAGGTTCGTTTCTCTCAAGATCTATTTTTTTTTTTACTTATTACGTGCTCCTCCCTTAGGCACTACCCGGAGAAGAAAGGATGCCCCGTGGAGGTCATTTTAAGGGATACTTGCTCGTATTCACGTTACACATGGGGAAAACCACCAAAACACCCATGCACTCAGCCCGTTCGCCGGCATTCGGACGCCGGACCGAACTACCAGTGTTCAGCGTCTTTTATCGCTAGGCTGCTGACTCTAGATCTATTGGACGACATTTCCAGCTATTAGATTAAAACGTCCGATTCTATCAAAATCTTCTTGCTGGATCTTAAACCTGAAACTACTAAAAGAGTGAATTACTTAGCATGTTTACCGGATCTCAGACTCATATAACACGTTATATAGACATACTGGTAGGTAGGTTTGGGCAATTATGAGCACATTCAAAGGCTACTGAAAAACTCCATTCGCCCTTACTACATAAAAATGGAATATCCAATTTTCACCTAAAAGTAGAGGTATCACCGGAGCCATAGGCTAGGTTGTAAAATCATATCTTTCCAGCAATCTGCTAAAGAGTTCCTAATTTAGTAAATTTTAATACCCTAGCATTAAATTTTGATGGCTTCTAACTAATACATTTATTGCCCTCGCCAATATCTTTATTAAGTACTATTTACATTATTTACAATGATCCAAATCAAACAAACATTGATATTGTATTGTACAATGATCCATAACATTCAAACACTGGTTAAAGAATTGAATAAAAATTCAAATTTGTGTATCATACAGTTATTATCATTATAAAATTTATCTACAATTGTATAATCACATTGTACATAATTCATGTTAAATTTTTCTAACGTAGGAAAAACAGTAATCATATATATTCACAAATACGTTTCTAAGATAAATACAGGAAATACGAGTATGGATTTATGCATACAACAATTCTTCATTTAAAAAGATAGATTCTATAAAATGCAGTCATTAAGATTTTCATACATATTAGATACAGCCATCATGTGTATTCACAATAATATTTCTAACATAGATTCGGTTATAAAATTGTGAGTTTATACATATAATAATTCTTCATTAATATAAATAAATTCCATTATTTTATAATATTTTCCGACCTTCATCGTTTGTAACAAGTTTACTTAATAGGTCAGATGTTAAGGTTTGAGGAAGAAGTTCTTTACGTTTGAATCAACGCTTGGGCATTCCACTATCATATGAATAGCTTCTCCAGTTGTTAAGCCATACTGACACTTGCGCCTTGAATCGCTCAACTTAAATCTATTAATATATGAGAGAAATACACCATGATCGGAAATACTATGGAATACTTGATTGAGGAAGAAGTCACAATAGTGCCTTTTTTTTTAAACTTTTGGTAGAATTCTGTAGGTGTTTCTCCAGTTTCCTCCTCCTGCCATCTTTTTTGCCAGATCTCAAGGGCTTTCTCCTTGGCTAGTATTTTTGCTAAGTAACTTAACGGTAGCTTACATTCCCCATTTTCCATAGAGTATATGCCCTTCATAGCTAATTCATTGGCTTTTTCGTTTCTTAGGGAGCCCTGGTGGCCCCGAATCCAGTGTAGCTTAACCTTAGTGTCAGATAAGAGCTTTTTAACATCAATACATCAATTGTATATTTGTTGTAAATATAATTTAAAGTAAAAAAAAAAAAAAAAGGTAAAAGACCTATGTGGTCAAAAACTTTGCGCATTGTGCTGCAAAATTTAGAAAAAGGTTAAAAGAAAAATCTTAGTTCGTACGCTAAAAAGCCGCTGAAATACTATGGTTCCGTGAAAACATTAACATAAACAAAATAAGTTGCAATGAAATGTGTTAAAAGAGAAACATATTTCTCAACCGATTTCAATGCAGCTTGATTGTCTGTATCAATATTTGCCGTTATTTTGTGTGACTTAAGCAAAGATAAAGCTGATTTCATTGCTTGAGTTTCGGCTTGAAATACAGAGCAGTTTTTGTCCAGTTGGAACGAATATTCTTTAAGTTCGCCATTCTAAAATATACAGAAGCCTGCACCCGTTCCATCATCGTTCTTTGATCGATCTGTGTATATTTCCAGTTCTTTATTTACTGGAGGTTTATCGTTCCAGTGTAGTTCCTTAATACACGTGGAATGATTGACAATGTAATTATTAGTACGCAAAGTTCATGCTCGTGTTAAACATCCGTTCGAGGTAATCATATGTGTTATGTAGCGAATTTAAATTATTAATATGTGTTTTAAATTATTATTATTCTAATATTTTTATTTGTATTCATGTGTATTTTAATCTGGAAAAAAAAGTATTCTTAAGCTCTTAAGGTTTTATTTAACTCATTATTCTTGAGTGGGAATTGTAACAAAGGCGAGAGACGGTTGCGAGGACACACATCTGGTTTATGGCCTTTTCACTAACAATGTCGCCCTTTTAGCTCATGCGTGTGAAACGGAAGTTGTTTTCTTGTCGCTTTGTAAGTTTGCAGTTTTATTACTACAAGACAGTGGGGGTGGCTGGTAATTGGATTTTCGTAAAAGCTTAGTTTCACTTGTTAGTTGGAGGGTCTATTTTTTTTTCTCACGTTATGTGAGTGCAGATGTTTTTCGGATTGCATTGTCAGATTTTCTGGTGCTTGATTCGTCATGGGTGTGTCATTTTCTCAATTTAGATAACTTAAAATTCCGGGATTGGTAAGATTTAATTTTATGATTTTTTTGAAAGCCTATGAACTCACAGAGGCGGAGAAACCGAGATTTCCTGGGTGCTTGCACGAGGCTAGCGTTCATTCTGATTCTGTTTTCTGATTCTGATTTTCAAGAAGAGTAAGAGGAGAAAAAGTCGGGGGCTTGACCCTTCGGGTCTTGCTTCTCGCGAGCCGCGTGAACAGCCGGCAGAGGGTATGATTTTTCACTCGGCTTTTAGCTGGCGAGAATTTGCGTTGGCATAAGGCACAGAGCTCAGCAGAAGAATTTCGATTTCTCTTATCCCAAGAATTGTTCGGCAGATTCTCTTGGTGATCCTGACATCCTGATGCGGTATTCCTGTTTTTACCGGCTTTGACTTCCTAATTAGATTTTGTTCCAAAGGTGCTCTACGCTTATGGTGAGTTTCGGGGCTTCCAGAATGAAAGAGACTCGTGTAGGACCCTTCTAAGGTGTGCATTGCTGTTTATTCTGCCTGTGCCAGCTGCGTCGATTTTTTTTTCCATCATTCCATGCTCTGGAATTTATTCATTGTAAGGACAGCTTCAATGGTGTTGCAACCAAGTCATCTTTAAAATTCGCAAGAACTGTCTGCCTCCATTAATGATGATTTTGTGAATAAAGGACAGCAGGAATAATGTGGTGCTCGAGTAAACTTTGGACGCTGGACGATCTGTTGAACTATCTAAAACTCCGTATTAATCCGTCGATGATGGCATTCTCGATCTCTTCGAATGGTCAACGCAATGAGTAGGGCGATCTGTTGAACTATCAGCACTCCATATTAATCAGTCGATGATGGCATAGAAGTTGAATGTATGAACTTCACCCTGTGAGTGAATTTTTTTTTCTGTCTTTTGTATTTAAATTGTAACCGAGTAATGATACTATATTAATATACGGTACAACCGCCTAAATTGTGAGTTATGTAATGTTAAAAAAAATTTAGTACACCTAACATGAGTATAAGATTTAAAATGTTATATATGTTAATTTACATCTTAAGGTTAATTTGTAGGGGACTGATCAGTTTACCTAGTTATCATATGTTTGAATATTCTAGAAATTAATAAATGTGTTTGATATGTATTTTATGTTTCATTTGTTTAAATTTAGTGTAGTTTCTGTGGTCTGTCATGTCCCTCCATTTGTTTGAGCCGGGGGGCTTTTAAGAAACATGGAGTTTACTTGAATTTGGAGTTATTGATTTTCCCTTTACATAGGTTACTCACAACGCAAACCTAAAAAGTTAAATTGTACTATACCACTATACGATTGTTTAAGAAACATGGAGTTATTGATTTTCCCTTTACATAGGTTACTCACAACGCAAACCTAAAAGTTAAATTATACTATACCACTATACGATTGATTGATAGATATGATATACGAATATTTATAAGAATGTCGATATGATATTTGAATATTATGAATTAGATCTTGAATGTGAATTATCTGATTTTGATTTTTTTATTTTGTTAATTTATCTGGCACCACAGTGAGTCAGTTAAGTTTAAGTTATAATGGAATAAAGTATTTAAAATTACAAACATTGTTTTTTTTTCAATGGATGTTGTGTAGCGAATTTAATTTAATTAAGTGATTCATAAAAATCAAAATTTTAATTTGTAATTATTCAAAATTTGAGCTACAAAAGTTTGGTTATATTCTTTATGGGCCTATTAATTCTAGTGTAATATATTTTGGCTTCCGAGTTTACGCGAACTGCGTCTTCAATCTTGTACACGCAAACAATGGATAAGTATTTTTTTTCTACGTAATAAACTCAGTTTTTCATGTCAAAAATTAATTTGATTTCTTAGTATTTAATATCATTAGTTGCAGAAAAATTAGCTCTTTAATTTGTCATAACTTTCATTTTTCTAACTTTAATTGCATGTCAGTTATGAGCTTTAATTAGTAGATTTTCTTCGTTTCGCTTGTGATTTAGTTAAAGGGGGATGAAATGCCTTCTTTCCGGTTGAAAAGTCGCTTTTTGCGAGTTTTCAGCGTTCTTTCGTTGGGACCCTTGCAGGGTTGTTGAAATTCCTAATCTCCCCCGGTCGCAGGTGGTGTTTATTTGGCGAGGGTTTGGCGACATAGATTTTCCGTTGAGGTTTCAAAATAGTGGTTTTGGCGAGTTTGATAACATGAGGGTATGCTGTGGTTGCAACTATTTCAACTTTCGGCGAAAAATGGGTTGCGCCAACTTGGCAGTCCGGCGCTTTCCCTTTTAACGGGTTGTTTTGTGGGACGAGCGCACTTTTTGACACTTTTTGCACTTTACTTCTTTTGCCCTTTGAATTGGCCGGAGGCGACAGCTGACTCCGACGAAGAAAATGGAGCTTCGCCCCGATAGACCTACGGGCCTCTTGGCTAAGCGCTGTGAGCGGGGGCCGTAGGTATGGGCATCTATGTCTTCAAAAAAATAAAATCGAAATTCTTTCATCAGTTTTTTTGTTGTGTGTGTTTGTGTATCTCAAGAAAAATATACAGAAGTAAATTTCTAGAAAAATGATGCACACCATTGATTCGTCGCTTCACTCGAGACCAGAGCGTTAATTTACAACCGTTGTTTTTGGAACCTCATTTGCTCATCCTAAAATCTACTAGAACTTCAAGGCTACCGTAATGAATAATTTCCAACTGTTGTTTTTGGAACCTCATTCGCTCATCCTAAAATCTACTAGAACTTCAAGGCTACCGTAATGAATCCATACTGTTCTACGAACATTTTTTCCATTCAACAGGCCGCCAGCACTGTATTTCACTTATCTTGCCGTATTGGAACCTCATTTGTTCATCCTAAAATCTACTAGAACTTCTAGGCTACCGTAATGAATCCAAATTGTTCGACGAACATTTTTTTTTTTTTAATTCAACAGGCTGCCAGCATTCCTCATGAGCTTCGATGGATTTCTTTTGTTTGATGCTCCTTAACAGATAAGTTCTTTTCTTTTTTGGTTAATTCTTGGTTAGTTAAATATTATAGATTTCTGCAGTTAAAATGATTGAATTAACTTAATTTGTTAATTTGTTGAACCCTAATTTTTTTTTGTAGTTGATAACTTTATCCTAACTCTATAGAAATCATTTTTCTTTGGTGTATCAATCAAGTAAAAGCCTTAAATGGAATAAAGATTATAACCTTATTAAAATTATTGTAACTTAACTTAATGGTTAAGAAAACTAAGTTCTTCAGGAAATTATTTACTTGAATGTTTTTTGAATTACTCATTGGTGAGGATGATTTGAAATAGTGCTTGTATTAGAGCATTCTTGTTTCTCAGGACGAACTTGTTTGTAGAATAGTAAATGTGTCATTACTTATCTTTATCCGGTTAAACCATATTTAATTAATCTAAGAAAAAAAATTAAATAAATAAAATTGTTATGTGCAATAATAGTATTTAAATGATTATATTGAGTGCAATATTAAGCAATATTTTTTGTTGTATTGATGAATTCTGTGTGAAGTAGAAAGTGTAGCTTGTTAAATTTTTTTTATTATTTTCTCCCCGGGGAGGGTAGTGTTCTTAAATTTATAGTTTATCTTGGTATGTTTTACCAGATTTGCAATATTAAAATTTAATAGTAATTACAAGGATGTTAAAAAAAAATAATTACTTGGAAATGTTTGATGTGAAAAACAATAGTTCAAATTTTGTTGAATATATTTTGATTTTTTTTAACTAATGGATATATATATATATTTAGAATTGGCATTAATGGTGAAATAAATAAGTTTTTCTAGATCATTCAAAGGTTAAATTTTTGTGTGTGTGCTCATGATTTTCACCCGTCTCACTCTCAAATTGATTTCAGGGTTAATCCGGAAACACAACGCAAATGTACAGGGCTTATTGATATTAGTATATTACTGTTGTTGAAAAATTTTAAGTGTTATGTCAACAGAGTAGGAACAATTTTGGTACCATATGATTTTTCTATAACAATTTAGGTACCATGTGATTTTTAACATAACATCCATGACTTTTTTTAACATAACATATGTCACAGTGGTGTCAAAATCAAAATGTAAGGTCTGAAGCTTCTGACAGGCCTAATTTCTCCTCACCCACAAGAAACAACCTTAAAATAACCAAGGCATACCAAGAAAAATGTTTTGTTGCTCAAATTATGACAACTCGTATTAATGGAAATTATAATTATAGACATCACATTAAAGTATAGTTACATTATGAAATGCAGAATTGAAAAGCTTTTGGAACAGCAACTCAAATAGAAGAAATTAATTCTTCAAGAGAGAAGAGAAATATGCCAAAGTGAAACTATCTACATAAAGCAACAACCTCCTGTTGGGCATATATTTTAACAAAATTCAACGGATTTTGAACGCAAAAGATGCATGTCCCTCATCATGAGAGAAAAGAAATTCTGCTAAGAAGGAAGATGTATTTATGCCAAAAGCCAAACAATAAAATTAACAGCAATGTAGCACCATCTATTCACCGAAATAGTAATGAAACTTGAAAAATTAAGTTACCTCCGAGCGTTACGAGTTTAGCCCTGAAATTTCAAAGTTCCTCAAAATGTCATGAATAAGTCGTATTTCCTTAACTTTAATTAAAAGACTACTCTCTCACTTTGTACCTTGATTTCTTTTCTTTCAATATACATCCAAACCGAAATCGGATACATTAAAATCTAGCAGAAGTTTTCACGTGTAATGAATAAAGAAACCAGTCTTCTATAAGGAATTTTCCGGCTTTAACGCTGAGAGCATTGTAAAAGCGTTAGGAAGAACTAAATTAGAATTTAAGTCCTTAAGTAAACAAAATAAATCTTTGTGAATATGAAAAGATTTAAGAAAATCCCATTCAATGAATGAAGATGCTGTCTGGATAATGTTTGCAAACCCAAAGTCAACACTGATTAAATTTCCAACAATGATTAGCTATCCAAGATTTGTGTATTTCTTCTTTTTGAACATGATTCGTGTTTCTTGACCTGAAACCTTAATGCTGTTTTAGTTTGACCAATATATCTCAAACCACACTGGTAAGCTATCCTATAAAATAGTGATGGGATGAGTAAGATTATTGACGGTAAACCAAAGATGATTATATGCGACAAACGCGATGTAGTATGATCTAATTCGATGAATTTAAAGTAAATTATTAAAAAATAAGAAGGTGGACAAATATACCAAATCCAGATGATGAAGTCACATAAAAAAAGTTAAAGCACACAAGTGGTAAAAATTAAAACACAATTCATAATCATCAAATCAGATTAGATTATGTAATAAAAGACCTCTGTTAAATAATAAAATAAATTCCAACTAACCTCTCTTCCAATTTAACGATCGAGAGGTACGTTACAGCTATTAAAATATTTCTGATGAAGACTATTAAAACATAGACACTCAATTAAAATATGACGGACTGATAGGTAAAAATTACAATTCAAACAAGCAGTCTCATTCTCAGCTTTCGAAAGGTAGTTATGTGTCACTCTAGTGTGACCAATTATGAGGCGAGTCAAAAAAACTTCCTTTCTACAGTTTTTAGTAAAATCTCAATGCTCAATTCTAGGATTTACACTTCTCTTATGAAGCTGAACATCCCAAAGTTGCTGCCATTTTTTTTCGGACCTTTTCTTTGATGACACAACTGATATCTCTAAAAGGCATGAGGCGACTGGAAAGTTCAACATCAGATTTTTCTGTGATATCTGCCGGCTCATTTTTCTTTATTTCCTCGTCCTCGGGAACCCAGCAGTATGGGATTTATATTCACGACTCCTTAAGTTTATATGTATCTTGAGATCATAAACTATTACGGGATTCTGAGTGTTGGAAAAATCTTCTAACTCTTTCAGAGCATATACGAGTATATGTAAACAATAAACCTTTTGTGCCGGAGCTTTGAGATGTACAAAAGATCATAATATATTGCAGTTAGTTCAGATATTGAGTCTGAGAAAGCGTGATGCAAACGTCTGCCCTCTATGTAATCTCCAATCAGAAATGCCGTCCCAACGTGAACATTTGACTTGTATCCATCTGCGTGTATCGGATGACAACGGCTATATTTATACCTGTGCTCAGCAAAGCGTTGTCTGTAAACGATGTCATTAGTGCTTGCCTTCACGTGATAGTTAAAAACATCAAGAAGCTGGATTCGTGCACTTTTCCAAGGTGGGATTTGGAAATCCTGCATTGCTTGGAGGCACGTATCAGAGAAGGAGAGTGCCTCCATGACAGGGCGAACTCTTAAAGGAAAGGAGGGCACATAGGATGTACGCGCTTCAAATAAAGTGTTACACACATTATCTTATTAGGATGCTCAGGTTGAGACAAAATATTAAAATACTGCAAAAGGAACAACTGCTCACGCCTCAGATGAAATGATGGTTCGTTAAAGTCAACATACTACTCTGGACAGGAGATGTCCTGAAAGTTCCCGAACAAATCCTCAGAGCTTGATAATGAACAGGATATAGTTCTAATAACACTGAAGACCGAGCGGATCCATAAACAACCGAGCCATAATCCAGGCTAGAGCGGACAAGCGCTGTGTAAATCCGAAGCATAAATCAAGATTCTGCACCCCAGAAGGTATTCGCGAAGACTTTTAAAATATTTAGTGTTTTTAAGAACTTCTTTCTCAGGTTTAAGACAATTTTCTCGTAACCCTCGAAGGTCGTTATGGTCTGATAACCTGAAGTCTGTGTCGCTGATAATTTCAACGTGTTTATAGTAGTTCTTCGACGACTGTAAACGTATTATTGGAGCTGTATTGAATAATACTCCTTAATAAATTGTGTTTTGATACTTCATCAAGTGTCGTCGTTATTCACTCTACATCCACGAACCCGTATCGTACGTACGTAAGAAGGAAAAAACGTAACAACATGTATTGTATGTATATATATATATATATATACTTAAATACTATACACTATATATACTTAAATTTAAAAAAAAATATGTATATTAAGGATTTAAAACATTTCCTGCGCATAATGATGCTAGGACTTAATTTCTAAATATATAATAAGCTAAAGTTGAACAAGCAAAGGAAAAACAAATAGAAAATAAACTTCATAACAAAAATCTATCAAATTAATGGTATTGCAAATTAATTCTCTTTTTTTTAAGTTAAAACAAAAAATATAGAGTCAAAATACAATTTGCTATATCATATAAATGAAATAATAGCGGTATAAAAGGCAAAGAAAGTGGAAAAATCTGTATTATTATTTTCAGACCCTTTCTCTCTCTCTCTCTCTCTATATATATATATAAAGAAACTTTAAGTATAATTTAATTACGACACATTTTGCAAAAATCGAAATTTATTTAATTCTTTAAGTAGTTCGTAAGCATGAATTTATGATTACTTCTTAAATAATTTATCGGTGATAACTATTCAAATCTTTCGTATCATTGAAATTATTATGGGGAAACAATAAAAGAACCCAAAAATAGTTCGTGCGTGCAAATAGTTCGTGCGTTGGTTATTTGAGTACAAATCAGAATACAAGGTTTCAGAAATTTTAGCTAGTGCCCCACTGGTAGATTCACTAATCAAGAAAGGAAATTTAATTCTGTGTACCTGAAGACTGAGAAAAATTATTTGGTAATTAATTGGTTTGTAAATAGTATTAAATAAGAAATGGCTTACGTGAAAAATGTAAACTGCAAATTTTTCACAGTAGATTATCAGTCCCTTAAATTTGATTTAGGTTGTCTATTCCTAGTTATTATAATAGCGTACTAAATTGTAGTTATGAAGCAAAGACAAACCGCAGTAAATTTTTCTGGCAATTAATTCTTATTCTGTCGATATGTCTTAATCTGAAGGTACGTTACTGTGCTTTACAAGGTTATCCTATACCAGAGTTTAATTTTGCCACCTATTCTTAGAAGAAAACTTTTCTTTGTCCCTTCTCTCCTGACATGTCTCGATTGGGTTAATTAATTATTTAATAACAAAGCCAGACCTTCTCAGAAGTGAAGAATCTCTAAAGGAGCGGAAGAAGAATAAATCTGACCTCCTTTCATCGAAAGGGATGAAAGTGATGAATTTTGCCAAGATTTTGCACAGAGCAAGAATTTTATAATGTCTGAAGGGTAAAGACTTTGGGCTTAGCTGAGCAAATTGAGCATAATCTTAGTTTATAAATGGAAGCCAGTGTTATATCAAATCTTTACTAATTCAGTGTTATATATATATATATATACGAATGAATCAACTGATCTCTTAGGTACTTGTATCTTTTATATCTGGTTTAGGGAAAAACATTTTAAGTATGTTATCTTGGAAAAACATTATTTACTTACTGAGTGAGTTCCAGATTGAATTAGTGAGCTTCCACTTAGTGAGATTTAAAATAATAACCTTAAAAATAAGATTATAATTCCGCAGTTTATTCAGATTTGAAAATTAATTCTTAAAATGAGAATTCGCTTTCAATGTTTCAGATTAAAATTAATATAGTAGATGATGTTCAAGAATAAGTTCATAAGCAATGTTTTATAAAGAATGAAAATGAAGGCATAGTTGACTTAAATAATACCCAAGTTCTTTCAATATGTTCAGAAAACATGCGCCATTTTTTCAAGAAAAAATTACTTAAAAAGCCAGGTAGAATGTTTTAAAAAAATAAGTGTAGAATAAAAGGAAAGCGGCGCTCATGTCAATTAACTCAGACTGAACTAATTTTCTTAATGACAATTTATTTCTTAATTAATTAATTTAATTTCTTAATTTCAGACTGAACTAATTTTATTAAAAGTGACTGATATTTGGGATAATATCTTTTAATATCAACAGTTAACAATAATGATTGCTTTCTTATCGTAAACTGAAAAAGCGTATCTATCCTTTTGCTAAAACCACATAGTCGAACTTCCTTATATGTGAATGGTGCTTCTTCATCATATGGAAAGTAATAAAAGTACAGGAAAAGAAAAAGAACAGCAATAACTGTTTTAAACTTAATAAAAAAAATCTAAGAACTTTGAGATTTACGCATTTACTTTAAGATATGCACATTTCGAGATCATTTGGGCTAACGTCCCTTTTGGCTAAAAATATTTAAAACTGCACATCTTTAGAATTTTTGACAGACAGTCTCACGCACTGAAGATAAAAGTGTTTTATTCCTTAGTGTTGCCACTGCTCGCTTTGAATTTGCTGAATTTCTTAAATAAAAATTCGTTAAATGTTTTACAAAGTATAAAATAGATAATAAAAAAATCAAAATTCAAAATTTGGGCTTCCAGTTGCACATATTCGGGTTGAGGACTTCGTTATTCAAAATTGGATAGCTCTAGGTACCGTTGTGTTTTCACAATGCGAAAACATACATACTTTCAGGCAGATTCTTTATTAGTTAATCTATTTAAATATAATACAGGGCGATAATATTTGTGGCAACAATTTGAAAAGTCATTTTTCGCTTTTAGTAGTTCGACGCAAAATGCCATTACGAGAGTAACAGCTCTCCTGGGCAACACCCCTTTGGGCTAAAAATGTGACATGTGTAGCAGGCAACTAAATTGTAGAAACTGTACAGGAAAACATCATCACAAAAATATATGCGTGGTAAAACTTAGAATGTCTGCGAGAGTTCTTTCTGCGTCAATGGCGCCCAAAATAAATTTGGTAGCCTGCAACAATTGATTTTGCTATTAGTAATAACGTAACTTTGTTTAGTTATAGATTTCTAGGTCTCGTTAAAGTACTTTCGACACTTCAGATTGAATTCTGACCATTTTACAATTCAGAGTTTTAAAAAGTTAAATGTAAGACCATCATCTAATCTTCATCGCGATTTTCTATATTATTATGCATACAGTAAGCTAGAAACTAACCCCAAACATAATATAACCAAGAGCTTTATTCTTCCCCACTTACAGAAATGACTATTGATATTACAGGAAATGATTGACAATCCAGTTATTGACATGGAGCTGCAATGTTCGTGTCATATATCCGTTCGATCAGTTCAGCAAATTAACTGTCTTCAGTAGAAATTATAGAGTATATTACGTTTTTGCTTTTGTTCTTCACATATTTTTTTCATTTTTGGGACAATTATTATTTCAATTTGGTATATGTATCTTTTGTAGAATGGAAATAGTAAATTTTTTAATAAGCTGTATTGGTTTTATCTCATACATTTTGATACAGGTATGATTTTTGTAAATTCTGATTTTATTTTCATGTCGTATTAATTATTCAATAACTTTGTTCTTGAGTTCTTCACTTCTAAACATAAGGAAATACAGGCTTTTTTAAGGAAACGTACTTGGAAACTTCATTATGTTATTTATGTTAGTATTGATTTGCCACCCCTTAATCTAATATATTTCGTGACATTTCTAATTACACATTTTTTTTCACATTGACCTTTTGTAATTCAAGAAAGCTAATCAAACTATTTTTGTTCAAAACCAATAATTGCATTCTCCTACGTTTCTAAAATGAAGTTTTTCGAAGTAAGAAACGAAAATCCGCGATGATTGGGATTTGAACTTCAGATCTCTTGATGCCTGCCGAACATGCATCCAATCACCATGAAGGCATACAGTTAAAAAAGAAAGAATTCTTTCAATGTTAATGTAACCACAAATTTTTGAAAACATGCACTACAGAAATTTTTCATTATTCGAGATTAATTATTTGTGGTAGGAATCAATCTGAAAGGGAGTACGAAAAACAGTTTTGTGCAAATAAAAGGGCTAGAGCATAAAATCTTTCTCTTTAAAAACCATTAAGTCCGGGAGCTCTAAATACAGATGATAAAAATCAGTCCTTTCTAGCACTAACTTGCTTGTTTGGTACTAACTGCTGAAGGAAGAGTGTCGTAACAGTAAAATGTTTTAGAACCAATATGTCACCAAACTAGAATCTTACAAAAATGTTATTAAGGATAGGTTAGCTGAATGTTTTAAAATAGTATGTGCTCAATAAAAAGACATTCCTTAAACATAAATAAGTACATTGCGTTTCTGACATATTGCTAGAACATAAAGTGTACTTATCCTATGCTGAAGTATAATAAATGTTAATCTTTTTAATTTAGTGTTAGAACATAAATGTGCACTTAGCAGTGCCAAAAAGAACTTATTTTATACTGCACTTACTCTCTCTATACCACAGGGCGAAATAGAAACATGACTAAGTCACATTAGTGATTTTTTCTTTACTAGTAGCTACTTCAGAGTGAACAATCTAGACATGCAAAAAATTACTGAAATGAAATTGCAAACATTCATCACCTTGTTAACAGACCTAATGAGCTCGAACACAACGAAGTCCTACACTGAAGATTATGAAGGCATGCAGATATTTATTTTCATCCACCTAAACACTGACTTTACGAAAGTTTAAATAAGAAAAATCACTCCGCTGAAAGAACGACTTTCATTTTTCATACATGAAGAGAGTTCTTGATACCTTATGCTTGTTGGAAGTAAGCTGGACATCTGATGCATGTTGGAAGTAAGACTTCAGCAGGTATCAAAGTCAAAAAAAGTAAAACATAGTCTTGACGCCCTGGAAAAACGGTATAGCACAGGATGCCTAGGTCAAAGACCCTCCCCTTGTACAACAGATATGTCATTTCGAATACTGTCATGCGTAACTAGTATATATCCAGGCATACTAGAGTGCTAGAGTGCTATAGAGATGCAGATATCAGAGGATGTCAAGGAACAGAGAAATTTAAAGTGGAGTATCTGTACCATGGATTAGCTAAAGACAGTCAATTGTTGCTACTTCACAATCGGAGAAGAGATAATTGCAGCTAGAGAAAGTTTTTTGATAAGTAAATTTGCTAAAGCAATTATTTAGGTGTGTTATCAAGTTACATTAAGTTCCAGTAATTCAAGTACATAACAAGTAAAAGTCTGCAATGATAGTTTGTCATAGTCTACAGTGAGACTATCACAACATCATCATTTTCATCAATGTACAAAATACATCAATATCAAACACTTTCTCATATGAGAGAAAATTCTAAAAAAGCAAAACACTGTGCATCAAAACGTGGCCTTCTAGGGAAGATACTGACTCTCGTGCTGAATGAAGTTCCTTTACTGAGGAATGAAGACACTCAAAAATAATTCTCAAAGTATTGTAACTACCTGGTTAAATAATTTATATCCTGACCAATTCCAAGTTTGAAGAAAAGCTCGACACACCATCTAACACAATTTAGAGTGGAAGCTTTCTTCTCTGTGCTGTCCACTGTTCATGAGAAGAGAACACCTGGTCGGTGATACAGATTAAATGACTTTGATGACGATTAAATAGTCGAAGTTCAAGTATGAATGTTTTCGTTTACACTAACACAAACGGTAAATGTTTTCTTCATGAACTGCTTATCTCTAAAAATGACAGCTTCTTTAAACTTTGGAACCGCACCTTTTGAATGTCCTCTTTTGTTGACTATTGCCTCAGGCAACTCCCATTTCTTCAAATTCTAGAAAAGCAGCGAAGCTATGCTTTCAAAAAGCTACCGCCTCAGATTTAAAGCCGTTAGATAAATGAATGAAATTTTTATCTATTCAGAATTTTTATTTCTCTGTAAGCTTTTGATGAATGAAAGCTAAAAATTGCCTAAATTAATTAACATCAAACTTATTTTTAAATAGTCTCAAAAGGAAGATCGATCCAGATAATTGAAGCTAATGGAAATCGAGTTTCGGATAACTGGAATTTGATTGTACTTTGAAAGCTCTTTTGTATTATTCTCCTTAAGATAGAAAACGACCAGTTCCGAAATATACATGTAATTAAAATTACCATCCCGAAGAAATTTAGCACAAGAATTAATTTATGTAAATATAATGAAATCTGATATAAACACTAAATTTCTTTCTTCTAGGCCTGTTAAATTATACACATTTTTTGTTGCACTTCCATTTAAACATCTTTCCTGGAATTTCAGTAGATATAAATTTCTCATTCAATCATTTTAGGTCTCGCTTATCGAGAAG
Source organism: Stegodyphus dumicola (assembly GCF_044657685.1). Classification (NCBI taxonomy): domain Eukaryota; kingdom Metazoa; phylum Arthropoda; class Arachnida; order Araneae; family Eresidae; genus Stegodyphus; species Stegodyphus dumicola. The sequence goes on along the minus strand of NC_140779.1, from coordinate 119,090,209 downwards.
GCAAAAATACACAAAAATTCAAATCATCTTCATTAAAAATAGTAAAACACAGAAAAAAAGTAAAACACCAAATACAGTTAAAAGCAGTTAAAGGAAAACAGTTTTTGAAGTTAAAATTGGAGTTACTTCGCGAAAACAAACACTGCAGCCGACGGGCAGGAAAACAAAATTTTCCATGCGCAACCATTTAAAGTTAACTTCTGGTTCCACTGAGCAAAAAGACATTTAATTTAGTGTGACAGCTGCCATAATTTTCTATTCTTTTAGGAGTTTTGTATGTAAACAAATGGCGGTCTCGTTAGGCCTAGCGTCATATATTTTGAAATTTTTGATAGTTCTACAACTGGCGGGAGAAATACCTTATAACTTTTAAAGGAAAAAATGCACAATTTACCAACCTATAAGAATAAGAAACAGACCTCACTGAACCGGGTAACAGGGTGGAAATATATACATATATATGTTTGATGCGGCCGATTGCAACGGAAATGAGCGGTGTACAGATAGATGTTATAGCCATCCCATGTAAAAAATTCCGATATTCTGCGTCTGATTACTTTTAAATTAGGCGAGATACCTACATGGGCACGTACCTAAGTTCATAATTACAGACGTCACGAAAAAAAAATTCCCTTCTGAATCCATTTTGAATCCATTTCATAATCCATTGTGGAAAAACGTAATCCTTTATTCTGTCTGTACGCACAGATATTACGCAAAAACATCGTCTAAATGAATTTGAGAAGAGTTAAAATGAATATTTTCGTTAAAATATATTACCAGAAAATTTTCGCGTTTACAGTACTTTTTTTACTTCGTGCAAAGAAGTAAAAGGAAAACTTTCAGAATTCCATTATTTTGCTGTTCGGGAATACGACTAATTTGAGCTTTGTCAGAGCCTTTAAAATGATCGAAAGAAATAAGCTATTCTAACTAACAAAAGGAAAAATTCGTAAGGAATATTTAATGCTCGAAAGCAATTAAAAGATGTATTTGTGCTATGATATGAAAATGGAAACTAATGCACAATTTAACTTGTAAGATTCTTAAAAAGTTGCAAGGAATTCTAAGTACCCTTTCTAATTTTTTCCTTCTTTAAATTGCTTTACTTTGTTTTTTTTCCTTCTATAATAGAAAAGTGTTATTTCATATTCCATCCTCTCAACGACTTTCGGTTGAAGAGCGTTAAAGCAAAGATTTGTAATTGGTTCAAAGAAGAAAAAGAAAGCAATCATAATGAGGAGAACCGGAAGTCGTTATTATGTAGTTAGCAGAACAATGTATATTTGCTATAAAAATTCTGAATTTGACCCTTTACAGATATAAATCATTATTTTAAATAGTTTCCTTTCGTAGGTGCAATGAAAAAAGAAATTTTTATGAAAGACTGGCGGATATGTATGTTGTAACGTAATTTCCCCTCTCTTTTCCGCTTGTCTTTGTGTTGTAACTGGAAGCATACTCAACGCGTATTCGAGAAGTTCAGGATTCGAGTCCCGGCGACGGCATTGCACATTTTTCTTGGTCGCTCTTTATAAAGGGGGAGCATATAAATTATTTTCTCTCTCCTTTCCGCATGCCTCCGTGGGGTAATTGGGAGCTTACTTGACTTGTATTTGAGAGATCCAGGTTTCGAGTCCCGACGACAGCATGACGCATTCTTCACGTGTCCTGCTTTAAAGTAAAAAACCTTAACGATTCCTCAGTTGAGCCCGAACGAGAAGAGCGTGGAGTACAATTCGTCACCACCAGGGTTTGATGACTAGAGTCCCCTAATTCCGAGTCGCCCTTCAAAAAAAGGACTATATAAAGCACTTCTCTCCCCTTTCCGAATACCTTCGTTGTGTAAATGGAAGCATACTCGCCGCGTATTCGGGAGGTCAGGAGGTCGAATTCCGTGAGGGCATTGCACATTTTTCACAACTGCTGTTTCAAAATAGTGTCCTGCTTTAAAGAAAAAACCCTTAACGATTCCTCAGTTGAGCCTGCACGAGAAGAGCGTGGAGTACAATTCTTCACCACCAGGGTTTGATGACTAGAGTCCCCCTAATTCCGAGTCGCCCTTCAAATAAAGGACTATATAAAGCACTTCTCTCCCCTTTCCGAATACCTTCGTTGTGTAAATGGAAGCATACTCGCCGCGTATAAATAAAAAAATGCTTAATGACTCTACAAGTGAAAATGAAAATAATTAATTACCAGTGAATACTTCATTTTAAAATACCAAATAACGCTTATAAATCGAATGTGTAGAAGTTTAAATCTTTCATAGAACACTGAAAAAATATATCACAGGGTATTTTTGAGCGTTATAGTTACCATGCGTAGATTACACAAGCATTTTTCCTGCACTTATTGTATTAAAGGTAAAAATATTTTAGCATTTATAACCTAAAATTCGTAGTACTTAGATTTAAATTATCCCAAAAGCCTGAAATTATTATAATTTCAAAACTTGTTGTCGCGTTCCGACAGATACTTCAACTTCTATTCATGAGATGGCGCCACGTGTAAAATCCAGTTCTTAATCGGAGCAGCAAAGCGACATCTTTACTCACTCAGACTTCTCGTCACACAACTGTACGCGACGCTAGCACGAACTGTGTTCCGAGCTCTGTGTTGATCTCTTCAATGTAATTTAAATTGTAATTTAGTATTTAATATATTCTTTTGTTATAGGAGATTGGCTACTCTTATTTTCTTTAATTATATCATGCATTAAGCACACACGACAACCAAAAGTGGTGACCTTTTGACTGAGCACGCTACTGAGAATGGATTTTCAACGACCCTAAGCCACGTGCATCCAAGGCATTCTGAAGAACTGACTAAAAATAACAACGAATATGGACATTAAACGTATGCTACAACGTACCCCTTCAATTATTTCTAGATGTATTGATATATATTGCTTGTGTTTTTTCAAAGTCGTGCATATCATCGCAAGGAGCTTCAGCAAATCATCAATGTGATCTGTTCCGTTCCGCTGACTTCGCCAGTAGTGCAATAATTCTTCGATCATTCAACTTTTGTGACAAATGTGATACAATGGTGATTTTCGCTAAATGTGCTACATCAGTAATTTTTCTGCAACGTGCTATGGCAAAATTCTTCCCTCAGTGTTCGAAAGTAGTGAATTTCTTTCCCACGTGCTACAGGAGTGATTTCCTTTTTCCTTCGAAAGTGCCTTAGCAGTGTGAAGTGGTGATTTTGTGTGTGCGCAATACAAAATGAACGCATCATTTTTTTTTTCTCAAATAAGGGTTTCTTTTCAAATGCATTTTGGTAAAATATTATTTGTGTGTGTAATTGCTGACCCTGTCTTATTTGTGTGTGTAATTGCTGACCCTGTCTTATTTGTGTGTGTATCGTTACGTAAATTTTTTATGCATGGTTAAAATATTTATTGTTATGGCAAAATATCAATAGTGTATCATCTTGCTACAATATTTGTGCTGTTAAGTGTTTATTAATTAAAGTGAAAATTATCTATCAGTACGCCCGACGATATTCCACCACAACCACAAATCACACGCGTTGCGGTGAAGCCACCGCCTTTCTGGAAAAATAATCCTTCATTGTGGTTCGCTCAGATTGAAGCACAATTTTCTATCGCTCGCATTAGTGAGGATTCTACAAAATTCAACCACGTAGTTGCAGCAATTGAGTCTGATATTCTGAATTCAGTGCATGACTTAATTCTCAAACCACCTGATTGTGATAAATACTCCAAACTGAAACAGCGGCTCATTGAAATCTATTCAGAAAGTGAATCTTCAAAAATACGTACTTTACTACAAGGACTTGAACTTGGAGATCAGCGACCTTCATACTTGCTGTCACGAATGCGTGATCTGGCAGGAAGCCATTTTAGTGACGACTTGTTGAAGTCACTATGGCTTTCGCGTCTCCCTACTAACATACAAATAATTCTTGCTCCTTCCAATGAAGATCCAACCCGTTTAGCAGCAATGGCTGACAAAATTAATGAACTTGTTACTCCAGCTTATGTCAGTGCTGCTAATACTGCACCTTCCAGTTCATCCCTCGAACAACAAGTGGCTGAATTTGTAAGGATCTTAAGTTTTACTAACGTTTACTTTATTTTAAATCTTTACTATCACTTCTTATTTTCTACTTCCGGCCAGAGTTATAAGCGTGAAGGTTTTTATGCAAAGTTTGTCTGGCGAACGCCAAGTATTTAAGTGTGGCCTTTTTGCCAAGCGAGAGAGAGGAAGCAGTGAGTTCGAAGCAGGCCGCTTACCTTAGAAGTTACGCAGTTGCTATTTGCCTTCCAGGCCAGAGGTTTTAATCCTCTTGATAAATTAAACGTATTGTAGTGTTCACAGTCTCTGTGCTACATACGCTTCCTGTTATTATAAGGCCAATCTTCCACGTGTATTATTCTAAAGTTAAATCAGAGTTTAGTTTTATTTTTTTACTTTTACGTTAGACCCCGAGTGGCGGGTCATTGTATTCCGAAGTACGGAAGTTATTGTATATAGAGAAAAATAAAGGGTTTTGTATACCCTTCGTCTGTATCCTGTCTACTTACTACAATTAGTGAACATAGCTTTAGTAAGCTCTCTGTTCCTAGTCAGGTCCTTGTATGTTCCCGAAGAAGGTTAGAAGGAAAATTGAACCTGATAGTGGCGCCCAACGAAGAAGAATAACCATGGCCGAGTTTCAAGAAGAACCTGTGCTGCCTGCAGAAACGGCTCAGAATCCAGAAATGCCAGCTGCCGCTCTGGAAGGATTCGGTTACATCGTCCAGACCATGCGCGCTTCGATCAAACCAGAAGCAACGTTTAACGGAAACTCACCGGTAACCAGTTTTTTGGAAAAATTGGATGACCACTTCATGCTCTACCCCGTGCACGAGTTTCAAAAAGTTACCTTAGCTACCAGCGCTTTGAGGGGCCAAGCGCGCGCTTAACTGGTTCAAATGTATAGGCAGAAGTCTCTTGGGTCAAGCAGGAAGTCCCACCTATACTTACGAAAATTTCAAGACTGCCCTACTAAAAGCCTTCCCTGTTGTAAGAGATCGTGCGAAATTAGAAACGGAACTTTTTAGTATATATCAACAAAGAATCGAAAACCTCTCGAGCTTTATTTTAAGAAAAATTCACGTTTTCAAGCTCTTGTATGGAAACCGTCCGGATCCTGAAATAATTCAAGTGATTTTGCCGAGGTTACTACCCCAAGTGTAAGACTTTATTGAATTAAGAAATCCGACTACACTGGAAAAGTTATTTGAGCTAGCAATCCAGTTTGAAAGTAGAAGAACGGCGGACGTCGAAAGAAGACGCCAATATCAACAGCGAAACCAATTTGGTACGCCAAGACTACAGCAAACTCAAGCATACGGCTACGGAGAAAAAGCGAATCAGTGGGCAAGGAAACCCGAGCATTCAAAAACAGCCGGCGAACGTCGACAGTTCAATAGCAACCCAGGAAAAAAGTCTCAAGGCCAGGGGAAAAAGAAGGAAAGCACGGAAAGGAAAAATAATTTAAACTAAAACGGATTTCTGTTGACGAGAGGGTGCGGAAATCCGAAGGCCACGAAAACCCCTCTTCCTACAAGTTAAATACAGTAATGGTGAAAAATTTGACTCTTCCGAAGATTGAAGTCTTGGTGAATAATATCCCGGCCACCGCACTCCTGGATACCGGCGCGCAGTCTTCCTGTGTGGCAGAAGTGTTTTTTAGAAAGTATTTTCGCAAATACCGCATATATAATGCGGATAATACGACAGTATTAGCGGCGCAAGGAGAAAAATGTAAGTGCGTAGGTAAAGTACCTTTGTATATCCGTATCAAGGACGAACAAGTAAAGGTGATGTTTTTTATAGTAAAGAATCTGCAAGCACATTTGATCTTAGGAATAGACTTTCTTTCAGGCGCACAAGCTACACTGGATTTTAATGAAGCGTCCCTTAAGCTGACAATGAAACCAGTGCGTGTAGAAAAGGTTGAACCGCCAAGGTTAAATCTTGACCACCTGCCTAATGACGAGCAAGATAGAATCCGACAAGTGGTAAGTGAATTTGCTTCGTTATTTAGTGATATTCCAGGATTTACTCAGGTTACTAACCATAGTATTGACACCGGAGATGCATTGCCAGTTCGTCAAAAACCATACCGGTAAGATAAGAATAAGGAAAAAATTATAGAATGGCATATTACCGATATGCTACGTAAAAAGATCATAACGCCCATCTCAAGTAGTTATGCTAGCCCGGTGGTTTTATGTAAGAAAAATAATGATTATCCTTTGGAGCATCCAAAAAGGTGGAGATTCGCTATTGATTACCGTAAATTAAATTCCATAACGAAATATCCGGTATATCCGTTGCCGATCATAGAAGAAATTTTAAGGAACATAAAATCAACCAAATTTATGACGACTTTAGACTTAACGACTGGTTATTTTCAAATAGGGGTGAGGCCTGAGGACGTGCCTAAGACTGCTTTTATAACCAAGTCTGGCACTTATGCATTTTTGCGTATGCCGTTTGGCCTTTCAGGGGCCCCAGCAACATTTCAGCGATGCATGGACATTGTGTTAAGACCTGTTCTTGGAAAGTCCACATTTATCTATTTAGACGATATCATTATTACTAGTGATAATCTAGACCAACATGTACAGGATTTAAGACAGGTGTTTTCTTTATTAAATGAGGCCGGTCTAAAAGTTAATGTCGAAAAGTGTAAATTTGCAGCCCTTGAATTAAAATATTTAGCTTACAAAATATCTCAAAAAGGAATCGAGACAGATGAATCAAAAATAATCGCTGTACAAAAGTATCCGACTCCAAACACGGCAAAGAAGCTCTCTTCTTTTCTAGGACTTTGTTCATATTATAGGTCCTTTATAAAAGATTTTGCGGCTATCGCTGAGCCATTGTTAAAATTAAAAAGGAAAAAGGCAAGATTCTCGTGGACGGCCGAAGCCAATAGTGCTTTCGAAAAATTAAAACAAGCATTAACGCAAGCCCCTGTGTTGAAATTTCCTGAAAAGGATGAAAATTTAGAAATTTCAGCGGATGCTTCGGATTATGCGGTAGGAGCGGTACTTTCGCAAAATCAGCAGCCCGTGGCATTTTTTAGCCGAACTTTAAATCAAACACAAAGAAACTATTCCGCGACCGAGAGAGAGGCACTTGCAGTTCTGTTAGCAGTGCAAAAGTTCCGAGTCTATTTTGGAAAGGCGCCGATAACAGTATACTCTGATCATGCGGCGGTAACTAGATTGTACTCAGGGAAAAATTTATCCCCAAGGTTAATAAGATGGGCACTCAAGCTGCAAGAATATAATCTGGTAATCAAGCATACCCCCGGAAAGGAAAATATCGTAGCAGATGCCCTATCACGAATTAAATTAGACGAACAGGGTAATACCGTAAAAGTTGCAATGCTTACAGCGTGTACAATAAATTCCCGAGAAACTGTAATAACAGAACTGGGTAAGGATCCAGAGTTTGGAAGTATTTATGAGTATTTGAAGGATCCTGAAAATTTTAGCCACCAAGATATTGTGGCGATAAGAAATAGGGCGGCCCATTACGAACTAATAGATGGTCTATTATTCTACAAAAAAACTACGAATTCCAACAACGAATTTCGACCTGTTATCATAGCTAGTCTTAGATTAAATAACCTGCATGAGCTCCATGACCGCCCTTTAGCTTCTCATGCTGGTATTCGAAAAACTATCCAACGCGTACGCGAGGCAGTCTACTTTCCTGAACTGCAAAAGTTAACAAGGGCGTATGTCCAGTCCTGCCCAACATATCAAGCCGTTAATTATATTAATTTCCGCCCGGCCGGGTTTCTAAATAGTATTAAATCCGAATTTCCAAATGAAATAATTGGCATCGATTTATTGGGCCCTTTCCCAAAAAGTCAGTTAAATAAAAGTCGCTATCTCCTTGTTATGGTTGATCATTTTAGTAAATGGACCGAAATTGTTCCCTTAAAACGAGCCTCCGCGAAATTGGTTACCGATTCTATTTTAAATAAATATATTTTAAAATACGGGGCGCCCCTAAAAGTTATATCGGATAATGGTCCTCAATTTGTAAGTAATATATTTGAAGACATGTGCCAAAAACTGGGCATACGTCATTTAAAAATGGTCCCGTATCGGCCGCAATCAAATATAGCGAAACGGGTCAACAGAAATATAGTGAAAATTATCCGTAGTTATGTTAAAAATTTTCATAAAAGCTGGGATAACTATGTCAATGAATTTGCTTTCGCCCTTAGGACCGCAAAACATGATACAACGGGCAAAACTCCTGCTGAGTTATTTCTAGGCAGAAAGATTATAACACCGTTAGATAAACTATTTTATGTGCAACAAAGAGCCCCAGAATTTAAAATGGGTGATATAGAAAAAGTAATAAAAGAAGCAAAAAAGAATACGGAAGTAGCACAAAGAAAACAGAAATTATATTATGATTTGAAACGACGGGGAGTAACTTATAAAGTAGGGGATGAAGTTTTAAAAATTAAGCATTCACTTTCTTCAGCACCAGAAGATAAAACTGCCAAATTTTTTCCACGATTTGAAGGACCATATGTTATAGAAAAAATAACTCACGCTGTTGTAGTGTTAAAAGCCAGAAATGGTGAAACCTGTTCCGCAAACATTGATCAAATCAAGCCCTACTTCGATCGTAATAAAATGCAAATCTTTTCAGATCTTTTGCAGGATCCGGCACGGCAGACACCGCAGGTACAAGTTCCAGAGGTGAAAAAACGACAAGTACAAGGGCAAGCCAATGAGAGACAGAAGCAAGTGAAAAGAAAATTGCCCCGCCGAAAAATGGAAGGTAACAAGAAAAAGAAGCCGTTCCACCGTCCAGAAAACAGAGTTCACGAACACCCCCAGAATGAAGAAGGGAGAAGGACGACGTATGTGAAGAGGACCAGGAGAAAGGACGGCAACTATAACTCGGCTTTAAAACGGAAGATCTACTCATCCGACAGAACTCTCCGCAGCAAAAGTCGCCGAACTGCGGATGGGCCATCAGCGGCGGAGGAAAAAGTACAAGAAAAATTTGAACGGCCAACAACGAGGTCCAAGCAGGATCACGACAGAAGTTTCCCGGTTCCGCCAAGACCAGCTGCCATCAAACGGCAAAGACCACAAGCAGAGGAGAAAATGAAAGTATTCAAGGGTGGCCGTACTGGTGAAAAAAGGAAGCTTCCAGAGGAAAGCACTGAAGGGCGAGCCCGTACAAGAAGGAGGATAAATCAAACTACTATCTGCAGTACCTTTAAAGACTGGGCCCAGAAAAGGATGTCCGAATATTACAAAGATAAGTAAAATTTTATGTTACTTTGCAAACTTAAGTTAATCTTTCATTCTTACTGCAAGGTGCAGATTTCAAGAAGTTTTACCTCATGCGAGGTCTACCTTTATCGCCAAAAGGGCGAGAAATGAGTTGTGACCGATTTTCGTATTATGTTTTTGAATTACTCGTCCGTAAAACTAAAGTTGATGTATAATAGCGTTGTGTAAAGACTTAAATATTGTAAAAAGTTATTGTATAAATTTTATTTAAAACATTCTAGCAAGAAAGAAGTTCTAGTCTGAAAGACTTTTTGAAATGTAGTATTATTTCAATGTAGAAAGAATTGGCACTTGCTTTGAAAAGAATAGAAGTTAACAATGTACTACTAATGTATGTTTTCAAATGTGTAAAATTAACGGCATGTTGATATGTTCTTATATACATGTGAACTGTTATTTTAAATGTTAAGAAATACCGTGATATGGTAAAAGTGAAAGTAATGTTAAAAATTTGTTATTCGTGTGACTGTAAAGATTAAATCATGGCGAATATGTGGTAAAGGTTAAATGATGTAGTTAGGCTCTCTGATGCGAAACTTTAGAGTTAGCCACTTTTAGAATAGTACCTCAGGGTTTAGAGTTAAAAGTAGGGTGAGTTAAGAGGTCTCGTTATGTTGAATTTTAACACGTTAGTGTTTTGATTGTAGGAGGAAGTGTGGCACACGTAGACAGAAACACATTCGTGTTTGGTGTTCTTTTACAACACATGTCAGAGAGCACGGGGAGAGATAATTAAAATAGTCATGAATGAAATAAGAATGTTAAGAGCAGTATAATTCTATATGTTACTTGCCATGTCATTGTGTAACATTTCATTAAACTAGTTTTCCTTCCAGATCTCTGGAAGGAACCAGAATTGAATAAAAGCTCCTGGTTAGATGCAGTACAGATGAAAAAAAGATTGTTGTATATCCTGGGAGCTGCTATTGTAACAAATTTCTTTCTTTTAAATTTTCTAGTTTCTAGCTAAGTTATGTTTGTAAAAGGTTGGCCTCGCGTTAGATTCTAGAGCTAAAAGTTTTCAACAAGGTCGTTTTAGACCTCAGTTTCAAACTAATTAACTCTGGCGGGAAGTATGTAAGGATCTTAAGTTTTACTAACGTTTATTTTATTTTAAATCTTTACTATCACTTCTTATTTTCTACTTCCGGCCAGAGTTATAAGCGTGAAGGTTTTTATGCAAAGTTTGTCTGGCGAACGCCAAGTATTTAAGTGTGGCCTTTTTGCCAAGCGAGAGAGAGGAAGCAGTGAGTTCGAAGCAGGCCGCTTACCTTAGAAGTTACGCAGTTGCTATTTGCCTTCCAGGCCAGAGGTTTTAATCCTCTTGATAAATTAAACGTATTGTAGTGTTCACAGTCTCTGTGCTACATACGCTTCCTGTTATTATAAGGCCAATCTTCCACGTGTATTATTCTAAAGTTAAATCAGAGTTTAGTTTTATTTTTTTACTTTTACGTTAGACCCCGAGTGGCGGGTCATTGTATTCCGAAGTACGGAAGTTATTGTATATAGAGAAAAATAAAGGGTTTTGTATACCCTTCGTCTGTATCCTGTCTACTTACTACAATTAGTGAACATAGCTTTAGTAAGCTCTCTGTTCCTAGTCAGGTCCTTGTATGTTCCCGAAGAAGGTTAGAAGGAACATTGAACCTGATAAATTGACCAAAAAAGTATCTGAACTCTCTACAAGTCTTCATGCTTCACGGAGATACAGTCGATCAAATCAGGGCCCACGTAATAAATTTCGTGCCCGAAGCAGGATTCAATCTCGTCATAATACTCGAACGCAGTACAAAGAACCCACAAGTGGCATATGTTGTTATCATATGAATTTTGGCTCTCAAGCTCGCAAGTGTGCCCCTCCATGCACTTTTGTACAAGCGGGAAACTAAATGGGCGGTCTTCTGCTGGCCAACAGAATGTCCGCCACATCGACAGAATAGTACTGGCTGATCGTTCAACTCAGTTATGTTTTCTAGTAGATACTGGAGCTGACATATCAGTGCTCGCGAGAACTAAAACAAATGCTCACCAACTTAATAAATTTGTACTGTATGCAGCCAATGGTACCCAAATTGCAACCTACGGCACCAAACTATTGACACTTGATTTAAACTTGCGCCGGACTTTCAACTGGCCTTTTATTATTGCGGATGTAACTCAAGCAATTATTGGTGTCGACTTCTTGACACATTTCCACCTTCTAGTGGATGTCAAGAATAATTGCTTAATTGATGCTACAACTCAGCTGACATCACAGGGCCAAGCTTCTCACATATCGAACGTACCTACCAACATAAGTGTTGTATCGGGCAGCACACGGTTTCATAGCGTTATTAGCAGAATTCCCTGACATTTTAAACCCATCCAAATCAGGGCAGCATACTCATCAGCCAGAAGTGTATCATCACATTGAAACACATGGCCCACCTGTATTTTCCAAGCCTCGTCGTCTTTCTCCAGAGATGCTAAAAGCTGCTCGCAAAGAATTTGAATTCATGCTAGCACAGGGAACCATTCGCCCATCTAAAAGTCCATGGGCCAGTCCACTTCACATGGTTAAAAAGTCTAATGGTGACTGGCGGCCGTGTGGAGATTATCGTCGACTTAATGCCGTCACAGTCCCTGACAGATATGCAGTCCCACATATCCAAGATTGTACCCATCTTTTTCATGGAACAAACATATTTTCTACCCTCGATCTTGCCAGAGCATATCATCAGATCCCAGTGCATGCTGAAGATGTGCCCAAGACCGCAGTGACTACACCATTTGGTCTCTTTGAGTACTTATATATGCCATTTGGCCTTCGCAATGCTGGCCAAACATTTCAGTGTTTCATACACCAAGTACTGTCTGGTCTCGATTTCTGCATCCCATATTTTGATGATATCCTGGTTGCATCTACAGATGCGGAAGAACATTTTAAACATCTGCGTCAGATTTTCACTCGCCTTAAGGATCATGGATTAAAACTAAATCCATCCAAATGTGTACTTGGTCAACCCTCAGTTTCCTTTCTTGGATGTCTTATTACCCAGAATGGCGTCAAACCTTTACCGGAAAGAGTCAAAGCAATTAACGACCTACCTCAGCCCAAAACCATCTCTGAACTGAAGCGTTTTCTAGCAATGTTAAATTTCTACCGACGCTTTCTGCCAAATGCCGCAAAAACACAAGCCTGCCTACATGAGTTTCTGAAGAATAGCAAAAAAACGATCAACGAGCTGTCCCTTGGACTGAATCTGCATCTGCAGCATTCGTGAAATGCAAACACGATCTGGCAAATGCAGCCACACTTTCTTATCACTCACCTAGTGATCAGCTCTCTATAATGGTAGATGCATCTGACACGGCCATAGGAGCAGTGCTTCAAGCCCATACCACTAAAGGACTTTCCCCAATGGCATTCTTTTCCAGAAAACTTACTACTGCAGAAAGGAAATACAGCACATATGACAGGGAGCTACTTGCTGTGTACTGTGCTGTTAAATACTTCCGGCACAACTTGGAAGGACACGACTTCATCATTTTCACCGATCATCGACCATTAACCTTCGCTTTTAGAAAAAACTCTGACTCATGTTCTCCTCGTCAGCTTCGACATCTGGATTTCATCGCCCAGTTTAGTACAGATATCAGATATGTCTCTGGTACTGATAATTGTGTCGCTGATGCCTTGTCTCGGGTAAACAATATCAACCTCACTACCCCAGATTTCTCTGAAATTGCAAAAGCTCAATTGCATGATGAGGAACTCAAGAACCTAATCTCAAATCCACAAACCTCCCTTCAGTTACAACCGCTGCACATTGATCCAACGCTTAAAATTTACTGTGACATAGAGAACAATAGAATACGTCCCTATATTCCTGTCAATTTTAGACGTGAAGTGTTTAATGCCTTGCACAATTTGGCACATCCTGGAATCCGTGCCACCAAAAAGCTGATCGCAGACAGATTTGTCTGGCCAGCGATGAATCAAGACATCACAGAATGGACTCGTTCATGTATTAGATGTCAACGGTGTAAAGTATCCCGTCACACTCACAGTCCCATTCAACAATTTAACCTTCCAGCAAGACGCTTTGATCATGTACACTTAGACTTGGTTGGCCCATTGCCTCCTTCAAATGGTTACACTTACCTCCTCACTTGTATTGATCGGTACACAAGATGGCCTGAAGCCATTCCTATTGAAAATATATCCGCTGAAACTGCAGCTCGAACATTCATCTCCCAGTGGCTTTCAAGATTTGGCACGCCTACCACCATCACTACTGACCAAGGCCGACAATTTCAATGTCACTTGTTCGCATCCCTCACCTCTCTTCTTGGCATTCGCCATATTCGCACAACACCATACCATCCATCTGGAAATGGCATGGTGGAACGCTTTCACCGATCTCTCAAACAAGGTCTGAAGTGCCACAGTAGCACACACTGGACAGAAGCCTTACCCCTAGTCTTGCTTGGTCTTCGCACAGCATTCAAAGAAGACATTGGTAGCACTTGTGCTGAAATGTTATATGGTGCAACCCTCCGTCTGCCAGGTGAATTCTTTCACCCAGAATATACTCCAGTTATCGACCCTCCAACATTCCTTCAACGTTTACGTGAGACCATGAGCAATATCTCGCCAACCCCAGCATCTTCGCATAACCAGCCAAGCTATTTTGTACATCCTGCGCTTGAGACATCTTCGCATGTATTCGTGCGCAACGATGCAATTAAGCCAACTTTAACACCTTCATATGATGGTCCATTCAAAGTTGTCAAACGAACACCGAAACATTTCACCATCATCTGCAATGGCAAACAATCAGTGATTGGAATCGATCGTCTCAAACCAGCATTTCTAATGCAAGATCCAACAACTTCCTCATCAACATCACTCCCGGAAGAAAGCTTACATCCCGTTAAAGAGCAACCTAAAACTACTAGATCTGGAAGAAAGGTTAAATTTAACCCAAAGTACTTATAACGTACCGATGGTACTTGGGGGGGGAGTACTGTGGCGTTCCGACAGATACTTCAACTTCTATTCATGAGATGGCGCCACGTGTAAAATCCAGTTCTTAATCGGAGCAGCAAAGCGACATCTTTACTCACTCAGACTTCTCGTCACACAACTGTACGCGACGCTAGCACGAACTGTGTTCCGAGCTCTGTGTTGATCTCTTCAATGTAATTTAAATTGTAATTTAGTATTTAATATATTCTTTTGTTATAGGAGATTGGCTACTCTTATTTTCTTTAATTATATCATGCATTAAGCACACACGACCACCAAATTGTTATTACACCTTGCTTATGCATGCTCTTCATATATATAACAAAAATGTCAATCAAGAACAAATTAATTTCGGGTCCGACTAGTTGAAAAATAAAATTTCATTTTGTTTCCTTAATGCAATATGTGTGTTCTGATCCACGAGTTCTAAAACGTCTAAAATTCTATTTGGGAAAGCTTTTGATATTTAGTTCCAACTCGAATCATAACTATAATAATAATAATAATGAACTAATAATGGACAAGGACTGCCATATCTTCTATGGTTTGAAATGCTTTTTATGGCACAGCACACATGGATCATCTGCCTAAGCAGAGGGAAGTTTTTCGTGGAATATTTCTAAGGAAAACTGGTTTGTTTTGTCATAATAAACTTTACACATGAGGCAATACCCCAAACAGCCATTTCAACCAGACTTTTCCGCTAACTTGTAGGTAGAACGATAGCTCCTTAATATAGATGCAGAGTAAGTCGAATGTAATTTATAATAGTTAATGATGAGCAAATCCTGATTTAAACATTGGCTTCCCTTGGCAACGATGAAAAAACAAATAAAATGAAATAAATAAATATCTTTATTATATGCGGCTTAAGTGTCTGTTTGTCGCCGATAAATTATGGGTTGCTTGCGTAAGTGTACCAGCCAATGGGTTGAAGTTGCCGTTTCAATTCAGACGTAGACAATTTCCTGAAAAACTTGCCTTTGCTATGACCATCAATTAGTCTCAGGGCCATACGCTTAAGCGGGTTGGCATTTTTTTTTACCTGAGCCTGCATTTGGACACGGTCAACTTTATGCTACTTGTTCAAGAGTTCGTGAAAGAACGGGAATAAAGTTAAAAATAATGGATGATCCTCTGCAAGGCGAGCTTAAGATTGATGGAAAGATCTGCACAAAAAATGTTATGTACAAAGAGATCTTTGACATGTGAATGAACGTTTTATTATTTAAATCATCTTTATTTATTGAGCTAGCGGTGGCTCAGAAATGTACCGAAAGTGGTTTCCTTCATTCCACTCTACTTTAAGCCAATTAAGCAAGTAGAAGGGGGAAAGCCTGTGTCGCAGTAAGCAAACGGGCGTCCTCGCCGCATGCCCTGGGTAATTCAGTTTGAATTAGCAGACACCTTTGCACAAATCATTTTAATTACAATTTATAATATCTAGAACAGCTGTTATTTCGTATGACAGCCGGGATTTCTAGTTGTATATACTCGTCAATGTTTGTCTGTTTGTAACTCATTGCTTTAGAGCAATATTTAAAAGGAAAAAAAAAACAATTAACAAAATATAACGAATTTTGCGCATATGTAAATATTTTTAGTGAAGTTATATGTGAAATTGTTGTATTTTTCTGTATAATGTAACATGAAAATCTCAAGAGGCGATGTTTTGCCGAAAATAAAGGAATACAGGGACACGTCTGTTTAACATTGAGATAAATGGGTATCTCGCTAAATTGGCGAGATATCGTTAAGCTGGCGATTTGGCGATGGTTTTTGGCAACACATTTTTAAATTTTTGACAAATTTAACGAGAAATTAACAAAACTCGCCAAACTTCGAGACCATTTGGTGACATTTTGGTCTGGTTCTTGCATAGCTGTAATGGGTATTGTAACTGAATAAATGTAAATGATGCTGCAACAGCTGTAACCGTATCCGACTCTCATATTCCTTCCAATCATTTCAGGAAGTGCTAGAGATTTCTCGAAGTCCGGGTGAAAGCTATATAAGGCCGGATAGAGCATCCGATCTCAGTTGTTACGTTATAGCTGAATTTGGAGCACTGAGATATCCATGTTAGCTTCGCTCTTTAAACGAGCTTTGTATTACGCTGTGTTTAAAGTTCTTAGTAGCTTGAAGTGTAACTAGTGATTGTACTCTGTGATACTATGAAAAGTTGTACGAGTAGTTCTGTGGAAAGTTCCAGAACTGCTAAGTGGTTCTTTTGGTAAAATAAATTTTATCAAGCTATCATTAGTTCCGTGTGCATTCGATCTATTACGAATCCGTATGCAAGCAACAATAATTTACCGAAGCCATTCACAGATCTTATTTCTTCTTCACGTTTATATCATAAAAACCTGAAACCTACAGCAATGTATACAACAAAGACAATTTTAATTTGCGTTCTCTGACTTGCTTTAATCAATTACGCGGAATAGATCTCGTTTCCTAGGACCAGTTAATTTAATTAAACTACAAAAAGTTTTCTGTTAAATGATTTTCTTGAAAGAAATGGAAAAGGTATATCTAAGGAGAAGCTGATTTAGTTATAAATCATTATTTTGTTTTATTTCTGAAAGTTTGATTGAACATGGCGACTATTAATTGACAAATAATATTATCTTTACATTACTTTATATACAACTACATTAACATTATATTTTCTATGAGCAACGTATTTCTTGAATTAAGATGGGAGAAAATGGATATTGGGTTCCCTGGTTAACTTTTCTAAATTATGGCTAAATGAAACTAAAAGGGAAGATGTGTATTTATTTCACTTAAGAAGATTGTGTTCATTTAAGAAAATTGTGTGAAAACATTGCAACAGAAAAATAGTGTTTTAACAGTTGTGACTGCTAGTACATAAGCTTAGAGTCTCACCTCTTTGGAAAGCATAAACTAATTCCGACACTCAAGCTTAACCTAAAATACAAATTGCTATGTCCAGCAATCAGACAGAGAAAACGTACGAAAAGTGTAAAAGACTCTTTTACTAAAATTCAGTAATTTAACAGAAGGTACCTAGTACGCTTACCAATCAGCCATCATTTATGACGTAACTCAAAAGTAATGAATTCAAATTAAATTTAGTCGTAAGTTAGCCAAGGCTACACAGAATGAATAACGCGCAAGTTAGCTCTAACCTAGTGTGACAAGCCCTAGTGACAAGAATAACACAATGCCGCAGACTGATAGCTATGGAAGAACTTGAACTAGTAACGCGGCCTCTAGCAGAAGGATCACGTTCTGATTCATCAATCTATAATCTTCCTTTAAATACTCTCTCTTTAAATACTTCCTTTAAATACCTGATAAAAACAATTAAATATATAAACATTTCATACAATACTCCAAAATCTTATAATCACAGCTGAAGAACCTATAAAATATTGCAGATAATGAGGAACATTGTCTATTGCCTAAAAGATTGCACTCATTATACTGAAAAAATTAAGCGATTATATCCAAACTCAGTAAGTAAGCAAGTATTTTAGAGGAATTCTCTAAAATTTTAGTTTCGTCCAAAAGAGCATAAATAAAGCCCAAGTTCTTAATTTAATCCCAAATATAAAGTAAAACAAGTATCCACCTACACGCAATTTACTAAAACAAGTAATTTACTAATGCAGTCGAAACAAGCAATTTACTAAAGCAGCATAACAAAAACTATTCACTAACTGTATCAAATTGCAAGTTCTAATCAGTAACAATAATGCTAACCAAATAACATTTAATGTTACACACTGGATTTAATACACAAACAAATTTTTTATGCTCTTTTAGTAATGGTATACGAGATGTCGGATTTGTTTTTGTTAAATTTACATTCTAGCATCGAGAAAATTAAAATCACGTTTAGTTTAATGGAGAAGGCTGTAGAATAAGGGATAGTCAACTGGCCAGTTATTGATTTGAAGTAATAATTTCAATTCAAGTGTGTCCTCTATTTAGAAAGACGTCCATCAAGTGTTATTGTATAACTAGTTACAGATTTATGTGTCAAAAGAGCGTATCACAATTTCAAAGCATTTCTGGAGAACAACTTTTTAGAGCAATTTTTCTGCTTTTTCACATGATACGAAAGAGCCAAATACCACGGATAGTTTCGGGGTTACTAGGTAAAAGGAAAACTAGTTTTCCAATACAAATGCGATTGATGACGGAAGACTCGATGATGATGACATCTGATTTGTTGTTGAAATAAACAACTTATTATTTTTGCAAAAGAAAGGAAAATATCGTGCATCTTTCTTTCAGTGGTAAAGAAAAACTGTTTGAAACAGATGTTCGTCTAAAATAAATTTATGTGCGATACCAGCCTTAAAAAGTTAGTGAAAGACTTTGACTAACTGAGGCATTGTCTGAAGCGTACTATAGTTATTAAATTATCCAATAGATAACAATTACCATACTGTTAAACAAGTTAGAAAAATTCTCAACGATTCTTAATAGTAGTGCAGGTAAGATTCTTCGATAATTTCCTGCAAATATTAAAATAATTTTAACACATGATGAAACAGTTTAAAATCAAGAATTTTTTTATTTGTTTTTGCAAATTTTTTTCTCTATTTAAGATACCAAGCAGGTCGATAAGGTTACATGTAAGGAAATGAAAACTTTACTTAAACACTACGCTTCACTTTCAGCAAACCGATATGTTTTCTGAGTCTATCTCATAAACTGTGCTTGAATACTACAAGCATAAGGGTATATTATTTTTACAACTAATTGTTTTAGTTTGTTACCCTTTTCTATCTCTTCTTTCTTCCCTTGAGTTTCCTCGCCAGTATGCAATAGGGTGAACGAGAGTGTATTTAAACTGTAGTAGAGGAAAGGTTAGTCAGAGCGTGTTTTTGCTATTGAGTATGCACGTTGTTATTATCTACCAGCTGCTTGAATTTTGAATTTGGCTTCGCATTCTTGCCGCCAAAGCTACTATCACTTCGGTGTAAGTTTCTGAGTCAACCTGTCAGATTAAATTAATTTGTGTAGTCGTATACTCATACCACAAGTGGATGGTGGATTTGCCGCCTTTTCAATTGAGTTCAATAAAAGGATCTTTTACACCCCTTCTCTGCTATATATTCATCCTGTAATCTTAGCGATAAGTCACTACACAAGCTTTGAAGTAAGTCTAGTTGCAGTTTATGATAACAAAGAACTCTAATCTTGCAAGACATCCAGATTCGATTTCTATTGCTCGGGGATAAATTGATGTATCTCTCAATCTAACCTTGTATTAGATGTGACAAACCAATCACTTAGGTCAGGATTGTACGCCATATCTGATGGTTATATCGTTATTTCTGATTTCTTGGTTCCGAGGCAGTCCAATGATTAATTACTGGCAGGTTCAGTCCAACAAATTAAGCAAATGATTTATGATACAAAAGTTGATAACTGCATAGGCTTCGATTCAGCTCTAAAATAGATATGAAACGTATGATGTGACAGAGATTAATTTCTCTGAGGCACTGGTTCTAGAGATAAAACTAGATTCAGTCAGAAAGCTTAAATGAATGAGAGTTAAATATAAACATATACTTATCTCTGTTATTTTCATTTATGAAAAAATTATAAAGTATATATGAACAGTTAACTAAAATAAGGAAGGGATAGAATGAGTTGAAAAGAATACATCATACGCCTGGAAAATTTTAGGAATTAACTTTTAAAATACTCTTAATGAATGTGACAGATAAGTAATAGCAGTGCTTATTAACAGATTTCAATAGTTTTCTTTAAAAAATTGTCTCGAAAACGAAAGAGTTTAAATGGAATTGTATTTTTCAATTTATGTGGGCGATATTTACTTTTATGAATTTAGGAATTTAAAAGTGGAGAAAAACCATGCAGTTACAGTTTTATTGAAACTGCAGATAATACTTCTGAGGATTAACATAAAACCATAATTAGTATCCAGAATCTGAATGGATATGAGAAAATTCTTCTCACCCAAAGAAACTTCGCTTTTGGAAGCTTTATATTAAAGTCTTATTGATAATTTTTATTAGTAGAGAGAAACGCCTAAAGAATATCTTCTTGAAAAGGAAAAACATAGGCCCTAGTGCAAAGAATTAGCAGACCCCGAATTCTGAAGAGAATTCGTCAGGCTTGGTAAAACTCCTCGGTCAGCGAATGGATTTTTCAAGCCTGTAAATTATAAAATTGTATGAATTTATGATATACAAACAGAATTATAAATTTTAGTAACAGCACCTTAAATATTTTTACTAAAAGTGTTTAAATTTAATATTCGTTAACACAATGACCATGAATGTTTTTATACTGACTTTATGTTTGCAAATCTTAATTGTAAACATATATTTTCAATTACAAATTGCTTTGAATAAGAAAAGTGTTCATCTTGCGCAGTTTTTTAAATTCAAAATTCCATCTAAATCCAAAAAATTCAAAATTCATAAAATTAAGAAATCTAACTTCTTATGCGGTTTTCCTGTCAAAGTAATTATCTACAGTAAATGTTTATAGTCATTTAAAAAAGGTCCAACAGTGGCCAAACGGCCAAGCCGTTTAACACGGTTACAGCTGAAAACATCGCGGCAAAAACATCGCAGACGAAAACGTCGCGGAGAAAACAACGCAAGGCGAAAACGTCGTGCTACAAAACATCGTGGGAGAAAACATCGCAAAGAGAAAACATCGCAGTTCTAAAACATCATGGTACAAAACATCGTCGTCGAAAATAAAGCGCTTCAAAAACTTCGCAGTTTAAAAACATCGTCGTCGAAAATATCGTGGTAAAAAATAAAGTATCTACAAATTATCGCATGACAATAACATCGCAAACATGCTTTTTCAGGCTTTAATAACATGGATATTCCCGTAATGATTTGTGAGCACAAGATGGAAAGAAGGATAATTTTTACTTTCATATTTTTATTAATCAATAAATTTTTGCTGAGAAAATAAAAAAGAAACTTAAGCATAGAAAATTAATGCAACTTTTAGCATTGAATAGAATTTTAAACCGACATAGTTAACTAACAAAGGCCATTAATAAATCATTTTTTGTAAAGTTTTCACTATTAATTTTTCATGAAAAGTATAATCTATAAGTTGCATTTAGTTTTCTATGCTTAATTTACCTTCTTACTTTTTCAGCAAACATTTATTAGTTTAAATTAATAAAAAAAAATGTGAAAGTAAAAATTATCCTTCTTTACACCTTACGCTCACAAATCATTATGTGAATATCCATTTACAATTATTAAAACCTGAAAAAAAGCATATCTGCGATGTTATCGTCATGCGATGATTTGTAGATACTTTATTTTTTACCACGATATTTTCGACGACGATGTTTTTAAACTGCGAAGTTTTTGAACTGCTTTATTTTCGACGACGATATTTTGTACCGCGATATTTTAGAACTGCGATGTTTTCTCTTTGCGATGTTTTCTCCCACG
This sequence comes from Stegodyphus dumicola, assembly GCF_044657685.1. Lineage (NCBI taxonomy): Eukaryota > Metazoa > Arthropoda > Arachnida > Araneae > Eresidae > Stegodyphus > Stegodyphus dumicola. The sequence goes on along the minus strand of NC_140779.1, from coordinate 119,068,392 downwards.
ATGTTTTGTAGCACGACGTTTTCGCATTGCGTTGTTTTCTCCGCGACGTTTTCGTCCGCGATGTTTTTGCCGCGATGTTATCGGCGGACACCGTTTAACACTGGTAGTTTGAACTGAGTTAGATTCTATACGAACGGGCAGACTATGGAGAGCTTTTAGCATTTTCCTATGAGTAAGGTCGATACGAGACAGTTTTCCTTAGAAAGGCCTCCACGAAAGAATACGTTCTCTGAGGAGGCAACTTGCTTGCTTTGCCATAATCAAATAAATAAAAACACAAAATGTGGGACTCTGCTACGACAGAAGTTAGCACAGATACTTAATTTCAGAATATGATATATATAATATTGATATATATGTTTGATATATTTGATACACATTTTCAGAATTTGATATATATGAAGTTTTTGAATAAGATCTTCTTTTTGAAGAAGTTGATACTACACAGTACGTTTCAAGACAATTCGCAAAACAATACACATCTCCCTGAATCTGTTAAAGTCATAAATCTTCTCTTAAATTGATATTCTTTTTATAATTGGATGAAAACTTTAAATATTTCGCTCATTAATTTCGTTATAACTCTTTAAGTTTCAGGAAATTTGATCTTTAGAATTGATCTTAAATATGTTTCTTATTTAAAGCACTTTTATAATAGGATGTATATGCCTACTACCAACGATTGGTAAAGTAAAAAGCCGTCACTTAAGAACAAGCACATTAAGTTCACAGGGATGAAAAGAAAAAGAGAACACTGGAGAGGTAAAAACAAACTTAAACGAAAAAATAAAGTTTCTGAATCTTGCAACCTTGATGGCATTTTTATCTGCATTTGGTAATTAAATACCTAAGTATTTAATATTTAAAATATTAGTATATTAGGTCTGAACTGTTCTAAAAAGTTAAATTTTTAAAAAACGTAACTCGCAATATCTGTATTACCACAAAACTTCAAAATTTAGTTTCTGAACTTTTCTCATTTTTCCTTTTAAGGTTTGAATTCTTAGGTTTTCAACTTTAAATGAGATGATAATGTATACAAGAAGAAGTATTACAAACTTTACAAATGAGCTATTATAAAGTCTTATATTATTTATGACGCATATCATATTGAAAACGATTGACGAAAATATTAAAATGTACAGATAAAATGAATTTTCATATTCCTTTTATCTATACATGTGTGCTGTATTCAATAATATTTTTACACTATAAGAGGTAAATGGAAGGTATTTTCATCATTAATTGGCAATAACGTTGTCGACTCATAAAATTTAATTCTTTGGACGCGATGTTATCGAAACTGAAATAAATACACTGGTTACAAATTAAGGAAAAAATCCAAAAAATAGAGATAACTCCCTAGTAATAATAGTAGATGAGTAAACCTGCGATATGCAAATTAGTGGCGCTGCTTTCGGAATACGTCATCTGCGAGGAGCATAAAAGTCCATGTTTGAGAGCAACCCCACATATTTCACTGTGACAGTGACATCAGAAATCTGAGATAGCCAATTCGTAACAATGTATGTATTGTATGTATGTATGTATTGAGAATACGGCAAAGCACACTAGGGCTATCTGCCTAAGAGGAGGGATGCCTTTCGTGGAGGACTTTCTAAGGGAAACTGGCTCATATACACGTTACACATGAGGAAAACCACGAAACGCCCATGCAGCCAGCCCGTTCGCGGGATTCGAACCTCGGACCGAACTACCAGTGTTCAGCGATTTTACCGCTCGGCCGCTGGTGGGCCTGTAATTCGTAACAATGACCTCCAGGCATCATTTGCCTGCAGAACTGCGATGGAGAGCCATTGGGAGACTAGAGGCAGGACAAAGTCAAACAGAAGTGGTCAGATGGCTAAATGTGAGTCCTTCTGTGGTTCACAGACTTTGAAAACAATTTAAAACCACATCTAGGAGGCATCTAGGAAAACAATTTAAAACCGGCATCTAGGAGGTTCAGCCAAGGAGCCACTGCTACGACGAGCGCGATGAGCGATATTTGAAAATATGTGCACGCAAGAATAGAACCGCTAATCCGACTCTTCTTAGATCCTGCCTTCTTAGATCCTACAGTTGACGTGAACCACCGGAAGGTTCGTGTCAACGTCAACTGTGGGTAGAAAGGCTTCACGAAGGTGGTCTGTATACGAGGCGACCAGCCATTTGTGTGCCGCTCACGTCACGCCATAAGAGGGACCGTTTTCAGTGGGCACGACAATATGTCCACTGGACGCCTGATCAATGGAGGGCGGTTCTCTTTACGGATGAGTCCATGTTCAGTCTGGAAAGCCATAGTAGACGTTATTTGATATAGACAGAACCTAGAACCCGTTATCCTCCGTCAAACATCCGTGAAAGAGATGCATACGGAAGGGGCAGTGTTTGTGTTTGGGGTGGCATCTCTTTGGGTGGACGTACAGACCTGTCTGTCTTTCCAAGGGGAACCGTGAATGCTCAGATTTATAGAGATGACATCCTTGGTGTTTATGTGCGCCCATATGCCAGGGCAATAGGTGATGCTTTCCTGTTACAGGATGACAACGCCAAATCACACAGGGCTCGCATCGTAGATGATTATCTTCAACAGGAAACAATTATGCGCATGGAGTGGCCAGCTCGATTCCCGGACTTGAATCCTATCGAGCACGTTTGGGATGCTTTAGGGAAACGTCTAGCTGCTCTCAATCCGCCCCCTCAAATCCTTGTCGCGCTTGCAACTGCTTTGCAAGAGCAATGGCTCTCGCGTCGTATGGAACTGATAGATCACATAATTGAAAGCATCACACATCGCTATATGTGCTGTATTGCTTCTAGAAGCGATCATATTCCATATTGAAGGTACTCTTCCTATAGCAAACTGACACCTTCAATTTGTTCATTTTATACATGTGCTAAATTCTATACTACCATATTTGCCTGATAATTTCTTTCTATGTTATTTGATACCTTACTATGTGCTGTATATTGTGGGTAAGTGTTGTTAAATTCTACATGTAACTTTTTCAGTAATCGTGATGTTTGTGATTTTTCCTTAATTTATGATAACCAGTATATATAGCATTATAAAAGGGTCCTTCAAGGTATTAGTAAATGTTAATTATATGCATAGTGAATTCCGAAAGAATCCATAAAATTAAATGACTGAACTTTCAAATGAGTTTCTTTTAAACTCAAATGCCATAAATTACATTGTTTCGAATTCTGTTATTTCCGACTACAGGAATTTGAATTTCATGACTTTAAATTCATGTTTTTTTAAACGTAAACGTTTCTTTTAGACATCTGCTTTCGAAAATGTTGTTTTTATATATGCCTATTTATCAGAATTCCCTATGAGCTGTGGGCATATGCACAAACACGCCCTTAAAAGATATAGCCTCAAAGAAAATAACAAAAGCACACACAATCATACCACCGATCTAAAGTAATAACAAGAATTACATTTTTGCATTACTTTTAAAATAAATCATATGGAAAGCATTCTTTATAGTATATCCATTTGTATTTAATACGCGCGCTTATGTTGCGCCAGACAACTACAGAAGATGTTGCCTGTAAAGCTTCTAGGAATGGAACAACATAATGACTTTACATTTGTCGTGTGTAAAAAAATGAAGTGTAAACTGATAACAAATTTTCAGATGTGTTAATATTTTTTTTTACAAAAGGAAAAATTTTTCTAACTTTCAAAAATTAATAGATATTAGTGTAAAATTTTCGGCGTCTAATGTTGACAGTGAAGGAATTTCATTTTAATGACTTAATAAAAACTAAACGAGTAAATTGATTGAAAAAAGATCACTTAGACATGATAATGTGAGTTAAATCGTATTTATTTAGTAGCAAACAGTATAAATTTGGATCGCACATACGCTGAACGGTTACACTTGAAAGATAAAAGATTTAGTATACACTTTAATATAACCGTAGCATTTTGTGATAAATATAAACATTATTATTATTATTAAATTTAAGATATATTTTTTAATAATTTTGTTAGGTTTACATGTATACTAATGTATTAATTTTTATAATAAATAAATAGTTTTATATATGTGTATGAGTTTCTAAAATAATGAATGTTATTAAAATACAGTTTAATTAATTACAAGAGTAAGAAATAAAAGCCGCATCAACAGTTCTTGAAGAAAATAAAGTTGCAAAGATCAAAAATAATGTTCCATGCCAGTAGTAGAAAATCAGAGAAAATACTTCTATTTATATACTTGATAAATTATATAACTATTAATAATTTGATGTAGTTACTAAATTATATGGACATCAATATTTCAAATAATTACCTATATTTTGTGTATAGTTTGAGTATATCTAAAAAATTTAGTTCATAATATCACGGATAAAAATGATTTTTGGAGATGAAGTGCTTCTCGTTGATCGCATCAGCTATGGAAAATATCATTGAAGTTTTTATTTTAGGGAGGGGGGATCCAGTATAAAAATACAGATTTCATATACTTCAAATGATGACGAAAGACTTGGGACAAAATTTGTTGCAGTTCAATTACAATGCTATAGATTCGATTCCCACGCAAAGACTAAGTGAAAGAGTTCTCGTTGGAGACGTAATATCTATCAGTCGCTGCCTGTCGTGAACACTCACAAACGCTTTCGCAAAGAAATAGCAGAATTATTCATAAATTCGTAAACACTTCTTGAAGAATCAAATTAGAAGAAAAACACACTAAAGCAAATTTTATAATTAGGCAAAAGAGCAACATCAGTTTAGCGTAGATTTTTGAATAAAACTTTATCGATCTCAAACCATAGATCCCTCTTCTTCAGGAGAAAAAAAATCGTTTTTCTATATCAGACACAGGTCTCTCTTTCTCAGGACAAAATTTCTGATGGATGTTTAATTGGCAAGGAGCTAACCGCTATCCTTTATAAAATTCCTGCATATAAATATGACTTTTCTATACTGATTAACTTTACGTGCATAAAGAGAACACCTACGGATAATTTGGAAGATACTTTACTAAATATTCTAACCAAATTTGTATGTGAAATCAACTTTTTATGGTAAGTAGTAAATTATAGTTAATGTAAACGACATTATAAAGAAAATCCAAGCATCAGAAGCATTAGGAATTGTTACTTCAAAAGAAAAATACTGAAAATAAAGTCTTTGGGTTTTAAATGTTTAAAGACGAGCATTCACGTTCGGCTGAATTCTTAAAACCTCAAAGAAAAGAAAAAAAAGAGAAAAAAGAAACCAAAGAAAAGAATAAAAGAAGTATCCCATTTCGTAATTTCTAAATACAAAAGGTGAAATTACATTTCCAGGCGCATTTAGACTTAAAATGTGGGTACTTCTAGTATGCATTTCCGTGAAAATCAAAATAACTTAGTACATTTTAGTTTATTCTTATGCGATGCTTTTATGAAAGAAAGCTTCTTTTCGTAGATAAAGTTTATAAAACATTCACGAGGAAAATTTTAAATTAGATTTTGCGAAATTCGTTAAGATATTAGAAATGTGTAGGAAAATAAACTTCTCAAATTGCATTTTAATTCCTAAACCGTAAAAAAAAAAGAAAAGGAAAGGCGAAAAGAAAAGAAATGAATAAAGTTATTATTTTATGAAATTAAGTTTTCAAGCACCATATTCTTTTTGCTTGAAAATATCCATTTAAATAAAACAAAATTTAAAAAAAAAAGTAGAAATAGATATTAAACAAAATTTTAAAAAAAGTAGAGATAGATATTAAACAAAATTTTAAAAGTGGAAAAGACAAGTCGCCTTCTCTAAAAAAATTTATTTTAATTATCTTATCACTTTTCATTTCTCCAATGAAAGAAAAAGATCACGTAAATAATAAATTTTCTTTCTCCAAGAACCATATTTTAATTGAATAACAACATAAAAATATGACTTTAAGTCTTAAACTTACCTGAATTAAATAAACATATAATCATATTAATATTTTGAAACAAGTCGAATCATTTAGAACGTCTTCTTACACCAGTTAAATTTCATTTATTTTTCATCCGAAATGTGGTTAACTAAAATAATGTCAAATATAATCCTTAATTAATCTGAAATTTTACATTGAAATCTCGTGATATTGATATTGGTAGAAATAAACTAAAAAATCTGAACTGTATTTTCAGTTTATTACTTTTTACAAAACTAAAACAGTTGCATAACCCAGTACTAATTTAGACAGCAAAAACTTAGTAATCGGTATTACTCATAATATACTAAAAATATATCTTTCACGGTAAAAATTTTGTAGTGTATATTCATACTTCCATTTGAAATGTGATAAAATGGATGTTAATTTACTAAAATAAAATTTGATGGGAGTTTTGATATACATATAGAAATTGAGAATATAACCTTATTGTACATAATATAACTGTGATACATTTTTAACTGAAAAATTACGCAATTAAAATCAATGCTGTAATAATAATTATTTTATAGATGGAAATATATTTTCTCCGTTCTGATGTCTTCTATTAAAAAAAAGTCTATGCAAACTTGATAATTAAGTATTTGAATGTTAGAAAGTATGTCGATATTTCCGTCTAAAAGATTTTAGTTTCTTAACAATTTTACAATTTTTATAAAGGTCAAATGGATGATAATATGAGATGTAAAATTAGGAAAGAAACAAATTTAGTTTTGCCTGAAATTGTATAAAAAGTCGGTCGATTTCGATGGCGATCAGACACAATTTCCTGTTCTTCACCAGGCCCACCAGCCGCCGAGCGGTAAAGTCGCTGAACACTGGTAGTTCCGACTTGGGTTCTAATCCAGGCGAATGGGTTGGCTGCTTGGGAGCTTTCATGGTTTTCCCATGTTTAACGTGTATACGAGCCAGCTTCCCTCAGAAACTCCTCCACGAAACCATCCCTTCCCTTAGGCAGATAACCTTAGCGTGTTTTGTAATTTCAGTAAACTAAACCAAACCATCCTGTTTTTCAGCAAAACATATTACTTCTTCAGAAGAGGAAATTTTATGCTATCGCCCTCAAAATCGACGGAGTTTTATTCAAAATTTACACCAAACCAAGGTTGTTTTTGAGTATAATTTAAAATCCTACACACGTAGTATTTCTAATTAACATTCTTTTCAAAGCAACAGCAGGAGTTAAGTCTTTGAAACGGTCATGCCGCATGAAATTAAATTTTCAACTGAGAACATTTGAAAGCTGTAAGTGATATTTATTTTTAGTATAGTATTCAAAGTCGAAGGAAGAAATGAAATGTCACAGTGTTCACGTTTATTTATAGGTTTTCGCGGTACAGGAAATTATGCTTGGAAAGTCTTACGAGTTAAAAAATAAAATATTATGATTTAAAATTTCTATTCATCTACCGAAACAAATTTTTTTATTCCCTTTTGCTAATAATTTTAAATCTTTTTTAAGACAAGTAAAAAAATGTGACTAGAATGCTTTTTCCATATTTTTATCTTTAAAAATTGAGCAAAACAACAAGAATAATTAATAAGCTTTAAAACAAAACTTGCACAATATTGTTTCTACATTATTGAGTACCTAATTTGAAACTTCTGAGTAAACACTGTCCGTATATATATAAAAATGTAACTGCTATTTATTTTATGTTAAAATTTCTGATTTATTTCATAGATTGAGAACCGGAAACCATCCAGATTGGAAATAGACTTTTACAACTTATAAATGCATTTAAAGACAAAAAATAAATAAATAAATAAATAACATATTTTATGAGGTGTTTGAAAAAGAATAAATAACATATTTTATGAGGTGTTTAAAAAAAGGTGGCTATAATGTGTATTTTTCTAATTTCAATTTCAAATATGTACTTTCAATTACAAAATTTATAAAAATAAGGTAAAAGCGTTTATGAAAACAGGTTTAATGGACAGTTTCTGTAAATATAAAACCTATCTTTTACACGATACTCATATCCAATTAATACAATATTCTCTAATATGTTAAACGAAAAAACGTCGATCCCTTTACATGGAAGTTTCGTGGTGATATTCATGAAAGAATTAATTGTGTTTAGATCGTTTTTAAGTACCTATTAATGGACGTCTCGGAAGTCCCCGCGGTCAGATTTCGAAATGAATATTTTTAAATCTATTTTCTTTTCAACTAATTTTTTATTAATGTGTTTTACTGGCATGCTTGTAGATAACTGTATGAAAGCTAAGTGGCAACATTGCCACTTATACCTTCCATGAAAAGATTAAAAGTCAATCATTTTAGTAATGAGTTTATACACAGAGAATCAGATTGCCTAAAACATATTTCTAGTGTAAATCTTAACCATTGGTATATAGAGATTTGAACGCATTAAGGTCACTATTTAATTGACTAGCAAGGTAATTTCTGAATATCTACTAACGCATGAAGGTCACTATTTAATTGACAAGCAAGGTAATTTCTGAATATCTACTAACGCATTAAGGTCACTATTTAATTGACTAACAAAGTAGTTTCTGAATATCTACTAACGTATGAAGGTCACTATTTAATTGAAGAGCAAGGTAATTTCTGAATATCTACTAACGCATGAAGGTCACTATTTAATTGACTAGCAAGGTATTTTCTGAATATCTACTAACGCATGAAGGTCACTATTTAATTGACTAGCAAGGTAATTTCTGAATATCTACTAACGCATTAAGGTCACTATTTAATTGACTAGCAAGGTAATTTCTGAATATCTACTAACGCATGAAGGTCACTATTTGATTGACTAGCAAGGTAATTTCTGAATATCTACTAACGCATGAAGGTCACTATTTAATTGACTAGCAGGGTAATTTCTGAATATCTACTAACGCATGAAGGTCACTATTTAATTGACTAGCAAGGTAATTTCTGAATATCTACTAACGCATGAAGGTCACTATTTAATTGACTAGCAAGGTAATTTCTGAATATCTACTAACGCATGAAAGTCACTTTTTAATTGATTAGCAAGGTAATTTCTAATACTGGAGACTTTCAGGTTGAGATATCTCCTTAGAGTTAGATAAAGAGTACTCTTCACTTTCAACTTTAAAAATCTCTATAGTCGATACAGACGTTTTAAGATTATATGCTGTAATTCTTTAGTACTGCTTGTACATGTCAAAGCTGTATAACTTTCATTTTCTATTTTATGAGTAAGAAAATTTGTGTGACACCCATTACTAAGCAATTTCAACTATATTTAGAAATAAACAGCATATTGTTTAAAGATTTGGACACCACCATTCGAAAGATTTAAAACACATTAAAGAGAAAAACAATCTGTGAACAACATTTTTATTTCATTTCTTACAAGTTTAGAAGCAAACCAAGATGAGAGCTCACCAGTACTACATAACTGAAATGCTTATAGTTGTCATGTATGTCAAAAAATCCAACAAAAAATATATGTACATTGCGTCTCATGATACTTCAAAATCTCTACAAACTCTGTACAAATGTATCATTGGCTAGTGCAACTCTGCACCGTGAAATCTGATTATGACATGAATCACTTTATGCAGAAAGAGTACAATTCATACACTTTTTGACAGAAAGCAAGAACAAGACATGGAAAATCAAAGAAGCATGTTTGATTCACAAATGATATATAATTCGAAATGTACGCGTTAGCACACAGTGATTCACGTGTGATGAAGACTAGCTATGTGTTAACATGGAAAGACTAGCATGTAACTGCATCCGTGACTCATTTTTGCATGAAATGCAAGAATATTGATAAAACTGTATTCATACCCTAAGCGATATTCTTGAAGAAGTTTTTAAAACTTTTTCGCAAGTGCAATATATTTCATAAGTATTTCGTAAGATACTTGTGTTTACACTAAATCAGTTTTATCTACTTTTACTAATTCAAATTATTAATATTAGCTGCATAATTTGATCGTCTAGAGCATACATTTTGAGTAAATTATAGATTGTTCAAAAATCAAGTCAAAATAGTCATTTTTTTCTAACAAGAGCGTTATATCACAGCTGAATGTTTTTGCTCAACCTAAAAATTGGCATAAATAACATGTAAAATAACGAATTACTTAACTTTCACGTGATAAACTTTCAATTAAATATTTAGTCAAGTTAAAATAAAGTCTCCTTCTTTCAATATGTATTATTGGAGATATCAATATTATCTAATAAATTGCTACCTACTTCTGTGGATCTCAAATTTTTAATAAAAGCAAATTATGTTTGTGCAATGTAGGCTAAAAATCAGTTAATTCAAACTTAATAAACTCTTTTTATAAATCAAACTAATCTTACTGCTAAAATTCATTTTCAAGTGTATACAAGGTGTTCAATTTAAAAGTGAACGGCGCAATTAAGAATACATAGTTTTGTGCATATTTTGTTTGTAGCTGTTCTGTGATTACTCGTAACACTTTGATGAGCAGTTTGATAGAGCAGTTTGCCAGATGGTGAATTCTTCAGAACCAGTAGGTGTTTTCTTAGGAATAGTGCAGGTTTTGAACTTTTCATGTTGTATGTCTCATCTATAATTATTATTTTCCAAAACCTTTACTTAGGACGATGTCTCCATTTTAGTTTCTAAAGGAAAACGAAAGGTGTGAGATATTTGAAAGGTTGAAAAGTACATTTTATCAGACATGGAGCTCTGAAACACTTCGGTTTATTGAGTATCTTTTGTTCTCTGCGAACACGTCTTCTAGAAAGCCATTTCAAGATGACAATTATTCTCATCCTAGCTCTTTGAAACAAATGTAAGCATTAGAAACCTATCAATATAACATGTAAATATTCACTGTTTTATTGCAAGAGAAGACCAACCAGCGGCCGAGCGGTAAAGTCGCTGAACACTGGTAGTTCGTTCTGGATTTCAAATCCCAGCAAACGGGCTGGCTGCATGGATGTTTTCGTGGTTTTTCCCATGTGTAACGTATCTACGAGTCATTTTCCCTTAGAAAGTCCTCCACGAAGGCTTAAGCAGCTAACTCTTTCTGCGCTTTGCCATAATTAAATCAATCAAAACGTACTGCAGAAAGATGAACTTCGTTTTTAGGTATAGATGGGGGATTCTATTATGAAGATATCCGAGCACGGTTTAGCAACAAACTCATTTAAAAAGACTCTAGTCCGAGAGCTTTCCAAATGTTATCTCTGTAGACTATGTTTTTATTGCAACACTTAAAACAAATGACATATTTACATAAAAATACACACATATTGCAAAAATATGAAAATGAATATCACTCCCACCACCACCTTATGCAGCTTTTCTTTATCTATGCTTTGGGTGTCTGCATAGATAAAGAAAAGCTGCATAAGAGTAGAAAAATGCACTGAACTACAAGGATGATATTTGTAACATAATCCGTAGGCAAGATATGTATCATACATAGGCACTCTTTCTGTTCCTGTGAAGGGTCCACTTTTAAATTGAATTCCCTGTGTATATGTATTTAATGCAGCGAGTGGTAGCTTTTTTCAGAAAGGCTCTTGAATTACTTTTTACTTATTACCGATTACTTTGTTTCCTAGAATATGATTTTAGTATTCTCTTTAATAATCTAAGTTTAAAAAAACGACTAAAAGTATTTCACAGAACACGTTAGTAATTATCCGAAGCGAAGTAAAATATTATCATTGCTAGGCGCCACTCCCACTAACTAGACTACAGAATTTACAAATACAAATGTCTTAAAATTGGCACAAAACTTATAACAATAGTCTAAATGATTATCATAATAAATAGAGTAAATGAATCAAAGTACAAAGTAATACAAACATTAGAACAATTATAATTAAACAGACATCCTTCTTATGAGTTGTTCTAAATTCAAAATTCGGAAGCCTTGACCTTGGATGACGGGACGATTAAAAAATTCTTGCATTACTATCATATTAAAATTTAATACATAAAAATGAATAATAAAGCAGTAATAAATATTCAATTTCATAATAAAAATGTCAGGACTCTGAACTTAAAATAAAAATAAGTAACTTCTTTGGCATCGTAAATTTTTGCTATAGTTTCCTTTTCGTCTTTTGTTCTTAAAGACTTTATTTGTTGATCTTAAGTTTTGCTTCGTTGCAAACAATTATCGCCTTATTTTTTACAAAGCGAGACGAATATAAAATAATTTAATTAATTCTTTTAAAAAATTGCTTTTTTAGCTTATGAAGTAAATATAAATCTTGTATGCCGAATTGAAGCAATCTTCGGTTTATAAAAAACTTCTTTTACATTTATTACATCTAAAGGTATCTGATATGTTATTTTATTCGTCAAAAAAAAAAAGAAACAGATAGAAAATATTAAAATTGCTAATTTGATTTTAAGTGCGTAATTTTCGTATTATATCTTCAAAGCAGTTTTACTATAAAGTCATTTCAGAAGAACCCAATTTGTGGTAGATTTTTTTTCCTAATTCCGATATTTATACATACAATTTCAAAATGATTTCACAGCGAAATATTTCTCGAAAACGGAATTTCGATTGCTCAAACTTCAATGAAATGTATTTTTAAATAAGTGAATGTTTTTGCCTGCCGAAAAGCACTACAAACTGAATTTACTTTTCTGGATTAATTGAATTTCTATAATGTAACTAGTCCAAATATCGATGAATCAAACTCCATTTTAATGAAGCTGATGTTATTTAGTTTCATTTTTTTTTCTGGAAAACCTGACATATCTCCAGCCCACAAGATCACGGCTCAGTTCGCTTTCATACAAAATTTACTTACTGAGTAATTTGTATCTCAGTATTCACTGTGTCATTTAATCATCGCCACAAGAAAATGTACTCTTTTCCTTGTATTTGCAAATGTATTTTCTAATTTACTTAAATAAATAGCATATTTTTAGTTAGAAGACGATAAAACTCAGCTCTTGATGTTCTGCGTTTTTACTCTTTATCTTAAAATGTAATTTGTGTTACATGTTCAGTTACATTACTGTTTTAACTGAATGTGTTTGTTGCTCAAGGAAGCACTGTTATTTTCAAATGCAAAAAGAAAAAAAAATATATTAACTGTCATAATAAGTAGACATTTGATTAAAATATTCGATTCTAATGTTTCTCAAATTTCATTATACGATATTATACGTAGATCGTCTAATGTTTCATTATGTCATCTAATGCATCCTTTAAAACCTAGTGATTTTATGTCGCTATTATTTTTAGAGTAACTATATAATTAAATGTTTTGGATTCTTGTTTATAATTACTTTTCCTTACATTAAAATAATTTATCGTAATATGTACACAAATTTTATATGCGTACGTAAAACGTACGTAAAACCTTAGAAATTATTTTACCATAAATTGACTAAAGTCTAACCCAAATTTTCGATTACTTGAATTTTTTTCTCATATAAATTTCGACTTCTCAGTTTACCATTAATTTTAAACTTCAGTTCAACTACAGTTTGTTATAGAACTATAATGCCAATTTATGAAGCGAATTAAAGAAGTAGACGTTCAAGCTATGACAGGTTTAGTCATCTGACATCATTTTGCAAAAATATAATATAATTTTAATTAGTAAATATACGTAATTTAGTTTCTTCCTTCCCTCTATGAAGAAAGTTATAATTAATACGTTTTCCTATTAAAACCCTTTAGGAGTTGTCATGTTATTATCAAAATTTGCTGTCACAAAAGGGAACAGAATTTTATGAATAAAATCACTTAAATACTATATAAAAAAGAATCATATATATGTACGCGGGTGTATATGCAAATGTATTTGTATTATATATATATATATATATGTGTGTGTGTATCTCTCTCTCTCTCTATATATATATATAAAGAGAGTGAGAGAGAAAGGCCTACTTATCATATTAATATATATAAATATGATAATTCAGCTATAAAAGTAGATGTTTTTCATGGATGGTGTCTTCCTGTAGGGCAAATGCAAAAATTTGGAGTTCGTGTGTTTTTATTTAATTGATCACATGACCAAAATTGTCATAGTCTTGAAGTCTATCTTATTTTGTTCTTCATTTAAGTAGGAGCTATAAGTCTATAAAAATTGCTAATGTACTTCAATATAAAGTATTTCTATTTTCTTCTTCTGCTTCACTCTCAAAATTTTGATAAAATATTTGCTTGTATGATTTATTTATTTGTTGAAAACATGAATATTCCCCATACTTAACATCTCTTCAATGGATACTGTAAAAGAATACCCATTAGCTAGATTTGTGAACTAAAAAACATTAAAATTATTGAACAACTTCTTAAATATATAATAAAAGCGTAATAATATTATAAGGTACACTTATCTAATTTTAAAATTATTTTTACGCAATTTTAAAATTGTCAAATTATACTGCAGTAATTATTCTGTAACGCTGTACATTGCCTTTACATGTAAAATTCAACTCATATGTAGAATAAGTAAATATATTTTGAAACGTGCAAAAGTGAAAGTAAGTATTATATTTTTTTTATATTAACAGAACACCAGGCTGAAAGAAAAATTTAATTGAATTACTAGAAAATCGTAAAATCAGCCTTCTGCAAGAGGCTATATTCGAGCAAATTTATGTTCTCTCCATATTTTTTTATTAAAAGCATTGAATAATCAAAATTTACTGCAAGTCTAATCAATCAAATCTAAACCTCAGAAATATTTTTCAAACAATATTGTTTACTTTCACATAAATTAACATTTACTAATTTTTGGATAAAATTTGGATCGAAATGAGACTTAAAATTATATTCTACAATAACTTAATTAAAAATCCACTGACCTAACAACTAAAAAATTTGTTAACAGTTCAAAAAAACAATTGCACAGATTTAATAAAATTGTGTAGCTAAATATTGCATTCTACATGAAAATGAAAGTTATATTCAAATAACAATGCGATTTCTTGGGCAAATAAAAATATTTCTTGCGATAGAAAGCATTTAATTATGATTGTTAACTTGGTAACAAAGTGTTTTCCCAGGTGAAAGGTAAACATGCGCAAATTCACACAGTTTAAGATAGAAAGCAAGGAAGAGGTTGAAGTGTAACGAGGTGAAGTATTGAACTGCATTGCAGAGTCAGCAAGGAACCCAATCCTTCGATGGAAACTAATAATTTCCAAATATATGTTTTTGCTCTGATACGTATATGTTTTAAAAATGATAATACATCTAACATTGCCTGAGATACCAATCGCTGTCGGAATTTTTACATCTCACTCAGTACTTCAATTGCACCATTTTAAATGTATGTTTTGAGAAGCATCATTCAAATTACAATCTTTTTTCAAACAAAAATTAATTCTACATATCATACTACTGTACAGATTGCACTGATGTCGATTCTTGGTTTGAAACTTCACCTGGCCGAGGCGTGCAATAAAATTTTTTATGTGCAAGGAAATTAGAAAGGTAATTGAACGATATGTCACATGATTTGCAGTACTTTGGTCCCGTTTTGAATGCCCCGGTGGGGCACTGCCCATCTTCTGGTAGAGGTCGTTTGATACCTTTAGACGTACTTCCACCACCAGATGGAGGTGGAGGAGATACTGCCTCTGTTTTCAACATCAGCGGTTTATCTTCGAGTCGTAAGTGCTGTTCTGTCTTATTAACAATACCATTTATCATTGGTTTGACGTCCATACTCGAAGAACTATTGCTGTGATCCCCGGCTGACAGCAGACTTTCTTGAGGAGTGCCACGACTGGGGTGTTCTAGAGGTTCATTAGGTTTAATTGAATTATCAACACTAGGTCGACTATTAACAATGTTAGACATTGTCTGTGTCGATATTAAGTCTTTGTGAACAAGTTTCACATGCCGAACCACATTTCCCTTGTAAGAAGAAGAGTACCCGCATATCTGACACCAGTGGGTTGTGTCACCGGTGGCAACTGGGTCATCTGGAACTGCTTTTATAGCAACAATATCAGAAGGTACCACATTTGGAGAAGGACCCGATATAGGGCTCACGGCCATTGCTATTTCACCGTGGGGAGGCTCCGTACTGATGACGGACTTAATTCTCTCGGAATTCACCCGTACACCTGATGATTTCCTGCTGGCACAGCCAATTTCGGCCCCGCCTTCATCCATACAAAGTATGTAAGCTTCTTCAGGGGTGGAGCTATTTTTATCAAGGTGAATCCGAATATGAGTCCTCATGCCGCGTAAGGTATGACCCTTGTACCCGCACAATGAACATTTAAAAGATTTTATTCCCGTATGTGTAACAAGATGTCTCTGGGCGGCGCTCAGCGTCGGACAGTAGACATCACAGTAGGGGCATTTTCTTTGAACAACGCACGGATGTTGCTTCAGCAAATCTTCCGTTGGATAAGCGTTTTTGCATTTACTGCATTTGAATTCATGCGTATTGCGAGGGAAAGAGGGCACTAACGCTAGGGTTTGAGTTGAATTCATATCCCGCTTCGGGCAATAATACAGCTGGTGCGCTCTCAAATTGTCGATGGAAGTATATTTAATACCACATGCTACGCAATAATATTGAAATACAGGTGGCGCATGAGATGGATTGGAAGATGTTTCACTCGGATCATTGCTTTCCGGAGCTGGAGGTGTTCTTAAATTGTTGAGGCGAGGGGATGATATGGGGCTCTTCTGAGATGATCGAGTAGCTGAAATTGAAAAATTACTTTTATTAGAATAGAAATGTAGTTATGCAACAAATATTACTTGCTTATACTATGAAAAATATTTATAAAAATATTTCATCAGTGTTAGATTAATGTTAAACTCAAGAAAACTAGCTGTAAGTCTCTTTGTGTGTATATTAAAGAGGCCGTAAAACAGCCGATTCAATTCTATTTATTTATAATCGATTCAATTTCGGCCCCGCCTTCATAATAATAATGCGAATTATTCGATTATAAATAAATCGAACAGTCCTTGATTTATTTATAACTAAACAAACCGCTGCTTGGAATAGCAGATTTAATATATTCCAGCGGGTGTAATTCATTAATTGCATTTAGTGGTTGATGAATCTCTTAACCTGTGTTACGCTGATTATTAATTTGCTCTTAAGAAAATCTAAGCATGCATCAGTTTGCTTGTTATGCATGTAAATATGAAGACTGTTTACAGGTCAGTTACACGTCCGCATTTTTCATTTGATATTTATTAAATATTAACGGAATACCCGCTAATTTTATAACGCATTCCACTTCTGCATTTCTTGGCCATTTCTTTAACCAGTTCACATACACCGTGTAAATAATCACAAAATGTTTACATCAGTGATAGAGATATGTACAAAGAATGATATTCAAAGGCATTCGAAGGTAAATTTCCTTTCCGATAGCTTAAACCTCTTGAATCTACAGCCTAACGGTTGTGTTAAAAATTTATATAACTATTTCTTTTAGATGTAGCATTAACAAAGGAAGAAAAAACGCAAGAGGGGAAACAGACAGTGAACTCTTTTCGACAAACTAAATTGTGAAAAAAAATATATGTTTTAGAAAAATATCACAAAAACTTACGCTTATCAGTAAGACAAATAAATTTTTAAAATAATATAAATTCCTCTATTCCATCCTTATAGTTAATATATGTTATTAAGGGTACTGAAGCGAGTTCAAAAATAAACCTAGGCACGTTTTGCATTTAAACATTACATATACATATATAATTTAAGATCAAATCTGCTATTCAAACATGAAATAGACATTTTTTTTTCTTATTTTTGAAATGTTACTACATTCAGTTCTGTATAAATTCCCCTATAGTTCATGTTTAATGTATATTGTCAAGCGTTCTGAAATATGTTCAAGAAGAAACCAAGACCCTTTCTGGGGTTAAGCATTATATATACATATATTATTCAAGATCGAATCTGCTATCCAAATGTGAAAGATGTTTCTTACTTTTGAAGTGCTAGTGCATTTAATTCTGTATTAATTCACCTATTTCATCTTTATAGTTAAAGTGTGTTGTCAAGCGTTCTGAAATGAGTTCAAAAATATATCGAGACTCTTTCTACGTTTAAGCATTACATATACATATATCATTCAAGATCGAATCTGCTATCCAAACGTGAAATAGACAATTTTTCTTACTTTTGAAGTGCTACTGCATTTAATTCTTTATTAATTCAGCTATTTGATCTTTATAGTTAAGGTATGTTGTCAAGCTTACTGAAATGAGTTCAAAAATAAATCAAGACCCTTTTTGCAATTAAACGTGACATACACGTATAACATGCAAGACTGATGCTTCTGTCCAAATGTGCTACATTTGCTTCTGTCCAAATGTGCTCGCTACATTTGGACAGAAGCTTTTGAAGCGCTATTGAAATCTATTATGTGGTTAGTCAGCATATTATCTTGGTCGAGACACAAGTAATAACGCTTATATGTAAACGGAATCTAACTCCTTAATACGAAAATCTGTTATTATTTCATTTGAAAGAATAAATATTTGCTAGTCAGTTATACTACTCAGTGATTATGAACATGTAATATAATTGTAAATATTTGTATGTACTAAAAATAATTTGCGTTAAAATCTTCGAAAAGGACCTCTCTAACTCGTCCACCAGGCATATGTCTGAGTCATAAAGTAGTTTTCCATCTATTACATTATTATAGTACTAATTTATATTTTTGCTAGTAGATCCTAACTTCACCAACAGAAAAAAGAGCAACTAATGTTCCCAAAAATGCTTGAACAGTAATGATATATATAATAGTTGTCATTTTTTAATCTCTTCTGCATTACATTATTCATTCAATTTTTGAGTACATCCTGAACTCATTTTTCCTGTTATCTATTTCCATGCAGATAATCCCTGAAGAATAATAACAAACTATATTATTACCAAATTTATCGATGCCTCTGGGATACAGATGGAAGTTAGTATTTATGATGAAATATGCAACCATTTACCTAAGTGTTAACATTTCTAAGTTTTAATGGTTGCTTTCTAGATATTGATAAAAATGGTGTTCAAAGGGAGTGATATTATAAGCAAATGAAAAATTCTAAAATAAAGGTGGGAGAAATCCTTAGAAATTATAATAGTTTATTTATTTTAGTTGGATAAGAAGCAGAAAATTTACTATGCCCCTCGAAATAATTTACAAATGAACCATAATTTGTAAACATAGAACTCTTTAACATTCGCTAAACATAACGTTCCAACAACATTATGTCAACTAGAAGCCAGAAGATGTCATTTCGAAAACGCAATTGATAAAAACCTTCTATAATTCTTCACGTTTCACGAATTTTCATTTCTTATGATTTTTTTATAAAATGAGGCATTAAACTATTTTCAGAAACAATACTCCAATCTGCTGCACGATACGCGTAGATTGATTTAACCCTTTGACTACTAACGTGATATGTATATTCAACTAAAAGTTTAAAAATTACTCCTGTGTTAAAAAGTATTTAGTATCAATTTTATGAAAGTGGGGGATCATCTTCAAATAATTGAAAAATCAAGACGCCGCTATGCTCGTTGTACACAAATGAACGTAGAGAAAGGAACAAGTATGAGTTGCCAAGTGTATAATGTTGGGTTATGCAAAGAAAATGCTTTACCCTGTCCCATAGGATGTTAATCTATTTCATACAGTAAAGATTTCCAGAACAATAGGTGAGCTTTGAGTAAGTCAATCGCTACGCTTGGGACATTTAACTACGGCTGGGACATATGTGTCCCAACCTTTGGCTTGAAAACCTTTTGTCCAAAAAATCCTAAATGCTAAATTTATCCTATTTATGACACATTTTGTTCACTTAGATAGAAAACGGGATAATTGTTTTTTTTTTTTTTTTAAATTCGTAGTCAAGCGATTCAAGAGTTTCAGACGATGTCAAAATTTCAATTTAGACATGTTTCTACTTTTGAAATGCTACTGCATTCAGTTCTGCATTAATTGAATGCAATAGCACTTCACAATATCCTTCTAAAAATTCTTTGTAAGAGATCGTCGAGATTGCATATTATTTTTACTGAATGTAAATGGGGATTTCCTGATCATCTTCTGCTCAAAATCGCTTTGATTTATCCATAATAAACTTCTTTATTTCTTTATCAGTAACGCTTACAGATGAAACCTTTGCCATTTCAGAGTTTTGCAGATGTCACTTGTTGAGACAAAGTTGTCATCCTAAATTAATATCTAATATCAACATTCAAAAAATAATTCCTGCTGTCTGCATACATGTCTGCTTAGAATGCGATTTGGAGAGTATAAAAAAAACGCAATCATTGAAAGCTAACATTCAAAAATGGATCATGCACATTAAATAAAATTCTCATGTGACCACCAAATAATTTCTTTGAAGATCTATTAAGTTTCACACATTTTTTGCTGCACTTCATTTAACCTTATTTCCTCGAATTATTCTATTTTGAATTACCGATCCCTCAAGTTGAAGATGGTATCAAAAATTGAAAATATTAGGGAAATCAAATATATCGGTCAGTTTATGTCATACGGGAGTCAAACTTCTTATAATTTTTTTCCATAACGAGAATAAAACTTTCCCAAATATAAGGTTAGAAAAAGGCAGACAGTATTAAAAGATAGATTTTATTATTTGTCCATAATTAATTGTTTTTAAAATTCGAGATACGAATATTTTCGTCATTTAAAAATACTTCTGTAATTCGAGGTATATAACTACGACCAATGATTTCGAAAATAAAAGCAGGATAAATATTTTTAAGCCGGTTAAAGGGGTTAGTATATATACTTCCACTTGCAATAAAGAGAGAAGTGCACAACTAGATGTCATAGCAGACCCGTACACAAAATTAACACTCCCATATACAAAATCAACAGTTTTAATAGAGGGTGAAATGGAAAAGAGTGAATCACTGCAAAGCCATTTAAATAATGATAATGAACGAATGTTTAGATTTTATTTATTGATAAAAAAGCAATTAGCTATTTGCAAGCAGTACAATTTTCAATGGTCTTAATCTATAAGTACATTATAAATAGCTGTTTACAGATGAAGTTTATTGCCTTTAACCTATTAAAAATAAATGTAAATAAAAGTTTATCATTTTTGTGGATCCTAGAAACTATTCTTGGAAACATTTTCATGTCTAACAACGCATAAAATTAGGTCTCGAGACCGCGATTATTAAATTTCATTACTGGAAAATGATAAAACAGTTTCGCCTAGTAGCGAAAATGTAGATAATTTATTCGCTATATTTATATAAATGAAATAATTCAAGAACCATATCAATTTAGATAAAAAAAAGTATCAGGAAAGAAATTATTTTTTTTTTAATTTTTCCAATGGGGGAATATTCCTATAACGGCATTGGCCCATCCTAAGGCCACAGGTGGTGACCATTTTATTATGGAGCCAATTAATAGGCGGCCACCGTTACCTCATATGAAGCGACAGACAATTTTACATCCATGCCTTCTCCAGGATTCGAACCCGGGCCCTTTGGTATAGCAGTCAAGCTCCCCTAACCATTATACCATCTGGGCGGTAACTGAGTCATGTAATGCCTGATTCACCAAAAATGACAAGATACATATATATTCCAAACATCCTAAAATAAAAAATTGGGTGGAAATTTAACTGTACATCAAGGCAAAAGGGAGATTTATGTGATCGCACTTAGTGTTGTTGGTTCATATATTTCTATTGCTCACAGTATAAAAAGTATGCGTGAAATGCCCAGCTTCAATAATAAACAAAAAGAGAGCGAAACAGTTAAAGCAGGTGAAATGGAAAGGAAATAATCACTCAAAGTAGGATCAAGAAGATGGACATTCCATATATTCTATAGCCTCTTATTTATTCATTTATTTATTTAGTGTGTCTTAGGTGCCCCGAGATACTAGCACAGATAATATTTTTTTTTATTCCGTAATTAGGTAAAGAGCTATGTTCTGTATAAATGACAAAAAAGAGAGGCAGAAAAGGTTTCCTAGGAGTATTATGTCTTTGTTATTGTAAAGAACTGAACCATTTTTATTAAAGAAAATTACTAATCCCTTACATCCAAAATTTAAAAGAATTTTGAAAAATATATATTTAAAACCGAATTCTAATTTAATTTAATTGCGTTATTAAGGCATTTCCTAATTCACGTGAAATTTCATACCAGTCTTCCCATCACTGTGTATTTAAACTTTGCTTCTTTTATCTCAACTTTTTATGTCTAAGAAGCGCAGTTATCACCACCAAAGAAATGAATCAAATATTCAAAAAGGATCGCATTTGGTGTTTAATAATGAATGGATTCTTTCAAATCAAATTATATCCAAATGATATCGCATGTTAATTTATAAAATTGCTAAACCGTGGCCATTTGGAGTTCAATTATAATATATTTATGCATTAATATTCCAGAAATAAGAATATTTGAAAAGAAATAAGAATATTTAAGAAAGTATCCTGCGTTAATGAACTGAGAGTTGATTCTTTTAATTCTTCATCTGTGGAATTAATTCACATAAAACAGGTAAAAACAAAATTTTACCTGTTTCTTCCCGATCCATTGAGTCACTTTCGTCATTTTTCACTCTCTCAGGAGACCCACCGTCCCGCTTTACACCTCGTGCAGCGCAGTATTGATTTTTGTGAACCAAATAATTTTCATGTTTGTAAAATACTATATTGCATTCTTTGCATTTGCTGGTTCCCTGCTTAACTAGCATTTGAGGCGGTGCTAATACAGGAGGCAACGTGGGCGCAGCGGGATCTAAACCTTGCAGTTGAGCTCTACTGATGATGTTCAAATCCATAGCCGGATTGATGAGAGGTAATATTGGCAATGATGGTGCAGGAGTCATTGAGACACTGTTTTCTTCACTGGAGGATGAGGCTGATGAAGAAGTCGATGTGAAGGCTGAACTGGGTACCACTAAATAAAATTATAAAATTGTTTTATTGCATTTTGAATTTCCTATTGAAAATAATTGCATTCTGTTAATTAATTTGCCATATATCATAAAGCTTTAAATTAAATAAATTTTATGCATTCTTTATAACATATCAGATTATGCTCTTAGTAGTATCGAACATGATAATTAGTTATGATAATAATTAGTTATTAGTTAACTGTGGAAGATATATTGTAACGAATAACGTACACAAATCTAATTTAAAATGAATATAATCTGAAACGTTTGGATTCTAATACATCGAAGACTTCATCATTAAATTTTTAAAAGATTTAAATGATGAAATTAAAATATTTAAAAATAGGAAAATCAGAAAACTTTACAAAGTTGCAATCTGATCTTCGTACGCAGATTTTAATATAACACATGAAACAATTTTAAGCTACTCAGCTATGATATATGAGTTTAAGGATTATTCTCCCAGGGGTACAAAACTCAAAATGTCGTATTTAAAACGGAGTTGTTGAAAATGGCAGATAATAAAAAGCAGATAAAAATTAAGATAATTATAAGACGTAAGATACGTAAGATAATTTAGCAAACATTTCTCGTGAATTCATAAAGTCGTCAATGAGTTGAAAACGTTTTGTGGAGGTGCGGATAATCAGAAAGTGCCAATGCAGGTATAACAATTATCTGAGTTTGTTTTTTAATTTGGAATTTTGCCTAAATTATTTTATTTTTCAACATATATGTTTGTTATTTAATATTTATTACATTATAAATTTGTATATCTTTATAAGGTTTTGATAATTTTAAGCATGTAATATAAAATAGGTGTTGAAAACTACTTGTGGTGTCACTGATGCTAAGATCTGAGGCAATAATATGTAATGTAAAACAATTACTATAATTGCCAGTTTTTTTCCCACTCTCATTGTTTGTTTTCCAACAATTGTTTGTTTGTTTTTTTTTTCTAACATATCTAATCTATTACTATTTTTTTACCACTCTCATTGTTTGTTTCCAACTTTCTGGCTGGAATAAGGGTTTATTGCACAGTGTGTGATCTATTACTATATAAGTACAGCAAAGAGATTTGTGCCTTTATTTATTAAAGCAAAGACTTGATTATTTAAGATACACCTGCATGTATATTTCACTGAGTCTCTTCAACACGAGGTTTTCAATAAATATTCCCTCTAGTGGCAATATATTTTATTTTGCGGGACTCCCAAATCTGCTTACGAAAAACAAAAATTTCAACTTCAATGAGAGAGTTTTACCAACGTGACCCTAAATTGATCGTAGCCAGAGAAAGTTGACTTATTAAGAAGTTAACGATGCACTATGTATCTGATGTCCAACGTTATGGTTGGTCAAAAAGAGAATATCGAATATTGAAATGCCAATCTATTGTAGACTATATGAAAGTTGTAATCTATTGTAGACTATATGAAAGTTGTAATCTATTGTAGACTTTATGAAAGTAAAAATTTCAAATACATATGATCATCTAATTTTAATTTAACAAGTCAAAATAAATAAAGGAGTAAAAAAATGAAAGAATAAAGACTTTATTTAAGAACTTATAAAATTTAGAAATTTTCTTTGCAATCACTGACTGTAACTAAACTTTAGACAGACTAGCAGTGAATTATCACTAAGTCTAAAATAGCAACTGAAACTTGAAAAGGGTGCACAAGACCCTTTATTTCAAATTCAATAAGAACAGAAGACACACTTGGCACTTACAACTCCGCCAACCACTTGTGGAAAAATAACTTAAAGTATATAAGTTCAAATGCAAAATTTTAATTCAAACTAGCTAGTAGCTGAAGGCTACACAAATCATTTGACTCGAAATTGGCTCAAACTTTAACCGGCATGGATATTCAATTATCGATAATTATAATACAAGGCCGAAGACTGCAAATCGTATCTGTTCTAGCAACCCAGTAACATGGCCTCGACAGGTACTAGAACACGCTCTGCCTTGCAATCTAGAAACCTCACCTTAGATGCACGCGATAGGGTGGGAAAATGGAAGGCAGAAGTGACAGTAAAGATCCAAAACGTAAACTAATTGGTTAAACAACATAAAGAGACCTTACAAGCGAAATAACCTGGTATTTATCGATTCACTTACATGGTAATGGCTATCTTAGCAAATATCTTTAGCGTGCTTAAATCTGGGCAATGTTAACTGGCGTTATATGTCTTATAATGTAAGTAATTATCACAGATATATTAGTAACTTTTGAAAATTACCTGAATCTGTTGCTACCTTTCCAGAACTAGGTTTCGCATCTGCATCCCGTTTCCTAAAGCTCAAATCCAGTGGTTTCTCGGTGTCCTCTTTACTTCTTTCTTTCGGACTTTTAGGTGGTTCTAACTTCGGCTCTTTATCCTTGGGAGTCTTTGGCAATTTTGCGTCATCTTTGGTCCCATCCTCTGCCGCACTTGGGGACGGGACCGTGTTCAAATCTGTAGCAGAACCGGGCATTACTGTGTAAGTTGGAATCACATTTGGACCTTGGGCCTCGGAATTCGCATCAGGGGAAGATGATGGATTTGGTATGATAATGTTTCCGGCTGGTATCAAACCAGCTGCTGGAGACAGTCCACCACCCGCAACGTAGGAGCATGGTACTAGAATGAGAGGGCTTGTAGATATGGCAGCGTACAACGGTTGATTCAAAACCATACTGTTATAACCCTTCGCATTTGTGTCAGACTGACCGGATGCATTTTCTGGTGATCTTGGCTGGGAGGAATGAGACGAGGATGTCAACTGTTGTTGATTTTGTTGCGGTTGAACACTTACATTAGGTGATGGGGATGAAGCAATGGATTTGTGAACATGGCGTGTATTGCAATAATACTCTTTGTGTACCTGAAATGCATATCATTCACTTTAGAGAAAAGTATTCATTTCCTATAAAAATAAGTTATGAAAACTATTAAATTAACAACAGTTAAAATTTCAAACCTCTCGAATTTTTCATATTAGAATAATAATAATGAAAAAGATTTTTAAAAGTAGCTTTTATTGATATAAAAAGTTGTTTATTAAAGCAAAACATGAAATCTGCATTTAATCATAAAAATTTCAAATTGCAGATTTTAAAATTAATAACACTAAATAAGGAATACTGAATCATCTCTAGAAATTTATAAGAATTGCACTCAGTTCACTAAATCTGATGACTGACGAAATCGCGCTTTTTTAATATTTTAATGAAATTTTCTATTAAATATGAATAAAACTAATTTTTCCATGAAGCTGAGTTAAAATATATGACAATGCGTTTGCTTCCGTCTTAATGAGATTTGTAGATCTAAGCTTTGCAAATTCTGAAATACAATATACAAGTAGAATCAAAAACATGGCTAGAGTTTGGTCTTATAGAGTGACTTCAAAGTAAATGAAATGGTGTGTGGGAAATCAAGGTAAGGTAAATGAGACGATGCCAATGGAAAATCAAGTTCTAAAACTGAAGAATGAAATGACAGTACCAACAAGACTCGCATTGGTGCCTCAAAGATTCTTAGCCGTTTCAAACTCTTTACGGCCCTCACTGGTGTTGCCGTATTAATGTTACTGCGAGATTTTTCACATGGTTTTCTTCCCCGGGGAATTACCATGATAATCAGTCTTCCCTCCACCAAGTCGAAAGCAATGCTATGTTAAAGTCATGGCTTTCCATTCTCGGCATGCAGTTGTTTCCACTGCAGCTGTAATTTGCTGTTGCCTGTACATCAAATTTTTATTAATGATAAAATTTTGGTGCGCGATTTTTACTTACTTTACCTTGAACACGTTTACTGTAGCATTTTCTACTATAACGTATAGTAACATATTAAACATACTTAAAATCTGTACTTAAAATCTTTACGTGGTGGTTTTGAGCCACATTGTAGAGATATACATATTTAGGAAGGATATTTAGAATGAAAAAGTAACTCGGCACGTCAGAAATTTCATTCATCAGAAGCTTAATCTATAATGTGTGTTTCTTAATAAAAATATACCCAAAATGAATAAGCAAACTGCTCCAGCATCCAAATTTTCAGAAACAAATAGGGTACATATAACAACTCGCACTTTTTTTTTTTTTTTGGTCTTTCTAATTTTAAATTAAATAAGCAATGTTGTTACTTTTCAGTCATTAAAATTATTTATAAATATATTTTCTTAATTTGGACTTCCGTTTCCTGCAGTGATGTTAAGAGATTGAAAGAAGAAAAGTATAAAAATTTTAGAGAATTTTCAGCAGCTTCCTTTACACCAAAAACACAACTCCATTTAAGATTTGAAGAAAAGGATCCTTGAAGGAATTTGATCTTAGTTGTAAAGCTAAATTTTACAGCTTAGCAGCAGAAGGCAAAACTTTGACATCGTCTTTAATTAAGAAATGCTTAAGGAACTTCCCCCCTTTTGTCCATTTCTTTCCTACTCCTTGAATGACGTAGAGACAATGGGCCTACACTTCGTTTATTCTCCCATCTACTCTCTGAATACTTCAGCTGATGGCTTTTGATCTTATGCCCTTTTCGCGCAATCTCAGATGAAAGAATTAAAGTATTATCCCTCTTACTCTGTAAACATACCAAATTCTAGTTTCTAGAATCAAAATTTAGAATCTAATACGCATAAACAGGTACAGTAACTTGCTTTGATTAAACACATACAAACTTGCGTTGTTGCACATTTTACAAAATATTTTACTTATCTTATTTTCAGTTTTGTTAAGAAATTTGCACTTCCGTTTTTACTTTAATGAATACGACGACTTATCTTTATACCGTAATTTTATTTCCTTACTTTTAATTGTCTTTTAAATTAATTGAATTTTTATGTTTTAGTTTAAAAGGTTATGCCAAAATTTATTTTTAAATCTACTATTATCATTTCTTATTGTGGTGTAGCAGCCACTTTTTCTTACTTTCCAGTTTAACTTCTTAACTAATTTTATTTCTTCCTTTACCTAATTTTACTTCCTCCCTTTTAAAATTATGATTCTTTCGGTAACTTATTAGAAACATGTCGAGTTAAAATTATGTTGTCGACACAACGTCAGAAGGAATTGGGTTTCAATCTAAATAGAATAATCTCGGTTCTCTCTTTGTTAAAAAATGTTTGCAAACATAAAAATGAACTAACAACGAGAGCTCAAGTGTTTTGTCGCTGTTATAACTAATCTCACTTGTCTCATCTAATCAGAACAAGCGAATGCAATTTAACATGGCAAAGTGTACTAGACTGCTTCTGTCGTTGGCAAAAGCTTTGGAAGCCATTTAGGGGGCAGTACGATTTTGCCCAGTTCCACCCCATTCTGTAGGGAGAATATCCTAGAGAACTATCCGAAGGTCTCCCATGCCTACCACCAAACCACACGAGATGACTTTCGGTTCGCGATATACTTAAAATGCCCTATGCTGCAAAGACGCTGCACATTAAAACATCCATGCCTTCTCCGGGCCCATCTAGTACGGTACTGAGTGTTACTAACCACTATCCATTGGGTGGCAGGGAAGCTCCTATTTACATAACAACTTATACACGTGTAATGCTATTGTTACGTAAAATTAAGTCCTATTCAAAAGCACTTAACACAGTAGTAAAACATTAAATAATAAAAACAGCAACGTAAATAAGTTGTTCTCCTTTAAAAATCAACACAAAATTTCGTAAATTATACAATAGTTTATTTCTTTGAATGGCTGCATGTAAGTTTTATAACAAATCCGCTTAATAATATCAAAGTATTCATTAAATATTTAGAAGCATTTTCAAAATTATCTAATATTTCTTTCGACTTTTCACATAATTCTTTCCACTACTTTACTTCAATTCTACATTCTTAACATTAATCTAACATTTTTCATAATTTCATTGAAAAACAGACAAAAAGACGAACTTTTCTCAATGATCTGTTAAATTAACGTTCGAAGTTCATGCAAATTGAAATGAAATATAATTAAACAATTCATTAAACTTTACTGGCAAGTAACAATCAATAATGCATAATTCATCAGAAAGCATTGTGACAAAGTTTTGTGCTTTAGATTGATCGATACATGCTAACAAAATCTAGTAAAATGCTACAATATAATGTATTGTATTAAGCGCTTTTTGCCCATTTCAAAGGTCATGTTTTAAAACTTTAGATCTTATTATATTCTCAACCATTTCACAATTTGCCATACATTAACTTCTTAACCTAAGACTGCTCTTACCTGATAGTTCTTGTATGAGGCGAACTGTATATCACAATTTGCGCAATAGCGTGCCATGGGAGGTGTAGCCACGGGTATTTCGCAGTGTCCATCTACGCTGGGAGATGTCCCGTGCATTCGCACATGCCTGGTGAGACTAGCTTTCTTATCTGAAGAATAACTGCAATACGGACATTTAAAAAGTCTTGACGACTTGGAAGACCCCGAATTAGAATCGTTGAAAGAGATGGTCCTCCTCCTCTTTCCAAAGACCACCGAGTCTTCATTTTGTGAAGCTTCTGGCTGGGATGCCTTAGCACTGGTTATGTCTTTAGAAACTTGGCTGTCCCCATCTTCGGAAACAGTAGGACTTCCAACAAGTGTCGAATCTATTAATGATAGCATAATTGATAGTTTTAAAGTAAAACAAGTTCGTAAGCTATTTGTGTGTCATAATACATCAGAATAAGCCAATAATAAAAATAAGTAATAAACTGTTAAATTCAACAACGGGAGAAAATACAAAAGTTCGAAAGTCTGGAAATAAATTAACATATTGGCTGCACTGCTGCTCAAGACCCACGAGCGGCCAAGCGGTAAAATCGCTGACCACTGGTAGTTCGACCTAGGTTCGATTTCAGCCGAATTAGCTGGCTGCATGGACGTTTCCGTGGTTTTCCCCATCTGCAACGTGTATATGAGACAATATCCTTTAGAAAGTACCCCACGAAAGCATCCCTCTTGTTAAGCAGATAGCCCTAGAGTGCTTTGCCATAGTCAAATAACAGTTAAACTGTTACACTTTACGAATCGCACTCACTTTACGTATTGTTAAGAAAATGACTGAAGTTTGAAATTATACTTCAGAAAGAGATTGATGAAATTTCTTAATAAGTTAATTTGCTTATATCGCATGTTTGAGTCTCTTAAAATATTCAGTTCTTAAATGTCACAAACTTTAATTTTTTTACTTTCGGATTAAGAGATGAGAAGGCTATAAGCATTACTTATTCTAAAAAATTAGTATTAATCGATAATGTATGGCACTCAACAAGTTTCAAGAAAGGGTAGCTTAAGGTGACATAAGTGATTTGTTAATTAAGTTATCTTGCCTGAGGGCAGAAATTAACACTTTAAAATCTCTTTTCTCAACATTCTTTAAAACCAAATTATAACCCAAAGTTTTCCTTGAAAACTTTGGGTTTATCAGGAACGAAAGTGAAGATTTAATTAACTTGGACACTTTTTTGCTTTCGAGCGTAGCGCAATGTTAATGTCTTAAATTCTTAAGTAATTGTACCAGTGCAACTGATAAATTCACGATCTAGTGTGCTTAGAACCCGCAACAAGCAAATGATTAAGAAACTGAATCTTTTAATAATATACACTAGATCTGACGATAAAATATTGTCTTCATAAAGTTTGTAAACTAAATTAAAATTCCTTTTCTTTTCACTCTGCCTTGCTTACATTGCTTCTGTATGCATCGAGGTTTTGGAATAATACGCGGGCATTGCGTAGGCGTGTGTGTCAAACAACTGTTGTCAAACTGACGTCCGCGAGCAGCATGCGGAACAATTAGCAACTTTCTGCGGCCATCGAAAGGATTTCAGTTACGCTTTTCTTGCAAATACGGTGTTGCAAAGATTTTAAAATTTTGTTATTTGATATACGAGTTTACATTATTTTATTTCCACTAAAACTTATCAAAAACTCAATAAATAGTGCTAATTTATTTAAAAGTGACAGAAATCTTATTCAAAGAACTGAAGATACACATTTTTAGACCAAAGGGGCAATTTGCGCAGAAGGACTGTTAGTTTTGTTTTGGCATTTTCCGCCGATTCACTACAAGCGTTGTTTCACTTTTAAAAGTGTTGCCAGCGAATATAATCGCTCTGTATTATATTTAAAGAAATTAAATAATCCAGAATATGCATAAATGTGTGTATGTTTCTCGTATTGTGATAAAACAGTGATAACCAGAGTCATCCAATTTTGAATGATGTAATCCTGCTGCAAATATGAGTATGTGAAAGCCCAAATTTGAAATTTGGAATTTGTTTTATTATCGATTTCATATTTTGTAAAACTTTAACGAATTTTTGATTAACAAATTCAAGGCTTTCAAAGCGAGCAATGGCAGCGTTGTATTAAAAAAAATTATCTCCAGCACGGGAGACTGTATCGGAAATCCTAAAGGATACGCTCATTTCAAAATTATTTTGGACTATTGCTGTTGAACTGAATTTTATGGTTTAAGTGCGAAGAACTTGATATTTAATAAATAAAGGTAAAACACAAAAAGTTTAAAAAACACCTCTCGTAATTTAAAATCTGAAACTTTTTTTTATATTAAATTTCCTCTCACTTGTCAAAAAGTAAATAAGCTATGTTAGGAATTTTTGCACTAAGAATAATTACTATGTTTGGGAGTAAAGTTAAGTGAACAACTTTTATATTCACAGCTGAAAATTAGTGAAAAGTGAATCCATTTGACCATTAAGCCTCTGCAGTCCCAGACAAAAATCTATTTGACCAATAAGTGTCTACAACAGGGGGTGAAGATAAATTTCAGTAATTTTTCTCTATTGTAAAATTTATCACAATCGAATGTCAAGCTATAGTAAGAAATATTGAAGTGTATAATTATTTACATATATATATATATATATGTGTGTGTGTGTGTGTGGTGTGTGTGTGTGTGTGTGTGTGTGTGTGTAAGAAACATTAGTCAAATATATAAAAGATAAATTACATTTAAATTAACAATATAAATTAATTTCCCCTCTGTATTCTAAAAATAGTAATCTCTATTTGCAGTGCGTCATTTCGATATTTATCCATGCCTTATGATTCTTACATAATTCTGATGATGTAAATGAAACTAAAAAAGAGTCAATAATAATTTTACAGCAGATTATTAATTATCCCATCAAACTGCATTGAGAACCAAAACTAACTCAATCTGAATTAACCAAAACTAAAAAAATAAACTATTTTTACTTTGTTAATGAAACTCTTTTGTTAAAAACCAAATTCTGACAAATGAGCTGTTTTCATATCGTTCATTCGGTGCACATGCAATTTTAATTTGACAGCCAGTAATAAACTCAAACAGGCAATAATAATTTTATAGCAGTATTAATTATCCAATCAAAATTCACTGAGAACCAAAACTAACTGAATTATAATTTTATCGTGAACTTAACCCTTCTGCTCTTTACTCTTCGGCCTAACGGGTCTGCTGAATGCTGCTTCTTTTTTACTGCAAAGTTATCAAAAATGTAAATTGGTACAAATGATGTGCCAATTTGTTTGTGTCCGCAACATGTTTACTGTTATAAAATGAAGATTTAAACTGCTTCGGCTGCCAGTTTATTATTCATGATGGATCTAGCTTTCTACGAAGTCAACATTCATGCTGTTCATTACTTCTAAGTTTGTTCTATTACTTATATATACATATATATGTATACAGAGATTAGGTTGTCGTTATTATTATCAAGTTTTGTCGCAGTTGGTAAATGTTCTCTAAAACCATTACAAACTTTCATAATATTCTTAGTTTAAGTTAAAGTAAATTATTTAATTACTTTATATATGTTGAGTTATCTGAAAGAAATGTCAGTCTAAGAATTTAACATTAACTGTCCATATATGTGGACATTGGTTCCTACAACTCATCCGCCTTTTCCTAAATCTGGCAACAGCTACAGCAGCGAGATACTTCTTCAAGCTGCGTGAGGAAATAGAGAGAATTCCATTCCGATGAGGTTATGACGTGGCGATGGCTGGAGCTGAACTATGCCGCTCGAAAATATTGCCTGATGATGTAATTCCGTTTCATGATGAATCGAACTTTTTATTTTAAGTCTTTTCACTCTGTACATACCATAATCAGGTTTATTCTTTCATTATTAAATATCTTTAAAGTGCCACTGCTTTCCTCTATTTTGATCCTAACCTCATCCCACATATATTTGAATTAAGAAGTGTAACCAACAAAAATGTCTTACAGTTACCGATTAGCTTTCACACAGGAAATTGTAAAAATCTAAATTTTTCTCTCTACAGATATTATTACTGTTTATTTATGTTTCGATAAATACTTAATAAGCGAAGTTTAAAATTAATTTAAGGTACTTTTATTCTGTTAATGAAACTTTGCATTTAAAAAAAATCCGACTCGTCAGCTCTTTTCATATCCTGCATTCGGGTCGCATGCAATACAAGTTTGAGACCACTGTCCTAATCCATTTGCAAATATAAACGTCGGATCATTAACATTAAGAGAAGAACTTAGAAAATCGCAGCATATTAGACAATAATTTCTTTCTCAAAAGCTCTTTCGGTCAATATAAATGTCGTAAACACGAAAGAAATAAATCTGATATAAAAGCTTCACAAAGAAAATAATTTTATTCCTGCAAAAAAAAATTTTGCAAGAGTAGTTTATAATCTGATTGCCACGTGCGATGTCATTTTACATTGCACTCAAAATGCATCAGATATGTAAAATCCACACATTTTTCTTTACGGCAGAGAGGTCATATTTATTTTTCTCATTTTTAAGGGCATAGTAAAGAAGCATATAATATCACTTGTTGTGAGTTATTGTATAAAATGGACTCTCGCCTTTTCCATTATCGAAAAATCCCCGAGGAAATTTAGTACATTTAAAATTCCTCAATGATCATGTAACAGAGAGGAAATTCTTCGAAAATAATCTGATTTTTTGAAAGAGATAGAACTAAGGGAGATGGCCTGTAGAAAAAACCATAAACGTAATATAACCTCGAGCTCGAGAGAGGAATGCTTTTACTTAATAGCTGGCTCTGCTCATAAAATATTATGCTATGTTAATCCCCATTGCGTTTACTCATATAAAAATGGCGTAGTTCTTTTTGCCAAGAAATTTATACTAAGAACACGAACTGAGTACAAATGCATCTGGTAATGGGGTTAAATTTCCGCAAATGGTTACTTTCTCGGAATAAGTAGAACTCACCTCTGAAATGGAGCTGATGTAGTACGATAGCTTGTGCATTTCAAAAGACAATCTCTCTTTACCCAAGCGCTGCAAAAACTGTCACATTAATATGGGGAAGGATGGATGATAAGCATAACTACAAACTCATGAAGTTAAACTAGGATTTATTTATTTACATTAGAATGAAAAGAAAAGTAAAAAGAATAATCTTCAAAACACTTTGGACACGTCTGTCCTCACTATCGTTCACGTCTCATCTCGTCTGACCACACGACACCAAAATATGGAGAAGGATTGATGATAAGCATAACTACAAACTCACGAAGTTAAACTAGGATTTATTTATTTAAATTAGAATGAAAAGGAAATTAAAAAGAATAATCGTTAAAACACTAGGGACACGTCTGTCCTCACTATCGTTCACGTCTCATCTCATCTGACCACACCCTAATCTAGACGGCCCTCTTACATAATCTTAGTTACAGTAACAGTTTCCACATTAAGTACTTTGCACTGTCGTTGCTGTCTTCCGTTTACCAGATGCTGAAATTTCTTCAACTGACATTTTTGCCAAATTGCCAAATGTTGTTACAATACCCATCCATGAGTAATAAATTCCAAGACTGGTGTAGAAAAATGAATATTCGTGTAATATGTATAATTATGGTTCTATTTAATTTATAACTTTATAAGGTATTTTCCCTTTTCTTTCTGCATGCCTTCATGGTATAAATGGAAGCACACTCGACGTTTATTCGGAAGGTCCAAGGTTCGAGTCCCGGGTGAAGACACTGTACATTTTTCTCGTCTCCTGCTTCAAAATGACCTAATGACTCCTCCACTTAAGCAAGTAAAAGATTGTTAACCTTTAAGTAATACTAAAGAATGTTATACAATGTTATGCATTATAAACTCTTATAGTAGGTAACTTAATTTAAAATATATTGCACATTAAAACATTCTATCTCTTGGTATCTATAAAAGTAAGGGATTGCGACATTTTTCAGTTAATCCATTAAATAGTGAGAGATGAAGAAATGTAGCTTTTGTACTCTACAGCGTAATATGTTATTTAAAATAAAAAGAAAAGTAAAACTCATTAATGTTCTTACCGTTAATAACATATTATAGTGCGTTATTTAGAAGACGGTAATTTGCTAAAATCCCCTTATGCAGTCAGACTGCACGCTTTATGGTCGTAAATGAGAGGAGGGTCGCTACGACCTTGAAGTGCGTATTAAATAATAGCAGTTCCCACACATTTGTAGCATCACTATTCATGTGCTTTTCGACTCCTAATTAAGATAATTAAGAAATTTAAGAATAAGAGAAGTGTTACAGCACGTTACTAATGAGAAAAGGCAGCCAACTACTATATCTGGCGAAATGATTATAATCATACCTTGATTCCATAAAGAAACTTAAACTGCAAAACAAACTCGACAGAAATTACAAGAATTTCGGAAATTTAAAATTGTATCTAAATACTAGAAATCCTTTTATAATAGTTAGATAATTCGGAAGAGAATTCTTTAGAAAAGAGTTTCTCAATTCGCAGGCCACAAAGAATTCTCGAAGCCTTCCCCTGTATTTCTTCCAGATTTCCAAAGACGACAGAAAAATTAATTAATAAATAAATAATAATAAATAAGTAAATTAATTGCATAAAAATAAATTATTGCATATATCAGACTTTCTCAGAGTTTGTAAATACACATGGCTGTCATGGCTTTAAGTCTATAAGAGTATGGAAATACATATGGTTTCTCAAAGTTTCTTTAAAAAATCGGAGAGTTTGGAAATACATATGGCAATCATTTGAAATTATATTTATCGGCTATTATCATATGAAATTATATTTATCGGCTACCAGCCTTTCCATTCTAATCTTTGTAACAAAAGAGGGATTTAATGCACTATGATTGCGGTGCTTCTCGCTATCGTTTCGTTGCTCTCCTAGCGCCGCTCAGCTCATTACCAATAACACAGGAATATATTTGAACTGCACAACTGTGCTCTAGAAATTATAACTGAGTTTGCAAAGTACGGAAATCGATTTGATGTATATGCAAATCTCAGACTTCACTACTTACCGCATTTAAACACAGAACAGCTGTGCAAAATCGACATGCTCATCCATCTCATTAATGCGAGTACCAACATTTATTTAACTTTCAGTTAAAAAAGTGAAGATTATGCAAACTTTAATAGCCTTGAATTATTGAAAATTAATATAAATTTTCTATCAATGACTTAACAGTGATATGAATTTAAATGGTTTTTATGTAACTGTATTTTTAAATATTAAGTGCCCTGTTAGTAGATAACATGTGCTAAAAAATTGCCTTCGAAAGACAAGAATAAGGCGGTCAGAAGAATACAAAAGTGTCCCCCACTTGAAAACAGTTAAGACACACTGCTCTAGAAGATTTCAAATACGGACTTCTTACCAAAATTAGCAGCCTTTTAAAACAGAGTACATATAGATGTAAAAATTCGCGAAATAACGAGTGGATAAAATGATGCAGGCATGAAACCAAAGATTATATAAGGTAGCATTTATAGATTTCCTGCAATGGCAGTCTTATCTATAACTGATTTTAGCCAGCAATAAAATTGATTTTTTTTCTATTATAGACGTTTGCTTATGAGATTTATAAGGTATTCTCTACCTCCTTTCCACATGACTTCGGGAGGTAACTGGAAGTATTCTCGACGCGTATTCGTGCGGCCGAACTAAAAAGTGGTGGATTATCATTCGCTACTACCAGAATTTGCCGAATGGGTCCCCTAATCCCCAGTCGCCCTTTAAAAAGAGAGAGTATATAATGTATTTTCTCCCGCCGCCCAGACGGTATAGTGGTTAGGAGAGCCTGATCGCGCTCGGGTTCGAATCTCGGAGAAAGTATGGCTGTAAAATTACCTGCCCCTTCATAGGTGGTAACGGTGGCCGCCTATTAGGTGCCTCCACAATAAATGGCCACCACTTCTGTCCTTAGGATTCGCAATGCCCCTATAGGTAAGTGCTCGCCAGTAGGGGAAGAAAGGTATTTTCACCCTCCTTTCCGCATGCTTCCGTGGTGCAATTGCAACCACGCTCGGCACGTATTCCGAAGTTCGAAGCCTGGTGACAGCGCTACACATTTTTCACCTCCTTGCATCGATATAACTTAATGACTCTAAATGTTTTTTAGTAATTTAAGTTTTAATGTCTCTCCAAATGAACTTTTACCGGTAATATATAAATTAGGTTATTATTTTAATGCTTCGTACATACTAAAATTTAAAGCTGTTCCTAAAACATAATATCGTTATTCCCTAAGTTATATCCTAAACGATCTGAATTAGAAATTAGGTTATCATTTCAATGATTTATAACGTACTAAAATTTAAAGCTATTTATATTTCGTAGCATTATAATTTCCTAAATTATACCCTAACCGAGCTGAGTTAGAAATGACACGTGAAACAGTATTAGACTGCATTGCCAGCCATTATAAAACATTTTTTACTCAATTAAAGAGAAGTCTATACATCTTCAAAAATGTTTCATTGAAAAACTTTAATAAATTTTAAAATTATGCACGGCAGCAGAATAAGTTAATCCGTGGATAGTTATATCACATCACTCAGGTGAGTGCTCCAAGAAATGAATCATCGGGCTTCTGGAACTCAGAGAAGAGGTTGTCTGGCAATACCAGATATAAATACCTCGCTAATCTTATCATTGCCGAGTCTGCAGACGAGAGAAACATTCAATCCAGATACCCGGGATTATTTCCCTGCTAAGACCATCAGTGGGCAGCATTAAAGGATGGAAGGAATTTTTGGGAATCCAGAAAGGATTTTCCTTCGGTCTGGTTATGTCATGCATTCGGATATTAGTGTCTGTCGTTGTCAGCGAGAGAAATGCTAAGTCGGCGAGATTATCAAGATTTGCTCTTTGCAATCGCCGAGAAACGAATTGCTGAAATTTCCCGCAAATGCAGAATGAGCTAGCAGTAATTGATAACTAATATTATTGAAAGCTTCTAATTTAAAATTTCATATGTATTCCTATCCTTCCAGTAGCTTCCAGCGTCTCGTTTCAATTACCAAAAAGGCTTACGTGATAGTCAGGAAGATTCTTCTTATTATTTATTTCAATTAATCGTCATTCATTAAATACAGGAATTTTATCATAAAAAAATGAAACTGTCAATTCTTAAAACCTTATAATTAAAAATTCTTTAAAATGCTTCGTGGCTTAATAGTTCTAAAAACTGATTTTATAGTTGTGCGCATTTATGCGTTCGTAAACACAAAAATAAAAAAATATGATGTGTTATGCCCCATGCCTTCGTTGTACGGCCTATTAAATTATACACAATTTTTGATGCGCCTCATTTAAACTTATTTACTCGAATTTTCTCACTTAATTAACCGATCCCTCGAGGCAAGTCGAAAATGAAATCAAAAAGTGCAAATTTTGAAATTAAATACTCCGATCAATCATAGAGACGGAAGACTGCATTAAATGTTTTTAAATTTGACATTGCTAAAACATGAATAATTTCGTCATTTAATATACTTTTGTAATTGGAAGTGTATGACTCCGACCAACGATTTCGAAAATAAAGGCCGGGTTAGGGGGGTGAAATTATTCATGTTTTAGCAATGTCAAATTTAAAAACAATTTACTTTTCGACAAATTCTAACTTTTAATGCGGTTTTCCGTCTCCATGATTGATCGGAGTATTTAATTTGGAAATTTGCAGTTTTTGATGTCATTTTCGACTTGCCTCGAGGGATCGGTTAATTAAGTGAGAAAATTCGAGTATATACGTTTGGTACTGCTTGTTCAAATAAAAATGTGTGGTGCACAACTAGATGTTGTAGAAGTTCAATATATATAAAATTTCAACTTTCTACGGCTAATCGTTTATAACTTATGCGAGACACATACACACATATATGCATACATGTATGCATACATACATACATATATACCTGCGTACGTACGGAAATAGAGACATTGCCAAAAAAATCCCTTTTGAATCTAGTACCTAAATCCGTTTTAGGACACAAGAGTCCTTTATTCTGTCTGTGTATACAGGAGACAGGAGCAACTGCACCATCATTACGACTTTCAGCTTTTGTGCTCTATTGATGGAAACTATCTACCATCCGCTATCAGCAGTATTTATTTGAAATAAAATTTTACAAAGTTACAATGGTTGTGCAAATATACATATGACATACAGAGACATATTATACAGGTCTTGTGGTGTTTACATAGATGGCAATGTTTACAATAAAGCTCATAACATAAATATTTAGAGAATTGTTAGTTAAGTTGAAAATTTGTGTTTACTGATTTTTATATATTAATTCTGAAGAATAACTAAATTATATAATATAAAATGTCATTATACATTTAAAGATATATGATTTAGAAATAATTAAGCCAAATTAAAAAAGAATGAGAAAAATACTAAATATAGAATAAACATTAAATAAATTCAGAAGAATGTCAAATGTAGACTAGATATAAATATTAAAGATATACTACACGTAAATAATAAATGAAATAATAAAAATATTAACAATCTTATATTAAATAATCTTCTAACTAATAATATTATACTTAAGGAATAATCTTATAGTTATGAGAAAAGAAGTATTATAATTAATAATAATACAATAATAGGTAAAGGGGTATTATAAATTTATTGAAGAAAAGATATTTAAGGTAAGTGCTAAGAGAAGGAGGTGAATAGATAGTAAGTTGAAAAGTGTAAAACTTGGGAAAGATGATTAATATTGAACTTTTTATAAATGTTGAAATATTACAGCTATAAATCTTTATAACTAAAGTACAGAGTTAACTACAACACTAATACTCATAATACAAAACTATAATAAGGATAATTAAATGTAAATGTTATTATGATTAACATAAATGTTATCATCAATATATGAAATAATAAATGTAATAGTAATAAAAATTTCAACAATAATATTACTAGTATTAAATAGAAGTAAAACCACTATCTGATAGTAAAGTTAGTGAAACTGAAATGCGTTAAAAAAATATATAATGCATTATAATCTGACAGTATGATGATAAACATAAAATAATATATAATTAAAGATGAAGTAGATTAATAACATTAAAGATTATTAGTGTTATAGATGTAAAAGATCAAAGAGATGAAGAGTTGAAAAGTGAATATTAGGAAAATATGGGATTAGTGTTTGCTTGTATACAGATGTGACCAAAAAAATTAA
The DNA here is from genome assembly GCF_044657685.1 of Stegodyphus dumicola. Taxonomy (NCBI): domain Eukaryota; kingdom Metazoa; phylum Arthropoda; class Arachnida; order Araneae; family Eresidae; genus Stegodyphus; species Stegodyphus dumicola. Next base: position 119,028,100 of record NC_140779.1, on the reverse strand, counting down.
TCCAAATGGATTGGAGAACGAACAAAATGGAAATTTCCTTTGAAATATCATACTAATAATTTTTTGGCAATTACAGTATTTTCGTTATTTCATACAATGAAGTAAAAAGGACTTTCAAAGCTGTGCTAGAGATGAAATGAAATGCAAAACTCTAGTAGTCTGTTCCCATGGAGTGATTAAACTAGTTAGAAGGGAATTTCTATTTTTCTTTTAATGTAAAACATGGGAAATTGTTTGCACTCATTGTTGCACTGCAATATTTTTTGAAATATTCTGCAGGATCATATCCCTTCTAAGAAGACATAACTAGAGCGCTACCTTATGATAAATTATTCGCTATAATAACATTTGTTTAAATAGGAGTTAAAAACTTTAAGATGTTAGCTATGTTTGTAATCAGTGGTTAGTGAAATTCAATAAATTTTGAAAAAATTACAGTTTAATCATAAGACAATATTTCATTTAGCACCGAGTTCAACTACGTACAGGTCTTCTTCAATCTAAAGTGGCATCTCATGTTTTAAAGAAAAATCCATCCCTCGAAAGAGCTATTGCAGAATCCTTAAATATCTCTGTAGGAACTGTGAACAAAATTATAAAAGCTGATTTAAAGCTAATCAAAGAAAAAAAAACCTAATGTTGATCGCCTAACGCCGAAACATGTTTCTCAGCGTAAGACTATGTGCAGATTGCTGTATGAAAATTACTTGGCAGGTGAAAAATGGAAATATATAGTTACACTTGATGAGGATTATGTCATTGCAATAAAAAAAAAGGTTTACTATTGAAAAAGAGGAGCAAAAGACTTAATATATTAGTTCAGAGAAAACAAGGAACATTTTTCTAATTGTTTTATGGCTGTTACTAGATTCTCTTATAATGGAAAATTTAAAATAAGGAAAGTAGAAAAAAAAAAAAAAAAAAAAAAAAAAAACGTCAAAATTAATTTGGATTACTATCTATGTTTTAACATCTAATTTTAAAGACGATATTCCATTTCCTCACCCAAGCAATCTTCACTATGTTAAGTTCCATCAGGATACAGCTCCAAGGCATGCCTCTAAATCTACTGCTCTATTTTTTAAAACTATCTCCTGTGGATTACTGTGCATCTGGACTTTTAAAAAAAGTTCTTTATAAGCGGCATCCCGAAACATTGGATAAACTCTGAAAGCTTGTAAAGGAGGAGTGGAATAAAATGTTTTAAGAAAATGAGTCTTATTTTGTAAATTAAAATGTAATATGATTGTTCAACAAAAGGACTATCAGACTGAAATAGTAGAAAATTAAATTTTAAGGCTTGTTTATGTATAAATCTCTGCAAAAGCGTTACAAAAACGTGTAAACACCTTCTACATATTTCTAGTACCTTTGTGATGATACGTTCAGGAATTGCAACTAATATTGAGGGTGTGGTAGCTTTAAAAAGAGTATCATTATTACTGTTCGGTCTGCCTATCATAAGAAAAGCTCTCGCCAGTTAGTCTGCAGCTGTCTGTTGTCGTAGAAACGAGACTTGACCCATGAATCTTGACGATTTACTTTTCAGTTTGCCATCTTGGAATATTTAAAGATGAAATGGCAACCCTTGTTTTGCTCCTATTGGAAATATACTAACCCTGTTGCTATAGCGACTGCCTTCACTACAGATTGTAAAATGTGTTATGCCGAATCTGCCAGTGCACTCGCGCGTTTTTAATATTTTACTACACAGAGTCTGATAACGTTTTCAATCAGCGGATTTGCCGTGCTTATTTCCACGTGCTTTCTGGGGTCTATCTGCGACCGACCAGTAGGCACTGCTAGGAATTTTTAGGTGCTCCTTTTTTGCGCTTGACAGTTGAAAAGGTAGTGATCTGGATCATCTAACTCTCTATATTCACATGAGTCTGTGTCTCATTTTCCAAATCTATGAAGGTAATGGGGGAAGGGACCATGGCCTGTGAAAAATTGTGTCTGTTCTCGACTATGTATGTGTCTTTGAAATAAATAAAATTTTTAGGAAGAACAGGTAAGTCCTTCTTCCTGTATTTTTACCATTCCATCTTTTTCGCCACTCTTGTACCAGATAATTTAACGTAATTCTCTTCAAATATGACTGTGGCTATTATTGGTTTATTATTACAAATATTACTCGGTTTTCGAGTCGATTAGGATCGGTAGCTGCAGATTTAGCTCTCAAGTCCGCTGCTTCGTTCTCAGCTATTCCCACATGCGTGGGATCCCAAACCAGATTGGGTCTATCATGTGATGAGGTACTTAGAAGAACTTTTTGAGCATTTCCAAATGTGGTTGTATTAGGGAATTTTTCGTCACAAGAGTGTTCAGTTGAGCTTAAATAAATTGCAAAACCAACGTTATCATTCTTTATGCACGCGCTGGTGAGGTTTCTAATGCGAAAACTGTCACTGCAGGAGGGGTTGTTTCGATTTCAGCAAAACTTTATTAACTGTATAAATTTTATTTAAATATAAACTTTAATTTTTATTCATTATTTCAACAAAACATGGTATATGAAACCTATTACCAATATTAACAACTTTGTCGTAAAATTTAATCTTTATTTTTGAACTACGCAGATAAGTGGCTACTATTCTTTTGTACTGAAATGATCTAAATGTTTCCCTTAACGTAAAAACAACGAAATAAATAAAGATAGAGAAACAAATATCATATGAAGTATTTTTAGTATAAATAATTTCACATTTCGGTAACTTCCATCAGCAGTTGAATAAACCCCGCTCATTTTCTACGTAACATTAAAATTCTATTCTCTTTCCTCTTTCCCAAAGGTATTTTCACGCAAAAAAAGGTACTCCCAAGGATACTGCGAATTAAACTTTCAAGTTAAATTTGATATGTAAATGAAGATTCGGAGCTTTGAAGGACATCGGATTCAGAAAGATCTGCAGCAAAATTTCTAATTAAAACTCCCGCAAATAATTAATTCTAAGCGCATGACGTGGTATTAAATAAACTCTTTTGCACGTGCCTGAGCTTGAATCGCGTATGATATCCCACACAGGTGTCCTGGCAACGATATTCAAAGTAGTGCCTGTTGAAAGCGGAAGGAAAATTTAATCTGGGCCTTGTCTTGACCAAATGCCGCATTTCTGGTTGAATTTAAAGGACAGAGATTAATGTTTTCCACGCTTTAAATTCATTTTATAGAATCGTGAAGGAATGCATACCATTCTTAATTCCACAATAGTTGATAACTGACTTTTACATTAAAAATTTTAACGGTCACATATTAAACATTAAAATATTTTCAAGGGTTATTTAGTAGTTTAACTTTCACTGAGTATCAAATAACATCGGATCAAAAAGAACGTTTCACTGAAATCATTTTATTTTGCTACCAAAGGAGTAGAAGAGCCACCATTTAGCATAGTGGTTAGTGACACTGACTACCGTACCGAAGTTCCCGGGTTCGAATCCCGAAGAAGGCCTGGATGTGTGTAAATGTATAGTATCTGTGCAGTAAGGGCGCGCTGTAACAATCCTCAGTTCTGATGAAACGTCAGATTTATATTAGAGAACACCCTGTTCTCATGGGAGCATACTCCGAGTGTTCGACGAAATGGCTGGAAAGTGATCAAGAAACAAACTCGTTAAGGACACCCCCCTCTTGTGTGGTTTCCATGGGACGAAAACAAAAAAGATAAAAAAGAGCTTTTGTGTGATACATACATAAATACCAAAGGTGTAAGTTCTGTAGTTCTGCCTTCATTTATATAACCAAGAAATTTTTGTTTATGTTTTAAAATAAATATTAAGAATGCATTGGTTTGATTATTTTCTATCTCGGAAGTTCGCTTGTATTACAGCACGCTCTAAATATGCGGCCAGCCTAAAGTCCTATCGAGAGACAGGCGAAAGAGAGTGGAAGATCCTCAGACCCGTCCTTCCAGTGTGTTCTTTATCGAAATAAGGGACGGAAATAAGCAAAGTCGTACATCACCTGTATGGTGGCCAAGACATTTGCCAACGGCAGGTGCAATCTTGCATCCATGCAACGATGAATTTCGTGGGCTTATTGTGATATCAGACAACCGAGATTAAGCACATCAAGCAAAGCTATTTCTATTGATATGTAAATCGGCAAAGTTAATTTTAAACTTACGTTTTTTATTGCCTGAAATTTGTTCAAAACAATAATGAAGGTGCGCATCAGTGGTTTGAAGATTCAGTAGTCATCCAACTTTCAATATTGTGGTGGTTCCAGCAATCATCATATCACATCAAATATCAATAAATCAGGAATCAATGAAATATAAATTGATTTAATTAAATATAATATCACAATCTCAGAAATCACACATCATCACTGCGTCACATCTTCCATCAACTACTATCTGAACACACTCAAGGCGCTCTTAGAGCCCTCTAGCGTTACGCGGGTCTTACCAGAAGGTATTTAATTATTGTTAAGAATATTGTTAGGTATTATTAGGGAATAATACTTAAATTTGTTTGCTATCAAACTTAATGCTTAAATGAAATGAAATTTTCTAGTTCGCATTAAGGCAATCTCAGAAAATATTAACCTTTTGAAGACGAGAAGGCCTTCATAGTGGCTATAGAGTTCTCTCTTTGAAAAGATGGGGTAGTTCACTTTAGTGGCCATGTCTTTTTCCCTTATTTTCCAGGCTGAAAAGTGGGGTGAAATGTCAAATTTGACGTTCCAGGGGTTTTAACCACTTATCTCTTTCAAAGATCTTCCTTTTGCGACATAGATGCACCCCTGTGAGAATCCATTAAACTACACACAAGAATCTTCGTTGCAAATAGGAGGTGATTTCTTAAAGGGGGGAAAGCATTCGGTTCAAGATTCCCCGTCCTTTGGTAGCTTTTACTGCTACCAAAGCCCCGGCCTGAAAAGGTTAAACGACGTGAAAGAATACATGGGTTAATCACACTTGCTCTTGCCACCCAATCAAGTGATTCTTACTGCCGTATCGAAGGGCTCGGGTCCAAATCCCGGAGAAGGATAGATTTTTGCAAATGCAGAGCGACTGTGCGGCATGGGGCCACTCTAAATATGCGTGAAGCCAAAAGTCCTCGAGAATTTGGTGGTAGAGGAAGAGAAGTACGAGATCCTTGGAGCCGTGTCCTCCCGGGAATGCTGTCTCTCGAAACTGGGGGAAAACTAAACTAAAGTCTGGCTGTCACCTATAGGGGCTCAACGCCCTTGCGCGCAGGCCGATTTGACTCCTCCAGGATCAATGCCGTGGGCTTGTGCTGACCATCGACAGACAAGTGAGACTGATAACCCCAACAACAGAAGTAGAACAAATTTCAGTTTACAAAACTAAAATTTTTCTGTCTAGCTGAAGGAATTATCACAGTGCATTTCTAATATTTATCAGAACTGAATTAATATTAACAATAATCAGCGGTATTACAAAGAGTTGGATTTAAGTGTATCATATATGCTGAAAATTAATTTTAAAAACTAAAACAATGAAGTACTAGCAAATTTATAAGCATGTTGAATGAAGGCACAGCTTAAGACGCTGATGGGTTAGAATGCACTGAAATATTATGGCTATGTTACAGAAATACCAGGCGGAAAATTAAACAAAATTTGCAATATCTATGAGATATAAAAATAATTAAATTTAAAGTAAAAGATATGTATATGGGAAATTAAAAATAGGGTGATTGCGATTATAATAACACTACATAATTTTAAAATAATATAACGGAGAAATAAAGAAAAGTTAAAAATTCTAAATACCACGTGTACAATAACAATATTATTACAAATGTATGGATGAAGCGTCGTAAATTTTGAATAAAGTTTATAATTATTTATTTGGTAGGAAAATTTATGAAAAGTTTCAAACGCTTGTTGAAAATCAAGAGTACGTATGTAATTTGATTCTCAAGTTCTTTTAGCATCGAAAACAAAAATTCCTACAGTAAGGCTGTGAATTCCTAAATGGCATTTGACTTTCGATTTATAATTCTGTAAGAATGATAACAATCAATATGAATTTCAGTATAATTTATTTAATTACTTAATGGAATGCCAAATTTTCACTAAATATTTTTCGGGCACAAAAATTTCACATCATCTGAGGAAGAATGGATGTCTAATTTTAGATAGTGAGAAAACGTGTTTCTGATCAATCAAATCTTCATTTGATAGTTTGAATGCAGAAAGTTGGAAGGAAAAAGGAAATCTGAATCCGGTAAGGAACAGTGTTTAGAAAACTTCTTTTTGCACTACTCAGTTTGAGCAGAGAGACACTTCTAGCGCTATCTGGCTATCTGGCTGAATTTTCTTCAAAACCAGAATACTTTTTCTTGAAGAACAGGAAGTCTGTGCCTATCTTCTTGTAAAGCATACAAATTCTTGCTATGAAATTAAGCGAATTAAGCGGTTGATTTTTGCTTAATATAATAATTAAAAATAATAATATTAAAAATATTTTTAATCCTAATGAGGTTTGAGTGAGAAAGCCAAAAACGTGTTAAATGTTCCTAATTAAAATTTTCTTTCTTAAAATTATTCGGACTTAACGTAGAAATGGCAATTCAAATTATTTCTCAATTGTTTAATTGAATAAAATAGAGCAAAATTCGATAGTTTCCGTTTATGAGTATTCTTATATTTTCCTACAGGAAAGTATTAAGAAGTTATCCCTAACCGCAAGAAAATAAAAGAATGTTTATTTTCTAATATTTCTTTTTGTTTTTATTTCTGGATGATTTCAAATTAAATAAGAATTAAAATATTTGCATTCCAAACATGAAACCAGATGATATGGAATGTAAAATATTAGGTCATAGATTTAATTTTAAAAAATGGTAGTGGAAGACACCTTTGTTCTCACTTATAAATTTAGAAGATTTACCAACCAATATTTAGATCAGAACTGGAATCAAAACCAGTACCTAGATCTGTGAATTAATGTTGTGATTACTAAATAATGGAAATTATTGCCATTTCAAAATTTGCTGTGATTCGCTCTCGCTCTAAGAATATCCATCTAGTGAGATAGAATTCCATTTAAGTACCGTGTTAATGAAGGACTTTGCCAAAGGGTCTCATTCCAGCTGAAATTTAGTATAATGATTTTACTTGGATCGATAAATGAATCTAAAGACTAATCCGTCTGCTAACAAGCGTTATAACCCTTTGAATTATCGAAGCCTGCATTTATTTTTCCTTTAAATCTGTCCATTCTTCTAGTCCTCTGAATATTCTTAAAGATGAATTGGTGGAAACTGTATCCACGCGTTTTCTGCATGTTGATTAGTGTCTGCGATAAAAGTTTTAAATTTAAAGCTTTCTATGCATATATATAGCCCATACTGAAGTTGAAGGAGAGCAAGTTTATGTGTCTGCAAAAGCTTCAAATGTGAAGTTTCCCATGCATGTGAAGAAAGACCACATTTAAAATAAAAATAAGGGATGTTCTAAGTAAACTAAATTATAATTATAGTTGTTGTTGTTATTGTTGCTAATACTCACTTATCTGACGTACAGTCAGCCCAGGCCCACATAATTCCTCGTGGCAAGGAGCGCAACATAACGTCTGTCGTTGGCAACAGCCTTGAGCACTTTATAGGACTGTGCGACTTAGATCAGTTCCGCTCACAATTTTCATGGAGAGCATTCTGGGAAGAAGGGTCCTTGGGTCTCTCACCACTCTTCCCCTACTACCAACCTCTCGAGAGGACTTTAGGCTCGCCACATATTTAGAGTACGGACACTATACATTTGCAAACATCCATACCTTCTCTGGGATTCGATCGCGGGCCCTTCGGCACGGCAGTCAGGGATGCTAACCACTACACCGGTTGGGCGGCAAATCATAATTATTGCTCTGACTAATTGCTTCTCTGATATCAGAGCAAGAAGAGATATCACAGACGAAATTAATCTTGGCAAGAAGGTAAGATTGCGCCTGTCGTTGGCAAGGGCCTTGAGCACCCTATAGGTGATAGACAGAATTTAGCTCAGTTCTTAATCATTAGAAATTATGAAAATGGAAAACCAAAACTCTAGAACAAAATCAACAAGTTTGCAAATGACTGAAAAATGATTTACAAATAAAATCAAGTATATGTTTTTCCTTTTTGATATAAACCGCACTCCCAACAAAATAAATAACTATCAAAAGATCATTGCTGGTCACAAATGACACTCATTACTCATATTGTTGCAGTTGCCCCTACTAGTAAAAATTTAGCTCTCTGATAGCACTGACAAATCATACATCTGACATAGAATTCGCCATGTATTATTAGTGTATTTGTTCTTGGATTTCAGAGCAGAGAGATTTTTATCTTACAGAACACAATGTACGATGTAAAATCCTGAAGATTAAAATATTTAAAATTCACACTTGACTATCCAAAACAAAATATGAATTGTAATTTCTGATCAAGATTAATTTCGACTCATAGTTCTATTTTTAATTTCTGATGATAGTTAATGAACTATAGTCATGAATTATGTGTAGATGATATCAAATTAGAATAAATGTTCTACCTATGAAATATCGAAAGGAAATGAGACGATGAAATGCAATCTGCACTGAAATAAATATATCATATTTGTTCTGGAATAGCGCAAAATTCTCAGTATAATTGTCTAATAATTTTCTCAAGGTCTGTTTTATGGAAGAGGAGAAGATTTTTGTATCAAAATTTTGGAAGTCAGGTTTCGAAGAACAAAATATAACGGTGTAATTTTTGCGTGCTAGTGATTTCCAATGCAAGGTACATATAGCCTGTTTATGTTTTTACTTTATGTTTACGAAACAAACACTAAAATTTACCCTTAAGCGTATTAAGTGGTAGAATTATCAGGTGTCATTTTGTTATATTAGTATTCAAAGGGAAAAAATTAAACATACGTAATTGCAACACTTGTTTTGTTTATGGCAATTTTTATTTGTAAATACAAGGATCAATTAGTAGTATATATTGGACAATATCCTAAATGAGTCCTATATTATTAAAAAATAAAAATCTACACTTATATATCTTTTTTTTATATCCTTTAAATGAAACAACGCTAAACTTCCGAGATTAATTTTGATCCTCCATATAATCTTTTAGCTTCAAAATTTCAGAAAGCTGTATAAAAGTAATTTAAGCCGCAGTGCTGAATCCATGCTCGTATCCTAATCAAGTACGGCGTGCTAAAACACAGTACACTAATGATGAAGCAATAATAATCATTGAATTTTAACATGCAAGAACCATTTAATGAACCTCTTGAAATTCAAGAGTTTTTAGGTATAAACAGAAATATTTTAACTTAACTAAGCAGTTTTTGAATTAATGTCATGATAAAATGCTTAACATAGAAATACACAACTCAAAAGCTCGAGGTCTTACGTTTAGAATTTAGTATTTAAAGCTTAGGATAGATACCAACCATAAAATTTTTCTTTTCCTTAATATTTCGTAACGTAGATTTTTAAGGCTAGATGGCAGCACTAATCATAAATCTTGACAATTATTGAGAAATTTGACCCCACGAAAATTTCTTTATTTAGTATTAGAAAGAACGCAAAGGCTATCTGCCTAAAGATAGTGATTCCTTCGCGGAGGGCATTCTAAGTACCACCAAAAGAAAGGATAAATTCAATTTCGTTGAAAATAATATGAGTTTCTGCTGTCTTTATTAGGACTCGGAATTATCAGGGGCGTCGTATCTCCAACGACCGTCAATAATTAATTCTTAAGGAATAGTAAGCATATCCTAAGATTACCACTAAAAACTTCAGATGAAATGGGCTTCTCAGCCTGTGTGAAATTCATAAAGCTTGAATATTAAAAGTTATTCCCCCTTCGAAATTTATAATTCGTTTTAATAATAGGAAGGTATATTTGAAAATTGATGGGAGTTTTGAAAAACTAATATTTTTAAGCGATTTTAAAATGTATTAAATGTTCAAAATAGGGCTTTCTTTTGCGGTTCTGTAAATAATTAAAATTACTGGAAAGAAACTTCTGCTATTTTGTTATATGGTTCTGAGAAACATGTAAGTGTGTATTTGAAAAATGCATTTATAGAAAAACATATCATCAGTCATTTTATATGCATTATCCAGATTAAGATGTATTTAAGTAACAGCAGATGTGGATTTCTTGGTAATATTAAAATAAAACACTGCTTACTAACGATGTTTATCAAAAAAATTCATTTAGCTCATTATTGCTTTTCAGAAAATCAATTTTTTCTCCATTATATATCAAAATTTCTACATATATATATTTTTTGCGATGAATAATTCCTATAAAGCCATTTCTTTCATGCTTGGTACTTAACATATTTTTTATTTAATATATTTTGGGGGCAAATGGAAGATCAAACTAATTAAAAAATTCAACTGATAGAAGTTCAAATGACTTCAAAATTTGAGTATTATTTGCAGAATAGTAATATTTTTATATAAGCAAAACGATTTAATGCAAGAAGTATGTCTTATATTCTTTGTCCTATTCAGCATTACTTAAGTAAAACATAAAATGTGCAAGAAAGAATCGCTTGAGATATTCACTGCTTTATATAGTTATCTATTAATACATAACACATCAATGATAAACATACATTATGGCCCAAATCCCCATTTAGACAGATTAAATGTGTATTAACATCCATAGTACAACTTTCTGAATTGTTCAATAAATGTTCAGGCATGCAAGACATAAAATATAATATATTAAGTAATGCATTTTAGATAAGCTTTAAGCATGTGCATTCAGCTTTCCTAGCATACTTTCCTAGCATAAACTTTTGTGTATGCAGAAATTATGGACGTAGATAAATATGCCTAGACTACTTATAAGAGTAAGTAAGAGTTAAAATTAAAATTTACCTGTTTTATCTTTGATCGCATCTTCCGTATCGGTGTCTGAGCTCGCTACATGTCCAGATTGTTTTCCTTGACAATAATACGTTTGATGCACTTCTAATACTCGTCGACTGCTGAAGGATACTTCGCAAGTTTCGCATTTGAAAAGACCTTCTAAAAAAGGAATTAATTTACAATATGGAATAAAAATCACGAAAACGAAGTATGAAATTATTTTAAACATGTATCATGTGCGCTTAGATAAATATTAAAATATTGCTATGCTTCCTATGCGTAATGTAAAAAGTGGGTGTAAAAAATTTGGCACAGTTAACATTTTTATATTAATCATAATAATAGTGATCAAAATTTATATCATTGAGGCAATTTTAAATTATTGTTGCGTTCTCCGGGTTCATGGATTTGGAGCAGACTAAATGTTTAAAAAACTTTCTTTTGAGAAAAGAATATTCTTGATGATTATTTGTACATACATGAGGTTTATAGTATTAATAGCAAATAAAATACATACTAAAAGTTACCTAAGTTGTTACATATTCTTATCTTTGTATGTCTACGTCTGTTCGTGTTATTAATATTTTTAATAATACAGTCGACTCCTAATTTACAGGAATAATATCGGAAACCACGTCCAAAGTTAACTAAAACGCAGGATTAATACGACGGCAATTTGTAAAATTAAAATATATTTATTAATAGTTTAGCTACACTTTAAGCAGTTTAACTTAAGAAATAAACAGATTTGTGAATCAGTTTATTCTCAAAATTAAACTGATTTGGTTTTCGTAAACTAAATTAATATTTAAAACAAAAGTGATCCGGAATAAATAATGTAAGGAAAAAATTATTAGAAATATAAGAGCAAGGATATAAATTATATATTAAAGATATAGAGATATAAATTATTTATATATATATATTAAAGATATATAAATTATATATATGTATTAAAAATTGATATACTATATGCTTATGTTGGAGTTTTCTTGGAGCCACAGCTTTTGGTAACTTTTTGACGAGCTTACTACAATTTATCTTCTCACTTTCTCAATTTTGCAGCAAATTGCGCAAAAAATTTTGACCAAAATTGGTCTTTTTTATGTATTGTTCTCACAACTTTTCTTATAATAATTATATATACACATATATATATTAAAGATATATATGTTATATACATTAAGATATATATTAAAGATATATATGTTATATACATTAAGATATATATTAAAGATATATAAATATATATTAAAGAAAAATATTTACACGAAAGCTTACATAATGTTCTTCAGTACAAACTCGCGTCAAGTGTCAGTTACGGTTATTAGTTTTTTAATCAAAATATTATATATTTCACATTACTTTAAATTAAATTGTGCACTACTGGGAATAAAAACAATTCCTAGATATTATGATACCCCCTGTTATTATTGCTATTTTCCTTTTCTTTTTTTTTTTTTTTTTTTTTTTTTTTTTTTTTTGTATTCTCTCCGTAAAGAATTTCATTTTTTCATTTTACAATGATGATTTGAGATAGTAATTTTTTTAGAGTTTCGTAAAAAGTATTTTTTAGAAGTAACTCGTTAAAAAGGAATAGAGAACAGTATGATTTATATAAAACATGGCGTATAATTTATAATTTTTATAACAATATGCATCTTTAAAATAATTAATAAAAAGTACTTCTAACATTGGATACTTCAGAGTCTTTTTTATATGTTTTATTCGGTCCTAAAAAAACATGGAAAATATGTATATATAAGTTTTTATCTTACTTACCTTAAATTCATAAAACATAATTTTTTTAATTTGGAAAGGGAAGGCATTGTACCAGAGAAGCCTGCGTTAATGTATCTAAAATGTGGCCCTATAAACAATTTTTGTGAATTGCAGTATTGCTGCAACTATTCAAAATTATTTCAATAGCTCTTTACCGTCAGCTTTTCAAGAAATTATTTTCCAGTGCTTTTCGCGCATGTTTTCGATTAATAAATGACACTAGTGGTTTCGTTTCCTATCATTTATCTGGAAACTTCAAATTTTTAACTTTCGTCTGTTGTTTGTTGAAAATTTATTGTCTCTTATCTTAGAGTAAGCGCATGTTTCTGTAATGTCATTTTAACTTTTACAGCTGTAGAAGATTATATTGAACCTTCGAAAAATGTTTATACTGTTATGTAGAATTAAATACACGTAACTGAAAAATACTGTAGTAATATTTAGAATTTTTTTCACTGTCTATCTCATTATTGTAAATACAATGAGTTCTGCAATGTTTTATTCAAAAACACACACAGATCCTGTTATCACGTGCTTTATTTTTTACTTACTTTAAAAACATGTTTTTAACTAAACAAATATAGTCAGTCAAGTGCAATATTATCAGTTTAAAGTGTAATGGAAAAGTAAAATTATTATAACAACGTCAGTCTCTATTACGTATTTAACACAAAAATCATTAAACTTTTTAACTTATGAAAATTCATATAACATTTACAATATTTTTTTACATTCACTGATATACTGATTTAAATTTCAAAAATTACTAATCGATTATTTCTATATTATTTCACACTACTTATTTCAACATCATTTTTCACAATATACAATCATGATCAGTTTAGACCCAATTTGCATAACATCGTATTATTAAATATATTTTACCTATACTCGATCCCACTGCTTGAGAACCGTAAGGAAACGCAGGTGGGTAGTTGCAACCGTTGAGGTATGGTGCACCGATTGTATCATTTGTAGGGCTGTCGACTGGCAAAATTTCACGCTTTTGGACTAGGTTTTTAGGGGAAACGACAGCAGCGGGAGGCGAAACTGGGCTTGTGGGCTGAAGTCTGAGAGTAGATTCACTGACAACTCCACCGTTATATATCTTTTCCTAAATGACACATAAGTAAGTAATTTGCATACATAAGTACTGCATTAGAATGTTATTAAAAGTAGAAGAATAATGAATTTTAGAATTACAATTAGCCAAAGGAGTTGGTTGTAGAGTCGTAATTTTCAGCAAATATTGAAATATGTACGTAATAACATCTACATACTTCACAGTTTTAAAGTACTTCAAAACTGTAAAGTATGTAGATGTAACAATTCAGCAGAAAATCACCAATAATAACAAACAATAATAACAAACTGTAAATAACAATTCAGCAGAAAATCACCAAATAATAATTTAAAAAACAATGACTCAACCTATTTTAAAATACTGAGGAATATGGCATTAATTTTATTTAGTGAAAATATCGTATATATATTTAAATGTATACCGCTAATTTTGCTTTCATATTTGAACAACATCAGTGTTTTATTTCACAGTTCAGCCTAAAATTAAAAAAAAAAAAAAAAAAAAAAAAAAAAAAGAAGAAGAAGAAAAAGAGAAAAGAAAGAAAGAAAATAAAGGGGAAAGGGAAATCTCTCTCTCGAGATTTTTATTTTTTCTCTGATTCTAGGAAGTACGATTCTGATCTGTAACTTCCAAGTAAATTTCTGATTTGCATTTTTAATATCGTAGTGGATAAATGCAAAATGTAATTTTAAAATAATCTAAGTTATTATATTAAAATCTGCAATAAAAACAAAATGTATCACAAAATATAACATGTAATAGGCAAGTAAGATAACCTGTAATATCAAGAATTATAGTACAATTTGAAATATTTAAGAAATATAAAAAACATGAACAAAAGTAACATACTGAAAATTTATATAAATAAGAATGTTGATATAAATTGTAGGATAAGTTATTAAGAAAACGTTATAGCTGCATATTAAAATATAATCAATTTAAAATATTTTTAAAAGATAATTCATTTCACGATCTGAAAATTAATTTTAGAAAGAATACATTTTGATTAAAAATTTTCATTAAAATGTGTAGACATTTCTTTTAAATTAAACTTTAACAACAAGGCTTTCAAATTTTACAACACGGCTTTAAAATATATATGCATTCCCCCTCGCTTTCGCTCTTTGAATGAAAATTTGCTACGGGTAGTAACACCATGGCAATTATCGTTAATACTTCGTTGAAAATATGTCAGGAGAGTAACATTTAAATAGCATAGTGCTGCCATCTATTGACAAGCATAAATACTTTACAGGTAAGTTTACCCCGTAAACGTTTCTGGCTTACAAAATAAATTACATAAATTATAAAACTTCAAATTAAATTTGGTATTTAACACATTTATTCATTTATTTATGATGTAGCATTTAAAACTATTTATAAAAAATGCATTACTGCACTTTTGTTTTCGATTTATAGGTGGCAGCACTAAACATTTCACTTCTTACTTTCCATATAAACATGTAGATGGCAGCACTATGTAAGAAACGAATTCTCCTTAACCATTTATAAATATTACCATTACTAAAACGAAAATTATACATTTTATATATATATATATATATATTTTTTTTTTGTAGATCATATAAACATCATAAAGAAATCTCTATTAAAGGCAAACGTCAGCAATTAAAATACACAAACATTTTTATGGCATCAATATCTTAAGAAATTTAAAGTTTCTGAAAATCAGTACAACTTTATACCTTATTAAAAATACATATATATAACTGAGATAATGTTTAAAAATCCTTTTAAACACGTTTATACAATACTCGACAATTTTTTTTTTCCAATATCGTAGACATAAAACAATTACAGAACTTATGTCTTATTACCTAAGAGAGAAAATACGATAAAAACTGTTTTATGAAAAAATTAAAGAGTCCTATATTCCATCATTATACTATATTGAGCTACTATAAAACAGCCCTAAAGTTTCAGCCCCTTAATTTTTTTTTTTTTAATTTCATGCAAAAAAGAATATTGTAAGCTTATCCGCAAATCTGATTCCATCCAGTAGGAATTTGTCTACATTATTTCTTTATTGTTAGATTATATGTATATATTCATTGGTTTATTTTTACTATGCATTTTGTAAATATATGTGCGTTCTGTTTTTAGATGCACTTTAAGAAACTTTGACTGGGATATCATTAAAAGATATTTTAAAGAAATTTCACCCGCAGGAAATTTTTCTTTCCTACAGGATTTTAAAGAACCAAAAGGAAGTAGATGTAATCCAAATTGCTCAGACCATAAGTTCAGATTTCGTCTGATATAAAAAGAAACAATCTTTCATTAATTAAAAACATTGTTTTGATAAAAAAAAATTCTTAATTCTATTCATTTTTGGTTACATATTTTTATCCCAGACTGCAAATAAATACTGTAAAACATCAATAAAAAAAATTTAAATCTCAATGTGCAGTTCTTAATTGATTTATTTTCATTTTTTATTTTAAAGACCTTCCTGGGTTAAGATAAATAATATCGCAAAGCTTTGATATTTCATTTCCAGTTTATGAGCAGCCAGAATGGAATGGCCTTTGATTCCACTGTATATTCCTTGAATGCGAACCAGTTTTACTTAGAAATTTATTAATGAAACCTCAATGTATCTGCGTATTTAATTAATCACGTGCTTCATATTTTTGATAGAAAAGTTTTAAAAAACCTATTAAAACTGTTTTAATTAGGAAATGTCAATTAGGAAATTAACTCTTTTCCTTTCACAAGATATACTGATTTTAAGTATCCTGCCCTTGTGCATAAAATTAAATAATTTATTTCAGCTATTAAAATAACATTTATAGGAATCTTATTAGTCCTTTATGACTAAAAAATGTATTTAGCCTGTCCATTGAACTTAACTTCGTTTGAATTCTTTCAATTACTTTATCTGTATTTATGCACATTTGTTTGTTACTAACTGAAAAACAGTAGCATTACTTACACAATCACAGATTTAACTTCCAGAAATACAATATAACCTCGGATCTTTATCAACCGAAGTCTCCATTGTTAACCGGATCTCTGAACCGGTAATCATTTTAAAGAAATTACTGAGAAAATGGAGTAACATTAGAAAGGGTACTACGAAATCACGATGCTGAGGATGAAACGGAAACGAAGAATGAAAATTAGCCATGTTTTAAAGCTTCAAACAACTTTACAGTAACATTCTGTTGCTTTACCTACGAATTTTTTGTGTATGCGGCCTGATAACACTGCGGGTTCTTGAATTAAAAAAAAAACTAATGGATTTTATATTATTATTAATAATAATAAAGAATAATTTTAAAACATGTGAAAATTTGATGAAAATTGTTTATTCTAATTTTCCTGATTGCTTATTGCAAATAAAAACTTGTATAAACTATTTCTTTGATTGGAGGAAATAAATTTTATTTACCGATAAAACGGTTTGTTAAGAGGCTAATTGTAATACTTTTGCATATATCTCTAGTATTTTAAACAAAAAATTTCAGGAAATTATATGAAAAGAAAAGAAGGCATTATTTAATCTCTAATAACCAAATTTTCGATTATCCGAGGTGATTACACTTCAAAGTATATCGGATCATCGAAGTTCTATAATGATTAATATTACGTTAATTATATCACATTTCTTTAATATACAGCAAAATATGACAATGGATACTAATTATTTTACTTTTTAGAATGTACGATCTTAATTCACAATAAGAATTATTTTCATCAAGAAGGTCATAAATTCCTGCTGCTTCAGTTTAAGTACTTTTAATTACTTTCAAATATTTTTTAAGATGCTAAAACAAATATATCGAATTTTTGCGTATTTCTATGCACATATCCACTTTCTAAGAATTATCTCAAAATTTCAGAAGTTTAGAGTAAAATAATTATAATATTAGTAATACACCCTACTTTAATAAACATAGCAATCGTTATTGTTTTACATTTCCAGATTTAATTTCTTACATCATCCACAAGAAATTCGCTCGATTGAACCATATACCGGAAAAAAGATTTGTTGAAATATTTGGTTGAAGCCAAAATATTTGGTTGCGTAATTTGGCGATCGAATATTTCCATTATTTAAATGCGACCAAATATGGCCAGAAATTTTAATAGCATCTAAAACAGCAATATTATTTGATTTACTATATTATTTGATTACTTTAATGATAGGATCTGAAAAAGTGAGATGTAATTATAAATGACTTCAAAATGGAAAATTTTCGTTGAATGTAATTATGGGAATTAATTACGAGCATTTATAGCTTTTCTTAGAGAACCAATGATCTAATTTTCTATGTATCGGTTCCCCTTTGCAAACTAACTAATTAAAATATTTAATAGTGGAATCGCCAATCGGAGATGTAGTTTATAAATTTCGAGGTAACATCTGAATTGGAAAGAAAATACTTAATTATCTAAGATAAAGTACAAAAGGAATTTTAAAATTTTAAACACAATTGAAACTCACTGAATCATAGCTGCGTAAGCTTTGGCAAAGAATTTTAGAGAATTCTAAATTCCAAGACGTTATTGATTGGCTGTCTAGTTGATGAAAGCAAAGCACATGGAAGAATCGGCATACAGGGAAAGGATACCTTCATAGAGAAATTTCTAAGGCAAATTAGTCCACATCCATATTAATCATTGGACAAAACAAACAAATTTCGTGCAACCAGTTCGTTTGCTGAAGTTTGATTTCTAGGAATAAGCATCTTTTATGGCATTTAAAGTCATAATTATGGATAATTATATCCATAATTATTATCTATAATTTTCCGTAATTATGGATAGTTGAGAACATAATTCTAATAGACCATTAAAAGATATCAGTGCATACGTATGTACTATACTATAAAATTAATTTTCATTTCATGTAAGCTTTTTGTGAATCATGGTCATATTAATAATACTCTAAATCAGCGGTCGCCAACCGGTGGTCCACGGACCACTAGTGGACCATGAAAACGTTTTGATGGTCCGTTAAAAAATTGGGACATTATTTATATTTTTATGAGGATTCAGTTTAAAAAATAACAAGTAAAAAATATCCTATTATGGAATATGGATTATACTTTTTTTTTAATTTTAGATACTACTTTTAGCGAAATTCCTTCTGAATTTTGCGACTGAATTCTGAATTTTTAGTTACTTTTGCAGGTGTATCTAGCGACATTTGAAAGTGAGAGTTGGCATCCATAGATATGCTGCTGTTATCAATAATAGCGCGAACTGAAATTCTATTTCCTTTCGAATTACAAACATATGCTATTGTAGTCGTTAATAACACAGTTTTTCTCAATGTCAATGGGCAACTTGATGGATTTTTATGAGAACCATCCGTATTCTTGTTTGTAATTGCATCACTGGAAGTTTCCGTTTTCGTTTTGTCTAACTGTTGATCGATGGCGCCCTTGCTGAGTAAGGGATGATTATTATGTTTACAATAATTAAAAATTGGCAGTATAATACTTTCAGTTTATTGACATTGCTTTGCGTTTGCTGGTTTGTTCTTGCTTTCCGTGAAGTTCCTTTTCAGTAATATGGAAATATGAAGCTTCCTGTACAATAAGGTAAGATTTTTGTACTTTTCATATAATTTTTCAATGTAAAAGAAATATGTGTATCGGTGTGATGTTAATAATAGTGTTTTAATTGTTACTCATAATCAGGAGCATAGCCTGAATTTCCATAAAGGCAGGCTGCTGAACACCAAATGTTTCGAAAATTATATTAACAAATGAAAATTAGAATTACATGCATTGGAAAGTCGAATATCATTTTTGCGTATTAATATGTTGATTTTAAGGTCTGATTTAAGGGGTTTTTTTTTAATTCATATTAGTGGTTCGCCAAATGTAAAATTATATATGTAATGATCCGTGAAGTTCTAAGGGTTGACGATCGCTACTCTAAATGACTGTTCACGTTCTAAATATTAAAATATTAATTTTAGGTTTTATCGTAATAAACTTCTGTAATTATAAACTATCAAATTGTGTATTTTCGCGCTTATTCCACAGAGTAATTAAAACAATTGCAATTTCAATTACATTTTCACCAAAATAGTAGGGACTTCTCCGTTCTTGGGTAGAATTTGGGTCCGTAATTTTTCTATCTTCGGTATCCTCCCTCACGTCATTAAATGCATCGTCTTTCGGTGTACTACGACTTTCATCTCTTTCCCGGCATTTTATTCGATTGGCTTTGTTCTTCCTAAAGAGGTTTTTGGAATGTGTGTGCGACTGATAACCTTCCGGGCTGCTGGAAGATTCTCGAGGAGGTGTGACGTCATTTGAGTACCGATGGCTCACCAGGAGCTCGGTATCTGGCTCGATGTCTGTAGTGACTGTGCACCAGACCACAGACTCTGAAACAAAAAGATTAATAAGTATAATACATCTTCAAAATGATAAATACTACGTAATAAATAGTTTGCTTGTATGTGCTCATCGAATATCGTTTAGTAGCTTGAGTTTACATTTTAGGTTGAAGTAAACTATAGTATTCTATGCAGACATAAATAAATAGTAGTGATCCAAGATTAAATCTCCATGCATTCAGATGACATCTTTTAATTGATAGTTCATATGCATAATCACTAATATCCACAAGTCTCTAGAAATGAAATCATTAGTAAATTATACGAATTCGGAATATGACATTTTTCTGAAAATAGCCAAGAATTGACTGTTTGGGTCCACCGAGTAAAAGGACTGAGGACTACATTTAAAAAAGTAGGAGACTAAAACTACTTTTATACAATCTGAGTGTGAAGTCGTAAAGGCAATGAACTAAATGCACTCATTAAATGTATTTGATATCACTGCGATATTAGCAGGGAAAATGTACGGAGAAAATAGTAATGAACAAAAATTTTCAGTAAGAGAATTTCCCCTGGGGTACCCAGGTATGTTGAACGTATAGAACTTATAAGAGAAAATGTGTATTTTCAGAAAATATCATCTTATAACTTTTTTACCAAGAAGTGTTAAATTCTTAAGAAATTTGAATGAGACGTTTCTTATATAACCTTTTTTTTTTTTTTTTAAATTAAAGTTATCTTTACCACACAGTAATCTTTCTAACCAAGAAATATTTATTATCCATACAAGAGAAAAGCGAGCAGATGTCCTCAATAAGATATCAGATTTGAGCAACGGAAAATAGATGTGAAATATTCAGAAGAATAGGTGTTTATGCAAATTCAATCTAAAAAGGTAGGAAAACGAAAGAGGGGCTGTGACAGTAAAGATCCGGAACATAAAATAACTGGTTAATTAACTAGTAACCTCATAATGTTTATTGTCGTTTTAATGATAAAATATACTTCTTTTACTTAATAAACTTTGTGTGATGAAATATAAATATAAAATAATTTATTTAGGCTTCATTGAACTGATATTCAATTTTTATTACTTAGCAGAAAGTTAGGTACGCTTGAGAATTAATAATTTAATACCTTTATATGAGAATAAATTGCTTTGGAAGAACACGTGAAACCTTTAAAAAACAGTAATACTAAATCTACAAAATTATGACTCAAAATTGTAATAATAGAATTTCATAAAAAAATATTTCCTTATGCTCCGCACAAGGAGGTAGAGGTTGGAAGATGCAACGGACAAAAACAGATTAAAATTTACAAAGGTAAACGAGATTAGGCAAAGTTTATACTTAAATACTTTGAAATGTTAGGAATTTCGTAAGGCAGTTGAAGTCTGTTACCCTAGATGTGGCATCTTGCAACATAAATACGTTATCGCCTTGAACCTTCTTCGGTGTTGCCTGTAATGTAATTTTTTTTCAGAAGCTTCTTTGTAGAAAAAAGAATTTACTATTTATCGCCTGGCTCTTAGAGAAAATTATTAATACGATATTCATTCTAGATTTCGGAAACCGACGTTTCTGTGAAGAGGGATTCCCTTCTATTCATGCAAATAATAATGCCCTTCCCCCGGTAAAACCAATAGGGAAATATTAAATTTCGTCAGCGATTAAGTTTAAAAATCACTATTAAAATGTGTGATTTCAATCAAATATCTGAGGCATCTTATTGTCTAAAGTTAATTCCCCCCTGGGGGGTTGACTCAGGTGAATGCTTGGGAAGTACTGGTTAGGATCTGTGCCTAGGCAGTCTCAACAACGGGGCCTAATAACAGACTTCACAGAAGGCCTTAGGGCTCTCGGGACAGAGTAAGGCTCGGCAGGGACCGTACTGCTACTGTTTTGCCTGCCCTTGTTCTGTGGGGTCGCAACATTGTGGATTGATCAAGGGCGGGGTGGCACTCATTCCGATAGGCGTCTATTAGGACGGAAGCCATCTCGTTCCATCAGCGTTGTCTAGTGTTAATATGTGACAGCAAATATCAGCTTCACAAGTAAAACAAAATACAGTAAACACCTTTGTAAGATTTTAGTCTTCTGGGGTTGTCTTAACAGTTGACTTCGTGTTTATTTACATTCTTAAAAATACTGATCACTTTTGGATGTAGTTGTAAGGTTTTGCCATTTTTTATATCATGTACTATATATTTCATTTCTATTATCCTGAGGTTGCGGCTATTGGTTATGCTACCGCCTTCTTTATTTTCTCATTCCTTTTCTCATTCCTACGTGGTGCAAATCGAAGCACACTCGAGAATTATTCCGGAGGTCCGGAGTTCGAATCCTGGCGAGGGTTCTTTTTCACTTTTCTTGCTTTAAAAAGCCTAACGACTCTACATAATCCCCTAAAGAAACGTGGCTGCCACGAAAATATTTATCGCATTTCATTCATACGTTCTGCCTCATATGTAGGCAGAACATATGAATGAAATGCGATAAATCTAAAAATATATAAAAAAAAATCTTAA
This sequence comes from Stegodyphus dumicola, assembly GCF_044657685.1. Classification (NCBI taxonomy): domain Eukaryota; kingdom Metazoa; phylum Arthropoda; class Arachnida; order Araneae; family Eresidae; genus Stegodyphus; species Stegodyphus dumicola. The sequence continues at coordinate 119,005,538 of NC_140779.1, read as the reverse complement.
ATGATTTAGTTATTATTGCCAATTAATCCTCGCAGCTTTTTAAATCAGTCCCGATTAATTTCAAAGAAACTTTACGTCTACATTCTGTACATCGTTGTCGCTATCAAATGTTGTACGATCTTAAATTCATTTAGTGCGAAAACAAGCTATTCTACTACTTGCAAGTTAATAATAATTTATTTACTAAATAATATTGATTAATTGATTATATTATCAATGTAATGATAATAAAAAATGAATTAACTTAAAAAAGTGAATCCATACTAGTAAGTTCTATCACCGTGAAGATAGTCTTGGGGATAGATTTTGAAAAGGGGTATAAAACGATATTGTGATGCAGCATACCCCAATACTGTAACACTTCCGAGCTAATACAACATCAGGAACATTTTATTAATCTCCCTAAACGTATGATCTTACTGCCCAACATATCTCTTCATACTTCTATAATTAGTTAGCAGAAACTGAACGCTTTCAAATTTTAGGCGCTGGAGCACACTGAGATCCGCATCATTTTGGCAATCTGCTTATTTCGCTTACTGTTCTCTCGAAAATCTTTTCTAGAAAGGACAAATACTCTAATTCGAGGACGATAGGAAGAAATCTGTGTTGAACATTTGTTTTAGTACAACAGGCAATAAGTTTCTATAACAAGGGTAACTAGTATGTTTGCCAATGGGGATAATGCTTGAGTACGTGATGTTTTCTTATAGCTCTTCATCGGAAGCTTCATGATCACTTCTTGGAACACAAAATATGTGGCTGAAATAAAAGTACTGTCTTTTTAATCTGTGATTATTGAAGTCTTATATCCATAATCCTAAGCTCCCCAGTAATAACGATTATAAGTATCCAGAGTGTCTTTAGCAATAATATTTCAGTAATTACTAGTAAGATCAAAAAGTTTTTTGAATGTGTAATTTATGAGTTATCATTTACTGGCTTCTAATAAGGAGTCATTTCTCGCCTTCAGGGACGGAGAGAAAAGTACTAATTGCAAAATTCTCTCCGAGAATGTAAAGGTGATAATTACAACTGTCAACGTAATTGAATGCCGGAGAACTCCTTCGCAGCCTAAGCAAGCGCACATCCGTCACCGTTCTTACGTCTTTTCTTCATTGCACTGTGGAGTCCACTGCTGTGGCGACGTAGGAAATTAATAATTCAAAGTCGAGAAAGAGAGAAAACTATCCTCCACAGGAAGCAAGCCTATCTAAACTTTCCACGCGCAATATTTAAAATCTAAAACTCGAAACTAAATTCACGAGTGCAATAGGAAATTACACCCGTCAAAATCCCGCCCAATTACAAATAACGCGCATTTTACCCCAAATAAAAGCCGGCTTCCCACCACCGACTCCGGGCTTTTACTGATGAAACATCGAGATAAAGGCGCTCCTCCTCCACATAATTACTCTTCCGATCAGACATCGGCATTGCCAGCTGCTGCGAATGATGAAAAGAGGAAGCTGAATTCTGTGATTTATAGCAACACTAGTAATGATGATGAATTAGGTAGTAGCGGTTTTCGGGATTTAAATTTTGGGGTGTAGCTCTTGTTACTAATGGCCGAGCGAAGAGGAAAGGAAGGACAATAGAAACAGGAAGGTGGTATCCTCGATTGCCAAAATGGACTTCGGTCGCTGATGGCGATAATGGTTTGCGTTCATTTTCGAGTGAGTTTGCGGAAGATGCAGATGATGGAGATTGCGGAACTGGTTAGCAGAGTGAGCAATTCTGGTTAACATAAATCAAAGGACAAGCGTGACCCAAAAGTGGAGTGTCTTCGATGACGACACAACTCTGGTATTCCAGAAACAACAAACGCTTAACAATATGATTCCGATTAATATAAATCAACCCGTAATTGTCCCGTAAGACAGAGTTGAACTGAATGAAAGGGTTCTTGAATAATCAGACCTTAAGCAACAAAGATTCGAGTTTCTGTGCTTTCCATAAATCAGAGCACGCGAGTTAGTGCGAAACTGTCACGATGACACTAAGTTGATACATTGTAGAACATGCAAGATCTACGTAAGAGATCTGAATAATATCAGTCGTAAAACGAGGATGTAGTGGTATGAAGGAATTATAAAATAAAAGCTCTCGAGCTAGCAAAGGGATTTCGCAATCAAGGATTTTGGTAAATAGGAATAAGAAGAATGTCTCATAGCGGTCACTGAATGTCTTCGAAATTTAAGACGATGATTAATATAAATCAAAATACTTTTCAAATGATAAATATATGCTTTCAAACCAGCTGATTTTTTTCTCTCTCTTTGTTCTTCCTCGAGAGGGAATTTAAAGGAATCTTCAAGTGATTTCTCAGTATTAAGTAATTTTAAGGCAAAGTGATTGAAGATAATGATCAAAGCTAAGAAAGTGTAGAGTCATTAAGATTTTTCAGTGTCAGGAAAATGAAGAAAGGAGCAATGACTTGAGCCTGGATCATGAACCTGGATATCTTGAATATGCACAGAGTGTGCAACCGTTACACCACGAAGACATGCAGAAAGGAAAGAGAAAATACCTCATATACTCCCCTTTCAAAGGACAACTGGGGATTATGAAAGACAGTCCCCAAATTCTAGTGGTGAAGAATAATCATTCACCCCCTTTTACTTCAGACACCAGTGTAGACTCGTTAGGAGTTTTGAATGTCAAGGAAATGAAGAAAGAGCATTGCCCTCGCCGAGACTTGAACCCAGACTTCTCGAATGTGTGCCAAATGTGCTACCATTACACCAAAAAGACACGTAGAAAAGAGGGAGAATCTACATTATAAAAGAGTTACATTACAAGTTTAGAGACTTAATTATGACTGCATAATACTCGTAATTATAATTAATGTAAGTAGAAACACTGGTGGTTTAAATCTAAAGACAGAGATTGAACTGTGCCGGAGCCCACTGGAAACCGGTTCCGGTTCTTCTCAGCTTTTGAGATAAATCGTAATTCAAGCTGTAGCGCACCGGAGCTCTAAATAAGACGAGCTTCTGTGCATTTCTTTTATGAAACTGAACCATAATTTCAGCAAAAAATTCTTTTGATTCCTTAAAGCTTTATTTTAACTATAATTAGCCTTAAAATCGATTTTAACTTCTAATGCATGCCTCTCTGTCCCTAGAATGTCAACCCTTAGACAGAGATTGAGTCTTTTAATTATACAAAATCTTCCACTCACATGTCTAAACTTTATTCTACAGGAAGTTAAATGAATTTATGACAGCTCATTTCGGAATGGGTAAATTTTTAGTCCGAAAGTGTCAAAAATGATCACCTTGTTTATGGGGTTTATGCTTGTTTGTGCTACGATATACACTAATATGCAGTTTCAATTACTTTCGATTTACTATAGAGGAAGGGAACTAATGTTGATATTACCGCTCTAAGTTACAATGAGCTTAACATAGGAAAGATAAATGAATCAAATACGGAATGAACACCTGCATATTTTTTGGAATAATGTTACCAAATACGAGAGATGAATGGTCAGATGTACAAAAGTTTACGTTTGTTCTTAGTTTAAAGATCAACCTTCTTTCTCGGATTCCACTAAAATTTTTTTCTCACAGTCTGCATGAAACCTGGGATTGATCGTGGTCAGAAAGTGTTGATTTCATCTTTCTGGTTTGTTTTCATACCAAAACTTCTACATTAAAATTTCCTTCCATATTTTCGTACTATTTCTAGCATTCCCTCTACTCTCATAAGTGACAAATTTACGATTTTCCTTTCCTTCATTGCTGTGCTAGAAAACGAACGATCTTTCTTTCTTTCATTCCCTAAAATAGTATATTATGCCGTACATTCACAGCTTAAGTTCAGCCGAAGCTTCATATAAGATGAAATCATTTATATCATTATAAGTACAATAGTATTATTTCAATTTTTTTTAAATTGCTTCTATTGCTGTTAGCCTCCAAAATTTAACTTAGTACAGCTTCCACGTTTCTCTCCATGTTAATTTTTAAATATTTTATGGAGGTATATCTGTGCAGAATTGTAGCTTTTCAGTATAGAAATACTCTCAGGAAAGAATCTTCCATTACGTTTAACGTTAAGAGGCAAAATTAAAAAAAAAAAAAAAAAAAAAAAAAAAAAAAAAAAAAAACTAATTAACTTCATAACGTGACAATTCCACTTTAGAAGTTTAAATAAAGGGTCTAAACAAACAACAAAACATTTGTTGTCGAAATTTCGTCTTTTTATTATTATTATTATCATTTTACTTTATTTATTATTTTGTTACTGTTATGTTGTATTATTTTTACACCATTTATGCTTAAAGTCCTTTAATTAAAAATTCGGAGCGTATTTCAAAAGATTACATGCACTTGATTTGACTTCAATTTTGAGCTATAAATTAATTGCATATCTTAGATATTAACATCGAGTTGTCTGACGAATAGCTATCAAATACGAGAGTCAGTCAAAAAGTTAGTTGCACTGCCTAAGGAAACAAAACAGGAGCAAAATTTTACAATAACTTTATTTCTATCTTAAATTTCCATTCAAAATCTGCTTTTCAACGTAATTACATCCGTTATTTAAGCATTTGTCGAGGCATGGTACAAGGTTTTTTATACCTTCTGCAAAGAAATCCCGTCCAATGTCCGATAACCATTGTTGGGCTGCAGCTTCGGCATCCGAATTGTACCGTCGCTTTGAAAGTTCTTGTTTCATGGGACCAAACACATGAAAGTCAGGCGGTGAAAGGTCTGGGCTGTAAGGAAGGTGATTCCACACTTCCCACCTAAACGTTTCTAAAAGGTCACACGTTTGTTTTGCTGCATGCGGTCTTGCATTATCATACAGGAGCACAACGCCTTTCAACAGTTTACCTGGTCATCGAAGTGATTGTCGCAATCGGTTTAGTGTTTCACAATAAGAAGATTCATTAATTGTAGCACCCTTCGGCATGAACCATGTATGCACCACGCCTTCTCTGTCGAAAAAAACAGCGTCACCATCACCTTTCCTGCAGATGGAACAGTTTGATACTTTGTTCGTGTCGGGGAACTGCAATGTTTCTACTCGAGCGAGCTGCGTTTAGTTTCAGATGAGAAGTGGTGAATCGAAGTTTCATATCCAGTTACAATTTTGTCCCAAACTCATTTCCTTCTGTTTGGTAACGTTGCAGAAATGCAAATGCACTTTCATTCTGTTCCTCCGTCAATAGATGTGGCACCCATCGAGCACAAACTTTACGAAGATCAATGTAATCGGCAATAATTTTATGCACATTTCCATAAGAAATATCCAGTTCAGTCGGGATTTCGTCTATCGTTATGCGTCTGTTTGCAAGAATGCATTCATTCACCGGAGCAGCGATTTCCGAATTTGTTGTTGATGATGGTCTTCGCTCGCGGTCAGCGTCGTCAAAATCTGTACGTCCATTCTCAAACATGTTGCACCATTTCACGATAGCTTGACTTGACATTTCATTTTCAACATGCACTTCGTGCAACTGCCCATAAATTTCAGTGCAATTGCACCTTTTTGCCTACAAAAAACGAATCACTAGCTGTCGAGACATGTTTGCGACTGATTATTAGAAAAACTAGACTTGCCTCGAGGAAGCCGCTACGTCACGCGATAAAGGTACGTGTCTGAAGTGTTGCCAAACATTGTCATCCAAATAGTCTTAGACAGAACATCTTACGCAGTAGTGCAACAAACTTTCTGACTGACCTACGTGTTATGTCCCAAAGTCATAAATAATACCTTTTACATTCTATAAGAAACATTCTATCAATTAGATCAAAATTCAGTTACACTCACCGTTGTGAAAGAGCACAACGTTGCATTCTTCGCATGAGGTAGCTGGTTTTAGAAGCTTCAACCATCCTCCTGACTCATCCGTCAAGGCGAATCGGATTCTCGCACCGTTTTGATCTTTGGTCTAAAATCCAAAAGAAAAGTCTATGTTAGAAAATAATATAAATATCAGAAATAATAAATCAAGTAAAATAATCAAGTAAAAAATAAGATGAAGTATAAAATAAAACAAAGCTCGATTTTTATGACGGCAGCATTGTGGAAGGTAACCCGAAGTATTCAGAATCTAGAATAATAATTGCCAGAAGTGACTGAAAATAAAAAAAAAGTTTCAGGTGTTTCCAGAGAAATATGACAGTTCTCCCTTCTTCGAAAGACAATTAATTTGTTCAAGTTTAATAATTCACCCTCAGGGAGAAAAGAAAGAAAGAAAAGAAATAGATTTGAGAGATTTATTGTCCAGAAATGGGAGATTTCTTATCCAAAAATTTATTATCCACATTTTTTTTGTAGAGGTAAAGATAATAAGATAAATATATAAAATAATGAAGATAAAGTTTAAGATAAGTTTGTGAAATGGAATTACAATCATAATTAATATTATAAAATTTTAATGACTATCAAAGCTTTCAGTATTTATTCGCGTTATTAATAGATTTTTTTCAGAATTTTAAAATTCAGAAAATAGATAATACTTAAATTAAAAAGTTAAACGTAAAAGAATTGCTAAAGAAATAGCAAAAGGCCTGTAATAAACACCGAAAATTAGATTTTCCTTCGACTTCAATATTTTAAGAAAAATTTTCCAGAACCAAAAATTAAAGATGCTCTAGAAAAGAGATGAAAGTAAAATAAAAGTCCAGAGGAGGAATAAAGGAAAGGAAAGGATAATGATGGGAGAGGAAGAAAGGATGAGCATGATTTTAGAATAAAAACAGTACTGCATGATTTTTTTCAGAGAAGAAATTAAATAAAGTTGTGAAACTTTAGAGAAAATATATAATATAACTAAAAAGAAATAACATATGAAATATAAAAATATAATAAGAACGATGTTCTTAATTATTGGGTCATATAAAATGTCTCCTCGTTTTTTTTTTTTTTTTTTTTTTTTTTTTTTTTTTCCACTAGATGGTGTTGATGCCTATATATTCGGCAACACTCACTCGATTGTCTCAAACAAACATGTGCTTAAAATTAAAAGGTGAAATTCAACTTCCATTGTCTGTGAAAATAGTTTTCTAGTTCGTTGCTTGTGGTAAAAGTTATATTAATTTGAATGAGTGAAATATCCGAAGAAATATGTTATGTGATGCTTTTTTTTACTATAAAAAATGTAAAACGGCTGTAGAAACATGCGGAAAAATTTGGGAGGTATATGGTGAGAATGCTGGGAGTGAACGAGTGCTTTGCTCAATTCCTTTTCGGAAATTTCGATATCAAAGATGCACCTCGCTCTGGTCGGTCAGTCACTGAAAACGTCGATGAAATTTTGCAACTGGTGGAGCAAGGATTGCACGTAAGCTGTCAGGAAATAGCAGAGGCACTAAACATCAGCCACAGGACAGTTTGGAATCATTTGAAAATAGCAGGTTACAAAAAAAGAAGCTCAATGTTTGGGTGACGCATAAATTGCAACCTGGTGTAACCTGGAGAAACCATCCATTCGGCCCTGTACTGCGCAAAACTCGACCGTTTGAATGAAGCAATACAGAAAGAGCGGCCCGAATTGGGCAAAAAAAGGGAGTTTAGAAAGGGTGTTTTAAAGGGATACATCTTTGATGACTTGGAACAAATTCACGGAACTTGACAGGGAAGTTTTGATGCAGCCACCATGCAGCCCACCGTCTGATTACCATTTTCTTCGGTCTCTGCAAAACTCTCTTGATGATAAAAATTGGCCGACCGAAGAGCGGCTGAAAATCCCTCGCTTAAGTTTTCCGGCGATAAACCACAGAAGTTCTATACCGATGGAATTACGAAGCTACTCGAAAAATGGCAAAAGATCATAGATAATAATCGTCAATATGTAGTTGATTAAAATTGACTTTCAGTAAAGAAAATTTTTGTTCAAAAATGTACCAAAAAAGCGCCGAGACTTTTTATATGACCCAATAATTAATATTGAATGGATAATTCAGATTTAACAAAACGTCCCTTCCTAAACTTTCATCAGAATGAAAACTAATTTCAAAATATAAATTAATTAAAACATTTTGCAGAGAATGATAAGAAAACAAAGTTTTAAAATTTATTGTTAAACATACTTTACTACGATAAGGAATAAGTAGTTTTTATTGACATTTAACTGCACGAAATTCTAACCGAATAATCTATAGACAAGATATGAAATTTTCAAATGCAAATCGTCGTATAAATGGTATTAAAACTACAAAGTGATGTTAAATATTTTATCTGATAAATACTTCATAATATGTTACACATTATTTTACTTTTTTAACAAAGGCAGGTATTTGATCTCTGCATAAAATCGTTCTTTAATTTTCCTCCTGTTATGTGCATAAACCTCATTTTCTCTTTTTGCGTGGGAAACTTTAATGACAATTTTTCTTATCAACGATTTTAATCTCAAGGAAAATACAATAAAAAAAACCTAAAATTAAAGTGAGAGTCTCGTGCGAAGTAGAGGGAGGAAAAAATTAGATAGATATAGATATTTCGTCGCTGTTGAAATAGCCTTTTAGAGGACAATTTAATTTTTTGTTTCTTTATTTTTTTTCTCAGTCGTTATCAATTTCAGGACGAAAAGTAATCGTTCGCAAATATTCGCGAATAAAAACACATAAATAAAATTGGGGTAAAAATTTTTACCGGCACCGAAATTACTCCTAGGGCAAAAGAGGGTGATAAAACTGATTTTCTGAGCTACCAGTTATTACTCGCAGATAACGAACACTTCTCCGAATACTTTAGCGACGCTAATATTAAAATAAAATTTATCAGGTACACAGTTTAACCTCCCTTCTGCCTTCACTCGCCCTCTACCCTGCTTGTACTCCACCCCGACTCCCGCCTAAAAATGATTTGGATGATGATATAATAAATTAAAATTATTTCCCATCCAGGTCAGGTTAATAATAATATTATACCCTTTTCTTTTTGTGTTGGGATAACAGTTCCGACTGATCGTACTGGTCTTCTTTTTACCTTTTTTCTCTGTCGTCGTTCACGCGTTAAATTTTATAGCCTTGATTGGAGTTATTTCTATCTTTATTTTATTTGATTTTTTCAGAAAAAAGGAGTTGCTGGTCGAATTATAGATGATGGTGATTAGGAACGAAGGGATATGATCCTTGTTATGTGTGCTTATTAAATTTTTTGTCTTTTATTGCATCATAAATTACATGGCTTTCATTCTAAAGAGCAGAAGGGGGCTCTAAGAAAGAATTTTCTTCGGTGTTGTGGCACTGGAATTGTCTTTTAATCGGTACCCCACACTATCTGATATGTTTAGCATTGAAAGCGGTGAGGAATGTTAGCAAGCAGATATGAATTTGTAAGAAAACGGTTAATTAAGTAAAATGTTATTTCTAAGTAAATTTTTAAAACAATTGCAAATATTTGAAAAATATGAAAGAAAATGCCATTTATTTATGCACTATAATAATATTATTTCTTTTTCACCTTTATAAAACTGATGTCTTATTCAAAAATAAGAAAGATTGTTTTTGTTCCTATTTTTTTCTAACTTTCCATGTTTGCTAAATACTGGCTATTACCCGGCATGCTTTGCAGCTACTAGTTAAAGAAAAGAAAGTGTTTGTATTTTAATTTTCTGTTATGAAATATATTCTGTATGCGTATTTTGCATGCTTTGATTGTCTTGTGTCACCTGATATCAAGGATGATAATGATTCGGGTTGTGAATTTAATTCTGGCAATTTCACTTTTGCCCCACTTTCACTCATTTTAAAAGTTCAAAGTTAATTTTAAAAGTTAAGTTTTAAAAGTTATTTTAAAAGATTTGGATCTTAAAATTTCTTATACTGTTTAATTTGATCTGTAGTTTTACATTTGTTTAACGTTGTTTCTTATACATTGTTTTATTTATGCTTTTCCCTGTTATACTTAACATTAACACATTCTCTTGTTAAGTGTAATGTAGTCAAGTGGGATAACTGATAAATGTTGTTTTTTGTCAAAACTGCAGATGCTACTCAGTTGCATATTGAGTATTTAATTCATTAAATATTAAGTTTCGGTTCATGATGTTCCCCTTGTACATTAATAGCAGGAACATTTGCTAAGGCAAATGCAGTGGGACAGTTCTGAATATTAATACAATTTCCTGTAGTGAACATTTAAGCACTGTTAAGAATATAACAATATTTCTTGAAGCATCTTCAAATAAATGATGTGAAAAAGGGAATCTACTTTAATTTTAACTCCTTAAAAGCGTAATTTGAAATTTAGTGCATAAAGATACACTGGTATTGTTACGAATTTTATATATATGAACATAACTTTAGTGAAATTATGCGCGGAACTGTAGAATCTTCGGTATAAGGAAGCATGAAATGCTTGAAAAAGACGAGCTCTGCCGGAAAAATAATATTACAGGAGCAAATCTATTTACCATGTAACTAAATGAAGTAAACGGAGTAACATGATGTAAATGGCCATCTCGCTAAATTGGCGAGATATCTTCAAGCTAGGGAGGGTTTGAGCGACTAATTTTTATCCCCAAGTTTGGCGAGAAGTCGCCAAACGCGGCTACCATTTGGCGACCAATAGGGTCCGATCTCTGTATAACTGTAATTGATATTGGAATTGAATAATTATAATTGAACCTCATTCGATCCTGTATATAACTTTAACCGTATCTGCCTTCCAATATTTTCAAGAATACTAGGAACTTTCGTATTAGGGATTTCTCGGCGGCCGGAGGAAAACTGTATGAGACCGGAAAGAGAGTTCAGTTTTTCAGTTCAGTTTTGAGTTTGGAGTATAGCGAGATCTTCTTGTGAGCTCCGCTCTTTAGATGCGCTTTGCATTGCAATGTGTTTAACGCTCTTAGTAGTCTGAAGTGTAACTCCCGATTTTGATACTGAGAAGAGATGTACGAGTATTTTTGTAGAAAGTTACTGAACTATGAAGTCTTTTATTTGGGAAAATATATTTTCGCAAGCTATTATCGGTTCTGTGTGCATTCGATCCATTACGAACCCGTATGCACGCAACATTATCATTGTTAGCATATCTGCAAAAGCAGAATTTTGTGATGCATTCAAATTTGTGTTATTTGATATCCTGATGTCAGCCGTAATCTAGCAGTAACCTATAAATTATAAACTGAAAAAAATTACTTAGAATATGAGATTATTTATGCATTTTCACTACTTATGCATATAAAGCCTCAGTAACTACTTAAGTTTAATAGTTACTGATCATTCGGGAAATAGCCTTTACAAATTTTAGATCATAAATTTATGTTGAAGTATTTATGTTTGATTTAGTTTTAAAGATACAGATAAGTACTATATTGTACCATTTTCCTTAACAAAACAGCCAACTTAATATTAAGAGTTTTATTATTTTAGTGAGACTAAAGAAGTTAAAATCAAGTCTATAAATAAATAATAGGAGGTAAGTAAAAATATGTAAACTGAAAATTGTAGAAAGAAAATTAAGTAATTTTTTTAATCAAAAATACATTAAAAAATCTTCTAAGCAGAAGAAATGATAGATTTTTAATGGCCACTGAAAACATTTTCTTTATTATTAACAGTTAAAGTATTAAAGTATATAATTATGCAGTTAGCAAAAGCTTCGCAGGACATCAAATAAGAATACCAGTGAATTAAACAAGTTAAAATAATGAAAGAAAATAAGCAAGAATAACGGATAAAATTAAACAGCAGCATATAAAGATTGAAATTTGTGAAATTCGAGGAAAATTTTTAATTGCGTATTAAATGTTAATGTAAAATATTATCTAAGGAAGACAGTAATTTTATTTAACTGGTATTTTCCAATTCATAGAAAACACAGTGGGTTAATTACTTTTAAAACCTAGAATGAATCGATGTATTTATTCGTACATTACTAATTACTACATGTTCCAGTTTTGCAAGGCAGAAATCATAATTTAGGGCTTTTCGAAATCATTTTATGATTTTGTTCGAGACATTTCAGCATAAACGTTCAAGGAATATAGTTTAACAATAGCAATTTCAAGTTAATCGACGCAAGGGAATCCAGGATTATTGGAGAAAGCACAATATCTGTCAAGATTCATCGATCCTCCCGCATATACATAATCCAGCCTAATCCTGATGGACGCGGGGGAAATCTCGTGCATGGCCTACTTCATCCACCCCCCACGTACGATTTCCGAAGGCATATATTGACCTCCGCGTCATTCTCGAAGCATTAGCTTGTCTCTGAGCTGACCAATCACTGACCGCTGAGACCGCAAGACCTGTTGGATATCGTTCGTCGGGACTTAGCTTCGTTCTGCCCATTTACTTCCTCGTGAATGTGGACATATGTTTGTTTCATAGGATGTAAACGTTTAAATGGAGCCTCATCAGATAATTCATTCTGCCTTTGATTTAAATGCATTTTACTTTATTTGAAAAAGCATATGAAGCTGGTTTTCTGTTTATTTTATCCAGTGCCAAACATAGGTATTCCAATATGTTGAAGACAATATTTTATTTTTGCGTGTTTTTTAAGCGATAATTATAAAATAAAGATAGTATCGCAATTATCAATTATCGTCCAAAGAATATATAAAATCATTCAAATGTTTTTATAAATAAATATCAATAATTGTTCTAAATGTTGCTTCCCACATTTCGTTTTAAATTGTATTTTATATAGATATTGGAAAGAATCCATAATAATTCCTACTCTGTAGTTAATTTAAATAATTCTAAATTAATATGGAATTCTGAAACATTTCTTTCAAGCAAATTTATTTATTATTATTTATTTATTACATGCTCCGCCGTTAGTCACAAGACAAGGATGTCCCGTGGAGGACTTTTTAAGGGAAACTGGCTCTGTAACACATAAAGAAATCAACGAAAAAGCCATGTAGCCGGCTAGTTCAAGAAAAGGAAAAAATATTCGGCGATCAGCGTGAATTAATCTAAAACCAGTTTTAGTCACTTCAAGGCAAATAATAATAGCAACTTTTCTAATAAAACTACGCATATTAGTTTTTGATGTGCGTAAATGATATCCGAAGTACACACTTTTGCGTACTTCGCATAACTTCTTCACTTCAATCCTTGCTGGGGTCCCCCAAGAGAGTCTGCTTGGACTTACCTTATTTAATATCTACGTGAACGACATTCCCACCGCACAGAACACAATACTCGCAACATACGACACTGCGATCCTCTCACAAAGTGAATTTGTTAGCCCAGCAATACAATGACTACAAAACCACATAAATATACTCGAGACTTGGCTGACAAAATGGAAAATCAAAGTTAATGTGGACAAGACTCAAGCAATTCTGTTTACCAAGAAGATTAAATTCAACCAAAACCTGCAACTTTTTGAAGAACTCATCCCATGGGCCAAGCAAGTCCTTTATCTTGGGGTCATCTTCAGTAAAACTCTATCATGGTACTCACACATAACATCTATCCTTAATAAGTTTCGAGTTAGTAAAGTCAAACTTCACCCCTTAATTTCTCGAAACAGTGTACTTTCAACAGACAACAAGTTGCTTATTTATAAAACTGGATTGCGTCTCATACTATGTTATGCCTGCCCGGTCTGGGCATATTCATGCAATTCTTAAAGAAAAAAACTGCAACAGGCACAAAGTCGTGTCCTAAGACAGATTACCAATTCGCCCTGGTACGTTCGAAACCAAAAGTTACATGAAAATATTTTCTTCAATTGAATTTCTGTTCCTTGGAGATATTATGTAAACATTTTTTCTAATAATAAATTACTTGTTTATTACTTAGCATCTCTAGAGCAAGTTTTATTTTGATTTTTCTTTTTACATAGGTATGACATAAGTACTGTTCTATTAAATGTATGTATGCACATTTCAATGGTGGAAAAAATAATTTCTCAAGCTATTGAACCTGGTTCCTCCTGCGTTTTGAAGCAATTTGTATATCGCATGCAAATTAGCGATGCCAAGTTCCTGATTAAATATAAAAAAGCAAATTCTCGATTCGATGAATACGCTGCATTTGCATAATATTACATACAACTTCCTTGGATTTCGGGCAGAAAATATCAAGGGTACGAGAAATAGAAATAAATGTTTCATCCCATCATACCGATGACAGCATTTAAGAGTGAGTGAAATCTTTGCTTAGTTATCTTTATTAACCTTTATTTGCTTATAAGCTAGAATTTATAAGCTAGAAAAAAGCTTTGTTATGTAAATTTATTTTATCATCAGCAGGCTGAAAAGTGCCGCAGCTGCAAAATACTTTTTAATCTACTTGTGAGGACTGCATCGGACTGCAGGCTCAAAACATTTTGCCTGCTTGGCGATGTGACTGTCTTTCAACCTGTTTCATGTGATTCGTAAAAAAAGAATTAACGCGACTTTTTTTTTTTTTTTTTTTTTTTTTTTTTTTTTTTTTTTTTTTTACGGTATGAAGCACCTGTTTATTGTTCTGCTAGAACTTATACTCAGTTTTATAAAGAAGTATATGGACCATTATATAAAGAAATTATATTCGCAAATTATATACATGTATTTGATGATAACTAAAAATTTCTAATACTCTACTCCAAGGATGTCAAACTCGCGGCCCACAACAAATATTTTTCCAGCCCGGCCAATATATCGGCAAATAATAATATATAATAATAAAATAACATTCGACGAAGAAAAAAAATGAAATGTTTACTGCTAAGTAATTAACGATAATTTATTCAGTGTTGTTAGATTACTCACAGCGATATATATATGTTTATTATTGTATTATTCGAAATAAATCTACGTTTCTATGAATTTTTTGCGGCCCGCCTAAAGTTAAACCTTGTTTGTTTGGCCCAAGTATACCTATGAGTTTGACATCCCTGCTCTACTCTGACTCTGATATGCACTTCATACAATGCAATCAACTAAAATTCATTTAAATCTATATATTTAGTTTTCATTTGACTCACAAAAAAGATTACTATAAGAAAACTAAGATTTAATTCCATTTAATTTGAATTATAAGAATTTAAAATTTTTTTTCGGTAGTAGCGAAACGAATCAGTAATACTTACTTCAATAACATGTAAGCTCTCTTCCTTCGAATGTATCACGTGCCCAACGAAAGGACCGAAGGTAAGCCCCTCACGTATATGCTGCTTCGTGAATACAGTATACTCGTGCACATCGTCTTCCGGGTCCCGCACGGAAAAGATGTCTGTAGGTAGGTGAAGGAGGTCGGCAACTTCTTCCAAAATATCTTCACTTTTTCCTGAAATGTGAGAAATGGATTTCAAAAGTGTTACAGTAAAAAAGGTTAAAGTTGTTTGCATTATAGGGATTAAAATATTAAAATATTAATCATCTAATTATCATTGAGTTATTAACATGGTAAAAAAATATGTTTTTACTAAAATTCACTTATTTTAAGTATTTTGAGTTTCTGCTTTAATCTTTTAATTTAAACTGAGAGTTTATTTTACTCCTGGATTTTCTAACTGCTATAACGTTGATCTTATTAATAAAGTATTTCTGAGTGTTAAATATTTCTTAAAAATTTTATAGTACAGATTTTAACGATGCATATTAGATATCGCCTTTGTGCTAACTCATGTTAGAGTACCCATCAACACCCGAGCGTTAAAGCTACTGAATACGGGTAGTTCAGTCCTGGGTTTGAATCCCGGAGATCAGACTTTCCATATTTGAGTAGCTTTTACTGTTTGGCAACTGACTGGGTTTTTGTTGGTGTTTGTTAAAGAAATTTGAAAAGATACGTAGACGCATATTGTTTTCTCACGTTGCTCGTAAAGCCCAAATTTCTTGTACAATTATGCACCACTAGTTTAATCAGTTTGAATCAAATTCAAGATCATTAGTAGTAGCTACCAAATGCCCAAATTTCATTAAATTTCAAATTACTTCGATGAACGTTTCAGTGTCAAACGTACAAGAAACTTTCAGACAGTATATCTACATTCGTTACTGCTTCAAAAACGATAACTTTGTTTGGTTTGATTTATATGATTATAGGCGGGAAAGCCTCGAGGGCTATCCGCCTATGAGAAGGGATGCCTTCGTGGAGTACTTTCTAAGAGAAACTAGCTTGTTTACACGTTACACAAAACCACGAGAAGGCCCCTGCAGCGCCTTTAGTGGGCTTTGAACATCAGAGCGAACTACCAGTGTTCAGCCTCTCCTCGCAGCTGGTGGGCTTAAAGAAATGGAATGTTCAGTGTATTTTTTTTTTCGGTACAAAATATACCTGTTATTGTTACGAAATAGGATCAAAATTTCATTCAACTAGAAATCAAGTTAAATATACGTGATGAAATTAAATAAAGCAAAGAAATTAATCTTTTCATGTAATAAATCGTAAAATTCATTGCATGAAAATGAGTGCCAAACTGTAATAATGATAACCAAGGCCAATTTGTGATTCTTTAAAATACATTTTGCCTATATTAATACATGTCGATGAAGAATTATAATATTTTTATGTATCAATATTTTATTTAAATGCAAGCATTATTCGATAATTTGTTTATTGTTGTTTGGCGGGAAAAGGTTTCTTATTAACTAGAAAAGACCAGCTTCTTTTATAGAATATATTACAATGTGTGACTTAATTCGACATGAATAGCATTACGTAATTTCGGCTGCCAAAATGTACTTTTTTTATTTCTTAAAGCAGTTATCAGCTTAGTATTAAAATAACATTATCGTTGATTATGAGTTTTTTATATAAAGCACAAAATTTCACTTCTTATTTTCAACACTGATGTATCAGCCAAATTCAAATTATACTGAATAAGTGTTCAACACCCACACGTTCAACTTGACAACAAGTTGATAATAAATCACACTCATTCAACACTCACTGCTTTCCGTATAAAAGTAAAAGCAGCTATCGAATGGAACACCTTTCAACATGATATATAGCTAACCACCTAGTTGCTAGACGAAACGAGATAAAAACGCTCTCCAGAAACTGACAGATCTACCCTCCAGATTCGCCCGCAGAGCTCCCTATCAGATGCCACCGCCACCTGTTGCACATCCAAGTAACTACTTAACCGCAAGGAATGAGCAGTATCGCCCGATCTAGGATTTTCCTAGAGGTATTAGTAGGATGAGAGTAGACATTTCATATAGACCTCAGATACCTGATAAGGATATCACTCCGAGGATATCCGATAGATGGGGTTAGGAGTGGATGATATTTTATTTTGTCTTTTTTATGAGGGGTATTTATCTTCGATTGCAACGGAAATCAATGTTGAAGGTAAAGAGTTTTTGACGAAGAGATACTTGTAAGCCAGGCAAATCTTTTCTGTTTTTGTAGACGATAATGGATGTTGATCATTTTGTCAGCTAAAGAAACACACACACAATGGCTTTTTATACCTTAGATATGGGAGTAAATAATAGTCATATTCATTCTTTAAAATTTTATAAGGAAATTCGGTCAACCCCCTAATAGATCTGAGATTATTTCTATTATTTATTTTCATTTCATAAGAACAAATGAAACAATTACAACAAATGAAACGGTAGAGGTCCGATGCAGAATTAATACTTAAAATTCTTATATTCAAAACCTATTGCTACCTTCGGAAAATTAAGATCTATGAATAATATCATATTCAAGTTCTTGATGGGAGGCCACATTCAAACAAAATCCTTTATATGTCACTTTCTAATATGTCTTTACTATATATCATGAGATTTTGACACATACATCTCGTCTTCTAGGTCGAGAAGCCCACCAGCGACATAACGGAAAAGTTGCTAAACACTGGTAGTTCTGTCCAGGTTCAGAATTCTGGCGCATGGGTTGACTGCATGGCAGTTTACCTGCCTTTCCCCATGTGTAACGTGTATATAGAGCAGTTTCTGTTAGAAGATTCTCAACGAGAACATTCTTCTCCATAGGCAGTTTGCTCTCGAGAGCTTTGTTATAGTCAAGTAAACCAAACCAAACAATCTAGATGGAGATGTTTCGTAATCTTTGTTTAAGAAATAATCATGAAAAAATATTAAAAAATCCTAGCAAACATTATAAAAATTTTAATTTAAAACTCGCTGTTAAATTCATATAAGAAGTTTTTCTAAAAGAGTAAAAGTTGTTTCTAAGATAGTTTTGTAGACATTTCTTTTTCTCTCAGAATATCGCGACAGGAAACTATGCTGTCGTGATCTTGTTTAGATTATTGTTTCCCCCCCTTTGAAAATTCACATACCATTTGCATTTTATAGAATCATTGTTTGTATGGTTAATTGCATCAGTCGATAGTAAATTAAAGAACAAAACTGAAATGTTAATCTGCATGGAGAAAGAACGCAAAGACAACGAAAGACACAAAACGCAGGTGGGAGGAAAAGAGAAAAAGATAAGAAAATTCAGTAGATTTTTAGCGGATTTATTTTAAGTCTACCAGCCGCCCAGATGGTAAAGTGGTTAGGGAATCCTGAACCCGGGTGCCGAAGGGCCCGGGTTCGTAACCCGGTCTCTCCCTTCATGGGAGGTAATGATGGTCCACCCATTAGTTGCCTCCATAATAAAGATATCACTACATCTGGCCTTAGGGAGTGACCCATGGTGGCCCAGGCAAGAGGAAAAAAATAAGTCCATTGGGAAAAAAAAATAAGTTTTCCTACATGACACACCCCAAGCAACATTCTCGATGATGAGAAGGCTTAAATAACTGATGGATTCAGTTCAGTTATCATTTCCGATAAATGCTTGAGAAGCAAGTGTGTAACCTTTTGGAAAGAAAAAGAGGAAAAGCAAGGGAGCTTGTAAGGAGTAATTTCATCCTCTCATAACATTGCTTTGGGTGTAAGTAATTAAGCTATCCATCAAGCAAATAGAAGATCAAAGATTTGAATACCCTCAAGAACACAGTGGATTTTTCAAATTTCCTGTTTCCAAAATTTAATAAGAATAATTTCTACAAGCTTACAGACGAAATTTAGCTATTTTGCAACATTAGGTTAGAAAACTTCTAAGCAATTTTTTAACATTAGCTTAATTATGAAGATAGAGTTTATTGGGATATGGAAAAAAGGTATCCAACGTCTCATGACCAACATTTTGCTGCCACATAAAATAGCTAGGTATATGGTCGCATTTCCTTGGTATGTACAATGGATAATGCCATATTTTTTAATTAAGGCCCGTTAATTCAACAAAATAAATACAAACAAATTTAAGTATTATTTTCTAATTAGCTTAACAATCATTAAATATATTCATTACAGCTGTAAATAAATTTCAAGCAAAAGAAACCTTAAGTTTAAAATTACTTCTGACGATTCGCACCGTCAATAGAAATAGCTTTGCTTGCTTTTTTTTAAGTCATTGCAATTAGATTTGACTATTTAGCTACAGTATAGGTTCTAGAAACAGAAACTCAGCGAATCATTTTCTAAGCATAAGTTATTTTTTTTTTAAATCAAGTATTTACTTATGATGTTTCATACTTAATCTCATAGCTCAGTTTGTCCAGATTTAACTTACAGTTCCTTCATTAAACAAATGTGCATATTAACGTAACTTTAAACCTGAAACTATTTTAATGCAAGTGGTAATGAAATAAAAATGCATGTTATTGCAATGCATTTTAATATGAGTGGCTTATATTACACTTGAAATAAGAATAAAATGCTAAATTTAAAGGAAACAAATCATTTTAATACATTTAAATGCTCCGAACCTTTTTAGAAATATCCTGTAGAGCTTTTGATTTATAAAGGTCTTCATTTTTTTCCGCGATGGTGCATACTTGCCTTTGGAATCAATACATCAGCAGATATAGTGTCTTGTTGTTATTTAACACGCAAAGTATGCTTTCCATATCATTTAATGCATGGTTCGAAGTTCGTAAAATCATGCATGGACATTGTTTCTTCGATAAAAAATTTACATCAAGGATATTATCAGTTATACATCAAAGATATTATGAGTTCAAAATCGTAAAAAACAACCTTATATTTAGCGTAGGTATAATGAAACACTCAATCGATTTCGAGGGCAGCTAAAGGTCCCTCCTCATCAGGAGAAAGAAATACATAGAAAGAAGAAAATAGGAATCACAGAAACACGTGGTGCTTATCAGCACTGCACGTGGTTATAACTAGATTTTTAATCAGAGTTGCACTAGCCGCCTACTTTTACTGAGCCAGGCTGTCTGATCAAGCATAAAGAAATATCAGCGAAGTTAAAATAAGGACTAGAAGAGAAACACGCTAATGTGACAATCAAAATCGTAAAAAACAACCTTATATTTAGCGTAGGTATAATATGCTAAATATAAGGTTGTTTTTTTACGATTTTGATTGTCACATTAGCGTGTTTCTCTTCTAGTCTATATTATGAGTTATATATAAGTTTTTGTTTTTACATTTGTGGCTTCGGTTTGGGAAATGCGACCTGATGAAATTACCTAAATTAGATTGCATTAACATTAAACTACTTTTTTCCTTGTAATACTGTCTTAAATTCGCATTTGTAAATATAATTGTGTTATTTCAAAACTACTAACATTTTGTTTTCTGTAATTTTATTGAACTTAAAATTATAATGCCAGATGTTTAGATATCAATTTTCAGTTTCATATTCGCAGTTTGCTTTAACTTCCTGCGCATTCAAATGTACATACACAAATAAAGTATAACGTATTTTCTCCCTCCTTTCGTCATGCCTTCACAGTGTAACTGGAAGCATACTCGACGCATATTCTAGAAGTCCAGGGTTCGCGTCGCTGTGAAGGCGCTTCACGTTTTTCATGTCTCCTACATCAAAAACCCTAATGACTCTACAAGTGGCGCCCGAACTGGATTAGCAATTGGATCCCTTAATCCCCAGTCACCCTTTAAAAAGTTGAGTGTATAATATGTTTTCTCCCTCCTTTCCGCATGCCTGCGGGGTGTAAATGGAAGCATACTCGAAAGGTCCAGGGTTCGAGTCCCGACAGGAAATCTACAAAAGAAAGATGAAATTATACAAATTCTTAGATCTGGTTTAAAAAAATACAGAGGTTTCAACTCATGTTGAATTTCCCTTCCTAAATCATTCATAGTTAAACTATCAAGTATCCAATCTCTAAAATAACGCATTTTTATCCCAAAGTAAGTAATTAATTCCAAATGAAATTCAGTAATACGCACAGTTTCTAACATTCACTTTCGGAATATGCAGATAAAATCGAACTTCATTATGTAACACTAACCTCCCTAGCCAATGAATCAAGTTTCTTTACAGCCTCATGAGGATAAAATGCATTTCGCGAAGAAAACTGAACGTTATTTTGAGTTGAAATACACATTTCTCGATATTCATATTTTTTATTACGATTTCATATTTTTGGCTTTTAAAAATGGAAAATAAACGTATTCTGTAGCACTGAAATGTTGAAAACAGATATCTTTTCAGATTCTGATTTTGCTTTTTTAACCCCATAATGGATTGAATAAGTTGAAAACATATCGAATGTAGATGACGGATGGTCTGATGGAAATGCTTAGATTTACCTTTACTTTCAGTTCTTCGAACGCGCCATCTATCGGTAGTCTTAGCATTAGCTACGCACATGAAGGTATATCATTAATACATAGATGGGTGAATACAACTACACACAAAGTTGAAACTCTTGATAAAATGATAAAATGAAAATAAATCTCGATAAAATGAATTGCGATATTTCTTCGGTTTTAAGAGGAACTTGTTTTCCCAGATAAATAAATGTCTCCA
The DNA here is from genome assembly GCF_044657685.1 of Stegodyphus dumicola. Lineage (NCBI taxonomy): Eukaryota > Metazoa > Arthropoda > Arachnida > Araneae > Eresidae > Stegodyphus > Stegodyphus dumicola. The sequence continues at coordinate 118,983,852 of NC_140779.1, read as the reverse complement.
AAATATGAATGATGATTTTTAGAGCAATACTGCATTTCTGCAGTTTAACACGATACCCACCAGCTTGTTTTTTACATGAAGACCACTCTTTGGAGACGTTTTCACCCTGAAAACACGTTTCGTGTAACTGAAAAAGGTGCTGAATCGATCATACCTTAAATACGTTTAAAATGATTTTCAGCTAGCATTTGTATAAATTTAACCTTTCCCGAATATTAAAATATGTAGCTAAAGGATTGATGTAACAAAAGTTTTCCAAACATGTTCAGTTCATTCAGGCTAACATGTATGATTGCCCTATATCAGAGCACGTTAACTCTTTTCGCATCGATAGAGGCCAAAATCTGTTTCTTTCATCAAACAACCAAAATGCCCATGTATAATAATTTCTGTTGGACTGATTTCCTTCCCATTTGCCAAGTAGAATGCTACAACGTCAATCACAACCTACTTAAGAGAAGTGATTACTTCTCTCTTAGGGATGTTTGTGCGGTTTCACCTGCTTAACGTGATGGGAAAAGCAGCAATTAGAAAATGAACCCAGTAGCCAAAGGTGTTGTTCTAGTAGCCAAGAGTGGCGTAGTTCGTCTAGTGCCTGGGGTGGCGGCCCGGGTTTACTGGGTAAAGTCCCTTGGCGATGGGCAGCCCGTGTGACTGGCAGGTAGAAACTTTTGAAGACCATTGTCGCCGTGCGACAATGGTGTCCATCCTCTCCAAGGTGACAGGACAGGAGACAACCGCAGAAACAGCCCAGTGGTTTACTTTTTGGAACTCCTAGGCTTAGTCCTGCGGTTGGATTGGTAGCGTATTGTCGACTTAAATGTCTGACGGAACGTGTATGCCCAAATCTAATCTTGCCGTAATTAATTAACCTGTACCTCGTGAGAAACTTTTATTACCATTAGAAACTTTTTTCTGCTTTTCCCCATGGTTTATCATACATTTGCTTGCAATGTACAGCATCATAAATATGGCAAATGCAAAGTTTCTTTTTGTATAAGCAATTATTCTCAGAAACATTACAATCGGTCATTCAGTATGGATCGAGTTTTAAACATGCTGTTTAATTTAATATAATGTAAAAGAAAGCAGCATCAAATGAACGTTTCATCCGTAAATAATTGGTGTTTACGCCGAAGCATCGTGATAATAATAAATGCGTCTTACTTGTACTCGAGTCTCGTTGAACAACTGCATATTTTTGCGATGACATTAATTACATCAAAGACCAGTACTTCTTGTGGAAGAGAAAACATTAATGGGAAATGGTTAACACGAAAAAACATCGCAGTTACAAAACCTTTCACTTCAAAATGGATATGTTATATAACGGCATAAGCCAGGGAGGCAGACTTCCCTCGTGAAACTGTGAAATTACCAGTGCAGTACTTATTACATGAAGGATTTTAAAAACATTTGAAATTGTTCACATCTGTTTATTACAAAGAGTGTAAGGGCCATATAGCCAAGGATATGAAATATTCGAAAAAATGTGGATATAGAAACTATTTTTTCATGTACTAATCAAAGACATGTATCACAATCCTGTGACTATTCCTAAAACTTTCCAGTTAAATCATTCTTACTGCCTACCTAACGATGCTGTATGTGAGATGTTGGGCTTTTGAAGAGTTATCACCATGAAATGTTTTTTTTTATGCAGACAGAGATTAAATCTAAATAACATTTTGTTTACTCAAGTGGTTTGCATCTGAAAGCTAAAAACTGGATAACATAAAACAGTTGATAATTTATCGAAGATATGTAACAAAATAGATGTGACTTGCCATTTTGAGGATGACAAGTTAATACGAACAATTTCTCTCACACAACGCACCTGGCTGTTTCCCTACCAACTAAGCATTTTTAAAGTCATTTCTATAGACATGAGTTACGGTTTACGCCAGCGTTAACTTCTACAGGCATGAGTTGCAGTTAACAGATCTAAACTCACATTCACGTACTTTTAACTCGCAGATTTTTCTGTTCGGTGTCGTGAATTAAACAGAAGGTGTTTTTGGTTTGTTTTATTTAACTATGCATAAGCACTCAGTCTGTTTAAGGAGAGGGAAGCCTTCGTGGAGGACTTTCTAACTGGCTAGTGCACACGTCATACACGGGGAAAACCACGAAAACGACGACTAGCACATTCCCCGGGGTTCGAAACCCTGATCGAACTACCTGTATTCAACGACTTTGCCGCTCGGCCGTTGGTGGGCTCCGAGTCAAAGAGGAAACCTGCCACTGTTTAACTCAAGTTCAACTGTCTGTAAAACTTAAAGTAATTTTCAGAGGCTTCTTGGTTAAAACCGGGAAAGAGTCGAAATATATAACCGCTGTATAATTTGCCTAAAATAATAATCCAATCCAAAATCGATAACTATAAACGTGCTTAAAGAATGTGCAGTTCATGTAAGTAAATACATGTAAAAAAATAATGCAAAATAAAGTGCATCTAATATTAAAAGTACATCTAAGATTCATCGCATATTCAATTCGAATAAAGCATGTGGTTTACTCTAAATTGAATACGCGAATTTGAATGCAAAACCAAAACACACCGAGAAACAGAATCACCGAAGCAAGCTGCAAGAAATAAGGGAGCAAAACTAAATTGAAAATGAAATTTACATCTTTGGGAGCCGCATCGTTATGAGGTGGCTGGTGCAACGGAAGAAGTAAATAATTACCATAGATTGTTTCTGAACCGATAAAAACACAAATTAAAGTTTAAAATTTAAGATTTAAAACGAATCTTAGAAAAACAAAGTAATCTCTGTTTTTATCAGTCCAACTCCTAAAGATCGAAGTAAGCAGTGCCAAAAAATGCAATAAAAAGCTTTGACAAATTCAAAACATTTTTTTTTCGAACAAAACAAAATTAAATACATACTGAGTAGATCGAGTCCAAAAGTAAAACTTACAAAAATAATAATCCAATACTTGGAAAAACGATACCACAGGCAAAATTTTAAATCCAAAATTGGCAATTACAAAACTATATGCAAATTTTGAAAGTATACAGACCGGGATAAAAAATAACAGCATAAATCATAAAAAAGCAAACAAAATTTTTAAATATATTAATTTTTTCCGCAATATGAGTGTTCAGAGTCTCCAAAAACATGTAAAACAGAAGTAATTCAATATATGCAAAAATAAAAGAAACAAAATAAAATTTGATCTAAATTTTGAAACCTTTGATTTTTTTGGCCCCTTATTTCTTGCAGTTTGCCAGTTTCTGTTTAACGTTTGGAAGGACTTGCATGTGGTTTATTCAGAGTTCATTATGGATTGAATTTTGAACGTTATTTTGCATTATTACCATCACTTATTGCTGCTGTCGGAACACTAATGGATTGTTTTATGAACTGTGAATTACTTAGTATTTATTCATTTTTATAAAAACGTATACGTACTATTACAAATTTTAGTGTCAAATGTTGTTTTACCCATAAATGATCATTAATCACATAAAAGAAAAATGTCTGTTTTTGTGACAAAATGTTTTCTCAAAAGTGTAGAATTTAAGTTATCGGAATTACATCAATTTACTCTTGAGTACATACATTTTGACTATAAAAGTTATAAATTTTTTTGTCTATAATTAATTAAAGCATGGTGAATATTAGGCTTATTCAGCCTGGTTTCTATAAGAAATTAGATTATATTTTTACAGAATATTTCACAATTGCAATAATAGTATTGTTTTCACAAAATTTTGCAGCAGCTGGTTTGGTTTATTTGATTACGACAAAGCACACTATATGCCTAAGAGGAGGGATGATTTCGTGGAGGATTTTCTAAGGGAAATTGGCTCGTATACACATTACACAAGGGGTAAATCCACGAAAATGCCTATGCAGCCAACCCTTTCGCCTGGATTCGAACACAGGTCGGAACTACCAGTATTCAGCGATTTTATCGCTCGACTGATGATGGGCTCTTAGAAGCATCATAACTGAATCAGTTTTTAACGAAATGTTCTTTCTAGACATACACTTCAACATTTAATCTACAAGCAGATTTCCGAAACAGCCAATATAACATATGGTATGAGTCTACATTTAATCTATCATACAAGGTGTTAGGAAAAAATAACCTTTCATTTTTGCAATTCAAATGAGTTAATAAAAACATCACTTTCAGTTTTAAGCGAACAAAAGGTATACCATAACGAAACTCGCATTAGTGTTCCTTCTGTGACCGAAACGGCATTTTAGTATCACGGCGCGAAATCTGAGGGCATGATGAGAAAAAAATGCAATTCTCTCCACCCCCGAAAACCAAATATAAAAAACCCCAAACAAACAAAACCTACACTTTATCCAAACCCTCCCACCAGTCGCTCTATTCCATTATTTATCTATGACCGCTCCGTTCGGATAAAAAAAAAAGTAGAAAACAATCCAGGGGAAAAAAAATCACGGGCGGGTGCTATTTTTGTGAGCATTCGTGCATATGGGTTATCGCGGGGAACAGTTCCTCTGTTTCGTGAGCGCGTGACATACTCGAACTTAGCATCAATCTTGGACAGTTCCTTCTGAATCTCCCATTTTGTTTTCACCTTTTGCGATGTTTGGTTTGTGGCATTCTTCAAGTTTGTTTCTATTTTTAAGAGAAGGTGGGGGGAAATTGAAGTTGCAAGTTTTCGAACAATATAAAACTTAAAGTTAGGTGAAGGGTAGTTGATCTTATCTTTATATAGCTCTGGATATAGTAAAAAAAAAAAAAAAAAGTGGTAGCAGGCACTACTGAATAAACCTTTTCAAGGTAGGCATATTTGAAAATACTAGCATAATGAATGACGCGTAAAGTGTCTACATATAATTATTATATCTAATATTAAAGAAAACAGGAATTTATCAAGTTTGATGTATGTTATTGTTTCTAATCCTACTAATCTGATCATTATAAGTCAGATCAGGTTCACGAATATCATCATGGCCTAGAAGCAAGGGATGTGCCTGTCGTTGGGCTTTCATAACCTTGTAGATAGAGTATGAATTTGCCTAACTCTGTTTCAGTTTTTAAAGAGAATCCCCTAGCAGAGGGGTCGGCGGATCTTCCACCCCTTTTTCCTTACCAACAACCTCTCGAGAGCACTTTAGATTCTACAGTATTTTAATTACATCTACCTACATTAATTAAATAGTGTCAGTGCTGTAAAGAAGCTATACGCTTACAAACATGCATGCCTTCTCAAGGATTCGAACTCCGACCCAAAGCTATAACAGCCAGATCTATACTCACAGATTGATGTTGTTACGAATACCCAGCTGCGGTAATATAGCTTCCCCACAAAGTGCTTTTAGGGTTGCCATAAAATGAAAGTAAAAGCAGGGTTGCCATATTCGGTGCGAAATCGATCATTTGGCGAAAAATAAGCAATATGCCACAGACCGAGCAGGAGCATTCTAGAACGAATTCCTACGGATGTTCCTAAGAATATTCTCGAAGCCATGTCAAAAGCTGTATAAATTTTGCCTGTAAGCTGAGTAGCAGTTTATCGTGAAGAGTACCTTTGAATGTGTTTATTTCAGTAGTAGTATCTTGGGTTCAGAAATTAGATCGAGAGCGATCGACCGAGTCGAAAGCTGTACTTTTCTGCTTTGCGATGAAGCTGTCCTCACAATTATAGCCTGAAAGCCCGAAGGCTGTGTTGCTGATTGTTTCAGAGTGTTTATCGTAGTTTTCTGACGAGTGTAAACGTGTCTTTGGAACTATCCTGTGCAATATTGACGAATAAATTGTGTTTTGATTCTTCATCAAGGGTTGTCATCAATTACTCCAAATCCACGAACCCATAGAACGCAACAATTTATAATTATTTCAAAACGGAAAAGAAACACGCCAAAGTGAAACTTGCGGATTTCTTTGCTCCTACCTGAATCCTCTTTGCTACTCCTACTGTACCTTTTTGCACTCGAAATCATTGAATTTCTGAATAAATCTATGCCAAACACAAGATTGCTGTTTTGCTAATTTTATGTAATCAGTTTTGATGAATCGCATAAATATTTAAAATGCGTACTTAACACAAAGAAAAAAAATGAATAAACGTAATGTGTAAATTAAAAATGAATGAAACTAGAGCTAATTCATAATTATACGTATTTATTCATTTCTGCTCATTTGCAAATGGAACCCATCTCTTTTTTCATATTATTATGAAATATGTTTTTATTATTTCATGGTTTTAGAAACTGACATGAAAAACTGCACTAAATAAATAATTAAGAAACGATTTCTCAGATTTCACAGAAACGATTAATACTGTCACGACTTCTGCTTAAGCGCCTTGGTTTTAAAAAACACTTAAGTGCCTTTTAAAACACGAATACATAAGCGATTGGAAAATTAAGAAGAGATTTATATCCCTTCTTAAAATATTATCTTTGAAAGTATGGAAAATTTTGTGTTTAACGTATTTAAATATAAGGAATACTTTGGGAATTTTAAATTTTGCTCTGCAAGGACAATAAGAGAAGCAGATTTTAGAGCTTTACCCCTCTACAGTACTGAAATTAGTTACATAACATTTTCTGTCTTATTATGATAAACTTGTTATTGGAAGTACTTGTCTAGAATGAGAAATAACACGGAAACAGATCCTATAACCACACCTTTTTTTTAATATTCTATATAAGTATTCGTATAACTTAATAAAATCTAAAAGGATTATCCTCTGTTTCTGGTTTTTAAGTAGAACATGTATCCATTAATGTGAAAAATTAAATACTATTATATAATTTTTAAATATTTGTTTCATGTAATACATATTTTTTGTTTTAAATATTAGCTGAAATTGAAATTACATTTATTTATGCCTAATCTTAAATTAACTGGAAGATAATAAATCAAGTAAAAACTAAACGGCAATAAAAAACCAGCCTAAATAAAATTAGTATGCTCAAATATGAACTAAAACTTACTGAAATTGAAACTTAAGTTCAGTGTTGATTGCAAATCATAAAAATAAATAAATAAGTAAATCGATAGTCTTAACATTCATCGACAAAGGCTCTTTTACAGATTCATAAGTTTCATTAGTAGAGATTATAAATGGTGATAATCCAGATGAATTAGCGCAACATTTTGAACATTTTATAGGATACGAGATGAATATTCACTTAGACTAACACAGGAAAGTTGAATGTAGCTCCAGAAGCAAGTTTCATTAGTAGAGATTATAAATAGAGATGGTCCAGATGAAATAGCGCAACATTTTGAACATTTTATAGGATACGAGATGAATATTCATTTAAACTAACACGGGAAAGTTGAATGTAGCTCCCGAAGCAAGTTTATTCTGTCTGCGAGTCCATTTAAATTATGTATTTTTTGCAATTAGAAGGCTTATAGTGTTAGAGAAATTAAGATATGGACTGTGACGTGTCACGAGACTAGAGTAAGATGGGGGAATTTCCTATCCCATCTTACTCTAGTCTCTTGGTACAGCCAGTAAATTTAATTTTGTCAGTCGAAAGCTGGTCACACTTCCATATTTTCCGGTTTCCCATTTATGATTAGAAGTAAGATTGTAGAGTCATTAGGTTATTCTGAAGCAAGGAACATGAAAAATAAGCAATGCTGTCACCGGGACTCGAACCTGGACCTCTCGAATATGCGCCGAATGGGCTACCGTTACACCACGAAGGCATGCAAACAGGAAGGAAAAATACCTTTTAAGGTATTTAGTGATAAATTCAATATATTGGAATTACTTAAAATAAACATTAGTCTAAAATTTAATATTTAGCTGTCAATACGTTTGAATTACAAATTATAACCAACAGAAATTTCTTGCAGGTTTCAGGTAGAAAACCTTTTAGAATAAAAAAAAATTTCTTCAAATAGAAAATAATGAATTTTTTCTCTTTGCTATTATCATTATTGACGTTTTGATAAATAATTATCAAGTAAAATTTTAAAATTTAGTTTACATTCTCTGTTCTCTGTTTAAAAACGCTTTTAAATTTTTATAAAAAAGAAAATGTTCTGGCTCGTGAGCAGCTTTCAGATCCATCATTAGGCCCGTATGCAACTTGAGTATGAGACCACTGTTTTAAAACATTTCTTTTAAAAATATAATTTTTTATTACACTGTCAACGTACTGTTTTCACGAAGTATTAATAAAAGCATAAACAACAGCTTATTAACGTTTCTTATTACTTTTAATTGGGTATAATTCTGGATCAAAATTACACATGTGCAGCAAATTAATGTATTAATGTAATTAATTGTACACGTTCAGCAAATTAATGTATTAATTTTTACCGAAGCGAAAATTTTGCATACATTACCCTGCTAAAAATGCCCCGTAGAAACCCATAAAATTTTTTTACGGGGAATTGGCCTACGGGTACCCGTACAGCTCTGTGGGTACCCGTAGGCCAAATCCCCGTAAAAAACCACAGACAGAAACCCGTACAACTGTACGGATACCCGTAGGCCAAGTCCCCGTAAAAACCCATAAAAAGAAACGCGCACTGTTGTACGGGTACCCGTAGGCCAAATCCCCGTAAAAACCCATAGAAAGAAACCCGTACGGTTGTACGGGTACCCGTAGGCCAAATCCCCGTAAACACCCATAGAAAGAAACAAGTACGGTTGTATGGGTACCCGTAGGCCAAATATCCGTAAAAACCCATAAAAAGAAACCTGTACGTTTGTACGGGTACCCATAGGCCGAATACCCGTAAAAACCCATAGAAAGAAACCTGTACGGCTGTATAGGTACCTGTAGGCGAAATACCCGTAAAAAACCTGTAAACAGAAACCCGTACGACTGTATGGTTACGAGTAGGCCAAATCTCTGTAGAACTGTAGGCACTATAAACAAAATCCCAGTAAAAACCCATAGCCTAAAATCAAAACTTTATATGCATATCCATTGGCCAAATTTCCATTAAAAAAATGGATATTCCGTAGGTCTATGCCATGTAAAAACCAGTAAACAAAAGCATGTACACCTATACAGGCACCCATACACCAAATCCTGTAAAAACCACTACACAAAAATCCACAGACCAATAAAGGTACCTCTTGGAAAAATCGCTGCAAAAAACCCATAAACAGAACCAATAGCATTATACCATAGTGGAGTATCCATACATAGAATCGTACATAGAACGGGTATCCATATACAGAATCCCCATAAAAAACAATACACAAAAATAGAACTGTAAATCAAATTTCCATAAAAACATAAACCAGCAGAAGTACATAATTAGCACTGATGAAATGTACAGAACTAAATTGCAGAGAAAGCATGTAAAGTAATTTTAAATAAAACTCAATGCGAATAAATAAAAATTTTTAAATATCTAGAAGCCTACGAGCCCGTCCTTCTTAATGCACGTCAATATCTATAAACATATTACAAAATATTTGTATAAATTCTCTTTACAAAATTTTAAACTACCTTTATATAATTCTGAAAATAAAATGAATAGAAAGATAATAACCAAAGTCATGATTCACAACCATCGAATGATATATGTACAATATATATATGTAAGAAAAATAAGGAATATGGAAAAGATTAAATTAGCAGCGTAAAATTAATTTTCCTTCTCTATTCTAAAAACAGTAATCTTTCTGCACTGCATCATTTGGAGATTAATTCATGTCATATGACTCTTACATAATTTGATGTTATAAAAGAAACTAAAACTCAAACAGCCAATAATAATTTTACAGTATTAACTATCAAAGACGAGTAAAAATGCATCGAGAACCAAAATTAACTCGGTCTGAATTAAGATTTCACCCTTAACGTAACGCATTTGCTTTTTGTATTAGCTGGATTGCAGTCTGTCTGCTCCTTGTTTCTTACTACACATTTATCAAAAATGTTAATTTTTGGAATAGGCCATAAATAATGTGCCAACTTGTTTGTGGCTGCAACATATTTGCTGAAAGAAAACTTGAATTAAATCTACCTCGACTACCAAATTTCTTATTCAATGTGGATTGGAGTTTCAACATCTCTAAGCCATCAAAATTCTTGCTGTTCATTACGGATTCAGCTGCTTGTATTCGACTACAGAATCTATTACATATATATATAATATCATTTCATTTGATGGTTGCGAATCATTACTTTGACTGTATATATATTATTGATTTCATTATAAATATATACATATAGTACTGTACCTTACTGCATATATTTGTATTTCAGTTCTTTAATTGGGAAATTAAACAATTGTATTTAATCACATCAGCTTGTTTAACAATTTGATACCTAATGAGAAATGTATTGCCAAAGGATAGTACTTTCTAGCATCTGCTGAAATTTTAAGTTACCTACAATGCACTAAACCAAATTAAAAAAACAAAACTAGAAGAAACTCAAATTTTCAGGAAGAGAAACATTATTAACAAGCAAGCAAAAAGAATACGGGACTTGCAAATTAGAAACTTAACATAGAGTTCAAATTTAGCATACTTGCTATCCCCTTAAAGCTCGCTTACCAATGATAGTAACACCCTGCAGCTTATTATGACATGCATACACATTGATGTTTTGCGTGTAAGAAAAATGAATCCAAGAATATAATGTAGTGAAGAAATAATAATATACAAACACTGTGTCGACCCCTTATTACAATACTTTGAATGTTACCTGTATCTCTCAAAAAATAAATGAAACATGAAGATAACATATAATAAACTTAATAGTACCCAAAATACAATAAATTATATTGTAACAAAATGAATTTTAAAAAATTTACAAGTTTCAACAAATACCAATTCTCAACGCACAGTTCGGGAATTAAGAAAATATAGCGTATAATGTTTTATTCCGTATCTCACTTTTAGTGCTAGATAATCTTCCACAGATTTTATATAAATAAAATCTATAACATAATGGGTATTTATAGTATATGTAGTTCTTGATGTAAAAAAGATAAACGTTCGTACTGTAAAAATTCCATCTATGTGTTGGTGTATTTAATTATGGCAAAGCACACGAGGGCTATATGCCTAAGGGAAGGGATGCCTTTCGTGGAGGACTTTCTAAGAGAAACTGGCTCGTATACACGTTACACATGGGGAAAACCACGAAAACGCCCATGCAGCCAGCCCGTTCGCGGGATTCGAACCTCGGACCGAACTACCAGTGTTCAGCGACTTTACCGCTCGGCCGCTGGTGGGCCCATCTATGTGAATAAGTATGAATATATTCATATACACATAATTATACTAAATAACTAATTTAATGAAACTAAATTCCTATAGAAAAATGGGGAAAGTGTAGAATCGCCCACTGCTTGGCGTGTTTTTAAGAATTGCACATACTCGGTATCCACGTACACATGGACCTATTTTCACTTAAAAAAACATCTCAGAATTGCACAAAAATGCCATTGTGCACTCCTTTGACTTTATTCATGTACACATCAACCTATTTTCACTTTAAAAGTCAAAAGAAAATTGACAAAAATCCAATTCCTTTTACTTTTGTACAAAGTGCCAAATAAATAAGTGGGCGATTCTGCACTTTACCTGAAAAAATATATAAAAATACTATTTACCTGTATATATTAATAATTTATTATTACACAAGGTTTTTTATATATCATCTCAAGGGAACATAAATTTAATTAAAGCGATGCATTATTGGAATACATTTGAGTCAGTGTTTTAGGTGCAAGTTATTTAGATTTCTATTGTAGAAAGAATACTTGAAATAATGTATAGAAATATTATTTTGAACCATAAAAATTCTCAATAGTAAAATTTAAAGTACTGAAAAGGTAGCTATTGGTTTTGACAGTAGATTATATAATATAAAAATACCTCATGCTGAGCATTTTCTGAAATTACAATGCTAAATGAAATTGATATAGTGCAGTATTTAGCAATAATAACTTTTTGTAAACAAATGTGGCTATATTCGCTTAATTGTAATGACAGTAATTTTAACTGCATTTGTATAAGGCTGTACAGAAGATTTATTTATATGGGTTTTCATCCGCAGAGAACAACCAGATTCTCTGTGGAAGTGCTTCCGAAAATAATGTTTAAATTTTACTTTAACTATATCTGAAAGCAATGCTATAACAGTGCCCTTATAAGACTCATGATCCGAAAAGCTTTGGTTTTAATTGTCTCGTAAAAACTTTCAATTACTTCTGCAAAATTCATACCCACGTAAAAATTACTACACCGAAGTCAATTGATTATACAGCAAAACGTTCCTAAAACAATCAACTCCACAATTCGAGATAATGCAAGTTTCCTGTAGCCTGACAAAACTATGAATGATTTTTAAGTCCTGTTATTTAATTATTGTCCTGACAAATGTGCCATTATCAGAGGTGGTCATTTAAGAAAATAACCACTATATGAGGTTTCAACTAAATGTAATTTTTTTCAAATAAATAATTCACTTTTTATACTCCCAAGACTAGTACATTTAATATTACATAAATCTTATTCACAAATCTATTTCTATTTCAAAAGCAATTTATGAAAAACACATTTGAAATTTTCTTCATCAAACTAATAATAATGAAAATTAAAGTATGCATAAAAATGATTATATGTGTTTTAACAAAATAGCACAAAATATTTAATGTAAAAATGTGGTTCTAGTCTCATACTTGTAAAGAAAAATAGACCAAAAAGAAAAAACAATGTAAGCTACTATGATCATCTAAATTTTCACATAATTTTAGTAGTGGAAAAAAGATTCCTTAAGCTTGTATGTCTTGTCTACCCCATTCAATAAGTAATAAACACATTAAATACTTCAATGTTTATTTCATTAATAAAACTTACCTTTTTTGCTCGCGAAATATAATTAGTACATTTTTTAAAACATAAAAAAAACATTCTTTTTGCTCGCGAAATATAATTAGTACATTTTTTAAAACATAAAAAAAACATTCTTTTTGCTCGGCCACATCACATTAGTCGAAAAATTCAAAATTGAATCATGCAAGATCATTTTTAAGTAAGGTATGCTCAAATTTATTAGTACATAATATTCAAGTGATAAAGCATCTACATGAACAAGCTTTAAAAAAGTATTTCTAAACTGTAATCAAAAAAATAAATTTTCCAAAATACAATTTCAGTAGAATGCAAAAACTACATTTCTGCATCTGATCACTGAACCAAATTATCAAGTATCAAGTCTGAAATTATCACTTTTCAGTTTTTAAGCACATTGTTTTTCAGGATAAAAGTAAAGATGGAAAATCAATTTCACGCTCAGAAACTCCATTTCACAACTAGTCAGTTATCAGCAACGTTCTCTCAAACATTAGACACGATTAAATTTCTAAACAGTAAAACATAGTAAAATTTGTAATACAGTAAATCCTAGTAAATAATATATTGCATTACTACAACCACGAATAAAATAACACCACCATCACACAACAATAACTAGCGCGGCGCCATATTGCTTGTTAGGGAAACTTCTGAGAGTGGGAGAGGAAGGGCGAATTTTTTTCTTCACGTCAGCGTTAACAGGGAGAAAAGTTTTGCGATTGTGAATGAACTTGTTCGCGTTAAAGAGATGTTGGTTGATACCGGTGTTTATTTGTAATATCAGAAATGTAAGTGCTTATGTGTGTGTATTCAGAGAACCAACTCGTAGCAAAAAACCACCTCCCTAAGACGACCGCCTCTGAAAGAAACCAGTATTTCTGAAAACATAAGTAGACTTTGGTATTGAATATTCCCTCTGTAAGGCGACCATTCACAAAGAAAATTCTGCAAGTGTGTTTGGTCGCCTTAGAGAGATTCATTCCGTAGATGCAATCTCTCTAAGACGACCACCTCTAAAAGATAAACGTATCTCTGAGAACGTGAGTATCTATTGGTATTGAGCATCACCTCTCGAAGGCGACCACTTGCAAAGATGAATTTTTATTTGCGGCTGGTCGCCTTGGAGAGACCTCGTTGTGTGTGGTGTATATGATTACTGTTATTGTTTCCGAAAAAAAAATTAAATAAAAAAATAGCATATTTAGTAAAAACCCTCTCTAAAACGACCACCTGCGTTTACAGGTTACTCTGGTGGTCTTAAAGAGATCATATTTTCATTCTGTTAATTTTATTGTTTACAAGAAGTATATTAACGTCAGATAAAAAAATAGCACAAACCCATATAAACCAACAGAGGATTTATTATTATATTGATACCAGTAAGAAAACCAGCAAAAGTCAATATAAACCTATACAAACCAGTACAAAGTTCTGCCATTGAATGTTGGTTGTATGGGTGTCAATTGATACCAGTAAGGAAAAACCCACAGAGATCAATAGAAACCAGTAAGTCAATAGAGACCATCAAAAATTCTATAGGTACCAGTAGAAAGTTTTACTGGTTTCTATGGGTCATTTTGAAACCAGTAAAAAAAACCCACAGAGACCAACAGAAACCAGTAAAAGTCAATAAAAACCCATAAAATATTATGGGTACCCATAAAAAGTTTTACTGGTTTCTATCGGGCATTTTTAGTAGGGTAATGATTAAAATTGTTTTGATCTACAAGAAACATTGAACTTCAGCTTAGTTAAAATTAATAATTTCAATGTTATAGTGTTTGGAGATATTGCGGTAAGTTAAAAGGACTCGGAGAAACTTTTCAGCAGTCGAAAATTCGAATTAAGCAGACGTTCAGCGAATTAATGTATTAATTTTTACCGAAGCGAAAATTTTGCATATATTAATGATTAAAATTGTTTTGATCTACAAGAAACATTGAACTTCAGCTTAGTTAAAATTAATAATTTCAATGTTATAGTGTTTGCATATTGCGGTAAGTTAAAATTATAAATTTATTTTTGAAAAACAAAATACTAGCTTGAATGAAGTCATTAGGTTCTGCTGGATAATTAGACGGTATGTACACATCCTGGAAAGTAATAAATAAACGTAATGAACAGCTCGAAGTTCGTATATATCTTTTTTTCAGGTTCGTTCTTGTCATTATTCACTTACTAAGATATCGCCGAAATTTAGGATGATAAATTTTATTATGATTATTATGTAACAGGCTCAATATATTATGAAACATGTATGTACTATGGCCAATGAAAATTATTATGAACTATATGTATGTATTATGTAACAGGCTCAATATATTATGTACTATGTAAGCATGTATATGTATGAACTACGTATGTAAGCATGTATATGTATGAACTATGTAAGCAAGTATTATGAAAGATCTATGTATTATGAACTACTTGTATATAAGCATGTACTATCAACTATGTAACTATGTAAGCATATATTATGAACTATGTAACTATGTAAGCATATATTATGAACTATGTAACTATGTAAGCATATATTATGAACTATGTAAGCATGTATACAGGACCAATGTATGCCCTTATAGGCCCCATGAGGTGTTGCCCCGGATAGTTGCGGAACCTGGACTAGACCCGAATAGTCTTAGTAAGCCGCACCGGGTGTCCAGATTCTGCTCTCAACTCAACTCTATTTTTTTCTGTTTTATGAATTACATCTTTGTAGAAAGAATACTTTTATTAAGATTTTAGCTTTAATTTATCAAAAATTTCTTAGCTTCAAAGTTTGGATTATATGAATTCTTTTTCTAGTGCCTTCAGTTTCGGCTTATTGAAATTCGATAATTGTCAGCTGTTTACTCGTGATTTTAAACTGTAAAGTCCAGTTAGTAGTATTTTATAGTTAGTTTCAGTTTATCAGATTTTGAAACTTATGTCGCTATTTAGAACTTAATTTAATTAATTAGAATTTTGATTTTAAACTCTTAACAGTCTGAATATCAACATGATCTTAACAGTCTGAACCGATAACTCTCCAAAAGATAAACTATTGAACCAAGAACCTATGCACTGACATTTAGCCAGACAGTAGTAATGATCTAAATCTAAAAGATTCTGAACGCTGGAGATTTTGTAAAATCAACTTCTGCAGGTTTGTTATATTCAGTCTTGGGCGTGAATCAGTTTAGAACTGATATCCGTAAACACGGAGTTTTTACTACACTGCAGACTCCAGTCTCCGCCTGTATCTCAACAAAACACTATTGAGTTTCTTTCACCACAATTCGTTCCGAATAAAAAATATCAACTACCACTTTACTTATTTTTGCTATCCAGAACTGCAGGAATGATAGCGATAATATAATATAAAGCTTTTTACACTGCCGTTCGCTTCATGCTTTACAAAAGGCGCGTTTCAAAAACACGTCTCACTGAAATTTTTCACTCCTCTAATACGTGAGTATGGACAGTGGAGACTTACTGTAATATATCAAAGTTTTCCTTTAAAAAATCGTATTGAATCACCTCTTATGGAGGAGAGCACAAAGCATGAATCATCTATCCTCTTTACAAACCATTTACAGAGTGAAAAGGCCTCAACGTGGTATCGTTTATTTTAAAGAAATTGAATTTTTATCTATTTTTCTAAAAGAAGGGGCAGAAACTTGAAAGGAGTGTACTTCTCAGGCAGTTGGTTACGTGAGAAAAGTAGTATTTTAGAATCAAAGATGCCGGATAGCCTTGTTTTTGTGCGAGGATATCCTTCGATGGGCAAATCTGCAAGATGTTTCCGGTTTTAATTTTTGCCATTTTGCAACACGGTTCATACTTATGAGAGTAAATGAAAAGGGCAAAAATGTTGTTAATGTTAAAAAAGTAAAAAAATGCTGTTAATTTTACCTGAGCAAATTATATTCAGTTGTGTCTTCACGAAGCACAATTGAAAACTGCGAAGTTAGTCATTCAAACAGATATGCATGACGCACAAATCTTCGAAATTTTAATTTTAATAAAAGTTTTCTGGCAACATATAATAACTACTTTATATTCAGAATAGGAGCCCGATCGGCATCGTTGTTAGGGCTCTGGCTGATGTATCTTCGCGCTGGTTTCGAATCCCGCAGAAGGCATGGATTGTTTGTATATTGTCTATGCTACATGGAGATACTCAAAATACACGGCAAGGCCCAAATTTGGTAGGAGTTGCAGCTTTTATCTTATCAGTGATTACGAATTAATTACGAATTTTACAGCTGAACATAAGTTAATTCTGTTCTCCTTTTAACAGCTAAAATCATTTTGAGAAAAGAAATTAATTTGAAAGTTGATGTTCAGCATGCGTTTTCAGATTTGTTGAATATCTTTGATCAAAAACTCATGATGAATGATTTTTCGAAAATTACAGCGTTACAGGCTATCTAGATGAAACTATGGAATCTGATTGTAAGCCCCAGAAGATCTGCCATTGTTTTAAAATCGAACATGACTTCAAAATCGTATCAAAGCTGCTACAAAGAACTTTGAAGACACCTATTCGGGCTTGCAACGACTATCATTGCCTGCTACGAGGAACTTCTAACCGTAAAAGGTTTCCTCGGTTCAGACTTCCAGTACGAGTTTTCTACCAATCTATAAAGACTCTCTCGTCGCAGCATCATCATCTAATTATATAATTCTAATGCAATTATACATTTAGAAATATTAATATATTTTGTATCATGTATAGTTTTCACAAACTTTAATTCTAAACAAGGTCCACCAATGGGCGAGAGGTAAAGCGTCTAAAGGCTAGTAGTTCGGTTTGGGCTCGATTTCTGTAGAACGGGTTGGCTTCAAAAGCGTTTTCATGGTTTTTCCCATTTATAATGTGGATACAAGACAATTGCTCTCAAAAGGTCCTTACAATGGCACTCCGCCCCCCGTCTGGAGGGCGGGGTGCCTTTGTAAGGACCTTAAGTTACGCGGGATAGTAGTTAGTGACACGGACTGTCGTAGCGAAGGGCCGCGGTTCGAATCCTGGAGAAGGCATGGATGCTTGCAAATGTATAATATCTGAGCAGCACGGGAGCACTCTAAATATAAGGGAAGCCGAAAGTCTTTTCGAGAGATTAGTGGTAAGAAAAGAGGGGTGGGAGTCCCTCTGACCTATCTTCCCGTAGTGCTCTCTCACAACCAGAGGCGGAACTATGCTAAAGTCGGGCTGTCACCTATATGGGACCCAAGGTTTGACAACGACATGCACATTTGACTCCTTGTCACGTTAAATACCCTGGGCTTGGGCTGATCATTGTCAGACAAGTGAGAATGATAAGGCATTCCTTTCCTTAAAGCAGACAGCCCTAGCGCGCTATGTCATAAACCAAGCCTAACTCTAATCATGATGAAATATTTTAAGAAGAAAGGAATACTTTTTTGCTGAAAATTAATGACCTAGGAAGACTTACCTAATTTATTATTAAATCTATGTTAAAATTTACTTTGTCTTCTTTCATCGCTCTTGTAAGGAACTGCAATATAATTTCGAAGCATTTTTATATTTCATTTTGCAACATGAGAATTATTATTAACATCCATAGTGCCAATGTGGATGTTTATTTGCAAAAGAGAAACCACCCGACCGAGTTATTGTCTAATTAGATCTATAAAACAAGCTAGTAAATAATAGCTTAAGCAGACGTCGATGATGATGAGGAATCAGTTGATTGGTGCATACAAGAGACTAGAAAGAGGAAAAAACACCTTTGAAATCTTCCTTGCCATAATTTTGCTTCAGTTTTCAATTTACAAACAGTTGCCTTTCCTATGAGAGATACATAAGTATGTTGCCGGGAGTCGGCATACGTAGCAAAAACTTTTATCTGTTCCACTCAGAAGCTTTTAGAAAATAATTAAATCAAAATTTTAAAAAAAGCTCTCAGAAAAATTCAGAAACTTATGTTACAGGCAAAAAATGTGTAAATTACAATTCCTCGTAACAGTATTTGATAAGTAATTAAACAGTATAAATAAATACATGTAAATATTTGTTTTTAAATTTCTAATTGCAGATTACAAAGACAGTTGTAAACGAAGTAAGTACAAATGAAAGAGAACAATAAAACTAAAAAGGAGTCCACACAATTCTATTTTGTGACTCGCCTGCCAGTATCTCTTCCAGAGTGATCCAGCGGTAAGTGAAAGGTGACGATTTAGACGTGAGGCACCTATTTCCTCATGAAGGTTGTACAATTTACAAATTGGGGTTGGGATAATGTTCATTCGATTCAGATGTTTTGAAAAACAGTCATGACCAATAACAAGACGAAAGATAGCAAAACGCATCTCTTTAGCAGCTTTTGATTACTCTTTTGGCAGTGTAACAAGGGAAGTGGTTGTCAATTATTTGGAGAATATTGGCTCATTTCTTTGCTAATATACCTGACTTATAATTTCCATGAAGGCCACAATGGGATGGCAATATATGCAAATAAATAGCTTAACTATTTTAAGAGTATCCAGGTTTTTAGAGTGATTTTAAACAATTAAGTATGATAAGTTTTTCCTCGGGAGTAAATAATATACAGCTCTTGGCCTGTTTCTTCCCCTAAATTATTTTAATAGAGGATAGCTATTTTGTTAAGGACTTTCGAGCAATTTGTGTGTAAAATTGCGCAAATTTTTGGAACGATGTAAATATTTTTGGCAGCTTTTTTAGGTCCTTTATTTTCACTGCAGAAGTTAGAATATTTTCTTCCACATTTTTGAAGATCCTGATCTAAGATATCCTACTCTGAGCATGGAATATAAATCATTCTATACTTTGGCATCATTACTCGCTATTCTTTTAGCAAAATGTTGAAAAGTAATAAAATTTGCTTCAATAGATCTGTCATCAAACCTTGATTCGAAGAACTTCACCCAGGCTTCCTTCCTGTAGGAATGAAATTAATTAACAATCAAACGTAACCACCACTTTAATCTTAAAACACTTTTCTGTTAATTAAATTTAAAACCTGACACGCAAGATGTGAAACGGCTCCAGTGAACAGTTACAAATGTACGCTTATCAAAATTTTTAGGAATAAAAGATTTCTATTTCCTCTTTCCGTTTTGTTATGAAGATATTTTAGGTTCATCCTTTGTCTTCTTCTCTATTGTGCATTTCTGTTGCCGACTTTACAGATATGGGACGTTGCAGCGCCATCCAGTGACAATATTTTGTATTATCTCGCCTTAGATTTATTCCTAAAAATTTAAAGCGGGAATAATTGTATTTTCTAGAGCAAAAGTGCGCTTTAGGCCTATAATAGAAGCTGTTTAATGCTTTTATCATGTTGTTACTCTACAATGGTTATTTAAGTGTTGCCATTGTATTGCGCATGATAGCAAAAACAAAGGTTTTTTAGAATTTGAGGATAATGCTTTTATTATTACATTGTGTTTTAAATAAAAAGGTTTGGAATGCAACGAAATAATTCAGTAGATTAAGTAACTTATTCTAGGCTTTATGTAGTACATTTAGAATTAGGAAGGAAGGGCTAAATGAAAGTCAAAACGAGATAATTTAATTTGCTTTCATTAAAGAAACAATACTTTAAAAGCAAAAGCTAATTAGATATTTAAACCAGAGTTTGAATCTTCAAGCTTAGTACATATTCACACTAAATAGCTGCACTCAGAGGATAAATATTTAATACAAGTATTAAAGGAAATTTTTCGAAATGAAATACATAGATAAATGAATAACCAGCATGTTGAAGTTTAACGTCTTTGAATTCTAGTATTGGTTTATCTGTTTCATGAATATGCCTAAGTATCTTTAATGGGAATATAATTTATTCCATTCAATTGACTTCATATCTCGCAATTATCGTTAGCGGTTAGTGTTTCAACCAATTAAATGCTGTCATAAAATAAGCGAGACGATAATACCAAAATAATAAATAAACTGAATTATATAGATTGGAATTTTTCAGGTGTGATGTGCGCATACTTTGTAAAAAATGTTTGGAGAATACCCAGTTTGAGAAAAAATTATTGTTATCGAGTTTAAGATAAGTTTTTTACCCTTTTAAATTTTTGAGAAAATTTCTTTGTCTTTCTGGTAACTCATTTTTGGCAACAATTCAATTATTAAATGACTTTGGCATTATATTATTACATCTACGCATATTTGACAGCAATGAAATTTTAAAAAAGAACTTCATGTACCAAATCGAATCATGACGCAATGTTTCAAACATTTAGGACTCTAAAGTCGTTACAAGTTTTTTTTTTTTTTTTTAAAGCAGGATACATGAAAATTGAGCAATGCCCTCGGTGGAACTCGAACTTGGACCTCTCGAATGCGCGCCGAGTCTGCTACCCGTTACACGACGAAAGTATGCAGAAAGGAGGGAGAAAATAACTTATATACTTAATGTTTTTCCTTCGTGGCCGATTTAGAAAAGCCATAATGTGAGTTGGGCTTGCCAAGAGGGTAAAAGCGCCATACCCTACCTACCTACTTAGGCCTAAGTCTTGTACAACGCGTGAGTTCAGACTAATCCTTTCAGAAACAGCTCCTTGGCACTGCCAATTTGACATCACAGAGGAGGGAAAGAGGAAAGCGTGTGTTTCTTATGAGTAATAACTATACAAGCTAGAAATAAAACTATAGTTTTATGGATTAAAAAGTTATTTTTTACAGTCATTAAACATGAGTTAACTAAGCAGATATCTTTTCATATTAATGAGTCATTAAGGGGTATTGCTACAGATATTAACTTAAACTTATTCTAAAGCAGCATTTCTGAATCTGAGAACCGAGGACCACAAGTTTCCTTCAAAGGTTTTCCTTGTGGTCCTTCTAAATTAGAAAAAGAGAGAGACAAAAAAAGACACAAAATAATAATAATTATAATTTAAAATTAACTGTGTGTACCACACAGCTGAAGTTTAATAGCTGAAGATTTCAAAGTTTTGAAACTACACCTGACAATTGTCTATAAGGTGTTCTTCCACGACTGACATTTTATGAAAATTGTTTTCAGTTATTCTATTTACGAACTTCCTTTCAAGACATAAAACTACATTAGATGAATTTAAATCGCTATAATTACGCTGTTCTTGTCAGCACACAAACATGGAGCAGCTGTATAAGAATCGGAAGTCTCATCCATCTCATTACTGAGAGTACCAACATTTAGTTAATTCTAGTTCATAAGATAAAGATCATCCAAACTGTGATAGCCTTGAATTGTTAAAAACAAAGGACATAATAAATACGTGACCGCACAAATACAATCAATTTTCTTTTATTAACTTAAATACTTAATATTATTTCATGCGTACGGATTAGTAATAGTTAGAATGGATAATAGAATGGATTGTAATAGAACCAATGGACACTTGTTGAAACTTATTTTATCAAAAGAAACACTTTACAGTTCTGGAACTTTCCAAAAAAATACTCGTACAGCTCTCCACATAATCAAAGAGTATAATCAATAGTTAAACTTCAAATTATTAAGAACGTTAAACACAAACAATGCAAAGCGCATTTGAAAGGTGAAACTCGCAACACTCTCAGTACTCGAATTCAACTCTGAACTAAAAACTGAGAACTGTTGCTCTCTTCGCCCTTACATAGTTGTTCCCCGACAGCCGAAACATTTCCAGTACCTTCCATTTCTCGAAATCACTGAAAGGTATATACGATTAAAGTTATATATAAGGATCAAATACAGTTATTCAGTTACAATTATACAGGGACCAGACCAAAATGTCAAAATGTTTGGCGACTATGAGAAATTTCTCGCCAAGATTGGCGACAAAAATTAGTCGCAAAAGTCATCGCCATTGAGGTAAATGGATATCTCGCCAACTTAGAGATATAGCCCTTTACCTTTTTCTAGTAGAGCTTTGTCTCTTCAAACTTTTAATGTTGCATTATATGTAAGATATTACAATTTCACGTATAATTAAACTAAAATTATTTACATATATACAAAATTTGTAACAATAAAAAATTAAATGAATTTTAACTCATTGTATTTTAAAAATATAAGTATACTTAAAGAAATTTAAACTAAAAATATTGCTTTCTAAGGAAACAAGAGTAAGATTTTCAGAAGAACATTTTGTGTTATAAACATACTCCTCATCGGAAAAAGGTTTGTGAAATTCTGCTTTAAAGGATTACTATAAAATTAGATTAAAATTATTGTTTAAATATGTCAATCAAAATAAAAAATTAATTATAATAACAAAGATTGTTACAATGGTATCTAATTTACTTCGTTTGTTTGCAGGGTTAATTCTCTGTATCTGTGCACCCACTTACTAAAATGCAAAATATGCTGAAGGGGATTTTTTACCCCAATAGCAGATTGTGAACAGTTACAGTGTAACACAGTCCATTAAACTATACAAGGCCAGATGTGGTGGGGTCTTTATTATGGAGGCATCCAATAGGTGGGCCACCATCGTTTCCTATGAGGGGACGGACAGTTACACCCACGCCTTCTCTGGGATTCGAATCCAGGCCCTTCGGTATAGTAGTCAGGGTTCCCTAACCGCTATACCGTCTGAGCGGCAAATATGCTAAAGTTTGTACATATCTAATACCATGCCCCCAAATTTAAAATATCTAACTAGATTTGTTCCTACTTAATTCAAGCAGTTGATAAAATATAGTAGCATCTTTAATTACGATTTGAATTTTTATAAACAATCAATAATTTTCAGAGCATTCCTACTATACACTGACCTCTGAATTTTAAAGAATAAATAGGATTTTCGTTATAACTTTTTATATACATAAGATATAAAAAAATTGGACAGAGTAACTTACATGAAAATTTTGAATTAAACATGCAATAATTGTACACTTTGCACACTTGAAAAAAATATAAACTGCTATTTCTTATTGAAAATCTTGATTTTGTATTTAATATGAGAGATTGTCGCTTCAAATAGTTTTATAAGAAAAAGGAGCATCGTTAGTTGCATATAATACTCATAGAAAACGAATAACACCAAAGATACGATGAATACAAAGAGAAGTTTTTTCCTAAAACTGTTCAAAGACTGAAGTTAAATAAGAGTCCAGCAAATATTTCATTAATTTTAACTGAATAATTTTAAGAGTCATTTAAAGCGACACAGATTCTTTTCTAAATATTTTTTGCTGTAGCACTAATGATAAAGAGTGCAGAGTTAAAACATCTTTTTTTTTAAATTTGTATTCATCATTTTCAGCCCATGAAGATACTCAACCTTCCTTAAATCTCAACGTATATGTTCCTGTTATTCTGCAATTTTAAATCTAAAGAATTTGGGTTTTTGGAAATCTCGTTCTAATTTGCCAGTGGCTTTATTTACGATGGTGAACCTCGTGATATTTTGTGAGGCACAAGAAGGTTCTTGCAAACTGTTTGTTATTAAACATATTTAACTTGGAGAATAGAACTGAAAAAATGGTTAACCTCGTGGTATATTGGTGAGGCATAAGGAGATCCTTGGCAACTGTTTGCTAATAAATATGTTTAACTTAGGGATTACAGCTGAAGAAATGGTTTATCTCACGGTATATGCGTGAGGCACAAGAAGATCTTTAAAAATTGCTTGATAATAAACATATTTATCTTGGAGGGTAGAACTGAAAACATGTTTACCACGTGATATACTGGTGAGCATAAAGAGATCCTTGCAAACTGCTTGTTAATAAATATGTTTAGCTTAAGGTTAACCTCATGGAATATTCGTGAGGCACAAGGAGATCCTTGCAAACTCTTTGTTAATGACCTGTTAATGGTTGTTTGTTAATGCTGTAGCTGAAAAAAATGGTAGTAACAGATTCACTCTTAAGATCAGTTGCATGAAAAGTGAGTTTTACATGCACTTGTTTTAAAGATCGGCACATTAAGCTCAAACACAACGCTTGCTAGCGATAAGGAATAATTTACTGAATCCAAAGCCTGACACTGAATGACTTTGCGAATTACATAATAACAACGAAGGCCATCTGCTTTACATCGTGCGATAGCACTCTTGGTGAGACAGCAAGCAGGATAGCCGGCGTGTTTCGTCGCCAAAATACATCCATCTCTGATTACGTTTCATTGCCTATCAAAGCGGGTCATCGCAAGACCGCCCACGTGAAAAGCCCACTCTGGTCACTTGGAAAATACATTTAGATATTTTCGCGATTTTTTTTAATGTTTTCATTCTGAGATATCTTCCGATATATGTAAAAATTAATTTCGCGTGGCATACATGGACTTCATCACAGTATCTAAGAATAATTAACTTTTCACGCATATTATAAACAACTGAAGAACCTAATATGTGTGATATGTCCAAAGACACTTTAATCTCCAGTTTAACATGTGTTATTTAATTAATCGGAGTTAATCGGATGTTAGCACGTGTGTCTGTTACTTACAAGCGAATATACATAAACATATCCTGACATGAGGTTTATGATCATACGCATATTAACATCTTATATATTATGTTAAATCTTTTCTGAAATTCTACCGTTGCGTTTACACCATTAGACACTGCAATTTGACTTTAAGTAAGTTAAGTGACTTTAAGTAGTTCTTGTTCTTACTGGATCTAATAATTACGCAAGAAGGATCTATAATTACATATATGGGGATCTAATAGTTACGTAAGAAGGTTCGTTAGCTTGAGAGCCACGATTTTAATCGTGAATATTTTGAATCGTAAATTTTATTTGTATTATCGAGCCACAAGCAGCTGAAGTTTAGTTTTCTTATTCTTTTCAGATGTACAGTTCGAGATGAAAATAATAAATATTTTAGTTGTTTTTCTCACATTTGTTGTATTAGTTTGCAGACGAACGCGGGGCGAAGCGTCGTCCGGCAGTTTAGTTAGGTTATTAAAATTAGAGTGCTAGCATATAACTGAAATCGTCATTCTTAAAACCATTTTGTACGAATACAATTAAACTCACATAATATCTCGTCATTTTGGAACTTTCAGCCATATTTTGAAAAATTATTACTTGATACATCCATTTTGAGATTAATGAAAGATTTTCCTTTTTAGTTCATCTCACAAAATGCATTAAGGCCAATTTTATTTGAAATTTGTACAAAATAAAATTATATTTTATGCATTGTATGGTTAGTAAGAAGTTCCGTCACAGTTTTGAACGAAATTTCTCGGAGGACGGGTGTAAGCGGCTCCCACCTCTCTACTATCAAACCACCCTAGAATACTTTCGTTTCGCCGTGTATTTTAGATACACCGACGTCATAAAGACACTGTGTACTTAAAAATCCGAACCTCCTCTAGGACTTGAACAGAATCCATCGATAAGGCAGCTAGCAATACTTACCAATATTCACTCAGATCGACTAAAGTATTTATATAAATCAAATAAACAATTATGAGCTTGAAAGAAATATATCATTTATCGGTACCATGACTGATAACGCATATATGTATATGAATCTCTGTGTTGCTTTCCAAATTTACATCGAACAACGCAGGCGAGAAGTGTAGAACATTATATGCAGTCATAATGCCGGATTGCCAAAAAAAATTAAGTGAAATATATAACTTCTCTTCCCTCTCCCAAAGAAAACCATTGCTCATTTTGAAAATGAAAAAGTAGTTATGTAAAGTTTTTTATTTCTTCTGAAACTCGTGTAATATCTTAGCACACATGTGAGCAAGATGTTTTTCCGATTTTATTCTTTGTCAGTGTTGCAGTTTGAATTATCACTGGCAAAAAGTTATAAGGTATTTTGTAATTCCTTCCAGCATGCGTTTGTGGTGTAACAGTAGCACATTAGGTGTGCATTCGAGAGGTCCAGATTCGAGTCCCGGCAATAGCATTGCACATTTTATACTTCTCTTGCTTCAAAAAGACCTATTGAAAGCTATAAGTGGCGCTTGAACTAAAAGGTGGTGGACAATAATTAATAACCATCAGGATTTGGCAACTGGGTCCCCTAATACGTAGTCGCCCTATAAAAGGGAAAGTATATAAGATATTTTTCCCTCCTTCTAGGATGCCGTCCTGCTGTAACGATACCACACTCGGCGCATCTTCGAGAGGTCTAGGTTCGAGTCCTGGCGGTAGCATTGTCCATTTTTCATATTTCCTGCATCAAAAAAACGTAATTGTTCTATACAGTATTTAGCTGTCAAATATATTTTAATGAAAAATTATTAGATATTTTGTACATTTCAGTCCAATAAAACTAAACTACTGAGACATTGCAACATGATGGCATCCAAATATCATGTCTTCTAAACTACTGAGGCATTGCAACATGATGACATCCAAATATCATGTCTTCTTTTGACTGAAACTAATTAAGCACATTAATAAAAAAATCTGAATTTTATAATAATTTGAATACTTATTTCAATATTCAGAAAACTGGAAATTTAAAAAAAAACTTATATTTCAGCTACCATTTCTACTTTTGAGTAATCATACATATGCATGATACACTAATTAAAAAAAATTCCGATGGGAAGTACCCATTTCTTTTAATTAAATCCTGAAAAAAATTAAATAATTACATGAATTCGTAACAGGAATCATTCACACAATTGTTATAATAGTCTGAATTGACAATATTCTAACTATGAAATTAGAAAAATATAAACATGGACATAACTCCAATTCCTTTTACATTGAAAATATGACAGAACTTTAAATATCTGGAATGACTGTGTTTGCATAATATCCAGATATTCTAAGAATTTGGAAAAATTAGTTGTTTTTACGTACGTATTTATTACAATATAAGCAAGGAAATTTTGTTACTCTTTGAAGAAAGTTCAAGGTAGATTATGACGAATGTTATACAATAATGTATCATCAAGAATAAAATCCTATAAGCAAAAACAACGCAATATACAACCAAACTGTTAAAAAAAAGTTATTTGTGTTACGGAAACAGAAGAGTTTAGCGTGGGGAAGGATTTTAATTAAACGCATGCTTTTTAGTCTTCTTTTTAGAAAGACGCAATTACTATTATGGCTCAGTAATGACTCACAAAGTAAGCTTCAAACAGTAGCTTTCCATTATCCATTAATGTTGATTTTCCATTAATGTTTATTCTAGTATTATATATATGCTGAATATATACCGGATAATTTTCTACGTTGTACATATTCATCTAAATTTTAAAACTAAAATATTATAGTACGTTGATTAAAATTCGATTATTCAATATCATGCTTTCATATTTTCTTTAATATTTTATATTACGAAATTTAAAATAAATTGAAAACCGGAAATACATTTTTAAATAAAATTCGTTTTACCAGAGATAGATAAGGATGAAATTCGAATAATTGAAATCCCAGGTACCGGAGATCCAGAAAACGGAAGGGAATCCGGATCATTCAGAATTCTTACATGCACAGGAGTTCCAAATGCCTTTTAAAAAATTCTGGATATTCTATTTTTTGCCGTTAATGCAGTTCTTCGTTCGTCTTAATCTGGAATAAGTAAAAGTAGAAGAAATCTCTTATCTCAAATATATGAATAGGAACCGATTAAGTTTTTGAAGTCTAAGAATTCTTGTACATTGCTTTTGCAAGAATCTTATCAAGCTATTCACTGTTCTCAAATAAACATACTAGATGTATTTGACTCTCCAAAGCTGCTCAGAGTACATCAGAATGCAGTCTCATTTGCGCGATAAGCTATAGAAGCAAAAAAAAGAGGCTAACTCAAAGAAGAAAGAAATATATAGAATTAAAGCCTTAAAAAGCACCCAGATAATGAAATGTCTTTAATCTAATGTTTTCTTGGACTCCTTATAAACACGACAGAGGCGCTTTAAGAGTGATTCATACACTCCAGAAATAATGCCCTTTTAAAAAAAATCACCTTGCTTAAAATGGTCACTAAACTAAAGAGGCGTGGAGGGAAAAGCTATAGAGAAAAAAAAAACGTCAGAGAAAAAAATACGGATGATAACATCTCTAAATTAGCTTTTAAACGGACTGATGCTCGCTCTCAATCTCTTTTTTTCCCTCTCCGTTTTGATTCTAGGGAGACATAGTGAAAAAGAAAATTATAGATAGAAAGACTGTAATTGTAACTGGAACTCATCGCCAGAGCAATTTTTTTTTATGTGTTTGTGTTTTTAGATTGTCGTCTGCGCATCTATCGTCTGCCGAGAGCTTTCCTTAAAATGTGCGTAAGTAACATTTACATTGCGAGGAATGTTTATGAGGGGGTATCTTATTCATGCCATTGGCTTTATCTAAAATGTACGAAATAGCTTGCTTTTTCTTTGCCTGACAGAGGGCGCTATAATCAAATTCGCGACCTTTCCTTAAATGTCAGATAGCTTATTTATTTTTTGTTTTGTTTCTTAATCCCATCTAATGTTCCCGAATATGACTTTTCTATTTTTATGCTCAGGACGGATATCAATTACTTAAAACAATAACACTCAGTAGAGACTTCTGAAAGCGTTCCGGATATTGCAAATGAAAAATGCTCAATATTAAAAAGGATAAACAGTCTTATGAATAGAAATGCTCTTCTCGGAATATAAACCAGAAAAATCTCATTTCTCAGCCACGATTTCAGTAAGTGAAATTTAATCTTAATTGAATTCACTTTTTTAGAAATAACAAATAGAAAAGGTTTGATTTTGGTTTGGTTTCCTTGATAACTGCAAAGCACACTACGGCTATCTGCCTAAGGGGAGGGGTGCCTTCGTAGAAGACTTTCTAAGGGGAACTGGATACTGAGTCACACAAATGGAAATCTACGAAAACGCCCATGCAGCCAACCCGTTCTGGAACTAGCTTGGATTCGATTCCCAGTGTTCAGGGACTTAACCCTTTGCGGCACAGTGTGTCCGACCTGGACACACCTAAAACTTTCCTTTTGCACGCACAGAAAAAATGAATGAAAAAGGATTTATAGGTTATTCTGAGTCTTCTTTATTTATAGTAGATGGCGCCTCAACACAAACCAGTCCATATATTTTAGCCATGTTTAGTTTTTTATGACCCTCATTTTTCAAAGAAATCTTCCAGATTTTTTTAGGGCATAAAAGGAATTGTTTGAAAAGAAATTTCTATGTTATTTTTTTCGCTGTATGCTAATCTCCTTATTATATCTTAGTTTTAAATTTTTACCTTGAAATCTTGCTTAAAATCAAACGGTGAACACTAGGTGTGCCCAGACCGGGCTCACCAATAATCTAAGGCAACTGAGAGTCTGTATTCTTTGTTTCTCCGCATCTCATTGGTCAGTTCATTGACAACAATGCTCGTTTCAGCACCCCTTTCGAAGCTGTATTCAATCAGTATGCCACTGATTCAAAACTTCACAAAATTTTACTTTTGTATTCCTCTAGGCCTAATTAGACTGCCTACCTTTTTTTTTTTTTTTTTTTTTTTTTTTTTAATCAAGACTCCGATTTTAAAAGGTAGTGTGCCGGAAAGGGTTAACCGCTCGGCCGCTTGTAGTCTCCGACTGAGAAAGGATGCAACCAGAAAGAAAATTGTGTTGCTTAGGTACAAAATCGTTACTTCCGATGTTTTAGCTTCATCAAAATTTGGGATCTCCAACCATAAAAGTTCTTCAGTCTGAACTAGAACTACTGATTTTTTCTACTTTCTTAGAAAGTACACGTTGATCTGGGTCAAAGTTACGCCGAAAGGTTGAATGAAAACAAAGAGGGATGCTAATCTTCCGATTAACCCATTTTTCATTTAATCGGAACTGGAATAAGACGGAGTAAAATCTTATTGCTTCCACAGATATGGAAGGCCTGTAACAAACGCCAGGTACATCTCTATTCTTTCGTGATATTTTATGAGCCTGTTTATATTTAAGGACTAAAAATAAAGAATAATTATAAGTTAAGCTATTTCACCTAGTCACCTAATGCAATTATATCTGCTAAAATCTAATGCAATATTATTATAGTAAATTAAGTCGTTTACTAATTCAAACATACTTAATGCCACTTCCGAACTAGTAAGAGACACTTTTGTAGAGACCTTTGCAAGAAAACTCGAACCACCTCGTTTTTTAAAATAAAAAATACCTTTCAAAATTAGTCACAAATGTGACACAAAAACTAAATTTGTTAAAATATTAATGTATGGTAATAACTTATAAAAACCACAACGTTCTTCCTCTTATTCGGCAGCCTGGTGACCAGCGGGCAGCCAATAAACAGAAGCTCTCGCATTTCAAACCCTCTATTCCTTAAAATGCATTTTTATGAGGAATAAAGAATGGATTTCGTGACAAATGAGTTGCGATAATATAATTTTTGTCGCGCAGTGTCGTCTCTGACATGACTGCGTCCAGTCGAAGAAATATTCATATTTGAACATACCTGAGCTAATATACTGTTACATGAGCACGGTTTCGTAATGGACTAAATGCACACAGAACCGATGAGAGCTTAATCAAATTTATTTTCTAAAAGGAAACACTTTACTACAATTCTTGAACTTTTCACAAATATACTCGAACAACTCTTCTCAATATCACAGAGTACAGTAGTAGTTACCTATTCAAGCTACTAAGAACGTTACACACAATGCAATGCAATGCGCATCTAAAGAGAGAAGCCCGCACGGAGATTTCTTAATACTCTGAAATCAATTCTGAACTAAACTAAACTGATGTTCTTTACGGTCTTATATAGTTTACCCCTAGCCACTGCGAAATTTACGGTATCTTCGATTTCTCGAAATTTCTGGAAGCTGTGTACAATTACATAGGGCGCGACACATTTACAATTACATACAGATCGGGCCAAAATATCGCCAAACGATCGCCAAATTTAGTGACAAAAAGTAGTCATAAATGTCGTCAGCTTGGCACTGTCTCGTCAATTTGGCGAGATAACCATTTACCTCACGTTAAATAGACTTACGCCTGTAAATGTATTTTTCCGTAGGAACTTTAGCAAATAAAAAATCAAATTGCCTTGAGTATTCTGATCAATTATTACTTTTGCCAGCAGACGAAATTTTTGCCCAAATTTCTTATTCTTACACAATAGTTTTGAAATTTTATATATGATCTTACGTTATATTTTTAGGTACTTTTCCGTTTTGCCGACGCAGGCGATAAAGTCGCCAATAATGGTACAACTGGTGCCAAACGGAATATCCCCGCTGGTAACCTTTTACGCATCATTTTCAAAACAAGTCGCCGCCATTTCTTATCAGATTGATTGTCTGTTTCAGTACTGGCACACAATTACATAGAATTTTACCAGATAGTTCAATTTTATGCCATTCGCGGTAATTAAGTCAGTTAGGATGAAATCACACCGTTCGCCCGAAGGCGAAATTATAGAAAAGGCAAAGGGTTAAATTCATCAATTCTAATCAGAATGCATTAAAGAAGTAAAGCACTGCGGTTTTACAAAATTTCTGAGTAAGCTATTCGTACGAATTGAAATAATTCTTGCATTTAAACTTGTATTCCAAACTAATATTTGAAATTAATGTAAATAATTATTGAGAGAATTATATTTTTGTAGCGTAGTTTGCATGGGATGAGATCATTTGGGGGTCACGTGATACGAACCGGCGACTCAAGATGTTGAACCATGAAAGCATTGTAAATTCTTAAATTAATGCTTTTTTACAAATTTATTGTCTTTATTTATTGTCTTTTTAGAAAATTTTAAACCCTATTAAAATGTCTATGCCTTAAATAAAAAATTATTAGAACTAATATTTGTTAAAAAATTTTATGTGCATACTGTATGTTGTCGCCAATAAAGTCTGCTTGGCGAGATTTGCGCCGGCGAAACGGAAAAATACCCAATTTTAATAAGACATTAGATGCAGCGTTATTTATTAAGTTGTAAATATAAATATTTAAATTTCTTAAACCCATCGCCTAACTTATATTATGAATACAGACTTAATTTATGATTGATGGTATGATTGAAAATCTATTTAAAAGTACAACGTTCTTGATTACTTATTGATTAATAGCTTCAGATATAAAGAAAGGTTATCGTGCATTTTTGTGAAAAATTAACAACGTTAAGATGTTAAATGCTCGAATTCCTGTGAATAACAAATCACATAGGTCTGAGAATTGAAAACCATACCAAGATGGAACAAAACAAAATTCTGCAAGCACCAAATCAATCGCGTGACGTGCGTGACAGGGATAAAGAGTCTGGATGAAACGTCACGATACTGCTTTCCTAATCGCTATTTTCTTTCTCCTAACCGAAATCAATTATCAACGCAGATGTTGGATTGATTCCATGCGCCATGCAGAAAACTACCAATTTTCTTTACTCCCGGTTCAGTTCAGTTGAGTATTGTGACTATCTCTGATGAACGTTCAATGTTTTGAAGTATGTTGTTGGCTTCGCGTGTGGTCTTAACGTGCTATACAGCATGTAAAGATAATAATAATGGATTTCTAATCATCATTTTTATGCTTTCAAATTCATTCTTTTTACAATATGACATTAAAAGTAGCCATAAAAAAGTATGCAAAAGCAATTTGATATTTAAGCAATACATTTTTCCATTTGCTGTGAAAATTTTCGTAAAATCCATTAAGCATTCTTCTGGACACAAAGTAAATGAGGATAAAGGATTCTAATTAGAATTTTATTATAATTCAGCGAAATTAATTCAGTCGCCAAGAATAAAATGCCGTAAGTAAATTCCATTTTTTTCTAGGGTAACTTAACATAAAATTATATCTTTCAAAATCAAAGCTGAATATTAAATATGATTCTAAATTTAACTGTAGTATATTCTTTAAGTTTTACAAATTATCTAAAAAGAAACGGTTTTATATTAATTATTACGAAAAAAATGATGTTCTTCGTTATCATCATTAAAAATTATCATAGCACATCATTAAAACTGGAATAATTTCAATACTCTTTTTCTTTTAAATGATTATTGGGCAAAGCAGATTCACGTAATCTGTATAATTTAAAATGAACAATCGTCTGAAGTTTTAATTTCTTTTACTTTTGTAATTATTATAGTATACTAAGTTTCCTAAATTTGGGTATATTTTTGGTATAAATTTACAGCACAATATTGCCTTTTGGTACATGTATGAAAATTACATCTTGATTCCTTTTATGACAATACAGTTTATTCTTATAAATTATAGCATCCTTTGTTAGTTACAGTTAAATCAGTTAAATCAAAAAATGTTTTATCTTTCCATCTATCACTATTCATTTACCCGAAATAATCGAAAAGAGGATGAATTTCGTATAACACTTTATTGGGGTTTACAAATCATGATTGAGTCATTTTTTTTTAATTAGAAATGTTTCATTTCAAAGTTCATCATTTTCAATAATAATACATTTTGAATATTAACAATGATAATGAACTGGTAATAAAGGAAATTTTAAATTTTCATTTTGAACTTATTTTTATTTAAATCACATTGTAAAGCACTATGTTTTTTTTTTTTTTTTTTTTTTTTTTTTTTTTTTTTTTTAAAGAAGAGATCAGAAAAATGTGCAATGCCCTCGCCGGAACTTGAACCTGGGCTTCTCAAATACCCGCCTAGTGTGCTACCGTTACACCAGGAAAGCATGCAGAAGGGAGAAAATACCTTATAATATAAAGGGAAAATGTGAATCATGAGTATCGAAACATTTAAGATAGGACTTAGATAAACAAGAAAAATGCGACTTTCCTTCCACCGCCTTGCAGAGAAACGGCCAGACAAATAAGTGGCAGGCTTCACAGAAAGGCAAAACTTTAGTTAAAGTACACTGTAAGATATTTTCATAATTTATTGAAATCTTTTGTGTTTTTATTTGTGGCGCCTTATTCATTTTAGCGACAATTTTTAGTACAGCACAAACGTTATGTATTGTCAGTTAGTGAGGTACCTGAAGGTCATACAAGGAAAGAGATTTCAAAGCACACTATTTTTGCATGCAGATGTAACGTGTTTCTCTCCATCTTTCAAAGAGTATTGCATCAGCGGCAAACTAATAATCTAAAGTCTGTTAACTATTAGTTCACTTAGAAATAGAGGAACTGATGTCCGGTTTACTTACGTGCATGGTCACCATGAGCTTATGTCCATGGTCATCATAGATTCTATAGAAATGAAAGAGCTGTTTTCTCAGTTAAGGATGTTTTGAATTAATCCATTGATATTGTTGCGTTCTACAGGTTCGTGGATTTGGAGTGATTGATGACGACACTTGATGAAGAATCAAAACACAATTTATTCGTCAGTATTCGTCACAGGAGAGTTCCAAAGACACGTTTACAGACGTGAAAAAAATACGATAAACACGCTGAAACAATCAGCACCGCAGCTTTCAGGCTACAACGCTGAAGACAACCTTCGCAGCAAAGTACTAAAGCACAGTTCCCAACTCGGCTCGGTCGCTCTCAAGTTAACCTCTAAAACTATATTGCGCTGCCGTTGAACTCAAGATACTCTCTCACTCTCCTACTCCACGTACATACAGGGTATTCAAGCTTTTGGCATGCCTTCGAGAACATTCTCGGGAAAACTTTTCTTTCTTTCTTTCTTTCCACCGACTGCGAGGCAGCCGGTCCACTGGGTAGTTAGCATATCGGCCAGGTAGCCCCACTGACGGAAATAACTTGAACAAAAGACACACTTATAAATACATATTGTGCTCAAGACGACTGCTGGGGGCAGTGCAAACAAATGCTGGACGAAGACGATAGTGCATGATGGAAGAAGGGTGCATTGCGGGCTTGAAGAACAATTCCAGTTACATATTTACAGAGTAATGGATAGGTGGTTACAAATACTAAAAGTAATAAGAAGTAAAATGGTAGAAAGTAAAATAATACATAAAATTCAAAAAAAGGCAAAACAGTGGAAACAATACATAAAATAAGGCAAAATACATAGTTCAAGGTTCATAATTCAAGGTTTACAGTTCAAGAAGATAAATATATACAGGGAATAAGAAAAGCCGAATAAGCTAATTTAAGATAAAATTAGTTCGCTACAGGTACAGAGCATACAGGGGTTGTGCTGGTGACGAGGATGGTGGCTGAGAATTACTCCAGCCTGTCTGAGATTATGCGTGCAATGTTTATGCAATCGCATATGCGTTTCAATGCATTGCGATTTTTTGAAGTAGCTTCGGCCCATGCATGGATGTGGTTTGCTACTGGTTGCATAAGATGATATTTAGCGGTCTCTCTGCAAGCGAACAGATAGTGGTTCGGATCTCCTACCATCCCGCATGAGCAATGCTCGTTTTCGCGTCGTCTGAAGCGATGCAGGTAAGTTATGAAGGGACCATGTCCTGTTAAATACTGAGTGAAGTGAGACGAGCCAGATTTTAGAAGCCGGCCTCCCTTCGCCTATGTCATATTCCCAATGTTTTAGCCGAATATCGCCGAACAGGCTATTTCGCGACAAATCTGGCAACCCTGCGTTTTCCTTGCCACTTTTTGGCAACCCCGCTTTGCAGGAACGCTATCTTACCGCAACGGAGCATTTTGTAACAATATCAATATTAGCATTCCAAAGAGTTATTGGAAATATTTTTAGTATAAGAATATGAGGTAAGTGGAATGAGAATATATTTAATCTTGTAATGCTGAGAGCATCAAAAAGTTCTTTCCTTCTATTTGCCACAGAGTGCATTCCTCTTGATTAATTTTACAGTATCTCGGTTTTTTTTAATCTGGTCAAGGTGAATTTTCAAGTTGCTTGTTTCGTTTCAATCCAATATCAAACAATTTATGTGAGAGTTCAAAAAACGTACTTCAAGATGTGGAATATTTAATTTTTCCTCTCCTGCCTTCGATGGCCCTAAATTATGCTTGCAAAACGATTTTGAAAAACGCCTGGCGTGAATTAGTGAACTTATCTGTTCTGGGAAAGACCAGACTGTTGTTCTCTGTTTTTGTTCGCTTTATTTATATAAGTACTATTTAATGTTTTAATTAAAGTCCAGTGTTCAACATTTGTGGTGCACGGGGAGACTATATGTGTTCAATACATATGTTCACTTGTTCAGATTGTAACGTATGTATTTGCTTTCGAATGATAAAAAAATATAAAAACAGTTATAATCTGAAAACTTTGGACTGCTGTGTTCAACTCAAAGGGTCCTACCATTAAGAAACTTTACAATATGTTGATATAAATGAACTGAACATCACAAAAACTTACAAGGAAAATTGTTTGGACAGTAACACAGGAGAAAATTCAAAAGAGAAATTATAAGCTGTGAGAATCTATGTGTGAGAAAGATAAGCTGAAGATCTTAATTTCGTGCAATGGGAACACCAGCGCTACCGAGAATTGGAAACCATCCTGCTAAGGGCTGTTTGTAAACCCGTTCCTTCTTCTTCTCTGTAAATTAACGAGGCAGGATTGGGCTAATCCATTTAAATTTTCCTGGACAAGATTTTATATCTCAAATGGAAACAATACAAAATCCTTTGAGAAATTAAAATACAAAATAGTTCATACTATAAGGTAATTTCACCCTCCTTTCTGCGTGCCTTCGGTGTGTAACGGTAGCACACTCGGCGCATTCGAAAGGTCCAGGTTCGAGTCCTGGCGATGGCATTTCTCATTTTTCATGTTTCCATGCTTCCAAAAAATAATCCTATTTATTCAACAGTGGTTCCTCAACTAAAATAGTGGTGGATGATGATTTTTTACCACTAGGATTCGCCGATTGGGTCTCATAATCTTCAGTCGCCCTTCAAAAGGGGGAATGTATAAGGTATTTTCTCCCTCCCTTCCGCATGCCTTCGGGGTGTAACGGCGGATTTACTCTCGGAGTGTATTCGAGAGGTACAGGTTCGAATCCCGGCGAGGGCATTGTTCATTTTTCACGTTTTCTATTTCAAAAAAATTATTCCTAATGACACTATAATTTAAAAAAGTGCAGATAGTTGAAATATAGCGATCAATCTCAGCATAATTCATCATTTCAGATAAGCGAAACTTCGGTTTAGTAATGTTCGAAAATTTGAAGTGAAGTTCATTTTTAAAATTAATGTCCATAATATCGCAATAAATTTTTATGGGATCATGTAACGTACTAAAGTACAGTTTCCGTAACAAGAATTTAATATCTCATGATTTTTTTTAAACTGTTCCGAACAATATACGTATTTTAGCACTATGTAATTTAAAAAAAAAAAAACTACCTGGGGGTGCCTTACAAATTAACTTCATAAATTTATTAATTACAGAATAGTTTTTATTATATAAGTATGCAAAACCGGTAAAAAAAGCTCTTTCTATTACCAAGAAGACTAATTACACATTACCTTTAAAGCATGTTATTTTCTTAATCTTGGGTTTCATTGTAAGATATAGCGAAACTGCTGTGATACTTTTCAGCAAGACGAGTAGCTTTTCAAAGCGAACTAATCAATCTTCTCTGTTTAACCTTTCAAAGATTTTTGCGCATCTTCACCACTCGCTTATTTCTTGAAATAAATTGTTAAAAAATTTCGATCAGTAACTGATAACGCACACATTAAGGCAGAAGTCTCATAAGGAAAACCATGAATGGTCTTGTAACAACCTGTGTAGTCATCATTTCCCGATGCCATCCATTCGTCATGAATTTGAAGAAGATCGGTATCAGTTTAAGTGAAACAGATTACAATTAATCCGAAATTTCACGTATTGGCCAATTGCTTCCTGTGGCCTGGATAGGAGTATTTTCCTCAGAAAGATCCATCAGTCAACAAGATTATTTTTAGATTAATGGTTTTCAATGGTCTTTCCATAATAGCAATGAATTATGAAAACCCTTGAAGAATAATTTGCTCGTTAAATGCTCATTCAGATAACAATACTTGTGTCTTTTTCTTTATAGCTACACCATATAACATAATTTATAAAATCCTTTTAGAGCACTTTTTTTTGTTAATGCTACACTCAATATGCACGTAAAATAACGAGTACTTATCTGCTACCTGCATAATTATATGCAAAAGGAAACCATCTATATAAGATATATG
The DNA here is from genome assembly GCF_044657685.1 of Stegodyphus dumicola. Lineage (NCBI taxonomy): Eukaryota > Metazoa > Arthropoda > Arachnida > Araneae > Eresidae > Stegodyphus > Stegodyphus dumicola. The sequence continues at coordinate 118,945,108 of NC_140779.1, read as the reverse complement.
ATTATCCCAGTCAAAGCTGGCACTTCGTATAACTGAAAATAAGGATAAAAGGGAAGACTTAATCCATTTTGAATTTAAAATGTTTCACTGTAAGGCATCATTGAAAATGATCTGCAGAGAAACTACTTTTAAGGAAATATAAGTTTGTTTCATAGCTAGAGCAACATTAACATGACATCTATAGTTTGGTTTTTAGTATTGCTAGGTGATAGCTAATTGCTGCAAATTTCGAAGGAATTCAAACAATAGGTCACATACGTTAATGGCTATAGATAAAGTGTTATGGGAAAAACTTAATCAAAAAACTGTTATTTTTATTTTTGCAATCGGCAGCATCTGATTGTATTATATATATATATATCACAACGAATTTTAACTTATCATTCTTTCTGATTGTATATAATCACCGCTGTTTCTTTAAAAACAGTGGGAAACTTAAAACTAGAAGACTTTTCTCATTGGATTTCTTAATAATTTCTGGGATTTATACTCACAAAACATATAAAACTCAAAATCTTTAAGTATTCTAATTGTTTGCCTGAATTCTTTCAAATTCGTGTAGCCACGAATAATTGCAGAATAATTTACAAAGCCGCCCAACTGGTATAGTAATTAACGTCGCTGACTGCTGTGCCGAAGGGCCGGGGTTCGAATCCCGGAGAATGCATGGATGTTTGCAAATGTATGAAATTCATGAGGCATGGAGGCACTCTAAATATTCGACGAGCCGAAAGTCCTCTCGAGAGGTTTATGGTAAGGGAAGAGTGAGGGGAGACCCTCGGACCTGCTCCCCCCAGGGTGCTCTCCATCAAAATTGGGGGCGAAAGTGAGCTAAATCGCACTGTCACCTGTAAGGTGCTCAAGGCTGTTGCCACCGACAGGGGTAAACTTGGGTTCCTTGCCACGAGGAATTCCGTGGGCTTGGGCTGACTATACGTGAGACAAGTGAGCATTAGAAACAACAACTACGAACATAATTTATAAAGTACTATATTTTATATTTCGCGGCCTGAGTCATTTTATTTTTTAAATATTATTTTTGTCGTTCGAGTTTCGCAGTGTTCTCATGCTGGCGTAAATAGGAAGAAGTTTTATGTTAGTAGTCAATATTAAAAATTAACAAACAATTTCTATTAGTCCTTTGACGTCAAGGTTCTCTAAGAACTATCCTCGGAAGCAGTTACTTTAAAATAGGTTCTTCAAGGCGATTTTCTTTCAAAGCATGACTCATATCCACAGCAATGACGGTTGTGGGGTGAAAAGTCGAATCCTCTAATTTGCCGAACGTCTCGATTTCCACTGTTCGGTGATGACGACACACGTTACGATTGTAAACGAGGAAAGAGTCATTACGAAACTGACTATTTCAAAGTGACTAACTACAGACTTTGAGATGCCTAAAGCTACAGACTTAGAGTGCCCTAAAAAAACCAACCACCTACCTACAGCAAATTTCGATTAGATCCCTATAAAATGCTTTAATAATAGAACTTCTTCAAGTTTTAAATTTTATTAAATAAAACAATGTGATTTTACCGTTCTTTCATAGATATATTGTAGCGAAAATTGATCTTTTCGATCGAGCTCCTCGTAGAATAGTGGAGAAGACGCAGGACCCGAAAGTCCCGGGTTCGAAACCCATCAACGGCGACATGCCTGATAATTAGTTTTTATGTAAATTTCTTTCTTGTTAATGTTATTTTATTTATATAAACTTCCTTCTTATTCTTCCAGAACATTTTCTGTTTGGAATGTTCCAGCATGTTCACCAGCTGTGTATAAGTATCTCTTCATTCAGTTCGAGTTAATAAAATGTCTTGAGTTTAGACTTTGAGTACTTGCCTGTTCAGTTGTTAGGATCCCTTCATCTACGTGACAATATAATTACTTTGGATATAGTTTCCTATCCTATCAGAGCAAGTGCATAAAAATGTGATTTACTTAAAAATATCTTCGAATTAGAAAAAGTGCAAAATTGATGGTGATCGTTTACATTTATGTGATAGTGATCGTTTACATTTATGTGATGGTGATCGTTTACATTTATGGTGATCTGATTTTAGATTCTTAAATATTCTAACTCTGTCGATGGATGTAAAAGCAACAAAAAGAGACTCTTTCAAATTCACTTTCTAACTTTTTAAATATTCATTCAGGAAAAATTATACCACATGATTTAAAATACCTTGGAGGTATAAAAGTATGATATCCGGATACTCAATGTTTTGTCAAAACTGCGAAATACTTGCCTGCATGAACTCTAGTATTGCGGCATGACACGGCAAAAATTACCTTTGTTTGCATATGACATTGGCATGCATAAATTCCGAAAGATATCCCCAATGTATTATACAAGCTACAGGAGTAATTATGATGTGCATTTCAATTCTTTGCCCAAGGCGTTTGACTTCCGGAGTACCTTTGCAAATTAATGCAATTACCTCCACAACTTCGTTAAGAAAACTGAAATAATTAAGAAAGGGCAATGGCTGAAGAAAAATGAACGAAACCGTTAAGGGTTTACAGTGAGAGAAGTGAATAAGAAGTCCACACAAGGGACGAAAAATTCTTTTTGCTTTCAACTTGTTTTACAAGATCGAAAGAGAGAGAGGTGATAATTCAATTCTTGGTAAGATGAGAATATATGAACTATTTTAGCTGTTTCTGGAGTACACTGTTAAGAGTAATCAATATTTCTTTTTTGTGATAGAAGATACATCTATGATATCGCTTTCCTGCCGTACAGAAGAAAACCTATCTGTACTGCAGAAATTATGTATCTTCTCTATGACAGGAACTACGTCTATCGTATTTATAACTTGAACAATAGACTTACCTTTATATTTCTGAATAGTATTAAAATTAGTGGTATCAGGTTCATAGTTGCTTTTTCTTATAGAAACTTGAATTCTCAATTGCATTTTAGAAATCAACGGATTTTAAATGTTTTCTCTTCAATATTTATATATTGTGAACATAAATATGATGCATAAAACTATTTTATCTGTTGCCTTCGCTTTCGTTGTCTATACATTAATAATAACTTTGTTGTTAATACATTCATAATATACAAACGCATGCAAGGAATTCTGTAGTCAGGAACCTGTTTATCATTTTTAGCAATGTGTATCATTCTTTTAGCATGAAACACTAAATATAATGTAAATGTTGTGTAGAAAATACAAAAAACATATAGCGTCACTGTATTTCTGGATATAAAGGTTGATTCAAAAATATTTAGCTAAATTTCAGAGGCAGGTAACGGGGACCCATGTGAATAGGCTTTGTAATGGAATAGGGAGGGTCCGCTTTGGGGAGGTATACAGGGAGCTTCTGAGTAGTAGATAAAAGTATTTTGCTGGCGTAAATCATCATTCCTCGCTAGAATTTCGTGACGTATGTATCACTACATAAACGTGGAGCTTGTAGATGTACATATTATCTACGAATTATGACTAAGGATTTGCTACTCAAGCAATTACAGAGAAGGATTCCCAAGTTCTTCCGTTAAGCTTATTTCGGTTCCTCTATCTACTTTAACATTTTTGCCAGATGTTTTTAAATCACCCTCTATACGGTAACAACGAATATGCATAATAGAAGATTGCATGTGATATTAGAAAATCATTCAATACGTCTGTTTATGACATAGAAATTCAATACGTCTGTTTATGACATATACTGTTTATGACATAGAAATATAAATGATTTATATATCTATTTTGCAACAGCATAGAATCTAGCAGGTGTTATTTAAAACAGTTGTTCATTAATATGAAGAAATAAAAATGGTTACGATTAGCCTTTTGTAGTTATATCTCCTTATTACTAGTATTCAAGATATTCGAGATAGATCGTGCAGTACTGTAGCTGAAAAACGAATTGTTTTTGATTGATTGATTTAATAACCCGAATTCGTTGCATAACAATTATTCAAAATTAATTCACGCTTTTTCTTCTTATATTTAGAAACCTGTTGCATCTGTGATTACAAAATGAGAAACAGAAAAACAAAGGCGAAAATTGCTTTTTTCCAGGAAATTTTCATGTCTTCCTCCAAGATATGTAACTCTCATGTCCTTTCCCCCAAACAATCAGTCCGACTTCCGGTTTAGCCGAGAAATCTTATCACTGGAGAGGATGAAGGTTCTTCTCGGAAAGCTCTTTCTTTTCTACTGACCGTCACGACCGCATGGACGGAAATTACGTCACAGCATCCACTATCCTACGGCCAGGATATCCGTCAACGTTCGGACCGTTCGTGCACACCGAATTCAGTAACGTGCACGATCTTTTTCTTCATAATCGTTCATTCAGACTGACCATCAAGCATTTAGAGATAGAAGCTGCAAAAGGTACACTTGAAGGATTCCTGGGACTGTTGTCATAGTTTTAATGATAGCTGCTTTGCTTCTATTGTCAGCGAATCTGCCAATATTTTTGAATTTATTTAAATCCCGAATAATTAAGGAATAAAACGGCTTAGTTATTTATTTATTACTTTTTATTTTATCTACCAATATTAAGCATGAAAAATGTCAAACTGTAGTAAAATTCTTGTGTTTTTGCACAAATGCCTTTTATGTGAATTTATGATAATAAAGCTTGCAGAAACATTAGGATTTTTTTTTTTTTTTTGAAGCAGGCAAGATGAAAAATTAGCAACGCCTTTGCTGGGAATCGAACCTCTCAATTACGCGCTGATCGTGCAGACCACTACACCACGAAGGCATGCCAAGAAGGCGGGAGAAATACCTTATAGACTCTCCTTTTAAAAGGCGACTGGGGTTTTTAGGGGACCCAATCGCAAATTCCTGGGTGGAGAGAATCATCATCCAATACTCTTTTATTTCGGGCGCCATTGTAGAGACATTAGGATTTTTTTTGAAGCAGGCAAGATGAAAAATTAGCAACGCCTTCGCCGGGAATCGAACCACGGACCTCTCAATTATGCGCTGAGCGTGCAGACCACCACACCACGATGGCATGCCAAAAAGGCGGGAGAAATACTTTATAAGCTTTCCAAAAGATGAACAGTTATTGTAAATATTACTTTGTTTGTTACATGGACTGTTTGAAACGCGGAAAAACTGAAAAAGCTAGACGCGATGAAAACCTTTTTATATAATTTTTTTTTTCTCTAACCCTTTTCAATGTATTAAATAACACCGACACAAATTATATAAATTACTTCGTGAAATAGCCTAAGAATTAGTTTGTTTTTTGTTTAAAGATTATTTACGCAAAGAAATACGTTTCACCATCTTGTAGGCTTTGCTTTTATGGTTTCAATTTATTATATGTTGTATTAAAAATATGCGTTTTAAATCAGGTTTCCTTTTTTTACCTTTTTTCCCCCTATGAAAAATACTAAGATATAGAGAAAAAAGAATTCTTAATTTTTTTTTTACATTTTTACAAATCTTAATTAATTAATTTTGAGACATAAAACCATGCAATTAGTTACCGAAGTAATGCAATAAAATTCTTTGTTACTTTAATAATCAAGTATATGGTCACGCCTACAATGATTTAAAAATTTGCATACTCACGAGACAGTATGACTTCAAGGTGTGGTCATACAGTAGCAAAGACCGCCTGCGCAAGTTCGCATAGTTTACATATCGAGGCTTCGTTAAACTATATCGCCAGTTCTTTCGCCAATCGATATCACCTATCGATATCGCCAAGTAAATGGCAAAGACAGTGATACGCAGTGATGAGACGGCAAAGACAGTGATGAGAGTGAAGGATATTATTCCAGCGTTCGATTACTTAAGACAAAATATAAAATATTAAAATAGAAATTTTAAAATTTAGCTCCTATTTACAGCTTTGTATCTTTAAATTTATTTTGAATTGAAAACTATTATTTAAAAATTTTTATACTTCAGATATCTTAGAAGAATTTAAAGACCCTCTGAAATTGGTGGCTTATTTTTCTTGCATGCATACATCAGGCTCTGTTTTGAAAAAAAACATAAAAAAAAAAAAAAATCAGTCTCCAAGAATTACAATTTATTTTAATTAGTTCTAATTAATTCTAGTGCATTTATTAAATTTTATTTGTACATATACTACACAAATTTATTATCGTGAAAAACTATTTAAAGAAAATTGCTGGTAACAGTTACTAAAAATGATTTTTAGTAATTTGAATAAAAGTAGAAAATGCTAGAAAGAAAATATTTGACTATAAAAGTTTAATTTATTCGAAGAAATTGCTTAAAATTCTCAGAGAAAAGCCTTAATCTTTCTGTAATTAAAAACACACCATTAGCAATCACTTGTCTAAAACTGTGAAATTGATTATATTGGATAGAAAATCTGCTGCTTAGATTTTTTTTTAGAGGGGGAGCTAAGGCTAAATGTTTAAGCATTTCTAACTTAATTTTTTTCATGATTGAATTCGGGTAGACTAGTTGCAAGTCCTTATATCTGAAAGATTTTTAAGCTGTGAAGAAATTAATTTTATTCTATAATGATTTTAATTAAGAAAACATATTCGAACGTTTGCTTTAAACTTGTATTCTTAGTTTATTTCAAGAAAATAAATAATGGACTGGAAATCGTTAGCATAACGCCATGTTAAAAATTATGAATACTTCTACGACGAATAACTCTTAGGTCATAACAGTGGAGCTATCATTCGGGTCTCTAAGAATTGACAAATGCTGTTCTTTTTTATTCTATTAAATTTATTCAATTTCGTCAAAATTATATATAACGTATCCATAAAAATAAATGAAATTATAATATGCGATAATGGTTGCTTTCTTTGTTTCACGTCTTCTAAATGGTAATAAACCAGCATAATTAAAGGTAGACGGCAACATTTAGTTATTAACAGCTCGACTTATAAAAACTTCGGAGTTTCTGATGGAAAGAAATGAGTTAAAAATTTCATATACACTTCACTGAATTACGAAATTTATTAATTAATTATAAATAAATTTATTTGGGAATGCATTTTTGAAAGCATGCATTAAAATGAAAAAAAATGCTTATTATCTCTGAAGTATGGTAGATTTTAATTTAAAACACAGTTTTTATTATAGTCCAGCATATAACGTGCATCGGTACATAACGCACAGTTATAATTTGTAATTACAATTTTTAATTTTTAGGTATATTCGCAGAATAACTCAAACTCTTTTCTTTACGAAAACCAGAAAGATACATGGGCGATGCTTTCTACAAAGAAGGTGAGTTGTATTCAATGCAGATGGGCACAAGACGGTTATTCTAGGGTTTCGAGAAAATGAGGAGATACTTCCGACCAGAAAGGATTGGCATAATTGAGACTTACGTGTTTTCTCTATCTGTAGGCTTTTGAAGCTGTGACACTGAACTGAACACTTAAGTAAATTACATTTACATCAACTAAATTGCAGTTGACCTAGAGTAATAAATATGGCTTCTGCCAAATGAAACAAATGCGGTGCTGGTTTCATTTGCAAAGTAATTCAATTTGGGAAAGAAAATAGAAATCTTCCTACAGGCAGGATATTTGGTGTTGGCGAAAGCTCCATACGGGAGTGGAAGAAAAAAAACTCTAATAAACAATTAATGACAAATCTCTAAAGTCTGTTAACTAGGCACTAATCGAAAACCGTGACTTACCATTTGCAAAGCTCAGAAAGATAAGAATTCGGTCCTTGTATTAAAATCTAAAGGGTATATTAAGAATTTAATTATGTTTCTGTTGAAAATGTTTTTACTAAAAACTACGATAAAACGTATACCAATACATTATAATCGATTGTATAGAATTTTATTATATCTTATACATGCGAAAAGTTATATAGACAGTTATCTCAATGCATTATAGGTACAATGAATAAAATGAAATATACAAAAATATCTCTTTCTCAACATCAATTGTCGTCGAAATAAAAGTATTCCATAGCGTATGATTAATTTTAAGAAAATAATAAATTGCTACTAATATTAATTTTTTTCCTCTTTTGATAATCGTTTACCACATTATCGTGTCACATAAACTTCTCTCGAAAACGCATTTGTTTCATTACGAGTGTCTCAAAATCTCCCCCTATTAAGAACAAACCTCGATTCAGAAATGAGGAGATAAAATTGACTCTTCTCTTTCCTCCATTCTGTCAGAACCGTTATTAAAAACCGATGAACTGTTTCAAACCTTCTCTCCTCAATCTGGGAAAAGCTCGCAGTTATCTGAGATGACAAGAGAAAAATTAGAAGTGGAAAAAGCCGAAGCGTGATATATTGTCAACCCGACTTTTGAAGAATTACCCTCGGAGATAACCAGGGATGTTGTAAAAAGGTAACCGGGTTTTAAAACCGCATTGAAAAGACAGATATATCTCTTCCAAAAATGTCTTCCAAAGTTTATCGTCGGAAAGTGGTCGGGGGATCCGTTTTGGGTGAGAAGTGAGTAAAAACCAAAAAATTTCTGCAATTTTTCACCCGCGTGCGATCCATTCGATCCATTGTAAAAGGCAAAGCTGAGTTGAGATAATAGTAATGATAATAAAAATATAAAGAAAAAAATATGGAGGTAAAAATTTTTGAAGAAGACTAACCGTTATGAGAAGCATTGTTGAAGCTCCATTCTCAATCGACAGGCACAAGAAAATTGAAGAAGTTCTGGGATATAAGACGTCGTTATCATCAATCAGAGAGAAGAGAGAAACCCCACTTTCACCCCCAACCGTTTCCATACGTCTTTTGAAGCCAATACATCGATCGGGCTGGTTGCCGTCCCCCCTCGTTCTTTCTGTATATGAATCGTGAACAGAGCAGCAATGGCTTAAATACATTAATAGGTTTTAAATGAAATGATGCCATCAGTATCAGAACACAAGATCTGTATGATTAACTATTACTTAAACTTCTTTTGAAAGAGATTACTTTCTGCACATAAAACAGATTTTTGAGCAATCGGAATATTTATAAATGATCAATTGTAATGTTTTTATTTTTCTCTTTCCTTCTTTAAGCTCTACGCTAAAATACATTGATAACCCTACAAATTTTTATTTTAACAGAAGTTTTTTATTTTTTCCTAATATCGAATTGAAGGCTCATGAAAGTTTAATTTTTAATTTGAAAAAATTATAAAATTTTAATTTTTTATAATCGATTACCATATGCAGTTGTTGTAATTAATAACTACGATTCATAATGTCGATTATCAATCAAACGTGATTCGTCATATTTGCATGTAAAGGCTCAAGTATTGATCTGATTATTCAAGAAGAATGCAAATGAAAGTGAAAACTTTAAAGCAAGTTTGAGTTGGAGTGATCGATTTTATGTTCAAAAGGTATGTTACATCTATTAAATAAAATTTAGGAACATGCAGAAATCTGATACTTGATGGCTCTTCGTTTCTGTACTTTTAAATCTATCTGCTTATTTTAAAATATTTTCCTTATTTTTAAATGATCTGCTGAGGGACACTCTTCTCAACGAAAATTTCTTCATGGTCGTACACAATTTTAAATACTCCTCACTTTATTCTACGGCGAACTGGTTGATCTCTTTCATTCCTTTAGTTCTTCTTTAGTCAAAGTGTTGTGACCAACACCCTAGAGTGGCGAATCTTCCTAATCGTTTTTTTCCACAAAAAGTGTATTTTAAGATTCATCATTCTGGGAAAAATCGCTTTTTTTTCTTTCATCCAGTGGCTGGCACTTAGCCGACTAAGCAATGCTACTATTTAGGCCAGAAATGGTGGCTATTTTTATTGTGGAGGCACCTAATGGCGGCAACCTTTGCCTCCATTAGGTGATATGATGAAGGGATGGATATCTCAGTCTTCTTCCCTAACCACTATACTGTCTGAGCGGTATCATTTTGGGAAAAATCTAATGATGATATTTACGTAATACTTCTGGCCTCCTGCTGATATGTTGTCAAGAGAGGCTACTCTCATTCCAAAAGACTTGGCTCATTTCAGACAACTCATATGCCCATTCACAAACAACTGGCAAGGCATGGGCTTTCGTTTATCAATCGATCCTAGTGTTTGTGGAGTGGGAGTCTTACAAACCTGTAATTTTCTGACGTAAGCTCTCTGGATAGACTGTAGAAGGAAATGTAGAATAGCAGACCTAGGCACAAATGCCCAGTGATGAATAAAATAGACTCCTCCAAGATAACTCATGGAGCCTGCTTATGAAATTAATGACGTATTTGAGATAACTAACAATATGATTGTAACTCCGGTTGTCTGAATCTTAGAAATTATCTACCTCTCAGTGTTAACATACTCTGAAAACAACTTAGAAAATATATTTATTCGAAAAATACAGATTCTAGGTTTTGGCACGTTTATGTTGATATATCTGCAATATGTCACAGTTTTAAACCCTGTAAGATTAATTTTCAAAATGCTATTTCTGTCACAAATTGTAGATCACTTTGTCCGATGAGCCATTTTCCATACTATGTACTTCAATTATCCATGGCTCTATTCACCGAGAATAAGAAGCTTACTTATTTTCCCTGCTGCAGGAAAAATATGAAACTTTGAAACTAATGCTAATTCGTACGTAATTTTTGTATCAATATCTTCATTTCCGAGAAACTTTTAATAGAAGGAAAAATTCCCATTGATAGCTATTTCGTAAATTAACAAGGAGCTGAACCTAAGTCGGCTTACTTATGGGCAGATATTCTAAGAAGTCGGGATACACTGCGCTCATTTTATTGTAAACGTTTTGTATTTATAAACGGTTAACGAGCTATAAGCCACAAGTATTCATATACATTGATAAAAGACATACATATGACAAACATTTAGAAAATGATGCGTTATTTATCAATCATATATGTAATAAAGCATTTGTTATTAAAAATCTGACTAAAAACTAAACTCATTGGCGTAACAGCCCTAATAGGCCAAGGCCTGCAGTGCCCAAAATCTGCTTTCTTGACCGTGGGCCACGGGGAGCATAAGCATATGCCCTGAACAAGTGGTCAGCTTGATTGCAGGACTCCCAGTGTTTAGTCCCCAAGCGAACTTGGTACTCATTTTATCGACCCAAGTGATGAAAATCAAGGGATGAAAGGCTGAGTCGACCTTTCCCAGTCCGGGAATCGAACTCCGGACCTGTGGTGCTGCTGCGCGATGCGCTAGCCACTGCGCCACCAGGCCTCAAAAATGTGACTCTGGCTGCCGTACCGAAGGGGGAGGGTTCGGATCCCGAAGAAGGCATAGATGTTTGTAAATCTATAGTGTCTGTGTGGAATGGGCATTCTAATTAATCAGCTAACCAAAAATCCTCCCTAGAGACTGGCGATAGGGGAAGAGAGATGGGAAACCCTTGGCCCCTTTCCCCTGGGGTGCTCTCTCTCAAAACTGAGGGCGGAATTGTGCTAAAATGGGGCTGCCACCTACATGGTGCTAAAGGCTCTTGCCAACCACAGCCAAATTTGTCTCCTCGCCATGATGTATGTCACTTGTCTGACCATTGTCAGACAAGTGAGATTGGTAACAGCAACATATTTCTTCTTTGTTTTGACTTATAAAACCACGATTCTGTCTGAATGGCATAGTATTTATATTATTATATTTAGTTCACTTTTCTACACTAAATTTCTTACAAATTTCGAAAGTATTCGTTCATTTAAAATTCAAAATAGTTAAATAGATTTAAGTCATTACATTAAAATTTAAATGAATTAATTAGCCTAAAGCGGAAACTCTCCAACGCAGTTTAAGCAAAGATTTTGCTACTAATTTTTCTGTTACGAAATAAGAGTTTGGTCATACAATTATCCACTGCAGTTTTGCATGCACAAACTTCCATAAATTAATTCTTGCGAGCACATTTGGCGAAGGTTAAATAATTTCACAAATGTACGGAAACTTCTGTTACATTTTGTGCATTTTATTTAATTAAATACGTTTTCAGTGTTTATCTTTGCAAGGCTGATGTTGATTTCAGATCACTTAGTTTACTTTTCGATGAATTGAATTATTTTGTAAAAATCATGAATTCATTATTAATTACATTTCCTTTGAATGTATTTAAATAAATTCAAGTTTTTTTATTTCATTATTTATAATAGAAGCATTCTAAAATATATCGATATTTTCTATTTGCGAAATTTGAATGCCTTTTGGGGGAAAAAACGTTTTTATTTTGTTTACTGAATAAAATTACAGATATTTGCTTTTAACTTATCACATTTATGAGCAAATGATTTAAACCAAAGTCGACTAGTTTTTATCTTCTGACAAGATTAGAGTTATTTACAGAATTTGTTTTTATTTATAGATAATAAGAGTTTTATTATTTTGTAAAGAAAGCTTACTCAAATGATTTTACAATTTCATGGCCTTTAGGAATCATCTGCTGAATCTTTCATCTAAATATAACTAAGAGATTAAATATACCTAATTAAAAAACAAACATTTTTAGTCGACATATGTCTTCTGGTGCTAACATAAGAGAAAAATCTCCCATTCCTTAATGTATGAAAGTGAATTCCGTCTTATAATTTGAAGTAAACTTAGGAAATTAAAACATTTTTGCAACTAGCCATTCTGGGTTTCAAAACAAGCTCTTTGGTGAATATTTAATGCAAGTAATGTACTTAATGTCATTTACTTAATGATTGTGACTTACAAGTACTAAACGGATAATCGCACTAATGTTTCAAATTAGGGAGACCGAAACTGCTAACTTTGTAAAAATTTATTTAATAAAAAAATATTCTCAGTTAAATATTCTCCTATACAAAAATCTTAAAAAGAATCTTATTTTACTTACAAATGCCAGTACCATTTTTTCCGTCCAAAAACTATTAATTTAGAGAAAAACGTTTAACATGAAAGAGATGTAAAACCATCACTTAAATGAAATTTGTTTAAAAGAAATATCGCTTGATCAAAAGAGTGAGAAAAGTTGCATTCAAATCAGAGAGTTTGAAATACAGTCATTTTTAATACCTTTAACGCAGTTATTTCATTTTCTACACGCAGATATATATATTACATATATATCTAAAAGTAGTAACCCCTCTCTGCACTGCGTCATTACGATACTATTCTATGTCATATGATTCTTACGTAATTACGATGATGTAAATGGAACTAAAACTCAACCAGCCAATAGTAATTCTATAGCAATATTAACTTCCAATAAGAATGCTTTGAAAACCAAAACTAACTCAGTCTGATTTGAGATTTCATCCTGAATATTACGCACTTGCTTTCCACGCTTTGACTTAGCTACACTGCTCTCTGTCGGCTGCTGCTTTCTTGCTATAAAGTTGTAAAAAATTTAAGCCTTTTGGAACAGACACATTTAATGGGCTGACTTGTGTGTAGCCATAAGATAATGCCGAAAATAAAACTGACGATTTAATCTGCATTCGCCTCCAATTTTTTAGTCATTATGGATCAACACTTCTACGCAATCAAAATTCCTGCTCCTGGTCATTGCTCCTCCTGAATATATTACATATATATGCATATTTAATGATCTTAACATATTCTGGGCAAAATAGTGAAATCTGACATAAATATTCATTCAGGAGAAACACAGTGGTGGTTTATAGAAATTAAAATAGAAGAAACGACAGATGGCTTTGTACCTGTTTTTGCGCGTAGAAAGGCTCTGTACCTGGTTTTCTAAACTAATAAATTTCGAAACTACAACAAACTGAAACATCAACATATGATCGTATATGTTCAAAATATGAAACATATGATCTCAGTAAACTGTTTGAAAAAATTTTGCATTAAATCTCAAATACGTTTTCATCAATAACCACCTCCTGATGTACAGATGTCTTACATTAAGTGGAAAATATTTTTATTGCGAACAAATCAAATCAACTACTTAGTTGCATTAAGTGTCCATATGTTCGGCTGGAAAAAGTTGAATTTATCTCAGCTAATATATTGTTCAAGAACCACTAGAAGCTCGTGCGGTAAAGCCGCTGAAGAAGGATATAGTTCGGTTTGGTGTTTAAGTTGTAACGTAGATTCGAGCCAATTTCATTTAAAAGGGATACAACGCAATTCCATACACTTACACTTTGTGTCCCTCCATTTGGCGAAGACCATTGCATGCAATGCTGAAACAAATACATAAAGAAGCACACCCTTGGCTGCAAAGATTTAATCAAAGAAATTTAATCAAGGATTTTAGGAATCACCTGATTCTCAAGCAATCTGTGTAAGATTTGTAAGTATCAATACATTTTATTCATGTTTAGCTTCAACTTCTCTACCTCTGCTTTGCAAAACTAAATTCATCCGAAATTTAGTACGAGGAAACTCTTGAAAATATCCATAATCCAGCCAAAGGAAAATAAAGCAGGACTAAAGTTCGGCCCAATTTTTACGTCATGAATTTTAATTTTACTCAAGTAGGAAATTTTAACTAACAGAATATAAGAAATTATCTTTTATGTTTTTCAAAAAAAAATTCTTCATCGAACGTAAAGAACCAATCAGCAGCTTGAAACTGTCGTTGCAAGTAATCCACCAATTCATGTGCACAAATTTATTTAAAAATCCTTGTAAAGGCATTTTTAAACTTCTTTAATGAGCTACGATCTTATATTTAAGTATTTACGACTTTTCTGGCAGATTTTTCGACGAAGGCGAACTAAGCTAAACTTGAATCTGCAATTATTCAAGACTTATTTCATTCTGCCTCGTCTTCGTATTACTATGCGCATAAGTAAGTGCCGTTTGGAAAAATGATCCGCTTTTTAAGCCTGAATGGAAAACTTCCTATAAATCCACTATGGGTTACAACTCGTTGATCATCATCAGTCAAGTTCCAAAGATTCGCGTCCAGACAAAACCCCTATTGGACTCACCCAGTAACGTGGTAAACCCAAACTGACATACCCGATAAAATGAGTGACAGCTATTAATAATCCTATCGGGCCTTTAGCAGCTACCATGGATTGATCCTAGACCAATTAATTTTCGTTTTTGCCCACCCGTTCCGAAACAAAGAACCGTGGACCAGGAGGAAAAGCTGCTGCTGTTACTACAACCGCCTCCGCTCCTTCGACACCCTCCCTTCCACCAGAGGTTGTCTCTCTCTTTTCTCTTATATAAATGTAGATGTATATCTGTGGTGCTGGATATTATTTTTCGCCGATGTCATACCACAATAGGCGAGGAGAAGTCAGAATAGATGGCTCCCTAAGTGTTTTGCTTTAATCTGATAAAAGCCGCCAGAATCTTTTCGGGACTGCTTTTTGGTGAGGGTGGACTTGGTGGGTTGGAGACAGCGATTACTTGCTGTGATTATGGCATCATCTAGGCCATGGAGATCTCTTTTTTTGCCCCTTGCCCCTTACAAGAATTATTAGCCCAATTTTGTTCTCGCGGATTACGTTTTTCTTTTGATTCGCTTTTTATCGTCTTATTCTTAAAAAGAAACTGTGATTATATCTACAAACAATTATTACAGTTCAAGTTACAGAAGTATTAGAGTCCCGATAAGTGCATTAATAGTAAAAAAACATAAGAATCTAGTCTTACACAAGAGTAAACATAAGAAAATAAGCAAATGGTATATTTGCACTCTATTATGTTTTAATTCAGTCTGTATGGTAAAACAGCCTCGAGGAATACACGAATACGTGCAGTTTTATGCTGTACCTAAATAATATTAATTCTTGTTTCTAAATCACATAATTGCAAGGCATATTTATTTATGAAGTATATATGAAAACTTCATGAACGAATTATCGCACATCGAGAATATATCCTGTTCTAACAATGTTATAAGGATCTCGCTTAATTTTTAACCAGCTGTTTTATGTTAATAAACTTTCCAGCCCTCCTCATTCCCATTTTACTGCCAGAATGTAAACATCTACTCGAGGCATATTTCAATCAGGTAGAAAAAAGAGAGTATTTAAAGGAAGGTTTTAGAAGGTAGAATAAAAGCGTAGTCTGCCTGCTGAAGGCCACGTTCTTAAATTGATTCTCTTACGAGTAGTATTCTGCGGAGCTGCGCTATTCTCGGCGTTAGGCTTGTCACGTCGATAGATCAGAGACAACTTGAGCGTTTCTTTAATTTTATAGACATTAGGCCCACTCACTATTGCTTAGTTAAGTCAAATTTTTATCATTGATTAAAGCCATAACTGCTGGCTAGATTTTGTAACCACGAGGGGTGTCGTCTGTTAGCTTTATTTCATTTAATAAAAAGGTCCTTTACACTCTTTCCCTGTCTCTATGGTACCTACAAGCAACAGTAATAAGGTACTACGAAGTCTTTACGACGTTTCGTACATTTTATGCTTGCAAAGAAAACAAAAGGCCATAAAATAATATTACAATATATTTTTAATGAAACGTACATAGATATATGCCGCATTACTTTTTAACGTAAGGAGCAGTTTGAAATCCCATGACAGTAAGTCTAACTAAAAAAAAACAGCATTTTGTTCATAATTTGTACTTATAGATATCCGATACATATTACGGTATTACGGTTTTATCCTTATTAGATTAGGTGTATCGCAAAGCAATGATTAATGTTTATTGATGAAATATGTACTTAAAAATAAATCATTTACAATAAATTTATAC
Organism: Stegodyphus dumicola; assembly: GCF_044657685.1. Lineage (NCBI taxonomy): Eukaryota > Metazoa > Arthropoda > Arachnida > Araneae > Eresidae > Stegodyphus > Stegodyphus dumicola. Next base: position 118,928,547 of record NC_140779.1, on the reverse strand, counting down.
TTGCAGGAAAATATACATTATATTACATAATTTATATTAATATAAAATATAAATTAGTATATAAATATTAAATAAATAAAGAACCATAAATTCAAAAATCTAGGATGATACTGCAATTTTTATGAAAATAATTCCCCAAAATTTCTGAAAATAATGACACCATAAAAAAAACACTTCAGAAAGGAAATAATCCTTTTTAAAGTATAACTGTGATAATAGTTTTAGATAAGATAAATGCTCTGTAATAGTTCTACCGAGGCTTAAAATTATTCATATGAGTGAGAGAATTTTTAAGAAAGCATTAGAATCATCTGTAAGGTCTTGTTTAGTTCTTTAACTAGTCATTTCATGTTAATTCGCTTGTGTCCTCATTTCCGTTTTCCTCCTAGAATGTAAATTTCTAGTTCATGTGATATTCAAATGAGGTAGGAAAGGAGATAGTATTTAAAGGAAGGTTTTCAAGGGTAGAATCAGAGCATTTTTTGCCTGCTGAAGGCCACATTACAAATTTGATTCTCTTGCGAGTAGTATTCTGGGCGCTGCGTTAATCTTGCCATTAAGCTTGTCACGGCGACCTTTAAGTCACAGCCAACTTGCGCGTGACTTTAATTGTGTAGCTTAGGCTAACCAGCGTTAATAAATAGCTTTACAAGTCAAATTCTTTATCTTTAATTTAAGCCATAATTGCTAACTATATTTTGTAAGCACGAGGGGGGCTGTCTGTGAACTTTTGAGTCAAATGAAAGGGTCATTTACTCTCTTTTCCCTGTCTCTGGGGTACTTTACAAGACATACTGATAATTCACTTCTAAGTGTTTAAAAACGTTTCGCACATATAATGCTTCCAAATAAATACATCAAAGCAAATTAGTTGGGATCAGCATTCTGAATAGTTTAACAAAAGTAAATTCATGTCATGAAGAATTAAATACATAACCTAAATTTAGTTTCCTAGGCTTTCTAATATGAAAACGAAAATATAAATGGTATCTCATTACATCTGCCTTTATGTGACGAATGAAGCATCTCTTTAAGAACGCTCCAAACCAGTGTCATTCATCACGTCAGGAAAGCAATTCCGACCCCGCATTGGTTCTTGATTAATACAAGGCCTTGCACTGCTACGAGTCATTTGAATACACCCTACCTCTTTCACAAGTTGTAGTATCCTGTACATTATATTTATAGCGTTTAAAGAACTCGAATTAATCTAAAAAAATTTCCCTTTAGCAGAATTCAGTTTCAAGTAAGCTGAAAGGAAAAGTTAATTTTATATTGTAAAGCCATTATGGTCAAAGTTACCGGAGAACCAAAGTTAACATGATAAGTTGAGACACTACATGCAATATCTTCAACACTGCAGTTCAAACTCACATTTGATGCTCAGGTTTGTTTGCTTTTTTAGTTTCTATCAGAGCATATGATGACTATAAAATGCTTCCTTGAAAGATTTATTGATGAGCATGTGGATGAAACAATAGCAAATCTTTGCTTTAACTGTTTCGTCAACAAAATTAATTCGGTATTTGAAAGTTATCTCTATATCTAAACAAAAGATCCTGATATTTAGGAAATTATAACCAAAATATTTTGTTGCCACATGCGCTTTGTATCTCTGTTCTCTTCTCATTAACTTAATTTAACGCACGCAGAATATTTTATTCACACCATGGATATCCATATACATTATGTGTCATCAACAAATATTCATGACAAATGATCTTAGAGAAAGCTCGCCCTATATAGATAACAATGTTTTATCATCACTCAAGTGAGTGCTTAGAAAGCAGGAAAAAAAATAAAATGTCTATCTTCCAATCTTCCACAACATTTCTCCGCAAAATTTTCCGCTCTCCACCACGCGATCACCGACCGACCGACCGTCAAAAAAGAAAAACTTATTACTTTCCCATAATATCGAACACAGGCATCAAATTACAAATTAGACCGCCAAGAGAGATAAAAATACACTCCTGTCAGCAACTTCATCACCTGAAAACTCTATTGGAATAGATAGATAGATATGCACTATATAGCGTATGAGCAATAAAATCGCCAAAAGAGTCATTTTTCTCCAATGCGGAATCGATTCGTTTTGTTTCCTGCCAAATTTCTGCTCCTTATCAGCCAAAACCCAACGTGTTGCCGTTAAAAATTTGGCGCCAAGTCAGATAGAGCGGGATAGATCGAATGTTATAACCGTAATACCTATTGACAAATGGATTTTCCAACAACACCCAGAAATTGATAATCTCGTCTCCCCCCCTCGCCGTTTATTCTAACTGTGAAACTTGCCCCCTCCCCCTTTTTTTTACGGAGACGTGATTAGAAGGAATAGTGGAACTATTTGGGATTTTGTTTTACAGTCGCCAAATGGCGCTAATGAGCCATTTGAATATCGCCATCTCAGCGAAATATCTAAACGCTATTCGAAATCACTATCGGTTGTGACGACAGCTGAATCGGTTTTAAGTACTATTCGAGTCATTTTGAAACACAACGATAGATGACGGTTATTGTTACTTAACGGGAAACATTCGATGAAAAAGTACTTCTTTTATAGGATGAGCATTACCAATGATGCACTACAGTTTTCATTAACTATTGTATTTTACCTAAAAATGCTCAATTAAAGCTCTCGGCAAAAAGCGCACAGTTTTCAAATTACATATAAATACTCGTATAAGCATTTCATTGTTATGATGTTGCGTCTGCATTAAGCAAAAATTATAACATTTCTGCCATTAACAGATTTCTATTGAAAGAAGGGAATATTTAAAGTGTTTTAACATTATCGAAAGCGTAAACATATTGCTGCTTTCTTTTATATTAACAACGCCCCTTAATAGGAAGCATTTTTTAAGGAGCAAAAAATAAAACTTCTCTTGGACATATTTCTAGAATTCAACCTTCCTTTAAGGGCCAAAAACAAGTTAAACAGATATGGTTTATCTTTCGGTATATGTACAGATTATTTTTACTCCATTTGTTTTCTAATATGTACTATTTTAGTTACTCAAAACTATATTGCGTGTGTCATTTTAGACACTGATTGCCCATAACTTCTCCGATTATTAATTTGAAGATTTTGTTCTATCACAAAACACTACATTCTGTATAATACCTGAGTTATATTCATTATAGTATTTTAAATTTTGGACAACCGAACGCCCAACATTCAAACCATTTTAATTTATACATAATTTAATATTGATACTCCATTTTTTAATAAGTTTTCTCTCACCTCACGATGCATCAGCGTTGAAGCTTTCTAAAGACGCTCTCTGTATTGTTTTCTGCCAGTAGATCGTATCAGATTTTTAATACGTTTATGTGAATGAGATATTTCAGGATAGATTTACTATTCAGACATCAAACAGGATTTGATTGAATTAATGCTTAAAAATTATAACCTGACAAAACTTCAAGCCTTTTTATGAAGAATATTTTTGAATATTGCAGAGATGCAATTTTGTGCTGCTAAATTGAATTATCTGGGTTACAGCATAGCAGAAGAGGACTATCTCTGCAAGAAGAAGAACGCCTTCGTGGAGGACTTTCTAAGGAAAATAACTCTTATACATGTTACGTATATGGAAAACCACAAAGCTGCCGTGCAGCAGACTAGTTCGGTGGAATTCGAACCCAGAGCGAACTACTAGAGTTGAGTAATTTTATCCTTTGGTCGGTGGTCGATCTTTAGTTAAATGAAGGGGCTTTTAAAAGATAATGACAAGATCATAAAAAGTTATATCTGCCCTATAATCCTATTTTAACAATTTTAAATTAATGATAGATTCAGAGTTTTCCAGCAGAATATTGCTAGCATTACATTACTTCCTCCACTGGTATAATTTTTGCCTACTGAGAATTTGGATCTATGTACTCTTCCCAGATAAATAACTCATTTTTTTAATGAGAGTATAATGAATCATGTATTCTTTTTAATGAGATTCGCTGAACTGAACATTCTGCAACCGATTTCAAGCTCGAACATTAATATTAACGTATCCATTCATTGTAAATACATTTGTCCATGAACAAGGTTTGCAAGGAACATGGAACAATATACCGTGGTATTACCCTCATTCTAAACAGGGGCTAATTCACTTTATATCACACATTGGTGCCATTTCCAGTAATCACTTTATGAGCATTGTGCCTCAGTGTTGCTTTTTTAGCTTTCACCAGATGAGAAAGTTTCGATTACCTCCTACGTTGATGAAATGCGGAAGGCCCCCGTTCTCAGCGTTTTCTAGCTTTTCCCAGTTGTGGCAGCCCAACAGGGGCTGAGACTGCTGAATATTGGTAGTTCGTCACGGGTTCGAAATAATGCGAACGGACTACCTGGTTGTTTTCGTGTTTTTCTTTATGTATCAGTTTCCTTTACAACATCTTCTACCATTCCTCCTCTTAAAAGAGAGTTCTTGTTCTCTTTGCCATATTCAGTTATACAAGCAGAAAAATCTAACAATTAGACTAGAAGAGAAACACGCTAATGTGACAATCAAAACCGTAAAAAACAACCTTATATTTAGCGTAGGTATAATGAAACACTCAATCGATTTCGAGGGCAGCTAAAGGTCCCTCCTCATCAGGAGAAAGAAATACATAGAAAGAAGAAAATAGGAATCACAGAAACACGTGGTGCTTATCAGCACTGCATGTGGTTATAACTAGATTTTTAATCAGAGTTGCACTGGCCGCCTACTTTTACTGAGCCAGGCTGTCTGATCAAGCATAAAGAAATATTAGCGAAGTTAAAATAGGGAGCGAGGGACAAATGCACATTACGCTCAAAATCTGAACTTCAAATAATGGAAAGCAACCACTGAACGGATTTTTATACCCTCTGGTAGTACCAAGTGCGAGGAGGTAACGCCATCTATCGGCAAAAATAATTGAATTAAGACAGTAGAATTTTAAAGGCATTAGGAAGGACTGGATTGGACTTCAAATCATTAACTAAACTTTCTAAATCTTTGTGAATGTGAAAAGCCTCAAGAAAATCCAATTCGCCTATGGAAGAAGCCTTTTGGATGATTTTTGCAGACCCAAAATCAAAATTATGGTTAAAAGTCCAGCTATGATACGCTATTGAAGACTTGTTAATTTCCCCTTTTTTGACATAAGATTCATGTTCCTTGATACGAAACTTCAACGCTCTTTTTGTTTGGCCAATATATCTTAAACCACACTGACATGATATACTATAAATTCCCCAAGAATTCAAGACAGAAACGCAATCTTTTAGAATCGAAGGGTGAATTTTATTAATAGGGGAGAAACCGACTTGAAAACTGAATTTCTGGAGAATCCGTGCAATTTTATAGCTAACAGAAGGATAAAATGGAAGCACGACAAGGTCATTGATATTATTTCTAACAGTGGAATGTCTTCTTTGATGGGAATCTAAAAATTTTTTGACGGCTTTATCAATAATCACGGGAGAAAATCCACGGTCAATCGCAACTGCTCTCAAATAATTAAGTTCATTGGTAAGCAAAGATTCAGAGGAACAAACTTTTAGCGCGCGGAAAACATAATAGTAAAAAGAAGCCATTTTTTGCTTAACAGGGTGGCATGACTTGGCATGGGGTGGTAAACAAACTGCAAAGTGTTTACGGTACACAGTGGTGCTAAAATCGGTTTCATTGATTATTGGGACTATCCGACAGGTGTGTGAGTTTTTGGAAAAACAGTTGTTTGGTTTACAGTGGGAAGATCAGCTAGATAATTGGGACTATCCGACAGGTGTGTGAGTTTTTGGAAAAACAGTTGTTTGGTTTACAGTGAGAAGATCAGCTAGATAATTGGGACTATCCGACAGGTGTGTGAGTTTTTGGAAAAAAACTCACACACCTGTCGGATAGTCCCAATTATCTATCTGATCTTCCCACTGTAAACGTTAACTCCATCGTTAATATCTCCAATAGGAATCTTTCGGAGGATCAGTTAAAAGTATTAAAATATAATTTCAACTTTTCAAAGACATCTAAACCTTCAATTCCTCAAATCATCGCCCCTATAGAGAAAGCCTTTAAATTCTCCAAAATTTCGGAAACGCAGAAGGATACAATCCGCCACCTAATTACTCATAACGTTAATTTTAACAATAAATCTTTGGGTTCTAATCTTAGCAAAAAGGAAAATGAGATCTTACGTGAAATTAATTCTGATACTAATATCATTATCTCTAAAGCTGATAAGGGCGGACAGATCGTTGTTATGGACAAACACACATATATTACTGGAGTCTCTAAATTGATAAATGAAGGCCCATACTGCTCGATCCCTAAAGATCCTTCAACTTCGGACCTCATGAAAGTAAAAAGTGCTATTAAATCTTCCCACATTCTGCCAACTCTGTTGAAGAAATCACTTATTCCGCCTATTACTAATTGCGCTAGACTTTATGCTCTTCCAAAAGTCCACAAAACCGGTATTCCTTTTCGACCAATTGTTTCCAACATAGGTACTGCTTCATATCCTTTGGCCAAATATTTAGTTTCCAGATTTTCTCCTCTACTTGATAACAATATTCACACTGTAAAAAATTCTGTTGAAGTCATTGATAAACTTAAAAATATTTCCCCACTTCGTTCCATTATGGTTTCATTTGATGTCAAATCATTGTTTACTAATGTTCCGGTCGAAGGACACTAAATTGTCTTGAAACTAGGCTTCGGGAATTTCACTTCACACATACTGAAATTAATGAGTTGGTTTCGCTTACTAAAGTTTCTCTAAGTCAAACCCACTTTGTTTTCCAAAATGCATATTTTCGTCAAGTTGAAGGATTGGCTATGGGTAATCCTCTCAGTCCGGTACTTGCTGACATTTATATGCACTATTTTGAGATGAAATTATTTGATAAATTATCTTTTCGTCTTTGGATTCGGTATGTTGACGACACTTTCGCACTTTTTGACGGTTATAAAGAGGATTTATCCGAGATTCTACCTATTATGAATTCAATTGATCCAGCCATCCAATTCACTCTTGAAATTGAATCCAACAATTCCCTCCCCTTCCTCGATATTCTTATAATCCGCAATGAAACCGATTTTAGCACCACTGTGTACCGTAAACACTTTGCAGTTTGTTTACCACCCCATGCCAAGTCATGCCACCCTGTTAAGCAAAAAATGGCTTCTTTTTACTATTATGTTTTCCGCGCGCTAAAAGTTTGTTCCTCTGAATCTTTGCTTACCAATGAACTTAATTATTTGAGAGCAGTTGCGATTGACCGTGGATTTTCTCCCGTGATTATTGATAAAGCCGTCAAAAAATTTTCAGATTCCCATCAAAGAAGACATTCCACTGTTAGAAATAATATCAATGACCTTGTCGTGCTTCCATTTTATCCTTCTGTTAGCTATAAAATTGCACGGATTCTCCAGAAATTCAATTTTCAAGTCGGTTTCTCCCCTATTAATAAAATTCACCGTTCGATTCTAAAAGATTGCGTTTCTGTCTTGAATTCTTGGGGAATTTATAGTATATCATGTCAGTGTGGTTTAAGATATATTGGCCAAACAAAAAGAGCGTTGAAGTTTCGTATCAAGGAACATGAATCTTATGTCAAAAAAGGGGAAATTAACAAGTCTTCAATAGCGTATCATAGCTGGACTTTTAACCATAATTTTGATTTTGGGTCTGCAAAAATCATCCAAAAGGCTTCTTCCATAGGCGAATTGGATTTTCTTGAGGCTTTTCACATTCACAAAGATTTAGAAAGTTTAGTTAATGATTTGAAGTCCAATCCAGTCCTTCCTAATGCCTTTAAAATTCTACTGTCTTAATTCAATTATTTTTGCCGATAGATGGCGTTACCTCCTCGCACTTGGTACTACCAGAGGGTATAAAAATCCGTTCAGTGGTTGCTTTCCATTATTTGAAGTTCAGATTTTGAGCGTAATGTGCATTTGTCCCTCGCTCCCTATTTTAACTTCGCTAATATTTCTTTATGCTTGATCAGACAGCCTGGCTCAGTAAAAGTAGGCGGCCAGTGCAACTCTGATTAAAAATCTAGTTATAACCACATGCAGTGCTGATAAGCACCACGTGTTTCTGTGATTCCTATTTTCTTCTTTCTATGTATTTCTTTCTCCTGATGAGGAGGGACCTTTAGCTGCCCTCGAAATCGATTGAGTGTTTCATTATACCTACGCTAAATATAAGGTTGTTTTTTACGGTTTTGATATCTAACAATGTTTAGCTGTGGTTAATAACGACCACCCACACATATTATCATGTTGGGTAACCAACTGAAAGTGTTCTTTATATTAATTAAGCAGTTATTTTATGTTTTGGGCCTTTACTGCCACTTCTCCCTTCCGTTTTTCCCCAGAATGCAAGTTAGTTCGCTTGTAGTTCAAGTAAATTTTTGGAGTGGAAGACAGACCGTTTTCTGCCACTCGAGGCCACGTTACTAAGTTGCTATATTATGCGAATTTATTTTTAACCTTTTCTTGAACTAATAAATATGTCTTTTGTTTGCATCTGCTTTAATTTGCATAATTACGAGACGTCTGTGATATTTTGTTTCCCTCAAATGTGTTTTTATGTATTTATGCACTAGATATCTCACACATATTGCTATACTCTCTAAATTTTTACATTTTATGGACAGAAACAATCATTTCTAGTTTGCTTTTTTGTCAAGTTTAAAAGTTCTCTATTTATAAAAGCCATATTTTCAAAAGTTGACATAAAATTAATTGGGCCTTTTCATGTAGAAGTAGATTTCATTTTAAGTAGATTTCATGTTCAAGTAGATTTTAAGGGGTCCTCTAAGAAGGAACTCCATCCCCTAGGCAGATAACCCACTCATGCTTTGCCATAATCAAATAACCTAAAGCATATACAGTACACCCGCGAATAATAGAGCTCTTGTTGGAAGTGTGCCTGCAAAGTATTTTGTCCATTTTAAGAGAGAAAGAAATATTTCTAAGATTTCCCCTTCCATGTAAACAATTAAATTATTCCTTTATTATGTTCTGATAATTTTGTTTCTGTCCTTTTTGAATGGACCGTGCAAAATATAAAAAACGAAAACTGTAGCAAAATCTTATCAAAACGTGATGTAAACTGATACATCTCTGCGAAACTGATTACCCATTTTTATGAGGTGATTGAGTTTCTTCTCCCATGCGGAGAACTGATTAGACTGTAAGATGATATCCATGCAATCAATTAATTAATCAAAACCGTTAATCTTATGTATTTCAATAAGGGAGGTATAGATACAAAATTACTGTTGTAGATGATGATACTATGTGGCTGGTTTTCAAGTCTAAAAATTAGATTATAACTTTGAAATGAATGCATGTCAAATACTGAAATGAAGAGGTTTTTCGGTATTGTTTGTTTTATCTCTAGTAAACTGCAAATTTTATTGCAGAGAAAGATTTACCTGTGATAGTCAGAATATAAGGTAAGAAAATACAGATTTTGTGTGCATGAAAATGGCAATTTTTTTATTGTACTCTTTCAGCAAACCAAATTCATCTATATACATTAAAAAAAAATCTTTGCTTAATATTTTTCTCTTACAGATTGAGAAGTGGAAAAACTACTGGTGTTTTATAATGTAAAGCTACCAGAAGTAACATTTTATTTATTATTTAAAAAGTAAAATTTATTATTACTTTCAGTTATTCCACCTTTTTATTTCAAGCCTGTCCAAAAATGTGCAAATGTAATGTGTATGTATGAAATTGAACTGGGTGGGCTTTAAGCCATAAAGGTAATAAGTTTGTAGCCAGTTAACCCTTTGGCTTAGTAGATTATAACAAAGCACACTAGGGCTATCTGCCTAAGGAAAGGGATACCTTCGTGGGGAACTAACTTAGGGAAATTGGTTCTCATCCACGTAACATATGGCGAAACCTACGAAACCGCCCATGCTGCCAACCCGGTCGTCTGAAATCGAACCCAGGTCGGAACTACCAGTGTTCGGTTATTTTACCGTTCGGCCGCTGGTGGGACTATTTAAACCTTTGAATGAATTTCTTGCGATATAGCTTTGTTCTTAAGTTTGCACTAAATTGGTAATAAGAAGGGTGACATTGCACCTCTAAGGTCTCTGATTCACTCTTTGAAGGCTACAAGGCCAGAGGTACCCTGTCATTCAAACGACCGCAAACACCCTAAACGGCCGAGATTTCGATGTTGTTTTCTTCCCCGCTCCTAAAGTATGCAGTAGCAGGTACAGTTTTCCCAAATGCTTTGTATCAATTTATTGCAGAGAGCTTGTCTAAAAGGCTAATGGAAGCTTCTTTGTTAGGAAGTAGAGAAGATGTCATTTGAAATATTTACACCTCTTTGTGCATTAATAAACGAGGACGGAGAGACAGGACGGGTAATGAATAGGGACGGGCGTTTCGGTTACTTTAAGCATACAGTTTAGAGAAGACTTCAGTTTTCGAACGGTTAAAGTTTTACTTATTAAAAAAGAACTGGAAGAAATTTAGCTCAATGAATAATGCAAAAGACAGTTACTGAACATTTTTATTTAAATTACAGCGAACTCTTATAATTCTTATAATTAATTTCCTAATTTAGAGTTTAGGTCGCGCAAACTGTAGTGTAATCTCAAATTTGCTGTCGTAGTTTTGTAACTCTACCCGTTTTCGAGCTCAATAGAAAATATAGTAATTTTTCTTCGGGTCCCTCAGCTACTTTCTTCAAGCACTAGAACTTATTCGACGCAAACATTTTTATTGCTAATACATTAAAGATATGTTCCTGATACCGTTGATTACAAGCATATAAAACTTCAAAACCTCTTTGTTACTTCGTTCGAGATTGTAACAAAGAATTCATTTTAGAATTCATTTTTAGCAACAGCAACAAAATCAACTCGATAATCAAATGCATCACACATTGATGTGATGCATTTGATTATCGAGTTGATTTTGTTGCTGTTGCTAAACTATGGAGAACACATGTGAAAAGATTGCGACAGCTTTTTCTTTATTTTACGTGTGCTATTATGTAGGTCTCTGCTGTAACTGCTAAAGTACTGCAGACCCTACTAGACTAATACCGAATTATCGTTACGTCTTAAACAACTCACAAATTAATGAAGAAAAATAAAATAGCTTTTTTTGATTTAATCTTAAATTTAACAGAACAGGCATTACTTGTACTACAGATGAATCTTCCACTACCTGCTGATATTTAAATTAACATAACAAACATTTAAATTTAAACGATGTTAATGTAGTCTAAGACCACATGTATAATTGATTATTTAAACTGGCTCAGAAATTTACGTGCGCGTATTTTAAAACAAGGCTAACAAGACACCAGTGCCAGAAAATAACTTTAAGCAGAGCTGGCGAGAGTACATAACAGAAAGACATGACTGCCAGAAGCTATAATCTAAACATATGGATACGCATTATGAAGTTGCTTATGTGTCCCCAGGAGAAGCCTTAATAAGCTATGTACGAAAAATAAGCCACTGAGGGCACATGACCTTAATAAGCTAGCAGGTGAATCCCCAAGAACGGTTAAGAAAGTGAGGTGAAGGTGAAGTAACCATTGTCTCCCTTACTGCATGTGTGCCAATCTAACGGAAAGCGACGAGAGACGAAAGTTACGTCGTGCAAGGAAACGAGTAAATGTTGGCAATCAAAGCTAGGTTAGTAAGTTGTGATCTCTAAGAATATGTGTAGCAAATGGTTGATCAAATTATCTTCTGGAATGATGTGGTAATTGGGAGCTTTTGAAAAATTTGCAGCAACACAGTTAAGTCCAATGAAGAGGAGTGGGAAACCCTCGGATCCACCGGGATTCTCTTCATCAAAATTGGGGGCGGAATTAGGAAATCTAGATATCACCTGTATGGGCTCAAGGCTCTTGCCAACAACAGGCATAATCTTGCACTATTATGATGATTTCGTAGACTTCTTCTGATGTTACTGTCAGAAATGTAAGGTGAGTCACAACATAACTGAAACGCTTGCTGAGTTTACTAATGTGGCTCACAAAGGGCCGATTTTCAAGTCATCAATGGATCAGTTTGTTTCTGATCAGGTTATGAGCATTTACAGTTCGCCTCAGAATCTTATTATGAACTATCTGAAGTTTGTGGAAGTCTTCTTTTAGTTTAGACGCTCAAGCTGCAGATGCATAGTATCGGACGAGCCTTATAATGCACAGGCATTTCCTTCCCTTTTTGTTGAGGGATATCCAAGTAGAACAGAAAGTTGTTTGCCGATACCACATGCATTTTCTAAGACGTGCTTAATATGACAATCTAATCTAAACGTTCAAAATCCTCAGCTTAAATACACAAAAAACTAATTTGCATTCTTTATAGGAATACATAAAGAATAATTTGTAGTAAAAGTTTAAATCATAATAACTGGTTAATTAAAATAAAATACCTTACAGCTATGTCACCAGACGTTTAAAATAAAGCCATTTGAAACCAGATCACTCATTTTGAATAATGCAATTAGCAAACATATTTATCACTCACCTCAAGGTAACTGAGCATTTGTTAACCACTGCAAAGTAGCTGAACATTAGCGATAATACATTTCTGTAGTTGCCTACATTTCAGCTAGCAACTCACATAACATATCATTTTGATTCTGTCTCTCCATTGAGAGCATTGAAACATAAAAGGAGTATCAATTGTCTATTTAAAATTGGTAATAGCGAGATTCGATCTGAAATAGCAAAAATTAAAGCGGAAACTCCTATGAATAACAGCTAAAGAACATTTCCTGAAATTGTAAGCTCAAGAAAAAATATATCCCATTTTTAAGAGGTTAAGTTTTTTTTTTTTTTTTATCTATCGAAATCTAAAGGTTAAAAACCCGATAATCCTCCTCACATATTCATAGCGTAAATTAATCGCCAAAGGAATTCGTTACTTTTACATTAGAGCATTAAAAATTATTTTTTCCTTTACAAAAAGGGAAATCCCTGTTTTCCTTATCAGAATTGCAATGGATTCGTACCTTGGGGCCAAATAACACTGCTTTTCAAGTTTAGTTTTTTAATACATTTTTTTTAACTTTTATTCTCCCTTTTTTTGCTCCAAAGTCTCTAGCAATCAACATCCTCACCTTATATATATATAGGTATATATATCGAGAGATGAGTCAAAGCAGAAGGTGGGAGGAGGTATCTTAGCACACGATTTTTGGAGGAGGTTTGCTTGGAGATCAAATTTTGAAACCTATCATCTAAAACTACCCGCGGCTTATGGGTTTTAGAGGGACTTCTTTGAGTTACGTTGCTTTTTTTTACTTAAAGAGTTCGAAACCTTCTTATCCAAAATCTTTCAATGAAAATCATTTTTAGAAAACCCATTTGCTTTTCCTGAACATCTTCGAAAAACTTTTTTTCTTCCTCTTTCTCTTTCCATCTTAGCTGTAAGTAAAACGTAGTAGATCCGCGTTAACAGCTTGTAAACTAAAAATTCAATCTATCGTTGATACCTCGAAGCTATGTTTAGTCTGCATATATAGATTCATCTGAGGTCATGTCATCTATTTTTCGTGCTCTTAGGGTAGAAAATTTCAATTTTTCGCCATCTGCCTTTTTAACGATATAAACTTGCCCCCGTTTTGCAAACGTAAATAGGATCGAATTCGATCAAAATGAATGTAACGTGTTCAGCTGCGCTATGAAAGGTTATCGAAGTTAAAGGAGATTTTTAGACATGTTAATAAGACACTTTTTCTGATTTTATAATGCATACATTATAACCAGAATATTAAATGTATATCATTTCTGTTAGACCTTCTTTTATGTAAGAATATAGTGTATTTTCAAATAAATGTTGTATACGTATACATAACATTTATTATAGTTTTCTGATTATAAATTACATATACATATATATACCCTAAAAATAGTCATAACTGAAGCAGTAACAAATTATAAAGAAAAGAGACGGATCTGCACTGAATGCTGCGAGAGTGTAATAAATTGATAATAAACCAAAAAAAAAAAAAAAAGGAAAAATAGGAATGTAAAATTAAATAAAAATGTTGTTTAAAAAATTATAAAGGTCTGCTTATTTCTTTCGTTTAAACATCGCAGCAAAAACATCTCAGCTGAAAACAACGCAACGCGAAAACGTCGTCGTACAAAACATCGTGGGAGAAAAGAAAACTAAGAGAATACATCGTGGTAAAAAATATAGTTGCCAAAAATAAAAAGGTTCAAAAACTTCGCAGTTTAAAAACATAGCCGTCGAAAATATCATGATAAAAACTAAAGCACATAACAAATCATCGCAGGACGCTAATATCGCAAGCATGCGTTTTTCAGGCTTTAAAATCTGCAAAGACATATTCGCATAATGATCTGTGGGCCCAGAAAGGAAAAAGGAATATTTTTACTTTTATATTTCATATTTTTAAATTAACGAATAATTTTTTGGCGAAAGATAAGTTGGAAACTTAAGCATTTAAAAACTGAGAATGAGCAGGAAATTAATGCAGCGTATAGCACTTAGTTTTAAACTTACACAGTTAACTAACAAAGGTCATTGATAAAAAGATTTACTGCTAATTTTTCATGAAAAATATAGAAAAAAAGATTGTAAAAAGGAAGATCAAAATTCATTCTGCGAATATGCATCTAAAACCTTTTAAAGCCTAGATAACGCATGTCTGCGATGTTATAATCATGCGATGTTTTGTAAGTGCTTTATTTTTTACCACGATATTTTAGAAGACGATGTTATTAAATTGCGAAGTTTTGATCTCCTCCGTTTAAGGTTTCAAACAGAACTTGTCATTTTTAAAAAACAAATTGCACAGGTTTTACAGAAAATCTTACCAGAATATGCTGTAACTTTTTAAGACTTTTGCAGTTGGTTTGCAGTACACATTTCAATGATTGTATATTAGATATATGGTATCATTTAAAATGCGTATTATCAATTCCATGTATAGCGCCTTGTTTTCATTAATAATTTTTTTGCATTTATATCACGATAGACGTTTTAATGGAATGATTAATGATGACCATTACTTCGTTCTGCTCTCGATACCTATAAAATGAAGAGCTGATTGTATGGCGTTTTGTTTTTCTTACATAACATTATATATGAGAACAATTTCCTTACTTATTCCATCTTGAAGCGAATAATCGTTGGAACCGTAACAGCTGATTAGTTAGCCATAATACATAACCTAACATAATCATTTGATGTGCTACTTCTTTTAGCTAGCATGTAGTAGAGACATTATGTTATTTCTAAGCAGGAGATGTGAAAAATGAGTCATGCCCTCGCCGGGACTCAAACCACGGACCTCTCGAATATGCGCCGAGTTTGCTAACCACTACACCACGAAGGCATGCTAAGCAGGCGGGAGAAATACCTTATAACTTAACATATTTAAAACAAACATGCATATTATACAATTATATTAATTTTCAACCCAATGATCGCCGTGCTTATTAGCAAAATTAAAAGAAAAAGCTCAAGTCATGTAGGTGTTATTTTTATATTAATATAATGAAATCTTATGCTACGTTAAAACATTTAATAATCCGTAAATTTTACATTAAGTGAATTTTGAGTCATCCTGTGTTTTTACAAAAGACCATCTGATTACTAAAATTGACAACTCGAAGATTTCCGGGACACTTCAGGAAACATTCTGTATTTTATAATTAAGTACATACATGCATCAACGCATGGCTTATGGCTAGTATTATTTCAACCATAGAAAACCAAATTATAATTTTAGATTACACAAACCCTGAGCTGCTAAAAAGAAGCATCGTAACACAAAGGTAATATTAACACATATTTTGAATGTTAAAATATTATTTGAAACAGAATTTTTATATTGTTAAGTTCGAGAAATTAAAAAATATTAAGAACTTTATTGTTAAATTATAAATTTTTTTCCAATGGTGAGCTCTAATTATTTGGCGTTTGCTGCTACTAAGTCTGGAAGCCGTGATCTCTGTATTACAAAGGCACCTAATAGATGGGCCGCCGTTGCTTCCTATGAGGGGACGGGCAAGTTACATCCATTCCTTTTTCCGGATTCACTCCCGTACCCCTCGGTGCGGCAGTCAGAGTCACTAACCATTTACATGCAAATTACGCATTTTTACGGAATTTTTCGATTCTCTTACGGTCCGAGTTTTTCACATCGTTTCGAATCTCCAAAAAGTTTCGACAAAAAGCTTATTAAGTCTTTTGCAGTTCCACTCTACACTATTCAAAGTTCAACTCTACGGGAAAATAAATGAAGTGGGCTTTATCTTCTATGTGCGAAATTAATTACAACTTTCTGCTGCATATGTTTTTGCTTTAGTTGGGATAATGAAAAATGTGAAGTAATCAGACAGTTTGTGAAGAATCGTCTAAATTTTACGAGGCTAGAAGATGGATTAATATTCACATTATAAAATTCCCATTTCATGCAGAGACTTTCCCCACAGAACCACTCAGTTTTCTTGGTATACGTATTTTTTTAATGTACCGTAGATATTTCTGCAAGAAACTGATAAATTTTATTCAATTAATTCCAAACAGTAAGATACGTTTTCAATGCAGGAACTTAAGGTTAATTTTAATTAATTCTAATTTTAATCATTGAAACAAGTTTACATGTTAAACAATACAACGGTCATACTTGTTGATAAAAAGTTTAGAGTTTTAATTAAACTTCCCTTACCTAGAATCAACCCAGACGAAAATTCCATGTACGTAAAAAATCAGAGAGGGAAAAAAATCAAGCATGATGAGCAATCAAGGGAATTCAAATTCAGATAATATGCAAATTTCAGACTCACTATTTCCATTTGAATCGTAAGCTTCCATATCATTTAGAGGAACTGAGAAAAAGTTCATCAGATAACACAAAATACGAAACGAAACAGTTGGAAGAAATCGTAACGAAGTAAGGAATGTTATCTGCTGCCAAACCGAAGATATAAATAAATAAATAAATAAACATATATATATGTAAACTTATCAAAAACCTTAGCTTGATAATAATAAGTTAAAAGCAGAGAAATGAAAAAAAATTAAATGTGATGAGTATTCCCAAAGGCTATGGTGGCGGGAAATTAAAAAACTTGATACTGAGTTTTTTATTTCTAGCTTCAACTGTAGTATATTTTTTCCGATAAAGACGAAGTGCCGGGTCTTTGCAATAAAAGAGAAATATGATTTAAAAAATAAACGGATTGATATTAAATAATTTCGTTCAAAATTATATTTATTTCTACCTATATTTGTAACCTTTTAAGCGGCTCAGTAACATTTTAAGCATTTACAATTACCTTGCTCTTTTAAAAAAAGTTTCATAAATTTCAGCTTTTTCTGCAGTAAACTTTTTACAATACATGGAGTATAAGATATTATAACATGTACACACTGAATGTTTTACGGAGTAAGTTATAGAAATAGATGCATGCTATTACATTTTTTTAATGCAGTTCACAGATTTTCAAAAGCATCGTAGGTAAAATTATAAAAGAAAACATAGCAGTCTAAACTACTGAAGGTAAGTTATTTGGGTTTCATTTGTGAATATCACCAGGCCCGCCAGCGCAGAGTGGTAAAATCGGTGAACACTGGTACATTCGGCACAGGTTCGAATCCAAGCGAATGGGCTGTCTACATGGGCTCCGTCTGTAAAGGGTATAGCAGCCATATTTATTTAGAAGGTCTTCAACGAAGGCGTCCCTCAGGCAAATAATCCTGGTTTTCTCTGCCATAATAAACTAAACTACATATCAAAACTATCAATGCAAGTAATGCGTTTTTTTTTTTTTTTTTCTTTTTTCATTTTCGATTCCGACTATTTAAACCTACGGGAGACTGAGAAAATCGCATCAGGCTCATGAAGCCATGGATTCTGTATGCCAGGTTGGAACTGTACAAGACCATGGCGGTTCACTCATGGTCTGGGGTGTTTTCTCTTCGCAGTATTTGGGGTGTTTGGTACGTATACCAACTCACTCAATGCGATTCGGTACATAGAAGTTCCTGGGTAATCATCTCTATAAATTTATATTGTCCTGTTTTTCAAAATGAAATGGAGTATTCTAGCAAGATAACTGTACCTCTCCTTTTCTCTGCATGTAACTTTAATAACTCATGCTACTTCGATTCTAAGACAACTTGGTGCGTGCCTTAGTTTGTCTCATCAAAGCTTTATTAACTTATAGATGACCACCGCACTTGATGAACTGCCCAAGAGCGAGATGAGCCTATGATTGTCTTATTTAAATGATAGTGGAAAGAATTTCGTGTAAAGATTTTCGAATTTTTTTATGTGATCTTTCAGATATTATAAGCAATTACATGAATAAAATAATTACGTTTAAATTTATTGCAACAATTTTGCTGTTCAAATGTGATTCTTATTAATAAGGACGTTAGATTTACAGTCAACACCTTTATGTTGGATAAATCCTATACCATTAATTTCCTCCTACTGAATCACAGCACAGTAAGTTATTTTTAATAGTTTTTGAAGCTTTAGTTATTCTTAATAGTGGTCGGAGATATTAATAATTTCATGATAAAAACTTAAAATATAAAAATGTCTCTAGTTTATTTTAGATAATTTTTAATTTTTAATCTTTCTACGGACCATTGATAGGTTATAAAGAAGAAATGAAAACAAGTTCCGAAAATTTCACCTTTTAATATTTTCTTCTAGATAAAATATATTAAATACGTATCAGAAATAGAAAACTAGAGAGGGAAAAATAAAATTAAAAAAAAGTAATCTGCAAACGGAATAGGGAAGAAGAAATGTTGCAAAAATGCTAAAAAATATTTTTTTCCCTATCGCGTTCGTGATCGCACAAATAAATCTAACACCGCCAGTTAAAATACTGTTTTATCAGCTTCTCTGGCGAAACCAGCTACCATCAGCTACGTTAAAATTACAAAAAATAAAACTTAAAAAATATTTAAACAAAATACAATCGCATATGCTTTGCACTCGGGGTACCGTGGAGTAAAGCCCGGTGATATGTAATAAATGTATTTTTTGGTTCTTATCGGATGGGGCAAATGTGCCCAAGAATTATGACACGTTTCTGGCTACGAATTAATTTCCTGCTTTTTCTGCACAGAGTGTGCGATTACGATGCGATAAGCCCCTAGTTTTCCCTATCAGAAATACGCGGCGAACTGGCGTTCTTCATTTTCTAGTATCTTTTCAGCGGGTACAGGTCGAAGAACGATTAGAGGTAAAGCGGTACAAATATCTTTCCCAGGAATAAGAATGGATCAGCAGGAAGCCACGAAGCTTACTATCCGTGATATTAATAATTTGGTCAACTGAATTGGACAGGACTGAGCTTTACAACTGAAACTGACTCGCTATGCGTAATTTTTGCGGAAGATCAAACCAATCAACTTATCATGCCCGAAATGGTAATAGATGTGACGCATAATGCGGACGGAGAATTAGATGACATAAACTCTTAGAAAACCTTAAAATACTTGGATAAGCATAATATATCTTTTTAACTTGATGATTACGCTGTTTAAATATCATATCGTGCAACGAAGCACAATGAGGTGGATAAGCTCCCCAAAATTTTTAAATACGCATTCACATATTTTTAAACAATATAGAAAGAAGGTGAAGCGAGAGACGTGGTTTATTTAAGCAGCAGCAGGCTAGAAAAATGTTGTGTGTACTAACTCTTATATATTTATAAGACGGAAAATCTTTGTTTCAATTCTGAGCAACCAGCAGGGCTGAAGATTCGCAGCGCAGAGAAATTGCAGGGAAAATGTGATGTGATGTTGCTGTGACCCAAAATTGTGCAAAACGTATCCTTTGAAATAGTTAAGTGTTTAATTAAAATTTATAAATTTCAAGATCTGTTGCCAATTAATTCCAATTAAGTTTAATAATTTTGTTTCATATTTTATCTCACCTCCTTCAAGAAGAAAAAGTTTTGGCGATAGAAAAGCCTTTTGAGAAAAAAAAACATTAGTGTTAGCAAAAGAAGAGAAATTGTATAATATTTACAATATTTACGATTGCAATAGGGACATAGTGTTTAGGTTTTCACACTATCCCGTCATTTGATTCATAAACTTCCTCATATTTGAATACAGAAACAAACATACAGAACAAATTCCTCATATTTGAATACAGAAAAACATATAGAAATATAATAACAAAGTATTATACGATTTGGGAACGGAATTCAGACATGGAATTAAAGTTCAGTTTGAAAATCTCTGAGAGATAAGTTTGTAAAGTTCTTGAAATAGTGGTGAAAATTTTTTTTTTCTCACCAAATGTCCTAAATTTGAAGTATTAGCGATTGAAAATGTTCAGAGTTTCTTATAAAGGAATCATCACTAATTTTAAAGTCAGTTGAAAAATCTCGTAAAACCGTATGTTATAATTAACAGGAAATCAAAATGTTCAAACATTCAGATCAGCGTCATAATGCACACCTAACATACGGATTTATGTACCGGTCCCTGTTTGTGAACGTGATGCCTTAATTATGTTATGTCGTAGGAAAGTTTCAATGGGACGTTTTGCATGACAAAATAGCATAAAGCGAAGTAGCAATAATCATTAATTAACATAGTAAATGTTTCTGAGCGTCTCCAAACCTGGATTAGTTTATCTGATTATGGAAAAGCACACGGGACTATCTTCACAAGGAAAGAAATACATTCGCTGAGGACGTTTGAGAAAAACTGTCCCATATTTACGCTACACGTGGGTAAAATTACGAAAATTCTCGAACAGATAGCTCATTCGAAGGGATTAAAACCCAGATCTAACTACCAGTGTTCAGTATTATAAATTAATGATAGTAAACTATTTATATTTATGTTGTAAGAATATTAGATTAATTATACTGAATATTATAAGGCTTTATGAAATCAAGCCATTCTGAATGCGGAGATTCGAGGAGCTAAAATCAAAGAATGTGACACATCAGAAGAAAATGAAATGCTATTAGGTTTTTCTCTAAAATTAAAATATGTAAAGGGAAAAAAGGAAAAGAAATAAAAGGAAAGAGGAAAACGTACATAATTTTTTATTCTTATTATAGTTACATCATATTTTAAATGTCTTAATACTATATGCTGTTCTTTAAAACCTGCGTGGAGTTCAATTTTTAAGGCCTACATAGGCACGGGGCACCGAAATAACGAAACCTATTAATTCAATTGCATTGGAAAATGTAAAAACCTTCTCTTTTTTAACTTATTATAGGCGCCTAACGCTTTTATTATTCACGATATAAATTGCACGTAAATTCCCATTAAACTATACGGTAAATTAGCTTTCGCTTATTAGTGCATTAATTATTCTATCCATTTTTAAAAACACTTATTATGTAAAAGCATTTTAATTGTATTTTAGTCATTAGTAGTATACAGATTAAAGTCATTTTAAGGTCCAAAATCTGTTTGCTAAAATGCATTAAGAAATATAATTAGAATAATCTTTATAACCCAACACAAGATCTTTCAGCATATTCTGACAGTAGGCAGATTGGATAATAGAAAGATTATTACAGTAATCAAATTTGTGATTTGTTCATCAAAAATCTTTTACCCTTTCAATTTACCCTGAAACACAGTTTAAATTTCTTACCTATTTTTTAAATTTTAATTCTTACCAATTTTTTAATTTTTAAATTTTAATTCAAAATTTTCAATAATTTTCAATATTCGCTTATCGATTTAGCTTTTCTTTTATACTTTATACAATGTGAAATGATAAAAGAAATTTTTTTATCAGATCAAGAAATAGCCGTGTGTTGTGTAACGAATACCTGGTGAAGTTATGAAAATTTCCATGTGTTTTCTGATATTCATTTGACTGTCTAGTGTAACGCACTTCAGCCGAAACAATAGCCTTTTTTGCATCTTCAGTTACCAAAAGCAAGAAACGGAATGAATTTGAATCTCTTTGAGCTGCAGCGTGAAACTAGGCAAGACCACTACTATTAAAAAATACTGTATGAAAAGGTATATCTTCAAAAATTATTTTCATCATTTTTAATGACACACATGGTTTCAAAATATCCAAATATGTCTTTTTAAATACAACTGCTCGCATACAGAGCTTTAAAATGACGATTGCCTAAAATCTATAATTCATTTTATTTATATTTTTTCTTTTATTATTATCTTTTGGTTTTTCTTAGCTTAATTGTAGTACAAAAGAATTCTTCTTAGTTTTACCGCTTATGTAAATAAAAATGATTCTGTTTGTTTTATTTTTATGAAAAGGGAAACTGGTGAAATGATTAAGTAAATAAGAATTACTTTAAACGTTTTAATTCCAAAAAAAAAAAAAAAAAAACGCGTTCTGTATTTTATTTCATACAAAAATATATACGTATACATTTGTTAACTGTGTACGCTTTGTTTAAATACACTACGGTAGACGAAAAGCCTGATATTCTTAACTCACATTAGAGTAAAATACGTATTTGGCTTGGCGTATAGGAAATCACAGTGCAATTATAAGCATTTTTCGGTTATAAAATAATACGGTAATCCCATGACGAATATTTAACGTACCTTTTACTCTTCATATTAATATGGATATATCAATTTAAACTGGACATTTCAAAATTAATTCGCATCATAAGATCTGATGTAACGCTGCAATGCAGACACCTTTTATCTAATCACGTAAAAATATTTTTATTGAAACCACAACATTATTTTTTATCTTTCCCGTGCTTTTTCTGAATGCGCTATACAATTGTCTCTCTAAACTTCCGAAATTGTGGGGTGAATATTGTGTCTATGATGATGCATGAATCAGAATATGTATGTCAAGAATTAGTTGTCCAGCTGTAAATTACTATAATTAAAAAGCCGAGGAAAGCATAAAGGAGTTATCCTTTCTAAAAAAAAATGTAGAATATTTCGGATTGGAAGAATACTTAGGATAAATGATTGTGGGAACTAATAAAACTAATAAAATTTATAACCGTCTATTGATAAATAGTAATACTGCGTATTCAGATTATATTTTGGTGAATTTTTTATTAGAGCTGATAACTGGAGTTGAATTTTAAAGATTTGTCGATACTGCATGTTTTCGTCCATTAAAATATTTTAAAAAAGAAGAAAGTGTTAAGTCATTGCTTTAGTGTATAAAATAGATGTCGAAACCGTATACATAAGAGCGTACATGTACATATGCAAACACGTTGTAGCTTTTTCATTTCATCTTTCTCTCAAAGACATTTCTTTCAAAACATTGTTGATTGGAACAGCAGTAAAAATTCGACTCTATTAATTCAGATTAATAACATACTGAGAATCATAGCAAGTAATTATAGATAACTCAGCTGTTTTTGAAAGAATCACAGATAATGCAAGCTTCTCAAACTACAGCAAAAGAAACTCTGCAATAACAAGTAATATTAAAAAAATTAAGTTCAACTCCTACTTAGATCAACAAAAAAACTTTTTTTCGAAAACAATTTTTTAAAAATTAAATAAATACTTTAATAATTTAATTTTCTAATATTTAATATTAATATGAAATTTTTTTTATATTTTAAATTAAAAAACGTTAAATTTATTATTATTTTATTATTTTAGTTTATATTCATTAGTTTTTATTATTAGATTATTTTAGTTCCGATAAATTTTATCTTAGTTCCGAAAAAAATTTTTTTCCAAAACAATTTAAAATTTTTTATTTAAGAGACTGTATTAACTTCAAGTGTCATCAACTGCAAATTTTAAAAAATGTATTTTAACTTGAGTGGATGAATAAAAAGTATTTTATTAACGACTGAAAACTTGAACAAGGTATAAGGAGAGTGTGAGCTAATAGTAGGAATTTTAAAAATATGAACGATGAAAACCGAAACGTTCTCAGATATCTAAAATATCTTCTGTTCAAGTCAAACTTAACAATCGCTCTCAACTTACCAACTGCTCAGCGAAAAGGAAGAACTTAACTCCTACTATTGTGGGACTAAAACAGGCGTTTTCTAATAAAAATAAATCCGATGCTTCAACTTCTGAATGAAACTTTTCAAACTCTGCATTTGATTGCATTGTTGTGTTTTTGATCCAAAATTCAGATAATTTTTTATATGGAACTGGTATGAAAAATGTGAGGCTCAGAAGGTTTATTTATCTAATATTAGATAAATAGACCTTCTGAGATAAATAGACCTTTTGATTGTGAAAATCATTTCTTCTTTTATAATGACGCTTAAACAAACACAATCGCGAGAAAAAGATCAGCTTAAATTTTCCATGAAGGTTTAAAGCAATCTTTCGTATCATTTAAAAATCGCCCTTCTGACCGTATTTAAAATATCACAAATGACAATATCTATTCATTTCTACAAACAAATACCCAATGAAAAACATACCGAATATTTAATTACTAAATAAAAATGCGGACACCACATGACTTCCTTTAGGACACTTTCCTTAGGATCCTTTTAGGATACACATTTCCTGTTCATTTCATTTAAATTTATTTCGTTGAATTTCATTAGAGATATGTTCCTCATTCAATTAATTCAGTTCTCACTTCGCGCCAAGGCAAAAATACGTAAAAACTCGAAACATCATCATTAAAAATTGTAAAATACAGAAAAACGTAAAGCACAAAATGCAGTTTAAACAGTTAAAAAACAATTTTTACAATTAAAATTCTGCGCAAAAACAACCAATTTGCCCAGCGGGCAGGAAGGCAGATTTTTTGGTGGTACAAAACGGAAAGTTTACTTTTGATTCCCACTTGGTAAAAAGACACTGAAGGTGCAGAAACTGATTTAATTCACTATTATACTAAACAGTATCAAATACAAACAAATGGCAACGAAGTTAGACTTAGTAGTATTTGAACAACTTTTAAATTGTTGATGATTCTATAGCTACTACATGCGCATTCACTTCAAGCATAAAAACCTTTTTAGTCGCTTTTAAGTCTTTAAAAATTGCAAAAAATCGCAAAAAAGGCTTTTAAAGCTTTGGTTTAGTTTGCGTGGTTACGGTAGAGCTTCGAGGGCTATCTGCCTAAGGGGAGGGATGCCTTCGTGAAGGACTTTCTAAGGAAAACTGGCTGGTATACATGTTACACATGGGGGAAAACCACAAAAGTGACCTCGAACCGAATTATCAGTGGTCAGCGATTTTACGGCTCGCGAATTCCTTCGATTTGGTGGGCCCCAACTCGAAGGAATTCGCGGAATTAGAAGCCAGATGCTCCAGCTCTTTCCGCAGTCATTCAGCCGTAATTTTGAAGCGCACGTCGAAGGTTTTAGTAAATTGCATTTGCGTTAATTGAAATACAGTTCATCTAGTGTTCTTTTTAGTAGCAAATATCGCTTCTGCGAAGTGAAGCAACACAGTCAAATGCAAAGTTAATGATGTTTGCGAAAGAAAATGAAAATTGTGCTGCAGCACGGGTGTTTGCTGTCGGTGAAAGATGGAATGGATGACAATTATGTGCTTATGGATCAGAATAACAGTGTTGGTGAATATAAAACAGAACTCAATGATATGCGGGAATATATAACGGAACTTTTCTGTTATCCGATATTGATCAACTTTTGGAGTTTTTCTTAAGGTACGTCATTTCTTGTAAATAAATAGCATTATGTACATGTAAAAATTTAATTTTTCGTTTGATGAATTTTTCTTTATTTTTAATCTATCAATTTTATATCCGCATATAAGGCACACCCGTTAATTTCATTCTTATTTTTTTGAATTAAAAGTGCGTGTTATACGCCGGAACATTTCATTAGATGTCTACATAGAGACTTAGTGTATGTTACCGAAAGAAGTGAGACTCTACAAACTTTGTAAAGAGAAATTTAGTGTAAATGTTACAGCTCTGTGCTTTGTAGGAAAACAACCTTATTACTCTGTCCTTTGCAGCTTTACAGCTCTGGTTTTTACAGGAAACAGTTAAAACTGCTCAAATATGAGCATGAATGCGTGGAAAGTTTTCAACTCCTGTTTCTAGTCACAACATTTTCTTCAGTCAGCTACAAAGAATTCCGCGAAAAAGGAGAGAGATGTTTTCATGAACGACTATCAACGGGAAATAGATGCTATGCACATCACATACGGGAAAATCACAAAAGTACTTCTACCAGTTCTTTATGATTAGAACCTAGGACAAATTATCAGTTCTATCCATTATGCTGTTGTTGGCGTTTTGATCTCTAAGAGTTGATATGTAATATACTATGCCCTAAAAATTAAGCCTAATGAATTTACCTCTAATTATTTACTTCTTGAATTATATATACTTATATTAATAGTTTTCTTCCTGTCGAATATCTGTAATAGATATACAAATGGCAAAAAGGATGTTTATGTCGAAATTTAAATTTCACTCTTTTACGCAGGTATCATATAAGGCAGTCACATTATGCACGAAAGAAAACAATTATACAAGTATTCATTTTCAGATATGCATATTGCACTGCGCATGCAAAAAATATTAATAAATGTCGCACTATATACAAAATTCATCCTGTAGCACCTCCAACAGGCTTTTTGCATGAATAATATAATTAATAAATCTTGGGTTATTAATATAATTGATTGTTAGTGAAAAAAATATACGAATTCGACGATTACATTTTGGCTCACTTTTATTCGTTTAATTCAGTGAGTGTAAAGGCCAAACAAATAACCAATTAAGAAACTGTTTCTACAGTGTATGAATAACACCTCGGTTACGTAAATAACATCCCAAACCAATAATATTTCCATAAATATTTCATTATTTGTCCACAAATGCCTAGGCAGAGACCTTGTCAATAATGATGACTTATTCCACATTTTCTCTCAAACGGCAGCTCTTCAGGACAGATAGCAATCTGAAGAACCCGCTCCTGTTGAGAATATATATACATGGTTACATGTGGATAAATTCCTTTTAAGTGTTATCTCACTAGAGCACACCGGAGGTTTGGAATATTTTCTCTTTTTTTCATTATTATTATTATTTCAGTGTAAAGGGGTAGTCTGTATCCATCCATTTATATACCATCCCCCCCACTCTCTCACTCTCTCTTCAATACGTTTTTCTCCGATGTTTCTGCAAGTGAACCGACTCTCATATTTATGATGGGACGAGCGAGTGTGACGTTTTTATACCTTCCTCTCATCTCCGCTGATAATAAATGAATAAATATCTCAGATAGTATTCTTCTAAGATCGGAAGGTTCAAAAGCGGACGAGGAAGAACGGAATGGTATATGTCAATGCACTCTTTTGATAACGAGGAGGTTTTGCCGATGTGCCCTCAAGGACATATTTAGTCTTCTACCACCCTAGTCGAATCAATATTTACAAGGCGACATAATCAACAACATATTTTTAAAATTAATAACTCTCTAGCACTGAAATGCCGTTCTATATTCGTCTTTAATTGGTACTAGAAAACGCATTAGACAGTGAAATACTGAGTAGCAAGACGACACTGAATTCTTTCAAGTGATTACACGTCATAAGAAACGAAAATATCTATAGAAATCACCTTTCAAAGGTTTAAGTATAACGCAGTCTTCTAAAATGGTGTTGGTGTATTTAATTATGGTGTGTGTGTGTGTGTGTGAATATGGCAAAGCCTCGAGGGCTATCTGCCTAAGAGGAGGGATGCCTTCGTGGAGGACTTTCTAAGGGAAACTGGCTCGTATACACGTTACACATGGGGAAAACCACGAAAATGCCCATGCAGCCAGCCCGTTCGCGGAATTCGAACCTCGGACCAAACTACCAGTGTTCATCGTCTTTACCGCTCGGCCGCTGGTGGGCTCTTCTAAAAAGGAAAAAGGGAAAAAATATGAAAGGGCTCAGATTTTTAAAAGTCCCCCAAAAGCGTTTGTTAAGGTTTCTCTATGCTCTCGTTGGGCTCGCATCCTACTGAATTTGCTGTTGCACTCATTCCCGTTAATCTACTTCTTTCTTTTTAGCTTTATTATTAAGTTACGAAATTAGTTACGAAAATTTTAAAAGCAGCCTGTGTTTAGATTTCTCGATGAAGTGTTAATTGTTAGTATACATAGTTCTATCTTTTTCAGGCTTTTCTCAGTTTATCATATCAATGTTCTGTTATTTTACTAAGATGGCTTTACAATTTTTTTATCTTTTTATTATTAACGTTTTGTGTGTTTAATGTTTTAACTGAATATCATATTTATCGCACTTTCACCACATAAAATTCAGTTGAACAGCAAAATTACAAACTATTTAAAAACAGTGAATCTTTAGATTTTCTGATACACAGTGTCGCGCGCTGGAGTTAATATTGTTTCAATGTGTGCAGTGTTGCCACTGCTCGCTTTCAAAACGTTGAGTTTATAAAAATTTCAAAGTGTTACAAATTATGAAATGAAAAATTCGAAATTCAAAATACAGACTTCAAGGTGTACATGTTCGGAGGGAGGACTACGTTATTCAAAATTTGATGGCCTTGGGTACCTTCGTTTTTTTCACATTGCGAGAAACATACATACATTCATGCAGATTCTTCTTTATTTAATTTCTTTAAATGTAATACGGGGCGATAATACTTCGTGGCAACAATTTGAAAAGTGATTTAGACATTTAAAGCGATACGCGACCAAATCCCGTTTCGAGACTAATAGCCAGCTCGGGTTAACTCCCTTTTGGGTTAATGAAGACATTATACAGCATGTTCTGTCCCAACATGTCTTGTTTCGGTTCGCCTTTTATAAATTAAAAGAATCTTAATTTTTCAAAGTAAGTATTTAATCTAATATAATAATTTATACTTGAGACAGTTCATTATATTTTGAAAATCTCGGCTTAGGAAGATTTGAATCTCTTCGCGCAGAATTGTAATTGATAAACTAAGTAATTGATAAACTAATAAGTATATCTTTAGTCTACAAATAGAACACCAAAAGTTAGAGACAATAAAAACATGTACAATAATAATCGTATAATCTTGAGATTCTAATGAGTAGCATAATATGGGTTAAATTTTATATAATAGCACTTAGATCAATGGATAAATTTAGAAAGATAATTCTTGTTAACTAATCAGCATACCATTTGGCTACGTTCTATGTATTAAAATTTAATGTAATTCGGATTATAAGATTTCTTTATATTTTGTTTAACTTACATAAAAATCACAGATTTCATTTGGGATTGGTCTATCATGCTCATATTTGGGACATTTTTCTATCGCATTTCCACATTTATGGAATTTTCTATAACATAGTGATGTGCGGTTTTTCAGTTTATTTGCATAATTATAGACTGTTGAAAGTTAATAAATAACATGCTGCTGTGTTTAATGTTCTAGTGTCACTAAATGTAGGCAAATGTTTAATGGCAAATACTAGATGCATTCCCTTTGCATCTAGTATTTCTCAAGAAATTGTTTATAAATCAAGGACCATACGTATCCAATTCAGAGTCAGAAGACATTTCCAAATATTTTTCTTAGCAATTGCTTAACCTAATGGCTTAGGATGCGTTCTAGTTAAGATTTGAATGCAAGTGTCTTTCGCGTCCTGGCACAAATGTTTTTATTTACTGAAATAGTCGTCCCCAGCAGCAGGATGCGAATGTTTCCACTTAATTATGAACCCAATAGCATATTACCTGACTGGCAGGTTTATTGGATGGTTATCTGGCTATATGTGCCTGCTATGATTCCTTCATTTTGCACAGCAAGATGATGAATGCAGGTTCTTGCTGTTGCATTTGGGCGTTAATATGAAACTATGGTTTCCTTCAGGTTTGGTTTCATATCAAGACCTGATTGCGCATTGTCAAATAAATTCATTCTGATTGGTTTATTTGCAACTTGAGACGTGAAAAACGTTTGACTTGTCTGACTGCCAGATTCGACTATGCTCTGATTGAATGAGCCTTTCATATTTGTCAGTTCTATCTCTAAAAACATTTCAGAGACATCTCATTCCTTGGTTATTTAGTTTTTTTTTCAAAATTCCCAAAAGTACCCAATTTTCTTTAAAATTAATTAAATGCTTCGATATCTTTTTTTTAACCCATTAACCGTCAAACATTTTTCATAAAATTCTTTCAAAAATCTTTGATTATTTTAATATTTATCTTCACTGTTCTCAAAATTATTAATTCACATATATCATTAACACTGTATATATATATTTTTAATTTAACATTTTAGCAAAATTGAATTACTAAGAATTCGCTTTTTCGGGGGGGGCTTTCATCTCATATTCAAGCTTAGCAGGGAAGCCTAAGTCCAGGTATTAGAAACTAGGTGTAAGTCATTTCCACCATCATTAAATAAGATGGTAATTTTAATCATAAAAATGGGTAGTGGGTTATCAATAACTACGTTTCTGAAATTTAATCATTTTATGCGTTTTGTAGCTTTTGAAGCTATGCGTAAGTCCAGTATTGAAGTTTTGTAAAAGACGCTTCAGAAAAATATTCATACCATAATCACATTCCAATTGGTAAGCACTAAAATAATCTCCGTCAATAATATAATGCTTATTTTACAAAATGTATGCAAAACAAAAGGAACGAAAAAAGTTGAGAAGCTGGTATTTTATCCTGAATAAACCTGAAAATTAAGTACCTGGTAACGTAAAATCAAATTTACAGGGTTTCCACTGTCATCTTTTGATAACGCTTGCATTTAAAATAGTTTCAGACAAAAATGAAGAGCGGAGCAGTTTTGTTGATCCATTTTATGAAGAGCAGAGCCGGCAGACGTACTGGCACGATAAAATCAGTTAGTTCGAAATGACCGCTTTTATATGAGTCGCGTGTGAAATTTAAGGGACTAAATAAAGTAAACGCTTTCTAATTTTGAAATAAAGAATCTGGCGTTATTTTATTTATATCCATTTCTCATAGTCAAGAATAAAAATGTCTTTAACTATTTAAGGCTAATGTCCAAGCACTATCATACGTCTATATAATTAAATATGTAAATGAATTGTTTTCTATTTTTCCAATGACAAATTACAAATAACCTAAAGTAAAGTGCTTTCATAAATATTTTAAGTACGTGAATTATATATTTAGGTATACAATTTAAATATTACGTACGAAAAATTACCTACGAAAAATCGTTAAAGCATTTTTAATTTTTGAAAAATTCTTGATAAGATTTACAATTTAGATAATGTATAGTTTGCAAATTTTTTAGAAATATGTTTAAAAATAAAGTAAAAATAACTGAATGATTGCTTTATATTGCAGATTAAATCGTGTATTTGCATACAGTTACTAATCGTTTTAAACCACTCATATAAAACTATTTCGCATACAGTCATTAATCGTTGTAAATCATTCACACATAGTTATTGCAAAATATATGATAACCTATTTTATTTTGGTACAGGATAAATAACTCAGGAGCGTGGCGGCCGACGAGTAAAATCGCTGAACGCTCGTAGTTTCGACCTGGGTTCGAATCCAGGTAATCGGGCTGGCTGCATTTTGGTTTCCCCCATGTGTACGAGCCAGTTTCCTTAGTAAATCCTCCACGAAGACATTCTTCTCCTTAGATATCCCTAGTGAGCTTTACCATAATATGCACCCAAACTAAACCCGGGAATTTTTCAAAAAAAATGCTTAAACTTCTGTACTATTTTGAGTTTGATTTTACATTTCACTTTTATAGCACGGGCATTTAAATAAAATGTTGGCCCTAAATGGACAAGTGGCAGAGCATTGAGGCTATAACAGTGAAGACAGCTTCACGGCAAAGCACTAAAGTACAGCTCCCGACTCGGTCGATTGCTCTCAAGATAAACTCATGACACTTGTTTCTCTCCTTGCAGACAGGGTATATATAGCTTTGAGAATATTTCTGAGAACATGGCTGAAATTGCGTTCTAGAATGTTCTCGCTCTGTCTACGGCATATCCTCAATTTTTTCGATAAACCTCGCCAAATGGGCGATTTTGAACCAGACCTGGCAAACCTAACACCGCTTTGCGGGGAAGCTATGTCACCGCTCAGCCGCTGGGCATTTCGCAACAGTATGATTTGAAATCATGGATTTCGAATATCGCATTTATACACTATTAGCATGAAATTTTATTTTATTTACATATATATGCACTTCTAATACGCAACGAAAGAAATGGGGATAGAAATTATAGATATATAAAATATATCAGCATATTTATATAAATAGCTGCACACATCAAACAATTATACACAGATAAACGAATAACAAATAAATACATTTTCATTTAAATATTTATATTTAGTGCATTAAATATATATTTCTATCTATTATTAAAATATATAACTGTTACTGTTGGTTGCAATTAGTATGAAATATTTTACGAAATTTTATTAATATTATTGAATAATAAATAAATTATTTGAACAGTTTTGCATACGTGAAATTCCTTCATAAGACTAACTTAAATTAAAAGAAGCAAACGGAAGACATTTATTTTTTATGTAAATATCACCTTTATTAATATTTTATATAAAACAAAAACAATAATAAAATTGGCACTTTTTTATTAAACTTAATTCTTTCATACATTATTGCAATCATGTACGTTAAATATATAAAATAAAGAGAAATAAACCTAATAAATATAATTATTTTCTTACCGACGATACTAATATTAAAAATCCGACTAATATATTTAAATTGTATACTGAATTGAGACACAAGTTCAGAAGAAAATGGTCTCGTGATTAAATATATTTTAATATACATTCCTTGGTTTGAGAATTCTTATTTAAATTCTTTATAAAATATATAAAAAAATTATGAACAATGGAGCAATTAAGAAAAACATTGTAAATTTCAAATAAAAAACTTACTACCATTGTCAAAATATTATTTTGTAACTGTACTGTATTTCTCAGTAACATTTTTCATCTAAAGACATCTTGAATGTTCTGAGTCTCAATGCAAATTTAAAACTTTATTTGAAAAAGTGTTCGATTAAAATTATTTTATTTAAATCCCTAACGCAGCTGAATGCATAAAATGCATTTAAATAAATAAATAAAATGAATTTGCTTTAAAATGAATGAATAAAAAGCAGTTTCAATTTTAAAAAAAGGAAAAAATTAACAATTTTAGAAATAGAGATGGAAGCAGATATTTAAATGACTACCTCCTTTCTTGAATATCAGTGTATTTTTAATATATAAAAATTTTAACTTAATAATTTTAATTAATTAAAATTTTTACCAATAATAAATATCACAATGAAATGATCTCAAAGCTTGCATGAAATTAAAAAATTTAAATTTAAATTTTCAAATTTCATGCAAGCTTTGAGATCAGATTTTATAAAATCCCAAATAATATTTTTATTAACAATATCATTGATACTATTCCATACTTCCTATATTGTAAAAATAAAAAACACCGACTTCGGAAAATATTTATCGACCTAAAGGCATCTTGAGTATCCTCTTTCTCAATTACAATAAAAACTTCAATAATAACAAACGCGCAGTAGACAGAACAAAAGATTGAATATAGACGGAAGATATATATATATTCATATACATTCATATATATATATATATATATATCCACCTCTCCAACAAGTGCGTTTGTGTGTGTACATATATATATATATATATACATACACAGCGTTGAAAGCGAGCAATTGTCCAAGAAATATTCTTCATCCCCCCTTCTAATGCCAGCCCGCCCCTACCAAGCAACAGCAGCATCATCATCACCATACAGGAGCACAAGTTGAAAAGACTCACGGTTAGTAGTGCAGTATATGTTCGCAAAAGATAAGGCTCGCAAAGAAAAGAGCACAGAATATAAGGCTTAGGGAGGCACAGTGAACAAGCTCGCCTTGGCTGAGAGGGGGCGGTTGGGCAAAGGCGAGGGCGAGATGGGGGAGGGCAGCTCGCTGTGTTTATGTGATAAAGTTTTCGATGCCCGCGCCTCTAGTCTCTTCTCACTTTCCATTTAGAAAGGGACGGTTATCATATCTGGTGTTAGCATCCACACGGACTCGGATGTTTAGAAAAGGAGAGAGACCGAGGAACAGGCATGGAGAGTAGCGGGAGGCGGAGGAGGAGACGGATGGGATGAAGATGGGGCGGGGCCGGGCGGGTGGAGGCGGGGAGTCCAGTTTGCTGTATGGGCGATAACAATAAGCATTCTATCTCTGCTTACCGATAAGCAGCTATCGGCATCCCGCACACGCGCATTTCGGCGCGAAGTTTGCGTTGCGTGATTTCTTCATAGAGTGCGGATTTGCTGCAGTGATAAGGTACTTATCAAAAGACTGCAAGTTGCTCTTCTTCCTTCTCTCTCAGTCTCTTTCTCGCTCTCTCTCTTCTCACAGAGAGCCTGAGAGGAAAAGATTTGCAGTTGTCTTTCTGCAAAGACACTACACATATATTTATATACCTATAAACGTGTATAAATATTTGAAGTCGATATCGCGCATGGACAGCGCACAGAGAGACCGGTCATCTTCCGTAATATCGCAGATATCGAAAGATACTGCACGGAACTCGTCGGCGATGTCTTTATAGATAGATAAGCGGAGAGATAAAGATGTAGTGAACGTTTATTTTTTATTCGTTCTCATCACGGCCACCAAAAAATATTTCAAAATCCTTATGATGCAAGTTTAATTGAATTGAAATTTTGCAGGAAATTCTACCCATAGTAATATAATGATACAAATCACACGTTAAAGTAAAAGAGCGTTTAAAAGTAATTCTCAAATAGCAAAGTACGACATTAATAAAATTTAATATTAAAATAATATTTAATTCGCTCATAAAAAATCGTAATTTATTGGTATAGGAGTGCTTATGATATATCACTCTAAATGTACGAAATGACTGCTTTGCTTGGAATGTGTCAAATAAAAAATAAATTAATAATTTATAAGGTATTTCTCAAACTTTCCTAGCGTGCCATCGTGGTGTAGTAGTTCTGCACGCTGGGCCGGTACTCCAGAGGTCGATTTCCGGCAAAGGCGATTACTAATTTTTCGTCTCTCCGACTTCTAAAATTCTACTCTCTCTACAGTGGCTCCCGAACCAAAAGTGTGATGGATAACGATTCTCCACACCCAGGGTTTGGCGACTGGGTGCCTTAAAACCCCAGTCGCCCTTTAAAAAAGGGGGAGTATATAAGGTATTTCTCCCGCCTTCGTGGTGTAGTGGTTCCGCACGCTGGGCCGGTATTTCAGAGGTCCGTGGTTCGATTCCCGGCGAAGGCGATTGCTAATTTTTCATTTTGCCTGCTTTCAAAAAATCCTAATGTCTCTACAGTGGCGCCCGAACTAAAAGGGTGTTGGATGAGGTTTCTCCACACCCAGGATTTGGCGGTTGGATCCCCTAAAAACCTCAGTCGCCCTTTAAAAAGTATATAAGGTGTTTCTCCCACTTTCCTAGCGTGGTTTCGTGTTGTAGTGGTTCTGCACGTTGGACCGGTATTCCAGAGGTCCGTGGTTCGATTCCCGGCGAAGGTGGTTGCATATTTTTCATCTCTCCTGCTTCCAAAAATACCTAATGTCTCTGCAAATTAATTTCTTGTGCAATTTATCTGAAATTTTCGAAATTTCCAGAATTTTTTCTATTTGAATGTAGCATGTTCTTTAAAATATGACGTAAGTTTACCAGTAGAGATGAAATAGTTTTAAAGAATGTTTTGCAAGTGTGGCAATTAATTTTAATTAATCATTCATTGGTTAAATTCCTGGACACTACAATTTGAACAGCCAATGAGAACGTAATATAAAGTTGGCAATTAATATATATCCTAACAGAATCCAGAAGTTTCCAAAGTAATTTAGTACTTTTTTAAAGGTCAGAGAACATTCTTTACTGAGCCTGTCAATAAGTAACCATAATATTATTAATTGATAACTGAATAAAGTTTAACAAATTATCGTATATTGTGTATAAATTATGATATATTTTGAACTAAACATAACTCGCTATGAAAACGAACGACACATATTATCCTGTTTTTAATCGGGAAGCTAAGTAAACGGATAATACATAAAATCAACAAAGCAATAACCTTGCGTTTGGCGTAGATTTTAGTCAAGAACTCTTTCTATTTCAAAGCAAACAGGTACAGGTTTCCCTTTATCAGTCTTGCTGATTTCTTTGATCCTGATGAAGAGAGACCTGTACCTGTCTGCACTCGAAATCTACTGTGTTCTTGACTAAATCTATGACAAACACAAGGTTGTTGCTTTGCTAACTTTATGTATAACTTCAGCGT
Source organism: Stegodyphus dumicola (assembly GCF_044657685.1). Classification (NCBI taxonomy): domain Eukaryota; kingdom Metazoa; phylum Arthropoda; class Arachnida; order Araneae; family Eresidae; genus Stegodyphus; species Stegodyphus dumicola. The sequence goes on along the minus strand of NC_140779.1, from coordinate 118,892,350 downwards.
GTTTCTCTTCTATTATGAAATGGGTAATACGTTTGAAATGGGTAATACGTTTGAAATGGGTAATACGTTTGAAATGGGTAATACGTTTGAAATGGGTAATACGTTTTCGGCGAAACATAATAAATTTTTCTTTTGATTATTCAGACTGAGAAAATAAAGCATACATAAAGAAAGAAAAAAGACTTCGGAAATTCATCAGAGGAAAAATTTCAAAAAACTCTAAAATAATAAAACCACAAATATGTTTTCGTAAAATTAAATGAGATATATAAAAGTTTCAAGCGGAAACAGCGCATTCAAATTAACATAAATCTATATATCTGAAATTAATAAACAAAATTCCTGTTTTAAGTATCTGTATTTTAGGCATTAATTAGTTTCATAACATCCAAGAGTCTTCTCTTCTATTCTGAAATAAAAAGTGGCTATTCTAAATATTCAAGATATTTTTAACGTAAAATCAATTTAAATCTTCTAGCTCTGCAAAGGGATCTCCCTTTTTTTCCATAATAACATCTAACAACAACTTTTCTTCAATCATTAATATGAATTAAAGATCTTGTCAGCACCTTACAGTTTTTCACTATCTTATGATGTACGGTCTCCATCTCTTCTAAGAACATTAGCAAAAAAGTAAGATTATTATCAGGAACGACCCAAAGCAAACGTACATTTGTCTGATAGTGCTAACAATCATTCATTTTTAAAAACTCAAATGATGTACTTGATTTTCCCAAAACTTAGCATTAGAGAGTATGATGGATTTGAGGAGATAGCAATCATAAAAGGCAAGCAACAAAAACCAGCAATTTTTTGTATATTTTCCCTACCTTTATACTTGATGACAGACGTATATAAACACCTTTTCGAGATGCATGTAGTTTATCTTTAATGAAAGACAAACAGAGGTTTTATCTTCCCTTTGGAAAAGAAGAGTACAAACTAGAAAGGCGTCTTTTGAATAGGTTGGGCAGGGCTGATTCGTGATCCTTTATAGAGTTATCTTAACAGCCTATCTAAGATGGCGGCGCGATAAGCTCGTTTAACGACTGTGTTCTGCGCATGCTCGCATCCCAGCGAAGGTGAAGGTCTCCCTTTGTTCCTGAAACAGAGCGGAGTTTAGGTGTTTTTCGAAGATTTGTTTTACATTGTTTTCAAGATTATCTACCTAAAAAGGTGGTTTTTCAACTGATCTATCAAACACTGAATCTTTACACAGCAGTAAAACAAATGAGAGTTTTAAGATATTCTATTCCCGTATTACCTAGAAACAAGAAAATAATTATTTATTATTAATGTATTGCTTGGCACCAGAAAAATAATTAATTTGCAGAAATTTCATCAGTCAAAAGCTAAGAACCTTTCGTATATTTAAGAATTTTTAGTAGCAATTTTTAAAGTAACTCAATAAAATGAAAGGTTTCTGGACAGTCTAAAAGGCAAAGCATAAATGACAGAATAAAATGTATAGAGAATAGAAAATTTTAGGAGAGAGAAGTTCTTGAAAACAAAGAGTGGGCTTGCCCGAAGTCGATCGCTGGAGTCCTGAATAATATCTCTTTATTGCACCGCTGTTTAAAGCACATTGTAGCACACAAGTAATATAACAATTGCATGTCTTTTTAGAGTCATTAGGTTGTTTTGAAGCAGAGAGATAGGAAAATGAGCAACGCCCTCGCCGGGACTCGAACTTGGACCTCTCGAATACGCGGCGAGTGTACTACCGTTACACCACGAAAAGGAAAAAAGAAAAGAGGGAGAAAATACCTCCTTATATACTTATATATATATATATATATATGTATGTACTTAGACATATATATAGTTCCCCTTTCAAAGGGCAACTGGGGATTAGGGGACCAAAGCACCAAATCGTCTTGATGACGAATTATAGTTCACCAACGTTTTGTTCGTGGGCCACTGTAGAGTCATTAAGCTTTTTTGAAGTAAGAGACATGAAAAATGAGCAGTGCTCTCGCCAGGATTCGAACATAGAACTCTCAAATACGCGCTGACTGTGCTACCATTACACCACGAAGGTATTCTGGAAGGAGGAAGAAACTCTTCGCCATACGAACTAATCTTTCGGCTTTTACCTCATACCTTAATTATTTACATTAGTATTACGGAATATGAGGGATACATATTTCACATGGCCAGTTTGTAATTAAACCCTAAATCCTTCGAAAAGGATCTTTCAAGACCTTCTCTACATCTTTGTAATATTACCAAAAATTCCCAGAGATGTGGTAAAGATCAAGAAATTCTTACACAAATATATTCAATGAACATTGAGTACAATACCTACAACATACAACTACAACAATACCTACAACATGATTTTTATTTTCACCTGCATCACGTACCAATTAAAAATATATATCATAATAACACCTGCAGTTATAAAAATTTAATATTTATTAATTATTTATATATTATAGAGACGTATTCGAGGAGCTACACACCTGAACGAATAATGACTTCACGGGGACATTCAGTTGCAAAAACTCGGCAATGTTTACTTTATACACATGAAGAAAATTATGTGCCTAGTCTATTTTTGTGACTAAAAATGGAACTGCAGATTAAATAACTTGTGTCTTTTAGTGTGATCTCTTCGGATGTAGGACTGCACAAATGAATTGGCCGATTGAATGAAGTACTTTATTTTTAGAGCATATACCAAGAATTTATAATTAATAACTTTGGAAGCAGCTTTCCTTCTATGTTCGAGAAACATGAAAAAAATTCATGGATACTCAATGAAAGCGTAGTGATAAGAATTGAAACTTCTCATATCTAATTTAAACAGCCGAAAAACTGTCTAGAAATTTTTCATTTTTCTTCTATGCTAATGTGTATAAAGACATCAAAAACAAATACCCACGTAAATGCGTCAGATTTTGTAAATTATATAAATAAAACAAATAGCTAGTTTAAATTTAAAACACCCCAAAAGAAAATGCATCTTCGACCAATCAGGAAGTCCCATGTAAAACAATCAATAGCAAAAATGCCATAGTGGGTGTATTATACTCTGATGATGACTACCAGATGCCTCACTGTGGAAACTGATTTTTCGAGTAAAACAAAATCAGGTACATTTTTTGATTTTAAAACGATTACAGAATTTTCTTCATGGAAATCAGTGATGTGGCTTGTACAGTAATTAATACAATTACGCACAAATATATTAATTACACTGTACACGGCATGATTACCCGGATATCAAATAGCTTTATTTTTTTAATTTCAGTAAAATGAAAGTATATCCGCAACTGTCCTGCGTGACTGTCTTGAATAACAAACAGCATAAAAATATTAATTATACTGCTCTAGCTCTTGCAGCTGCTTTATATAGCTGTATTTGAGTTGATAATGTAGCTGTATTTGTCGTAAATATATGACATGATAACACATATAGGTATAAAACTTTAATATTTATTGGTTATTTAATTATAGAGACGTCTTCAAGAGCTACATACCTGAACGGAGAATGACTTCACGGGGACATTCATTTACAAAACCTCGTCCATATTTACTTTATACACATGAAGAAAACTATGTACCTAGTCTATTTTGTGAGTAGAAATGGAACTGACTAGAAATCAATGACTTTGAAAAGATGTTTCTTTTCACGTTATTTCGTTTTGTTCAGCCGCTCAACCGGTATAGTGGTTAGCGTCACTGACAGCCGTGCCGAAGGGCCGGAGTTCGAATCCCAGAGAAGGCTTGGTTGTAAATGCACAGTGTCCGTGTGGCATAGGGGCACTCTAAATATGCAGCGAGTCGAAATCTCTCTCGAGAGATGAATGGTAGGGTAAGAGAAGGTAGGAGACTCTCGGACCCGTCCCCCGGGGTGCTCTCAATCAAAATTGGGGGAGGAACTGAGCTAAATCGCACTGTCACCTGTTAAGTGCTCAAGGTTGTTGCCAACGACAGGCATACCTTGCGCTCCTATGTGCGAGATATATCGTGAGCTTGGGCTGACGTCAAACAAGTGAGATTAGTCAACAACAATAATCGTTTTGTTGAAATGTGTGCAACATTTAATTACTAATTAATTTCCCCCATGTATATTAACTATAAAAGTTTGACATGTTGGGCAGAAATTAATTTAAGTTCAATGTATATCGGAAATTATAAAACTAATAGAAGCAAGAATAATCCTATAAATAAAAAAAAAATTACCTTTAACCAAAAAACACAAAACCGAATTCCTTTTGGCTTGAACAAACGCAATTCAAGCCAAAAGGAAGTGGTCCAAGCCATTTACTCTAATAAATAACAAAAACGTAACACGTAGGTAAAATTAATAATAAAGTGTTTTGGTGTTTTTATTTCTGACCAGGAAAACTGCATCTGACAGATCGCATCAAACGACCTCGAGGCTTACAATACACGAAAGTTCCATTTCAAACTGCATAAAAACAGCATTTTTTTTTTTAATTCTTGCATTACGCTTAACTCCGATAGCATTATACTAAAAACGATTGCTGAAGAGCAGAAGTTTGCAAAAGAATGTATGCAAATTAAATTTTTATGAGTTTACCCCCACGAAAAAGTTAATTTGTTTTTAATTTTTGATTTTTGTCAGCAACCTTATCTCTGTCTTATCACGTTTTTTGTAAAGCAGTGGCACTTAAATTTTTATGTGCGGGGTTTATATTTGTGCAGGTTGGAATAACTTCGCCCCATACCTTGAAGGGGTAATCAAGAATGAAACTGTGCAAATATTTCGAGACCTTTCTTTGAGCTACTATTTTTTTAATGTTTATTTCACTTTTGTTGAAAGAAGGTCCTCCAGTATTATGAATGCTGATTTAAAAGAGCGAAAAAAATAGCAAAAATGTCCAGGTTTTTGTGACTTAATTACAATTTCCAGGAACTCGTTTGCAGTATGGAGTTTTCGTTTCTTTTGCAAAGAGTTTTTTGCCGCACGTAAAGAACTTCGTAATGAGTGCTCGCTGGTGTATTTGTTATATTCTTTCTTAAAAAATTGACGTTTAGTAGTTGTGCCTTTTAAAACATGTAACTAATTAGCTAACTATTTACCATTAATGACATAGAATTTATAATGTTACCATGATTATTTGGAAAATAAAAGAAGATAGATGAAAATTAGTAATTTTCTCTATGATCAGATCTCTTTAGTGGTATTGGATATACCTTTAGACAATAATTAGCAGCTTTAATTTGGCGTTAGGTAACTGATGTTACCGTCCCCTGCCAAACTGAAGTATCATATTTTTGAATTTAAATAAAGAAAGTAATTAAGAAAATTGCTATTGTAAATAGGTTGTAGTTATTATTCCCATACTTTCTGTTGCATTTCGATGGAAGTGTTTCATTAGGTACTCAAAAATGGAAAAACTTTAAATTACTAAGACTTGTGAGCTTTACCGCAATATAAATATCCTAACTTAGTCTAATGAAAACCCCGAGAATTGATACATTTTGCCATTTTTTTTGCCCAAAACGGATGTCAATCTCAAATGAAATTTCGAAACGGCATTTTGCGCCGAAACTTTTAAATGAGTTGTATCACTTTTCAAATTGTTGCCACCAAATATGCACTTTAATAAAGAAATTAAATAATGAAGAATCTACATGAATGTATGTAGGTTTCTCGCCCTGTGAGAAAACAACGGAACCTAGAGCCATCAAATTTTGAGTAACTTAGCCCTCTACTCGAACGCGGGCACCTGGAAACCTGAACTTTTCATTTCGAATTAATTTTATTAATTATTTCAAATTTTTCAAAGTTTTAACGAATTTTTGATTAACAAACACATTTTAAGGGTAGCAGTGGCAACACTGTACGGGAAAATAAAACATTTTATCTCCAGCACTCGAGACTGTGTATTCGGGAATTCTAAAGATATGCTGTTTTTAAATATTGTTTTTTACCGTTTAAGTGAATTTTATGTGGTGTAAGCCCTAAGAATCTGATATTTAGTAAATAAAGTAAACACACAAAACGTTAATAAGAAAAAGACAAAAAGTGTTTCATAAATCAATCTTAATGAGAAAACTGAGCACTGATATGATAAACTGAGAAAAGACAGAAAAAAAGAGAAAAATGTATCCCAACATTTAACGCTGCATCGGAAATTCTGAGCTTACAATGCTGCTTTTATCATTTTTGTAATTTTACTGTTGTATTGTATATGGCATAAGTACGGAGAAAATGATGCGTATAATAAAGCTAAAAGGACCCCCCCCCCAAAAAAAAAAGAAAAAAAAAAGAAAAAAAGAAAAGAAAAAAAAAAAAAAAAAAAAAGAAAAGAAAAAGTGGATTAGGAATGAGCGAGTGTAACAACAGACTGGTAGACTACGAGTTTAGCGAAAACGTAAGATTTCTGTAGCTGGAGGTTAGAAACTGTTTTTTACCTCAAACGTCCTTGGATTTTCTCGTGTATTCTGCAAATACCGGCCAGCTTTTTCCTTCTCTCAGTTCTCCATGCAGACACCCTTTATTATCTGCAACTAGCTTTAATGTAATTTATCTTGATAAAAAATATATAATGCAGTTTTGGAACTTTTATTTATTTCATATTATTTCATGCTAATTTTTTCTAGCATTCTCATAAAGTAGCAAAACTGTAATAAAATATAAAATTCTAATTTCAGAAAACGTTTTGAAGATATTAGTTAAGTTTGAGATATTTTTGAAAAGAATTATCAGTTTTAGTTTTAAATTACCTGCTCACTGTAGCTGTAGCTGTGAGAAAGTAAATTTATTTATTTTCTGAGAGAAATCGCACACCAAGCAGCTCCGTATAAGAAGAAACCAAGCCCATCATTAAGTTATCTCGCGCTCAATTAAAACACGGCCGCTATAAAATTAATATACATCGATAATAAGAAATTAATATTGTGATAGCAATAAAACAAACAAAAAATTAACGACCTTAGCAGTTTATTTTATGGTCGTTCTCTGGATGGAAGACAGCGCTTTTAGCCTTTTTAAAAAAAGCAGTTTTTAAAACAAAACGCCGAAGCATCGTTTAAAAAACTGCAGCCGTTAGCGACTTCGCTCGTAATATTCGCTCGGAAAACAAAAGGTTTGGGGTTCGAGTCAATGGGAAGGTGTTCTTAATTACCTCCCCTCATCCTTCCTCTCATGGGTCGTTCTGGGAGGTGTAATCAGCTTGTAACTTTTGCGAGTTTTGAGTGTTTTTCCAAGGTATGAACGCTATAATCGAGTCGACAATTTTAAATGCAACGCGGTCCTTAACTGCGACTGATATCGCGGCTGTACTATCGTTTGGACAGATCACGTGATGAGGCTAGCATTTCCTCCGCATCCTAAACCCCTCCCTTCGAACTTCTCGCTTTCGTATAGCAATTTTTAGCGAAGTAATTTAGACTCGTTTTCTTTTTTTTCTCCTCTCCTCAATTCCTCAAAGCTTTAAAAGTAATTCAAAATTGATAGACACAGGAAATGTATATTTAATACCACCCTTAACGATATTGGCACCCTTAAAAACTATTAACCCTTTATCATGCAGTAGAAAAATAAACGCGTAAGAACGGTTGGGGGGGAACAGGCGGTGTTCGCAATTGGGACACTTTTAGGAACATTTTTAACTGTTTATTATGTTTGCTTCTTTTTACATGTCAAGCCATACATCACGTGTTCTTTTTTTTTCCTCCTTCCAGGCGAAGTTTATCCCTACAGCTTAGGGAAAAAGCGATAAATTAGGGAAAATTGCTCTAACGACAGTGTTAAGTTACTTTATAGTTTTGTTATGAAAAGCACTTAAGTAAAAGTCGCAGTGAAGAAAATATTTTTTTTTAAATTTTATTTATTTGTTCGTTTATTTTTTTTTGTCTGCTTTGCGGGGTATAATTTCTTATATAATCGCTCTAAAAATTACTGCGCTATTGTTATGCCCACTTTTTCTAAAATTAGATTCTTAGTAAAGTGTTTGAATTTATCCCAGATATTTTCCAGCGGTTTTTAAGAACTTAATTCCATAGATGCTGAGAAGTAATAAGACTCATTACGTAACTGTTCTAAACACGAGCGTAGATACAGTAGGTTATAAAAGCGTGGGCTCAGATATTGCAGGCTTTATGAATGTGCTATTACTGTTAAAAATAAAGAAAGAAAGAAAAAGAATTTTAAAATTAAAAAATTAACATTTCAAACTCAAGAATTAATAATTTCTAAATTTCCAGAACAACAAATGAAATATCTAGACTACTTCAAAATAGTCTGTAAAAATTTTTAAAATGCTTGCAAAATCTTTTTGAAGTTCAAAATAATTTGTGAAAAATTGAAGTGGTTCAAAAAATAGCTGATATTATTTAGAAGCCAAACTGAACGATCTGTGAGTCATTGCGCAACAAGATGCTTAGTGCGCTAATGCCTATAAAATTTTTAAATTATGAATCTAGTTATATTTAAAGCCTTTTCTTTGGAATATCATATAAATCAACTTTTTTCCAACTGTACCTTTATTTGCGAAAATCCTTATTGATTCCAGATAAATTATTTTTATTCATAATTTGATAACCGGATATTTTGCCATTAAGAGATGTTGACATTATGCAATAATAAAAAAAAAGTAACCAGATCTTATAAAATCTATATGTTTATGCAGGCTCTGTACAACAAACTGTGACTTAAATTGCAACTAAATTTTAAAATCTGTTTGTTTTAAATAATTGTTTATGATGTTAAAAGAGTTTTATTCTCATTCAGATGCTTAGCTAAAATAGATATATCATTTTACTTATTTTTATTCCATATTTAAGTCAGGTAATATCCAATAACGTAATTATTTGTTTTATTGTTGTAAAAATAATTCTTGTGTGAGGAATTATCTAATGCTTCTGTTACTTTTAATCAGAGCTATAATTACACCGGAGCCCTAAATAAGAAGGCTCTGGCGCTTCTTTCACGTAACTGAACAACAATTTCAGTAAAAACTTGATCTCGAAAATTTTATTTTTTACAATAAAACTGTATTACAAGTCGTTTAATAAATTTAAATTTATCTCTTTACATTTTATTTTATTTTAATTATTTAATTACTTTAATAATTTAACTATATTAACTTTAATTAATTAAATATAATCATTAATTAAATAATAACTGACATATATTAATTATCAATACTAATTAAACAATAATTAATAGTTCCGTAATAATTAATTATTTAATTTTTAATTAATGATTTTAATAGTCGTTTTATTTATTGTGAAAATGTATCAGCCGACAATGAATATGAAAAGAAACTGTGCGAGATATATCTTCTGTTTAATGAGTGTGTAAGTTCATAAAAATGTTTCGTTTTAAATTATCGGAGTATAAACATGTTGACGCAATAGTCTAGCTATGTTTGATGAAAGGATGCTTCAGAATATTGAAATCACTGATTATCATATTACGCAGACTATCATATGCAGTAGTCTTAATTTGAACGATGGAGAAAGATTAGGCCGGTGTACGAACAGCCGACGACTACATTTCATGAATTATTCTAGGCAGTGCAATCTGATAAATTCAGTGAACCGGAAATATATAGTAATTAATCATGGGCTGATGGAGTCAACGTGTTGCATATGCAGCACATTTGATGAATTCCTACGATTTCGGTTAATTTAAATAAAGACAAAGCTTTATGAAGACTGTATTAGGAAAAGCTTCCTTTCACCGACAGAAAAGCCAAGTATTTTATTTTACGCCACCCGTAAGCTTTCCCGTGATTATTGCGTATTTTAGTTTAAGGATACAAATCTGTTATGCATGTTAAATAAATTGCTGATGATAATAATATATTCAAATATAGTAATTACTCCTTGCCATGACATTCATCGTGGCAAGGAGTCAAACGACAAGGAGTCTTACGAAGCGCAAGGGGTCAAATGCGCTTGGTAAGAACCTTGAGCACCCTGTAGGACCAAGGACCAAAGCATTTTGATTACGGAGTACCTTTACAATTAAATGCAATTACCTCCACATCTTCGTTAACGGAAATTAAATGAAAGCCCGATTCTACCTCAGTTCTGCCCCCAAATTTGAGAGGGGACAAACAAGTTCCACCTCTCTTTCTTTACCACCAGCCTTTGTATAAGACTTTCGTCTCGTGGCATATTTAGAAGGCCCCCATGCCGCACACACACTCGAGATTCGAACCCTTTCCCTTTGGTATGGCACTCAGCTTCGCTAACCACTATACTGGTTGGGAAGCTGAAGTATTTTAACGTCATTATTTACGATATTTTTAACACTATGAATAAAATCATAATTGTTTCGCGTTATCTATTTCTTTTGATTTTGATAGAGATGGTTTGTTTATTCATCCACAATAAAGACAAGAAAGTACATTTTACAAAAGACACGTGACTGGTTTTCACCTTCAGTGAAGTTTAGGCGATCCGAATTTTCTGCCTGCTTTTCTTATATTTTGTAAGAAGTATAACGATTTTATTAGTCCAAAGGGGCTTTGTTCCTGAAGGACTATTGTTTTCGTTTTGCGATTTTGCGTCGGACTCTTATAAACGTCGGTTCACTTTTCAAACTGTTGCCACAAAATATTAGAGTCCTGCATTATATTTGAAGAAATTAAATAATGAAAAATCTGCATAAATGATTGTCTATTTCTCGCATTGTGATAAAACAATGGTACATAGAGCCATCGAATTTTGAATGACGAAATCCTACTGCGAATATGGGCATCTGAAATCCCAAATTTGGAATTTGTTTTATTATAGATTTTATATTTTGTAAAACTTTAACGAATTTTTGATTTACAAACTCAATGCTTTAAAAGCGAGAAATGGCAACGTTATATAGAAAAAAAATACTTTTATCTCCAGCTCGCGAGACTGTGTATATCGGAAATTCTAAAGATATGCTTAGTTTAACATTATTTTGCGATATTGCTGTTGCACTGGATCTTATGGTTTAAGTGCGAGGAACATGATATTTAATAAAGAAAGGTAACACACAAAATGTTAAAAAATGCCCCTTTGGACGTAATTTAAAATCTGAAACATTTCAGATTTTGTTTTTAGTCCAAAGGGATTTCAGTCCCGAAGGACTATTGCTTTCGTTTTGGCATTTTGCGTCGGACTCATAAACGTCGGTTCACTTTTCAAACTGTTGCCACAAAATGTTAGAGTCCTGCATTATATTTGAAGAAATTAAATAATGAAAAATCTGCATAAATGATTGTCTATTTCTCGCATTGTGATAAAACAATGGTACATAGAGCCATCGAATTTTGAATGACGAAATCCTAATGCGAATATGGGCATCTGAAATCCCAAATTTGGAATTTTTTTTTTTTTTTTTTTTTTTTCACGAATACTAGTTTTAAGACCTTTAGTTAAAGGTAATCAGATTTGAGAAATATCTTTACAAATAATGAGAAATTCAGATCATTTTCATAGAAACATTTACATATCAAAACGTATACTCTTCGTAACAGCTTTCAAATTTACTTCAATGCTGTAAACGCAACAGATTCTTCATGTCTACATGTACGTAAACTTGATAAAAAGCAGAAAACAAGTTACTTGTTGAGTTATGAATCAGTGAAATATCTGATTAAAAAATAGATATAAAAATGCTCTAAAGATCAATCAACGTTTTATATATTTCTTATTTTTAATTTCATTTTATTTCCCTCGAAGCATTTACAGTTTCAGTTTTCGTAAAATATAAGCAAATAGCCTAAATAATTTATGAGATCTTAACTGAAATTTCACCCATTATGTGCCTCGCCTTAAAAATGCAGCACATTAAGACGTGAAACATGAAGTAACGAAGTAAAAAAAGAGAAATATATCAAGAAAAATTGTGGTCAGTAGGAACACAGAAGATATATACGAAAGATAAAATGCTGGAGATTCATCTTGTTTTCTTCTTTCGATGATTCATCCCCCTTAGAACCACAGAGATCAGCGAAAAGCCAGTAGGGTCCAATTATGTTCTCAGCTTCTCCGACTATTATGGCTTGTATCTCTATCTTTCCTCACCTCAATCACGTGATGATCTCTCTGTTGTCTTCTTGAGCTTTTTTCAGTTTTTCGCTAAGTGGAGTCTACTTCAAATATCGTCAAAATCTAACATAAAATAAAACGAAAGTAAAGCTATAAATCAGATTTAATCGACAATTTAAGTCAAACGAATAATTATGTAAATTACTTTTTACTTTTTGATTATGTAAATCACATTTTATTTTGAAACCTGTTTACTAATAATTACGGGTTACGGGTTTTCAAAAATACATTTTAAAATCTGTTTGTTTTAAATAACTGTTTATGATGTTAAAAGAGTTTTATTCTCATTCAGATGCTTAGCTAAAATAGATATATCATTTTACTTATTTTTTATTCCATATTTAAGTCAGGTAATATCCAATAACGTAATTATTTGTTTTATTGTTGTAAAAATAATTCTTGTGTGAGGAATTATCTAATGCTTCTGTTACTTTTAATCAGAGCTATAATTACACCGGAGCCCTAAATAAGAAGGCTCCGGCGCTTCTTTCACGTAACTGAACAACAATTTCAGTAAAAACTTGATCTCGAAAATTTTATTTTTTACAATAAAACTGTATTACAAGTCGCTTAATAAATTTAAATTTATCTCTTTACATTTTATTTTATTTTAATTATTTAATTACTTTAATAATTTAACTATATTAACTTTAATTAATTAAATATAATCATTAATTAAATAATAACTGACATATATTAATTATCAATACTAATTAAACAATAATTAATTGGTTCCGTAATAATTAATTACTTAATTTTTAATTAATGATTTTAATAGTCGTTTTATTTATTTATTTACTTATGTTCCTCTTTGCTGACGGTCTTCCCATAAGGCTCCGGCACTTCTAATTTTAAAAATCAAGCCCTGCTTTTAATTATAATAAGAAAATGAAAATGATTCGATGTTATTAAAGGATTGTGCATTACTAAACTGCAAAAGCAGAAATTACCGAAATCTTACGATTGTCTGGATTGATGCTTTTCAAAAAATTATTGAAGTTACATTTTCATTGTAATATACTTATTTGATCTGTGCATTTAATTCCTTTCACTAATATTTTTTTTTTGTAAATAAATAGCCCTGCAACTAGGATATCTGGTGTTGATGAAAGCTCCATATGTGAATAGAAGAAAATGAAATCAAAATAATTAATATGCCGAAGAATAAATACATTTTGCGTGAAGAAACAACGAAATGGCCTACACTAGAAGAAAGTGTTTGAGAACTAGGTCTAGGAAAACAGCCAGAATGGATTAATTGTAACAGGAAACAGCGGGAGATTATTTGCCGTAAATTGGGAAAAACTGAATGCAAATGAAAGTGAAAAATTTTTAAATAACTTTGAGTTTGTGTAGTCAATATATGACACGGAATAATTTAGTTCTACCAGAAAAAACCAAAGTCTTACAAAGGTTTTCGAAAGATTTCGGCAAAAGTTCGGCATAAGTTTCCAGAAGTATGTTATTGATCTACGAAGGTAAAAAATTATATTTGCTGTCAAATTCTGGAAATATGGATAAAACATCCAGTAATGCCTGATATGATAGAAAATAAAACAATTGATGTGAAAGGAACATATGCGGTTCACATAAAAGCAACAGGTCACGAAAAATCTCGCCTTACCGTAGTTCTATGGCGCATAAGAAATATTTGACAAAAGCGTCCCCTTACCTCACAGAACCTGGAAAGTCTGGACATGTTCAGCTCCCATCTAACCGACTATACGAAGAAATCTTTAAAAGAATATAATACAGACATGGCAGTTATTCCAGGCAAATTAAGACCATTAGTTCACCCTTTATATATGCGTAACGATAACCATTCAAAGAAAATTTAAATTGGCTACGAAATACGTGGATGTTAGATGGGGATAAAGCATTTACAAAAGGAGACCAAATGCGTCGTGCCAGTCAAGAAATAGTGTATGAGTGGATAATAAAAGCATGGAATGAGATTAAACCCTAGATAATTGAAAAATGATTGAAAAATGTGGTATATTTAACAATTTAGAAGGAACGGAAGATATTTTTTATTTATGGATCAGATGATGGTGAAGATGAAATAAAATTCGATGAAGCGCCCGAACGTCAAACGGAAGGCGAATTTGACGAACTTTTCATGTTATCTGATAATAAAAATTTTTAATTTCATAAGATATGTCATTTCGTTTAAATAAACAGCATTTAGGTGCATGTAAAAATTAAATTTTTATGATCACCTACTCCTTTATTTTAATCTTATCATTTTATATCCGACATATCGCTTGCACCCGTAAATTCCGATTTTTCTTATTTTTTGTATTAAAAGTGCGTGTTATACACCTGAATATATTTAAGTACATTATCTCCTGTGATAAAGGTAGTTAGAATTCTACTGAAATGAAGTAACTTAAAAGCATTTTTAAAAAATGAATCTTGAAACGTTTTTTTAAATGAAAAAATGAATCGAGACTGAGTTGAAAATGGAAACTTTTAAAAAGGTATAGTTGCAAATGTAATCAATATATATGTGCGTGCAAATATGTAAGAGTGCAATTCATTTAAAAAGAAATTCATAACTTTTTATAAATTTAAATTACCAACATATTAAAAAATGGAAAAATATATTTCTTAAAAGAGCAAGGGCTTGCAAAGGTCATGTGGCTTTTGCACCTGGATATAAAATTTTAGCCATTTTATTTATATAAACCGAATTACAGGAGAGTTTATCGCAAAGATTTTTGATGTTAATCGGTAATGACATAATATCGCAATGTAAGAAAAAAGGAAGTGATTGACTGAATGATCCATCTCAGAAAAAGGTCACTCTTTAAGTGAATTCCACTCTTATCAGTGAGCGGTCAGCTATAGACAAAATTTATGTAAGAAAAAATGACTGCAGTAGCGATATTAATATAAAAGCCAGAGCCAAGCCCACCTAGAAGGTTATAAAAATATATATATTAAATAAATAAATGTGCCTACCTTATCTCACAGAAGGGTCGGGTGGCGACTGACGCCGGCGCTGAAAATCACGCTTTCTAATATCCGTATCCTATCACCATTTTTTTCAATGCACATAAGTCAAACTAACGAAAGACGATAGTGGCATGAGTCGAGAGACTTATTGTGGGAGCCTCTTTGTATTTAAGTGAATTATGTCGCAAGGCAGTTAATGTAGAATAAGTTTTATGGTGGATTTTCTTGAACTTCTGCGAATGAGAAAGAGTATTTTGTAAGTGAATAGTGTTATAAATATATGACATGTCGATCAGGATAGAGTCGAAGTTTGAAATTAGAATTCAGTTTTACAGCAAAAGGAATGTATGAAACCGAGCTGAGAAAATTTTGAAGAAACTGAGATGCAAAGAAATGAACAGCAAATATGTAATGATGTTTAGGAAAAGACAATTTATTTCGATATTGGAAAGAAAAGAAATGTTTTATGACAAATTGATCAAATACGTTTTTATTTTTTCATTTTATTTTATTTATTTATTTATTTACTTTTAGTGAAATGGAAGGAAACATTTCATCTCTCTAGTTTTAAAATGAGTCTTCGTAAAGTAAGTTTATTTTATTCCATAATATTTATTTATATATTTATTATATTTTCCCTCTTCAGTTCTGTATATATTCAGATTTCTAAGCACTTTTTTTAATGCGATCCGATAAAAGCCGTAAACTTGAGTCATTAGGTTATTTTAAAGCAGGAGAAATGAAAAATGAGCAATGCCCTCGCCCGGACTCGAACCTGAACCTCTCGATTACGCGCCGAGTGTGCTGACCACTACACCACGAAGGCATGCTGGAAGGAGGGAGGAAATACCTTATATACCCCCCTTTTAAAGGGCCACCGGAGATTAGGGGATCCAATCGCCAAATCATGGAGTATGATGAATTGTTGTCCACCACCTTTTAATTCGGACGCCACTGTAGAGACATCAGGATTTTTTCTTAATTTTAATTTTAATTTTTATGTGGGAGTGGTGAAATATGAGCAATGCTCATGCCGGGACTCAAACCTGGACCTTTTGAATACGCGCTGAGTGTGCAACCGTTTACTTATACAAATGTCCTCTGTTTTTTAATGTTCTCTTTACGAAATTTATCCTTTACAAAAAATCTAAAACGTATTATCAAAAATAAAATATTCCATAAAATGCTTTCAATTTTACGGGAAAAGATGAAAAGCGAAAATATGTTCCAGCTCCTATTTTTTGCAAATATTGATTAGAAATAGGACTAATTACAATATGGCTTACGTATGTAGAGTAGTTTTTTACAATATGCTTTGAATGTCTATGAAAAACTGAATAACAGGGACAAATGTGTCGATGTTAAAAATCAAGCTTCAAACATTTCCTTATCAGCCAGAGAGCAAAAAAATTCGATTTCCACATATAAGTAGGCATAATGAAGAGCAGATACAGAGATCTGAACAAATATAAAGTCTATGAGGTAGTAATAGACTTTGTCATCTCTGTACTGCACTAAACCCCTTATGTCAAAACCATCGAAATGCTGACGATACAACACATCATTACTCTTATTTGCAGTTTCCAATATGATCGCTTCCTTTTCAGTTTTCTTAGGTAAGGCTACACCAGTTATATTCATTTTGTTGATATGTATGTTATTTTTAACTCTTAATAATGTTATTAATAATAACATTTTACTTTAATTAAATAATGTTATTTTTACTGCTATTTTAGGCTTCTAACTTTATTTTTAATGTATTTATTACACTCATTATTTTTAACGTTATTTATTATTTCATACATTTCTGTTCTTGTAGTTACATGTTACTTTCCTTTTTCCATATGGATTATTGATTACCTTACATCGTCTTAGCGTTCGAAAGGTTTCCGTAGGAATGATTCCGTCCGAAAGGTTTCCGTAGGAATGCTTCCGTACGAAATATTTCCGTAGGAATACTTTCAAAAAGAATCCCGAGAAACCTGTACCAGTTGTACATAATAAATATCGTATTAACGATTATATTAAAGTACATTTAAATCCAGTATCACAGAAAATACTTAGAAATTTGAATACAATACTGTAAAAGAAGTTATCTTTTCATTTTTATTTCAAAACTGAAGACGTGAAAATTTTCATTCCATCATACAATAATACTTGCGTAAGACACTTTTCCAAATATTAAAAAAAATTGACAGATGAATATTTATTTTAATTATAGCTAATTTTTTAAATTCCTCTTCATATCTCGTGCGAGCTATTGTGTCGTAAGCGTTTATTGCCTCGAGTTGGCGGGACGAAAATCCTTCTTCTAAACTCCGTGAGGGCGAAGTTTGTTTTACATGTATTTCTGTTCTGAAATATCTAATGTTTCTAAAGTGTCGCCCAAACTAAAATGAAGTAGATGATAGGTAGATTCTACATCACTGCGTGTCGTACTTCTTTACTTAGTCAAACTTTAAATGGGGAAGGGGGGGAGGGAAATATAAAGAAATATTGAATTTCCTTATACATGCTTTCATGGCGTAAACGAATACAGTGTCCAACTGACAAATGGAAAATTGATTATTTGTACCCCTTCGAGGTTACGATTTGATTTTTGATGCTTCCTGCTCCAAAAACATAAAGTTTCTGACATTGTGTGATAACGTTCTCCTCTTAGTTTGACAAAGGGCCGAAGTGATTAGATCGGTCTTGTTTAGTTTTTCTTAGAGCGTAAAACATCCCCCCTCCCATGAATCAACGTGCTCAAATCTCACTTTCGTTATTTCATAGTTTTCAAAGTTTTTAAGTGGAAGCAAATATTAATATAACATTATATAAGTATGTTTTAATTGGCTATATTATATAATAAAGCATGTTAAAATAAGCAACTGTAATTTTTTGTTCAAAACTATCAATTTCACCTAAAAGAATATAAAAACGCAAGCGTTATCGAAGTACATGAGTAATTTTTTTTCTATTTTTTGAAACTCAGCTTAATATCTCTAAATCAATGAAACAGTACATATGTTTACACATACCACTTGTTTATCGGAATATTTCTAAATAATTTTAGAATTTAAATTTCATGCGCTTAAAAAGATGTTAGTAGTTTTGTAAAAAAAAGGGGTCAAAGAAAATTCACTAATATAAAATTGTTAAAATTTTTATTTGTTAAAAAAGAAATTTTTTTATTTTTTAATGATTTGATATTTATAATCATCATTTGAGAATTATTTATTATTATTTCAGTAATTCATTATGCTTCTCCATATACAAATTTTGCGTGATAGTTAATTATTATTTAATATGAATAACATTTCTATTTTCCATAATTTCTCTAAACATTTTACTCATTTATTCGAATAGATAGAGATTGTTGAAATTCCGTATCTTACCCATCGTATGAAATATCACGGAAAATGTGATACTGAATTAAAAAGAGATAATAACTAAATTAAGGATTACAAAAAAAACAAAAGAAAAAATAATGCGGATTATTATACGGAATAGTTACGCAAAGGCGTGAGATATGTAAATATTCTATCTGGAATTCCACTAACTAACCTTTCAATTTATAGGCATATAAATCAGTTTCAATATTAAATACACAAAATATTTATTCGAGGATGCAATGTATTAAAAAGAATCTTGAGGGCAAGGATTACTTCCGTGAGTCATAATACGATATATCGATAAGCGAAGCCGACATACATCGATATGAAAACCGGAAGTATCTCACCTGTATCGCAACAGATCATCAGCATCGATCCTCGCCCTCCGAGGTGCGATGTGCATGCACAGTGTGACTTAACCCACTCTCCTCTTTAGTCACCCTCTATTCCGTCACCCTTACGCATCATATTTCATCAACCTCGTAGCCGGCGAAAATTTTTAGGCGCATATAAAACCCAATCCATTTTGAGCCTTATCTAATCGACCTTCCTATCACTTCAGAGCCGGCTTAAAATGCACTCAGTGTGACCTAGATATGATTAATGTTAATCTACCGCTCTTCTGCCACCCACCCTACCCCACGATTTCCTTCTGTGTCGACCCCCCTCCCCAGTCTGTCCGTTCTCTCACAAGGATGGATGCTGAAAGTCGTTCTCCTGTTCCTCGATCTCTCCCCTCCCCCGCCTACTACTCAACTTCCCCCCAACTCTCCCAACGCACACACTTTTGCGACTTATTTTCGGGATATCTAAGAGCTAAGTCACACAGGCACAAAAAACGGCAAAAATTGCAAAATAAAAAAATAAAAAATCGTGGTGGTGGAATTTCTTAGCTTGATAGGCTAATGGAAGAGAAGTTGGACCTGGCGATTAGACCTTTAGGTTGACACTTCTCAGTGACGTCATAACGTTGTGGAGTCAGAGTCACTTTTAACCTCAGATAGGGATTGACTCGACTTTTTATTTTATTTTGTTTTTCCTCTTTCGCAGTGATATATATATATTTTTTAGACAGAGCAGCGCCTGTCCAGAAATGGAGCGCCCATTTGATAAACTTAAAATCACACCCCTTTTTTTAGTGCTTCAACTCACAGAGGAATATTGAGATAACTTCACGGCTAAGTTCAACGGAGGTCACACACGTTTTATCATTAACAAACAACAGATTTATTCATACATGATCTTAAATTGGCCCGCTGGGTATGAGCTTACGCGCTGTCATACATCAGAACTGACGATCTAGTATTCTCAGTTGTTCATTCTATTACTTTTATTTTTATTAGCTCAAAAGAGCGTTAGCCAGAATCGGCTATTAAATTCGAGACGGAATTTGGAGACCTATCACTTTAAATGCCTGAACCACTTTTTTAAATTAATGTCAATATTTCCAATACGAACGTAGGTCTTTTCAATAGGTCCTTTTTTAGAAATCGGTTACAAATAGGTTCCAAATATTTGAGAAGATGTCTAGGAATGAAATGATCAGTATTACATTTCCTACAGATGGGGGTTGACCTTATTTCCCTGCTCAAATTTAAGGCATTTCAGGTGCCCACTTAGGAGCCTCGTCAAAGTAGTCTGCTGAACACGATTACCCCCAAAAACAATAGCATCTCCCGACTGCTGCAAAGTACCACTCATGAGC
Organism: Stegodyphus dumicola; assembly: GCF_044657685.1. Lineage (NCBI taxonomy): Eukaryota > Metazoa > Arthropoda > Arachnida > Araneae > Eresidae > Stegodyphus > Stegodyphus dumicola. The sequence goes on along the minus strand of NC_140779.1, from coordinate 118,872,289 downwards.
GGGAGGAGAATGCCGGGAAGTGGCAACAGTACATTTAACTCTCGATCAGATCTTCAAACAGGTCAGAGTTACAGTGGTCAGTGTCATTAAAGTACTTTCCATAGCCAAGGTATCAGCCATTTCATTACCGTAAAAAGCCAAAATAGAGAGTAAAGTCTTATCACCAATACGAGGCCAATTTCGCAGATGCCGAACGGAATTGCGTCTGTCAGTCAGAATCCAGATACCTTTGTAGACAATGCACTTGTATGCAGCCTTAAGATCCTCCTCAATAGCTATACGCTCAGAATGAAAACCAGAACAGTGATCACGGTTTCTAGTCTTAAAATTAATGAAGACTCCCCTACCACAATTCCCATGTTCATTTTTAATGCCGTCAGTGAATATCTGAAGGGCATTAAAAGGAATACCATTTTAAGTTTCCAGGGCAATCTGGTTATTCCGTATTTTTGTTGGTATACGAAGTTAGTTCTGTTGAAAATAAATGTCTGAAAGTTCTTCCAGGGGCTTGATAATACATTTCAATGATTATATCTTAACAGTTAATCCATTAAAAACTATCAGATAACCCAAAGAAAAAAGGCTGTTCCTTTTCAATCTTTGAAAGAAACCCAATCATGAGAAGTATAGAAGTACCGTTATTAGTTCATGCAAAAAGGACAGTGGTACAGCTTTTCTTCATCAAGAGACGTGGAACACCAAAAGGTAGAAGTCTGACTTCGCTCCGACTTCGCCTACTTGTTTTAGCTGGAATAACGCCTACTTGTTTTAGCTGGAATAACTACTTGTTTTAGCCGCCTATTTCGCCCATTACACTATTCACAGTGTTACCGATGATATTTTTAAGAGAACGGCGCCTTGACGGGAAAGTGGTTAGTGGCATTGACTCCCGCACTGAAGGGCCCAGTTTCGAATCTCGGAGAAGGCATGGATGTATTTTGTCCGTCCCTTCATAGGAGGTAACAGTGTTTCACGTAATAGGTACGTTCACAATTGAAAGGCCTTAGTAGTGGAAACGTCTATTAATGGCTAGAGCCCACCATTGGGAAAATAATATTTAGGGAAACTCTGAATTATATTTCATATAACTTTTATATCACCCTACGTATCTTATACAGAGTGGCTCAAAAACACCTTCACGATTTTTAATTTCAGTAATTCTTTTTGGAATTGATATTTATTGAGTTTATCATTTTTAGGTTAACAAATACGTAGGAGTTTCAATAGGTAACGATACACGCATGTTAAAGACTATAACGTTTTATTTGGAAAACAGAAGAAGCATTCTTTCTACTCAGAAAATTTTCTTCGATAATTTAAGTCAGATATGCTCCTTCTAACAATATGCTATTGCAACTTCTAACCAAATTTGAAGAGAGAGGATCAGTAGGAGAAGCACGGAGGACGGGAAGACCGCGAACAGGAACATCCGTTGTACTTAAAAGAGCTCATTATTTGTCATCGCAAAAGCAGGCATCATTTGTTAGAGGTCATTTTTCATAAATAATAACTTCTAGTATTTCTTCGAAATAAATATTTATTTTTATTATTGACATTTGTAACCACAAATAAATTAACACAAAAAGGGCGCGCCCACCGGCGGCCGAGCGGTAAAATCGCTGAACACCGGTAGTTCGGTCCGAGGTTCGAATCCCGCGAACGGGCTGGCTGCATGGGCGTTTTCGTGGTTTCCCCATATTTAACGTGTATAGGAGCCAGTTTCCCTTAGAAACTCCTCCACGAAGGCATCCCTCCTCTTAGGCAGATAGCCCTCGAGGCTTTGCCATAATCACACACGCAAAAAGGTCGCTTGTTAAAGAATTGTCACATTTTTTATGCCATTGAGGCAAGAAGAGAGCAGCGGCAGAGAGTCTAACTAGCAAGAACAGCGGAAAGCAATACTATGTGTTCGAGTTATTAGTTCGGAATAATTTATTTTCGATTTCCATATCATTTGATTGGCTAATTAACACTAAACTCCAAAATTATTACTGGCTGTTTGAGTTCCCATTTTCAAAACAATCTCCTTCACCAGCATGATGTAAAAGGTCATACGATGTCTATCTTTTTTAACATTTTGCAGTTTAAAGAGATTTTTAATAAGCAATTGCTATTCATAGAACGGAAGGGGAAAATATCCAAATTCAAACAGAACGTTAAGAATCTGCATAAATATACATACATTTATGCAGATTTTTCATTATTTAATTTCCTCAAATATAATGCAGGACTGTAACATTTGGTGGCAACAGTTTGAATATAGTGATCCAACGCAAAATCGCAAAACGAAAACTATAGTCCTTCAGGGACAAAGCCCCTTTGGACTAATAAATATTAAAAGAATAGCTATTTCACTGCTTTGACCAATATATTTAAAAATCCACTTTAAAAATAAAATTATAATAAAAATAAATTCTAATATTCTTAATTACGATAACTTAGTTAACAAAGTTTAATATTAAATTTGCAAATTATTGTAATTAAAAATCCAAACTGAAAATGAAGCTTCTGAACTATGTGGCTTTTCAATTTGCTACATCCACTAAAAATTTTATTTTCATAAAACAAATATTTAAGTTCTGAATCGAACATTTATTATAATTTATGTTATAAAGATCTAAACTGCGTATGTAAAACATGATAGTACCCTAATGTGCGATTTAGAAGTCTAAACAAAAGAATGCACCGCCCGCATATAAAACAGTTTTGTATACGTAGATATCTGTTGAACGATGCAATCAAAAATATTCATTTACGTAAAAATAACCGAATTTTTTAATTTTTACGATTCCCATACTTCTTGTTCCCAGATGGTAATGCGAAAAAGTAAGATTTACGAGTTCTGATAATTCAATACATAAACATGTTCAGTTTCAACGATAAACTAACCTAACTACCCTTAACCGAAACAGAGACCGCGGGTCATTTCACCAGCGCACTCTACCGGTGAGCACTTCCCAAACGGTCGGATATAAAACACTTTTATTATTGTCCCAAAATTTCGCTATCGAAATGCTCTAGTTACTTTACTCTGGCGTATCACTTTACAGTTGCCCGCGCTATCTTCTCCGACAGAACTACTGTCGTTAAATTTGTATTAAAAGAGGGAATGATAGGGAACGATAGCGAAAAATTGACGGTTCTAAAACTGATATTTCGAACAGCTCCTCTTCCCTGCTGTCGAAACGTAAGTTCGTTACCGTGCCGTTGCATTCGATATTTCGATTCGATATCAGTGGCCGCACCTGCCGCGTGATCGTTAGGGGTGGTGGGTGGGCCTTGCCGTGCTTTTGGGCACTCGTCGGCATAATTATCGAACTAATGCCAAGTAATTAGTAAAAGGGGAGACTAGGTGTAGGGCTGTTTAATTGAAATGACGATGATTGTCGGTCTGTCCGTCCCTCTGCCATCAGAGGGTGAGTGGGAAGGGTTGGTGGCGACGAGAAGGTGTCTGCGGGATGACGTACGTTCGGAACAGTTAGAAGAGGGTGATGATAGTGCGGAAGATGATGCGATGCTTTTGATAGTTGTTGTGCTGGTGAGTAAACGCTTAACTCTCATTCAGCTATCGATGTGCGGAACTAATGATTAAAAATTTTCCAACTTCCCCAGGAAGTGTAATATTTTAATCTTGAAACTTTAGAAACATTAACAGCCAGGTAGATAAACAGAAAGCGAGTTGGTGTACGTATATAAAGAAAGATTGTTTTCGCCTATGAGTATTTCAGTTTTATTTCCGTCTGCATTAATGCATGCTTGGGTTTTAATATAAATCTTACGATATAAATTTACCAACGTTTAATAAAAATCACCGTTTGTTTTTTAACTATGGGGTCGCTCGAAAGCAAAATAGCTGAAGATTAGCCTCTCTCTATACGGTAAAAAATTTTTAAAATAATATTTATAATTTTCGTAACTTTTATAAAATAATAGTTCGCAGTTTTGCATTTTTAACTGAGTTAATTAATCGGTAACATTTTTTTAATTAGATCAAATTCAACTTTATATTAAAGTTATTTTGTACAAAAACTGTAATTGGTAACCTGTGTTTAAGGTTTGCGAACAACTTAGAACCAATCCACCATTAAGAACTAAATGATGAAAACCTTTTAATGAATTCGTTCTTTAACAATTTTTAAATTAGGTGAAATTCAACTTCAAGTTATTTTGTAGAGAAACTCTGTATAAATTTTATGGAAACAGAAAAAGGACCTTCTTCTTCAAGAAATAAAAACATTCTGCAGAAATCAACCTAAAGTTTTTCCTCTTTGCCAGCAATTCCGAAATGTATATTTCTTTCATAAAACTTCAGCCAATTTACTTTAAATTTTACTTTAAATTTTTACCTATTTCGTATAGTATTAAAGACCTTTCAACAGCTCATAAGAGAATTGCTAAACATTTAAACTTTGAAAATGGTAACTTAATAAATTAAGTTTTAACGAACATAAAATTAAGTTAACTAAAATTAATTTAAAATTAAGTCAAAATAAGGCTGTTTTTTCTTATGTTAAATTAAAAGTCAAATATGTAATGTTTTCATAAGAATTAAAAACGTCTTTCTGTCATCTATAAAGAGTTTTAAACTTAATTACGAAACTTAAAAAGTACTTTATTACGAAATTTAGTAATTTGATATGGAATAAGAAAAATTATAATCTATGTTTCTTAACATGCTCATATTTGGTCTTAAACATATTCTTAGAAGGAACACTATCGGATATTCCGACGAAAATGACCACGAAATTTTCAGGGTGAGATCAAATAGGTGAACAAATCAACAGGTGGAATTTAGCCTCCCGCCAACTTCAGTGTTTAAGGCGTATAAAGCAGCATCAGAGCCCGCAATGTTTACAGTGCAGATTGGCAAACCTATAATGCATATATAAGATTTAGGCATTCTGTCGTGAACACAGAATACATACCTGTAATAAAGTTACACATGTAATTCAAATACATTACTCGATGACACACTAATGTCGTGGAAAATGCAAGCTTGTACAGGCTTCACCCAGTAAGTAAAGAAGGAATTAAACTCGCATAAATCGCACAGAGTAAAATTTATGTCCGGAACAAATCAGGCGTGGAGATGTTGAAGAAATTACGTATTGGCTTTAAAATTGAGATATCTGTTTCTTTCGCTTATTTCAAATGCTCGTGCAGAATTAGATTATTATTTTAGACCCATTTTAGAATCTGACTTTCATATGCTGTTGATTTCTTGCGAGTTTATGTTATGTTGCAACACCTGTCTCATTAAGCGTCTCCATTTTGTTTGGTGGTGTTTCTTTTCTAGGCAGTTGTATCTAAGGGCTTTTATTGCTGGCAGAGAGTAAACAACTCATGTACTATGCGTTTCTCAGTGTATGTTAAATCCAAGTCGTTTGTTGTGTACAAGTGTATAACGTAGTACTTATTACATCACAATAATATTTATTGGCGTTTGAAGTTCTGTATTACATTACTCAAATAATAATCTGTACCGTACGACACGCATGCGTCTTGCCAGCAATAAGCCTTCTCGCACAAAGACATTAAACCAACCTCACAGGTGCCGTTCCAAGACAGCAAATATTGCAGGCAAACTCTCCTTTTCATGTGCCTTGCTTCGGGGTTGCGGACGATTACACAATACCACACTTCACATGCGCTGTTTTATTCGCATGCTCTTGATCACATTTGAAACTTTTGTGGCGAATATCATCAGAACTTCCGATAGGTTTCCTTGTTGAAAATACCTGACGCGGACACAACATGACTTCCTTGAATAATCTATTAAATCATACACGTTGTTTCGCGGCACTTCATTCAAATTTACTTCATCGAAGTATTCTAACTTAATTAACCGATCCCTCAAGGCAAGTTGAAAATGACATCAAATACCGCAAATTTTGAAATTAAATATCCCGGTAAACGTGCTTCACATGGGATTCAAACTTCTTATGATTTTATTTTTTTCATAAAGCGTATGAAACATTCCCAAATATAAGTATAGGAACCGGGAGATAGCATTAAAAGTTTCATTTCGTTATTTGTCACAAATTATTTTTTTTTAATTCGACATTGCCCAAACATGAATATTTTCTTCATTTAAAACATGAATATTTTCGTCATTTAAAACCTGAATATTTTAGTCATTTTCGTCTGTAGTTAGAAATATAGGACTACGACTAACGACTGCGAAAATACAGGCCGCATAAGGACTTTAATGCTGAGTAACGGGTATATACTTTTGGTATTGCCGATCTCGGTAATAGTCGCATGTAGAAAATTTCAACGTTTTACGGTTAATCTTTTTGTGTTAGGCGAGCTGCAGATGTATGTACGTACGTATAGATGTCACGAAAAAACTCCTTTTTGAATCTACTTTAAATAGATCTTAAAATCTGTTTTGGAAAAAAAAAAGTCATTTATTCTGTTCTTACGTACAGACCTCACGAAAAAAAATAGTAGATGCAGGAATGGTCAAAGCGGATATTTCCGTTGAAATATGACACCCGAATTTTTTTACCTTTAAAATGTTTGTTTTACTTTATATACGAAGTAAAACTTTTTTGGGGGGGAAGAGGATGGCATTTTAAGAAAACTGTAAAACAGTTTCATGTGGTAGAGCTACAAAGCTGTATGTTAATGAAGCAAAGAATTAACATGCTATTTCTCATGACACTAAAATGGAACTAAGATTCATAAAAATTTTAAACAGATGCATGAAGAATCCTTGATGCAACGGTCGGTATTATTCAAGAGGGTTAAATGTTTCCAAGAAGGAAGAGAAGACGTAACTAAAGGTATAATAGCAAAAGGACCTCTAGCTGCAATGTCGTATGTCAATTCACGTCCGCTGTCTTTCTGAAGCGTGATCAACGGCTAACTGTGAGAAAGACTGTTGAAAGATTAATTAAGTAAGAACGCTGCTCACACGCTTTTAATCGAAAATTTGGGAAAGACAAAACAGTGAGCAAAGATGATTCCAAACTGCTTGATGACTGAGCAAAAATTGAAAAGAACGGTATACCATGTAGCTTAATTAAACTATTATTTTCTCTACAGTATGATTATGGGCTTAAGAATGCTACTTAACAATGCAATATACATACTACATAGCATATATAGCAGATAGGAAAAGTAAATGGAGAAATGTATAAAAAAAATTAAGTAAATGTCCGGAAAAAAAATTCGAGAAAGCAGACCCAAAACTGAAGTCATGATTTCTCTCCTTATGGAAGTGAACACCATCAGTTCATCCCAGAAGAGCAGCTTATAAGTGCGACTTACGATGTGAGTATTTTGAATTGCCTACAATTTGGTAATGCAATGCAATGTGAAAATGAGCTTCCAATGGTCTTCATGGTTAACACAGCTCAACACAAAAAAACACTGACACAAAAACCAATAATTACTAACAAGAAATAAAATAATAGTAAAATATATACAATTAAAAACAATAAATTAAAATTCCCAATACTGTTCTATCGCCACTTATATAACTCGCCAAGTCCTTTACAGATCTAAATTCTTTCATGTGGCAACAGAATTCCCTAACATGTTTCAGAAATAAGCAGTCTTCAACGAAATGTCGTGCATAGCCTTCAGTGTTACAAAAATTTCAAATTAAATCTTTTCAGGTATGCCGGAAAACGCCTATGAAGCACTCGAGTGCTATCTGCCTAAGGGAAGGAATGTCTTCATGAAGGACTTGCAAAGGGAAACTGGCTTGTATACACGTTACACATGGGGGGAAACCACGAAAAGGCCCATGCAACTAGCTCATTTGCCTAAAACCCAGGTCAGAACTACCAGTTTTCAGTGATTTTACCGCTCGGCCGCTCAGTGGTTAGAAAGAAACAAATGAATTTTGCGTTATGACAACATTCAGTTTTAAATATTTTTCATTTCTAACCTATAATTCTGTCATTGCACGCACAATTTTCCCTATTTTTCTGAAGTTATTCAAGTAACATTTTTCTGTTTTCTAAAGTCAAAATAGGGGCAAAAGTCAAAATGCAAAGAGTATCAAGTGAGACAATGCTTGAGATACTTTCAGAAAGAAACCCGCACAGTCGTTCTGAACGATTGGAAACTACACTGGCGGAAATGCGGTGATAGTAACAGGGGATTATTTTGAAGATGATAATATCGATATTCTCAAATACACTAAAATTAAATTTTGATTTATTTGTACCCAAACTTTCCTTACAGAATTTGTATATTTGGTAGAGTACTAATATGTAAAGAGACCTGGTGCTACTTTCGAATCATTGCCATAAAAGAGAATTAATAAATGTCAATGGAAGTATCTGAGACGAAAAAACAACGATGTTACAAAAGTTTAGTTGATATTTTCTGGCACGATAACTGCTTTAATGTGAGCAGGTAATATAAAAAAAAATTAAATCAATTCCTACTTACTCAACAAAGAAAAATTTTTTAAATGAAAAAAAAAAAAAATTTAATATGTGCGAAAATTGTATTAACATCAAGTGTCATCCACTGCAAGTTTAAAAGAAATGTATTTGAACTTGAGTAGATGGATAAAAAGTATTTTATTAACCACAAAATTTGAATGAGATATAGGGAGAGTGTGAGCTAATAGTAGGAATTTAAAAATAGTTGAGCAATTAATTAGTTAATAGGATTTCATTTCCAAGCCCTAGACAGATTTCATTTTCAACAGCAGCTGTTACATGCTATTTGGAGATTAATGATTTTAAATATCTCATATGATGAATATCTATGGATATATGGATTTTTGATTAGATCATCAGAGACCACCGTGCCTTTTTGACCTGTTAAGCATTTTGAGACGTACAAAGCCAAGAAGGAACTTAAAAGGCTAGAACTTTCATTGCTTTCCTCAATCAACTTTTCTATTTCTTTCACGAGGAATCCATCATTGAAATGTGGCCAATCCCTACCACCTATGAAGTGGGATTGATGGTAGCATGAAAACAAAAAGAAAAGCGTAGCGCTACAACTCCCAATAAAGTTGACAATATATTCACGGAAAAGCTTAAATGTAGTGGAACCTCGGATCACGAGTGCCTTACCTCAGAAACAAATTATCTGAACAAACTGGACCTTCGGGAAGAATCATTTTGACGCTTCCCTGCACTTAACGCTCATCTAACGTTCATATTTCAGTAAACTAATCATAGTATCAATTTATAATTTAAACAACAAAAATCAGCGTTATGTAATCAACGTTTTGTTGTTTTAATTATAAATTAATAATTTTTCGGCGTGTTTTTTATCTTAATTAACCATTGCATGCTTTAACTAGTCTTTTGATTTGAAATAAAATAGTTGAAATGCTTTTTTTAGGTTACGAAGCTTTCCTGTCTTTTCCTATTTCGTGGCAATCCTTGAAAGTACTACCTTTCAGGGAGTTTTTGTGAAACTATGTACATTAACTCTTACACATCGTTAGAGGCCAAAATCTGTTTCTCTTATGGCCAAAATCTCTGCCCGTATTTACGAATTTTTGTTGGAATAAATTTCCTTACCCCATGCCAAATAGAATGCTACAGCTTTAACAATAGTCTACTTAAGTGAAGCGATTACTTCTCTTTTGGTAACCATTATACAGTTTCACCCAGTGTGAGCAGTTTTCCCTTAGAACTGGATTACAACTGCGAGTATCAGCAGCTCAACGTTGACGCTAGACAAAGGAAAAAGAAGGGGCATTCAAATAACGGAGCTGCTTCTGGACGCTTCAAAAAGGTGAGCCATGCATTAACTTGATTGGGGAAAGGACCAGGCAGAAAATGGACTAAGACGTTCCAACAACCTGCTGCTGATATCTGAATGCTCGGGCGTTTCGGGTGACTTTCCTATGAAATGATTTAATGACTATGAATATATAAAAGGTGAAATTATCTGAAAAGTATATTAATGGCATTAATGTACAAAAGGTCGTGCTGGTGAGAATTCTCAGAACTTAGATTCAACTTCTTAATTTCAGTTGTGCTGAAAAATTTTCAAATTTCTATCTTACTCATACTACTGATCTATTTTTTCTACAGTATCTGTATCCCTTTCTTCTATGTTACGTAAATACATATTAGAGCATATTTTTAATGATACCTGAGATCTGTTAGTTCTCAATTATTCATTTAATAGAAATGCAAATTTAGGTGCTGTAGATTAGATGACCATCCTGTTGACCCATCTATCCTTAGCCTGACGGGTATTCTTCTTCTAAGAAGACACAAAAGGCGGGAAAGACAGACAGATAGACAGTGTGAATAAGATAGTGAAGGAGAAAGCCGGATCCTAGTTTAAACAAAAGACATCCCGCGTGCGGCTGAGATGAATCCGAGATAATACCAGCTCGGCACGGCTCACTGTAACCGTAATGACTGAGAGAAGTTCCCCTTATCACAGCCAGATCTCCTACTCATTTCCGAATCGCCCATTATATTCGAAAAGATGAACTATCTTCTTCCAAAACTGTTTCTCACTCTCTTTCTCTCTTTCCTTCTCTCTCTTTCGATTCAATGATACAAGTACTGCGAAAGGCCCTCTACGTCCCATTATCAGTTTTACTGTCGGTGAAGTCAAAAAGAAAAAAAATAATAGTTGAAAAATAAAGAATTGTCGAATGAGCAAAACTATACTGCGATGCTATCTGTGATACTTTAAAAAAAAAAAAAAAAAAAAAAAAAAAAAGATTCATTCACATTTGTCACTTCCATGCTCATTTTTTTTCAAACATTTCTTTCTCGATCTCTCGAATTTTTAAAGAGCCATTGTGTTTTCATACTGCTGATTTTAGTCTTTTATCGCTTGTTTGTAGGGGGGTGGAGATTCCCATTTTTTTATTTTGCGTTTTTTAAATGGCGAGAAAAGTAAAAATCGTTAAAATTTTCCCGAGTAGGCTCTTTTTTGAAGTGTGTGAATGTTTTTATGCCCTTTTGTGAATGGCGAACGAGATAACTCAAAGGGAAGAAGATGAGACGATTAATTACTTGGTGATCATTAAAAGTTAGTAATCGCAGAAAATTATCATTAGCTTTATAGGCTGATACGAAAATTTTATTTAGATATCTCTCAACCCGATCTTAATACTCTCTTAATTTTAAATGAACGGCAATAACCCAAATTTTTCATCATCACATGCATTATTTATAGCCGACGAGACTCAGTGGTTTTTTTTCACATCAAAATGGGTACTTATCGTTGGGTCATTTTTGCTCGTTAAATGCTCGAAATTTCAGCATTTCTAAAATTTATGCAGCAAATAAAGTGTTAGCTTATTCAAAAATGCCCCTTTCGAAAACCTGAGCCCGGGTTTAGTGAAATGTAGAGAGCCATGAAAAGTTACAATAAAATGTGTCACAAATTTATTTTCGGGCAGAATAACCACCGTGTAAATGTTTATATTAGTGGTAGGAAAACTTTTCAAGAGTCGGCTTGTTGAAAAGTCGGAAAATTTCTGTTTATCTTATAAAGTATTTTTCTAGCACGCCTTCGTAGTGTAGTGGTCAGCACGCTCGACGCGTATTCGAGAGGTTCCTGGTTCAAGTCCCTACGAGAGTATTGCTCATTTTTCATCTTTCCTGCTTCGAAATAACCTAATGTCTCTACAGTGGAACCCGAACTAAAAAAGGTGGTGGATGATGATTCTCTACCACCAGGATTTGGCGATTCGGACCCCTAAAACCCCAGTCGTTCTTTAAAAAAGAAAGAGTATATAAGGTATTTCTCTCGCCTTCTTGAGCATTTTTCGTAGTATACACGCTCGACGCGTATTCGAGAGGTCTGTGGTTCGAGTCCCGGCGAGGGCATTGCTCCTTTTTCATTTTTCCTGCTTTGAAATATAGCTGTATATGCTAAATAAATACAAAAATAATGAGCTGTATATGTTAAATAATTACAAAAAGGAATAAAACATACTAGGGCACTGAGATTGTAGTATTTAGGGAAAAAGGCAGGTGCACCTTAAGATAGATTCATTATTAAAACTTTCATTGTTAAAAACAGTTTCCTACAGCATATTAGTTTACAAGACAAAAAATACCGTTTTACAGAATTAAAAGAGAGAAACTATGTTGTGTTGTTGCTGTTTTTGTGACCAATCTCCTTTGTCTGATATCAGAGCAAGCGCACGGAATTCATCGTGGACAGGAGGCAAGATTTCGCCTGCCGTCGGCAAGAGAATCGGGCAGTTCGAATTTGCTCAATTCCGCCGCCAATTTTGAAGGAGAACACCCCGCAGCAGTCTCCCATCCCTCTTCCCTTACCACCAACCTCTCGAGAAGACCTTTGGCTCGCTGCATATTTTGAGTAGTATGCAGACGCTAAAAAAAAAATACATGCTTCCTCCGAGATTCGAATCCGGTCCCTTCGGTACGGCAGTCAGAGTCACTAATAAGGTGCTACGAGAGCATGAAGAGAATATAAAACGTAGAATAAACATTTCAATTTAGAACCTTTTACTTAAATACACAAAAAATTTCATAAAATAGCGTTTTTAGTTATAATACGTTTGGTTATTTAAGCTAAAAATAAAATTTTGGAGCTGTTAACAATGCCGGACTTTAAATCAAATTTTTCACCGGGAAATTTAAATTGATTTTGCCTAATTATTCTTATATATGTGTCATTTCTGTATTATCACTTCCCGTGTTTGAAATGATCTGTCCTAACATGTGGGCTTTCTGAAATTTTACTTTTAGTCCCACACCACCAATATACTGTGACAGCTAAAATATTACTTTTTAGAAGCATAAGCAAATACTTTTTAAAAAGTTTCTGATGTATTTAATTTTACATTTTTTGTTTATACAATAGACAAAAATTGCAAAAAGAGGAAACCACAGCTTCTTGGAAGCAAAAAAATGAATCTTTCTAATTAGTGGTGAAATGGAGTAGACGTGGTACCGTTCTTCTTTGGAAAATTTTCCAATCTGTCTGATGCAGTAAATTTAAAATTAATTCAATTAAATTTCTTTTAATTTAGAAATACCGTCTTATCATCACTTGGGATTGTTAACAATGCAATATTAAATCTTTCTATTTAAAAATAAATCCTTATTAACAACCTAAGGATTAAAAAATCGGATGTGTACACCACATGAGTTCCTTGCGCGGAATATTAAATTATACGTATTTTTTCTTGCATTTCATTTAAACTTATTAGATTGAATTCAGCGCATAAACCACAAGAGAATAAATTAACTCTTTAAAATTCACTGTATTTGTTTACCATAGCGACACTCTGGCGCTAGGTTCACTTAACAGCGTTACATTTTGACCATATGCTCCATATAAATTTATATATATAAATTTATATCATTCAAAGAATTATCTAATCGTTGCCAGATGTTCTATTCAAATATTATAATAAATCTAAAATGACGTTTAAAAGAAATTAAGCAAACAAAGATAAGTTTTTCACAGACAATTCAATATTTCTCATTCAATAAATTCAGTTCTCACTTCCCGACAAGGCAAAAATACATAAAAACTCAAAATATCTATATTAAAAATTACGAAGTAAATCTGAAACACTTATTTCCTCGAATAAATTCCAGAATGGATTAAGCATGATTTAATTCTCAATAATAAAAAGAGGCATTATCTTTGTTGTTGCGAAGCTTAGTTTCTCTAGATTGGCAACAAATCCGCTATTTTGCCAAGTTTAAAATGTAAACAAACATGTCCGCCATCGCAAAATTCATTACGCTTAGCTGCACAACTTTTAAATTGTTGATAATTCCACAACTATTGCATGCAGATTTACTAAAGGCATAAAAACCTTAACCAGAAGATAAGAACAACATAATTCAATCACTTCTAAAGCAAAAAATTCAAAATTTACAAACATATAAGAATAAAGAAACTGAGCTCACTGAGCCGAGTAACAGAGTGGATATTTATATACTTTTGGTGATGCCGATTGCAACCAAAATGGGTTGTTTGTTTTCTTGTGAACCCAGGTTTTACAAATTCAAATTTTTTTTACACTGTGGTGATCCCAATAACAAGAAAATATTATTACATTTTTGGAGACATACTTTACAAACAGAATGTATATTTCCATCATGCCGTATGCATATATACTTTCATAACATTAAGATATGTTGTTACAAAATGTTGCAGCCATAATTTACAGAATTATTGCTCCATTAACTCAATAAGTAGTTAGATATATCTTCTTGCTATTCCTTTACAGATCCGTTTAGCTCACTAAGTAACGTCCATATCTTATTCACCCAATGTCACTGCCCACAGCACTGCAGGTAGTGGAAGTAGTAAGATAAGTCTCAGTAGGAAGTTACAGTATGTATGTATCTCTTCTCTTGATATATAAACTTCATATAGAGACACAAATATATATCTATAAAAGGAATTCACTAAAGAAAGAACCATCAGTGGGCTAAGGTAAAAAATGCCTCTGCGAAAAACTGAAACTTATATCACATTTGCAGGCCCCCATTTTCAGATCCCCCGGCACGCACAAGGCAAGTTGACCATCATCTTTAAACTGTTGATAATTTTTCTTCTCGCTGGATAGGTGTCAGGCCTCCTAAATAGAGCTGATCTAGGTAGGTGATACGACGTCCAGCTTCATGATGGATAAACTGGATGACAAAATACCTGTCCAAGGATAAAAATATTCTCTCTCTCTTTGTGTATGTGTGTGTGTATATATATATATATATAGATATATCGAAACTGGCGTTTATAAAACTTCCCCCAAGGCTTCAAACATTGGCTTCCACCATCTCCACACATACCCGCTGGTCCATTGTCGGCAACGTTCTATCACAAAATAATGGACATCGAGATAAGAAACTATGAAACACGGTCTATGTGGTCAGCGGAGGAGAGGGGTGTATGTTGAAGCTAACTCCCACCCTCCCCTCACTCCTACCATCTTCGTTCTGATGGGCTATACTGACGACAAGCTGCCGCATTGATATATTATAGGTCTTATATGGGCTTAATAAGGGGTAGTAAGAACTTCTGGGTATGGTGTAGGACGTGGTTTAGCGTCTCAAGTTAGGATTATATTTTCTGTGTTAAGAGATATTTTTGTTCCATGTTTTTATCATTATGTGTACTTTTTGTTCCGGTTGGCGTAGAAGGGAGAAAAGTTTAAAGAAAATGTGCTGTTTTAGGACCACCAACAATGAATCACTTGAGAAGTACATACAAATGCTTAGTAGGATTCTATAGCTATCTAAAAATGCATTTAATTATTTGTATTTTTAATTCTAAAGCTGCTTTTACGAGAATTCAATTGTGCTTTCTTTCGCATTTAAATTACATACTTTCATTTATTATATCAATTGAAATTGGTTTCATAAAAAATGTATTTTGTGGATTAACATATTTTATTTCGTGGCAGCTAATACAAATTACACAGGTTATGTAAAATAATTATTGTTTGCAAAGTTTTCTAAATCTTTTTCTCTGAGAGGAATTGCATAAAATGCAGAATATATGTAACCCTGTCGGAACAGATAAAAGAAATTCAACGTAGACTTAAATTGAAAAGCCATTTAATTCTAAATTAATATGGAGTCAGAAATTTGTGAACTTCGAGTCTGAGCCTATGTAATAATGCATCTAATCCGTATCTTATTGCTTCTTTGGCTGCAGAAGTCTTATTATACCTACACAATTGCTTCTTAATTTTAGCTTTATGTGTAGTTAACTACTATTTTACTAAAGCTGTATATATTGCAGCGAAAATTGTTCCGTTCACCCGAATGCATCGTGGCTCAGTGAGTGAGACGTAGGATTTGAAAACCAACTGTTCCGAGCTCAAAACTCAACAAAGGCAAGTTGCCTAAAAATTAGTTTTGTTTAAATTTCCTTCCTGTTTGTTTGTTTGCTTTATGTTCCACATAATGGACAATTTTCTCCATTTTCTAGAATGATCCAAGTTTCGAATGTTCCAGCTTGCCCATCAGGTTTATGTAAGTGGTTACTCATTCAGTTCGAATAATAAAGTCTTAAGTCTGGCCTTGAGTACTTGCCTCTTTATTTGTACGATCACATCATCTACGCCACAATATAATACTGTTTATTTAAATTATTTACATTTAATTATTTACATAAAATTGTTTTCATTTAATAAACTATTTTAAACACTGATCTTTTCTTTTTTTTTTAAATCAAATGCACTTTTCTCTATCAGTGATAAAATAAAATGCATAGAAATTTAAAAATCCTATTTAAATAAGATCTAATAATAATCGCTAATACTGCACAAAATATTCGTTTACTACCGCCCATGATAGATTAGAATTTTCTCAATTTGTGGTCTGCAGACTACAAACAGCACAAGTACTACAAGGCGGTATCCCTTTCGGTCCTCCTAGATTTCTAAAAAAAGAATAAAATAAAATTCAAATGAGCTTCGTATAGAGTACTATAGCTGAAAATCTCAAAGCTTGGAAATTACACATAGAAATCACTTTTTCTCCCAAGATTGATATTTTAAGGAATTTATTTCTATTATCCTATCTATAAACTTCCTACTCTAGTTTTAACAACAAAAGAAGGATTTAAAATACTATCCCAGTAGTGCTTCTCACCATAATTTCACTACACATTCGATGCCACAGGGCTCATACTAAACTGTGTAACTGTGCTTTAAAAAATTACAATGAGGTGTGCTCACTTCTTATTAAATTTATATAAAGCAGGCAGAACCCGCTCTGATTTCACCTTCTAAAACATTTCCTTAAATACTAACTTCTTTCTACCTCATTTGAATACACACACGCCAGTCGATTTGCATTCTGGCAAAAATGTGTGGGTTGAAAGGAAGAGTGACAGAAAAGCAACTTCATAATAAAATATTTTTATTTAAATATATTTTACTATGTAAATAAAAATTCTATAAAATTATTTTACAGAATTCTAAAAAATTCTATAAAATTATTTATTTTATAATGTACTATAAAATAAAATTAAAAAGTAAATTACGTAAATCCTCACATACTAATAAGCCCGAACTACCACATAGTCGATATGTTAGTAAGGTTAATACAAATGCTTTTCACTTCCCTGTATGAAGTATCTTTAACTTCAATGTATTGTAATCGCTCAATGTATTGAACAGATTCCAAAAAAGAGTAATAAAATGGATTTAGGATGGATTCAGAAGAGACCTTTTTGTAATGTCTCTACGTACATACATACGTACGTACGTATCTCGAATAACTCAGAAATCAGTAGCCGCAGAAAGTTTAAATTCTGCATACGGAACTACTATTAAACGTGTACATCATGCACCTCCATTTCTCACTGCAATCAGCAGCACCAAACATATGTATATATATAATGTTGTATGATCTTAAATTCATTTAGTACGAAAACAAGTTACTACTACTTGCGCAATTGCTGAAAAGTAAATTAATAATAATTTATTTACTAAATAATATTGATGAATTGATTATATTATCTCCTAAGTTTAATTATATTAGGATTATCTTAAAAAAGTGAATCCATACTAGTAAGTTATATTTTGAAAGATGTTTTGAAGTAACTTGAAAGTTAATTGTTAAAAATGTTTTAACGGGGACTGGAATTAAATCATTAATAACTATATATTTTCTTATATATTAGTAAATTGCGCACTTTTTGCTTTGAATGGATTGAATTATGTTTTTAGTATGTTCCTGTTAAGGATTTTACTTATGCCTTTAGTTAATCTGCTTGCAATATCTGCAGAATAATTAAAAATTTAAAAATGGCGTTATGCCTAATGCAGCGCGAAATTGTTTGCACTTGAAACTATTAAAAGAACAGAGAATTAAATCAATTGATGCACCAATTTCAACTTTTTTCTGCCCAGTGGGAGCAAAAGTTGATTTTTAGTTTTGTATACCAAAACTTTTTTTTTTTTTTTTTTCTGGCAGCTGGCCGAATTGCTTGTTTTGGCGTAGAAACTTTTAACTTTAATTGTAAAGAATAAATAAATAAATAAATAAAAATTAGTCCTTTTTAACTGTATTTGGTGTTTATGTTTTTTATATTCTACAATTTTCAATGAAGAAATTCTGAGTTTTTATGCATTTTTGCCTTTTGCTGCCGCGATGTGAGCACAAGATTAATTGAATGAGAAATATATCTCTAATTAAATTCGAGGAAAAAAGTTTAAACGAAATGCAGCAGAAAGGTGCATAATTTAATAGGCCGTACAAGGAAGTCATGTGGTGCCTACATCAGATATGTTTCCAACGTTATTAACATTATTATCACACCTTCATCTATTCTAAAACACAGTCATATTTACTGAGTTTCGACACTTAGGCTCTGATTCAGAAAGGCTCTGTTGAAGCCTTTCTTTAATAACGTAGATAATTATGCATTTTTTATTCTGCTTATTAAGTTAAAATGAGTATCCAGAATAAATAAGTCAAAGGCGTTTCACAGAAAATTAAAGAAAAATCTCATATATTCCTATTTATCAATTCATGAAAATAACACATTGCTATCAAATTACAAAACTATTGAATAAAACTTTAAGATAACGCTAAGGGTTCTCTTATATCTACCATGTCGATCAGTAAAAGCGATGCATTAATGGCCAAACATGCCCATCTGTAGAACATCAGACATAATATAATTTTATCACGAATTCCTTTTGATAGACAGTGTCTCTAAAAGCTCTACCTCTTGTGACAGATGCGTTGGTTTTGTATTTGCATCACGCATCATTTACTGATATCAATTTTTTCTTCACACTGTATGTTTCACCGCGGCTCTGTGTGTGTTATCTGACCTCATGGTAACGCTACAAATGGACTGATTTATTGTTCAGATAGTAGACGATAGGAGGGCAGGTTGATGCTTTGAATTTATTTATTCTGCTGATTTGAGTTTAACCTTATCGGTGGAAGATTTCTTTTCAAATAAAAGCAATGCGAAGAGACAGCGGCGAACAGGATATGCAAGATCACATCTCAAGGGCGAGAATAGTTTTGCAGAATAGTAATTGAAAATATGTTTTCCCCCCTTTTTCAGGTTTTTGTAAGTGAAAAATTAACTTGGAAAATATTAGGTAACTGATATTTTAAAGTTATTCTAATTCTTACACGTGCATCTTGTTGTGATATGTATACGCTTCGGAAAATCAAAACTGAAATACGTTTTATTAATTCACCTACCTGGAAACACATGAAATAAGAAAAAAATGTTATTAAACACATAAGCATATAGCAGATAGTTCTAGATATTACTTTCATTTGGGTTTGAAATCATAATATCTATGTTATTTTTATTTGCATTAAATGCTAATTTTCGTTATTTAAATCACAAATTATAATTGAAATTATTTTTTTTTAAAAAACTTCGAACAGTCAAAAACTATTACAACTAGGGCGTTACTTACCATTTTATCAATCGTATATTCGAAATAGTTAATTTGAAAATAAAAAATCTAATATGATTTTTTTCTACATATTTTCTGCATGAGAAAAAGCAAAATAATAAATGTTTTCTTTTCCATGGAATTTAATCCCCAACGGAAAAATTTTAACAAATACGTATTGAAGTTAATATCACAATCTTAGATTTTTTAACTAACCTTTTCTTGTATTTTTCATACCTTTTTTTAAGTGTCTTTTCTTATACTTTTAAATTTATAATGTAACTTCAAATTAATCTTCATTTATGTTCATCATCTGACATCATAATAGTGGGTGCTATATGAATAAGTTTTGAATGAAACATCGAACGAGAAATTAAGCTGCAATATAATGCATATGAAGAGGATAAAAGAACATAAAATTTAGTAAAACATGTTTTTAAATTATTAAATACATTAAACTGAAACTTGTCATCTAAATTGTGTGGTTTTCATATGTGCTATGTAATTGAAAATAAAGAGACGAATATAAAAGATAAGCTCTACATTAAAACAACAATTAATTTCAACAAAATAGTATTTAAAACATAAGTATAATTATTTTTTTCAGTGCAGTTCTGATTAAGTCAGACTCTGAGTCTGATAAATCAAAGTAATTAAAAGCAAGTACTATGTTCTCTTTTGTTCCTTGCCATAATCTCTTAGTAAGAGTAGGGTTAGTTTGGTTTATTCGATTACGGTAAAATACTCGGAGGCTATCTGGCTAAAGGGACACTTTACACACGGGCAAAACCACGAAGAGGCCCCGTTGGGATTCAAGCCCTGGACTAAACTACTAGTATTCAGCGATTTTACCGCTCTGTCGCCGATGGGTCCTTCTTAATAGAAGAGTCACATCAGTTCCTCAGAATTCCGTTCCTTTACAAAATGATTTTAGGCTTATACGAAACGTATATCCAATGGTATTCATTTATCCCAGCTAAAGAATCAAGTATCTTCACTACAGGGTGAAGACATGGTTAGGTTTGATTTATTTGATTATGGCAAAACACACGAGGGCTATCTGCCTAAGTGGACCGAACTACCAGAGTTCAGCGACCTTAGCGCTCGGCCGCTGTTGGGCCTATAGGGCGAAGGCAGAGCGATATTAAATCTACGTGATTACTGAAAGAGAAGAGAGATTCAGTGAAAAAATATTTTTTTAAAGTCATAGTAAAATGCCGTGACAGGTATGTTGAAACACATATGAATGAAAGAAACCATTTTATGCGCTTCAGTCAATAAGCAAAGAACAGAATAAGACATTAAAGAAAATACTACAGTGCATAATAAGTATCGAATGTAAGGACTAAAGTGATTGCTGTGTATGTATTTCTTACCGACAATGTACGAAACGCCGGCAATATACAGAATACCTAGGCATTTCATAGAATGCCTGACACTTTTAGGCAAAGTATGAAATATGAGAATTACTATATACTTTACCTGGGTATTGTATATAATACTTAAACCTTCTATAGAATGGCATATCCTATTTAGGCAAAACATAAAAAAATATCATGATAAGGCTATTATTTAAAAGACTTTTATTCCTCAAAAATTCAAATGTTATTTTAAAATATAAACGAAATAATTCCATTAAAATCATTTATTCAAAATGCGTAAAAAATTTGTGAGATTATCTTAGTACACTAATATGAATTCGTATCCTCTATCTGGCTGAGGCTGATAATCAAATGGATCTACAGGACAACGGGGATTAAATGCAGAAACAATTATAGGTTTCACAACAGTACAATATTTGTTACCTTTTTGTTTTTCCTGGGCAGCGCTCACAAAATGGATGAACGTTTTTGTATTCGGTAGAAAATTCTTTTAATATTCTCTCACGTCCTCTATGTTCAATACCTAAATGAGCTTCATAAAGTACGTAAAATAATTCAGTGTCCGTGACGTAATACTATATAAGTGCTGACGCATTATTTAACGTGACAAATACGTTTTGCAATAATATAGACATAGTCAAATTCATGTCATGCGCATTCATACTTTTATCTACTTACTAAAGATACAAGTAACTTACACAAGAGTAAAATACTTCACAAAATATTTTTTAAATGTTTATGAAATTTTCAATCGTTTTTTAGCTTATTTCTGAACAATGAGAATTTTTATCGCATATTTTTCTCAAGTCTATTCTTTATGAAGTTCTTGTGCTGCCACAACAAGGTACTGAATTAAGAAGAATCACTGCCGTTTAACAATGCGCATTATTCCGGACATGGGTTTAAGCGACACTCTCCTAGTATCCAAAACTGCGAAATATTTAGCAGTCAAAAAATAAGGTACATCTGTAGCTAATTTTTATTC
The DNA here is from genome assembly GCF_044657685.1 of Stegodyphus dumicola. Taxonomy (NCBI): domain Eukaryota; kingdom Metazoa; phylum Arthropoda; class Arachnida; order Araneae; family Eresidae; genus Stegodyphus; species Stegodyphus dumicola. The sequence goes on along the minus strand of NC_140779.1, from coordinate 118,850,589 downwards.
CACAAAATATTCAACTTACAAAAAGCAAAGTTAAACGAAAATTTTACTGGATCCTGTTCAATGTTTCTCAAACTATCAGGGCAATTATACGACATTCTTAACGAGGAAGAAAACAAATTATAGCAGAAGTAACTAAAAATAAATGAAATATGCTACTAACTAAAAATGGGCAAAAAGTAGAGTTGATTCAGTAAAAGACAAAATTGAGCAGTAGTTCGGGATGAAAAAAGCAAAACATTTCCTAGCCGTATATCTAAGATAACATCCTTGAGTGACAAACACATGAAAAGATTCCTAAATTAACTACCGTTTCTTGTTGCTACTAATGGAGACGATGATAATTTTAAAGTAAACCATAACGAGACAAGGACTTTCTTGTTAGACTTCACGTCAGCACTACGCGTGCTGGATTATATAAATGTCATCAGCAGCTAATCAGGGAGAACGAAACGCACAAATAAAAGGAACCTCTTCTGTAGAGTGCAGCGCAGAAGATCCGAAATCAAAAATAAACTGACCACTTCAGCTCCGTCACCCTGGAGAGACAGAAACTCTGAGAAGGATCTATTCGAGGAGATTTGACACATTTCCCACACCGCGATCTTGATGACTTCTGAAACACTTAAAAACCCCGAAAGAGGGACTGAAAAAGCTGTATGGGTTATTACTTCTCTGAGGGCGAATCACTCTACGTGAAGTTTATATTAAAAAAGATCGTGATGGGTGGAGGCTACAGTAGGCGTGGCCAAGATTTAGAAATCGGAGAAAGCACTTAAATGTTCATGAAGTTCTTCAGCTGACCCCTCCCCATCTTCACAAGTGTTGAGATTCGTGTCGAGATTGCTAGGGTGGGGATAATCACCAAATTTTAAATCCGCAGAGTAACGAAAAATAATCAATGAAATTAAAATAAGTCTTCGGTCCTAGATATAAAATCCTTCTGTAGTTAAGGAACCAAAGATTATAATGTATTAGAATTTAATAAAGCATGGAAATTTTATGCATATAGCTTGCTTATGCAAATGCAATTTTTTAAAAAATCTTTCAGAAAATAATTTGTGAATTATACTCAAAGCTACTTTGTCGTCAAATACATGCTTAATATTTGTAATTTCAAAAATATTAACTCTCAATTAATAACAATGCGAAGGATACGTTATTCGTTTACAACCCTTAGACAAATTATTTCTATCATTACATAAATGCTTTACATGGTTTTATCATTTTAATCATATATGATGATCACCATATTTTAATTATATATGATATGATTAAAATGATAGCTTGGTTTGATTAAAATGATAGTTTGTATATGATTAAACAGGATTAAAATATATGATTAAAATGATAGCTTAGTAAATGCTGATTTCCATTTAATCCACAAATATTTGCTCTACTGCCAATGAAAATAATTTATTTTTGTCATATTTTGAAAATTAATAATATTAATAAATTTATTTATTATATATTCCTACTTAGAGTTGCAGTAAGAATGAACATGGCATTGCTTGGTTCTAAGATAAATACTAAAATTAATAATTAGATATAAATTACCTCAAAACTCCGAAGGAACTAAAAGAAATAAATTACAATTTTAGGTCTGACGCTTACAAATAGAAAGCATTCGGTACTGAATAATAATAAGAATAATACTATAAAGCTTCCCACCGAAGGTAAGCACCGTGAAACTTAATTCTTTGCTGTATAAATAGCTTGCGTGTGAGTTTACTTAAGAATCAGACGTATTAAAACTTAACCGATTAAATGTTACGAAGTATTTATAATCCATTTGGAATATGAGAACATCAATCATTTGAAAGACGAGAGTATTATACTAGTTATAACAAGTAAAGACTCGCTTTCTTTCTTCCATCATAATTAGTGATTGCTACCAAAATTTAAAGATGAACTCGCTTTGCAATTCTAGGAATATTTATATAAGATAAATGAAACCCAAACGTTTTGTAGAAAATTTATTAATTGTGCGCCAGTTGCTTGTACAAGTAATGTGAAGCTTTAACATAATTATAAAAAACATTTCCGGCAAAACGAAGAAGGTAGAGAACGAAAGAAAAACATTAAAAATCCTTTAATAAAACAGAAACTGGAATAAAACGGAGACTGCAATTAATGCAAAGGTCACGTAAAATTGTAGGATTTCATCAGGAAGTAAAATTAAAGTTCACTTGATCTAGTACTTTTCTGAATTTATTTCTAGTAGAATTTTTAAAATTGAAAAGTTCTTTAAAATTCTTTTAAGACTAATAATTAAAAATAAAAACCCAAATTCATTTGAAATGTTAATCTGCTCCAAAGTGGTTAGAATAAGCAATATCAAATATCATTACAAAATGAAGATTGAAAAACCAAAATCAGTTATATTAGCAAAAAAATTGGGAAACCAAGAAAATTTATTTATAAGAACAATATCTGCAATTATTAGAACCTCATCTGATAAAAAGAAGTATTATTTAGTTCTGAAAATTATGAAAAATGTCTAAAAGGAAACACTCAGCATTTTGTAGTTGGGACAGCAACGGCGTTTCGCTAACCCCCTCCAAAAGAAACACTTTATTAATACAACGGGAAACATAATAATCAATACAGATTTTAATAATGCCCATAATTGCCTAAATCAAACCAAAAATAATTAGGAAAATAATTTTTTGTGACAAAAATTACATGTTATTGTTTTCATAAAAAAACCATATAACAAACATTTTGATACTCAAAACAATGCGTACAAAAGCAACAATGAGTTAAGAAATTTAATTTTAAAACGAAAATAGCAAAAAATAAGATTGACATAAAGGGCAGAAAAATATTTTGCAGTTTTCTTCTTTATGTAATTGTAGTAATATTTGCAACACACTTATAGCACACTAACAATTTCCAAGCACTGTTAGCATCATAATTCTAATCATCGGGACCATCACCACAGTATTTGATTGGATTGGATTATTTAATTATGGCAAAGCACACGAGGGCTGTCTGTCTAAAGGGAGGGATGCCTTCGTGAAGGACTTTCTAAGGGAAACTGGCTTGTATACGAGTTACACATGAGGAAAACCACGAAAAGGCCCATGCAGCCAGCCCGTTCGCGGGATTCGAGCCTTGTTCCGAACTACCAGCGTTCAGCGTCTTTGCCGTCTGGTGGGTCCTTATAACTGCAGTAAATAAGAAATTTATGAGTGCAAAAGAATACTAGAGAGAATAAGAGAAACGTAGTGGAATGAAATATGCAGGAAAAGTGTGGATAAAGAAACAAAGGTAACTCAAATTATTATGTATTTTAATTTGGATGCATTGCCAAATATTTATAGTCAGCAACAGTGTTACCAGAGTGTTTTGAGCGAAAGTAGCAAGAGAAGAATCAAAAACTCGCAAAAAAAGTAGCAGGTAACGTCAGAGATTATTAATATTACATCACAGCTCCGATCCTCATAAGCAGGGACTGGCCAGAAATAAAACAAATATAAGAAAAACATATAAGTCCAATATCTGAGTCCCAGTGCCGAATTTAATTTCTATTTTTGCTCGTATTTATAATCAGATTCGTATAATCTAATGCGGATTTATAATCACAGATCATATGGTATCTTTGTGTCGTCATACGTACTCGAGTTCACATGACCTCTGACATCATCAGAAATTCAGTCCTCCTGTGTTATTAAGTTACGGACTATAATTTGGTTCTTGCTTGTTTTGTACGTGACGTCAGAAATATGTGATTTTTATGACGTCATAGCTTCATAAGTTCACATGAGCTCTGAATTCATCATTTCATCACAGAATTCCGTCGGTTACTGATTGTAATTCGATTCTTGGATGTCGTCATATTCTTGGTATATTATGTATATTTGGTTTAACGAAAATATTACAATCATATTGCTAATTTTCTGTTATTTAAATCTCTGTTTCGTCCTTTAATTAATTCTCGGTCAATTTTATGTTGTTATTTTTCAATTAACTTGTTTTTTCAATCAATTTCGTGTTTTGATTGTTAACACTATTAATTCTTTGGAGTTGGTGGTTTTAAATTTTACCTGCCCTCAGTTCATATTTACATAGCTTGTGTTATAATATGCTTTGCCGTATCTATTTTCGTTCTTCGTAACCTGCATGGGAGTTTTGAGAAATATATTTTGAAAAGATGATGTTGAATTTTTTCACGATACTCCTAATTTATACATTAATTAACACAGCAGCTACAAAAACCTGACTTAAAAATCCTATTCACAGACTGCCAAGATATTAAACAAAGCAATCGATTAAATACAGGATAATATCAGCAACTTGTGTTGAACATATGTGCTCATGGACTGCGATCGCAGGTTTCCCAGTCGCCAATTTTATTATTAATAAATTATTCCTTTTATTATAAATTAATTTCAATAGCTGCATTATATTAACAAATATGTATTTTATAATGCACTAAATTTTTTTAAGATAGCAAAATTGACAGAGTCGAATAGGCATAAATTTTAGTAGCACAGGTTTGTCAAAAGTAAAAGTCGTAGGATTTCGCAATACTGGTCATGTGGCTGATTGCCACTTGGTGTGTATATCAAAACGTTGGAAGCATTTTTTTTCTCATATTCGCTTTGTTAATCCATGGTAAGTGAATCTTCAGATACTGAATCAATGGTTATTAGATACGACCGAATAAAGGGTGTCTCAAAAATTCGCGCAAGATGTAATTTTGATAGAAAACACAGGCTCATAATTAAAAGTCGTAATTTTTTTATTATTTCATAAAGTACACAGTATAGGGTTATGTATAGAATAGCATGTTGGGTAAATGGCCTCCATGGCTTTGCTGGCACAGACGGCTTTTTTCTGTTGGGTTCTCCATGACCATTTTGCTTAAATGTGGCTGAGTTTCTTTGATGCAACGCTCAGTTTCCTTTTTCAAGGCTGGGCAGTAATGAGCTTCTTGGAGTAAACTTTAGACTTAAAAATAATTCTGTGTAAAAAAGTTCAACGTCTTTAAATCGCCTAGGCCTAATTGTAAGTAGGCGGCCAATTCTGATAGCCAGAAAGTGAAGTTAAACGACCAGGAAATTACTCATCCAGTAATTGAGTTATTTCTCGGGCTATATGGCATGTGGCATCATCTTGTTGAAACCAAATGTCGTAAACATGCATATATTATAATTTAGGCATAAAAATCTGGATTATCATGTCTCGATAGAGGCTAACATTAATTGTTATTGCTTGACAAGCCGTATTTTCGAACAAGAATTGTCCGCACATGTCAAAATCTGCACCAAAGAATGACACGTAATGCATGCATTTGTTTCGCAACAATCGTGAATTTTCTGAACCCCAAATGTGACCATTACATCGATTAATTAAGCCATTAAAATGAAAACGAGCCTCATCGCTTAAGATTTATTTAATCGAGAAATTAGCATCCACTACTTGTTCCATAATCCATTCAAGGAACTCTCTTTGCTGTGCGGGGTCAGTGGCTTCAGTTCTTGAGTCAATAAATTTTGCAAGCATGAGATACAAATCTTTCACTCTAGAGATCTTCTCGAAGTACCGAATTCTTGATCACAGTGTCGAATACATGTTCCTGAAATCTCAGTAACACGTTCACGAACTGCTTTGATGTATTTTGTTGAACGAGTTGTTGAAGGACGGCCAGAGTGTTTAAGATCACTAATTGATGCAGCCTTTCTAAATTTTTTATTCCGATCATATTTTGCACGCAATTTGCGAACTGTAGAAAATTTTTCTCAACAATGAAAACTCTTTGTTCTTCCGCTATTTATGCTCTATTTTAATGACCCTAATTGACAGCTGTTAAGCTGTCCTTTTTTTTTGTCCTTATTGGCAAAGCATTATCACTTCAAATTACAAAATTCAAATCTTGCTTGAATTTTGGGACACGTGTTAAATAAATTCTAGAATATGATATTCTCCTCACATCATTTATTTCACTAAAACAACTAGTAAGTTCATTTCTAAACGCAATAAAATGCTAAACCAGCTGCTACAATAACTTTTCTATATATTTTGCTTTTATGAAGATGATAAAATAATAAAATGCCTCATAACGGTAAGTTTTATAAAAACTTCTCTTGTTCATGCCGCTGCGAAAACGTTACGAACGGGCTAAAATTATGACGAAAGAAGGCTTAGTATCAGTGTCTTGTAAGCTCTCTAACTACCTCCCAAAACGTAGTAGATATTCGAATAAAAGTCCTGAGTCCCATAAAAATTGTCCACTGGGGTGCGATTCTTGATACGTTTCTATCTCAGAATCATGCGCTTCTCACTTCTGAGCGAGAAAAGTCATATCAGAAGATTCTTATGGGGGCTACATTACACCCCCCTTCCCTTTAGTCTGAAACTCTTATCAGGGCCAACCCAAATGGATTTCGCATGTAAATACTTTGGCTGCTACCCTTATCTGAAGGGAGGATTAATATTTTTGGTCCTTGTCTTATCTATTCGTATAGTTGGTGAATAGACTGTCTTATTCTTAGGGCTTATCTATCTGCTCGAAGTGAACCGCAAAAAAGAAGTTTGGGAAGTTCTTTTATTTTTTATTATTTTGACGTTTATATGCGGTTGTATGTGATATTTATATTTATACCTCGTTATTTATTTGATTTATTTGTTTGCGATTTGATTGCAAGCTAGCAAACGCAAGCACTTGCGCGGTTGGCGGCGTTCATTTTTGAGTCAATGCAAGATTAGGCAATTTGCGGGTGACAGATGTTCCAATTTGCATGAGAGAAACCTTATTTGGGTAAACAGGAAATGTAACATTTGTGATGTTTCCCAGTTCTTGTTTTTGTGGGCTAAGCTTTGGAAGGATTCTCAAGTGGTCGATACTCACCGATCAGACTTCGTGTTAGTAATTAAATTCACACACCTTTTCACTGACCGCGCAGCTTTGAATGCTGTAGCCAAGTTTCAGACCTTCTCGGAAACCACACATGAAGAACTAAAGCTCTTGAACTTGGAAGTTTGACTTTCGATATTAAGCGAAAAAGTGTGTGTGTGTGTATTTAATTATGACAAAGCTCACTAGGGCTACCTGCCTAAGGGGAGGGATGCCTTCGTGGAGGACTTTCTAAGGGAAACTAGCTCGTATACACGTTACACATGGGGAAAACCACGAAAATACCCATGCAGCCAGCCCGTTCGCGGGATTCGAACCTCGGACCGAACTACCAGTGTTCAGCACTTTACCGCTCGGCCGCTGGTGGGCCATTAAGCGAAAAAGGAACATATTGCAAGGAAACGATGCGAATACCTAAGAACTCAGTCAATTTTGACTGAATTCCTACTGCACGTTTAAATGTCATGATAAAATCATATGCTCCAGTTTTGAAAACTTGAGAAAAAATGTTAACGAATGATGCCCAATTAAATAAAGAAACTTTACCTGATTAAATAAATAAAGAAAGAAAGAAAGAAAAGAAAATCTGATAGGTTTCAGATTTTAAATTACGTCCAAAGGGGCGGTTTTTTAATATTTTGTTTTTTACCTTTATTTATTAAATATCACGTTCTTCGCACTTAAACCATAAAATTCGGTTCAAGAGCAATTTCGCAAAATAGTTTTAAATTGGGCATATCTTTAGAATTTCCGATACACAGTCTCGCGCGCAGGATATTAATATGTTTTTTCTGTACAACGTTCCCATGGCTCGCTTTGAAAACCTTGAGTTTTTTAATCAAAAATTCGGTAAAGTTTTATAAGATATGAAATCGATAGTAAAACAAATTCCAAATTTCAAATTTGGTCTTCTACATGCCCATACTCTCAGTAAGATTACGTCATTCAAAATTCGATGGCTCTAGCTACCGCTGTTTCATCCCAATACGAGAAATATGCATACATTTATGCATATTTTTCATTATTTAATTTCTTCAAATATAATGCAAGACTCTAACATTTGGTGGCCACAGTTTGAAATGTGAAACGGACATTTATAATGATTCAAAGCAAAATCGCAAAACGAAAACAATAGTCCTTCAGGGACAAAGCCCCCTTTGGACTAAAAATTTCAAAATCTTATTTTTTGTATATAATAATAATTCTCATTCTCCTTCATGCATATGGTCACCATTTGAGCTAATATTTTGGTTCTTTCGTTTATATTTATGTAAACATACCTGATACATGTAAATACAGTACGTATATTTTACAAATAACAATCAAGCAAGCACGGAAATCTTTGTTTAGATAGAGATATTTGGGCCAGCAGCGGCAGAGTGTTCTGAACACCAGTAGTTCGTTCCGGGGTTCGAATCCAATCTGCGAACGGGCCTGCTGCATGCGCGTTTTCGTGGTTTTCCCCATGTGATGTGTAACGTGTTAATACGAGCCAGTTTCCCTTAGATAATCCTCCACGAAGGCATCACTGTCTTCTGTGTTGTAGTGCCTTAGGGCGGAATACGTAAATAATAATAATAAATAGAGATATTTTATCGATAATCTTAATGCCACTAAATGTTATTCAGAAGTTCCCACTGATGCGTTGTTAAACAAAGTTATTATTAAAAATTGAGACATATGGTTGCAGATGTCTTGTGCATATCAATGGTTCAGGAATATCTAGTTCTACTGATTTACGTCTACCTGTTTCTCCATCAAAGAAAAAACTGTATTAAATATTTTGAGTTAAACCTTACATGTACATAAAGTGCATCTTATTTTGCATTTTAGAGGAACATAAAGCAATTTTGAAATTGTAAAACATAGCTAAGTTGAAAACAAATTGCGAGATACAAAGCTAGAAACTAATTACTTTTCTTACTGCTTTCATAAAATAATTTATTTGCTATTTCCAAAATATTTTAAATTAAAATTAGGTATATTCTTAATTATTGGCTTGACAGCTACTGGATTAAATGGTAACGATTATTTATCAGTAATTTAGCAGCATTTTTATAACAGGTTTGGATAACTATACGAAACAAGTAAATAAAAAAGTAAGAACGTGGTCACATTTGTTTAAATATGAAAATTAGTTAAAGATTGTCACAGTTCACAGAGAAAGCAAGCATTTACGATTAATTACTAAATTTTATTAATATGCGTAGAATGCAACCTCTGTTTATGAGGTATTTTCTCCCTTCTTTCTGCATGACTTCGTGGTATAACGGTAGCACAATCGGAGCGTATTCGAGAGGTCCAAGTTCGAGTCCAGGAAAGGACATTGTATATTTTTCATGTACTCCTACCTCCAAAAAAGTATCTAATGTCTCTAAATGTTAATAGCGATAAAAATATTTCAGGTACATATTTATCTATGTTGTAAGGTCCGTTTTAATTTTATAACCCGTTATTTTATGTTAACTGCCTTCCTTATCAAGTCTGGTTTCATTTCCCTGCCAGAAGGCAAATTTTCAGTGCGCGCGATATTCAAATTAGGTAGAAAGAAGGAAATATTTAAAGGAATGTCTTGGATGGTGTAATCAGAGCGTGTTCTACCTGTTGAAGACCACGTTGCTAATTTTGATTCTCTAGCGATTAGAATTCTGTAGCATTGAAGTATTCTTGACATTAGGCTTGTTTACGCCGGCTTCGGTCTATTCAAATTTGTGTTCTAGTTAAACTGTGAGGCTGTAAGGCTAAACTTAAATTCCATTAACTTTAGTTTATCCATTACCTTTGATATAAAGCCAAAAATGTTGGCTTCTGTAAGCATGTGTTGGTGCCATCTGTTAAACTCCATTTGGATTAATAAAAGGGTTCTTTAATCCTTTCTCTGTCTCTGTGGTACTTACAAGACATGCAGATAACTCGCCACTTGTCTTTCAGAGTTTTGGTCTAGTGTATGCTCCCTAAGAAAACCAAACTCTATGATGTGTAAAATATCTTATATAAAAAATATTCATGTAGCTTAATATTTTGTGTTTATGTAATACAGTCAATAGCGAGTTAAATACAGTTGGTTTCAAAGGATTAAATAACCTAAAACAGGAGCGAAAACTTAGATCGGATTTTTTTGTTATTTCATCTTGTTAAATGTCTATTGTAGGACAGATGCATTTCAAAATACTGATAATTCTCATTTTGAGTAAATGAAAAATTTACTCATCATTTAAAAGCAATGAATTGTAAATATCGTAAGTTTTTTAAAACTTTTTGATATTATTATAACCGTCATCCCATCACAGCAACCGATATAAAAAGTCCCTAATATCTCTAATTGATGAGAGTGCATTAAATATATTTTCTTTACGGGGATATTAGTGATAAGATCCATTTTCTGTAGAATATAGAGGATATGATGCTATAATAAGCTTCAATTTGAGTACAATTTGAATTCTTACATTGCTTAAAAAAAGATTCTGTATTAATAAATCCTACCAAACTAAACTTTCACTTAAGAACCTGAATTTAAAATAATTTTAGTATGATATATGAGACATAAAATCATTCCTTCGCTCGTTTAATTTAGTTAACATACTTAATGAGAATCTTTTACTTTAGAGAGCCAGAAATCAAATTAATAACCATCGCGTATGACGTCAGAGAAAGATTTTGAGACTTCTCTCGTTTAGCATTGCAAGATCCCTCTTCTAAATGATATCTCCTGACAAACATCTGTTTGAAGCATAATAAAGCTTATCTGGAAGAGTGCCGCCGGTGCATGCATAGAACAATTAGTAAATGCAGAACAACAGACACCGCTGGGTTCAGGAAACGAACTTTATCTTTCAAGAACAGAATGCCCTCCATATCGCTGATTTACAGGCGAAAAAATAAATACGTAAACAAACTGTTCTAAAAAAATAAAGATTCTGTCTCAGAGTCTCTAGTGCTTGCTTGCACATTTCGCTATAACAGATTAAGGCAGAGAAAAAAGAATAAGTGCAAAAAATATTGTGCTGCTGATAACAGGTGGAAAAAATTGAAACTACGATGAATTGATGTTGTTTTTAAAATATTTCCCCAATGATTTTTTTTTCTGGATATTTTTTGTTAAGGCATTTTTTCTCTTTTTCACCTGTAGCAGTGTTAGAAAGGTGGTCTGTTTACCCAATGGTTGATCAAGAGAAAAAGTGTTTAATCTTTCTTTTGCTATACGCTCGTAACTTATTCAGAGTTTTTTACCAAAAAAAACAAAAAAAAACTTTTGAAGAAGTGCTTGATAATACCAATAATTAAACGAAAAACACAGTGAGATAATTATTACGAGTATACTAACTATTATTTTGAATTGTTTTATATAAACCTATATTTTTTATCTGCTGAAAAGATATGAATTATTATAATTCTGGTTATCTGAACTCCAATTAATAAAGGCTTCACTTGAATTGAGGTGAATTTTCAATGCGTTGAACTTATCACCTATAAGAGTATATACTGCAGGATCTCATCGAATCAAGTGGAGCCTCAACTAACCTTTGTCCGATAATTAAGATCTCAATTAATCGGGATAGATAATTAGAATCATGATCTATTTATAATTCGCCTGTAAATAATAAGCAAAAAAGACTTGTGATCATTTTATCGAGCGATCAAAAAATCAGTAGATCTCTGATGAGGATGGTATAAAATCCACCGAAAAAATCCATCTTTACGTATTCAATAATAAAAGGCATTTTAAATGCAGCTATTTTGATGTCTGAGAGACTGCAAAACATAAAAAAGGGGAAAAAGAAAATAAACTTCCTTATATTATTTTTAAGCAAATTCAAAAGGATAAATACGAGTATATTGCAATTTCAGTGCGAGAAAAATCTTTTACATTAAAAATAGTAATGAGACCCGTTGCAAAAGAAAATACGGCAGCCTAAATGTTTAGTTTTTGTTTTTATTTTGATATTTATAAACATGCAAAGCATTACGGATTTTTTTTTATTAGAAAGCATACTCCCCGTGCGCCACAGATGTAGAATACGGGGCTTACAGAAGTAAGCTAATTAAAACATTAAAAGTTGCACGCATAAATAAAACGAACGAAAGGAGAGAACAGCAGTCTGGACTTCATGAAAACAGGTAAGTTCACTAGCCAAGTCACGCCGAACATTTTCAAAATGATCTGGAAGCATAATCTAGGACTACCAAATCTAGGGCATCATTACATAGTGGTATTTAATTTTCATTTCATTTTTGTGTCAGAAGAAAGATGTCAAATTGACAGAATCATTAACTTTCGGGAAGTAATTCTTCTTTCAACTGTTTTCTGCCGTTGAATAGCACAAGTACTTTATTATAAGTAATCTTAGGTTTGTCTGCTGCCTGAAAAATACAATGAACTCTAGAAATAGTTTGTTGGTAATTTTTTTCACTAATAATGAAACCATGAAATGCAAAATGTAAAAGCTTTTGCCCAGTGATAATCTAGCATAACTTTATCACATTCTGTATATACCGAATAAATCCTGTGTTTTAACAAATGCTACTTCTGATTCCAAAACAGGCTTGGAAACACTGCTAAAGATAAAAAATTAAATTTCGTTTTTCATGTAAGACAGAAATAAAATTAAACAACAACTTTATTTTTTAATAGATGATTTCACTCAATTCGTAAGAAATAATATTCAAATTCTACCTGCGCTTGGTTCGTATAATATTCATTGTGAATTCACTATCCGCAAGAGTGTTTGGAAGAATAAATTAAAGGAGTTATGTTTCCTACAGTGAAAATACTTGCCAAGTGTTGCTTATTTGCATATTCTTTCAATTCTTTTCTTTCCTTCGTTTTCAAGATATGATTATATTAATGGATTTTATGTACTATTTTATGTATTAATGGATTTTATGTACAAGAACGTTCTCATTCGAAGTTTAGTAATGATAATAAAATTAATAGCTAAAACTGTTGAAAACTAAGTTAATAATTAAAATTACTTATAAATTATTAATTTGACAAAAAAATTAAATTATGCGGATCATTGTAATCAAAATTATTTTTTTCATGTATGATCTCATTTAGTTTTGTATTTCGTTCCTAACACGTGCTTAGAGAATTACACAGAATAATCAAATGATAAAACCAAAAACATAGTGTAGTTTATTACACTTTACTGAATTGCAAATAGCCCTGTTTAAAATTTTATTTTCTTTACAAACAAAGCTAAAAAAATACGATTTTGTTTCTTTTCTGTGATCTGTTTTAATCCTTATCTTTATCAAAAAGTAAAGCTTGCCAATCAGATGTGCCACTTCCAAAACAATGATTAATTAGCCTTCTCTATTTTCGTCCCGGAGGAGGAAACTTGCTTGGGAAAATCCCGTGTTTCTTCGAAAGGGGAGAGAGCAGCAGCAAATAAAACGTTTAAAAGGAATCTAATAGCGATACAAGAAAGAAGGGAAATGCGTCCCGAAATATGTAACAGTCAGCGTTTTCACATTCCCTAAACCTCCGGTAATGTTCTCGTCGATAGTCATCGCGGATGCTGCTTGTTTGATACAGTTAAAAGAAGAGACGGACTGCAGATACATCATTGCAAGAGACAGGTTTTTGCAAACATCTACTGGGGGGTTGTCCTGAAAATATTTTAGTGTAATTTTCAGAGACACTGTGTTCTAAATTATTTATTTTAATTGATTTTTCCAAATGTTTATTAGCTGCTGTAATTGAAGTAAGCTTACCAAACCTGAATTTTGATGAAAGAGCCAATACTAGGATTTAATTAAATCGACTAAGTGGGAATACTTCAAAAGAAGAATTTCAAAAGTGTCACACTAAATTTAAAGAATCCGCTAAATCTGTGTTACGCTTACGAATAAAATTAAGTGTTTATCATTGAATTACTGCAAATTATTGTCAGTTGCTGTATAAGGTATTTCTCCCACTTTCCTAGCGTGCCATCGTGGTGTACGCTGGGCCGGTATTCCAGAGGTCCGTGGTTCGATTCCCGGCGAAGGCGGTTGCATATTTTTCATCTTTTCTGCTTCCAATTAACCTAATGACTCTACAGCTGAATATAAAAATCTCCCGCTTATTTTAGTTACTTATGTGCTTTCGTAAACAGATTGTATAGTTTCTGGTTTAAAGTTTCTTCTTCTTTTTTAATTAATAATAGCAATGTACAGATATGGAAGTAATGTTCTCTGCTGAACACAATATATTGTTATGAAGTTTGTACTTAGATAGGTAATTTTAGTATAATTATAAGAGAGAAGCTATGCTGAAGATATAAGAATACAGGGGCAAGTGCATTTAACATTGAGTAAATGGATACCTCGGCAATTTTATGAGATATCGCCAAGTTGACAACGGTTTTTAGTGACCTATTTTGTCGCCAAACTTGGCGACATTTTTAATCTAGTCACTGTATCCCCGTAATAATTATCATAATTAAATAAATATAATAGATCCCTACGCTAGCTATTATGTATTGATCACTATGTTTGATCCACGTATTGCTTTCCAGTTCTTTCGAGAAACAGAAAGTAATAGAAATATCTCGACGGCTGTTGAAAACTATATAAGGCCGAAAGACAGCATCTGCTCTCAATTGCTTAGTTATTGTTGTTAGTTTCGCGTGAATTGAGATATTTCCGAGTTAGCTTTCTCTTTAGATGCGATATCCATTGCGTTGTGTTTAAAGTTCTTAGTAGTTTGAAGTGTAACAACTGATTGTACTCCGTGATACTGTTAATACCTGTTCAAGAATTTCTGAATTTCTTGGGAAAACTCCAGAACTATGATATGTTTCTCTTGATAAAAATTAATTTTATTAACCAATCACCGGACCAGTGTGCATTCAATCTATTACGAACCAGTACGCACGCAACAATATTATTAAGCTTAATTTATTACGTTTTCTTTCAGTGAACCTTGTTCCACAAGGTAATGTAACAGCACCTGTCATAGAGTTATGCATAATCAACAGTTCCATTTGTATTTAAAGCTTAAGGAATGCCATTTATTTTAGAAATATAATTTTTTTATTTGTTTATATTAATATTTACATTTATGTGTTTAGGTGTTTTGACTAAAAAAAAACAACATTCCTATGATGTGCGGAATTTATCCCCCCCTTGAATATTTTAATAAATCTATGTCTCACCTCGAATAATGAATGTTTTGTGACTGCTATGAATACGTAAGAGACCCACCAGAAGCCGAGTGGACGAAGCTGCAGAACTCTATAGTTTTGATCCAGTTTTCGGCAAATGAATTAATTGGATAAATGTCTTCTGGTCTTCCATATATGTAAAGACTGCCAGTTTCCCTTAAGGGAGTACTCCATGGTGGCATCCATCCTTCAGGCAGAGAGCCCTAGTCGATTTTGTCATAATCCAATAAATATAAATTCGGGAAATGGGTTGGCTGCCTGAGAGTTTTTCGTGACATGTTACCCATGTGTACTGTCAGTACTTACCATTTTCATTAAAATGTCTCAGTTGAAGAGATCCTTTCTCTTGAATAGGTAGTCCTTAGATGCTTTGCTGAATCATTTTAACTTATCTAAAATGAATATATAAGCATGTTTTTCACTGCCTATAAAAGCCCGAGTATAATTCTATGTCTTTAGTTATGTATATCTAACCCCAAAAATTATGTCCTCCAGGTACTGCGCTTACTTTTACTAGAATATACAAAAGCGATTCTGTTTGGACAATGTGGAACGGACAGTGCGGTTTAGAAGGTTTAACGAACCATATAGTAATTGAAATTTTGCAATTTGCTTAAATATTTTTCTCTGTTAACACGAAAAACATTATATATAGGATTCTCACACACGAACATCGAAGTAAACCGAAACTTCAACTCAACGATCACCCCTCAACAGCCACTTAACAGTCTACTCTCCACGCGAAAAGGAGAAGTTAAAAAAAAAAAAAAAACTTTCTCTAAACCTTCTCGCTGCGGCATCACCACTCTCAAAAACTCCCGCAACTTCCTCGCATCAGCCTCTATTTATAACATCCAGTTTCTTTTCCTTCTCTCAACTGGTTAGTGACGCTGTTGATGACGTGTCGCGGATTGCGCGGCGCGGCGCACGGTAGCCGGTTGTAACTTTCTCGCGAGCTTATCGCTTCTCTCATCTGGTCACGGGTCTGCGAGAACGACTCGACGCGATTATCCGGGTGCCGACTCGCTCATTAAGAGCATTTAAGAGCACACGGTGCAGGGAGGGCAGGGAAGTAAGAGCAGAACCGCGCATTCTTAGTCTAACAGCTTATTGATGCTATCAAGCCACGTTGGTTACAAAATTTGAAGACAACGCTAAAAGAAATGAGCTATGTCTGACTGTTGCGGTCTTAGCTTAATGTTTCGTCTCGCAGTACAAGACGAAAGAAATATGATATAAGAAGCAAGTTTCAATTTCTGTCTGCAAATTTTATCATGGAAAAAAAAAAAATAGAAAATATCCAAGCGTTTTACCTTAGAATCAGTCTGCTTATACATGAAATGTATAAACAGAACACGTATTAAAAATTGGTGGCACGAGAAAAAGATACGTTTATAAAACTTCAGTTAACGCCTTAAACGCCAATGCCAATTTTGCTTGGTCTAAGGCTACTCCTTAGAGACCGAAGAGACGTTTAACATATCTTAGTTGGCATTAATAGCATACCTTAGATTGGAATACCTTAGGCGCGTTAGTCTTCAGAATTCCTAATATTTCCATTCTTTGTGCACATTTTTCAGAAGCGATCGATTTCGGAGTACACTCGGCAAATCTAAGTACGAATGTTTGAAGTTTTTGCATACAAAATTTACTTTTCTTTAAAAATATTGTAGAGTCATTAGGTTACTTTGAAGCAGGAGATACGAAAAATGGACAACGTCCTCGCCGGGACTCGAACCTGGACCTCACGAATACGGGCCGAGTGTGCTACCGTTACACCACGTATGCATGCTGGAAGCAGAGAAAAAATATCCTCAAACGTTATATACTACCCCTTTTAAAGGGCGACTGAGGATGAGGGGATTCAACCGCCAAATCCTGGTGGTGACGAATTATCGTCCACCACCTCCTAGTTTGGGCGCCACTGTAGAGCCATTAGGTTATTTTGAATCAGTAGACCTTGCCGGGACTCGAGCCTGGACCTCCCGAATACGCCCCGACTGTGCTACCATTACACCACATAAGCATGTTGGAAGCAGGGAGAAACTAGGCACTTTTTAAAGGACGGCTGGAGATGAGGGGACCGAAGCCCCAAATCCTGGTGGTAACGAATTATCGTCCACTACCTTTTCGTTCGGTCGCCATTGTTGAGTCTTTAGGCTATTTTGAAGCAGGAGACGTGAAAAATGAGCAATGCCCTCACCGGGACTCGAAACTGGACTTTTCGAACAATTGTCGAGTGTGCTACCGTTACATCACGAAGGCATATTGGAAGGAGGGAGAACAAAACTTATAAATTGCATTATATTAAATAATGTTCGAAATCTCAAGCAATCAATTATAAAATATTTTTGTATTCATTTGAATTTATGTTATGCTGCATTATTAGAAGAAAATCAATTTTGAAGCTCAATTAATTTTTGGAAACATTGCATGTAGATCATTTACATTTTTACAAATATTTCTAACATATATCACTAAAACAAAACCTAGAGTCTTCCTCTGAAACAATTACCATTTCGAAAACCTATAAAGCTCATGTTCTGATAATATTGGAAAAAGTTCTAATCACCCATATTTTGTATACTCAAGTGACCTCTCGATAAAATATGCAAAACATTTTATGACAAATTTTGGAAATAATCCCGGCAAAAGTTAAAAGTATTTTTTAGAAATTATGTTGATTAAAATTCAGGTACTAAAGTATTAAAATTTATTTATTCTTTCAAAAAAATTATATCCAGCTAGATAATATTTATTAGAGTATTTTATTTAAGATTAAACGAAAAAAATAGGTTTTTTGTAATACCGATACTCCATATTATTCAGTTATCTTATGAACAAGAGTAATATTATTTAATTATCGGGCAATTATCTTACATGAAAAATAATTTTAATTAATACGCAATTAAAAATCATTTAGTTAAAGGAAAATTTAGTAAATACGAAACCATTAACTTTCTCATCCTTAATCACTCAATTCTTAATTTTCAATCTCCCTTCCCCATAATAGGGTAACTTACTTGAACATCCTTTTCTACCTCATTTGCTCAATTACATGGTAAAAGTTAGAGCATATAACTAAAGTCTGATGTTAAACTGCAATATAATACAGAATATATATAGATATGTAGAGTCATTAGGTTACTTGGAAGCAGAAAAGATGAAAAATATGCAACCGCCTTCGCCGGGAATCGAACCACGGACCTCTGGAATACCGGCCCAGCGTGCTACCGTTACACCACGAAGGCACGCTAGGAAAGTGGGAGCAATACCTTATAGGTAAGGAAAACAAAATTTAATAAACAAAATAACAGAGGTTTTTGTTTAATTATAACAATAAAATTACAGAGGTTATTTCGCACAATCTTTAAGGGATTTTTGTTCGTTATAAAAGAAAGTAGTCGGCTTGGGATTTTTTTATTTAACTGTATTTTTGAAAATATAAATTATCATTTGTTACCTGACAGTTTTGTTTTCGTGCAAAATGGCGATTTTAGAGAAGCGATGAAAGGACGGCTAGGTTTGTGCTCTCTCCGAAGACTATTATTCTTGTCTAGTTATTAAAAAACGCCGTGAAAGCCATGGATTTTCGATACCTAAACTACGATAGGTAATACTGTCAACAAGAAAAGAAACAAAAGTCAAAGTTTGTCTTCAAAGGAAAAAATTGTTCTAAATACATAACGGAATGCTTCGAACGTTGCAAAGGTAAGATCTGTAACCAAAGTGATTAATGCTGATTTGAATCTTAAAAAGTCGAAAAAATGTAATGGGCATCGTCTTTCTCCACGACATATCGCCGAACGCAGAACGCGCTGCAGAATTCTTTATAAGATATATTTATCCGGACAAAAATGGGAAAATGTTGTCACAATATATGAATCTTAGGCACATTCGAATGATTGCCATAAAAAGCGATTAATTTATTATCTTCAAACAGGAGAAGGAAATCTTAAAACATGGTTCAAAGAACTTAAAATTTTTCAAAGGGATTTATGATTCTTGTTTTTCATACAAAGGCAAATTAAAAATGAAGAGAGTAAAGAAAAGTGTTAAAATCAACTCTACGTGTTATCAGAAACATATTGTTACGAAATGTAAAGGCGCGGTGGGATGGTTTCCCGCAAAGCAGTTTTAGAGTTGCCATAAAATAGCAGGGTAGGCAGGGTTGCCACATTTGGCAAGAAATATCCCATTTGGCGACAAAATTGGCGACATACCATGGACGAATGGAGAACCTTCTGGAACGAATTCTTACCAGTTTAGCCCAGAATGTTCCCGAACACAAGCCGAAAGCTATATAAACCCTGCTGCTCCGCAGTCAGTTAGTGGGTCTTTCATCGAGAGTGAGTGTGTCTCGTCTAGCGAGTCAATCCCTGCGGAGTCGATCGAGTTGACAGTCGGGCAGCGAGCGCCGAGTGGGCCGTCGAGTGCACCGAAAGAATCTGTTAGTGTAGCGCGGTTAGTGCATCGTCGAGAGAGCGTGTTGAGCTCCGGGAACGACTGAACCGAAAAGTCGGAAGCTATGCTCTGTGTCTTGTCGAGTGCATCGCGAGTTGTAGCTTGGAGAGTTTCGAGAGTACGTGGAGTTCCGAGAACGACCAAGCAGAGTCGGGAGCTGTACTCCGGAAAGCAGAGTCGGGCGCTTTGCAGGAAGGTATCTCCACCGATATTGCCTGACAGTGCTGTGCCGCTGATTGTTCCAGCGTGTTTATAGTAGATCTTCGACGACTGTAAAAAGTATTATTGGAGCTGACCTGATTAATATTGGCTAAATAAAGTGTGTTTCGATACTTCATCAAGTGTCGTCGTTATTCACTCCAAATCTACAAACCCCGTAAAAACGTGAAGGAAGAAAATAACGTAACAACTGGTGTCAGAAGAAGAAAGGGAAAACGTAACAATATTTTATAGCCAGTTGTTTTCAAATATGAAATAACTTGTTTTTTACCCACAGTGCCATCAATCAGTAGAACTGCACCGAGACAAAGCAAGCAACCACACTTCTAATTCAGTTGCTAATTTCTGGAAAAAAATGGAACAAGAAACGAATATCAAAGCTATAAGCTTCACCCACATCCTAACAAAATCTCCTGATGTATCACCCATGGGTTTTGGCACTTTTGGACTTTAAAAAGCGGATTGTGGAAGCATCGGTCTGCAATCCTCCTTGGACTTTGGAAAGCTGTTCAAGAGGAATGGGATAAAAGTACCTCTTCGTATACTACAAAAGGCTTTATCGTCTTGGTAATCACAGTGTAGAAATGAAGTGAAGAATCATGATTATCAAATAGAACATTTAAAATTTAAAGATTTTAAGTAAAATATTTCTGTAAATACAGTGAAAATCGTTTAAAAATGTGCTAACAGCCTCATAAGTTATGTTTGATATCAAATGCCAAAAATGCATGCGAAAATCTTCTGTTATAATTTTGCAATCCGTGAATAATCGCTTTATGACATTTCTAAAAATGTTCCAAATTCTTTGGAATCTATAACCAATAATTTTTATAAAATTTTCCATGGGAAGTTAAACAGAAGTAGTTGAAAATAATTATTACATAGGCTGAACAAATGTATTTAATATAATTATACATGATATAAATTTTTAAAAATAAAGAATGTTATAAAATATTAATGAAAAAAATTGATAAATTTTCAAGAATAAATTCAATTATTAGATTTATAATTCTAAAATTTCGTAATTAGAAAATATGAATATAATTTAAGTATTTCCTTCTAAATTTTGAATATAAATGATTACAGAAATTTCTTGCATTATGCATACTAAAATAGTGCTAAATGTTGATTAATAATTCAATAAAATACAAAATTTAACATTTCTATACGTGCAGTTAGAAAGCATTTTCTTCCTTCAGCATGCCTTCGTGATATAACGGTAGCACACTCGGCGCGTATTCGAGAGGTCCAGGTTCGAGTTCCGGCGAGGGCACGGCTCATTTTTCATGAAAAAAATCCTGCTTCAGAAAAAAATCCTAATGACGACACAGTTACACTAAATTTCTTTTAAAAATATAGGTTTTGTACTCAAGACCAGCATTTGAAACGTTATGAATTAATAAATGTATATATAATATATTAATTAAATGAAAAAGAAAAAGTTGTAAATTTTAAAATCTTTACAGCAACTTTTTAAACTTTATTTGCTTAGCCAAATCATATCCGTCTTTCCTCCAATACTGCATGCAGAAAATATTCGACTTATTCTGCAAAACAAAGCTCTTTTTAGTATTTTGAGCTATTTAATTTTTAATTCATTTTATTTTAATGGAAGTTAATCGCTTAAATATCTCCAATAAGCAAATTCCGTTTCAAATGAACATCTCACCCAAAGTTAATTTACTTAGTAATGAAACAAATAATGGAAATGGTTCTGAAATTACTCAGTCTCTTAAGAATTTATTTTGTCATTCAAACTTTCTCCCAATCACTGATGATCAATCATTAATATGAAAGGAAAATAAAAATTAAACATTTTCTTTTCCTTCAAAGTTCATTCGCTGCTGCTAGAGGGTAAAAAATAATAATTTAATCGCATTCGAATGTCAGCAATAAATGCGATCAGAATAAAACTTTCTCGACATAGAATGGCAACATGATTGTCCCTTTCTGAGCGAACAAAAAAGTAAAATATTGCTTTATCTTTTCCACCTCTTCCCGTTAGAATTTCCAAAGCAGAGGAGTATAAAAAAGGGGAAACTGTGATAGGGAACAACAGAGGGGGATCAAAATGTGACTTTTCTCCCACCCTCTACTCAGTGTGGGTCCCGCGACGAAGTAAAAAAGAAAAAAAAAATAGAAGAAAAAATTGCGTTCTGGGAGAGAGTGATAATCACGGCTGATTAGTTCAGTTTCTCCATGATTCATCACCACATTCGCACTATGATTATATATAGATATATATATATCTATACACTCACGTAGTTATTCCTTTCTTATATATATGTTATCGACATCACTGTGATAGACTGAAAATTTTCTTTTTTGATATCGTCTCTCTGGTGCAGTGATGATGAAAAGAAGGCTGCCTATCTGTCCGTGTCTTTTCTTACAGATAAGAGTTAGATTCTTCAGTAGAGTTGTCTGAAGGGAGCATATCTAAGAAAAGTGACGAAATTGAACTGCTGGGCTCATTTTCAAGGTTCAGTGATGATCACCTGCGCAGCGAGACGAAGTACAACCGACTTCAGAAGATTCTACGAAACACTCGCGAATTAATACGCACAAACTAATTTGCACCCGACGAATTAATGCCCTTATTTTTCCTACTTGAGAGAAGTTTAAAATGTCGGGTTTTGTCTGCTTGTTTCTTTTCTTTAGCTTATTTTTCTTGTTTTAAAATGAAATGAATTAATTATAGTTAAATTATGTTTTGAATTCTAATTATAATCAAATGATTGTTTGATTATAATTATAATTTAAAACATCATTTAATTATAAATTTCAACAAACTATATCGTTGCTTCAGTAACAAGTTAAGTATCTATTACCTGTGCAGGTTATTTATGTCTACTTACAGTTACGTAAATAGGTGCCAGTAATGAAGCTTGCTCTGTAGAAATTACTCTCATTCTCTTTTCTGATTCGCGAATTTTGTTATTGCTAATTTTACATATGGTAACAAAAGTGGAAGACTCTTTAAGAACGCCCTTGTATTTACGTTACACACAAAGAAAACCACGAAAATACTCACACACTTATCCTGTTCTTCAGATTCGGCTTTATCTTTTACACGACACAACCTCTCAGCTGCTGATATGTCGAAATATATAAGCAAATTTAAATTTTTCTCGTACTTTTCGAGAAGTGGATAAGTGGCACAACAGCCCTAGTGGGCCATGGCCTGCAGTACCCCGGTATCCCGGACGCGTAATGGCAAACCGCACATTCAGTTGATCAATGTTAACTAATTTTGTATAATGCGCATGCTCAGTGGTGTACCGTTGGCGTGGCAGGAAATACTGGCGACTAAGCATAAGCAACCATTACACAAGCCTGTTCATCATGTAGGTCTTATCGACTATTTACAATTACGATACTACTGAAATTTATTTGTGCTTAATGCATTTGCTTCTGTTTCTTTTCATTTTGGTTTATTTTGTTCATAAACGTTAAATTTAATATCAGTTATTTATAATAATTTCTTGACTTTAATTCAGTAATTTAAACTGGATTTATTCTTTAATTTGTTAAAGTATATACGAATGGAACACATAGTTATTTACCATACGCAATTGCTTTTATTCATTAAAGATTCAGCTAATATATCCTGTAATGTTTCCTGTTTTGTAATCATTCTTAAACGAAAATTTGAGTAGTTTGCAATCGATAATTACCCTCTAAGTAATAAAGGAACTTAAAGAACTTTAAGCAATAAAGGAACTTCGGGGGTTTAAAACCTAACAAGATTTAAAACCCCGAACTGTTTATGCCAGATAACAGAATATCAACCACACATCGTATTTATCTTCTTTTAAAATTGTACCACAGTCGTAATTACGCCCAATTCTCTTCTGGGCATGCGCAGTAGCCGAAATTCGTTTAACATTGATCAACTGAATGTGCAGTTTGCCATTACGCATCCCGGACTTGTGGTGCTACTGCAAATTAAATTTTAATATTAAAACTTCTTTTGCCTTTTAGTGCCTGCCAGTTTCAATAAACGTGTGAACGACTTTAATATTTTTATTTTGTGTGATTTGGTGAACTATTTACCTATTTAAAATTTTGTGAGTGCGTACTTATACGTATTTTTATGCTAGGATTACAGTGGGAGCAGTTGCGTTATAACCATAAAATAAACCAGAATATTATATTTTCAGGGAAACATTAAATAAATGCTTAATTGATTTAGTAATAACCTATTCAATGTATTAAGACTAAAAGGAAAAAGAATGAATGAAACTACTTAGGAGAGTAATAATTTACTTTTCTTCATAAGGTTTCAATCACTAATCAATTTTACTGTTGATTTTTTTGGAACGCATTCATTAAAACATTCATATGAGACTTTCCTCTATTAGTTCTCGTATACGTTCGGAATCAGTTTCATGAAGACCGAGATAAATAAACAAAACAAACTCGAAGAGCTATTTGAGTTCACAGCACTTTTACAGTCAAAATTCAACAATTGTTTTTATTAATAGATAAAGGGCCAAAATCGTTTTGTAATTGAAGTGGTATTCAACAGTGGCATATCCCATTGAAATTCTACGCCTGATGACTCTTCAAAACTTTCTGTGGTACATTTGAATCAGGCTGGTCGCGAGCCTCATGCGACGTGCTTGATTAGTTTTTCTACTGCCTTAAACTCATCGTAAGAAATTAACAAAAATATGTAGTTATAATATATTAATAAAAACTGGAATTCCATTCCATAATAAGGCATGTGTATAAGCTCCTGTGCTAAACAGGATTCTTGAGATAATAACTTTACAAAAATCTTTGCTTAGCCGCCGTTGAGAAAGTGCCAGCCCATTTACATATGGTATTCACAGAAATTCAGTGCGACTCATTTCTCAGGCAACAACACAGTGAAGTAGGTATCCCCGAATTTTACAAATTCCTACCTACGTGGTTTCCAGAAAGCCTCATTTTCACTAGTACTTATCAGTAAGAACAGCGTTCCTCACTTATGAAAAGGAACAAACTCCTAAATGAGATCCAGGTTAACAACAGTCGTTCATTTGATTTCTGAAAACTGCCAAGCAACACGTCTGGAAACAGATGCCAGGTGTCAGGAAAGAAACGATAGATATACATCTACTATACCAGGATTTCTTTATTTTCGTTCGGTTTTTTTAAAGAATTACAATATTATATAAAATTCTAAGTATCTGTTATTATCTATTAAATTTGCGGCCGGCACTATTAGAAAATTATGGCTATTTAATCCCCTTGAGTTACTGAGTTTGACATGCCTGAATTGTATCAGCTTCCCATTCAATGCTGGTTAGTTCATTATATATATTATTATTGACTAAGAGTGGGTAACTACATAATCAGTCACCTATAACTAACTGCTCGCCTTTAGAAGTCACCTCTTAAAGGTTGGCGGGCCATCAGTTTTTTTAACTCTGACTGCGGACATAAAATACAAAATAAAAGGTAAAATTTAAGATTATTCCTCCCAGCTACGTATATTTTAATTTAAAATAGTGCAAACAAGTTATGACATCTGGTGATTCAATGGCTTGCTTGAACTTTATAGTATATTGGGTGAGTTACAAATCTAGTAGTTGTACGCGAAGCTACAATCCTAATTAGGTAGCACAGACAAAACGTAATTAACTTCCAACACTTACCAAGGCAAACAGGCTTGCTATAAGCGCGTTTTTGTGTTTTTACCCATGTATAGTGCGTATACGAATCAGTTTTTCTTAGAAAGTCCTCCGCGAATGCACCTCTTCCCTTAGGAAGATAGCTCTCGAGTGCTTTGCCTTTATTAAATAAACCAAACTAAATAAATAAAAAAAAAACTTTCGTTCTTTCTTCCTTTACAAAACCTTGAAGTTAGTGAAACTTAAAAATTATAATTCCACAATAATAGTATGACCAATCATAATATAACTAAAACAAGCATCTGACTTTCATATATTAGACAACGTGAAATGTAAATTCAGCCAACTAGCTATTGTTTCTAAACTGATAGATGACATGCAGTAAATAAAAATAAATATCAGATGCAGACTGTTTTTCAAATCTACTAAAATGTTTCAACTACAGATATACTGCAAGATTTTAATAAATAATTTGTCTTTACATTGAATATATATATACATATATGTAACTGCTACAAAACTTCGCTTTGAAATGTTTTAAACATAAGCAGATAAATACATGCATGTGCAAAAAGAAAAATAGAGATGCAATTGTGCTTCTAATGTTCCTAACCGAGCCATTTCCCTGACAAATACTCCATCTTCTCTCGTAAAGCATACGACCCAGACAGGAGGTAAAATAAAAATCTAGCTACAAAACTGCCCAAGATTCATATCCAACCACTTTTATTGTGACAAGTAAGCACAGCGAACGACAACTACGCTAACAAATTACCCACATAAAAGTCCTTCATATTGCACCTGTTAAGCATCACACATAAAAATATAACAACTCCAACTACAATATTTCCTCGTGACCCCGCTTCGCATAGTTGGATAACAAAAATCTTAATACCCAAAAAAATAAAATAGAGACGATACCCCCACAGATCGCAGCCAGACTACGGAAACAGGCGCAGATAACACCACCATGAGAGATGTGTTACCGACCATTCCAGCTTCACTGCAATTCCTTCAGAGATATCTTAGAGATATCTTTCTCTCCCTGTCGGAAGGTAACCCCTATGTGCATGTGTATCTATCTCTCGGGTATATCTTCGTGCTGGCGCCATTTACTATCGAGTTTAGATCAGTTAATGCACGCAGGACGGTTTTTAGACGCGCTGAAGATTTCTCTTTTAAGTCCCCACACTTCCCAGCCTTCTTCTGCGCGGATGGCGTATATAAGGGAAACATTTGCAAGAAAAATTTTCTAAAATTCTTGAATAGTTAAATAAATAATTCAAATGCTGGAAAGCGGTTACTAGTACAAGCTGCAATCGGAAGAGATCAAGAAAACAAAGTAAATCTCAGCAAATCCATGGCGCACTTGACTGAGTTTAAATGGCTGTAGAAATATATAGAATTCCAAATACTCGAATGAACTGTGACCATTGTCAATTCAGACTATTAAGCAATTATGATGACTGGGTTATCTCTGCTCCTTAAGCCAAGTACTTATTTTGGAAAAACGCAGTAGGAAAATGTTATTTATCTCTCTCTCTTTTTTTTTAGAGTTTATACAATTAAAAATATTTTTATTAAAAAAAGTTTTAATAGAATATGATGCTGCTTGGGGTAATGGTTAGTGGAAGTTGACTGCTGATCTGACCCCAAGGGTATGGCTTCAAATCTCACTTATGTCTTGGTTGCTTATGTTCTCTCTTCTTGCAGATGTAATTTCAGTGTACACTCCATCGTTCACCCTGGGTATTGTTCTGAAAGAAAACTCTGCTAAATGACAGATGGATATGGCCATCCCTGGTAAATGTTTGAAAAATTAAAGTTTGGCTATTTGGGGAAAATAAATAAATAAACAAAAGATAAGTCTTAAATTTGTTTAAACATACTACCTGCTTCTGTATGCTCCCCTATACAGTATATTTATTTCTTATTAATTCATTACGTGTTCCGTAATTAAGCACTACATGGAAAGGGATGCCCTGTGGGGGACTTATTAAAAGAAACTGACTTGTATGCAGCCAGCCCGCTGTCTCCGAGACTCGAAATGCTGTACCGACCTATCCCTGTTTAACAACTTTTACCGCTCGGACACTGGAGGACGTTGGCGGACGGTGGTTAATATACCGAAAGCTGATTGCTGTATCGATGGGCCTGAGTTCGAATCCCGGAGTAGGCATGGATATTTGTAACTGTATATTGTCTGTGCGGCAAGAAGGCAGTGATACAAGGTGAGCAGAAAGACCTCTCGAGTGGTTGTGGTACAGGAAGAGAGATGACAGACCCTTGAAAAGGGAAAGTTCTCTCTCAAAACCAGGGCAGAGCCTTCCGGTTAAGGCGGTGGGATTATACCCGTGCAATCTATGGCGACATTGTGTTCTAGGAAACAATACAGGCTTCAAATATTGGCATATAAGCTACTCGCAACATTATTTGCAGGAATTAAAAGTGAAAAATAGTCCAATAAATTTCTTCCTATGATTATTAAATTAGAATCCGAAAATAATAAATCTGCATGTGAATATTATTAATATATTTTTAGCATTTTAGTGAGCAAATTTCTTGCGCGGAACTTCTTTCAGCATATTAGTTGTAACAAAATTATAAATTAAATAATCTTACGCACTAGTGAATCACAGGGAAACATCGCTGAATGCATTAAATCAGATAAAAAATTGCAGCCTTGAACTATCTTAATTTATTTTTAACCGACCTCTCCGAAGAGAGCGATAAAGTTTGCTCTTTGGCTTTGGCACTGAAAGTTTAAATATCTCGGTCACTCTATGTAGTATGAGAGTCAAATATTTTATATCTTATTTTTTGCAATGGTCATAAAATGAATAGTCTTTTTGATAAATTTAACTATATGGATCGGGAAAATGTTAAAAAAAAGTTTACCTCGCAATTTTAATAAAAATTATCTTTTGCAGTTAAAATACGATACTGTGAATATTTGTCCCAATTAAAACATGTATGTACTTGGGAGTACATTTGTAGAGCCAACGACTGAGAAAATGAAGACAGTGTAATGTACATAAATATATATGAACATAAATACATAAAGAAACCTAATAAAAGGCTAAAAATTAAAAACCAAAATTTTTACACACATCCTTCACTATAGCTGTAAGATTGAAGTAAGATAAACTTAAAGCATCTAAAGTTAAAAGTAAATCGGAGTCAAGCAATGCAATTCCTCAATAATATTAATAAATGCAATTGTGTATAAGGGGTTTAACACAATATCTAAACAAATCAAAATTAAAATAAGAATTCGTAGGAGTACAAAATCGAAAAATAAAAATTCAAAAGGGAAAAATATACAATATAATACAAAAATATAATAATTAATCTTCTTTTACTGAAACTCTAATTCAGAACTCAACAGGGGAAAATGAATTAAAGTTTTATAAAAGTCGATTAATCTGTTTCGAAAATGTTTTTCGTTCATTCTCCTGGTTCATTTAAGAACAAAAATCGAAAAAAAAAATCAGTTAAATTTTAAGACATTAAAATTCATATAAACCCCAGAAATCGAATCTCAAATGTACCAGTATTTACCCTACACGCCTTCAAAACACTTTGAAAAAAAAGGAATAAGGCATAACATTGAGTCAATTTGACTACTAAATAAATAAATAATTAATTAAAACTTTACATTATGTAAAATAACCATTCAAAAAAACCAAACTGTTCTAAAACCATTATGTGCAAATTCGAAATTCAAAAGCAAATGCAAATAAAGAGCAATAACAAATATACTTTAAATTAAGTTGTCATTTAAAATACACTAAAAAATTCGGTGGTCCCCGATTATGCTAAACTAAACTTCTAATACGAAGAAAACGAAAAACTTTTCATAGAGATTATATTCTTTAAAAAATAATATGTAGGTATAATTAATCAAAAAGGGGAAACAACATTTTCGAATGTTTTTGTGTACAGTTTCTCACCTGTATACAAATTATGTTATTGTATTTTTTGCTTTTCAATTTAGTTCGAGTTTGAATTCAGTTTTATTCTTTGATTGTAATGTCCCGAACAACATGTCGGAGTAGTTCTTGGCATCATATGAGAAATGTTATTTTGCATTTGAGAACAATTTATTAAAAGTGGTTTTGAGTCCCATGATAGCAGGAAGAAGGAAACATCATTTCGGCACTCATTAATCGTCCCGGCTTAATGTTTTAAATACTAACCCCTTAAAAGGTTCTATTTGAAGCATTAAACATAGGAACATTAATAGCTTTTATTTGTTACTACAGTTAATTTTATTTTCACTCTTATTGTCCATTTAAAAGACGTTTTTCACCGTTTTTTTTTTTTTTATTTTTATTTATTTTTTTTTTTATTTTTTATTTTTTCACTATCAGTTAACATGAGACGGTTTTACTGCTTTACAGAATTTTTTATCAGATAGGATAATCCAGTTTTTGTACTAATTGCTTATGTATATAATTAAGTGAAATTATAACAAAACAGGAAATTTTATGAATTTATAAACTGGAAACAAAGGAAGAAAATTATTGTAAAATAAGTTGCATAGTCTAGTGGATGTACAGAACAATCTTTGCTTGAGATTGACATTTGAATAAAAATTTTAATTTTAATCCTAAATTTTAATCAAATAAATTAAATACATGAATATATTTGTTTGACCAATGTCAGATTCTTGACTTATTCAGAAGCTGGAAAAATTTGACATTGATACCACAAATATATCTGGCTTATAAGATATATTTATGTTTATCCCGAATTAACAGAGGCAATAAACTTTATTATTTTAAATTATTTTACCATTTAAAATTTAATGAAGCCATTCCCCACAACATGTACATATAAATCTCATCTTAAGTAGCCTTCCTAAAACAGGAATGTGGCTGTGCCTAATTAACAAGATTTTAAGAAATTTTAAAGTAACAATTTTTTACTTTCCTGTTTTTGGACTAGAATAGTTTTATTTTATCAAAATATTTGGTATATTGCATAGGAAATAAAATTAGCCACTAAAAATACGTTAATGTTAGAGGTTAAATTGTTTTTATTATTATTAACGTTAAAATTAAAAAATCCTTGATTTATTATTTTACACAGTTTGTGCTCTAGAAAAGTAACGTAATTTTAATTTATTCATTATGTAATGATTATTATTATTCTCAATACAAAATTTTGGCTTCTTGGTTTATTGTTCATTGTGTGTATGGGCTTCTTTCCATTATACCTTATTACAGGTTTTGTTTTCAGGCATATTTCAGAATTATTAAGTTTAAATTATTCTTCATACTACGTTCTTTAATCTATTTTGACTTTATTTTCGTTTTATAATTTCCTATTTTTTTTAAATTTTAACCAGAGTGCTTCTTTCGTTTCCTTCGTGTAGGAGTTGGGCTATCGTTGCACAGTTTATTTTTTTTTTCCTAATTAAAAATGTTATCTAAATACTAAATTGTAACCTGCGCATTTTAAAGCTCACAATTAAGCTAATTTTCTGTTACATTTCCACAGACACGAACCGCTCGTTGCAGAATGTCCCGAAATGTGCGAGATCCATTTATTTTCATCTTTGATTTTTTTCGCTTTTCTTGAAATTTTTAAATTATTATTATTTGAATTTCGTTTCTGTTCTTTTTGTTTTTAGTATTTTTGCCAGACATAAGTTTTTTTCAAACTGTGTTCCTCGAAGTTTTCCCTTGTGGTTCTTTTGTATTTCGAAAAGAGACAAAAAATAAAATTCAAATTAACCCCGCATACCATACTACAGTTGAAAATCTCAGAGTTTGGAAACACATAGCAACCTTCAATCAATTATTATTTCAATCCCGATTTTTATGAAATATATTACCAATTACTCCACCTATGAACTTCTTAGACTAGCTTTAAGAACAAAATGGGGATTTAAAGTATTATGATTGCGGGGCTTCTACCCATCAATTTTCTGCAATACGGAATGTAATTTAAAAGGTATAATTCATTTCGCTTCTAAATACTTGAGTGTGAAAGGGTTTTTATCTCCAGCTCAAATAAAAACAAATATGGAAATCGGCTTTCTGTATGTGTCGATCTTAGATGTAAACTTACCAGCATATATCCAAACACAGAACAGCTGTTAAAAAATACCATTCTCATCGATCTCATTAATATGAGTACCAATATTTATTGAATTGTTAGATAATAAGATTATTCAAACTCTATTAGCTTCAGACTATTAAAAAGAAATACGAATTTGCTTCTATTAATTGCTTAATATCGATTACAAAATGAAATGAAATTTTAATTAATCGTATTTAAAAAATATAAGTATACCCGTAGAAACATATGATAAGAAATAGATTTCGGAAGGGACAAAAGTTAGGTGATTCCGTAAAATATTTTAATTTATAAAAGTGGTTCCCACTTGGAAAAATTTTGAAAACCGTTGACATATAAACCATAATTTAATCACTCAGAAAAGAAGCGATGTTTGTGAATTAAATTGTGTACAAATGACACAAAAAAACTCTGAACTAATATTATGCCCTAGATATCTGGAGATAATCATAAAAGCAAGGAAATTTTTTTTCCGGATTTTTATTTAATTATTCAATTGTGCATTAGCCAATATATATGATAATTTTCTTATAATTAACCAATTTTATTAATACTATTTACTTAAATTCACACAAACATTAAATATTCAACATGATTATTATTTCAATATGTAATATAAAAATACTTTTGGAGTAAACTACGATGTTAAGAAACTCATGTATAAGCAGTGTATTGTACCTTTCATTTCATACGGCTGTCGTGCTTGGGGACATGTTCTTGCCAAGAAGGTTAACAAAAGAAATTTAAGAAAGATTCAACGGAGAATTCTTCTTCGTATTATTAGTGGTTATAGAACCTTAAGCTATGAGGCTACTTTTGTTCTTGCAGGAGTTCCGCCTATTGATTTTGAAATTGCATATAAGAATAATATTTTTGAGTCATTGGCAACTCATGCTTCGGAAGACTGTATTAATGGAATTGTCCCCTTCACTGATCTTCCTCATCCCGCTTCTTTAGAACCCATAAATTTCTGCGATTATAAAGAGACTGCTGAAATAAGTTTTCATATGGTTTTCTTTACAGATGGCAGCAAGATGAACAACAAGGTTGGCCTTGCATTTGTTCTTTTTGAAGGCCATTCCGAGATTTGTTTTCTTAGACACCGTATACGGAATGAATGTACAGTTTCTCAAGCAGAACTTCTGTGCATTTATCTTGCCGTCAAATGGATCCAGGATCATGGGACAACATCCTCAAAGTACCTTATTTGTTCTGATTCTCTTTCTTCTCTTCAACTTTTGAACAGTATTACCAGCTGCGATAAATTAGTTATCGAAACCCTAGTAACTGTTAGTTCACTTAGAATTAGAGGTATTGATATCTGCTTTGCTTATGTGCGTGCTCATCATGGTTTCTACGGAAATGAAAGAGCTGATTTCTTAGCTAAAGATGCCTTAAATTTACCCATTGATATCAACATTAGCATTCCAAAGAGTTATTGGAAGTCCTTTCATTATAAAAAGCTTTTAGCTATGTGGAATGAGGAATACATTTCATCTTGTAATGCTGAAGTCACCAAAAAGTTCCTTCCTTCTATTTACCATAGACTGAATTCCGAGTCTTTCCTCTCGTTAAATTTTAAAGTGTCTCAGTTTTTATCTGGTCACGGTAAATTTGCAAGTTATCTGTTTCGTTTTAATCTACGATCAAACAATTTATGTGAATGTTCAAAAAGAGTTCCTCAGGATGTGGAACATTTGATTTTCTCGTGCCCTACATTTGATGGCCCTAGATTATGCTTACAGAACGATTTGAAAATGTTTGGAGTGAGTTGGTCAGTGAACTTATCTGTTTTCGTGAAGTCCAGACTGCTGTTCTCTGCTTTTGTTCGCTTTATTTATGCATGTAATTTTTAATGTTTATTTATACATGTAACCTTTAATGTTCTAGTTAACTTACTTCTGTAAGCCCCGTGTTGTACATATGTGGTGCAGGGGGAGTCTGTATGTTCTCAAAGGAAAAAAAAAAATATGTAATATATTATTTCAATACCTACATGTTTCAAAAGCTGTGAATAGAACCGAAACAAATTATCAATTTTTCGATTTCGGTTTACCAGGCTGATGTGAAACGTCTGTTGAAGAATAGAACTAATAAAATGATACCAACCAGCTTTGTATTTCGGTTGGCAAAAGTAATTATCTTTCTATAGAAAGAATAACTGAAAGCGAAATACATTTTGGGTATTTTTTAAATCTCTTTTGCTCTCGGTCGAATAGTATGAAAATATAAATTAGTACACTATACATTGTAATTATACTCACAACTGGCGATAGGTCTTGTTCCCGCCCAATGCAGTCTCTGCGGCTTTTTAAATTCTTCTGTCTAGTAATGTCGCGCTGAGCGCGCCTATTGTGGCAATGGACTTAATTATAATGAAGATATGTGCCTTAATTAGAAACCCTAGCAATAAAAAAAATTCTCGGCATGCATTGATATTTGCATTGAATTTAAGCAATATGTGTTATTAATAATAAAAGTGCAAGGTTATAAAGCAAAGCAAATGCCAGATATAATTAACGAATGCATCATGTTAACCTTTCACACGTAGAAATGTTTGAAATGAAATCTTTTAGCCTTCAAAAGAATTCTTTTCAAAAGAAAGAGTAAGTTTGCTTTAATTTTTCTGCCGAGTTATATTTTTAGAAGCTCTCGTAGAAAATTTAGAACACAAGGGAATTTTTCAAGACTTGCAGTTTGGAAATTTGGTATGACTAGAAGTTTTCACTTTTATTTTCTTTGTATATATATTACTGTGAAAGACCGAAATTGGAGAATGTCGGTATTCTCCGGTGAATGTCAACGCATGCCAAATTTGGTTATATTCTTATACATTCGGACCATCACCGGTGTACGTCGACAAGCACACATATACTCTGGTAAAGGTCGAAACGAGAAGTCGAGAAGACAGACGGAAAGGCGTTTTAAAAGCAAGAAACTCTTGTACAATTCAAAGTGTCATAATGGTTTAAGTTGTTGCAATAAATAAGACAGTATAACTCCACGCCAATCACATAATTATATATATATATATATATACTAAATAATGTTGATTATATTATTCATATATTACTTGATATTTTTCTTTTCTCATTTAAAATGTACTGTTCGTTTTAAGCTCAACAGTTGAACATTACATGTGCTGTTACTTAGGTTTTCTCCTGTTTTGATATAAATCATAATATGATTTAATATTAAAGCATGATTTGAAAACGTAACAAAAATATTTTTATTTAACATTCACCATCAGTTCATGACAAATACCGACATTTGATTTTGGACATACATCAAGCAACTATGTGAATGTCGACGTTCACCGGAGAATGACGACATTCCCCAGATTTCCATCTTTCATGGTAACATACATAACCTAGGCTTTCAAGCTAGTATCTTTTCGACAATAAGAGAGCGCACTCTAGAACTGACCGCTGATTAATCCTTCGTAATTTCTAATTTATTATTAAGATTTCAAGTTTCCAGTTTTACATTTGGCAGTATGACTTGTTGTTGTTCTCATCAACTATATGTATCGATTTTCATGAGCTCCTTACATTAATGAAAATCAATGGCATCGTCTTTTACCAGCTCCTTATATAAATAAAAATCCAAATATTTGAGAATAAGGAAATTGAGGGTCTCACGAAATAGCTGTAATCACTATCTTCTTAAGCACCTGGAAATTCCAGATCCTTTTAATGATTGGTAGCTGCGATTGTTTAGTCCAACTCTTTCTCCACTCATTTCCAGGCAGCCCGGACAAACAGCTGCGCATCTCTGAACTAGCAGAAATCGCTAAAGAAAATCAGTTCTCCCGATCTCTTGACTGCCCCTTTCCACCCCACCCACCCGCAGTCGCCAATACCTTATCCTTGCTCTATTTAATACGACACTCTCGTCGTTCTCGCCTTACCGATGATGGATGGATTGGCAAAAGGTGGGCCCTCCTCTTCCGCGGACCCCGATAACGCCACTCCCCGCCTCACTCTAGTCATCCCCTCCACCACCACCCGCTTTCGATAGTCCGAACTGATAAAGTCCCTCTTCCTCCCTCTCCGGCCACCTATCTGATGCGGCTCTTCTAATGGCCCCTGGAGTTCCCGTTCCTTGATTTTATATCGTTTAAGGTGATCTTCGAGACGAGTGGCGGTATATCGTCACTTCTGGAGGGGGTTGGCAAGGCGGGACGGTAATGGCGAAGTGGTATTATTGGGACTTATTAAGGTAATTTCGGAGGCCGCTTTTCACGAGGAGGTTAGATTGTTGCCTAGTGCAAAAGGCGATATATGACAGTTAATTGGCGGCTGATGATGACAGAGGAGGGATATTGCTGAAAAGGTAATCAATTCCTCTACTATACCCCCTTTCCAGCAGGTGGAAGCATTGGTATGAAGAAGGTCGTTTCTTCCTGAAGGCTAATTTAGGGCAATGGATACGGGGAATACTTTGAGTTAAATGCAATGCTCCAGCACCTAAACAAACTTCACCGGTTATTTGCTTTCGACTTTTAATATTTCGGTTTAATTCGCAACAATTATCTCCAACTATAGCAATGTATTTACTATCTACAATGTACCGTCAGTTGCAATAATTCATATTCCATAGATCAATATACCGCATTTGTCCGAACATAAAAATATATTGTACTCTAAAATACTTTCCTGAAAATAATCCTATGATTTGTTAGTCCCCGCCATCTAACACTTAGAAGTATATTAAAATGCTATAGTCTACATTTTCATTTTTATTTAAAAAAAAATAATTTATTTTATATCAGCATATTTTATTTAAACAATTTAATTCCATTTTTAGTAGACCACTATCATATTTTCAAACCCTAGAAAACTATTTTTCTCCTTAAAACACATTAAATTTGCAGGGCGTCTTATTACGGTACTTTGTTATCAACCCCAGAAAGATAATACTTTTATATCGGTCATAAAACCTTACAATGAAGCGTATGATCAATAAATGAATTCACTAACTTGCAATGCAAGACATCATCTGTTAGTGCCTTGTAGAAGACCATATATCAGTAGAGCTTCACTTCATCATTTATTATCTCTTATAAACTACAATGCACGCAAGATCAATCAATTTAGTCAAAACTTTACATTTTGCGTAGTTTTTTATGTGAATAATAATATCAAAACTCACGATAAATAAAGCATGAATTTGATAACATTTATGTGAATAAAATACAAAATAAAAAATTTTGGCTCGATTAAAGCTAAATTTCGAATGGTGTGTGATTATTGCAAAGCTTCGAGGGCTATCTGCCTAAGGGGAAGGGTGCCTTCATGGAGGACTTTCTAAGGGAAATTGGCTCGTATACACGTTACACATGGGAAAAACCACGAAAACACCCATGCAGCCAGCCCATTCGCGGGATTCGAACCTCGGACCGAACTACCAGTGTTCAGCGACTTTACCGCTCGGCCGCTGGTTGGTCTAAATTGTGAATGAAATACTGCTTTGTATCTGCCTGTGGATTTTAAAAAAGGGTAAATAAACGTGTAGTAGAAGCTTTGAATTTGAGAGCCACATCGTAGGCTCAAAGTCCAATGAGGCAAAAGATGTCGTATAAATAAAAAATATACGAAAGGCTGAGTTCATGAGTTGTTGAGTGAAAATGAGAACTCGCTCAATGATTTTTAATAGGTATGAGTGTTTATCTTAACGAAATGTACATCATCATTATCAGTGATGCATCCAAGAATGCTAGTATTCGAAATTAAACTAAAATTGCAACAAACTCACATTAAGAAAAAGCCTTAATTCGCATTGAAATTTTATCTGTTCAAAAGTACGTAAATAACCTAGTATGTTAGCATTTTTTGCACTCTGTTAGAAGACTTTAAGAATAGATTTTAGACATCTTCAGTTATATTTTAATACATTTGCTACTCCATTATCAATTAATATCAATATATCCAATTTTTTAGGTTTTTATTTAATATTTTGGATAAAACTCCTCGTGAAATATTTTAAGTCTAAACATGATAACTTCTTATTTCGTCCATAATCAATAAACCACAAAATGATAAGTCTATACAAATTCCTAAAGATAAGAACGCATGAAAACTCCGTTTTCTCTTGGTAGTTCAAAAAGTATGCAACAATGTGACTAAATTAATGAAATTCAATCTTCATTTAACTTTAACAGGGAGAAAAAAAGGACAGACAAGTTTGATGTTCTATTCTTATTTGTAAAAATGAAATATTTGGCAGAATAATGCCTAATTTCTTTATGTAAGCTCTTTTTATTTAAATTAATGTCAAAAGAAGATTCAATTTTGCAGTTACTGGTATCTCTGGCGAAAAATGAAAATTTTCTATTTGTTCAGTCATTTAATGTTTTCATTTGCTCGTTACTACACGTATTTACTTTGGCTCGCTACTTTCTTAATGTCTTTTAATAGAAAGCGTTATAACCGGTGCAGAATATAAGACCACTATTCTATATTGAATACTGTCATATTCATGAAAATGTAAATGTTCTTAAACTACACACTTGAAATCGGGCAGATAAAATATTTAAAATTTTAAGACATAATTTATTTCTTTTAAACTACATTAATAAAAAATGTTTTAATACATTCTTTTGAAAAAATGAGAGGGGGGAACAAGAAGCATCGCGGAAAAAAAGTGACTTTTTTCACTGGAATGAAATTTGCATATAGCTCAAACACAGGTAATATCCCACATGTGTTTGATTATTAAAAAGGTCAGAGATCTTGCTTTTCAAGGAAGGGCATCAGTGGTCTCGAAGAAAGTCCAGAGACATCGACGGTGTCTAGCGTTATCTTGTTCGAAAATGGCTCCAGGATAGTGTGCCAAGAACGGCATAGCAAACAACAGCGGGATGTCATCATTGAACTTGTATATCAAATATCATTGAACTTGTATGCAGGATGACTAAAGTCGACTTGCTATTGTAAGAGATAGCACCCCACATCATCACACCAAGGATAAAGGCTTTGTGTGTAAAACAAAGGCTGATTGTAAATGTCTGGACCTAGACCCTATATAGACGTACTTGATGGACATCTGTTCGACAACTAAAGCGGATTCATCGCTGAAAACTAGGCGATACCAATTGGTTGGCAGCTGCGAGGATCGGCTACGACACCACTCCAGACGACTCTGTCGATGTTGGGAAGACAGACATCTTAAAAGGCCGCTGTAGGCATAACTCCGCCTTATTCAAGTTTCTAGAAATGGTGAAATTTGCCAAGGGTGGTACATAAAATGCTGTAGCACGCTGAAGAGTGGACAATGATGTACATTCGCCTTTACTAGCACGTTCGATTCGCCCAGTTGCCTGTAAAATCATCGCCTTATTGTCTGTTATTGTAATAAAAAATGATGTGTGTGTCGAATGTAATGATGGAATGTGTGATCTAACCCCGAAGGATGACACTTCAAATAATGTGAACTAAGTAATATTTATTATAACTTGACATCATAAAATTTTGAATTAATACCAGCATAAATTAAGTAAATATCGCCAGACAGAAGATTATTAACCGTGATCATACAGAGGCGGAAAGAAACAGTCCTACCATTTTGAAACCTAACCTTTCGTACAAGAAATGCGTAATATTCCAATCAAAGTAAATTTCAGTCCATCGTCTTTAAACAAAGTTTCATGATAAAAAAAAATATAATTTTATAACGGAGGAAATTGACTTGAATGGTTATTCTAATATATTTTTGAAGAAATACAAGGCGAATATTCGTATCATCAGGAAAGTGGAACACGTGCACATGAAATCCTTTCGAGGATATTTCAAGTCGTAGAACATCATTAATTTACTGCAGAAGTCAGCATCTAGATAATTTTAGTTCAATCTTCAATATCAATTTCTATTTTGTAGGAGAAATACATTACTCTACAAACAATATGAAGATGGCAGTCAAAACAGGAACGAAAAAGAACAAAATGGCATACAAGCGTCATCCAGGGTGAGAACGGCCAGAAGACCGTCCTACACCTTCGGAGCCCAGCAGCAGAAAAAAGGAAAAACCGGTTGTAGCCGTCAATTTCGCTCTGTCATTGAGCAGTCGCAGTGAACAGAATTGATGTTGAGTAAATGTGGAGGCTTGCCTGCACAATTATGTCTTAACTGCATTATTGGTTGTCTTCAGGGAACTGCAACCACTGCAACCCGGACAAATATAAGCCATCTGCAGTTGTTAACTGGTTTATACGATGAGAGCTGTGCAATAGAAACGCTCCTTATGAGTGAAGTTAATACTCGCTAGGCTTAAATTTGATCATTTTCTTATTTGTAATGAAGGAATATGCACGAACAATTTCGAGTTACTTTTAAAGAGTTTTCTTTCATTTTACTTTTTTCCCCCAAAAAAGAATGTAACTATTTCTTTTGGTAACTTTCTAGGTTAACTGCCATTACCTTATTAAACTGCTAATTTCTTCTTATTATTTTGTCTTCATTCCATGTACATTATCTGTCAAGAATTATTTGTCATTTTTAATTTTAGACTGACCTTTTTATGTTTCATGTTCCAGATTCAATCGCATCTTTGATCTGAACTATGTAATGAATGCATGTCATTAATTTGTTAAATTTGTAAATTCTTGCTTTATAAGTGATTATCTAATTTCTCCTTAGTGCTGGATTGTTTAATCAATCGATTTCATTATATATTTTATAATATTTTAAATTAACTTTTATATATCGTGTTTTAGATCCAGATCTCTTCCTGAAATATTAAGTTACACTAAAAGTTCCTTTGTTGTTATTTCTGAAAGTTACATGAACTTTTCAAGCATTTCTCTGCTTATAAAATAATTCGGCTCTAAAAATGTTTTTCTAATAGACTTTAATAAGTCTTCGGCTCAATTCGTTCAATTCCGGAACGAATACTTTAAAACAATTTGGATTACTCTTCAGAAATGCAGAGTATCTTTTATCTATTTTACTGCACTTTAAAACCTAAATTTTTATACCAATCTCACCGTAAAACTTATTAGCTTTAAAGACACTCACTGGACTTCAAATAGAATACATTTAAGTTTCTTTTGAGTGCTAATATCGCCTTTACCATTATTTTTTAAGTCTAAACTAGATAATAGATCTTAACACAAACTTCGACTTTACTGATGTTATAAAAATTAAAGAATATAAAAAAATAGTTTCCCTTTTTCCCCCATTTTCAGTTAAAATATTATACTTATTTTGAAGGAAACAAACATGTCACATAGATAACACATTTCTAGTCGCTGAAGTCTTGATTTAGCAAATTATCCCCAGTGGAGGTCTTTACCCAACATTACTAATGAAACAAAATCGTATAGAGGTAAATTATCACTTAGTAAGAATTGCTAAAGAAGCGAATAGTACGAAGTAGTACTATTACAGTATAGTGTTTTTCCCTTTTATCTACTAACTAAATGTGGAGGAACCTGTTGAACTGATAAGCGAATAATCACTTAAGTCCAGAACCAGAAACAAAAACTCAAAAAGGGTTAATTATCCTTTATTGCTCAAACTAAAGACGTACAGTCGGCTCCTTTCTCAGGGCGTACAAGTCTCCACTTGGGTTTAATTTCAAACGTGTAAGAAATAAGAACTTAACTAATGACTAAGTAAAGGGATTTTCCGAAGCTAATACAAATCTAACTAGTTGGTCCCTAAATATCGAATTAGCTAATGAAGTTATCAAGGGCCCGTAGTACGGCTGAGCATGGTAACAGCTTAGGGAAACGTGATTAAAAGGCAAACGCGCGCTAGTCAGAAACGTTGATTCTCTCTCTCGAAGTCAGTGGAACTTCGACTTAAATACTGCTCCTTCTCCTTTGCATTTAATGCGATTCAAAAACCACATTCTGGTAAGCAATTTGTAAACTCAAATTAGGAGAGATAAAGTAGCTGTTATAAACTTAGGACTCAGACTTAGCATAAATATTACAACAGGTCTAATAAATGATCGTTTAAGTCTGTCTGATTTTGCTTCGTTATAACTAAGTAGTAACTTATTATGATTATTAGAAATATTATTATTGTTAGAAAGGCACACACGTAATTTTTAAGGCCAGAAAACCAGATATCTGAATTATTTACTACTACTGATTTCCGCTATAATTAACTTCAAGGAACGAAAATTTTATTTCCTATATTCGGTGGTTCGCTATATCCGCTCTCAGAAAAATATGTATCATCTGACAAACCAACGCAAGAATTGATTAATGCATCACACAGCGTGACTAGCATTGTCTCGTCTCCCAAAAGATGCTAAGAGCAACCTTAATTAAAAAAAAAATATTATAAGTTAATTGCAATTATTCAGAAGCTTAATCAAAGCTGTTGCTCTGTTTGTGGTTAAAGTTGCGGTTCTTTGATTTAACTGGCAGACCGATTAAAGAACAAACTGGAGTTTTTTGTCTCAATCAACTGTTCCTTTGATTATTGTGCGTCATGGTTTTCAGAGTTGAGTTCTATCCCTACCTAGCTAAAACTTTTACTCAAGTCATAAAGAACGGTGGGGGTGACGATAAAAGAACTAACCTAATGGTGATTCTCGTTACTCTAATACCTTAAACAGCATGAATTTAAGAGTTATGAATTTCTCGGTTGAAAGATGAAGAAATTCTGGAAAATTTTTGAAAAATGCAAAACATTTTCTGTCTAAGATATCCACAAATTTTTTTGTATCAGACTTTTACACATCTGGAAGCTCGTTATAACCGTATATAATAGCATGAAGACTCTAGGAAATTGGTGGAAACCTAAACGTTCGTACGTTATATCTGAAGGCTCGTTATAAGCCCGCTCTAGCGGTGTGTGACTAAATCTTCGACTTACTTTTCGCTCTGATTCTAACTCTGTTTTCTAAGTGAAACGGGTCACTCTAGTACCTAGCTGCATACTATCAATAATGATCTCGGTTACAGATAATTAATTAACTATACATCAACCAGACAACGCCCAATTTAGGTGGTTTGCATATAGTCCTCGAGCGAATGTAATGTACCTGAAAGTTAGGAGAAACAGAAGAATGTAAAAGCAAAGAAGTTTATGATCAACTTAAAATTAACAGTACGAACGTTTTTAATCCTAGATAACTAAAGATTCAAAAATTTTCGATTTACAAACTGTGTCATTTGTTAAAAAAAAAAGAAAAAAAAATACAACACTTTTTTGAATAATCTAGGTAATATTATGCAGCGATGCAAATTTTTTATTATATACTTACTAAGCAATATTTTTATTAGCAACAAATTTCTTTCAATGTAATAAATTAACAAATCGTTTATGAAATCAATCTTTTTCTTTGCTTTCTTATAATAAACTTATCAAGATTACAAGTTTCAGTCTTTTACAGTTCTTCTTAAGTCAGAATTGGCTTAGGATTTTGTGCCTTAGAATGAAGTTTTACAAGCACACAGACCTTCTAGTGACACTTCGGAAAATCTGGGTTTCGCAGCTTTTCGATTGAAAGACGATGACATAACTTACGTTAACATATCCTAGATATTTCTGCTGCTTGATAAATGGACGCTGAGAGAAAAAAAAATAGGGGGATTTTTTTTATTTTTTGCTTGTACTTTAAAGGCGATATTAATATCAGCGAGAAAATTATTTTTATTATCAATTCCTTTACAAAAAAGGTAAATTCATTCCAATAAACAGATGTTAAACTGAACGAAAGACACAATATATATAAATAATATAACATAAACAAGCAGCTTAAACATAACATTACCACCTACTGCGAAACACTGATAAGCATGTTTAAGAAGACAACAATAAACTCTGACGAAAATCTCTTCATCGATAACATATTCAGTTCGTTAAGATTAAGGATTTAAATTTGCAGATCCCAAGATAAAGGATTAATTTGAAAGTTTAATTAGCGTATGATAAAAGCCCTCTTCATCCAAACTTAACGGAGACGAGAGAACAAGCTTGTTACATTTATCATATCGTAAGATTATGAGGGGGGAGAGGTAGACAAAAACCCCTCCTTTATTTAAGGCGAAAGAAACAACAAACACGGGGCTGCTCAAAGCATCCTTGATGGAGGGGTTGGTGGCTCTCCTCCTCCTAAGAATCAACCAACTGATGAGCCCTGATGACAAGGACGAAGTAGGGAAAGGGACTGTTGCAAATCATCGATCCTTGAACAGCATTAATGACACCTTTATTACAACAGCTACAGCTTCTGCCAGCTTTATTAGTGAATTTTTCAGCCCATATCGGTTATTGGACCGAAGACTCCCTCCTTCCATCCAACCCTCCCACCCCAGTTTTATCCCTTTTTTGTAGATTGCCATAGGTGTATATATACATAACCAGACGGTGTAAGTCCTTGCACAAACACATGGGCCGATAAAAGCAGGATAGGGATTTTGCTAATTTTGCCAGCGAGGCCTAATGAGCCACCTCACGCTCTCACCAATCATTTGGAAACTTCGAGAAAAGTGGAAAAAGAAAAAAATATCTGTGCTTGTCGTCTTAGTATTATTATTGGTTTGTTTTATTTGATAAGAGTTGTATAGAAGCTATATTTTTTTACTCCCTTGATTCAATGCGAAGAGGAGGGGACAGAAAAAATTCCTTTTTCATTAATATCTACACAGATCGAAATGGTGCGTGTTAATTACTAATAAAAAACTCATGAAAATATTGTCATCTCTGTTGGGACGAGTTAGGATGAGGAGAAAAAAAGAAAAATAAATTGTGTAATGAACTACATGTGCACAAAAATTAAAAAAGTAAAAAAAAATGTTATTCATTCCCAGATATGCTTTTAAATCGCAATTTTGAAAAGTGCGACCTCGGCGTTTGTTAAAATCCATTAATTAACCAAGATTGATAAATAATCCGAAACGCAATGTAAAATGTATGGTTTGTGTGTTTTTTTACCCTCGTGACTTTTTCTTTTACCTTTTTCCATCAATAAATACTTCCTTTCTGATGTTTTTTTCACAGTAATTACAGCAACAGATAAACGAATATACGTATTAGTCGAAATAAAACATCATCCATTTCGAACGGTATCTACCATTCTACAATTCCCTTCTGCGGAGAGGTGGTATTTTTATTTTTTTAATGTAGAGAGTGAGAAAGACTTTATGTCGCATCATGAAAATCTGTGCAAATTAGTATATTTTAA
The DNA here is from genome assembly GCF_044657685.1 of Stegodyphus dumicola. Lineage (NCBI taxonomy): Eukaryota > Metazoa > Arthropoda > Arachnida > Araneae > Eresidae > Stegodyphus > Stegodyphus dumicola. Next base: position 118,806,046 of record NC_140779.1, on the reverse strand, counting down.
TAATAACTATATTATAGTTCTTATATCTTGTTGGAATTTATTTTGTTTGTACGCTTATCATATGAAAATGTTCACAAGCAAAAAAAAAAAAATGTTTTTATTCATGATTTATAAAACAAGAAACGTTTTCTTCTTAGTGCATAATAAATAAAATAAATAAAAATGTAATATTTTTTAACTGTCTTCAAAAGCACAAATCAATTAACGTATTGAAAATGACACAAAATTTAAAATTCTTTTAAGGGGGCTCATACACCTTAAACCCCTTATGATATTCGAATATGTGACTTGTGCAAGAATTGGGATATTTTATTTATTTTAAAAGCACGTACTTCCAACTTTTTACAGCTGACTACATAACATAGCTGCTTTGGAAACTAGTAACCAGAAAGTTTATGTTGCCACAAATATTTTTGTAATTTAATGTGCTTTGTGACAAAAGTTTTCGTCGTGTTTCCACTTTGTGCGCATGATATTTTAAAAATGGGTAATGGTACATACTTGAAATTTGATAGAATTCTTTATATGGACACTATTTTCCAACTGAAACAAAAATCTGATGAATATTTTATTATTAAAAAATTTTATGCACGAATACATTACATATTTTTTAATAAAATACATTTTATAAACTCAACCCCAAATAAAATAAAACTTTAACGTGAAATTCTTAGAATTTTTGGTTCACAGTAGTTTCCAAATGTCATAAAAGCTACATATTAAATATTGAGTTAAATGATGCAACAGAATGTTTCAAACTGTGCGCGTAAGGTGGAAACATGACGAAAAATATTGTCACAAAGCGGATTAAAGTATAAAATATTTTTGACAACAAAAACTTTCTAATTACTATTTCAGAAAACAGCTATACTAAGTAGTCAGCTGTAAGAAATTGGAAGTAATTGCTTTTAAAATAAATAAGTTATCCCAATTCTTGCAACAGTAACATATTCGAAGATCTTATGGGTTTTAAGGTGTATGAGTCCCCTTAAGTTAGTTAAGTTAGTATAAGTTAATCTGCATAATGGAAAAGATTAACCTCAAAACACTTGATGCAATTCCAGAAAGTATACAAAGAGGGAAACTATTATGTAAAAATATTGAATCAAGCTTTAGAGTATCATTATTTGCTGGTATTTCTCTTAAAACAAAATATATTACGCAAACAGAATCCAAGAAAACAATTAAAGAGTTGAGTTCATTAGTTAAAGCAAATGAAATCTAATTAATCTCTGCGTCTTTTTGTTGTTTCCTTGAATTCGATTCATTTTGGTGTGGCATTTTTTGCCGATGTTACACGGTCTTTGAAAAGATGTGTTTAGATCGTCGCGAAAAGCATCAAGGATTTTTATAAAATTACGCCAATATTAAAATTCGTTTTGTGTAGCTTAAGATTAAATATTTAATAATATTTTAGTGTCAAAATAAAAAAGAAAAATAGGGAATACTAATGATAGTGTTCCTTGCGCTTATTTTAATTTCCTTTAACATTGTATCTTAAAGGGAAAAATAAAATAGGAAGAGGTGCCGCCGGAGATTAAATTCCTAGAATTCGCGTTTATTTAAAATTAGAGAATAAATATTGCTTGAAGGAATTAAAAGGGGAGTTTTTATTATATATGTGTATATATTTACATAATTACAAAACATTTTTTTTAAAAACTAAATATAATCATGCTTAGTATTTTCGCGCATATATATATAACAGATGCACACAAATTTCTTAAAATTTTCTTAAAGTTAATGGGAAAGAGCCTATAACTTCACCATTATACAAGAGTATTATTAAAATAATAAAAAATATATTTGCGTTCGTTCCTAGTCAAAAACACTTCCTATATTTATTAGTTGAAACAAAACGCCTGTGTTGTTTGAATCTAAGCTTTTGAATTATAATAGTATACTAATTACAAAGAATTTGTTCATAAAAGTGCTCAAATGTGAGAAAAACATTCAAAATGTGAAAGAATTTTGAATTCATCAAACTATTTTTTTCAAAATAAAAAGAATTTTGAAATTTTTTTGTTAAATTTAAATTAAGAAATTCGTTTAAATGGTTTATTAAAATATAAAATTAAAAATGTTTACGAAATATGATAAACAAATAATCCTCGGCATTTCTTCTAATTTTCCATCTGCGAAGAAAGAAAAGTATGCTTAAAGTATTATCTGACATTCCTTGACTATCGTTCAGGTTATTCCCAGGGTCCAAGAAAAACAGAGCTCTTTCATTATCTCCTTGCTGGCTAACGCCGAAATCTGCGGTTGACGCACAAATCTCAAGTAGATCGACATCTGGTCTTTGCAGCGCCTGGTGGTAGAAAACCTTGCTATCGCCAACGAAGAATGCCTTTTTTCCTCCTTCTCCTTTTCGCCCAGTGCACTACATAATAAAAGGCCATCGACAGACCTCGTTTAAGCATTGGGTACACTATCAGCTAAGGGCTTAGTGATAAAGGTGTGGTGGAAAATATTCCGAAATATGTAAGTATCAGGATATTTATAGTCCCTGAAGCACAAACACGGTGTTTATTGAGTCACCGGTATTATACCGGCGGGTTCTGCGTTGAGGTGGTTGATAAAACGGAAAGGTTTGAAAAGGGCTATACTAAATAAAGTGATGAAAGTTCGGAATAGTACGAAGTTTCTTCTATGACGTCATAGACAGTTAGGTAGGTGGTACTCTAAATACATCAAACAATTAGTAATTTTGAAATTCAAATTAGCCAAACTGATGAGAAACTATGTGTCTCGATTAAGATCAGCACTGGCCGAGATTCGACCACTTCGCTCTCACTCATTTTACGCCTAAAATATATATTCTGATTAAATTTTTTTTAATATTTGGGTTTTATAAATCCTATGCTCTAATAAGTGACATTTTAAAACGTTTATTCGATTTTAATTCCAGAATTAAGGTACACTTTTTTTTTCTTTTCCTGTAGCGCTTTAAGTTAAGTGACTTAACCTTCCAGCACGCGCGCTTGGGAATTTTACAAGAGCACGCGCGCGTCATATTTTTCAGGACATCTTTTATTTTACCGTTTTTGGCACGAAAAATGACAGAAATGAATGAATATTGATAATAAATTTGTTAAAACATAAAATATTAACCTTATTACTGCAAAATACAAATCATGTCACATTTAAATGATAGTGAATTATTTTTAAACGTTCAAATCAGTAGGGTGGAAAAGCAATGATGTATTTCATTACAAAAATTTTAAATTTTATTATTTAATAACTATATCTTAAAATCCAAGCTAGTTTTAATATTCATCTGTCCTGTCCTGTTGGTCTATCATCGAATCGAAGACAACTTGTCAGAAATAGAAATCTCTTGCAGATCATCACAGGTCTTGTTATTTCAATTCCAGTCCACTTGAGAACAATTCTTTTGCATTTACATGGTGTCTTTTTTTTATTCCTATCACATATAACAATTCAAATTAGGCCATCGTTTCCACTCAGGTAACAGTACTATTATTCTCACATCCAAAAGTTTCTTTGTTTTCTTTTTCTTCATCAGATAACTCTTGAAAAACGCGAGCAAAATCAGCTGGTTGCACATATTTTTTTACCATGAAAACCGATATAAAAATTTTAGACTCGAATTTATACAAATTAAAACAATATATGTCAATTAATAACACAAAATTAAAAAAATATACATTTTCCGAATTTTCCCCCACGACCACGCGCGTGTCGTAACTTTTACGAAGAAGCTGCCACGTAGCGCAAAAGTCTTGTAGTAAAACAAAAAATGTCATATGACTTCCTTTTGGCTCATTCCATAGTGTGGGGAAGTGTAGAAAGGAGGAATAGAATGACATTCAGACGTCTCAGCTGCGATATGCGAAAAGTGTGCATTAAAAACCGAATTTGTCGTAAATTTTGTGCATAGCGCGCGTGCTGGAAGGTTAGTAAGCTACATAAAATTTAAGCAGTTACAAGTAACTTAGATACATTAGAGTAAAAGCAAAAGAAATTTCTTAAAAATCATCATTAATTAATGAACAGAACAGAATTATCATATGGATATGATATTATTTTATAAATAATTTCTCAAGATACAAAAAAAGGAATCAATAAGATATGTAAATACAATTCGGTGAGTAATGACATATGACGATGCTCCATTAATTAATGAAAGCTAAGGCAAGATGTGTAAAGGAAGAAATCTTTTCGTGGAAGAATTTCTATGGGAAATGAAGGCGTGTTTATGTAACACAAGGAAAAATCAAACAGCGCTAAGTGCATATCAGATATTTAATTACTGGAAGTTACCTTTCTGTAAATTTTAGAATAGATATTGCTGGAGAGAAGAAAAGCAAAGAAGAGTATCTATGATCTGTATTGCAGGTACATGTAATACAGATCATGGAGTTAAACGTAGTAATACACAATGTATTTAACTATTCGAATGCGTGAACACATATACATGTATCCGAGAAAGAGGCTACAGACTTAAATTCCTTTAATATTAATTTAGGCTTGGAGAGGAATAAATTAAAATTCTTTAGATTTTGTGCAGGTTAAAGTTGGACTCAGTAAGTGTTAATAATTTAATGAATTATAAACTGACAGTTCCATACTTAAGAAATTTTTCAGATCAAATTTAGCGAGCAGCTGCGTAACAAAAGCTACGCATTTTAGCCATTAATAATTTTATCTTTGAGAAGCAGGTATTTTTCAATAAACTTCTTTGCTTTGGTGAAAATATTTATCTAGCTTTCTTCATAGGGGTATGGAACTTTTAGTACGGAGCTAAAAAAATAGAACTATTTTAAAATCTGAAATCTTTCTTCAACAGGGACTAAAATTCTTTCTATGTTGCGCCTTCCCCCAGGATTTATTTTTAATAACTAAAGCTGCAGCTTACTTAAAAAAAATAGCTGAAGGTGCGAAATATAATAAAATCAAAAGACTCGTTACAAATATTTGCAAGATTTATGATTCAGTTTTAGAGATAAATTTGCAAGCAAGGAAAGAGAAACAAAAGTTCTACTGTAAATTTCTGCAAGATAATTTAAATGAAACTGACAATTGAAACAAAAATTACCTATCGATAAATTCAAAAAATGGCATACATATGCAATTTATTTCTAGAACAGTTCGAACCTACCGTTTAGTTAAATTGTTTAAAAAGAAACAGCATTTTTATTGCTTTTTAATCAATTTGTATTTGTGCCAAACCAAAATTAGTAATCGTTATATACGATTTTTTGATAATTAAAATGAAACGTAATATAATAAAAACGTTCTAGATATACCACAATCATATTCAAGGAAATCTAACTTAAAATCAACCCAAATCTTTTAAGAAACACTTTTCTGAACTTTAAAACTCATGGATGCACGAGTGTAATTTTTATTTCATGTTTGTTTTATACCAGGTTGTTTCAGCAGAGCGGTTACAAACTTTCAGGAGAGATAGAATACACCTAGTCAATGGAAAATCACGTAGCAATGTATGGTTGAAAACGCTTTCCTGGCGCGATAACAATAACACGAAACACAAGAAAGGAAAGACACAAACAAGGTGAGAAAACATGTTTATTATGCTTAGTGCAGCAGAAACCACGAAATAGGAGGGAAAAATAGTCAACGATCGTCGTCAAAGTGCTGGATGTTCATTGTTCGAAATTACGACCCTGGACTGGGATGTAGGTCAGGTCTCACATCTCTGGCTCATAGAAGATCAAATATTCTAGAAAATACCTCGTGTGGCGCAAACTTCCCCAGCAACTGTTACGATGTGTGCAACAAGTTCTTTAGAACCGTTAACGGTGGTTTCGAACACCAGCGTTTTGATGTATTCCCAGAGGAAGTAGTCAATGCAAGAGAGGTTTGGCTATCTTGCTGCCAATGCACAGGACACCCATAATGCCACGCCAGGAAAACGTTTCCGACCATGAAATTACCACGTGATTTTCCATCGTCTTCCTCTATCTCTTCTGAAAGTTTGTAACCACAGTGCTAAAATACTGTGTATATTCGAGTAGAATTAAATTTTTATTAAGGCAAAGGACGCACGTTTTTCGATTTAAACTTACATGGTCCCAGAAAATCCCAAAAAGATCTAATCATATAAACGTTTTTCTGTTTACGGTATGATTTGATATTTTTATAGCCCAGTGAATATAATATACTTTTGTGAATTAAAATTTACAGATAAGATTATTATTCACAATTTGCATTTCCTACTTAAAGCGTGGAGGTGAGTTAAGATAAATTAATTATTATTACTACTTCTGCATTCTCATAATTAATAATTTAGTAGAACTAAATTAAACCATCCCACGAAGATGAAAAAAAAATTATATAAAGAAGCAACCCTAATACGTTTTAAAATTGTGAATCGAACCCTTACTATTTTAGAAATTTTTTATGATTTATATAAAGTGGATATACTAATCATATTAAAATTTTACAATACTTATAGATTATTCATATTTTTTATGGTTCAGACCGACTTCTCAAATGTAATAATCTGAAACTGAAACCCGACCGATAAATTGTAATAATTTATTAGACGTAATGATGTATTTTTAGTAATAAAAGCCTTCAAATTAGTTAATATCTTTATTAAATTATAAACCCTAATTTCTTTATTAAATAACTTTCCTGCTTTCAGATTTCAAGTTTGAGATTAACAATGACTATAATACACTGTAGATGGAGATAGAAACAAAGACGTCATGTTCTGCAACTGATTTGGCGTTTTAAAATAAAATATATTTATAGCATAATCCATTAGTGTTTATAGCATAATCGATTAGATATTGATGGTTCAAGCTAAGCCCTTTGGAGTTCCGTCTGAAGAATAATGCAGTTTCCGTCGTTCACCTTCATTCACAATTATATTTGAAGGTTTGTACACTAATGCTAATTTTGATAATAAAAATCTACACCTGGAAAAAAAAACTGAAAGCTTTCAGATTTTACGTTACTCCCAAGGGGGCATTTCTTTAACGTTTCGTGGGTTACCTTTATTTATTAAATATCATGTTCTTTGCATTTAAACCATAAAATTCAGTTCAATATCAAAATAATATTCAATATCGCAAAATAATTTTAAAATGAGCATATCGTTAGAATTTCCGAAACATAGTCTTGCGCGCCGGAGATAAAAATATTTTCTTTTCTTACAGTGTTGCTATTGCTCGCTCTGAAATCGTTGAGTTTGTTAAGCAAAACTTTGTTATTAAAGTTTTACAAAATATAAAATAGGTAATGAAACAGATTCCAATTTTGGGATGTCCAGATGCTCATATTCGGGTGGAAACGTATGTTATTTAAAATTTGATGGCTCTAGGTACCGTTGTTTCATCGCAATGCAAAAAACATGCATACATTTATGCATATTCTCCATTATTTAATTTCACTATAATACAGAGTTGTGATATTTGGTGGCAACAGTTTAAAATGTGGGCCGACATTTAAAGTTTTCAACGCAAAATGACAAAACGAAATTAATAGCGCAGCGAGCAAAATTATGGCAAGGAAAATTGCAAAAGCATGTGCGGTGTTTTTTACTCTTTCCAGTCTCTTGTATGTACACTGCGCAAAAAAAAAAAAAAAAAAAAAGAAAAAAAAGAAAAAAAGAAAAGAAAAGAGGACATTTCTATATCTCTTGTTCTACTGGGTCGATCGGCGAAATTTCATTTGAGTTTTTCATGTCTCGAAAGCGCGACTTAGGATATATATTACATTTATATATTGAATTGTTTTGACATAGGCATTTTGACACAACATCGGAAAATTTTTTTAAATGATACATCAATCTTTTTCAATATTTCGATTCTACATGTCAAATTATGCCTACAAATTAAAGGCTTCAAAATTTGGTCAGAATTTTACAGAGTAATTTAAAAATTTATCTTGGCGCACTTTTTTTAGTTTGCACGGACAACAATTCACTTGGCGAAATTCTTAATTTATGGTAACTTATCTTTCCTTCATCGTGCACGAGCGGAAAGAAAGGTGCATCGCTCCTTCAAATAATTTTAACAAAGTGCGTGAACCACATTTGGTATTATTATCGCTTATAAGAAGTATGCCAAATTTCAAAACGCACTGATGTATCAGATCAAAGTATATCTTGGGAAATTTTCAATAAAAAACTCTGTAAGGTGACAGTATAAATAAAATTAATAGGTTATAACTCAAAATATTTTTCGAAAAATTTATAAAATTATTAAAAAGCACAATCTTTAAAAATAAACCAGAAAATATCTGCGAATTTTATTTGAATTGAACCTAAATTTTTAACTGTGAAAGAATGAATCGAGTAAGTTTAATAAAACAGATCTGTTACTAAATATATACCAAATTCAATTAATACTGAGGAGCAAAAATTTTGAGAGCTATGTTCTTAAAAACTACTCGTGCGATTTTTACAAAACTTGGCAAGTTGTCATAATTTGAGTCGTAGAATGTGGAAAAAAAATCTATATGTTGTTTCAGAAAAAGTCCGATTTTACCGTGACTCAAGTACTCAACTACAAAAATTAATTAGTAATTACCGTGTTACCTATATATAAATCTAATATATATTCTACGTAGCGCTTTCTAAACATGAAAAACGTAATTTCGTCAATTGGCTCAGTAGAATGGAAGACATAGACACGTTCTTTTTTGTGTGTGTGCACTGTGTAGGTGAAGAAAATACGCATGCCTTCCATATTAAATGGTATATTGAACTGTATGATGTTACTTGGCTTCTAAAATACCTTTTTCGAATTCATTCGGATATTTAAAAAGAACAAAAACACTGATATCCTTAAGTACTTATTAAAGCAATTATTATAAACAAAACTTTATCATTTTTTTTTCGTTATTTGAATTTATATTAAAACTATTCCACGCAATAAAGTGAAACTATGTAATTAAAGGTAGTTGATAAGGAATCAGACTGAAGGTTGAGGGCGACGAAATATCTTGCATCCAAGATTTGTATCTTTATTAGGTGAACCATCGATATTCTCCACTGAATTCAACTCTCTTCCCATTGAGAAACTTGGAGATAAAATGGCGGAGGTTTCTTTGTCCACTACGTGGAGAGGGAAGTATGAGGAGAGGGAGATGCCACCAAGGCTCCAGGGAACATGATAATTCCATCAGATCAAAAGCGAGGCCCATTTCGCAGCTTCAGCTACTGGTCATTACTTCTACATTTTCCCTTGCAGATAACGAAAGTAGTTAAACACACTCTCTTGCAGAATGAGATCTCCTTACCCGGGTTTTATCCGCGCTTGCTCGAGATTGAAGTATCTGTGAGACCAGAATTGCAGTGCGTCCAGTTTCGGAAGTTTTAATGATGTTAATATCTTGTAATGGCATTTACCTTCAAAGACGACACTCGTGTGTCTTCTGAGGTGGTCGCGACGGAGGATAAAGATGTAATGCAAATTATTTGTACGAAAACACAAAATTTACCAAATAACTGAAATGGAATTAGTTGCATTAATTTATTCAACTGACTTGTCATAGCTACTCTTCCCTACTTGC